>NC_045598.1:95387530-96656062 GCF_009762305.2 Zalophus californianus
TACAGGTCTTTCACCTCTTTGGCTAAGTTTATTCCTAGGTATTGTATTATTTTTGGTGCAATTGTAAATGGGACTGTTTTCTTAATTTCTCTTTCTGCTGCTTCATTATTAGTGTATAGAAATGCAATGGATTTCTGTATATTGCAACCTTACTGAATTCATTTATCATTTCTAGTAGTTTTTTTGGTGGAGTCTTTAGGATTTTCTATATATGGTATCATGTCATCTACAAATAGTAGGAGTTTTACTTCTCCCTTACCAATTTAGATGCCTTTTATTCCTTTCTCTTGTCTGATTGCTGTGGTTTGGACTTCCAGTACTATGTTGAATAGAAGTGGTGAGAGTGGACATCCTTGTATTGTTCTGGACCTTAGAGGAAAAGCTCACAATTTTTCACCATTGAGTATGAAGTTAGCTGTGGGTTTTTCCTAGATCGCCTTTATTATGTTGAGGTATGTTCCCTCTAAATCTACTTCGTTGAGGGTTTTTATCACGAATCGTTGTTGTACTTTGTCAAATGCTTTTTCTGCATCTATTGAAATGATCATATGGTTTTAATTCTTCCTCTTATTGATATGACGTATCATGTTGATTGATTTGCAAATACTGAAACACACTTGCATACTGGGAATAAATCCCACTTGATTGTGGTGAATGATTTTCTTAATGTATTGTTGGATTCAGTTTACTAACATATTGTTGAGGATTTTTGCATCTATGTTCATCAGGGATATTGGCCTGTAGTTCTGTTTTTTTGTTGTGTCTTTATCTGGTTTTGGTATGTGGTAATGCTGGCCACATAGAATGAGTTTGGAAGCTTTCCTTCCTCTTCTATTTTCTGGAAAACTTTGAGAAGAATAGGTATAACTCTTCTTTAAATGTTGGGTGGAATTCACCTGTGAAGCATTTGGTCCTGGGCTTCCTGGGGGGTGTTTTTTGAGTACTGATTCAATTTCATTGCTGGTAGTTGTTAAGTTCAAATTTTCTTCCTGATTCAGTTTTGGTAGATTTCATGTTTCTAGGAATTTATCCATTTCTTCTAGGTTGTCCAATTAGTTGGCATATAATTTTTCATAATATTCTTATAGTCCTTTGTATCTCTGTGGTGTCAGTTGTTAGTTCTCCTCTTTCATTTCTGATTTTGTTTGAGTCCTCTCTCCCTCTCTTTCTCTCTCCCTCTCTCTGTGAATCTGGCTCCAAGTTTATCAGTTTTGTTGATCTTTTCAAGGAACAAGCTCCTGCTTTCATTGATCTTTTCTATTTTTTTCTTTAGTTTCTATATCATTTATTCCTGCTCTAATCTTTATTATATCCTTCCTTCTGCTGGACTTGGGTTTTGTTTGTTCTTCTTTTTCTAACTCCTTCAGGTGTCAGGTTAGGTTGTTTATCTGAGATTTTTCTTGCTTCTTGAGGTAGGCCTGTATAGTTATAAGCTTCCCTCGTAGAAGAGCTTTTGCTGAATCCCTAAGATTTTGGATCCCTGTATTTTCATTTTCATTTGTCTCCATGTATTTTTTTAAATTTCCTTTCTGATTTCTTGGTTGACCCATTCATTGTTTAGTAGCATGTTATTTAATATCCATGTATTTTTGTTCTTTCCAGATTTTTTCTTGTGGTTGATTTCTAGTTTCCTTACATTGTGGTCAGAAAAGATGCATAAATTTGATCTTTTTGAAATTGTTGAGACTTGTTTGTGACCTAATATGTGATCTATTCTGGAGAATGTTCTGTGTGCACTTAAAAAATGTATTCTGCTGTTTTAGGATGAAATGTTCTGAATATATCTATTAAATCCATCTGGTCCAGTGTGTCATTCAAAGGCATTGTTTCCTTGTCAATTTTCTATTTAGATGATCTGTCCATTGATGTAAGTGGACTCTTAAAGTCCCTTCCTATTACTGTATTACTATCAATTAGTTCCTTTATATTTGTTATTAACTGTTTTATGTATTTGGTTGCTCCCATGTTGGGTATATGAATATTTACAATTGTTATGTCTTCTTGTTAGATTGTCCCCTTAATGGTTATATAGCGTCCTTCTTTGTTTCTTGTTAAAGTCTTTGTTTTAAAGTCAATTTGTCTGGGCGCCTGGGTGGCTCAGTTGGTTAAGCGACTGCCTTCGGCTCAGGTCATGATCCTGGAGTCCCGGGATCGAGTCCCGCATCGGGCTCCCTGCTCAGCAGGGAGTCTGCTTCTCCCTCTGACCCTCTTCCCTCTCGTGCTCTCTCGCTCTCATTCTCTCTCTCTCTCAAATAAATAAATAAAATCTTTAAAAAAATAAATAAATAAAGTCAATTTGTCTGATATAGGTATTGCTACCCCATCTTTCCTTTGATATCCATTTGCATGATAAATGTTTCTCCATCTCTCACTCTCAACTGCATGTGTCTTTAGGTCTAAAGTGAGTCTCTTGTAGGCAGCATATAGATGGGTCTTGTTTTGTTTTGTTTTGTTTTGTTTCAATCCATTCTATCACTCTGTGTGTTTTGATTGGAGCATTTAGTCCATTTAATTTCAGGGCAGTTATTG
This sequence comes from Zalophus californianus, assembly GCF_009762305.2. Classification (NCBI taxonomy): domain Eukaryota; kingdom Metazoa; phylum Chordata; class Mammalia; order Carnivora; family Otariidae; genus Zalophus; species Zalophus californianus. The sequence goes on from NC_045598.1 coordinate 95,390,060, forward strand.
ATAGGTATGTATTTATTGCCATTTTGTTATTTGTTTCATGTTTGTTTTTGTGGATCTTCTCTGTTCCTTTCTTCCCTTGCTCTGTATTCTTATAAGTTGGCTTCCTTTAGTGGTATACTTAGATTCCTTTCTCTTTATTTTTTGCATACCTATTACTGGTTTTTGATTTGTGGTTACCATTAGGTTTGTATATAACATCTTTTGCATATAGCAGTCTATCTTAAGTTGATGGTTGCTTATGTTTGAACCCATTCTTTCCTCCTTACCTCATGTCTTAGGTATATGTGTCATACTTTACTTCCTCTTATTTTGTGAATCCCTTGAATGATTTTAACAGATATACTTATTTTTACTGCTTTTGTGCTTCCTACTTTTCTTACTCTTACTTATGGTCTTTCCTTTCCACTCACATTTCTTGTAGGGCTGGTTTAGTGGTCATGAATTCCTTTAACTTTTTTTTCTTTCTGGGAAACTCTCTCTTTTTATTCTAAATGATAGCCTTGCTACATAGAGTATTCTTGGCTGCAGACTTTCTCCTTTTAGCACTTTGAATATATTATGCCACTCCATTCTGGCCTGCAAAGTTTCTGTTGAAAAATCCACTGATAGCCTTATTGAGCTTCCCTTGTGTGTAATTGTTTTCTTTTCTCTTGCTGCTTTTAAAAATCTTTATCACTGCTTTCTGCCATTTTAGTTACTATATGTCTTGGTGTGTACCTCCTTAGGTTGATTTTGTTGGGTGACCTCTGTGCTTCCTGTATCTGAATTTGTTTCCTTTCCCAAATTTGGGAAGGTTTTTTTTTTTTTTTTTTTAATTAACATATAATGTATTTAATTTGGGAAGTTTTCAGCTATTATTTCTTCAAATAAATTCTCTGCCCCCTTTTCTCTCTCTTCTTCTTCTGGTATCCCTATAATGTGAATATTAGTATGCTCGATGGAGTCACTGAGTTCCCTACATCTATTCTCATTTTGCATAGTTAATTTTCTCTCTCACCTGCTGAGCTTGATTACTTTCCATTACTCTGTCTTCCAGGTTGCTGAATCATTTTTCTGCTTCTTCTAGCCTATTTAATCCAGCTGGTATATTTTTAATTTCAATTATTGTGTTATTTATCTCTGATTGGTTCTTTTTATTTGTGTTAAGGGTCTTGATGATGTCTCTCACTCTCTTCTCAAGTCCAGTGAGTATTTTTATGATTATTACTTTAAATTGTCTACTGGGCATATTACTTATCTCCATTTTGCTTAGGTCTCTTGCTGTGCTTTGGTTCCATTCTTTCATTTGGGACATATTCCTCTATCTCCTCATTTTGCCTAACTCTCTGTGTCTATTTCTGGGTGTTAGAAATGTCAGCTACCTCTCGTGTTCTTGAAAGTAGTGTGTGTCTGGGGGGGCCCTGGGTGGCTCAGTAGGTTGGGCGTCTGCCTTCAGCTCGGGTCATGATCCTGGAGTCCTGGATCGAATCCTGCATCAGGCTCCCTGCTCAGTGGGAGTCTGCTTCTCCCTCTGCCCTTCACCCTTCTGTTGCTCTGTTGCTCTCTCTCTCTCTTCCCCCGCCCCCAAAAAAAAGTAGTGGGGGGAGGCATCTACTTTTAACAAGGTGGCCCTGGTCCTTTTCTACAAGTGATGTGTAGCCACTGCCAAGATCAGGCCTGGCCTGACTATTCTGCAAAGAGCATGTGAACAGGGGGTGCAGTTTTAACAAGGTGTCTGTGTCTTTCCTGGGAGGCGACCAGCCACTGCCACTGGGACTAAGGTCCTGCAAAACGGAAATCATAGTGTTGGCAAGGGTTACCCCAGTCTTCTGGGGGAGGGGACCAGCAGCACCAGAACAGAGGCAAGTGTGATTGGAAAGGGTGGATCTCCTAGAGCGCAGGGGGTGGGGGGTGGGGGGGACTTGCTGTAAGCGAGTTAGGTAGCAAGTGTCAGCTGTGCTGGCTCCCACAGGTGGTTGTGTGTTTATGCCGGGGTGGGGGTGGTGCGCAGAAGGAAATGGTGTCTGCCAGCTCCCTTGTTCCTGGAGAAGTCCCTCAGGGAACTCAGATTAGTAAATAACTCTGCCTCTTGTATGCCTCAGGCATTTTTTTCAAACTGCTGCTTCAACACTGCATCTCTGTGGGTTGTCTGTCTGCTGTCTCTTTAAGGTGGGGACTTAGCTTCCTATCACCCTCCAGGCTCTCCTAGAGCCGACCCTACTGTTTTTTAAAGTTTCAGGCTTTATGTCCTGCTGGTTCTAAGAACTCATGAAATTCAACACCTCTAATTTTCAAAGCCAGATGCTAGGGAGATTCATCTTCCCTGTGCAGTCTCCCTGGTGTGATAGTCTGTCTCTTGCTCTTCTCTGCACCTGTGGCTCCCTCCCTTCAGCAGCCAGACCCCCCCATAGAACTTAGCTCCCCACCGCATCTTTGCCCTTTCTATCCTCTTTGATGTGGCTTCTTCCCTACATTTAGGTGTGGGGTTTGTTCTGCCAGTCTTCGGGTCATTTGCTGTGTTATTTACACTCATGTGAGTGTTATATAGTTGTATTCATGAGATAAAGAGAGTTTAGGGTCCTTCTACTCCACCATCTTCCCAGACTTTCCTTGCTTTTTATAATCTTTGATAATTTTGAGGAGTAGTGGCCAGGTATTTTGTAGAATGTCTCTCAACTGGGATTTGTCTGATATTTTTCTCATGATGAGGCTGGGGTTATGTGTTTGGGGGAGGAAGACCTCAGATATCAAGTACTGTTCTCATCACATCATATCAAGGGTACATTCTCTCAACATGACTTAATCACTATTGATGTTAACTTTGATTGTCTGGCTGAGGTAGCGTGTGTCAAGTTTCTCCACTGTAAAATTCTTTTCGCCCCCTTTCTGTACTGTACTCCTTGGAAGAAAGTCAGTATGTAAAGCCTACATGTAAGGAGTGGGAGTTATCCTTTCTCTCCTTGAGGGTAGATATTTACATAAATTATTTGGAATTCTTTTGCATGGGTGATTTATGTCTTCTCCCCTGGTTGATTGATTGACTCAATCATTTCCTCATATAAATGTAGGTACATAGATGTTTATTTTATGCTTTGAGTATAATTCTACTTTATTATTATTTTTGCTCAAATTGGTTCCTTTTTTTGTCACTGGGAGCTCTCTAGTTGGCTTTTGTATCCTTTTGACATGACCGCACAAATTTTTGGAAGCACTTCCTTACTTTCTGGTACTACAAGATGCTCCAGGCTTATCTTGTATATTTCCTGCCCCAGTTCTAGTATTGGACATTTCTCCCAGAAGCCCTGGTTCCTTTTGTTAAAAAAAAAAATGGTATTAGAAACCAATATCTTGGTGTTCAGTGTTCTTGTTGCTATTGGTGTATCATTGCTTCTGGGTCCTCTCAACCGGCAGACCAGGAAATACATGCATATATATTAACCTGTGTATGTACACATATCTATAAATATTTCTATGTGTAACCATGTAGGTCTATATTGTTCAATATAATATAGTTAATATTAAGCTAAACATGAGTTCATGCTAATGTCTTGAACACTAATTCATTACAACATGGATCGTTCTGGCTTCCTCCTCTTATTTGTCTGTAATATCCCACTCCAACAGAGATAAAACTGGCTCCCGTCCTTTCACTTAATTGTTCAATTCTAGCATATTACTATTAGAGTTTGTTTCAATATTTTCTTTTGGTTCAATTTTGTTTTTGAATTATATGGACTACTTGGTTCCAAAGTCAAAACTGTGAGTCAGTAGATTCAGGGATATCCGTCTTCATCCCAGCTTCTTCTCCAGTGGTTTCTCCCCTTCACAGATAATTTTAATTCGTTTTCAGTTTATTCTTCCATTGTTTCCTTTGAAAAAATAAGCACATATAGAAATAGTCATATTGCTATCTTTCTTATGCAAACCGTAGCATACTGTACACATTTTTCTTGTCTTTGCTTTGTTCACCTAACAGTAGATTCTGGAGATCATCCAAAGCGGTCTGTAGCAATCCTTCCTTCTTCCTGCCCAGTACTCTTTTATATAGAGGTACCATAGTTATTCAACCAGGCCTCTATTGAATGACACTGACTGGGCGTTCCCCCCAGTCTTTTGCTTTTACAAAGAGTACTACAAAGAATAGTTTTGAACATACAGCATTTCAGATTTTTGCCAGTGTTTCTTTAGGATATTCCAAAAAAGTAGAATTATTGGGTCAAAAGGAATGCACATGTAATCTTGCTAGACCTGCCAAATTCCCATCTATGAGAGTTATTTCATTTCGCATTCTCCCAAGCCATGTATGAGAGATCCTACTTCCCTACAGCCTTGACATCAGGATACGTTGTTCCGCTTTTGGATTTTTGTCTATCTGAGAGGTGATAAATAGTAACTCAGTGAGACTTTGCATGTCTCTTATTATAATGAGGTCCAGCATCTTTTCATACATTTCAGTGTCACTTACATTTCTTATTCTGTGAACTGTCTGTTGACATCTTTCTGTACTAAAATTGGTGAACCCCTGCCCTGGTGAATACAAGTACAGCATGGAACACAGACAGGCCTTATCCTTGAAGAAACGTCTAGGGGCTTACCCAAATGACATGCCCAAAATGGCAACAGGGAAACAGATAGCACAGTTCAAATTTTAAAGTCTTTGACATGGACTCAATGTTTTGGGAGCTCAGAGAATAGAGAAAACTGCGAAGTAATTAGGGAAGCCTTCACAGAAGAGGAGGAGTTTGAGCTGGTATTTGAAAGATACCTGGCATGGCATAAGCAGAGGAGAGGAGAGTAGGGGGACATGCCCAAAATAGATTGAGAGCAAAGAATATATGTATGTCGTGAGAGGACACACAGTATGCTTAACTGTTTGGATTGTGGGCACTGGAATCAACTGCTTGGGTTCTAATCACAGCCTCACCATTTATTAGTGGTTTCAGATTCTTCATCTGTAAAATGGGGTAATAATAACACCGACTTCAAGAGGTTGCTATGAGGGCGCCTGGGTGGCTCAGTTGGTTAAGTGACTGCCTTTGGCTCAGGTCATGATCCTGGAGTCCCGGGATCGAGTCCCACATCGGGCTCCCTGCTCAGCAGGGAGTCTGCTTCTCCCTCTGACTCTCCCCCTCTCATGGTCTCTCTCTCTATCACCCTCTCTCTCAATAAATAAATAAAAATCTTAAAAAAAAAAGAGGTTATTATGAGGCTTAAATGATATACTGCTTAGCACAACTAATGTGCAATAAATACTAGTTGTTATTACAAAGCACAGAAGACCACCTGACTAAAGTCAAATGTTCTATTTGGAATCATGGGAGGTTTAGTTGAAAAATATACACGAGATAGGTAATAGAGGACATCAAACTCTATGCTTAGGAGGTTGGCTTTAATCTAAAAGGCAAGAGAAGTATTAAAGGGACCTCTTAAAGCAAGAGAATGACAAAGCAAAGCTTCTTTCATTCTGCGTATAAGCACAACTTTGAACAGGGAGGGCTCTTGAAGTGCTATCAGAAAGAGACTATTTTGGACTTCGGCAGTGTCTTAAAAATGGGGCAAGTTCTTCCCTCGCTCACCCTTAGAGTCTCTTTAAATAATAATCACAGTTTTAGTTCAATAATTAATAGCGTGCAGGACCACGTACTAATCAAAATTTCAAAGTTGATCCTCCTCCTAGTTCCCAGCTAGACCCTTCCACACAAAGGAGAAGGAGGGATGTGGTCTCTCCCTTGCTCACCGACTGCTTCTGCCTCTCCTCACCCTTTCCACTAAGTGTGATTTCTGGACTCTCTACGTTGGAAGGGGAATAGGAGATGACAGCTAGAGAAAGCAGGAAAGTTCTCATTCGACAGTACTATCCTAATAGGGCTTCACTATGTGGGGACCCATTTTAAGGCTCTTTCCTGAGCCTTTCTGTAGATTCTTAGAAGGCTTCACTGGGAAATTTTAACAGCATTTCCTGTGACACAGGTGGTACATTTTCCTCCAAATGACACCCTCCTCAGCCCCAGTTTCCTGGCAACCCTCTCTCCACAGATCTCCAGGTGGTCCTCTTGGGCAGAACTCAAAATGGCTCCATGCCAGCCGTCATCCCCACATGAGCCATGTGAGTTCCATGAGAAATAACCTCACCTTTGTTGCCCCCACATACTCTGTATGGGAGGCTGCCAGTTCAGCCTCTGCTTCTTCACCTTGGCCATCAGAACAACTTTACCTTTTAGATTTTCCAGACAGGGGTCAGACACCAGTCTCCGATGCCCACCTAACTCTGGTGTCACACATCAAGCTCACCAAATGATAGCCTGAAGCCCTTTTCCCCTGACCTGTAGTAAAAGGGGAGCATCCCTTCCCCAGCGCTTGGGAGGCATGGGATTCACAGCCAGGTCACACATTGTCCTTCACAGAAATCTCTTAATCTTCATCCTCAACTCGTATTAGAGATGTGGTCAAAAGGGTTTAAGGATCATCTTGGCTGCTAACTCTGAAATTTTTGCATGGTGGTGTTTTTAGGAAATAGCACCTATTATCTTCTTGCCTTAGCAAAACTGAGATAGAAGAATCTAATTTTAGCACCTATTACATATATTTTCCCAGGACAATGCCTACATCTTGGTGGTTGATAACTGGTGCATTAGGGAGATGACTCTAGCTGAAGTTTGCATGATAGACTGGTATGAGCAAGACTAGTTTGAATCTGCAGTGATCCAGGAATAAGGAAATAAATGTTAGTAAGTTAGGGACATTTAGCTCAGGGAAAAGAACACTTAGAAGGGCATAGTAATTCTCCTCAACGTACGGTATAGAAAAGGACTGTCGTATAGGAAAGAGGAAAGACTTGATTCATTTTGTTGAAGGAGAAGAATTGGGATAAAAGAATAAATTTATGGGGAAACAAATTTGGACTTTGTACAAGACTTCAAATATCAGTGGCATGATAGCCTGTCCCTGCAGTGAGTTCCCAGTATTAGGAATGTGCAAGCAGATATATGATTCTGTCCACCCATACTTCCCCACCTCATGAAATGACATCACTGTCCACCTATTGCTTGAGCCCAAACCTTGGGAGTCAGCCTTGATTCTTCCCTCCCCTTTATCCCCACATCCAGTCCATCCACAAATCCTACCATTTCTATCTCCAAAGTATTTTTTTTTCCTCCAAAGTATTTTTAACACATCTTTGTCCGCTTGTCTCCACGTGCACTGCTTTCACCCAGCCCAGGCCACCATCATCTGTCAGGGGGACTCCTTTGACTGCCTCCTAACTGCCCTTCCTCTTATGAGCCTTACAACCCATTCTCCATACAGTAAGTAAAGTAGCCAGGAGGATCCTCTAAAAAAAGCAAAACAGGACATCATGCCTGCTTAAAACCCTGCTATGGCTTCACCTCGAACTTAGAATGAAGCTCCAGCTCCTCAGACTGACCTAAAATGCCCACATTGCCTGACCATGGCCACATTTCCAGACTCATCTTATATGGTTCTCCTCTTAGGTCCCTGGACTAAACCACACCAGTCTTTTTTTTTTTTTTTTTAAAGATTCTATTTATTTATTTATTTATGAGAGAGAGAGAGAGAGAGAGAGAGAGAGAGAGAGAGCACAAGCAGGAGGAGGGCAGGCAGAGGGAGAAGCAGGCTCCACACTGAGCAGGGAGCCCGATGTGGGGCTCGATCCCAGGACCCTGGGATCATGACCTGAGCCGAAGGCAGACGCTTAACCGACTGAGCCACCCAGGCATCCCAAGCCATAGCAGTCTTTTCGTGGTTTCCTAAAGAAGCCAGGTTTATTCCCAAGGGCCTTCACACTGGATGTGTGCTGCCTGGTACCCCTGGAACCATGATTGTCTCCTTCTTTTCATTTGGGTCTGAACTGAAATGTCACTGTTTTGGAAAAGATTTCCTGATCACCCAGTTTAAAGAAGAATTCCGTCCTACCTCCTCCACCATCACTTTCTGCCATGTTACAGCTGTGCTGTTTTCTCTCTACCAGTTATCACTATCCTAAATCATTACCTGTTTGCAGTCGATCTGCCTGACTACAGTATGAACTTTATGAGGGCAGGGACCTTGCCTTCTTTATCCAATGCTATATTCCCAGTATACATAATAGGTATTCAGTAAATACCTGCTGAATGAATGAGTGATTGAATAGTCTTGGCCAGAGACATTAGAGAAGATTCCAGTTATAGGAGGAAGGGGAGGCTTAGACCTCTGGGGTCACTTCAGTCTGTGTCTTCGGCAGGTGAGTCAATAGGAATGAAGAAGAGGGAATACATCACAGCACGCTTGAAAGACAAAACTGATGAGACACATTGTGTGGGGAGGACAAGGGTAGAGCACAGTGAACATTAGCGTCACAGCTGGGGGCATGGTGGCCTCAAGAATAGTAATGCTGTTAGAAGTTGGGAAACTGAAAAGGGATTTTTAAAAAAAGTTATGATAAAATACATGTACCATTCAATTTTTACATTTTAACTTTTGGAAAGTGTATAGTTCAGTGGATTAAGTACATTCAGGTTGTTGGGTGACCATCCTTCCACAGAACCCTCCCACCTTGCAAAACTGAAACCCTGTACTATTAAACAATAACTCCCAGTTCCCTCCTTCCCACAGCTCCTGGGAACCACCATCTTACTTTCTGGTCTCTATGGTTTTGACTACTCTACATACCTCATAAACGGTGGATTCATACAGTATTTGTCTTTTTATAACAGGCTTATTTCACTTAGCATAATGTCCTCCAGATTCATCCATGTTGTAGCAGGTGTCATAATTTCCTTCCCTCTTAAGGCCAAATGATATTCCCTTGTATGCATAGACCACATTTTATTTATCTATTCATTCATCAAGTTGCTTCCTTGTTTGGCTATTGTGAGCAACATTGCTGTGAACATGGGTCTACAACTATTTCTTTGAGTCCCTGCTTTCAATTCTTTGAGGTATGCACCCAGAAGTGGGATTGCTGGATCATATGGTAATTCTATTTTTTAATTCTTTGAGGAACCTACAAAGGAATTTTTGCAGGAAAAGTTTTGAGGTTGTTTTGGACATGCCGATTTTCAGTTGGAAATATGACAACAGAGTCTGGGAGAGAGAAGTCTGGGTGAAAGTTATGTTTGGGAATCATGTACCAAGAGTTGATCATTAAGCTGGGAGGCCAGGTTTATTCGGGAATAGTTGATGTCAGGAAAGCAGGTGAGCTTCCTGAGGGAGTGAGGAGGCCAAGCAGTGAGCCAGGGCCGAGTGTGGGGCAGTGCCCATCATGAGGGACCGCGAGATGGAAAAAGAGCCACAGAGAAGGTAAAGATTATGGTGACTAGAGAGGTAGGAGGAGTGTCATGGGAGATCACGTTCCAGCAAATGAAGAACAAGACTTTTAAATGAGAGGTGGAGGCAGAAGACAGAAGCATCGTTCACACACAATCTATGACAAGAATAGGATGAGAATCCTAGGGGACCTCTAAGGGCAATTTCGATAACATGATAACATCACATCCTCTGGCGAGAGACTAGAGTGGCGACAGTGTGGGCGAGCAGGTGGCGAAGGTGCGGTGCATTTACAGATGTAGATAGGAGCAGAGCCAGGCACACGGCTCCAACAGCTGTGTCACGAGGCATCTTGTGGCGCAAAAAGTGGAAATCGGTGCATTTTAAGGAGAGCAAGGAAGGAGAGTAGGGTTCGGTGGGAGAGCCTGTAGGGATGCTAAAGAATGGGGTGCAGAACTTAGGTGCTGGAGCTTACTTTCCAAAAGGAGAAGGGTTTCCCACCAGAGCCAGGCCACCCGTGCTGCCAAGATCCTGGTTCTTGTCCCAAGGCGGGGCTCTTCTGTTCTTCTCACATGTTTCAAACCTTCTCTTCACTCTTCAGATCGCCTTCCCCTGCCACGCTGCAGTCTTGGCACAGGACCGTGCTTCTCACTTCGCCGAGGAGAATGAAAGCCTCACACCCTTCCCTTCAGCTCGTTCTCTTGGCTTCCATGAAGCCAGCTTTTCCCATGGCCTCCGCGGTCGGGGGCCCTGTCACCTGTCTCCGCCCCCCCTTTTCATAGCACCGCTGTTCCTGCCTCTGTAACTGTCTTCATTCAAGGCCACCAACCTCCTCAGTGACAAGATGGAATAGGTTTCAGTTAATTCATTAACAAACCAAAAATAAGATAAATCTCACCGTCTCCCCCCAAAATCCAGTCTTTAAAACCTTAAATCAGACCATATAATTTTCCTGCCTGGAACACCCCACAGCTTCCATCTAGGCTGAAAGGGGGTAGCCTCATCATACCTAGGGAGCCCCACAGGCTGAGGCCCGGGCTACATCTCCGAACTTACCCACCCCCCCCCGCCCGCCCCTTGCTGGGCATGCTCCAGCCACACCAGCCTTCCTGCTGCTCTTCCAACTCATCAAGCTTGTTCCAGCCCGAGGCCTTAGCACTTCAAGTTTCCTCTGCTTGGGGTGCAGACGCCCATATCTCTCCTTTCATATCTCTGCTCATATGTCCCCTCCTTAGAGGGGCAGGGCCAGGGATAATAATTTACAGGGCCCAGTACACCATGAAAATGTAGGGCAGGGCCCCTCGATCAAAAAGCAGGAAGAAAAGCTTTTTCCTTTCTTTTGTGGTCTTTCTCAATCTGTCAAGGTGTTTTACTTGCCATATAATGTCATCATGCTCCTCTGGGTGCAAGGATACTTATGGGCTCATGGGCTAAGTGCAGACCTTCATAGGGGCCCCTACCCTGTGCCTGCCCTGATTCCCCCTGTGCCCAAGCCCTGCTCCCACTGTTGCTCGGGGCCTGGGGAGCAGGCAGCCAAGAAGCCAACGGACTGTTGCTCAGGGCCTGGGGAGCAGGCAGTCAAGAAGCCAACGGAGGTGGCAGGAGGTGGGAGCTAAGGCTTCAAGCCCCAGACACAGGCTCCATTATCCCATCAAATTGCACTTATGAGTTATGAATGCAAATCTAACGTTATTAAAAGACGTAAGATGGCTGTGGGGGATTAAAGCCCAGGCACAGAGTCCCCTCTGAGTGTGGGCTTGTGCCACTGCCCCAGGCATGCACTCATGAAGCCGGCCCTGCAGAGGGGACTTTCTCCACCACTATATCCTGCCACGTTCTCTTTGTTCTCCTTCCTAGCTTTCTCCATTCCCTGAATCCACTCCAGTTTCTTAGAACTACCTGAAGTTCTATTTGTTTATCATCTCTCTCTCTCCTACTCAAATGCAAAGCTCCAGGAGGTCAAGGACCCTGTCTGCCAGGCATGTAGTAGATGCTCATTAAATAGTTATTGGAGGAATGAATGAGAAGTTCCCAGAATCAACTCGCATGTGTGGCCTACTTTCAGCCACATGCGGCACTGCCTCATAAAACCGTAATGCCTTTTTCATAACATTCACGATGGCACCTTTCACTGTACTTGAGCTAGAGGAGGATGATTTTTAATTTTTCACATCTCAGATGTGTTGCGTCTTTGCCAAGTCCTCATTTTCATCTTTCAAAGGAAAGATTAGAAACTGAAGTACTTCTCCAGGTGAGGAAAGAATGCCAAGGATGGTCATATTATTTTCTGTTTATTAAGCATCAGTGATGCTTCAGCAGGACTGGCTGGGAAGAACAGTTCTCTCTCTCTTGCTCTTTTTCCGTGGCAGCGGCTGTTCCTTTTGCTCTCTCCCACACTGAGCCAGGGGTTCAGGGTCAGGCTCAGGGAGACTCACCCTGTGGGAATCCATCCACAGTCTCACAGCACACGACATCTACAGTCTGCCCAGGATCAGAACTACTCATTCATGTTTTGGGCTCCGTGCTCTATTGGGAGCTTTTGGAGAGCAAGACCAGACTACCTTCCCCTTCCCGATATGCCCCCTTCCTCACTTAGCGAACTCCCTCGGTTCTCAGCATAAATATCACTTCCTTAGGGAAACCTTCTTCAAGCACTCAGACCAGACCCTCCTCATAGGTCCTCCTAGCACGTGTCCAGCTCCATCGATTTCCACAATTTCAGTGAATCACTTCATTGTGTGATGATGTGTTTAATGACTGTCCCCCTTACCAGGCTAGAAGCTCTATGCGAGAAAGTGCCATAGAAGGAACGCTGTGGTCCCTCGAAGTTCGTTTGTTGAAAAGTCTAACCCCCAATGTGATGGTGAAGGTGGTGAGGGCTTTGAGAAGTGATGAGGTCATGAGGGTGGAGCCCTCATGAATAAGATTGGTGCCCTTACGAAAGAGACCCCAGAGAGCTCCCTCGTCCCTTCTGCTGTGTGAGGGTACAAAGAGAACACAGATATCTATGAACCAGGAAGCTCACTCTCACCAGACACCGAATCTTCAACCTCCAGAATTAGGAGAAATAAATTTCCGTTGACTCTAAGCCACCCAATCTATGGTAGTTTTGTTATAGCCGCCTGAATGGACTGAGACAGAGGGATTGTCTTACTCATGGCTGTGTAAGGCCTACAGCCTGGCAAAGAGCAGGCACTCAGCAAGCGTTCGATAAATGAACATGGATCCCGTAGTGCCTTACGATGGCATTTGATAGAAGCTCTACAGATGTTTGTTGAATTATACTGGAAAAATATATTTTATCTCACTGCTTATGACTTACTTAGGATGAGCCATTTTCCCTTAAAATCAAAAGAAAAGACAGAGTAGATCATTGAGCCATTTCCCAAAGACTGGTCTCTCCTAACCAGAAGACCAGGCTGTTAAACCACGTGGAGGGAATAAATGAGCAACTCCTTGGAAACACACAGTCTCCAGGGTTGACTCAGGTGAGGGCATTTTTCCTTCTCTTAGTCTCCCTATCACCAACTCTCCCTTTTCTGCTTCCAGACACCGCCGCTTGCGTACTGTGCTTAAGCCTATTATCCGAGGCCCAGCATTGTGTCCCTCAATATCGTTATGTTGCAGCTTTGGGAACTGTTTGATACTAAAAGTAATTATAGGCAAACAATTCCTCCATGGTTTCTCCTATCAGAATAAAGACTCTAGAGGTGAGGATTCAAATGACACTGAAGGTTGCAAATTGTGTTTTGTGACGGAGGATAAATCATTCCTTGTCAGGGCAGTGACGTGCATCCTGTCTCGCACAGGCAGAATCAATAGTGACAAATGGCGACGCTGGAAACGCATGTTTGCTCCAGTGGTTAGGCTGCGGGGTGAGTCCCAGTAGAAGATTTACCTTCATTTGGCGATTGCTCTTTCTGCAGCTCTTTTACGTTTGAGTGTATTGATTCTCCATTTAGTAATAACGGAACACGGCGCTGATAAATAATGTACGTCAACAGCAATATCCAGGACAGGGGTTAACGCTTTTCTGACGGGGAGTTTTGTTTGTTTGTGTTTTGTTTTTATAAGCTAAGCAAGTGTCATGCACCAGCCATGATCTGACGACACTGGCCTCTCCGGCCAAGCGCTGAAGAGACTGCTGTCCCCATTGTGCCCATGTCGTTTGCTGCCACCCTTCCTTCCATCGTCGTCACCGTCATCACGCCTTCCCTAGTGTGACATTAATCACAACGTGCCTTCCCAAGTGGCTTTGTGGAGAAACCACACTCTAGGAAACATAATTTATGGCCTTAATACCGTTAACCGCATGGCACCCTTTACATTATTACAACTGATTAGGCGGCAGGTGTCATGTGATTATATATGTGTTTATATTGTGTGTGTGTGTGTGTGTGTGTGTGTGTGTGTGTGTGGAGTGAATAAAACAACTTATTCTCAAGTTCCCATTTTTATTAAGGTGAAATGAATCACTCTCCTCATCAAATGCAATTATTGTCCTGTTTTTTTTTCCCCCCTAAGACATATGACCAAGTTTCCTTCCCTCTAAAAGGCTCATTTAACAAGTTTCCTCTGATTCAATATCCGGATAATGGAACCACAGCTGAAAGGTTCAAGGACCTTGGAGGTGGTGGTTGGTGGTGAGAGAGATTGAATCTGAGCTCAAATCATCCTGTTCCCAGCACTGAAAGACTTCGGTAAACATCATTAGCCCTGTTTCAGCTACTCCCCGAAGGTGACAGCAGAGTCAGTTGACAATAAGAATGTAATACAGTTTGGGTTGGAACAGGAGCTGAAGTGAAAAGCACTGACGTGAAAACAGGTGGTGTTAAGTCCTATTTAGGAATCAAGTCCTTGCTTAAAGAACTCTCTTCCCAACTGAAACAGACCCAGCCCGCTGCATATCCTTGAAGACTTGGCCCAGACACCACTTCACCGGTGCAAAGAACAGTCAGTTCTTCCACGATTGTACAATCCTTATTAGCACTTACCATCTAGAAATGTACTTATTTGTTTTTACAATCTCTCTCTGCTTCTACTAGCCTTTGAGCTCTGGGAAGGAGCAACCTCTTTATGGCCATATCTTTAAAGCCTAACACAGTGGCTGGTACACAAGGTACTCAGATAAAGCCACATGCTTTTCTGACAAGCAGATAAGTACCTTGGAAGGATTTCCTTGGAGATTTGGTCTTCTTTGTATTTTTACCTTGTTAAGAAAAAAAGTTTTATTATGGAGAATTTTGAAAATACACATAAATAGACTAAGGATAATTACACCAATTCACACATCCACCTGTGACTGAGTCTAACCAGTTACCCCTTTAGCCTCTTGCCCACTCACACTGTTTTGTGTGATATCATATCACACAACAGATATCATATGACTTCATCTCTAAATATTTTGTTTGAATCTCTAAAAGATAAGGACGCATTTTTTTGGAAACATAACCACAAACACCATCCCTGCAAAAACCCTGTGATTCTTAAGGGCATCAGCTATCCAGCCCATGTTCACATTTGTAGTATCTCACAAATGTCACATGTTCTTATAGTTTGAATCAGGATCCAAATATGAAGCGCATACTGCAACTGGATGTGTCTTTCTCCTTGTTTTAAAAAGATTTTATTTTTAAGTAATCTCTACACCCAACATGGGGCTCGAACTCACAACCCTGAGATCAAGAGTCGCACTCTCCACTGACAGAGCTAGCCAGGTGCCCTAGATGATATGTCTCTTAAATCTCATTTAATTTCTAGGTTCCTGTCCATTTCTTCAATTTTTTAACTCTAAATTTTGAGATAATCGGACATTCACGTGCAGTTATAAAAAGTAATGCAGGAGATCCCTATTCCCCTCTCAGTGTCAATATCTTACATAACTATAGTACAAGATCGCAACCAGGAAGGTGTTGGTGCAATCTAGCAGCCTTATGCAGATCTCACCACTCATTTGTGTGTATGAGTGGATGGGTGTGTGTATTTGGTTCTATGCATTTTTATCACATGTGTAAATTTGTGTATCCACCACTACCATCATGATACAGAACAGTTCTGTCACAAAGATTGCTTGTGCTACCCTTTCATAGGCACAGCCAAACCCCTCATTCCTCTTCTCCCTTTTCCCTAACCTAGGGGCCAATCATTCTTCTCTTCCCCATCTTCATAATTTTGTCGTTTCAAGAATGCCATATAAATGGAATCATATAGCAGGTAACATTTGGAGATTGGCTGTCTTTCCGCTCAGCATAGTTCCCTTGAAATTCAGCCAAATTGTTGTGCGCATCCATAGTTTGTTCCTTTTTATTGCTGAGTAGCAGTCCATGGAATGGATGAACCGCAGTTCACTTCACTGTCCGCTCGCTGAAGGGCATCTGGGTTATTTCCAGTTTTTGTCAATTACAAGTAAAGAAATATTTGTGTGTAGGTTTTTGTGTGAAGTTATTACTTCCCTAGGATAAATGTCCATGAGTGCAGGTGCTGGGATTTTTGGTAAGCACGTTCTGTAAGAAACTGCTGTACTCTTTTTCAAGGGAATGTACCATTTTACATTCCCACAATTAATGTATGAATGATCCAGCTTCTCTGTATCGTCTCCAGCATTTGGTGTTGTCATTATTATTTAAGAGCCATTTGATAGTTATGTAGTGAAGTTTCATAGTTCTTCTTAAATTTTTAATCTCAGTAGAAAAACTCATTTTGTCCTAGTATAAAGGCTTATTATGAAAAATGTAAGAAACAAGACAATTATGAAATTATAAAAAGGAAAATAAAATTACCCATAATCTTTCTACCCAGAGAGAACTATAGTTAACATTGGTATGTGTCCTTGTGGGTGTTTTCTTCATAAATATTTGTTTAGCTATCTATATTTTACAAAGCTGGAAACATGACATATACAATTTTGCATCTTTCTCTTTTTGATGACGTTATATGAGAAATATTTTCCTATGTATCCCATTAAATACTCTTTGAAAACATGTTTTTTGTTTTTCTTGAGGTTTTTGGAAAAACAAGATTTTAATGGCTATATGATATTCCATCATATGGAGATAATTTTTATTTTTATTCATTTTTAAACTTCCAGTGTAATTAACATACACTGTTATATTAGTTTCAGGTGTACAATATTGTGATTCAACAATTCTGCACATTACTCAGTGCTCATTGTGATAAGTGTACTTTTAATCTCCATCACCTATTTCACACCCCCCCACCTCCCCTCTGATAACCATCTGTTTGTTCTCTATAGTTAAGAGTCTGTGTTTTTTTTTTGTCTCTTTTATTCTTTGTTTGCTTTGTTTCTTGAATTGCACATATGAGTGAAATCATGTGGTATTTGTCTTTCTCTGGCTGATTTATTTTACTTAGCATTGAACCCTCTAGATCTATCCATATTGTTGCAGATCGCAAGATTTCATTCTTTTTTATGGCTGAGTAATATTCCATTGTATATATAACAGCTCTTCTTTTTTTTAATTAAGCTTTTATTTTAATTCCAGCATAGTGAACACACAGTGTTATATTAGTTTCAGGTGTACAATATAGTAATTCAATAATTCCATACATCACCCAGTGCTCATCACAGGTACATTCCTTAATCCCCGTCACCTATTTTACCCATCTCCCCACCCACCTCCCCTTTGGTAACCATTGTTCTCTATAGTTAGGAGTCTGTTTCTTGGTTTGCCTCTCTTTCTCTTTTTTTTTTTTCTTAAATTCCACATAAGGGTGAAATCATATGGTATTTGTCTTTCTCTGACTAACTTATTTTGCTTAGTATAATACTCTCTAGCTCCATACATTGTCATTGCAAATGGCAAGACTTCATTCTATTTTTATGGCTGAATAATATTTCATTTTATACACACACACACACACACACACACACACACACACATATACACACACATATATATTCCATATATACACACCCCCCCACACACATCTTCTTTATCTATGAATCTATTGGTGGACACTTGGATTGCTCCCATAATTTGGCTATCATAAGTAAGGGTGCAATAAACATAGGGGTATATATATCTTTTCGAATTAGTGTTTTCATATTCTTTGGATAAATACCCATTAGTGGAATTATGGGGTCATATGGTATTTCTGTTTTTAATTTTTTGAGGAACCTCCACAGTTTTCCACAGTGTCTGTACCAGCTTGTATTCCCAACAGGGCACAAGGGTTCCATTTCTCCACATCCTTGCCAACACTTGTTGTTTCTTGTGTTTTTGATTTTAGCCATTCTGACAGGTGTGAGGTGATATCTCACTGTGGTTTCGATTTGCATTTCCCTGATGATGAGTGCCGCTGAGCATTTTTTTCATGTGCGTCTTGGCCATCTGTCTGTCTTCTTTGGAGAAATGTTTGTTCGTGTCTTCTGCCCATTTTTAAATTGGATTATTTGTGTTTTTTTGGTGTTGAGTTGTATAAGTTCTTTATAGATTTTGGATACTAACCCCTTATCAGATGTGTCATTTGCAGATACCTTCTCCCATTTAGTAGGTTTTTTGTTTTGTTGATGGTTTCTTTGCTGTGCAGAAGTTTTTGATTTTGATGTAGTCCTAGTAGTTTATTTTTGCTTTTGTTTCTCTTGCCTCAGGAGACATATGTAGAAAAATGTTGGCATATCTGATGTCAAAGAAATTACTGTCTGGCTCTCTTCCAGAATTTTTATGGTTTCAGGTCTCACATTTAGGTCTTTAATCCATTTTGACTTTATTTTTGTGTATGGTGTAAGGTCCATGTGTATGGTCCAGTTTCATTCTTTTGCATGTAGCTGTCCAGTTTTCCCAACACCATTCGTTGAAGAGACTTTTTCCCATTGCATATTCTTGCCTCCCATGTCAAAGATTGATCACGTAATCATGGACTTATTTCTGGGCTCTCTATTCCGTTCCATTCATCTATGTGTCTATTTTTGTGCCAGTACCATGTTGTCTTGATGAATAAAGCTTTGTAGTATATCTTGAAATCTGGGATTGTGATACCTCCAGCTTTGTTCTTTCTCAAGATTGTTTTGGCTCTTTGGGGTCTTTTGTGGTTCAAAACAAATTTTAGGATTATCTGTTCTAGCTCTGTGAAAAATGTTGTTGGTATTTTGATAGCAATTGCATTCAATCTGTAGATTACTCTGGGTAGTATGGACACTTTAACAATATTTGTTCTCCCAACCCATGATCCTAGAATATCTTCTTGTTGTTTGTGTCATCCACAATTTCTTTCATCAATGTTTATGGTTTTCAGAGTACAGGTCTTTCATCTCCTTGGTTATGTTTCTTCCTAGGTATTTTATTATTTTGGGTGTAATTGTAAATAGGACTGTTTTCTTAATTTTTCTTTCTGCTGCTTCATAATAATGAAGTGTATAGAAATACAATGGATTTCTGTATATTGATTTTGTATTCTGCCACTTTACTGACTTCATTTATCATTTCTAGTAATTTTTTGGTGGAGTCTTTAGGGCTTTTTACATATTTGATCATGTCATCTGTAAATAGTGGAAGTTTTACTTTTTCCTTATCAATTTGGATGCTTTTTATTTATTTTTCTTGTCTGATTGCTAAAGCTAAGACTTCCAGTACTACGTTGAATAAAAGTGGTGAGAGTGGACAGCCTTGCCTTGTTCCCGACCTTAGGGGAAAAGCTCTCAGTTTTTCACCATTGAGTATGATGTTGTACTTTTGTAAAATGCTTTTTCTGCATCTATTGAAATGATTATACGGTTGTTATCCTTTCTCTTATTGATGTGATATGTCACATAATCGATTTGCAAATATTGAAATACACTTGCATACTGGGACTAAATCCCACTTGATTGTGGTGAATTATTTTCTTAATATATTGTTGGATTCAGTTTACTAATATTTTGTTGAGGATTTTTTTCATCTATGTTCATCAGAGATATTGGCCTTTCTTTTTTTAAATAATGTCTTTATCTGGTTTTGGTACCAGAGTTATGCTGCTCTCATAGAATGAATTTGGAAGTTTTCTTTCCTCTTCTATTTTTTTGTGATAGTTTGAGAAGAACCCTGGGTATTGATTTCTTTCTTTTTAAAAAGATTTATTTATTTATTTATTTGAGAGAGAGAGAGGGAGAGAGAGTGCACAAACTGGGGGAAGGGCAGCAGGAAAGAGAGAGGGAATGCCAAACAGACTCCTCACTGAGCCTGGAGCCCAACATGGGGCTCGATCCTATGACCCTGAGATCATGACCTAAGTGGAAACCAAGAATCAGACACTGAGCCGACTGAGCCAGGCAGGCACCCCTTAATTTCTTTCTTTAAATGTTTTGTAGAATTCACCTGTGAAGCCATCTAGTCCTGGACTTTGTTTGTTGGGAGTTTTTTTTAATTACTAATTCAATTTCATTGCTGGTAATTGGTCTGTTCAAATTTTCTATTTCTTCTTTCTTCAGTTTGGGTAGGTTATATGCTTTTAGGAATTTATCCATTTCTTCTAGGTTGTCCAATTTGTTGGCGTATTTTCATAAATTCTCTTATAGTTCTTTGTATTTCTGTGGTTTCAATTGTTAGTTCTCTTCTTTCATTTCTGATTTTGTTTATTTCATTTAAGTTTTTTTCTTTTCTTTTCAATGAGTCTAGCTAAAGGTTTATCAGTTTTGTTGATCTTTTCAAAGAACAACCTCCTGGTTTCATTGATCTTTCTTTTCTTTTCTTTTCTTTTTTTAGGTTCTATTTTGTTTATTTCTGTTCTAATCTTTAATTATTTCCACACTTCTACTAGTTTTGGGCTTTGCCCATTCTTCTTCTTCTTCTTCTTCCTCTTCTTCTTCTTCTTCTTCTTCTTCTTCTTCTTCTTCTTCTTCTTCTTCTTCTTCTTCTCCTTTAGCTCCTTTAGGTTGTTTATTATGGAGATAATTTTTAAACTCTTCGTTTATTTTGGGACATTTATGTTATTTTCAAATTTTTGACATTATAAATATTTCATTAAACGTCATCCTTATACATAGATTTTTTATTGCAATTCTAGTTATTTCTTTATAATAGATGCTTAAAAGTGGGATTACTAGGACAAACCGTATAAAACATTTTTAAGACTTTTGGTCCATACATATGTATATCCAAAGTGCTTTCCAGAAAGATTCTATTTCATACTCACCAGAGTGCCTATCTCACTAGACCCTCAACTACACTGCAAATATATGTTTTTATTTTTGCCAAGTTGATAGAGGAAAAAATTATCTCATTGTTTTAATTTGCATCTCCTTGGTAATAATGAAGTTGAAATGTGTTCATAAGTTCTATTTGCTATCTGTATTTCTTCCTTAATTAGTAGTCACTGTTTGTCCTTTGCCTGTTTTACTCTTGTGTTTGTATTTATCTTATTATTTGAAAAATATCTTTATATATTATGGATAATAATCATTTCTTTCTAGTACTTGTTGAAAATATTTTTTCCCTGTTGGTTCCCTTTTATTTTTGGCTGTGGGTTTTTTTAGTCATTCCTTCATTCTGTAAACCTATATTGGATATATTTCATATGCCAAAGAGTGTGCTAGTAATGGAAGGTTTTTTAAAAATTGAATATCAGATTCCATGTCCTCAAGGAGTTGAGAGTTTGGTGAAAAACATAGACATGTAAATGCATGTTTGCACTCTACCAATTTGATGAGGATGAGGACAGAGTTAAGGAAAATCCATGGAACTCTGGCTTTCTTAGAGAGGGCCGTGTCTGAGTTGGACCTTCAAGGATGAGTAAGAACTGTCTAAGTGCAGAGATGGGAGAGGTGATGCTAGGCAGAACGAGTGTAGGCATACAGGCACGCACGGTCATGAAGGTACATGGTGTTTGCAGAATGGCATGGTGGGACAGTGTCCTTTGAGCACAGATGTAAGTGAGGTGATGAAAAGTCATCTCATTTCTGAAAACACTGACACTAAAGAAATTGTGGCAACACAGTGAGTGAGTCTACATCCATGACATAGTCAGAGTCTGTTTTTCATCTGTGGTGTAACAACTAGAAGGGAGACTACTACCCAAGACCCACCTCACTCTGGCACTTACCCCCCTGCTCCATCTTGGCCAAGGAGGACCAAGGCTGCAGAACCCCCAAGAGATCATGCTAAAATCACAGCAACAGACTCTGCTTCGGCGCCTTCTGTTTCTCTTACATGGTTAAGGATCTGGGACACCCTGGAAGTAGGAGAATGAGAAGGTGAAATGGTCTGGCTGTGGGTTGTGTCTCTACCCTTGTCCTTATTCTTGACCTTGCACCTCATTTAACTCAGGCTGAAGAACCCAAGACGTTGCTGATCTTCATAGATGCAGCAAATGACAGGCATGCTCTCTCTGTGGTGACAGCCGAGGACTTCAGGAGCTGAGCTGTCTCAATCCTCACTCCATGGTGAAGAATCCTGGAGACAATTAGGACATCTAAGATGTGTGACATGGCATCGCATAGTCTCCCTTGCTTGCTTTTTCTCTCCTCCTGCTTATACCCTGTAACTCAAACAGGTGGTGTGATACCAGAGAAGTCAGCACTTCTTCTTCCCTCCAAAATTAATTCTTATATCAATCAAGCTGCAGCAGGTTCACATTTGGCAAAACCGGTGTATGGCCAAACACTGAGGGTATATTCAAAGTATAAAATGTACACCTGTCTTTGCTCATCATTTCATCTCTTTGTCCTCTATACCAAAAGATGCCAATGCTGACGGTATCTATGACATTATTGAAGAGAGTCAGGAGAGGAGAGGGGAGACCAGTGATTCCATGCTGCTTTCACTTAACTCCCACGATCCAGGCACTACAATCCATAGTCCATCCCAACACTAGCATCCCACTGTCCTTTACCACCTCCACGACTCACCCAATTTACTGTCCCAAATTTGAAGTTCATTTTTTTAAAAGTTCAATTTTTTAAGGTGTTCTTTTGTGCTTTTTGACATCTAGGTAACTATAACTGTAAACCCTGGTCACTTTTCCCTGCAGCAAAGGTCAGGCATTTATTTATAGATCGGCCTATGAATGGGTAGAGAGCTGAGTAATATTTACCTGCCTGGTGAATGATTCCGACATATTTTGTTTGTGCATCTCTTGGGAGCCTGGAACTCAGTGTCCCTGCCAGTGAAATAGGGGCATGGAGACTGCGTGATCTCTAAACTCCCCCACCCTGCACCCCCAGTTCTAACCATTCTAGTTACCTGTGGATCTCAGTGAGGACTTTAGGATGGGATTTGTTGGGGACACAAGCTACCTCCCAAAAGCCCTGCAGGAATGCCTACTTGGGCTGTGTCACTTTGAAGTGAAGTGAAGTGAAGAAGGCTTCCGTCACTTTGATGAGAGACACAGTCTAAAGAGCGCATACCTGCCAGTCCAGGCCTTTCCCCTTTACTGTGGGTTATGTTTTCAGAGAGCCTTCATTCTCAGGAATTTAATATCAGGATGTCAGTTGCAAGACAGTGGAAAAGAAAGACAGCTGCTTTGAGATCTGGGATTTAAAAAATAATCTAGGGCATGTGCGCGCGCGTGCGCGCGCGCATGTTTGTGTGTGTGTGTGTCTTTTACTTGACTTTCCCCTTGAAACAACCTTGGCTGAAACAGTCTCCTTCCTAGAATGCTGTCTCAGAGTAGGAATGAGCTCTTAGGTTCTCCAGTGAAAACATGGAAAGTTCAAATAGAGCAGCCCTGACAGTTCTGAATTGAAAATGATAATCCAGCACATTGGCATTTCAGAAGCTTCTGAGAAAGCCAGTCTGGGCTGAAGGAAGAAGGGGAATTGGGTGAAAATAATTATAAAAAGGCAGAGGGGAACTATATACCATACCAATGATACCAATACTTTATACCAATTCCTTCAGTTTCTCCTCACAGCATCCTAGGAGGAAGGAATGATCCCCATTTCACAGAGGAAGAAACCAAGGTTCCAGAAGTAAAGAAACTTGCTCAGCATCACACAGCTAGACAGTTGAGGCCAACCTGACACTCGGCCTCCCCAATGCCACAGCCTCTTTCCACCCACTTCTCTCCATTGTCTGTTTTCAACGGCACCATTCACAGAACTCTGATCTAAGGAAAGCTGGTTTACGTGCGCCTGGCTGGGAAGGCTGGGCTCCCGGCTCTGGGTCACTTTGAGTTTGGGGCTAGATTATCCTGCAGGGTGTGGGGTCAGGGAAGTGGAGACTCACTAAGAATACTTGCATCCATTTTTATTTTCCTTTGGATTTCCTCATGTTCTTATCCCCATGGAGACCAACTATTCACTCTCAGTTTCTCTCAACAAAATTCTGAAAAGCTCGGGAAGAGGGTGCCATCATTTGTCTTCGCCCAGCCGCAATGTCTGAGTAATGTCAGGGAAAGTTACCTATCAAAGCCAAACCACCTTCATCTGCCCCCAGCTATTTTGGGACATATGATTTGTTACATCTTAACTTCAACCCACATTTCTTAAAGGAGAACTTAACTGTGAGTATTTATAATCTTCTTTTCATCTTCAAAGCACTCTACAGTATTAACTAATTAAGCCTCAGCAACACCCTTGATTAACTCCTTTTTATAGATGTGGGAAAAGAAGCATGGAAATAATAAAAAATGCCCTTGGTCATGATGGAATCAGCATTCCGAGGTAGGATTAGAATTTGAAATGTCCTGTCTCCACCTCTTAAAACCACCAGCCCCGTCTCCTACCTTGATGCCTGGGTGGAAGGATATGATCTAGCCATCTCATTTCTTACATTCCTCAAGAGAGCCTGCCCTTTTCTCCAGTGCTCTTTCCTATTCATTCCGTATGGCATCATGCCATGACTTTATTCACTTCTTCAATCAGGGGAGTTATGGGGAAAAAGTGAACAAAATGCCCAGTTCTTATGGTTCCACTCAGCTCTCTTGCATCTCCCCTTGGAGTCTATTCTTAGACATACCATCCGTTCAGGAATCCGAGGTAAGCCAGCTTTGTCTGGCTGTGTTCCCCAAAGATTTCTTCTTTCCATATGTCCAGACAGAAAGCTAAGCAGTGATTCAAAAACAGAAAGGGGTCAGCAATAACCATTTTCACAGCCACCAGGCAGAAACTCATTGTCAATTTCATCATCAACACAATTTCCCAATCTTTTTAATGTTGGAGGAGTCACTTGAAATGTGAGATTTATGGGCAGCTGTTCCAGCCAGGTGAGATTCTTGCTGACAGGTATCAGACTGTTATTAGCATTCTGTGTTATAATTTAAAGGAGAAAACCTCTCTCTGAATATGTACCTGAGCCTTGCCAGGTTGGTAGGGGGAGGTGGGCATGAGACTACCTAAGCAAACAAACCACTTGGCAGAGACTAAATCACCTTTAAAGACCCCCTTCTTTAAGAACTGATTATTCTTTGCTGGATTGATAGCTTTGGTATAGTTCACATAGGATTGTCATTGAGACAACAAGGACCTTACGTTAAAACCCAGTCCTGATATTCCGTGGTGCTTGGAGGCGGGCGACTGGCCACCTGTGGCTTTCACCCACCCCACCCCATCCCCACCCATCTAAACCAGAGTCAGCAGGTTCAGTAGAATAGCACAGGATTTGGCACAGAAAAATCCAGATTTGAGCTTTGGCTCTGCTACCTACTAGTTATGTGGTCAATTAACCTTGCTGGCCTATGGTTTTTTCACTCTAAAATAGGATAATAATAAGAAGAATATTTACCTTGCATAATGAATAAATAAAATGAATATATTTTCTGCACTCTAAAGAATTTTTCTCAATTTTCGTTATTGATGATAATGGCCAATATTTCTTGAGCCCTTACCATGTGCCAGACATGGTGTTTAGGGCACTTTTATGTATAATTATGTCATTTATCTTCCCAAGAACCCGATGAGGTAAGTACTCTAATGTATCCTTCTTACAGATGAGGAAACTGAGACCTCAGATCACCTCTCTAATAACTAGTGTGACCAGGATTCAAACCCAGTGCAGCAAGATCTATGCTCTGGGCCACCGCACAATATTGTCTTTAATCTCTAACTCCCTGCTGGACATTTCTTTTCAGATATCCCACGGTTCTCTCACATGTAACCAGCCTCAAACAAAATTTGCTATCTCCTCTCAAACTGTAGTCTTTCCACCAACAATCCCATTTGTCAAAGTTACTGTTTTGGGGTTTGAAATCTCTGGGTCATCTCTGTCTCTTCCTTTCCAGTGAGGAGTCACCCTAGCTGTTCAGTTCCATCTTCAAGATAGCTCTCTCCTCCCGCCTCCTAATTCCTTTTGTCACGACCACGGGCAGGCCTTCTTCCCTCAGACCTGGATTGTGTTAAGAGCCTCTGAACTTGTTTTTCTAACCCGAGTCTGTCCGGCACACCACCTGCTAATTGATCCTAACATATCATTTTCAACACTTACTCACTCCCTCGGCCAAAAACTTTCAGTTGCCTGCTGGACAAAATCCATGCCCTTGAGCCTGATGTTTCTGGGCCTTCAGAGCCTGGTCCTGCTCTAGCCACATCCCCTTCGAGCCCTGAGCATGCCCTGTGCTTTCTTGCTTTTGTACTTTAGCTCATGTTTCTCTTTTCCTTTCTGTCCTTCCTCTTCTCTCTCCTCTCTCCCTACCTACTGAATGGCAACTCTCCAGGACCCAAATCAAGTGCTTCCTTGACTTCCATTCCTAAGCCATATTTCCCTTTTCCCAAATCAGTAAGAGTACGCTACTCACCATCCTCTGTTTATGATCACACACTGCTAGTTAATTCTCCACAAATAATGTATATACCTTATTGCACCTTTCAGAGGGAAGGGGGATGGTTAGAGAACACAATTTATACTTCGCTCCCTCCCACACAGCACCACGTGAGCACCGCTGTGAGCTGAGCACCGTGCTGCATGCTGGGAATCTGGAGAGGAACCAGTTACATTGGGGAGCTCACAGGGTGATTGCTTAGATCAACACGTATACAAATATCACCACTGGGTATGAAATGGGCTGGGATAAAGCTATGCCTCAAGGATTCTGGGAGCACAGAGAGGAGCTCTGATTCCCTAGAGAAACCAGGGCAGGCCTCACAAAGTGACCCTTGAGCTGACTCTTGAAGAGTGAGTAGAGGAGAGTAAAAGCCCTCCAAGCACGCAAGGCAGAGAAGGCCTTTTGAGGAACAGAGAACAGTACATTCAAAGGCCCAGAGGCATGTCCTGTATGTGTCAGGCTGGGTGAGGTAAGAGAGCAAACTTGTGGGAAAAAACACCAGGGGAAGGGGTGCCTGGGTGGCTCAGTCAGTTAAATGTCCGCCTTCAGCTCAGGTCATGATCCCAGGGTCGAGCCCTGCATCGGGCTCCCTGCTCAGCAGGGAGCCTGCTTCTCCCTCTCCTTCTGCCCCTCCCCCTGCTTGTGCTCTTTCTCTCTCTCTCAAATAAATAAATGAACTCCTAAAATAAAAAACACCAGGGGAGGAGGCTGGAAAATAGGTAGCATCCAGGTGAGAAGACCTGGTCATGCGAAGAACTTGAGAATTGATCCCACAAGGTAGGTAGGAAGCCCGGGGAGGCTCATAAGGCACGAAGTGACGTGATCAGATCCGTATTTTAGAAAATTAACTCTGGCAGTAGCACACGAATAAATTCTAGCTGGAGACACCCGAGGGAGAGATGCCAGGAGATTTTGAGGGCCTGAGCAAAGGCCAGGATAAGGGGGCTAGGGTGGTCAGTTGATACCAGGCATGTTAAGGAGGACATGGTAGACTGTTGGATCTGGTGAGCAAGGACCTGAGAATGATGACTGAGGTTTTTACTTCGAGAGGCTAGAGTAAGGGAGGGAGACAGAGGTGGAAATGCTGGTTGACGTGGATCTTGCTGCTGCCATTGTCGTTCCTGGCTTTCGGGATGTGGGAGGTAAGATTACCGGCAGATGTTTTTTGTGGAAGGCGCTTGGCGGGCATTGATAAGGAGAGGTTGAGTAGCAGTTAAATATTTCTAGTGCCTCTCTCCATGCCTGGCACCCAGTTTAACCAACGTCTGTGGAGACATGAAATGACCATAAAGAGGAGGCACAAAGCATTACATGAATAAATAAATGCCCATGGAAGGCCATGCCCTTACTTTCAGTGACAAAGAATACAATACGTACTGGTGCTTCTAGTGATGTGAGATTGTACAGAGGTCCTCGAGTAGGTCAGTGTGTGGCCTGGTGGACATCCACGCGCCATCTTCTCTGACAGACATCACAGAGGGATGGCGTGACTGGATGACTGGGGTGAGGGTGGGGCTCAGACCTCAGTTCTTGGATGTGACATTGACGTTCGGCCGTGAGGACGCTGCACAAGGCCTGTGAGAGTTCCTCAAAGACAACAAAGACTATGGATTTCCAGGCCGATAAATGTAGACTTCACATGACTATTTTAAGCAAGACCTGGATATGTAGTACATTTGTTTGGTTTTTTTTTAACCTAAGAAATATGAAATATATCCTGACAAACCGTAACCTGCTCCATATGTATCACCCCTTTCTGGTCTCTTGTGAGCCAATTAATCCCAGGAAACTGGGGGTGAGGGAGGGGAGAGGGCAGAAAGAGGGAGAAAAGCAGAAGGGAGAAACAAGACTCCAACAGACAGAGCCATGAGGGATGGTCTGATCCACCCAGCAGATCCAGGCCTTACAGCTTAGATCAGCAGATATGAGTGATGTCCTGTGATGTGGAATTTTAAATATTAGTGGACATGTTTCAGTAGGAAAAGCACAAAGCCATTAATTTCGTTGGCATTTTCTGTACTTCGTTGCTGCTAAGCATTCCCAGTATGTTCACGTTAATAGAAAACTGACAGGACAAGAATATTTTATGCCCGCATAACTCTAGTTAAAGACACAGTATTGGGCAGTATTTATAAAGGTAGAGACTACATTCACACAGGTCCAACACATACTATTCGAAAGATGAGAATGCAGTTTGCTCACTTTAATGGTTTTTTCTACAACTAGATTCCAATCACTGTGGCAATATCATGCTCAAGGGCATGTTTCCACCCATG
This sequence comes from Zalophus californianus, assembly GCF_009762305.2. Taxonomy (NCBI): domain Eukaryota; kingdom Metazoa; phylum Chordata; class Mammalia; order Carnivora; family Otariidae; genus Zalophus; species Zalophus californianus. The sequence goes on from NC_045598.1 coordinate 95,418,271, forward strand.
ATGTAAATGACATTCAATGTGATTTATGCATTTACCTTCCAGGGTGATGCAGAAAGGAAGAAATAACACATACTTAACATATAGGGGGCACTCTATAAATTTTGAATTGATTACAAGCATGGAATGTAGTTTATCTGGAAATACCTGTTTTGCTTCAGAATACTATAAGGCTTCCCCTCTCCCATTTTTCTCTTAAAACCAGATTTATATATAGGCTGCAGATAGTATCTTCTAACAGAATTCCTCTGTTTTACAGATGAAAACTCTGATAAGGAATGCGTAGTTAGTACTTTCCTGGTGGCGAGTGACATAAAATCTAATATAAACTGACGTAAGCAAAAATGGGGTTTATGGGCTTCTAGAAATGAAACCTGCACGGGGTAAAGCATAGTTTCAGAGGCGTCTGGGTTCAGACCTCAAGCAACGGTCCACCTTCCACGGCTGTCCACTACCAGTGCACGTCGTAGAAAATGGCAGCGCACGCCCCAACTCCCCCCCCGAGTCTTGCGGCAGTTCACTGGCCCTACCGGGGTCACATGACCATCCTTGCAGCTAGACTGTACCTGTGGCTTAACCTAGGTCACGGGCCTGAACCGGGGAGGCAGCGTGTCCCTCCAAGCACAAGGGCTGTGTGGAGAGGACAGGGAGCTGCCTCAGTGTGCCGCTGAGGGACGATGTGCTAAGAAGGGAGACCAAATCCTGAGTGGGGGGGTGGGGAGGGGGCAGGAACAGTAAGTGGCCTTCCTACCATTTGTAGTATTTCAATTAAAATTTTAAAACAGACTTTGGACCCCCCCCCCCCCGCACCCCAGCACCCCAGGTAAAATCTTCCCCGAATTGGAAGAGTAGTTCCCGGTAGAAAAACCATAATTAGTTTGCGATTGTTTGAGGAAAGCTGAAGGAAGTCACGCGTTTCCCCATTTGTGTCCCTTTCTCCTTCCTTACCACCAGCGGCAAACTCAGATTCCCGCAGTGTCTTCTTCAGAACAAAGTGTTTCACAAGTATTTCTTTCTGGTTCTTGTGGGGATGTTAGTGGAGTCTTGGCTTCCCCACCGAATCCTGATAAGTCTTACTTACTTCCCTACCTCTCTCACCCACGTCCTGACGATTTTGGTGCTACCTTAATCTGAGAACACAGCTCCTTTCCCACATTGCTTGTGTTTTTTGTTTGGGAAACTTGCCAAGTGTTGACAGCTGTTTATTTTTGATCTGGACTTTGGACCAGAACCACATCTAAGTCAGAGGCTTTACTATCTCTATGCTCTGAATGCATTCGTTTCTTTTTCTTCTCATCATTATTTTGAGTCCTTCAGACTCTTGGTGTTAATTCCCCACTTACTTCCTGGTCATAGATAGACATCATGCAGCCATTCCCCTCAACCGTGTCCCCAGATTTGACTCGGCCACTCGGTGACATCCATTTGTAAACTGGAAATCGAGGTTCTTCAGAAACTGTTGGAAATGCCTGTGTGATCATGCATGTTAATGGGCAGGGGTGAGAATCAGTGCTGTGACACATGTGATATCAGCGGGTTATTCCCAGGAGCATGGCATGTCCTCGCAGCCAGCAAATCTCCCTCCTGCCATTTGGAAATTCTCATTTTGTTCAGATGAAGGTTCTGTCACCATACTTTTTGAAAATTACATGGACCCCACTTCTTATTTATCCAGAATCGACTAGAATGAATCAGTGGGCTTTCTGGATTTGCCATATATGAGTCACATTCTTTTATCACCTAGTAAGAGGCTTTATTCTCTGTTGCCTTTGCTAGAAACACAGAAAAAGAAAACAAAAATGTCTGCCACTGTATTAATAAATTTTCATTTGTTATATCAGTTATCTCTTGTGTTAATAAACCACCCCAGCACTTTGTGGCTTAAAACAACAACCATTTTCTTTGTTCATTGTTCTATAGGTCAGCAATTAGGGCTGGACTCAGCTGGTCTCTGCTGGTCTCTCCTGGGGCTTCTTTTGCTGGGGGTCATTCATGTGGCTGCAATCATCTGGCACATCAGGTGGGATCTGATAGTCTAAGAAGCCTCACTCATATGCATGGGGGTTATTGCTAGCTAAGTCACTGTCTCCAGCAGGCTACTCTGGGTTCCTTCCCATGGTGCAGGAAGAGTTCCCAGCAACAAGAGAGTCAAGCTTAGCCTGCTTCAATCATCTGCTCATATCAAATTTGCTAATATTCCATTGGCCAAACAAGTCATGTGACCAAATCCAGAGTCAGAGTGGGAGGGCAACCACCCAAAGGCCTCAGTGCAGGGAGGCAGGATCCATGGAGGGCCCTTACTATAAAAATGTATCACATAAGTTAAATGTCTATATCCTATCTTTCACTGAAAAATGAGATTTACCTGGGAAAGTGTCAGGACAAACCAGGGCAAACCATTACCGGGAAGAAAATCTATCAGAGATTTATAGATACGGAGCAGAGATATAAACCTCTTATAGATCTATTAGCACCAGAGGAACATGGTCTGTGCATTGAAGCATTACCGCAATGGTAAAACCAAGCACACTTCTAAAATGAGTCTAGGCCAGTACATAGGATCTGCCCAGATATTTGACATGCAACTGCATTTAAGGCCCTTACCAAGAACTTGTAGTAGAGGAGAAGGGGAGCCATTTACTGGTTAGATAAGTCAGGTTGGCCACCCCAGTCCTGATAAGTAGGGAGAGAATAAGGTGACTGACCATTAAGGGTAAACTAGCACTTTCTGAGCACTGATTCTCAGTCACTATGTGTGGTTGATTTCCTTTAAACCTTGAACAACTCTGTGAGGTGGGTAGCAATCTTATTTCCATTTATCAAAAGAGAAATGTGAGATTGAGAAAGCTTACCTTCCCCAGGCTCACAAGGCTCAAATAGAAGGGTTGGGTCTTGAACCCTGTCTGTCTCTAGAGCCTCGGTTATTTACGCTAAGTCCTGCTACTTCTTCCATTGCACGGGACAAATGGATGGCCTCCATGAAATGATGTCTCTCCCAGGCCCTGCCGCCCAAACGTGCAGTCCTGTTGCAGGCTCTTCCTTCTTGGATCAGGTTCTTTCCCCTGGACTTAACAGCCATAAACGGGGAATCCAGGAGGGCCTGTGGGATGGCAATGGTTTCCATATTTCTTACAACATAAGAATTGTTGATGATGGGGTTGATTCCTTCCTAATTGAGCTCTGGGACCCTTTCCCGGTTAAATTACTGCTGCAGAGAGCACTTTCAGATTGCCATGGCTATTGCTCGAGAAAAGTCAAACCTATTTCTCACTTTACCCAGCTCTAAGGCGAGATCCCTTATGTTTCTCAGCAAAATGGCTGCTGAGTCCAGCATATCTGGTCTTCAGGGTATAAAAATCCTCTGTTTATACCAGCACCCTCCCACCAAGCCGTGTAATTGAAGCTCAGAGATTGAGAATAACTGCCCTCCAAACACATCTTCAGAATGGAGTTCTTCCAATAAAACCAATAGGTAATGCTGATGATTACAGTGTGATGAGGGGTGAGAAATGCTATTCTGGAATTAAGTCCATTTCTCTCACAGACATTAAAAAAAAAAGGTCATAGGCATATAAGTGAATAGAGTCCCCACATGTCGGTGTTCTAGTCCCAAGTCCCCACCTCTGCCTCCAAGAAACTTGGGCTCCATTCTCTCATGTGTCCTCCAACACACCTTGAGCATCGTCCAGATGTTAAATTAGGTTTTTACAAATGAGACTCCACAGATCTTTTTGCCGTCGTCCAGTCATTATGTGTTTTGGCAAAGAGGAGCGAAGAAGCAACAGCACGTGTCAGACAAGTGTTCTTACATCTGTCTTTGCAGAGGGAATGATTGAGTGGAAGAGAAGGCAGTGTTTAGCTAATTTTGAAGAAGAATAAATGTGTTAGATGGTATTCAGTGAAGCAAGATCTGCATAGCATGCAAATTGCATAGAATTATAATGCGGAAAACCCTATGGTGAATGGGTCTAATTTATAGTATTTCTAGAGACGACAACATTCCGTAACAGTAACTGGAAGGTTTACTTTCCATTTGTTAATTTATAGAAGACATAAATAGGCTAGGGTCTTTTTTTTTTTTTTAAGTAAACCTCTTGACTCATAAATTGATTTGAAAAACATAATGTGTTAATATTTTTCTAATTCTGCACTGAAGATGTACACATATCACCCAGCTCCACTTGCAAGATCTCAGTTCATATTTCTGTATATATAAAATTTGCTGTTCTCTGAAGTGGAAGACATCCTAGAAAAAATAATTATTTAATGAGTTTCAATATTCAGATTTGTGGTAGTTCTCTGAGAAATAGCATATAAATTTAGAGGCACATTGAAAATTTAACCATGACTTGATGCAAATTAATATCCACATGGGCCATGTGCAGCCAGATTAAAAAAGGAATGAAAAGAATGTCTTCAAAGAAGATGGGACGGAGAGTCTTTTTCACCATAAAGCTTGTTGTTTTGATTCAGTGGCATAATGAAGGTACATGGCAGGAAGGAGGCCTAGATTCTGATGCCAAATCCAGCCTTTAAAGTGTTGCTCCGAAGCAGAAATGAGGAAGAGGGTATCTGGAATGCTATTCAAGTAAGATATGTAGGGCATGGAATGTTTACCAGGTATTCTCGGATTATGTACCTGAGGCAGACAGAGACTGTGGCCTCAAGAAATGAAGTGTCCAGCATAGTTGATAAGCATCTCGCAAATATGAGACAAGATGTGCCGTAAGTTTGACCCTTGATAGGGGTGGGTGTTTGTGCAGCCTTGTGAATGCACTAAATGCCACTGAATTGTACACTTTAAGATGGTCAGTATTATGTGATATGAATTTTGCCTCAATTTTTTAAAAAAATGTGCTGGGAAGAGACACACAAGGAGAACGGAGGAAACCCACGTCCTTGGGAAACTTTGCCCATCCTCTTTGGAGACAAGAAGGCTAACGCTTAGAAAGGAAGGGGCATTTGGGGCCCAAAATATCTGTGTGAGTGTCTCAGCTGTCTTTTGTTGGACCAGTGCCCATCTGGTATTTTGAAGGCTCTACAATTCTCTGGCCATTCTGGGTTAGGACACAAGTCCGTGAAGACTGGAAAGGAGTTTGCCTACCTGGTGGGAGCTGGGAACCAAAATACCAGTGTGCAGGGGGAAAGGACAGTGGATTTAAGCTGCCCCAACTAGCTGTGTGGCCTTAGGCAAGTTAATTAACCTCTCTGAAATTCTGTTTCCTCACTGGCAAATTGAGGATCATAAAAACTACCTGGCATGGTTTAGAAAAAGATTACTACCATATGCAAAGCATCTGGCATAGAGGAGACACTAATAAATTATAATAGCCTTCTTTCCTGGCCCATCTCCCAGCCCCCTCACCTTGCCCCCCTGACTTGGCTAGAACTTCTTATCATAGAAGTCATTTCCTACAATGTCACAACAACGCTGGTCTCATTAGGTCACACAGTTACACGGGTTTGTAACCTTGGAGTGAGGGCCTTAGAAGAAACGGGGTCCGGGGCCAGAAATCAAGAAAGACCCTCCTTTTCTAGGCCCCCCCTTCCTTAGCACAATGAGGAATGTCAAGAGCATTACCATAGAAGTAAAAAATGTTAGAATTGTCTCTTGAAGATCACTCAATCTTACCTTCTTGTTTCATAGATGAGGAGCTAAGGCCTTTGAGGGGAAGGGAGAGTCCTACGAGCCATACTTCCTGACCATCCTTCTAGTTGGTTCCTGTTAGGGAACACGCTGGATGTTCTCCATCTGCACATTCAGATCCACTCACCATCCTTCCCCAACCTCCTCCCTAGCCTGGGGGGTCACCCCCAGGTGTATGGATTATTATATCAACGGTGCTTGCTTGCCCTCTGGTTTCCAGTTACATTTGGCTAATGGGAAGCACCAGAAGTGTATCAAAGTGCAGGATTCTGAAGTCAGAATGCTGATAACCTGAGATCTCTTCCTCGCAGGTAACAGCAGGTCATACGTGACCCTCCACCAAATGATCATGGCTTCTGCCCAGCAGCCCTCTCTAGCACAGCTCTTCCGGGTCTGCTCTGTACTCCCTCCTTTGCCATTTCATGACCTGGGTTGGGAGGTAGCAGCAGTTCCCGAAGTTGCCACCCCTGGGTGTCCCTTGTTAGTTTCCCTACACCCTGCTCACACGTTTGTAAATAACCCCATTTTTAAGTTTTCCTCAGGTACGCAGTTTGATTATGTCCCTTGCAGAGACCCTGACTGATAGAAGAGGGAGCTCCTTTCTCCTGACATCGTATTTTCTTGCCGAAGGACCTCCTCTAGTGCGGGGGTTGGCAAGCTACATGCAACCCCTGAGCTAAGAATGGTTTTTAACATTCTTTAAAATGGTTGAAAATAAATCAAAAAGAAGAATATTTTGTGACACGTGAAAATTCCGAGTCCATAAAAAAGTTTTATTGGAACACAGCCATATTCATTTGTTTATATATTGCCCGTGGCTGCTTTCATACTCTCCTGGCAGAATCGAGTAGTTGCAACAGAGACCAAATGCTCTGCAAAATATAAAACATTGACTCTGCGGCCCTTGAGAGGGAAAATGTGTGACCCCGGCACTAGATATCGTCCCTGGCTTTTTCTTCCAACTCCTGGTTGACAGCTGAATCTCGTGGTTGGGTAGAGCCAATCAATTAAAGACTGTAAGATGTCATCCCCTTTTCTTTCTTCTTTGACCCAAGACCCAAGGCCCAGGCTAGGAGAGGGAGAATAGCAGAGTCCAGAGAGTTAGAGAAAGCTCTTCTGGTAGCAGATTTAAAACCACATTCTCTGACGGGCTCTCTCTTGTTTGACCCACGTGTCCATCTCTCAATTGGTTCTGAACTCAGGAGGGAAGAGGATATAGATTTCTTGACTCCCTAGAATTCCAGCACTCCCTTTCTCCCGAAACTTAGCCCCTTAGTTTGAACACCCATCCTCCCTCATCAGGATCACTAAAATATCCTTCTGTCTGGCCTCCTTGCCTCTAGCATCACCTTCCTCCAATCCGGACAGCCAATGTGATCTTTCTAAAACACAAATCTGACCCTATACCTTCTCTACTGTGCAGACTGATTTCATGCCTCTCTCTACCCATGCCCCCAGATAGTGCCTTCCCACACTGACTCTAGGCCTCAGCCTGTGACTTGCTTTGGGCCAAGGGGATAATAACAAACTTGATACAAGCAGAGACTTGAAAAAGCACTTGCCGGTGTTTCCTCCTCTCTTGGACCTCTGCTAGTGCCACAGAGCATGCCCACACTGGCCTGCTGAGGGATGTGGGAGACACGTGTACAAAAGTCTCATTGTCACAGGCAGGGCCATCCTTAGATGAGACAGGCCTCAGCCAACCTGCTGGCTGCCTACAAATACATAGTGAGCTTGGCCTAGAGCAACAGAACTGCCTCACCAGTGAATAGACTTGTGAAAAACAATCGGAAGTTGTTTTAAGTCTCTAAGCTTTGGGGTGCTTTGTTATTCAGCAGTAGCTAACTGATACACATATTTAAAACTCTTCAATGCCTCTATTCACCTCTACAACAAAGCCAGAATTCCTTAACGCATTAACACATAAGGCCTTTGACCAACTCCCTGAGCTCCATTTAGGCTAACCAGCCCATGTAAAAACTGGTTCCCAACACCCTTGCTGCCTTCACCACCTCTATCTCGAACTCCATGCCATGTTCTCTCTTTCCTGGTAAGTTCCTGGTTTCCTCTGTTCTAGTTGCCTCCCAAACTGAGTTGACCCTGGCTTCCCTCTCTGACTGTAAATTATACTTGCCCTTTAGTGTTCTCTAAACTTTGAGTCATGACCCAGTGGGTCAGAAGTTGAGAGAGTCATGACTAGCATTTTTAAAGGCGGAGTAGGAAAGAAATTAGGCCAGGATAAATGGTGCATAATAAGAGTACATTTTCAATGTGTATGTGTTGGTTTGTTACATAAATTTTTTTTTCTGTGTCACATAGGCAAAAAAAGTTTGAAAACAAACTGCTTTAAAACCTATCTTTTCCTGGCTGCTCTGAGTAAATACTGCCCCAAATCCACCCAGTCCTCACGCTACCCAGGACTTGCATCTTTCCCCAAAGACTTGCCCATTCTCCCTTGACCTCATCCACCCCTCCCCATCCCTTGCCCTCTACTCTCCAGTATGCCCCACCACCCTGAAGCACCAGCTATGCCTTTGCAATTTGGTATTCCCCCCCGCCCATAACAATCTTCCCTTCCTCCATTTTCTGGAAAGTTCCTATTTTTTAGGGGGTGCTATAAGTGCATCCTCCATTATTTGATGTTCAGTGTGCAATTTATTCCAGGTGTTCAAATAGCACATTCTGAGGAAGGCCTCTCCTTCCCCTCCCCTGTCCCCCATTCCATTCCCACTTACACACCAGACTTCATGACACGTCAGAGCTTAAGAGCGTTCTTTCTAAAACCTAACTTCTGTTTCCCATGTTTTCACTGAAGAATTGCCTGTGCTCCCGGAGCCCCAGTGCATGCAGCTGTCATGACCCTTAGCCATCACCAAATTATAATGGATGAGTCCATGTGTATATTTTCCACACGAGGTGGGAGCTCCTTAAGGTTAAGGCCTGAGTCCCGTTTATCTTTGTATCACCAGCACCTAGAGCAGGGCTTGGCATCAGTGGGAGTTGACACTCAGTTCAAGTTGGAATTGTCCCCTCGTATAGTTTGGAGTGCATGGGTGTCTTGTGGGAATAAGATAGAGGGCCGCCTGGTCTCTGGGGGAAGGTGGTGACCCAAGGAAACAGGTTGGAGGGGGCAAACTCCCATGGCGCTGGAGTTCCAGCCGAGGAGATGGGTGAGCTGCCAACCAAGTCTGCTTAGGAGCTCAAGCGGCCATGTTCCCCAGTCCTTGAAAACCAAAGGGAAACCAAAAAGCCCAAACCCCCACGCTGTGAGGAAGCAAGAAAACACCCCATGGTCTCTTCTGGAGGGTTTTGTATGCCACAACACAAAGATCAGTAAAGGAGCACGGGAAGCAATCAGAGATAAGAAACATCCCATGAAAAGGCACAAACCCTCAGGGCTGGCAGAGGAGGGGCCCTTCCCCGAAGAGGGAGAAAGGAGATAAGAGCTGGTACTCACACTAAGGCGAAGATGGGTGGCCCAGGGGCCACATTCCTCACGGACTCTCTGAAGGAAGGGAAGTGAACAGGGATGCAAAGCTTCAGAGAGGCTAGGGGGAGTCATTTGGTTCCACATTTGGTTCCACAGAAAGCACACTCTGTAGGAAACTCAAATGCATGTGTCACGCCACGCTGCATTCACACAGGTACTATCAGGGGACCTCCCGTCCCAGATACCAGGTTTCCAATAAAGGGCTCAGTCTCAGCCATCGTCACTTAAACGGCAGGCACAATGGATGGATGCTGAGTAACAAGGGGAGAGAGTTAGCCCAGGAGGCCTTGGAAAGTTCACCCTAAGTTATACAAGTCCTTACTGGGGAATTCATTTACTGGGTGGGTGGGGGGAGCGGTTATAAACAAGGCCAGCAGCTAGCACAGGGCCTGGCACCTTCGGAGGAGGGAACAGCTGAAGAGGAGCCAATGAATCATTGTACGGCTCTTCCTAAAGCAACCAAATCATTTTGGTTTGTAAGAACAGCACTTCCCAAAATAGCCAGGATGCCTTTGGAAGCCCCTACTGACCTGGCCCTGGCAGGCGGAGAGTGGAAAGTGACAAGGGGGCCTGCGGGGAGAAAGGAGAGAGGGAGGGAAAGTTCGTCCCTCTTCCAGGTCACACGCAGGCCGATTTCAAGGAGAAAAGTCTCCGCGTGAAGGTATCCCACAACCAACTCAGTCAGATTCAAAGGAAAAGAGACGAGGCAGGTGAGACCCAGAGCCAGGAAGGGCGGGAGCGTTTTTTTGGCCTCGGAATTCACAATGAGGTAAGTCTGAAAGCACATGAGATCGCTGTCAGTTTCTTGTAGCAGAGCCAACTTCCTGCTTTTTTAATGGCTTGGATCATCAACTCGGGAAATGCGGGGGTTTTGAAACAGATGATGAATCGATTACCTCCATGAGATAAAATACCCAAACTCCACAAACGCATCAGGAAACAGCAACACGGAAAAGACGCCGTCGGGTGTTTTCTGAAGAGCAGGCTGAGCAAATCCCGCTTGATTGGAGTCTCCTCAACAGAGCCCAGGGTCAAGCCGATCCCTCCCACTCCCAGCTCCCAGCCGTGCATCCCCTGAAGGCTATTGCGTCGCCCATGGGCATGGAGTGCCAGCAATCACGGTCCTCGGCAACCAGTCACGGGACTAGTAGGGAGGCAGAACCAAGCAACAGCTACCAGGCACTCCCTCACCAGGGTGAGAAGGGCCTGGACAGAGGAAGCTGGGGGGTGAGTATGTAGGGAGGAGGGAATGCAGCGGGGAGAGCCATGTAGAGGAGGTGGATAGGGAGGTGGCCATTCTTTACCCACATGCAACCAGTGCCCCAGACAGCAGGCTGGGGTCTCCGGGACAAGACCTAGTCCTAGAGAGGATGCTTAGCAAGAGGTATACAAAGTACCCATCACTGGGATTCTTGTCCTAGGAAGAAAAACTAAAATCCTAGGCCATGCACTTGAACACCAAGACCTGTAGATCAGGAAATGTCTCGTGGAGAAGAAAGATCCCAGAAAGACCTGTAAGTCAGGGGCAGTTGTCTCGTAGACTGTCCCTGGCCCCCAATCTTGCCCTTCTCCAGTTGGCCTTGTCTCTCACATTCAGACCTGATTTTCTAAAATATGGCTTTTGTCCAGTTACTCTCTGTTAAGGCTCTCGATAAAATGCTTGGTTATAATGAGGCATTTGTATCTTCAGCTGTCCAATCTGGCAGCTGTCACAAAGCCTCCAGGACAGGGCAGCATGGTGCCGCCAAAGCCAAGGTCGGGGGTACCGCAAAGAGGTTTATGAGATGAAAATTGAAAATAGATAGTTTTATTTTGTGCCTGGAAGGCTGTTGGAGACTTTCAAGTGAAGCATTTTTATAGTAGTTTTGAGAATGGATGACGGATTACAAGATACTGCTAGAAAGAAGAGAGCATGGGCAAGGTTTTGATTAGCTGAAGAGGAAAGAATGAATGCTTCGTGTTTGAGGGAGTGACAGGTGATCAATATTTTTTTTCACACCCTAATTTGTCTGCCCAGTATTGAATCACTTATTCTACACGTATTTGTTGAGTACCTACTAAGTGCCAGGCTCCATACAAGGTAGAGAGGACACAGTGGTAAATAAGACATACGTGGCTCTGCCTTCAGGCAATTACAAAGGAATGATGAGTGTGACACAGAGCTTGTTACAGGGACACGCACAAAGGACATCTAACCTTGGCTCTGGGATCCGCTAGGTCTCAGTTGCCACTGGCTTCTCTAGCCAGGTTGGTTTCCTCCCATTGCCCTCCATGTGTGCCACATGTTCCTGACTTCAGGCCTGGGATTATATTTTCACTGAGCCTACTTAGGGCCTACCGATTCTTTAAGGTCTACCTTGTGTCTCAAATTCTGCCCGAAGAGATTTCTGGTGAAGATGATATGTAAGTTAACACTTTTCGGTCCATACCGTGTCCTAGGGCTCCAAACACATTAACAGTGGGAGACAAAAATATGTTAAAAGAAACCCAAATACAAATGGCCATGCTCAAAAACTAAATAAAAGTTTTTATTGACCAAACATAATACTATGAGCAAGGCTGAAGCCATTGGCTGCTAGGTGTGAACGTAGGCACAGGCTGTGAGACGTTAATATCTGGTGTGGGAATGGGGACCCAATGTATCTGATGAGAGGCAGGGAACAGAGCCAGTTTTACCAAGTGGATCCAGTGCTTCTGTGGACTTTGCCACCCAATGAAAGGAAGATGAGGAAAGGATTCACTGGCCCCTTGCCTGGAGCAGTGGAGGCTATGAAGCTGAGTGTCTTGAAAGGTGGGAAATAATGGATCTTATTCTGAAGCAAGAATATGAGTCAAGCATCCCCCCTGAGTTGGTAACAGAATCTTTTCAATGTCAATGGGACAGGCACTTCTGAACTGTTAGGAAGGGGGAAAGGGGAAGGGAGGGGAGGGCAGAAGGGAAGAAGGAAAAAGAAATCTACACTGGGACATGGAGGGCCAGGATGAAGTAACCACAACATTGTCCGAGCCTGGGGGAATAAAGAGAGAGAGACAATAAAATCTCCTAACCACGATGAGCCTTCAAACCAAAATTCCAAAACACATTGGGAAAACTGAGATTAAAGATATAAATAACTAGGAGCAGATGAAATGGAATGGAAATAAGGGAATAATATGAAAATGTCTTTTAAAAGGTATGTTTAAGATCCTCAAAGAGATAAAGGGGAGAAGAGCATTCATAAAAAACAAGAACAAGAAATGCTGAAACAAAACAGCCAGATTAAAAAACAAAAACAAAAACAGGTGGATATAAAAACATAACTAACTGAAAACCCTGGGATCAATAAATGCATTTGTTGAAATAAAAATCAGAGTGAATGGGGTAAACCCTAGACTGGATGTATTTGAACAGATCATTAAAGAACTGGAAAATACTATTGAGAAACTCACCTAGAACACAGCATGGAACGGTAAAGAGATTAAAACCACGAGATGCCAAGGCAAACCAAGAAACAGACTGTTAACTATAGAGAACAAGCTGCTGGTGACCAGAGGGGCAGGGGTGGGGGCTGGGTGAAACAGGTGATGGAGATTGAGGAGGGCCCTTGTTGTGATGAGCGCCGGGCATGTATGGAATTATGGAATCCCTATATTGACTATATTGTACACCTGAAACTAATGTTACACTGTATGTTAACTAACTGGAATTTAAATAAAAACTTTTTTAAAAAACCTATGAGGTGCCAGTTAGAAAACACAGAAAGTAGATGGAAAGGCTCCAACATGGCCCTCATAGGAATTCCCGAAAAAAAGAATAGAGAGTGGCAGATAAGACATATTTGTGGAGACAGTGGCTGGTAATCTTCTGGACTTGAAGAACAATAAAAGGGTACAACTAATGCTGAACAGGATAAATTTCTTTGAATGCCTCACGTGATCTAGCTCCTTACTAACCCCATGACTTCATCCTTTACTGAGTTCTTCCTTGCTCATTCTGCTTTAGCCATACTGGCCTCACTAATCCTTGAACAAAACAAGCCCACTCCCACCTTAGAGCCTCTGCACGTGCTCTTTCTCTGTTTGAAATGCTTTGCCCCAAGATACTCTCTATGGCTCATCACTCACATTCTCTTTAAATTTCCCTTCAAATGTTACGGTATCACAGAGACCTTCCCCGATAGAAGCAAATAAGTATTTGCTTAGGAAATGAATGACTGAATGGGTAGGTGGATGAATACTATCCTTTCTCAATTGCCACCTTACCTACTACCCACATGTACATGGTACTTAGGACAGTGCTGGGTACATGAATAAATGTCCAGCTTGGTTTTGATGAAAAAAATCCATGTAAAGCCCTGTCCATGTCCTAAAAGCTGACATCACTGTGTACGCATATGAATTTATATTTTGTGACAGATATGTTTGATCTATTTCCCTTAAAAGTGTCACTTTTATGGGTGCCTGGGTGGCTCAGTTGGTTAAGCAACTGCCTTCGGCTCAGGTCATGATCCTGGAGTCCCGGGATCGAGTCCTGCATCGGGCTCCCCGCTCGGCAGGGAGTCTGCTTCTCCCTCTGACCCTCTTCCCTCTCATGCTCTCTATCTCTCATTCTCTCTCTCTCAAATAAATAAATAAATCTTTTTAAAAAGAAGTGTCACTTTTATAATAAGACAATTAAATCATGGAATTATAAAGCTTAAATGGGCTTTAGCGCTCATTAGCTAAAACTTCCATGTTTTACATGTGAAAAAATGGCGGCCAAGAGAGGTAAAAAGGACTCACAGCCAAGCAGTTTAACAGAACCAGAACTAGAAGTCAGCCTCTTGACTCTGAGTCCAGTGTCCTTTTTACCATGCTATGTGTCTGCTTTATCCTCCTTGCATTCTGAGAAATTGGGTCATAAATAATCCTATTCCCCCAACGACAACGAACATCTTCTTAACCTCTGTGAACACATGTGTTGTTTCCAGGTAACAACAGATTACTGCTACCTGCTTTGGAGAAGTTGGGGTTTCCAGGTGCCGCTTCATTAAAAATGCAATTTTAACGTGTTTTTATTTCTACAGCTTCTTGTCATTAAGAGCCTCTAATTAAAATAATTAGAAGAAGAATCTTGCCTGTTAATCAGTCTACATTTCAATAAAACATTTTAAAATTCACAGTCCAAAGCTGTTACCTTATTATTTAAGCATGAGTTCTATTATATAAATTGTCACCACAGCACAGCCAACCAGTTATTTATAGAAAAAAATCTGTTAGCTTTTCCTTGGTAAACCAATGTCACTCTATGCTGAAGTTATTGAAGAAATTATAGGGAGATGGAAAATGGGTTGGCATCCCCCCAATGTAACTGGGCTCTGGAAGATTTCCAAAGCCTCTTTTGGATGCAGTGTACGTCAAGAGGGTTGAGAAGAAACAGAGTTTTGCAGCAGCAGTGAGAATTCATGGTGCTAAATTTTGGGTGTCATGCATACATATATATACACACAGACATATGTATGTGGTGATGGTGATGAAAAGATTTTTTTAAGCTGCTATAATTCAGGAAGGCTGCATTCCAATGGTACAACTGGGTTTGAGACACTAAAAAGCAATGATAATTATAATCGCTATAACCAATTTCTCATTATAGGTATTCTCTATTTACTGTAAGCCTGTCCCTTTAGTCTTCCAGAAGCCCTGTGCTAGAGCATTTCTGTAGGACTACTCTATTTGCATTGCCCATGATGGTGGGCTTTGCATGACCTAGAAGGGTCTGGGCTGGAAGGCCGCTAGAGCTCACACACGGGGCTTAGAACTGCTGCTGTATATTTATTTCATGACCCTGCTAATCCCACTAAACCCTGGGGTCCTGTAAGCAATAGCTTCTTCCCAGAAGCAAGGTGATAATACAACTAATAAGAATGAAATTCCATGTCTTCAGAAATAAATAATAATATTTTTAACAACCAGCATGAGATAAACATCCCAGTTGGGATTTTAAAACATTTTTTAAAAATTATAAATCTTCCTCTAGCTCTGGATAAGGAGCTTTATGACAAATTTGTGGAGTTGGTAGAGATAGAAAAGAAAACGTGAAACATTTGACCTCTTTCTGTGACTGATAGACTCTAAGATGTACCCCCCCCCCACCTCCTATTCTCCACATCCTCATGTGATCCCCCTCCCCTTGAGTGTGGGCAGGACCTGCAACTTGCTTCTAAGCAACAGAATATGGCAAAGGTGGTGGAATGTCACTATTGTGATCACATTATATAAGATTGTAACTTCAGTCTCTCCAGCAGACTCTCTTTCAGTGTACTTTGATCAAGTACCTTGCCACAGGAGAGGCCCATGTAGCAGGAAACTTAAGGGCAGCCTCTGGCTGATAGAGCCCCTCAGGAGTTGAGACCCTCAGTCCAACAACCTGCGAGTAACTGAATGCTGCCAACATCTATGCGAGCTTGGACGCGGACCCTTCCCCAGTCAAGCCCCGGCTGAGACTCCAACCCCGGCTGACCCCCTGATGGTGATCTTGTTGGAAACTTTGAAGTGGACAATCCAGCCAAGCTGTGTCCAGATTCCTGACTCACAGATAGTGTGTGCATTGTTTTCAGCCACTAAGTTTGTAGTAATTTGTCATATAGCAATAGGTAACTATTGTACACCTCAAAGATAAAACGGCTGGCTGGGGGGGATGTTTCACATGCTGAAGAAAGAAGGAGAAGATGCAGAAAACTGAAAGGAGTCTGGGCACAGATACCAGAGGGCCCTGGGTTTGAGTCCCTGCTATGCCATTTAGTGTCTGAGTGACCTAGAATTAGTCCCGTGTCTTCTCCAAACCTCAGTTTCCATATCTCTAATATGAAGATATTTTCTGCCTCATCCTGCTGTTTGCAGGAGTAAACCAGGTATAGTATTTAGTAGATGTAGTAAACCAGATAGTGTATCTGCCCGATGAAATGTTTAATAAATGCTACTTATTGCCATAGACTTCCCCTTCTGGAACAATTATGGCATGATACAACTAGCCAGGTTGGTTTTGCTGGCTTTTTTGCTCCCTCCAGTTGGGGCTTTATGTTTCAGAGAGGCTGAGTGGCCTTCCATTCAGTCCTGAAAAGGTTTTAATCTCATGGGTATTATAAATGCTCTCTTCTCAGTGTGTGACATGATTATCTAATTCCTTTTTGTCTGAAGCAAAACTAGGGAGATATGGGAATTGTGGGGTATTAAGAATCCTTTTTCAAATAAGGAAACAGATGACATTCCCTCAGTGACATGAATATCTGACCTCAGCCCTGGTACACGAGGCAGCTCTGCACGCAGAAGAGGCTTCATTAGCTGGCTAAGCGCACTGAGCTGTCAGTCACAAATTTCCAGCAGCCTTTTGCTTTCTTCATCTGCATTAACATATAAGAAATTGCGAAATTTTTATCCTCCACTTAAATGGTATGAGTAAACGCAATAGTAAAATACTTCAGTCTGCAATGCAAAGATTTCTTAGACTCTGCCCAGGCTACACCTATCCGACAAAAAGAAGCTGTAATTTTGTTTGAGCACCCTGCCTTGGTGACTCACAATCAGTGGAACTTTGTACTTAAAAGTAGTCCATTTGGGAAACCCAGGAAAAAAGAGATCTGCTTTGCATAACTGTGTGATGGATATCTGGATGACAGGAAGGCTGGGTTCACCCTTTTTCAAGGAGAACCCATCCTTTACCTTCACAGAGAATTATACAAACGCACTCACCTTTGAAGGTATAGACATGGGACTAATTGCAAATGTATCCCTGCCATCATTCTGTGTATAAGTTGATTGGTTGAAAGACGGGATCAAATCTTGGCTCTGTTGATTAGTTCTGTGCTCTCAGGGCAAATCACTTCATCTCTCAAGGACTTGGTTTCCTCATATTTATACTAAAATGGAGAGACTAACTAGAATCTCGAAAGATGGGTGTAAAGATGCACTGAGGTAAGATATGTGAAGAGGCCAACCTCAATCCTTGTCTTCTGCGTACACATACTAGGGGATGGAATCAGTTTCAGGAAAAACATTTTAATGTTTCTCTTTTTCTCTATGTGCTACATTTCCCTCCTGTCCGAGCAATAAGCTATCTAGTACAATGCTCAGAGATGTCCCCTCTGTTCTGAAGTATATTGTAATTAAAAAGGTTTGCTTATGATGCCCTATTAATGGAGATAATAAACCTAACATTTCATTGAACACTTAACTATAGGCAAGCGCTTAGCATACATTCGTTCATTCAATCCTCACGGTAACTCCACGGAGAAATGGAAGCCCGGAGAGGTTATATGACTTGCTAAGGGCCATGCAGCTCGATGGAGTTAGGAATCAAGCACAGTTCTCTGAATTCAGAGTCCACACCATAGCTGCCCATGAAGCACCAGCATGTATCTTCTGCAAATGCTTGTTTCTCGGGTACTCATTCTCTAAAGCAGTGGAACCCGGGAAACGGGGAGCAAAATGTTGTGCAAGTGGGTCATTAGATGCAACGGCAGTTGGTGGCGCAGACTCACTCATGCCTTGGTTCCCAAAGACATATGCGCTGACTTTGGGGGAAAAGAGCCCCAGGTATTGGTCTCTCCCTGGTGGGCACATACTTGCAGTAAATGTAATGCCGAGCTCTCTGCTCTTGCCATCTGACT
The DNA here is from genome assembly GCF_009762305.2 of Zalophus californianus. Taxonomy (NCBI): domain Eukaryota; kingdom Metazoa; phylum Chordata; class Mammalia; order Carnivora; family Otariidae; genus Zalophus; species Zalophus californianus. The sequence continues at coordinate 95,436,029 of NC_045598.1, forward strand.
GGAACCTTCAAAGGTGAGTGCATTCTTTTTTTTTTTTTTTTGAGAATTTAACAAGGCCTTTACTTCATTTACTTTTAGCTATTCCATAAATACTGGAAGAGAAATTGGACACTTTGTAATGAAACTTAGAAAAATTTCTTTTTTCCAAAAAGCAAACTTATAAATCTTTCCCTTTGGCTCCTTCTTCCAATCCTCCTTCACTGTGCTGAAGAGCTATTGAGTTCTTCCAGATTTTTGGTTAGGCGGGTGGTTTCCAAGCTGACTGGGCTTTCGAGGTAGGTAGTTCCTGCACAGGGTTTTCCAGTCACTGGATCTATAACATGTCCAACTTTGAAAATGATCTCAGCCAGTTCATGTTTCATGTGCTTTGTCTGTGGAACAGGTAGAGCTTTGAGAAGCACAATATCCCCAACTGTGCACTGCTGAAGAGCATCGTGAGCCAAGTAGGTTTTACACTTATTAAAATACTTTAATAAATAGGGATCCAAAACAAGCCTGGTCACTCTCACTTTAGCGGTTTTTTGCATTGCTGTTCCAATCACCTTCCCCACGATCCATTTGGCATGGACGGATGAAAGAACTACTGACATTGTGTGGCTTTGGTCACCTCGCCTCCAGGTTCTCACGGGGGTGGCGTCTCACTCCTCCGAATTCACCCCCGCAACTGCAGGGCTCGACCCACGCTCACCTTCCGGCTCTGTTTTCCCGGCGCGTGTAGTCAAAGGTGACTGCATTCTTAGTAGAGACTGATCACTTGAACTCCTATTTATAACTATATTCTTAGGTGAAATATATTATCACTATGAAAGAAACCATTCAAACGGCAGGGCTGCTGAATAGCTGTACCTCCACCAGCTTCTGAAAAATTACATAACTCCTGTGAGCAGCATTGTCAATAAGCAGCTTTAATATAGTTTGTATTTTCTTATTTTCCTTTAGAATCACTGTGATCCACGGGCCTTCCAAAGCCTAATCTTTCCAAAGCATCAGTAATAAATTATAAATATTTATAGCATTTAATCATGAGGCAGCCCTATATTATTCAGCAGCTCATTAAGCACCCAGCATGCTTATAATCCAATGGCAAGGTCTGTGAATGGTGTCTTCTGCCCCCGGTTGTCTCTCCCCTCTTCTGTAGGAAAAAAAAAATCAAGAATGCATGCGCACGCTTAAGTTGTAGCAGGTGTGGATGGAAGTCAATTAGACAACACCATCCCCGATGTCCTAGAAATGTATAATTTAACAGAACAACCAAACGTGTCTTCCCTGCCATCCCATTACAGAGGGAAGAAGGGAATGGCGGGGTGGGGTAGGGGTGAAGGGAGGAAGACAAACAATTACGGAGCCCTCCTGTGAGCTAGGCAATAATAGTTGGAACATCACATTTACATTATTAATGACTCTATTTCACTTCGATTCCCATATTCCCTTTGTTTTATTATTCCTGAAAAGAAAACACCAGATATATATTACTCAGGGTACAAGAAGAACTCTTAATAAGATCCATTCCAATGTGGAATGGGGGCTCCCTTTGGAGATACAAGTCTTATCACTGGCAGTGTTCAAGCAGAGGCAAGATGCCCTTCTGTGGGGGATTTTGAAGAGGGGATTTCCTAACAGAAAAGATGACCAGGGTCACTTCTATAGCAAAAATGCCAACCTCCTTTTCCTTCTCTGCAAGAGAGGCTGGACCGCAGCTTTGCCACGCTCAGCTGAAGAGAGCAGGGACCATGTGACCCAGTTCTGGCCAGTGAGATGTTCGCAGATGAGGAGGGGTGAAGGAGGCTTTTGAGATAAGGTTTTAAAAAAGAAAGACTCCTTGGAACCCTCCTTCACTGCTGGTGGGGAGGTAAAGTAGTACAGCCACTTTGGAAAACAGTGTGGCAGTTCCTCAAAAACCTAAAACACGGGGGCGCCTGGGTGGCTCAGTCGGTTAAGGGTCCGCCTGTGGTTCAGGTCATGATCCCAGCGTCCTGGGATCCAGCCCTTCATCATGCTCCCTGCTCAGCAGGGAGTCTGCTTCTCCCTCTCCCTCTGCCCTTCCCTCTCATTCGTGCTCACTCTCACTCTCAGTTAAATAAATAAAATCTTAGGAAAAAAGGCTAAAACACAGTTACCATGTGCTTACATAAAACCTTGTACACAAATATTCATAGCAGCGTTATTCAGAATAGCTCAAAGTGGAAACAACCCAAATGTGCATACAACCTTAAAAACATTGTGCTAAGTGAAAGAAACCAGACACAAAAGGCCACATACTGTATGGTTCCATTTATATGAAATGTCCAGAAGAGGCACAGGGAAAGGGGATAGTGGTTGCCACGGGCTAGGGGAAGGGGCAGGAGATGCGGATTGGCTGCTAATGGGTACAGGTTTCTTTTGGAAATGATGGAAAGATTCTGGACTTAGATAGTGGTGATGATTGCACAACCTTCTGAATATACTAAAAGCCACTGATTTATATAATTTAAAGGGGTGAATTTCATGGCATGTTAATTAAATCTCTTTCAAAAAAGAAAGAAGGGCACCTGGGTGGCTCAGTTGGTTAAGCGCCTGACTCTTGATTTCTGCTCAGGTCATGATCTCAGGTTCATGAGATTGAGCCCCGCATTGGGCTCCTTGCTCAGCGGGGGTCTGCTTGAGATTCTCTCCTTCTCCCTCCGCTCTCCCCCCCCCACCTGCTCATGCACATGTTCTCTCTCTCTTAAAAAAAAAAAGAGAGAGAGAGAGAGAAAGAGAAACTAATCTGGCCTACCAGTAAGGCCTCTTGCCTGTTGTCCTTTCCCCCATTCCTTCTCTTCCATCCTGGAATAAAAATGGTAAGCCGGACGTGCAGCAGCCACATTATGATAATGAAGACAAAGACCGTTTGCTAAAGAGGTTGGGCAGAAGGCATCAGGGCCCAGGAAATGCCCTTCTCTCTTAAGCTACTGTTTGTCAAGTTTGCTGTTTCTGGTAGCTGAATGCAACCCTTCCAAGTAATAGACCTCCCAACTTTAAGATTTTATGAAAAGCCAACTACTGTTAAAACAGAAAGGAATTGTGTTATGAAAGGTGATATGTAGAGAGATGTAGAAAAACGGTTCTTCGCAAGGTGTAATTTAAAGAGGATTCCCATTTTATAGAGATGTTTAGTACTCGTACTGTAACAAGTGTTTCAGTTTATGATGCTACACTGTAACAGAGTAATGGAGTGTGAAACATGTATTTAAAGCATTTTTAGGAAAATACAATAAATACAAATAATTACCATTATAACCATTCCATGAAGACATACTATGCAGTCAAAGATGAAGAGTCTAGTTTGGGATTGTTTCCAAAGTGCCTGCAAAGAAACTCATAATGGTGGGTTCTTGTTATATCGCTAGATAAGACGGAAGACATTTAAAAACTACAACTTGTTAAGCAATAAATAGCCATAATCCGAGTATAAGGGGAGCTATTATGAGTGAAGACAGTATAAAATATGTTGACATTTAGAGTCTTCTCTGAGATATTAGCAAGTTCCGGTGCCATTTTAAACGAAACTTTCTGAAATCCATGCTCATAAATTCTCTGTCTAGTTTCACACATTTTTATTGAATGGACAGGTATCTTAACATCCCCCTGTGACTGATCTTCTGCCCCATCCCAATGTTATAAAATTCTGGAGTTCTGAATTTTAAAATTGCTGACTAAATGAATTCATTGTGTTTGGGTTTACATATATGGGCTCTAGCAAACAAAGTTTGATTCTTGTGCATGATTATTCTCAGAAATAATTCATGTGAAAAGAAAGGTGGTTCCAAAATCTTTCACTCATCAGACATTTTAAACTACCAAAGATTTTGTTCAAAGACTGAAAAATCAAATTAATCACATATTTGCTTGAGTGAATAACAGACAATTACACCATGAATTCAAACAATGCAGATGAATCGAACAACATGAATTCAAACAACACAGGCCAAGACGGTTTTTTTTTTCTTAATTAAAGTTTGGGGAAGAGATAGAAAGAGACAGAATATGATAATCTGGTGAATATGCCCCAAATTTCTTCTTTATTTTGCTTCCGAAGACCCCATCTTGAGTGTTTATCTTTATGGAAGTGTAGATGGCTCACAATTTGGAAAATTGCACTGTTCTTCACGGGTCATGTCTTGAGTAATATGTTTTTCAGCTGTGCTCATTTGGTTTCAAATTCAATAGGTATGTCACCTCCAGCTGCACAAAGAGCAGACAAGCATGTGTGTGAAACCCCACTGAAAAGTCTCAGAGATTACAGGAATTTAAGGAATTATTATGGTGATCATGTTACAAGTGATATTTTATATCTAATTGTTTTGTTAATCTTTCATTCTTTCTATCCCCGTGGGTGTATCAGCTCCCAAACCACTCTCTTCTGCAAGCTCTTTGGGTAAATATTCAGTAAAAAGGCCACATTTGGTATAAAACTGTGAAACTGTGGACAGTAATTTTTCAGGGACTAAAAATAATTTTAAAAAAACCCCACAATTTCTACACTCACCACTTCTTTCTATTCAAATGATGTCAACTCATTATATTAAACTGTAGCTGATTGTTTAAAGGCTGTGTGCACAGTTAGCTGACGGGGTCGTCAGAGGGTGGATGAGGAGATTATCATCTCAGGTGCCAACTGTTTTTGTTAAGCTCTGGCTGGCTTTTTAGAGCAGGTACAGAGAAGAGAGAAATACTGTGTCACAGACAGGAGAGCGGGGAGAGGAAAGGTGGCTTCACCATGTGTGCAGACATCCAAAAGCATGCTTCCTAAGTATAGGTAGAAGACATGGAATTCCTCCAAGGCTAGAGATATTTTTTAGGGAGGAAAAGAGAAAATGAATATGTTTAGCTCGAAAGGAGCCTTTGCTGGTGAAAATAATCACAATAATTAGTCATTGCATCAAAAATACACTGTGGAGAGTTGCTCAGCTGAACAATTACTATTCTCCACCCCACTGACCTTTTAAGAAGCTTCATCTTGTAGTTAAATTTCACGTTCATCTCCCACACCATAACCTCGACTCCTTTCAAGGGATCGGTCGTGACGCATGTTTTTGTGCTGAGATAGGCTTATAAATACACACAGATGTGCTAACAGGAAAGTCATTAGAGTCATATCCAAATGCTACAGCCACCTTAAAATAGCAGTGCGTTTCTATTACGTACTCTTTAATGAGTCCGATGCTTTTTTCCTTTGTTTATTTATTTATTTATTTTTGCCTGATTTACTTTTCGCTTTTCTAAGGAGCACTGGGGTTGGAAAGAGGGCTTCTCGAGGAACTATTTGTGTTCCACGATCATGCTCACACCTGGAAAGCCGATCGTCTCCATTTGGCGGTAGGAGTCTGTCCCCTCCCCTCTGTGTCCTCCAGGGTTCACACAGCCCACTCCTCAAGTCAACCTGAGTGATCTTAAGAGGAAGCAGAGGACCAATTCCTCTTACTAAGGACTTCAAGTCCCTCAGACAGAAAGGTCGCGAAAGTGATATTAATAAAATCCAGGGTGATAATGGCTACTTGAAGGACAAGTCAAATTTTAATATTTTAAAGAATTACCCTAATATTAAGATTATGAAGATGTAGAGCCATATCAAGGGAAAAGAACTGTTCTGAACGTCTGAAAGGAATGAATTTTTAGAAGAAAGAAAAATCACCTTGGGCCAAATCTATGCGACGTCCATGTTGTTTTGTTCATTAGTGAGGGAATGTTACTATTTGCGTGCTTGTCGTGAAAAAAAAAAAGTTTTTTTTCCTTCCCCCTTGTGAAATACTACAGAATTAGTCAACTCTATTTTCATGACAGAGCTATTAGAGAACTTCTAACGCTTACATGGTGCAATTTGGAAAGTGATTTCCTAATATGCTTACTTCAAAGGAACTTTGAAATCTCGGAATGTAAGATCCAGCCCCATGTCAGTCTACCAAAGCACCATTTAGTGGCCTGTTCGGGCTGTGTTTTGATAGGTCTTTAAGAAGCAGCCAAGTACTGAAGGCAGCATTCTGAGGAAGCACAGTCCTCAACACCATCCCCCTAATCTCTCTATGAAGGTGTCCTGCTTTATGACGCCCGGAGTCCAGCGAACCTCCTACTTCCGTCTACATCTGCCGGCATGTCTCATGTTTAGTTCACTTTCCTGCTCCCTTAGGACCACAGCAAGGAGATCCAGACCTGTCCTTCAGGCCAAGGACTCCAGCTGCAAACCACGCTGGGTGGAAGTGATGATGTGACCGCCTTTCTTCCCTAGCTTTTATTATTATTATTTTTTAAACTTCTCAATAGAAGGAGGAATGGCAGGAGAGGCAGCAAAACCAAACAGCTGCTACAGATCTCACTTTCCATATGTAGGCTGTTGGGGTGGCGTGAATGATTAGGCCAGCTTCAAAGGGAGCACCCCCGCCTTATCATCTCGCTGAAGAGCCATGAGTGATGACGCAGGTGTGGTTTCTCAATGGCCATGTCCATCTGGACACGTGCTCTTTGGAAGTATGTGTGCATGGATGAGGCTGCAGGTGTTTGTTTCTGGAGGGGGTGAGGGGTGGGGGGGAGTTTGGTGTGGGAGAGAGATAAAGGTGCTGTCTTGCCTATCCTGCACAAAAGAGCATTTCCCTAACAGTTCAGCTCTCATACATATGTAAAATCTCCTAACTGGAAAATATCATCCATTAAATTGTTCAAGGTCCCTTATTCAAAAACCTCTTTGACAAATCATTTTCAGAGTTCAGTGTCAGAAAAGGTTTGTGTCTCCTGAATAATTGGCCTGTTTGCTTCTCCTAGAAAAAAGAGGTTACGTAACTCATCATATTTTCCTCTTTGCCTTGGTTACTAGGAAACTAAATTTTGGATGCAAACACTGTAGCTTTCTTCTCCCATGTTTCTGCTAAAATATAATTTTCACCTCTCTTTTCCCTCCCCACCTTTACTCTTCCTAAATCTGATAGTCCCAAATACTATTCAAAACCAAACTTGGCAGAGTTTATAGAAAATAAACTGAGAATAACAGTAACCACTCACATGAAATGTTCTAGAATATTTGATCTATGTAGTTTGTGGTACAGACTTCTTACTTTTTCAAATTCCTACCCTGTGCCCTCCCCACCCCCTACTCCAGACCCCTTTTTTAAAAAACTGGAACAAATCAGAAAGGAAAGTGACACCTTCATTGGGTCACAGGATTCTGAAGAGTTCCTTTGAAGGAAACTCTGAGAGAACCATTTGATAATAAAGGGGTGTTTGCTTTTCTGCCTTCTTTTTTGCAATTGAATTTGCTGGACAGAAAGCACATCTGCCTCATTAAAACTCGTATTAACCAAGTTACAGCTGATTTTTCTGCATTTAAAGTTGAACCCTGTTTCTCAAAATTGGGCATTTGTGGGCTGTCATTAAGTACCATGTCCATAAATCCTTGATTATCAGGGACTTTCTAGATTTCAAATATTCTGATTCTTTCCCATGAAAAAAAAGTCCCAGAAATTCCAATAAATTTGATGTTCACAATGTATCTCACAAAATGTCTCTTATACTTGGTCACAGGACAAAAATCCCAGGTCAAATTACATCTCCCGATTTGGAACTTAGAGATTGTGGCCACCAGAACCCCCCAAATTTTTTTTCTAAAGATTTTATTTATTTATTTGACAGACAGAGACACAGTGAAAGAGGGACCACAAACAGGGGGAGTGAGAGAGAGAGAAACAGGCTTCCCACTGAGCAGGGAGCCCAAAGAGGGGCTCGATCCCAGGACCCTGGGATCATGACCTGAGCTGAAGGCAGATGCTTAACAACTGAGCCACCCAGGCACCCTGAGAACCCCAAATTTTAAAAGAGGTATAATTCGAGGAATTTGTTATTGCAATCTGCTATAAGAGAATGGCTCTGACCTGTTGCAGAGTCTCCCACATTAGTAATGAAATCTTGGCATTCATAATGACTGACGCCTAATATTTTCTTACCAAGACCATTACTGATAATGACCACATTCTTCCCCAGACAGAGAATCGTTCCAAGGAAGTCTGGGATCCCATATAAGACATGGTGTTTTATGATAATAATCCTCTCTGAGACATCCATTCATAATTAGTCTGTTCACAATTATGATGTTAAAATAATTTGTTCTGGTAATATACCTATATATATTACTATTTCCATTTTATAGATGGAAAAAACAGAATTTCTGAGATGGCCAGTGGCTTGTCCCAGGCTGCCTGGTAAAGTTTTACAACTCCTTCCCCAGTGCTCTGCTTCTCCTCTGTACAGAGGTGTAAGGTGGTATTGGTATTAACACTTGCTATGCAGCTTGTAAAGGTTAGCCAGATTAACCTGCCTCAAGCGATACAAAAGCACTGAGTAAGCATGGGTGTGGATACCTAAAGGAACAGTCCCATACCAAATAGCTATTAGCCTAGATATGTTTGAAGAAGGGTGTTCTATAAAGAATTTATAAAGCTGAGTTTCAGAAGTAAAGCCTTTTATGCAACAATCCTATTAACATTCTACAAAACTGTTTAAAATCGATGAGGTCACTCTAGCATATCACTAAACATACAGAGGACCCTAATAATTTTGCAGTGATTACTACTGCCCAAATGAAGGGCCCAGGCAATTGCTGAGGCAAAGTGAACATTGCTTTAGGATTTTCCTATGATCGTTATTATTATCTACACAAAGAACACAAAACAACAGGTTTTGGAATTTTTGGTGTTTGAATTATCTGAATAATAACCTCTCATTTAACTATTTTGTATGTATATTAGATGGAGAACTGAAAATGATTTAAGAAATTTTAATTTAAAAAAATCTATTCCTTAGGGGCGCCTGGGTGGTTCAGTCAGTTAAGCGTCTGCCTTCGGCTCAGATCATGATTTCGGGGTCCTGGGATCGAATCCTCCGCATTGGGCTCCCTGCTCTGTGGGGAGTCGGCTTCTCCCTCTGCCCCTCCCCCTCCCCCTGCTTGTACTCTCTCTCTCTCAAATAAATAAATAAAATCTTTTTAAAAAATGTCTATTCCTCAAACTGGTCCTAATGATAGCATTACAAAAAATTTTTCTCAGTATAGCTGACACAAAACATTGCATTAGTTCCAGGTGTAGAACATGGTGATTCAACTTCTCTCTGTGTTATGCTCGGCTCACTGCAAGTCTAGTTACCATCTGTCCCCATACAACGCTACTGCACTATCATTGAATATATTCCTTATGCTGTGCTTTTTATCCCCAGGATTTATTCATTCCATAACTGGAGGCCTGGATCTCCCACTCCTTTTCACCCATTTTGCCCATCCCCCCATCCCTCTTAAGAGAGGTCCATCTGATGTTTTTGTTGGTGGAGGCAAAGGGAAGAGGAAAGCCTGCTTTCTAGAGAGCCAACAGCATTGGCTTTGACTCTCCCTGAGCACCAGTAAATATCAATATGACTCATTACTTGCCCCCTGTTCTCTCATCCTTTTCAGGATCTCGAACCTATTGTTAAGGAAGAAATCTTCTCCTTTCTTCAAAAGGTTGCTTTGAAGAATTTCTGTTTTTGTTCAGCTCTGTTGTTCTCCCGATGCCCTATGCCTTGTGTGAGAAAATGAAGGTTGTTTGCATTGCAAATTCCAGAGGTTTGCATGGCAGAGATGAAACTCTGGCTGGGGTGTTTTTGTTTGTTTGTTTTGTTTTTTGGATAATTAAGATTGGTTTGTATCTTGGACAAACATTCTTCTCATTCTTTAAGAGAAATGGAATCGACTATTCAGGCATGGAATATCTTCAGAAACTGGAGAACTGGATCGGCCTCTCTTGGCTGGTGAGTTACTTGTTTCCTTTACTCTTGGCCTAGGTGTATTATCAGGAGCGAGGTTCCGGCTTCAAGCATTTGGTCCTCAATTCCACATATCATTTCTTAAAATTATCAAGATGACTTTATTAAGCAAACTACTGAGCTACTTCCTGGATACTGCCAATGGCGTAGACTTTTTCTCTAGAGGGAAAAATTAGTTTTACCCTTGGGAGTTTGGAACAATTTTTTATTCTTTCACAAAGTTAGGATGGGTTTTCTTGGTTTTTGATTGTTTTTGTTTTTAAGTAGGCTCCACGCAGGGCTTGAAGTCATGACCCTGAGAGCAAGACCTGAGCTGAGATCAAGAGTCAGACGCTTAACCGACTGAGCCACGGAGCCACCCCAAAGTTAGGATGGTTTCATACTTGACCTCCTAAATAAGAGTATATTTTAAGGAAACTGCTGGATGTTTATACTCAGGTAATAGAAAGAAAGATTTGAGAAGTAGAAAACAAGCTTCATACCCATGTACTCATGAGGAGTTTATTAACTAGATGGGACAAAGACAACATAAAAGTGTTAAGTGAACAATTACATATGGAATGATAGAAACTCTGGAAGGGAGGAAGCACCTGTGGAGTCCTCTAGACCAGTGGTCTGCAAACTTCTTCTGTAAAGAGTTAGACAGTAAATATTTTGGGTTTTGCAGGCCAAATGGTTTTTGTTGCAGCTATTCAGCTCTGCCATTTTAGTACAAAAGCAGCCATTGACAATAATGAATGTGATTGTGTTCCAATAAGACTTTATTTATACAAACAGGTGTTGGGGGCCACCTGGGTGGCTCAGTCGGTTAAGCGCCTGCCTTTGGCTCAGGTCATGATCCCAGAGTCCTGGGGATCGAGTCCTGCATCAGGCTCCCTGCTCAGCGGGGTGCCTGCTTCTCCCTCTGCCTGTCGCTCCCCCTGCTTGTGCACGCACACTCTCTGACAAATAAATAAATAAAATCTAAAAAAAAAAAAAAAAAAGGCGCTGGGCCAGATTTGGCCAGACTTGCTGACCCCTGCTTTAGACTAAGCTCCTCCTAATGCAGAAACCTCTTGTGGCAGCACCCAGCGCATTCATATTTGCATAGTTATAATACCTGGAGGTTTTCCTTATACAAAGCTACACTGTATCCACCTGAAACTCCCACCCACTGTTACCACCACCATCTCTGACCTGGACCGCGCAGTAGCTTCCTACTTAGTCTCTGTGGTTCTACGCTTGCCCTTCCTACACTCTAGTCTCCGCCCAGCAGCCACTGGAGTAAACCTTATAAAATGTGAGTCAAATCACGTCATCTTCTAGCTCAAGGAGCTCTGATGGTTTCTCATAGCATTTAGAACAAGTCACACAATGACCTTGGCTTCTAAGGCTCTAAATACCTGGTTCATGATTGTGTCTCCAACCTCATTTCCTACTACTCACCGATCTCTGACTACGTGAACCTCTCAATATTTTTCAAATATGCTATCTGCATTCCCAGCTCAGGGCCTTTGCACTTGCCTGGAATGTCTTCTCCCAGATATCTGCAGGTCTTGCTTCCCCCCTCATCCAGGTCTCTGTTCAAATGTCACCACGTCAGAGAGGCCTTCTCCCACTGCTTTATCCATCATGCTCCATGCTTTCTTTTCTTTTTAACTCTGTGCTATTTTATTTCAGAGCACCTAGCACTATCTAATATTATGTTATAAATATGTGTGTGGAGCTCTTTTTATCATTTGCTTCCCCACATATCAGTTTTACATTAGTTGGAATTTATGAGCCTTGTTCATGGTTCTATCTCCGGTGCTTAGACCAGTGAGTGGTATATATCAGGTTCTCCCTAAATATTGGTTGAATACATGATAAATGTAGCTTTGCCCTCTGCAATTTCCAAAAATACATGTGACCCACATATAGTCACTCTTCCATATGACAACCCTTCTACACATGAAGGCCAGCTCTCCATTTCCCTGAAATCTCGTGCCCAGGGCTATGTAGCTTTCCCATCTGTGACATCTGGCATTATCCCCTCAGGCCCAATGACTGACCATGCTCCTTAAGGTCTGACCTTGGCTCTTGCCTGCACTTGCCCATCAGATTACATAAATCTGCCCCCTGGCCACTCTGGGTACCTACTTTCCCAAGTCCGGTTTGATTCAGGGGAACTTTATTCCCTGAGGTTTGCCCAGGCACCTGTGAAAGGGAATCAAGCACCTAGTGTGCAGACATCTGTCCTTCCTTTTGACAACTCAGCATCTGTGTTGGAGGAATCCCCCACCTTCTGAGACAGAGCTCCACTCAGCACAGAAACTGCAATTTCCATAGGATCACTTTCCCAGGCATCCTTACCTTATGGCAAGATGCTGTCACATGACCTAGGCTTCACCAATCAGATACTTTTGGACCGAACTTAGAGCAAAATCCAGTGAGTCTGAGAAGAGTGGCTGCCCAACATCCATTCTGGTGACACTGGTACAAGCGCAGCCTTGACACCCGTCTCAAAGGCGGAGATTCTAGTGCCCCCGGCACTTACCTTCTAACTCACTGATCATTTGTATGTTATGTTTATTATTTATTGTGCTCCACAGGAGATCTTTGCGGTGTTCATTTATGTGCCCCAAGCATCTAGAACAGGGCCAGGCATGTAGTAGGAACTCAATAAATATTTATGAGTGAATGCACACTGAAATGACACTCTTTAATCTGTCAGATTGACAGAAACTAAGCCTGATAACTCAAGGTTTACCAGTGGAAGTATGGGAAATAAATATTTGCATATTGTTGGTGAGATTATAAATTGCCTCAAACATCTTTTAGGTCTAAAATTGTATACAGTTCCGGGGTGCCTGGGTAGCTCAGTCGTTAAGCATCTGCCTTCGGCTCAGGTCATGATCCCAGGGTCCTGGGATCGAGCCCCGCATCGGGCTCTCTGCTCAGTGGGAAGCCTGCTTCTCCCTCTCCCACTCCCCCTGCTTGTGTTCCCTCTCTCGCTGTGTCTCTCTCTGTCAAATAAATAAATAAAATCTTAAAAAAATAAATTAAAAAATAAAATTTTATACAGTTCTACATGTAGGAATATTCTACAAAAGTTTATCAAGATCTTAATTCAAAGATGTTCATTGCTGCATTATTTGCAATAGCAGAATATTGAAAAGAACCTAAATGTCAATCAATAGGGTACTTGTTAAAGAAAATATCATATATTCACGGAGTAGAGCTATGTGCATTGAAATGGAAAGGTTTTCAAGATCCAGAATAGTCTGATATAAATAGTACCCACTACTAGTTTGCAAAGACTTTTAATTTTTTTTAAAAATTCAGAAGGGTATAGACAAGAAAGCTTTTATAGTGGTTGCTCTGGGGAAGCAAGGAGGTTTGGGATTAGCAGAAAGAAGGAGATTTTTGCTTTCTTATTTTATGCCCTTCTAAACCATTTGGCTTTTTCTTTGTATGCATGTATTATTCATATTTTTAAGAACAAAGAAAATTAAGTGAGATGTCATTTTTAGTAATCGAGTTAGTGTTTTGGTTTTTTTTTTCAAGATTTTATTTATTTATTTGACAGAGAGAGAGAAAGCGAGAGAGGGAACACAAGCAGGGGGAGTGGGAGAGGGAGAAGCAGGCTCCCGCGAGCAGGGAGCCCCATGCGGGGCTCCATCCCAGGACCCTGGGATCATGACCTGAGCCGAAGGCAGACGCTTAACGACTGAGCCACCCAGATGCCCCTGGTTTTGTTTATTTTTTGTAATGACAAAACTCTATGCAGGAAAAGATGGGAAATGGATTCCCCTACATCATTTATGGCATTGTAAATTGCTACAATCCTTTTGGAAAGTGTTTGATAATATGTAGCAAAAGCCTTAAGTAGTCATATCTTTTAAAGCTCTACGATTTCATAGAAATCTCACTGAAGGGAATCTGTCCCACATGGGCAAAGTGCTTTATATATAAAGGTATCAATCAAATTACTATTTTAAATGTTCCCAAATTAGAATTAACTTAAATATCCAATAATATATTAAAGAACATCCACAGAAAGTTAATATCTAAATATTTAAAATGATATTTACAGATTTTGTTACAAGATACACATGTTTAAGACCTCACACTAAGAGAAAAAATTATTTTAAAAAAGAAAAAGTGTATATTGACTGTTAGATATAATGTATAGAATGATTATAATCATGTTAAAAAATATTCCAAGAAAAAAAATACTAACAACAAAATGTCACTAATGGGGGGCAGAAGTTTTTCCTCCCCTGGTTTTCTATTTTTTCCAGGTTATCTGTAACAAACATTTCTTAAGTTATAAGAGAAAAAAATAACTGTTCTATAAAGAAGGAAATTATGCACCTTTGTTATGATTTGTTCATAGTCAACCTATGCTGATGTTATATTGATCTACCAGTTTAATTTCTAAATTAAATGCTCATTGGCCATTTCTAAAAATTGACTATAGCATTTTGCCAAGGACCAGTCATCAAACCTGTTGATTTTTATTATCCCAAGATACTAATTGCTTATTACCAAGTGCCACTAGTTTTGTCTTCTAAATATTTATTGACATCACCTCTCCTTGTCTTACTGCCTGCCCCCACTGTTGGCCCTGGCTAAAGCTTTTATCCTGACCACTCTCTCAGCTTCATTCTTGTTTCCTCCCATTTTATCCTGCACTCTGCCTTGAGAGTAATCTTCTTACAACCCTGACCTACCACATGATTCATTTGCTTAAGCCTCTCCGTGGCTTTTATGGCTCAAGAGCCGTAAGAGTTCATGTTCCTTCGTGAGCTGGCAAGGTCCTCCTGACTTGACCCCTGTCTACATGTCTCCATCTCACTTCCAGCTCTAAGAATACATAAAATGTCTCTGAGGTCACACTGCCACTTCACATCTCCTTGACTTTGTTCACACCGTTGCTTCAGTCTGGAACCCTCTTTACCTGCTAATACTCCACCTTCCTCAAGTGTCAGCTCCTACAAGGAGTTGAGTAGGCTGAGTAGCCCCGCTCCTGGTACAGCACACACACAATTGCTTCCCCAAAGTAAATAGATCAATATCACTTGTATGTTTCAAGTAAACAGATCAATATCACTTAAATGTTTCTAAAGGGCTTTCATATGTAATAACACCTGTAACCCTCATAATAACCCTGTGAAGTAGGCAAGAAATATATAATCCCTATTGTATGGACAAGAAATGCAAGATTCAAGGAAAATATACTTGGCCACGGTGACACAGTGCATAGGGTGGAGTCAAGACCACTACCTAGGTGTTCAGATCCCTAATGCAGTGCTCTCTTTTCTTTCAAGCTTGCTTCCTGAGCTGCTAAGATTAAAGAGGTGTAGGTGGAGAGGCTGAGGAGCTAGCAGGGAGGAGGAGGATCTAACTGATGGAGAATCTTGAGAACTAGTCTAGGGAGCTGTTTTGGCTAGTTAACCACCATTTACTGAGTATCCACTCCATTCTAGATTTGGTGCTAGGCATTTCATGCAAATTGCCTTGGCGTAGTGGTTAAGAGCCAGACTCCAGAGCTCAATGACTAGTTTGAATCCCGGCCCTGCTACACCATCCAATTCTCAAAACATTCACATTTTATATATGAAAAAACTGAGGTCCATATAGGTTAAGTTGCCCAAAGCCACATAGCTAGTAAGTGGTAGAGATAGTTCAAGTCCAAGTCTGTCTGATGCCTTTTCTTTTTTTCTTTTTTTAAAGATTTATTTATTCATTTGAGAGAGAGAGAGAGGCAGAGAGAGTGAAAGCAGGGGGAGAGGCATGGGAAGAGGGAGAAGCAGACTCCCTGTTGAGCAGGGGCTCGATCATGACCTGAGCCGAAGGCAGATGCCCAACCATCTGAGCCACCCAGGCACCCCTGATGCCCTTTCTACTACATAGAAGACCCAAGTGGCTAAGAGAAGAGATTGGGCTTTGGGGTCATAAAGTCATCGGTCCACACTTTTCTGGTGATGAGATCTTGAGTGAGTTGCTTGACCTTCTCAGTAGCAGTTCCTGTAGCTCAAAGTGGTAGAACCTACCTGCTACACTATTGTGCTTATGCAGCAGCACGGTACCCGGCATGTGTGAAGGACCACATATGTTAATTCTGTTGCTTATGCCGCCGCATTGCTGAGGGACACAATGGAAGGATGTTCGTGGAAACTCTTCTTGGCAGCTGTGTAGAGGGACTGGGGTAAAGGAGGCAGGGGGCTGTTCAACAACCTGGATGTGAGGTTGCGAGGACTTGGTGGAGGATGCTGGCTTTGGCAGGAGTGCAGGGGAGGAAAGAAAACACTGAGCTCCCAGGTGCGACAGTGGGAATTGTGAGTGTGGTTGCTAGAAGCTTTAGGGCCCTGCGAATTCTGATGTCTTACATTCTATTTTATCCTTTTCGATTCTATAAATGGTATGTGTTTTTAGAGAAATATATGTTCCATCAAACATTTTAGCATTGTATTTTTAAAGGCTATCAATAAATCTCAGTAATGACAATGATTTCTACTAACTTTATTTCATGATCCAAGTCTTGAAATTTTAATCTATGTTACTGATGAAATTAATATGAATTATGGATGTTTTTTAAAAAGTAGCTTCCACGCCCACTGCGCAGCTTGAACTCACAACCCTGAGATCAAGACCTGAGGTCAAGAGTCAAATGCTCTACTGACTGAGCTACCCAGGGGCCCCAATTATGGATATTTTTTAACCCAATTGAAGAAGGGGAGATTCAGTTAAGATTTAAAAGCCCGTCAAATATCATTGTAACAACCTTCAACCAGAAATCCACATCTGTCAAATGGAATCATGGTGTAACAAGAACTCAGCCAGACATATTCTTAGTCTACAGGATCCAAGCAGGGAGAAATAATGCCCAGTAAATATTAAGAATTGATGGCTAAAAGCATTATGTCCCAAACATATGCTGGATTCACCCCCTTTCTCCCTTGAAGGTCGGGAATCATTTCATGGATGCTAAGGTTGCAATTTAGAAAAAAAAAAAAAATTAAGGGATACATGTTATTTTCACTGAAGCAGAACAAAAGAATTGTTAAATCAGCTTGGTTTCTTCCCCTAACATGTACACTCTCAAAATGAATCAGCTAATAAGGTCTATTCAGTAAGACTAGATAAGCCATACATTATCTGGCACATTTATTATGAAAAGTGATTGTTACCTAGACTAGCAGGGAAGAAGACATGTTGTGTAAGGATTGACATAGACAATTTGTTGTAACCAGACTAACAAAACCCTGTTATTAAGGGGTATCATGTGAGAGACTGAACATACAGCAGGACAATGGCCAGACCATATATAAAAATAGAGCTCTGATCCCCAGCCTGCAGCATCCTGCCCACAAGACCAGCTCCTTATCTACAATAAACCACCCAGCAATCCAGCCCGCTGTAAGTCAGACCTACACAATGCCAGATTGCTATTGCTAGTAACAATCTGGGAAGCTAAATAATAACTTCTATAACAACTGGCCCCAAATGGCCAGGACATGATTAATGACTGACAGCCTCCCTAAATGTTGTTTCTGCTTCTAACTTAGGACTCTAACAAGAGAGCACCAATAAGTGCCCTCTTTCTAGTTAGCCTGTCTACAGCTTCCCTAAGCCAACAGCCTCCAGTCAGGGCACACCGGAAAGCCTTCTTCTTTCCACTATAAAGCTTTCCCACCTCACTGCCGACCTTTGCATCTCTGCCAAAATGCAAGTGACGGTGGCTGACTCCCTTGCTATATAGCAAGCTCAGAATATACAGCATTTGCTTTTTATTTTTTTAATTTGGTTAGTCTTCATTTATTTTTATACTTGAGAACATAGAAATAATAGTAGAACTCTTGGTTTTAATGGTGCTAAAAAACAAAATTCAATGGAGTATAAAGATCTCTTTGGCGTTATTCAACAGTTCATGAATTGAGCAGCCTTCCATCTAGCTGATAGAAAGGAGGTCCAAAGCACTCTACAAAATGGAAGACTCTTGTAGGCAGAAGGAGGCGGGACAGGAAGTTATTCCAGCAAAGAGCTGGTTATTTCAGACAAGGTGGCTTTGGGGGATAGCAGGGGTCTATCAGGTGGATTACCTCACTGCTGCTGGCCAGGTCATTCCAGACTGACTAGTTAAGATTACATTCCTGGGAGAGGCTGAAACTGCATTTAGATTAGGTACTAAGTCTTGTTCTGGTGATATGGGCTTAACACAAGGGACTCTATTTGGGGCCAGTTTTTTCTTTTTTAAAAATAGTATCAACATAAGATACTTCCGACATCAGCAGCAATTGTGAATTATACAGTTAACAGACTATTAGCACAGAGCAGGGTAGGTATGGGGAGGATATAAACAAGGAATGTAGAATTTGGATAAAAAGTAGCCACACTGGGGCGCCTGAGTGGCTCAGTCTGTTAAGCGTTTGCCTTCGGCTCAGGTCACGATCTCAGGGTCCTGGGTTTGAGTCCCATGTGGGGCTCCCCGCTCATTGGTGAGTCTGCTTGTCCCTTTCCCTCTCCTTCTGCCCCTTCCCCCACTCATGCTCACTCTCTCTCCCCTCTCTCTCAAATTAATTAATTCATTAATTTTTTTTTTAAAAGGTAACCACACAGAAAGAGGCATCAGATATACATTTTCTCTTTCCAAACACATTTCCTTTCCCTTCAGAACAAGCTGCATATGCAACATTGTTAGTCATGAACAGGCCCAGTACTACTGTTTCCTTTGTTCACTTCTCCATCAACTTCTTGTTTCCTGGTGTTGCCTTCTTTTTCTTCAGCCAGCTTGATATAAGCCTTTTGCTTTGATCAAAACGATCATCTTTCCCACCATATACTTGACTAGGCTGCAGGACCAGCTACGTAATTTGCAGGGCCTGGCACACAATGAAAATGTGAGGCCAGTCCCGTAGTTCAAAAATTATGAAGAATTTCTAAACCGTGGGGGTGACTGGGTGGCTCAGTTAAGAGTCCAACTCTTGGTTTTGGCTCAGGTCATGATCTCAAGGTCCTGAGATCAAGCCCCATGTCAGGTTCCGTGCTCAGCACAGAGTCTGCTTGTCCCCCTCCCTCTGCTCCTCTTCTCTCTCTCTCAATCTCACTGATTGATTGATAAAAATAAATTAAGAATTAAAAAATTAAAAAAGAATTTCTAAACAGTGACAGCAGAGCAGTAAGCCAAATGTGAGGCCCTTCAGAATGTAGGACCCATGGGGTGCCTGGGTGGCTCAGTCATTAACCGTCTGCCTTCAGGTCATGGTCCCAGGGTCCTGGGATCGAGCCCTGCATCGGGCTCTCTGTTCTGCAGGAAGCCTGCTTCTCCCTCTCCCATTCCCCCTGCTTGTGTTCCCTTGCTCGCGGTGTCTCTCTCTGTCAAATAAATAAATAAAATCTTTAAAAACAAAAAGAAAGAATGTAGGACCCTAGGGAGGGAAGACTGTCTCTACACTCTCTGGTCTGCATTTACTGCACTTTGCCAACTCTGAGACCTGAGGTCCTACTAAAGCCTAAGCTCTTGGGGCCCGCAGATGGGCTTTCGGCGGTGGCCAGAAGGTCAGAGCAAGGCCAGGCTAATGTGTTCTTTTTCAGAAAAAGCAGAAATCTATTAATGATAGATAAAAATTAGATACTTGAAGTTTGTAAACTGGGTTAAATTAACCATTAGTGTGCTATTTGCTGAAAAAAAAAACACACACACACATTGACTAGCAAGTGGCCACATTCTTTTTTTATGTGCAGTGTGTTGTGGCTGTTCTATTGCATGACAAAGAAGGGATAGCAGGAAAACCGTGCAGACAGAAACGGAATTCTTGCTCTTTTTACTATAGAGTCAGGTGTTTTTGTTTTTGTTTTGTTTTTTAATTAGAAACAATGAACCTGTGCTGTCCCAAGTTTTCAGCATACCCATCGTCAGCAATGGAGATCAGGTGATGTCTGTAAATATTATCAAACCAAAAAAAAAAAAAAAAATCCATATTCACCCTCTTCTGGAAAACTTATTGCCATAAAGTTTCGGGTGGATAATTCCGTGGAAGGCTTGAAAGTTTTTCAGAACAATATTTAACTAGGACTACATTCTATAAAACAAAACTAAAACATTAGGTTAAATTATGTCACATATAAAACCCAAGCACCCTTGAACTCCACCCTGACTTTTCTATTGTCAGAAGCTGGGGATTCCTGGCTTCTGTGAGCTAAGAGAGTTAGGGCATGTTTGTACTTCTTTTACCCTTGTTTAGGATATTAGGCCACTGGAGGCTAAGGCCGCTCACCACATCTGGCTATGTTTTGTCACGTGGGCACATATTCACATAGAACCAAGTTCAAGTCCCTCTGTAAGACATGTAAAGGAACTAGCATAAGGGAAAGAGCTCACAGACTCGGATTGGAATCCTGATGCTGTCACCGACTAGTCTTATGACCGTGAAAAAAAAAATCACATCATCTGTCTGAGCCTGTTTTCTCCTCTATAAAGCTGGGAAGTAATAGACTTGTCAGAAGGACCCAGTAAGATACATGTAGGGCCTGGCACAGAAAGGGGGTAGCAGTAAGACTCAGTAGCCCTCCCTGTGCTTCCCCACCCCCAAATCTGTTCCAGTCTAATTTTCCGTGACACAGCCCTCCAGTTCCGCCAGGCTATTACTCACCGCCCCCTGAACATTTTACACAATGCTGCCTTTTCTTAAATCTCCTCAGTCTAGAGGGCCTTCCCTGGCAGTCCTCATCTAGCTAAATCCTACTCATCCTGGAAGATTCAACCCAAGCCTCACTGCTTCTCGGCAGCCTTCCCAAGACATTCTGCATGCATTCCCAAAGCACAAAGCACTGTTGTCTGTGTTGTGGGGTCAGTACTCCACACTGCTCCAAAGCTTTCCCATGCTGTCTTATCTTCCCAAAGGTGCTGTAAGCTGCTTGAGGGCAAGGATAGGCCCTTAGTTTCCTTTGTGTCTCCCACAAAGATGATTCCTGTGTGACATCCATGACAAGTGCTCAGTAATTACATGCTGAGCACATGAATGAGTGCTGTGTCATATTGCATTTTGTTAAATTATACATATATGCCTCGGGCTTCAAATGTGAGAAAATGACACGGCTATTTCTCCTCCTTCTGATGTAGATTGCTTTTTAAAATATTATCTTTTTTTATATATGGTATTTCTTCTCCAATATTTCAATATACCACTTAAAATCTGACCTGAAAAAAGTATTAAAGTGTGTGTTTTAAATGGAAGAAAAATGCACCAGCTATGACTAATGTCTTCAATTTATAGTATGTCCAATTTGGAGAAGACCATGCTTTTTCATAAGGTTGCATAACTGCGAACAAAAACATTTTCAGCCACAGGATGTGTTTTGGAAGAATTTAGCCCTTTATTAGGCTAGGAAAAAAGTGAAAAAAAAAAATCCAGAGACACAGCTTTCCTTGATACATATCTTACCCTACATAGAGAAGGCACTCAGATATTTGTCAAATTGAATGATTTCTCCTCATAGCATGTTTGGTAGGAGGCAGAAAGTAGATCGGAGCATTCCCAATAAAAATGATTCATTCTAAGCCTGGATATTGCATCCTTGTTAATTACGTACATATTGCCAACTATTGAGTATTAGCACCGAGGATGATTAACGGGGATGAGTGAGAGATGACATGTATTCCTACTACCATTATTCTGGATTAAATAATCAAAACAAAGAGACCTGTAAATCAGCCACTTCCTAACACTTGTGCTAGCCCTTTGGGGGTGGAGTAATGGTGAACAGTCCTCCAAATGAGTCCTGAGCACTGGAGCTCCAGGTAATTTGGTGACTGCAGAAGAAATAAGAGTCAAAGGTGGATAATAGGTGACACCGGTGAATATCTCAAATTTACAACTGTGTGTCAGCAGTCTTTTCTACTATCAAATATGACAGTATAAAACCTGGCCTAGGCCAAGATGTGTGAGTCTAAGTTAAGAACAAATTGAGTACGTTCTCTTTACACAAAAATACCACTTGAAAATTTAGGAACTGTAACTTATCAAATAGTTCAATATGAAAGTTTAAACTCCAGGTTGTGCAACAATTCAAATTTTTATTTTTCAATGTGGGGGGGGGTGGGCAAAAAGACAACCCTGTTGTCTGTGTCAACCTAGTAAGAACGGATTTTAAATTCTAAACTCCTATTTTCTTCCTTACCTGGAGGACTCATTTTGCAGCTCAAATAGAAGATGTGAGAATTAAGATCTACGAAACAAAGTTTTGAATCAATCATCAGAAGCAAAACATTGTTTTCAAGGACAGGAATGAGTTCTGACATTTTAATTACAAGCTGAGTGGAAAGTTTGATAGTAGAATGTGAGCTCTGAAAATTATTATTATGTTGTCTTTAGGATTAATGACTATAAAATGTCAGCTTTGAGTGGTAATGGTAAATTACGAAGAAAAACTTATGGAACTCCTTTTATTTCCTGATGTACCACGAGTATTCATCACAATTTACTTGATTAAAAATACCCAAACAGTGGAAAAATACAGACATCGATTTTTTTTAATGGGTTGTATAAATATAAGGCAGCTTTTCCTTAGCAATTCAGAAGATGCTCATCATACTATTTTAGTTATTTGTAATATCAAAAAACTGGAAGAGACCTTAGTGTTGAGCAATATGAGAATGAGTAAGTAAACTATGGTACATTCAAGTAGTGGACTACACAATTATTGAAAATTATACACATATAAAGATAGTATCACACATTTAAAAATACAGTTGATGTAAGGTTTTCAATTTTATATATGCAAACATTAATGTATGGTGACTGCAAACATATAGACATATGTATCAGAGAAAATAATGGAAAGGAACATATAGGAAGGATTATAGATCTTATATTTAGGTGGTGAGATTATGGATTTTTCGTTATTTTTCCAAATCTTGTGTAATGTTTTCAATTCTATTTATGATTTTGTAAAATTAGTTTCTATTTTTAAAGACCTATCATCTGCTGTGGTATATTCATTAGATCACACTATGGAATTGCCAATTTCCAATCATTGTTTTACTTACAAAAATAGCAACAGAGAGTTCAGCCTAACACTGTGTTAACACTGTCCAACTAACAAAACAAATCTTTTTTTTTTAAAGATTTTATTTATTTGAGAGAGCACATGCTTGCACACGAGTGGGGTGGGGGGGGGCAGAGGGAGAAGTAGACTCCCCACTGAGCAGGGAGCCCGATGTGGAGCTGGATCCCAGGACCCTGAGATCAGGATCTGAGCCAAAGGCAGCCGCTAAACTGACTGAGTCACCCAGGCGCCCCTAAACAAATCCTTTTTTCAAATAAAAGTTGCTAATGTCTATTTTAAACTGTTCCTTAAGCTTCAAAACAGAGTCTAACTTTTTGAAAATTTTTAGTAAATTACTTGAAACTAAATTATTTGAAAGTCACGTTTGAATCGGCAACTCCAAAATACAGAACTTTCCGATTTTTAAGAAAACCAACTCAGCCCAGGCTGTTCTGAGTTGATACAAGGCTAGTGCCATTGTATCTATTTTTTCATCTCTGCAATTAAGTGTCATGTTCATTTTTAAATTATTCAGTGGCCAGTATAAAGTAAAACATTCATAATTTAATAAGTAAATTTGCTTCTAACCTGTGCCAGGAATGACAGTTAAATTGCTTCATACTCTGATTACTAAAAGATAATTAGTCCTCTAAATATTACTGTAATGAAAACCATGGGGTTTAATGAACCATACACATTCAAACCAAACAGAATCTTTAATTCTTTACTGAATATTTAAGTTCAGCATAAAAATTGTTTAACGATTGGTTAGAATTTTATTTTATTTTTTTAAAGATTTATTTATTTATTTATTTATTTGAGTGTGTGTGAGAGAGAGAGAGAGAGGGTACATGAGAGGGGGGAGGGTCAGAGGGAGAAGCAGACTCCCCACCAAGCAGGGAGCCCAATAAGGGAATCGATCCCGGGACTCCAAAATCATGACCTGAGCCGAAGGCAGTCACTTAACCAACTGAGCCACCCAGGCACCCCGGTTAGAATTTTAAAAAGTAGGTTAGGGCAAGCCAGTCCAGAAAAATGTGAAGCAAACTTAAATGTACTCATAGGAATTTGTAATAGCAGTCATTGAAAAGAGTTGAACAACCTAGATTTGAGGAGAAGACAGACTTCCCCTTGGCTGTACAATTGCCATTGCAAGTGTTTAATATTAAGAATCATTGTTTCTGAATTTAAGGGAAGCATTTTACAGTCCTTTATGGCATATTTGTCAGTATAGAAATATGGACTCCTTTAGATTTCTTTTATAGCCTTAACAATATTACCATTAAAATAGAAATAAGCCGACTTAAACTAACTTGAACTTAGAACAACACCCAAACTAACAAAAGAACTTATAATTGATTTTTTTCTTTTCTTTTCTTTTCTAGAGAAAATATGTTGGGAGTTTAGTGCATATTTGTTATAAACATGGACTTTGGAGTCAGACCAGCGTGAGTTTGAACGCCAGACACTGGAGTTTCTCCCCTGTAGGAATGTAGGGCAGCCTCACTGATTCTTTACAGGTTTCAATGTAATAATGTAATTCATAGTGTCAGGGGCACAATAAGCACATCAGAAACACCAGCCCAGCTGCTACTGTTATCATCAAATACTGATTTATTGAAGAATTCCTGTTCCTTCTGACGACCCAAAGATTTAGAATTTATTTAAGGAAACAAAAAACTTTGAGAAGCTGATAGGTCTAATTCTGCTTTTGTCCAGATGTGATGGAAAGGATTTTACAGCAACCTCTTCCAGGAAGTCTCTGGAAACTTAACTGAGACTCTCAGTTGTAAGTTCGTTAGGGCTATGCTCTCAAAATCCTGGCCCGGTGGATCCTCTAACACTCTCATGGGGCTGTCTGTCGTTTGGGTCTGCCCTTATTCTGGAACAAAAATGCATTTTTCTTCCGGGGAATTGTCCCTCCCTGCTGCATGCAATCTTGGTGGGACTGTTAGTGAAGCTGCAGGGCGTTCCCTGGCCACGGGATGGGCATGTGATCCACCTGGACCAATCAGACTCTTGTGAAATTTGCATTGCTCGAGAGTGAAAGACACACTATTGGGAAATGATGGCGCTGATTTATTCCAACTGTGGAGCCTTGAACGGGCTCTCAGTTGTTTCCTATCCTCTAGATTCTTGGTGCTATTCAGGTTTCTGTTGTTTTGAGGGCGTGGTTCTTCATTTTTTCCTTAAGTTTTATGAGCTGTCTCATATCCTTCCCTAAGTTTTTTGGGGTTTTTGTTGTTGTTGTTGTTGTTGTTGTTTGGTTTTTTGGTTTTTTGCCTGAGAGAGCAGATTAGCATGTTTTGCTTGTACCCTGAGGATCTGGGTAGATTCAGCACTTGTCACTACAGGCCATAATCGACAATTTACTTATCCATCCTCCCCTAGCTTCTTGGGGATGCTCCTTGGGAATAGGAACTATGACTACTGACACATGGCATGATCAGTGGAGGGACCAACATATTGTTTTGTTAGGAGCAGAAATCAACCACAATCTTCTATTTGCAATAGGAAGTTCTGTGTTCAGCTAGTTTTCTGGTCATCTTCATGATACTTAAAATTGTCAGGACAATTGAAAAGCATTTAAAAGTATGTGACTTTTGCCCAACTGTAGATTCTCCCCTCCCCCGCATTCATGTCCCCCCCCCCCAGCACATATTCAGAAAGATAACAAAAGTAACCAGCTGAACAGTTGCAAAACCTGTCAAGTTCTTACATTAGCTGTCCCTCAGGCTTGTGTTGTCTTAAACAAAAGCTTCACCCAAAATTCTCTTCTTTCCTTACAGTTGTCCAAAACCCCATGGGTCTTTTCCTCTGTAACGGCCCCTCTTTCCATTCGAAAGAAGCTGTAATTCTTATTTTGAAATCCAATAAAATATTCGGTTTCACCTTGTTACAGATGGGTAACACACATCTCTGGAGACCTCTGTGAAGGGTGTCACCCAGTCTTTGCCAAGGGCAGATTCCTTGTGAGGCATTACTTCACAATGATTATTGTGAATGTTTGGGCTTCAGGTCCATCTGTTTATTCATTTATTCATTAACTCAACAAATATTTATTGAGAGCCCCTATCACTTCTGCACGCTGTGCCTGGCACAAGGGATGAAATGGTGAGCAAAAGTGGAAGAGAGTTGGCCTCTCAAGGAGTTGTCTGTCCCATCAAAGGACAGTGATAATCTGTATTTGAGGCCATAAAGGAAATATACCCAGTGCTTTGAGAGCATCTTAAAAGGTGACTCTTCCTAGTTTGGGTAGTCAAGAAATGCATACCCAAGAAAGAAACTTGATGAGTATGCTAACCCAAATGCCTGGATTCTAGATTAAATGAGGATAATAGCTGCCTTTATGACCTTCAGTGGATCACTGAACCTATCTTGACCTCATTTAGGTCTTCTATAAAATGAGATTAGACCAGGTGATCTCTAGATCCTTTCCATTTCTAACAGCTTTTTAAAATGATTATTTTTCATAGCAGCTTTTTTGAGGTATACTTTACATCCTATAAAATCCATCCATTTTAAGTGTATGTTAAATGACTTTTAGTTTATTTATAAAGTTGTGCAACCATCACCACCACAATTGGAATCTAGAATGTTTCCATCACTACAAACAAGAATCTCATGCCCATTTTTTTTCAAGATTTTATTTATTTATTTGACAGAGAGAGACACAGTGAGAGAGGGAACACAAGCAAGGGGACTGGGAGAGGGAGAAGCTGTGGGGGCTCAATGATGTGGGGCTCAATCCCAGGACCCTAGGATTATGACCTGAGCCAAAGGCAGACGCTTAACAACTGAGCCACCCAGGCATCCCTAGCTCATGCCCATTTACGTCATTTCCCATTCCTACCCCCAGCTGTGGGCAATCACTAACATACTTTCTGTCTCTACTGATTTGCCTTCTGGGATATTCCATATAAATGGAATCTTACATTGTGTGTTCCTTTGTGTCTGGCTTCTTTTACTGAACAAGAGGTTTTTGAGATTCATTCATGCTGTAAAGATCATTCGTGTTGAAGCATGTATCAGTACTTTGTTCCTTTTTATTGGTGAATTGTATTGTATAATTCCATTTTTTAATTCATTCACCAATGATGGACGTATGTGTTATTTCCACTTTTTGACTATTGTGAATAATGCTGCTATGAACATTTGCACACAAGTGTTTGTGGGGACATTTATTTTCATTTCTCCTCGGTAGATAACTAGGAATGGAATTGCTGGGCTATGTGGTGGCTCTATCTTTAACATTTTGAGAAACTGCCAAATTGTTTCCCAAAGTGCCTGTACCATTTTATATTCCCACCATGATGTATCAGGCATAACTTCTCCAGTCCTCGCCAACACTGGTCATTGTCTGTCTTATTGACTATAGTATTTCTGCTGAATGTGAAGTGTCTCATTGTGGTTTTGATTTACATTTCCTCAATGAATAATGATATTGATCATCTTTTCATATGCTTAGTTGTCATTTGTATATTTTCCTTAGAAAAGTGCCCATTCAAATCCTTTGCTCATTTTAAAATTTGGTTGTTTTTTTATTACTGAGTTATCAGATTACTTTATATATTCTAGATATATGTTCTTTATTGGATATATGATTTGCAAATAGTTTATTGAATTCCATAGATTATCTTTTCACTTTCTTGATGTGTGTTTTAAAGTTTTTTGTTTTGATTAGATCCAATTTATCAATTCTTTCCTTTATTATTTTCCTAATCCAAGCTCACAAAGATTTTTTTCCTGTTTTTTAAAGATTTATTTATTTATTTTTTTAGAGAGAGAGTGTGAGCAGGGGAGGGGCAGAGGGAGAGGGAGACAAGCAGACTCCCCACGGAGCAGGAGGGGGGTGGAGCTTGATTCCAGGACCCTGAGATCAGGACCTGAGCCAAAATCAGGTGTCAGATGCTTAACCTACTGAGCCACCCAGGCGCCCCTCTTCTAAAATGTTTATAGTTTTATCTCTTACATTAAGATTTTTCATCCATTTTGAGCTGATTTTTGTGTATGGTATGAGGAAGAGATCCAAATTTATTCATTTTTTTGCTTATGCATACCCAATTGTCCCAGCACAATTTGTTGAAGAGGCCATTCTTTCCTATTTTTTGGCACATTGGTCAAAACTCAATTGACCATAAATGTAAGGGCTTATTTATGGGCTCTTATTTCTTCTGATCTTTATCTTTGTCTTTATGCAAGCTTCACACTGTCTTGATTACTGTAGCTTTGTAGTAAGTTTTAAAGTTGGGATGTGTATGGGGTACCTGAGTGGCTCAGTCCGTTAGGTGGTGGACTCTTGTTTTAGGCTCAGGTCATGATCTTGGGGTCATAGGATCGAGCCCCATGTGGGGCTCCATACTCAGTGAGGAGTCTGCTTGAGGTTCTCTCTGCCCTTCTTTCTCTAACCCTCCCCCCACTTGCATGCTCTCTCTTTCTCTCTCTAAATTACTAAAGCTGGGACGTGTAAATTCTCTTAGTTCTTCATTGTCATGATTATCTTGGCTATTCTGGGTCTTTGCATTTCCATATAAATTTGGGGGTCAGTTGGTCAATTTCTGCAAAAAAAAAAAAGCCAGGGATTTTTTTAATCTAAAGATATTTCTAACCTTATTTGGGCATGCCTTTGTGATTTATAAAATTCAACCTTTTCAAATATTCCATTTGATGATTATTAAAGTCATACAACCATCACCATGAGTCATTTTTAGAATACTTTCATCACCCCAATAAGCTCTCACATGGAAATCTACTGTTGATCCTGTTCCTCCTCACTCCTGCTCCAGGCAACTGCTAATCTACTTTCTGTCTCTATAACTTTGTCCCTTCTGAATATTTCATATAAATGGAATAATACAATATGTAGTCTATTGTGACTGGTTTTATTTTTTTGGTGAGAATAACATTTTTGAGGTTGTTCCATGTGGAAGCATATGTCTGTAGCTTGTTCCTTTTATTGCTGCATAGTATTCCATTGTGTCAATATACCACATTTTATATGTCCATTCACCAATCAATGAACATTTAAATTTTTTTCCAATTTTTGGCTCTTTTGAAAAATGCTACTAAGAACAATCATGTACCAGTCTGCGTGTGGATATATGGTTTCCTTTCTCTTGGGTAGCCTAATGGAATTGTGAGGCCATATAGTAAACTTATGTTTAGCTTTTTAAGATATTGCCACACTACTTGGTAAAATAGCTGTACCATTTTATATTCCTATCAGCAGTGTAGGAAGATTCCTGTCTTTCCAACATTGTTGTCTTTTTTATATTATATATGTATAGATATTTATTTTTTTATTTATTAAAAATGTATATTCATTTCTCTCTCTCTCCCTTGTCTTTCTTATTATAGCCTTTACAGTTGGTGTAAAATAGTATCTCATTGTGATTTTCATTTGCTAATGACAAATGATGTTAAACATCTTTTCATGTGCTTATTAACTATTCATATATCTTCTGTGGTAAAATGTCTATTCAAGTTGCTCTTGGCCAATTTTTGATAGGTTGTTTGTCTTCTTATTATTGAGTCATACATATTCTTTGTATATCCTAGATACAAGTTCTTTATCAGATATGAGTTTTGCAAACATTTTGTCCAAGTCTATTGCTTGTCTTTTCATTGTCTTAATGGTGTCTTTTGAAGCCCAACAGGAATTTTGACATGGATTGTGTTGCATCTATAGATCAGTACATTGCTTAGTTTTTAGGCTAAGCCAAGACAAAAGCACTAATGTGGATTTTTTTTAATTGCAGGGTAATAAGATTAATTCATAAGCATTCAGACTAGACTTTAAAGGGTTTCTTGGATATGACACCAAAGACACAGGCAACAAAAGAAAAATATATATAAATTGGACTTAAAAAATTAAATATTTGCATCAAAAGACACTCTCAACAGAATAAAAAAGCAACCCACCGAATGGGAGAAAATATTTGCAAACTGTATATCTGAAAACTATTATCTAGAATATAGAGACACAACAAGAAAACAACCCAATTTAAAAATGGGCCAATGGTTTGAATAGACATTTCTCTTAAGAAGATATACAAATGGCCAATAAGCAGAAGAAAAGCTGCTCAACGTCAGACATATGAGAGAAGTGCAAATCAAAACTACAGTGAGATACTACCTCACACTCACTAGGATGGCTACTATCGAAACAAGAAAACAAATGTTGGTGAGGACGTGGAGAAATTGGAACTCATATGCACTGTTGGTGGGAATGTAAAACGGCACAGACATTATGGAACACAGTCCTCAAAAAATTAAAAATAGAACTACCAAATGATCAAGCATTCTACTTCTGGGTATATTTCCAAAAGGATTGAAAACTGAATCTCAAAGGGAGATTTGTACACCCATGTTCATTGCAGTCTTATTCACAGCAGCCAAGAGGTAGAAGCAACTCAAGTGTCCATCAATGTATGAATAGGGAAACAAAATGTAGTATATAAATACGAAGTATAGTATTTAGCCTTGCAAAGTAAAGAAATTATGCAATATGCTACAACATGAATGAATCTTGACATTTTATATTTGAATAATACATATTATATATTGTATAATATATTATAATAATCTATTATATATATGAGTATATATATATATGATATCTACTCAGATCCTCTGCCCATATTTAATTGGATTGTTTGGTTTTTTGGAGATGAGTTGTATGAGCTCTTTATATTAGTTTCAGGTGTATAATCTACTGATTTGACAATTTTAGGCATTACTCAGTGCTCACTTTAGTAAGTGTAGTTACCATCTGTCACCATATGATGTTATTACGATACTATTGACCATATTCCCTAGGCTGTATTTGTCATCTCTGTGACTTATTTATTTTGTAATTGGAAGTTTTTTATCTCTTAATCTCCTTCATCTATTTTGCCCATTCCGCCCCTCCTCCTGGAACCATCAGTTTGTTCTCTGTGTTTAAGAGTCTGTTTCTTTGCGTGTTCATTTCTTTTTTTTATTACACATATAAGTGAAATTATATGGTATTTGTCTTTCTTTGTCTGACATTTCAATTAGCATAATGCCTTCTAGGTCCATCCATGTTGTGACAAATGACAAGATCTTATTCTCTTTTATGGCAGAGTAATATTCCATTATTTATACATATCACATCTACTTTATCCATTCATATATGTATGGACACTTGGGTTGCTTCCATATCTTGGCTATTGTAAATAATGCTGCTATAAATGTAAAGGTGCATGTATCTTTTTGAATTAGTGTTTGATTTTCTTTGGGTAAATACTCAGTAATAGAATTATTGGATCATATGGTATTTCTTTTTTAAAAAGTATTTATTTATTTGATTTATTTGAGAGAGAGAAAGAGAGAGAGAGAGAAAACGCAGTGGGGGGGGGGCAGAGGGAGAGGGGGAGAGAGGGACAGAGAGAATCTTTAGCAGACTCCCTGCCCAGCACAGAGCCAGATGTGGGGCCTGATCTCACGACCCTGAGATCATGATCTAAGCCAAATCAAGAGTCAGACATTCAACCAACTGAGCCATCCAAGGGCCCCTGGATCATATCGTATTATTTACACACTGTTTGCACCAACTTGTGTTCCCATCAACAGTGCAAGAGGGTTCCTTTTCTCTACATCCTCATCCATATTTGTTATTTCTTGTGTTTTTGATTTTAGCCATTCTGAGAGGTGTGAGGTGATATCTCATTGTGGTTTTGATTTGCATTTCCCTGATGATTAGTGATGTTGAGCATCTTTCATGTGCTTATTGGCCATCTGTATGTCTTCTTTGGAAAGATTCGGACTCAGGTCCTTTGCGCATATTTTAATTGGATTGTTTTGGGTTTTTTGTTTTTTTTTTGAGATGAGTTGTATGAGTTCTTTATATATTCTGGGTCTTAACCCCTTATCAAGTATTTCATTTGCAAATATCTTCTCCCATTCAGTAGGTTGCCTTTTTTGTTTTGTCAATGGTTTCCTTCACTGTGCAAAAGCTTTCTATTTTGATGTAGCCCCAATAGCTTATTTTTGCTTTTGTTTCCCTTGCCTGAGGAGACATATCCATAAATATGTTGCTAAGGCCAATGTCCAAGAGATTGCTGCCTATATTTTCTTTTAGGAGTTTTATCATTTCAGGTCTCACATTTATTTTAATTATTATTCCATTTTGAGTTTATTTTTGTGTATAGTGTAAGAATGTGGCCCAGTTTCATTCTTTTGCATGTAGCTGTTGAGGACATTATATTAAGTGAAGTAAGCCAGTCACAAAAAGACAAATACTGTGTGACTCCACTTATATGACGTACTTAAAGAGTCAAAATCATAGAAACGGAAAGTAGAATGATGGTTGCCACGGGCTGAGGGGAGGGGAGAATGGGGAGTTATTGTTCAATAGGTAGAGTTTCCGTTCTCCAAGATGAAAAGTGTACTGGAGATGGATGGTGGTTTTGGCAGGGCAGCCTTATGAATGCATTTAATACCACTGAACTGCACGCTTAAAAATGGTTAAGATGGTAAATTTTTTCTTATGTGTATTTTATTACAATTTTTTTAAAATTGAGGGAAAACCCCAGAAAGTAGAATGGTGGTTGCCAGGACTCGGGGAGGCAGGGTGGAAGTGGGTAGCTGTTGTTCCCTGGGTACGGAGTTTCAGTTTGGCGAGAAGAAAAAGTTCTGGAGATCCGTCACACAACAACATGAATATGGTGAATGCGATTGAACTGTACACCTAAGATGGTTAAGATGGAAAGAATTAATTTTAGGCAATTTGATTTTCCAGGAAGCAAATGTCTTCAAATGTTATTATCAAAGAAACCAATGCATCATTTTAGATTGCTCCCTTGTCCTTGTCTCCAGGTGAAAAGAGGAACAGAAATAAAAGTCATGTGATGTGTGAAACCTACAGCTTTGGGGAGACTCATGGACTCAGTCTTAAGTGACCTAATCAGAGGTCGCTGTCACGCATAGTCAGTGCCATACTAATGAAGAGAATGAACAACTTCAAAATGGTTAGATATGATTTTATCTACTTGTATCTAAATAGACACTAGCAATTTGCTTTCCTACTTAGGTACAGGTATAATAAAAATGTTGAATACCTAGTCTCTTTACCCTCAACCAAGATTCTTTTTTTTTTGGTAAGAATAGCTTTGGGTAGTAGGGCTTTTTTATTTTTAAAGATTTATTTGTTTGTTTGTTTGTTTGAGAGAGAGCGCGCACAAATGCCTGAGTGCGCATGACGCTGCGCAAGAGGGGGCTGTGGGGGCGGGGCACAGAGGGAAAGAATCTCAAGCGGGCTCCCTGCTGAGAACGGAGTTGGAGGCCGGGCTCAATTTCAAGACCTTGAGATCATGACCTGAGCCTAAATCAAGAGTCGGTCACTTCATGGATTGAGTCATCCAGGTGCCCCTGTTTTTATTGTGTGTTTTTTTTTTAAGAAGTTTAAAACTTCCCACACTTTGAAAAAGGAACTCCTTCAATAGTTGGTGACTAATTTCAGCATTGGAATCATTTGCAGCTTTCTTTACCTCCTCAATTTAATTGCAAACACCTTCAACAGAGAGCTAGCAAACTAATTAGCAATTCCTTTTCCTTAAAAAAGATACTCCTAATCAAGGAAGAGAATCATTTTTGATTAAACAACAACCAAGTTATGAAATGTAAATTTGCAATTGATTACAGAAAAAAACATGGTGTGTGCTTTCCCTCTTAATAACAGTAAGCATTATTTCTTTCCACTCATTTATATTTAGTTTCTCAGGTTAATTTAGGCTGATCCATCTCTTTTGATGGTTTATTCACTGGGAATGCCTATATTATTTCCCAGAAGAATAATCCCCGTGCAAATAAAATATCCAGATGCAAAGTAATGCATATGATAAAAAAAATCTGGCAGTTTCCCAAATATTTTAATAATCTGGATGCTATTAACTATTATAATTCAGTCATTCAAATCCTTCAGGGAGTAGTAAGGTCATGGGGAATAATATCTAGACTTAAAAGATACAGAGCAGATTGTCTCATCTTAGAAAGGAGTCCATTCTTTCATCCACTTATTCATCCATCCGATAAAAATGTAACAAGCACCCACTATGTTCCATAAATCACCCAAGGTCCTGGGACTGCAACAGTGAACAAGACATGGTCATGTCCTCAGGGTGGTTTACAGGGTGATTGGGAAGAGAGGTGAGCTAAAAGGCAATTGCAAATCAGTGGGACATGTGTTACCAATGGGAAAAAAGTGGAGTAAGCCTCCTCATGATGGCATTTTTGGGGAAGTTAGGGAACCCAGAAGGAAGTGCAGCCCAAGTTTAGTCCTAGAGGATCAACTGGGGTTAGGTAGCAGAGGGAAAGGAAGCAAATCTCAGCATGAGCAGACTTCCAGAGGTGAGGAAAAGCCATGTGTTTTGGGAAGACCTGTAAGAAATTCAATAAATGGTGAGAAAACAGGCTAGAATGGTAAAGAAGGACCATTTTATGAAGAACGGAATGCACCTTTGGAAGAAACTCACATGCTATTTTTGAAAGCAATGAAGACCTACTGCAAGATCCATTTTAATAGATTTCTTATCATATGTGCAGGTTAAATTTGACTTTTCTCTCCCATATGCCCTATACTGGATTGCAAACTGGGTCTATCTCTGTTTTGGAAAATGCTGGGTATTTAAATATTATTCTTTGTTCTCTAAATTACACCTAATCTCAGTTTATATGGATAGAAGATACGAGAGTGTGACTCTTAAACTTGAAGTTGCCTTCTGAAATGTAATAGGAAAAAATGACAAATAATAAGATCAACCATTGGGGTAGACTCTAAAGCACAGTTAAAAGGGATTCTTCTCGGACAAGTAGCAGGACATTTCCTCTACATCA
Source organism: Zalophus californianus (assembly GCF_009762305.2). Lineage (NCBI taxonomy): Eukaryota > Metazoa > Chordata > Mammalia > Carnivora > Otariidae > Zalophus > Zalophus californianus. The sequence goes on from NC_045598.1 coordinate 95,470,691, forward strand.
AAAACAAAACAAGAACAAAGAGCCCACATCCTAAATTACCCATGGGCAGCTAAATTGTTTTGGGAAAATACAAATTCTAATCCCAGTGGCCAGAATGTATTGTCAAAAAAACAAGACTATACTTGCAGGCAACATAATGGCTAGGCAATTGTTTTGTGAGAGTACAGCATATTGATTAAGAACTGTGGCATTTGCATCAAATGCGTCTAGATTTAAATCCTGATTGTGCCACTTATTGTCACTTTTGCCTCTCATTCCTCACTCCTGGCTTGTCCCCAGCGCTGTTTAGTGAAAAACAAGCTGTCTTCACATCAGATTCCAGGAGCAGGACTTAAAAAAAAAAAAACAAAAAAAAACCTGATGACAAGTATCCTTTCATTATACTTAGAGAGATATACAGCTCATTATTTTACTTGAACAAAGTATTTCTTGAACATGGAGCATGCTCTTTTTTACACAAATGACAACTGTAAAAATGAGGCCCCAGAATGCCATTGTGGCCACAGTGTTCGAGAAAAATGGTCTAGGAAAGCATTCTGTCACATTCCTCCACAAAAATAGCCTGGTGTAAGGATGGATACATATAACATGTATACATACATACTGACTCAGTGCAGTAGCCCTGTAATAAATGCCTACTATGTTCATAAGGAATACAAAAGGCAATGAGTAACGCAGGCTATCTGAGGTCCAGTAGGACAGCAACCATATCTTATCATCAATTTGACTTTTGAAAAAGCTAAGCCAAGTATCTATACAACTTTATGATACGGCAAAATATTTTGTGGCACAAGAGAGGTTCAATTCAAGAACGGTGAGGGTGCAGAGGAAGGGTGGGCCCATTTGGTAGAAGGATAAAAAATGGGTTCGTGAAGTATGATGCATTTGAGATGGTTTTTGGAGAATGAGAAAATTGTCATAAGTCAAGAATAGCACATTTCAAACAAAGGAAAGCGCATGGGTTGTGGAGACAGATAGGGTTCAAATCTGTATCTGCCACCTTCTAGCTATGTGATTTAGGAAATTTCTGTAACTCCCTTTAACAATGTTTTCATCTGTTAAAATGGGTTAGTAGTCCTTACCCTTACACCGTTGTTGGGTTGATGAAATGGAAAGTGCTTAATGCGATGCCTACAACGTAGAGCTATGAATTGACATTATTACTCCCATTATTAAAACCAGAAAATCCCACAAGATGGGAAAAATAGTCTGTATTGGTTAAAGGGGAGAACACTGAAAGATAAGACTGCAGTTAAATGTTGAGACCATATTATCAGGAGCCATGGATGCCAGACTGAGGAGTTGGCGCTCACTCCAGTAAGCAAAAAAATCCTTGATTGTTTCTCTTCCTCTTCTTCTTCCTCCTCCTCCTTCTCCTCTTCCGTCTCCCCCCTCCTTCTTTGACTACATCAGAATTAACGTTCTATTTTTATTTATTTATTTTTAAAATATTTTATTCATTTATTTGACAGAGAGACAGAGCACACACAAGCAGGGGGAGCAGCAGGCAGAGGGAGAAGCAGACTCCCCCCTGAGCAGGGGGCTCAATCCCAGCACCCTGAGATTATTACCTGAGCTGAAGGCAGACGCTTAACCAACTGAGCCACCCAGGTGCCCCCAGAATTGACTTTTTAGATTAAATAAGCAGTATGTGGAGTGGACAATGGTTAAAAGTGGGAGAAGGAGTGGCAACAAGGCGACTCGTTGGGATGTCAAAAATAGTTGGGGCACAGAAAAGAGTTTCTGAGTGTTTGTGGTGGCACTGGCAAAGACTATGACATATAGAAGTATAATCCATAGACTAATACAGAAAAGAAGTTGCTTTTGAGTCTTTGAAATACTGAGCCCAGTGGGGTCATTAATGGAAATTTGGAGACACACGTTGAAGGAACAATAGGAAAGGAAATGGGGAGCAGAGTGTGCTGATCCCCTTCACCCAGCCCAGTGAGTCAACAGGAGTTAAAAAAGGGAGCAGTGTTCATATAAGACCAAGTAGATTTTTCTGCAAAATAATGTCGGTTGCAAACACAGGCAAAACAAAAAACAGTAAAAGGTGTTGGAGGTGAGGGAAAGGGGGCAAGCGAAGGGAAACTGGGTGGAGACGGTGCTGAATGGGAAATGAGGATTTAGGAGGAGGAGGCAGAAATGGGGAGGGATGTGCCCCACACTAAGGAAGCATGAACCTCAAAGCTGAGATTATTAAAAGGATATGTTGGAACTGGGGAAGGGTTTCAGTGAATGTACTAGAATTGAGTTAACAGAGAAGTTTGCAACTAAGCTGATCTTAAGGTTCCAAATGGCTTCTTTGTGTCTACAAAATGTCTTCCTCAGGAGGTAGATGAGCTGACAGTTGACTCACAGTTTTGGCTGCCTTGTGTCCTACCCTTTGTTGAATCCCTTCATCAGAGTTATTATTTTTTATCTGTCAGTCTACTCCTTTCAACTCACTAAAAGCCTCTATAGGTGTTCTAACTTGTTCTACTTCTCCACAAATGAGGTCAGAAATAGAGGCAACTAAACACCTCAACAACTTGAGAAGTTAGAAAAGAAGTGGCCCCCAGAAAAATAGGTCAGTGGATAACAGACACCAAAAGGTAATAGATATTTGCTATAGAATCAGGTCATTTGTGAGAACCCATGTCAGGCCAACAGGAAAGAAATTTGGTAAGTCTGCTCACAGCTCCCCAGAACCTATTAATGATGCAGGACCCTTGACATCACAGAATCATCCAAAGATCGTGAACCCTGAATTCTGGTGCATACTATAGTGACAAACAACATTAGAATGAAAGGGATAAGAAAATGATTTTCTGCATATTTTGATTAACAGGAATGAAACATATTTTATGTGTCAAGCACTTAGACTCTGGAGATACAAATATCTGTAAATAAGAAACTGTCCCCATTCTTAGTAGCTTCCTTAGCAAATGCATAGCCAGGGCAGAAAAAAATCAGCACAAATATATGCAAAGTTACCTATAAAATCATCCTAAAGAAGACTAGTGTCTGGAAAACATGGAATCCATAAAGATCAAGGCATACTAGCCTCACAGTGAAGCAAAACTCTTAGAAGCAGAAATGTTCTAAATGTAAGGAAAATTATCTACATAGAAAGCTGTTTTTTAAGTGACACAAGTGTCTTTTAATGTAAGGAAAATCATGCCTATCATGTTGGAGACAGCTTTTTGGCATCTCGGTAGCTGAACCATAAAATACATAGAGTTCTTTATATGCCGAAACAATGCAAATATTGCCATTTCCTGTACTAAGCACAGCAGGTGTTCTAGGGCCTATCCCAAAGAGCAGAGCCAGCTCTGCCCGGGAGTTCAAGTCTCCCAGGTCAGCCTTTAAATGCAGCCTAGTTCTGATGTCCGAGTGATAGTCGAGGGAGGGAAGAAAATGAAGGAAGGATGACCAGCCATTTTCCCCCTCAGTCCTGTCCTTCAGAAGTGATCTCTTCCTCCCACCAAGGTCCCATTATGCTCAAGGACTCGGGAAGCATCAGACTGGAAGAAAACCTTGGGAAAACAAACAGCCAGTCTTCCTGTACTGTCTCCTCATGGGGGTGGGGGTGGGGGTCAGGCTCCATGGAATCCTGACCATCTGATGTTCTGTACTTTTTTCTCATTGTCACTGCTCTTCCTATGCCAAAGAGACTTTGTTCCTTCATTCTACCTCTACACTGAAAATCATGTAATGTTTGTTACCCGAATCCACAGGAAAATAAGGCTGGATATGCAGCATTCTCCCTAATGGCAAACTCTATGAGAACAAATTTTAGGAGATATGTGTAATCATCCCAGCACAGTGATGAGTGAATCTTTCAGTAATGGACCTGATACAAAGGCATTCATCTAGCTACAAATGCAGAAAATGCAGTAATTCTTTTTTTTTTTAAGATTTATTTATTAATTTGTTTGAGAGAACGAGAAAGAGAGAGAGAGAGAGTACACGAGAGGGGGAGGGTCAGAGGGAGAAGCAGACTCCCCGCTGAGCAGGGAGCCTGATGCGGGACTCGATCCTGGGACTCCAGGATCATGACCTGAGCCGAAGGCAGTCGCTTAACCAACTGAGCCACCCAGGCGCCCCGAAAATGCAGTAATTCTTAAAATTTTCCCCGTGGAAGGAAAATAGAGGTTAACCAGTGATATATTAGTGTTTGCAAATGTACGATACGACAAGGATTAAAATCTATTAAGAGGGGTGGTTAAAGGTAAACTGGTAATCATGAATAAAACTTGCTTATTGGATTATTAACATTTATTGAGAAGAAATTTTACAGTGAGAATATGAACTAGCCTCCCCAAAGCACTAATACAATTATATTCTTGTAAATATTTAAGAACAGCTCATCATGGTCATCATGAATATTCAACAAGAACAATCTGCCACCGAAGAAACCAAGATGGGGTGGAAAATGCTATGACCTGGCTTGCTGGTCGTCAGTTTTAGGATTATATCAATTTTTAAAATGGCATCTCCCTTTGTTCACATTTAAAAGAAGTCAGCAGCCAAATTCTACTTTAAAAAAAGAAAAAGAAAGAAGGAAAGAGGATCTTGGAATGCTTAGATATTCTCCCAGAGGGTGCATATGGGCTGCAACCTTGTTACACACAATCCAACAAACGCAGCTCTCCCCAGAGGGTAATGGTAGCTTAGAACTCTATGCAGAGATAACAGGACAGAAGCTTTCCTGAGAAAAGCATAAACATAGAGATTACTTGTACTTGAATGGAATCACAATACAATGGCAGTGAATTTCTATTACCTGGGCTGTCTGTAAACAGTACAATACTTCTTTAAAAAAATTTTTAAATTATATATTGTTTCCAAAGCTTCTGATTTTCTTCAAGCTTTCCCATGCCCTGTCTTTAAATTGCTTTCTTCCATACATTTTCTTGTCCATTTCACTGAACAGCATTGTTAACCAAGCGCTCCCGGAACGATAATACAGGTTAACCTGGATGGCAATCGCATATAGTGGTTATATGTCTGCTGTGTGTCAGAGGCAGAGAAACTAAGATTTTTTTTTTAAATGAAACTTTCAGGGGTGCCTGGGTGGCTCAGATGGTTAAGCGTCTGCCTTCGGCTCAGGTCGTGATCCCAGGGTCATGGGATAGAGTCCCGCATCAGGCTCCCTGCTCCGTGGGAGCCTGCTTCTCCCTCTGCTTCTCTCTCTCTCTCTCTCCCTGTCTCTCATGAATGAATAAATAAAATCTTTAAAAAAATAAAAAATAAAATAAAATGAAGCTTTCATTCTGCAAACATTGTAAATTTACAAAATATTTGCAGAGATACTACACAAAGTTCCCACACTCTTCACCCAGTTTCCACTATGGCTAACATGGTCCATGACCATGGTACATTTGTTGCATCTAAGAAACCAGTGTTGGCACATGACAATGAACTAAGCTCCAGACTTTATTTGGCTTTCCCATTTTTTCATTAGCGTCCTCTTTCAGATTCAGGATCCAGTCCAGGTTACCACATTGCACTTAGTTGTTAGGTGTCCTTAGCCTCCCCTGGTTGTCACAATTTCTCAGTCTTTCCTTGGCTTTCATAACCTGGACAGTTTGGAGGAGTATTGGCCAGGTATTTTGTAGAGTGTCCTTCAGTTTAGGTTTGTCTGATGTTTCTCCTATGATTAAACTAGGTTATGGGTTTTTGGAAAGAATCCAACAGAGGTGAACTTCTTTCAGGATATCAGGACGAACCTAACATCCACACATCACTGGAGGTGTTAACCTTCATCACTTGGTTAAGGTGGCATTTGCTGAGTTTCTCCCCCATAAAGATACTATTTTTCCCCTCTTTGTACTCTTGGTTTTTGTAAGCAAATCTTTAAAATTTAGCCCACACTCAAAGGTGATGGTGGTGGGGGGTGGTTTGCTTTTAAAATACCTTACATGCAAAAATCTGAATGTATAATAAAGATCCTGTTTTCATTCAAATTCAATTCAATAAACTTTTAGGATGCCATGAAGAAAAATATTGTGGACCTTTATACAGCAACAATTGTAATCCCTAGAAGTAGCTATGGATATTACCATTGTATGGAAAGACACAAACCTTAATCCTTGTAATGATTACAGATACTGAGAATGGTTATCTTTACCTTACCTGAGTTGTTGTTGGAATGACTGCTTATTTTTCTAGGCTCTTTTTTAACATCTGCTGAAATCCCTGGATGAGTTTTCTTCTGAGACTGAACATGCTACAATGCAAATTGCACACAAGCTAAAAATTCATCTTCATATAATTGTACTCTGGGGTCACACAACATTTAAATGCACATTGCCAAGAATGCTGTTTGTCTGCAGAGTCATAACTGCACAAATGAATTATTCTCTTTCAGTGGTCATGTATTTATAAATCTTCTCAAAAGCACCCAACTTACAAAATAGCTCGCTTCTTTACATGTAAAGGCATTTCAGTTTATTATTTTCATTAGAATCTCTGCTGTCATGCTACCTTTTTCAATGTTTTTATTTACAATTACTTTATTTTTTAAAAATTCTACCAGCTTTCCTTAACATTTGAGTAATATTTTAGTTGGCATAATTTACATAGCAGGCAACAAGATGAAAATGTGTTCTCCATTTAGAGAAATTATGTGACCATCTTGCAAATCTATAATTAAGGTCTTGAATTAGTTATATTTTCTTAATTTGATGATTTATATCCATCTTGTCCTGATTAAACTGTGTCATCATAAAGATAGAGTTGCTGTAGTTAGAAATGCATATCACAAGATAATATTTTCTTCTAGGGCTTTATTTATTTATTTTTTCAATATCAATACCTTAAGACAATATGCTAGATGCCGTGGGGGAAATAATGCAAGGCGCTTACTTTCTAGTAGAGAAGCTCAAACGTATATGAAGTTTATTGTAATATAAGGTAGAAGCTATTCATTGACATAGGAGAGGTACAAATATAATGTATCAAAAATAGAAAGCGATGAGGAGCCACAGAAGGTAATTTTTAGCAGGTAAGGGACAAGACCAGAGATGTCCTTTAGAAAAATGAGTTCAGTAGCATTGTACTGGACGAATTATAGTGGTAGAAGAAAAGGGAAGGAGGATAGAGAGGGGAGAGACTGGGGCAAAGCAATGAATAGGAAACTACTCGTATTAAAGAGGTAATATGAACTAAGCTATTGGCTGTAGAAATAAAGAAAAGATTGGAATCCAAAAAATACTGGAAAGGTGAAACTAATAGGTCATGGCTATGGATTGAATTTGGAGAATGAGGGATGGGAAAGATTCAAATAAAACTTTGATCCTTCAAGAAAGGAAATGTGGTTCCGGGAGTAAAAATGTAGAAGGAGCATTTTCTATTTGTATTTGTTTATATTTCTTTGCAACATTTTCTCATGATGTATTCGGCATGCAGGGAGAGCTAACCTACTACATTTGAAGATTTCCTTGTCGTTATGTTTCTCTTATGACTCACTCATTATAGCAACCTCTATTCCTTTCTGGAATAAGTTGCAATGTAAATAAATGAATATGCATTCATTATGCTTGATTATATAATTGTGCTTCCCTCTCAGCAAATGTCTCAAGGTAGTAATATGATGGCTTCTGTTCATCACTAAAATCTAGGGCTTTTTTAAAGGGATGTTTTTGAGCTATATTGTGTTTGTTATATGTTTTATGACTCCTAACTTTCTTAGCAATATGTAGAAGCCTTCTTCAGAAAGGAGCTTTCTCATTTTAATTTGGAATCACGTAAACTAATAACTACCCTATTTTTCCTTAAAATGTATTCCTTTAGAATCATATGCTTCTCATTTCTGTGTTAACACCTTATGAACTTTTCAGTAATGATCATAACCACACAAGCACTGCTAATACTAAGCATTTATTATGTTCAAAGCATTGTTCTGACTGTCTTTTACATATAATCCTCAGAATAACCCTTTGGAGTAGGGACTGCTAGAATCCCATTTTACAGAGGAGATGCAGAGAAATGAAGTAACTTGTACAAGTTTATATGATGAGTAAGTGTGGGAACCAGAATTTGAACTCACAAAGTCTGGTTCCAGAGCTCATGTGCTTGGCAGCTCTGCCCTCGATCACTTCCTCTGAGTGTTGAGTCAAATTAGTTCAGCCTTGCACTTAGTGGGGTATATCTCTCTGCCATAGATCTCACATTTTTCTGAAATTGGGTCTATTTTCATAGGGAAAAGAAAAAAATCTGCAACACCCATTGGCATTCTCAGAAGGCTTAATCGTCAAGAGTCTACAAAAACATAATTCCCTACACACCAAGACACTTGATTTGGTAATTTTAAAACATTTCACTTCCTGTGGATAGCTGTAGGAAAGAAGAGTTCTCTATTTGTATTTAAGCTGAAAGTAGTAAAAAGAGAAAGGGGAAATAAATGAAGTTGAGTTGATTTTCAGTCAATGAAGCACATAAAGACTTAGAAAAGGTAAGTCAGATGTGTGAGTGTTATAACTACAGTGAAGCAGGCTTCCAGTGGATGGGAGTCCTTAGTGTTGGAATGAGGATCTGGAGAGCCAGGAGAGGAGGCACTGTGGACACATCCATCTTAGTAAAGATTTTTCAAGATGAAATGTTGACATCTGTCCTCATGGATGCCTAGAAGATAAATCTTTTTTTAATTCAAAAATATGGAAGTACTGAATTATTTCTGAAGATACTAGAGTCTGGAAGTACGTTTCGTCAGGAACTCATTCACCAAATGCCTTTATGGAAAAATATCTTCATAGATCACATATGCTGAAAAGATTACCTAACATATATAAAAAATTCATCAAGTGAATAGGCCCTGAACCACGAGATCTTCATCCTTTATGCTTTTTGCTTCTTTTGTGCACTTGGCTAAGTTTGGACCAAGGTTAACACACACACACACACACACACACACACACACACACACACACACGCAGTTTATCTTCTCATCTTAGGCACTATTATGTAACCTAAGACAAGGTGATTTTCCCAGAGGAACGGTATAAAATTAAAATTTTTAATCCTGTTTTTAATTTTGACTTAAAATATCCTTTGCTATTTTTTAAAAAGATTTTATTTATTTGAGAGAGAGAGAGAGCGCACGCTTTTGCACGAGTGAGGGAGGGGCAGAGGGAGAAGCAGGCTCCCCACTGAGCAGGAAGCCCAATGCAGGGCTCCATCCCAGAACCCTGGGACCATGACCTGAGCCAAAGGCAGACACTTAACCGATTGAGCTACCCAGGCACCCTAAATATCCTTCTCTATTAAGTGGGATATGTCTGATACTTTAGCCTCCTAGGTTCCTAAAAGCTAAAAACAACTTTAAATGCAAATTATATTTTATTGAAAACAATCACACACACACACACACAGTTGAACAGAATCTCCCTGCCTTTTAAATCTTAAACAGGAGAGAGTAAAAAAAAAAAAAAAAGTACTGCTTTTACTATTTCTAATCTAGGATCAGTCCTACCTAGAAACATCTAATATTTTGGAGTTTTGTGCAAAGGTCACATTATTTTGAAAGGTAGGAGATTCTCCAACTAAAGCTGCTAAAAGATTTTACCCCAAGATAAATTTTCTCCAGGTCTTCAATTTTCTGCAATTCTCAAGGTCGGGGGTGGGGGTGGGGGTGGGTGCGGTTGGAGGACTGGCAGTATGGAGGCACATAGATTTTGGAAATTGCTTCAAAACTGGTGGAATCCAGGAGAATTGAATTAAATAACCAGTGAAGTCCCTCTCAGAATCTTGCCTTAGGACATTTGGTGGATCTCAAAAACTAGTCCCTACATCACTAGGAACTTGTTAAAAATTAAGATTCTCAGCCTGCCCCAGATCTTCTGAATCAGTAAATCTAGGAGTAGAGCCAATAATTTTACCTCTATCAACCCATTCAGGTGACTTTGGTTAGTGCTAAAGTTCTGGAACCACCAGACCAAAATCACCTAGACCAGAAGTACCTGGGATGCTTGTTTAAAATTGCAGACTAAAGGGCCCCACCCACACCCAAATCTCTAAAGGTAAAACCCAGGAACACAGGAGTTTAGTAAGTTTTCTAGGTGATTCTTAATGCACACTAACAAGTGGATCATTGACCCAGTAGATAGGTCAATTGACTTGTGATGGGAAGGAAGCAGTCTCAGCTTTCTCTGGTGAGAAGAGGGTTGGTGTTCGAGTCATACTGACTTGGGCTTGAATTCCAGGTATGTCATATTGCTTATGTGATATTCAAGCAGTTATGCAGATTTTCTCAGCCTCAGTTTCCTTATCTACGAAACGGGCACAAAAATACCTAGCTTACTCCACTTTGAGAGGATCAAACAGGGTGGGGTATGTATTCTGCATAGTGACTCCTACGTTTTAATAGACATTAATCTCTATACTCTTATCTTTGAAAGATGTTCTAGCCCATTGCTATCATGGTGCCCAGCACTTTGCTCAGTAATATTTGCCAAATACAGAGAGGTCCAATGCAACAATTTTGGATTTGAGCCCTAGCTCCACTGCTTATTAGCTATGAGACCATGAGTGAGTTATTTGACCTCTCTGTGCTTCAGTTTCAGTATCTTTAAAATGGGAATAAAAATAACACTCCTAGGCTTATAGTGAGGATTAGCTGAGTTAATAGATATAAAGCACTTATAGTTTTTTTTTTAAAGAATTTTTATTTATTTGAGAGAGACAGAGTGAGAGCGTGAGCAGGGGGGAGGGTCAGAGGGAGAGGGAGAAGCAGTCTCCCCACTGAGCAGGGAGCCCGATGCAGAGTTGGGAACATGGCCTGAGCCGAAGGCAGATGCTTAGCCAAATGAGCCACCCAGGCGCCCCCATGTAAAGCATTTAAAAAGTGTCTGGAACACTATAATGTTCAAATGTTATTGAAAGAAAAATTCCTCAGACATATGGTTCTAAACTTCAGAAGGATTTGACTCTCAAAGAAATAATGTCAATAAATATATTACATGCATAATTATTATAATATATTAATATAATAAATATATCAATGTTTCCACAAACAAATATAATGTTATAGGCTCTATGTGAAGTCTTGGGGACATACAGTTCCTGTTCTCATGGAGCATACAGTCTAGAGAGAGAGGAGACAATAATCACGTAGTCAGGCCAAAGTCAGGCCAGAATGAGAAACACGTGTGCAGGAAAGAACAGGTTGAGCAGCTAGAGCTCAGAGAGCCTGGGGAGGGAGATGGAGCAAGGTACGCTATCAGGTGGGAGAGAGGAGGAGGCCAGACCAAGCAGGACCATTGCACGTTTGAGTGTATTTCCAGGAACAATGGAAAGCCTTTGAAGAGTTTAAGCCAGAGGGTGACATGTTCAGATTTGTAGTTCAAAAAAGGTGTCTCTGGTGGCATCATGTAGACAAGACTGGAAAAGGCCCATGTGGGTGTGCAGGGAAGACCAATGAGGAGGTTTTCACAATAGTCGAGGCAGGGGTAGCTGATAGAGGGGAGGTGGTGGAAATGGAGCTACTTAGAATTCAAGAGGTGTGTTGGAGAGGAAGTGGCTGGGATTCAGGGATGAACTGGAAAGGATTGGGAAAGGACTGGATTGGAGGAAGAAGGCAGAGTGTGGCACAGGGCATGGTTAGTTTGTCACTGAGACATGTCCACATAGAGGTACTGAGCAGCTGAACATACTGCTCTGGGGCTCAGTGTAGAGCTCTGGGCCAGAGAAACAAATCAGGGAGCCCAGGCTCATGGGTAGAAGCTATAGAATGGAGAGTGAAAGGGATTGTCTGGGAGAGAGTGTGGAGCCCAGCTTCCAAATGACCAGGGGGAGAAAGATGAACCAAAAAAGAAGCTCATGTGGCAGGATAGTCTAGAAATATTAATGTGTGTTTTCTCTCTTGTTTTCCCCTTTCAAGTGGATAGCCTGGTTTTATGATTTCTGGCTTCAGGGATCTTGGCAGGGCCTAAAGTAAAAGGGTCTTGAAGTTAAAGCCTCTAGCAGTTTTTGATAAATGTCCAGAAGGCAAAGAGAAGCTAAGAGGCAAAGAGACAGAGGCCTGAGGGTCTCAAATTATAAAGACCTCCACACACAGCTCAAGCTCCCAACCTTAGCAAAGATCCCAGGGCCTTTCAGAGACCTCAGACATCACAGAAGCACTGAGCCTGAAGGCCCCTGGAGGACGTGGGCAGGCATATTTTGGAGATATACGAATCAGTGGGCCGATGAACAGAAGGTGCCCCTCAGTGCCTGGTGGCAGCTCTAGGGATGGAAAGCTCCAAAAATGACTGAGGTTAAAGTTCTCACCAAGCTGGCGGGACAGTAGAAAAAAGTCTGAAATTTGGTTTAATAAATAGAGTACAATATGTTGTTTCTGGACAGTTCCATAATACAGTATACTGAATTTTGAGACCCAAGGAAAAATGGGACTTCAGCTTTAATGGAGGTGAATTCAACCATACTTTCAAAAGCTACTTCTTTGATTTCCTCATTTTCAATTAAGATAACAGAATTGCCACGTTTTATTTTTTATTTTTTTATTTTTATTTTTTTTAAGATTTTATTTATTTATTTGACAGAGAGAGACAGGGAGAGCAGGAACACAAGCAGGGGGAGTGGGAGAGGGAGAAGCAGGCCTCCCGCTGAGCGGGGAGCCCGATGTGGGACCCGATCCCAGGACCCTGGGATCATGACCTGAGCCGAAGGCAGACGCTTAACGACTGAGCCACCCAGGCGCCCGAATTGCCATGTTTTAAAATTTCTTTTGACAAGTGATCATCTTTAATAATTTTTAAATTGAAGTAAAATAATCACTTCCTTGTTGGTATAAATATATTTAAACAACATATTGACACATCTACTTTTCAATTTTTCAGTATTTTTCCAACTTAGCCAGTGTTCAGGGAACAAATTAGCTATTAGGAAATACATCAAAACATGTATAAAGAGACATACATTTTTTCTTTCCTCTTGGGCTTCAATCTGAATCAGCACAGCACTGGTGTTCATTTAAAATTTTGATATTTTTAGTGTGGATTTTTGCATGGACTGAATTTTTAGACCTATTCATTAAAATATCCTGTTTACAGAGTTATTTAGCACCCCACTCCTCCATTAAATTTTGTGCCTCAGTGAATGAGTCCAAATGTCTCATTCGCTTCCCTCTACTTCAGGGGCTATTTCTTGAACACCTGACCGTGGGTTAAAAACCATTACCAGTTTATGGCAAAAGAAGCCAGACTTGAAAGAGGAAATCCAAGAGCAGGTAATGTCCTCAAAGGAAGAATTTCCAAAGGGGAGAGAATCACGGAGTGTCAAATGTTATGAAGTCAAATGAGGCTAAGACTGAAATGTTGATTGACCTCAGGATCAGCCTCAGTGAAAAGCCTCAGTGGGTTGATGGAGGTGGAATGGGCTGAAATGGATGGAGGAGTGAGTAGCAAACAGGGAGGTTGAAACTTTGACTGTGGGCGGCTCTTCCAAGAAGTGTGACTCTGAAGGAGAAGGAGGGCGAAATAGCTAGAGGGAGAATAGCGTCAAGGGACAGGGCAGTGGTTGTATTTTGATATGACTCAGTTTCGAGAGAGAAGTTTAAGGTACAAGAGGGAAACTAGGGTCATTGGTAATGTAAGGTCCCTAGAAGGCGGAACAGAGATGGGATCCTAATTGGAGATGAAAGGGTTGGCATTAAACAGGAGGTGAAGTGTGCCCTGAGTTGCAGCCTGAGGGAAGGAGAGGGTGAGCACAGATGGAGGTGGGGGTTTTATATTTGATAGTAGGGAATTGAGGGAGATCCTTCTGAAGCCTTCAGTTTTCCCCACTGAGTGGGAGACAAAGCCTGAAGAGGAGCAGGCAGCAGTGGGACACTGGATGGTTGTGGGGATGGTTGTGGGGAGAGCTTCAGAGCTGCAGTTAGGGACCTGTGGTTGGTAGGCAGCACTCACCAAGGCTCCTCTACATCTGGGTGAATAAACAGTGGCACCTCCAGTCTATGGGATTCCATACCATTTACAGGGAAAAAATGGAGAGGAAGATGGAACCATCTCTAGGATATATCATTAAGTGAAAAAAAAATCAAGATATAGTACATCTAGCATAATACCTTTTGTGTGAGAAAGGGAAGTAAGAGTATACAGTTATATTAGCTTGTATTTACATAAAGAAACTTGGGAAGAATGTATAAGCAACCAATAAACAGTACTGGAGAAAGCAGGAGACAAGCAAGGTGAATGGGGACAGAGATGGGAGAGGGACGCTCAATGTATTCCTTTTATAATTATTTTTACTTTTTGATTTTGAGTCATGTGAATGTATTGCTTATTAAAAACAAAAATTTAAAATTTGAAAGGTGAAGTTCCTACACAAATAGGTATGCACAAAGAACTCAATCTTGTTTCCAAGCCAAGTCTAAGCTGTCAGGCACCCTGATGATGTTTTAAAGTGGCTGCCCCATCAATAAGATGATTGCATTTCTACATCTTTCTTAGAAGGATGTTATTAGGAACATCAGGGTCCTAAGAATAGAGCATTGTTATTACTCTCAGCCTCGAAGCTGATATGTTCTTTCTCTCCCTACTGGGAGTAGGTCTCCCAACAATCTGCCTTTGCTCTTTTCCTCCTCTCCCTCTCAGTCAGCAATGTCTTTCACTCCCTCCAGCTTAGACTGGTCTCTAATTTATATCTCCCTCCCAGATTCTAGACCTGAAATCCCAATGGCCAGATCAACATGGTGTATCACTCAGGATTTCGACAGGAAACAGATGGCACATCAAAACTGGGACAATTCCAGAAGGGTTTATTTACAAAGAGACTGTTTACAATGGTTTGGGGATAGGAGAACCCACAAGGGGCTATTGGGAGCCTGGCTTTCACCAGCCCTAAGTCCAAAGGGATAAGGACAGGGAATGGTTACCAGAACCAAAAGGAGAGAGCATTGTGGAGAACAGGCTGCCTGGAGAGAACCTTCTACCAAGGGACTCTACCAGCCTGAGGTGGCCTCCTTGGAAAGAAACCAGAGAAGAAAATACCTAGACTTTACCTTTTTCCCTCCTTCTGCTTGGCTGCCCATTGGCCAAACTCAAACAGAAGGCAGGGGGCATAGGAGGCTATAGATGCAGTCTCTCAGATGAATACCCTGAGAGCTTAGAGCCTAGAGCAGAGTGGGGGACAATGGACAGCAGGTCTAAGGGGGCAAACCAAATATAGGTGGCAAGCATGGCTCCATTGATGGATGTCCTGCTGGCACTTCAATCTCAGCATTTCCCAAACCAACCACATGGTCTTTCCTCCATGAACCTGACCTTTCTCCTGGATTCCTTAGTTACCTTGGTTTGTGGTGCCTTTATGCTTCACTGTCCTCCCTGACTCCTCCCTCCTGCCCTGCATGTGCACACATGCACGTATACAAGTCTTTCTCTTCCACTGGGTAGTGAACTTCTGGAGGCAGGGTCCTTGAGCTTAGACTCGGCGAATGTCTCATGAGTAATAATAGCTAACATTTTGGGGGCACCTGCCATATCAGGCATAACACTGACCCCTTCGTTTGGATTGTCCCTTTTAATCTTGCAACACTTCCATGAAGTAGGTCCTAATATTATCCCCATTTTACAGATTAATAAACTGAGGCTGAGAGAAGTAACCCAAGATCATATTTCTTTTTTTAATTGAAGTATAATTAAAATACAAGGTTATATTAATTTCACATGTACAACATCGATTTGACAATTTTATACATTACCCCATGCTCACCACAATAATTGTAGTCACCATCTGTCCCCATACAATGTTATTACAATATTAGGGACTATATTCCCTGTGCTGCACTTTTCATCCCCGTGACTTATTTATTTTATAACTGGAAGTTTGTACCTCATAATCCCCTATTTCACCCATTGCCCCACCCACCTCCTTTCTGGCAAGCACCAGTTTGTCCTTTGTATGTAAGATTCTGCTTGTTTTTTTAGATTCCACATGTAAGTGAGATCAGGTGGTATTTGTTCTTCTCGGTCTGACTGATTTCATGTAGCACAGTACCCTCTAGGTGTATCTGTGTTGTTGCAAATGGTAAGGTCTCATTCTTTTTTATGGCTGAGTAATATTCCAGTGTATATATACTACTACTTTATCCATTCATCTGTTGGACACAGGTTCCATACCAAGATCACATTCTTAAAAGAGAACATCTGGCATGGGAGCCTGCCCACCAGCACTATGACCCTCCCTCTGCCTCCCCTGTTCAAGGTTGACAGGACCACCCACAAGGATAGCACAGCTCTGCTGTTGATTAAAAAAAAAAAAAAAATCCAGTGTTGGTCAAACAATATAATTCAGAGAAAGAAAGGGTTGACATTAGGGCTTGAACTTGCTGCTGAATTGCAAACGGCAGGGGAGAAAAGGAGGGTATGCCAGACAAGGAGGCCAGTGAATAGCTGGGAGGGATTGTAGTTTGTTTGTGGGCTTGTGAAGAGAAGACCTCGACCAGATCAGAGAATAAATATTTGGAAGGTAGGATAGGGTTGAGGAGGATGGAGGAAGCCTAGACTATGGAGGGCTTTGGAGTCCATGGGCTTGCTGACCCTCCCTGCAGAAGAAAGGGAAAGTGGAGTTTCAGGAAGATGAGCCTGTCCCTTGGAGAGTATGTAGGACAGACTAGAAGCAGAGGATGATGTGGTGCTGGAGGAACCAGCCAGAGAGCTGTTTTAATGGTCCACCAAGGAATCCGTGGACCAGAGTGAGGCGGTGGAAATGAGGAATGAGCAAAGGATACAAGAAATATGTCAAAACAGAAATGGTCCACGGCACTTGCCCACTGATTGCTGTGCAGATGGAAGGGGCTTGGCCTTCAGTTAAAATGACTTCAGTTTCTGGCCTTTGCCAGTGGTCTTGCCATTGACTGAGCAGCTGGGGTAGGATGGCAGAGAAGGGAGAAAATAAGCTCAATTTTAGACGTCTTGAATTTGATGTGAGGGCCTAACTGACCTGTCAGTCCCTCCCAATTTTGCCAATTTAGAGATCTAGACTTAGAGAACTAAAAGGGGCCAGAGCTGTGGGGCAGATATCATTCTTTCATTTTTATT
Organism: Zalophus californianus; assembly: GCF_009762305.2. Classification (NCBI taxonomy): domain Eukaryota; kingdom Metazoa; phylum Chordata; class Mammalia; order Carnivora; family Otariidae; genus Zalophus; species Zalophus californianus. The sequence continues at coordinate 95,487,712 of NC_045598.1, forward strand.
GTTACGATTTTCCAGGTCTTTACCTTCTGAAAAACTTTTGTTTCTTAACTTTGTGCCATTTTGGTTTTGCTCTCTATTAATTTTCCGTACAGATCTAGCCCCTGAACACATCCAGCCCTGCTACGATGTGTGTGCTGGGGTGGGAAGCAGGGTATAGCTTCGGGTATCCTAACACACCAGGGTACTGAAGCCCTGTGATTCAGGACCAGCATACTGCGGCTCTAATTGATAGTATTTTCTACTTCACAGTAGCTGAGCTAAATTGCACAGACTTAGAGGAGTAAATGAAACAAGTGTTTTATGGAACAACAGGCAAACCATTTAAATCTATAACTACTATGCTTATGTTTCCTGCTTCCTTGTCTACAATGGAATGTAAGTGGTATCTATGAGCCACAGAGTCATTTCCTTTTATGTTTGCAAATAACACCACAGATGATATTATATCCTTGCTCTAGCTCCTAGGAGACTTAAAAGGCTGAGTTGGCAAAATAGGAAAGCTTAATCATTTATAAGGATGTAAACAACCAGATTTCCCCCACTACCACTAGTCCCAAAATGCTAGAATATGGAAGGAATTCATAGAAACCAGAAATACTGATTTTTTTTTTTTTCTGGCCACAGAAACAAAGATCGAAAAATTACACAGTTGGGCTTTTTTTTTCTTTTACTAGAAAGAACAGATACTTCTCTGAATTGCCTATAAAGTTTTGCCACTCCTAAGGTTATGTAAATGATCCCAATGTTTAATCTTTTAAAATTGGAATTATGGATAAAAGTGCTCCTTGCGTTTGACCTTGAAAACCTTGCAAAGTATTTATAGTTTATTTTAAAACTTAAACTAAGAACAAAGACCAAAGGGACAGGCAGACATCTGCAGGCACTCAGGTTTAGAACCGAACAACAGCATAAATGAAGGACTGTAAAAATGGCAGGAAAAGTTTTCACTAATGGCTCATAAAAACAGGTAAAGAGGAAGGAGCTGCAGGTCTGACAAATCTGTCCTACAAATTGGCCTTTATTCTTCTAAAATACAGTACTCTACCACAGTTATAAATTACCTTGCCTTGAGACTCCACTGATTTGGTCGTGCTTTAATGCAGCAACACTGCTCCGATGGAAAGGGCTCATTGTCCTGGTGTCCAAGCACTAGCACCCTCTTTCACTCTCAAAAGCATGTGGATTTGGGCAAGACATGGTCACGTGTACGTGTCAGGGCTTGTGTAAGATCCAGAGCTCTTTATCAAATTGAATTTGTTCAAAAATTACTTGCTTTTATACTGTTTACTTCCTCTGTGCCAAGACTGATTGTGTTAGAGAAATGAAGATGTTGTCCTTACGTATAGGTGGTCTCAAGGTGCTTGCATGATACAATGTGAAAAGTGCCCTGTACTGATAGTGAACATTCAACAAACACATTTTTTTTGTTCTTTTCTGAGTAAGAATGATATATTTGTCAACCAAACATATTGTTGGGTTAGCCAGAACGATATAATGGTGACCGTGGGCATTTTGTTCTCTTGCTTTCTTTTTTTTTTTTTAATTTTATTTTTAAATTTTTAAAAAGATTTTATTAAAATTGGGGGAGGGGCAGGGGGAGAAAAATCTCAAGCAGACTCCCCGCTGAGTGTGGGGCCCATCGTCTCGGGGCCCATCTCAAGATGTGAAATTACAACCTGAGCCAAAATCAAGAGTTGGATGCTTAACCAATTGAGCCACCCAGGCGTCCCTGTTTTCTTGCTTTCACAGTGAATGGTTCTGGTATTTCCCTCTTACATAGAGTAACTTCTCTCCAGCAGGGGTTTTGAGATTTAGGATTTTTCCATTTGCTCAGGGAAGGGAAAAACCCTGAGTGAGTTTGTTGTCCGAGTGCCTGGATTCAAATTCCGGCTCCATGAAAGTCATGGCTGAGTCGGCTTAGGCTCCTTTCTTCTTTCGCTTTATTCCTCAGTGTGTATCTATAAAAATGAAGCTAATTAGTGTCTACTTCATAGCGTTGTCAAGATTAAAAGAGCTAATGCATGTAAGGACTGAGAATAGTGTTGATGTCATGAACACGCCTTACGCTTTAGCTTTTCTTTATATTATTTAAGTTCTTAGTTTATTAATCCTCTGATGAAAAATCTGCATAGTCACCACAGATAAAGTCACTTCAGAATCTTTACTCCTTTTGTTGTCCAATCTCTAGCTCGCTTTTTTTTTTTTTTTTTTTTGGCCAGCACCAACATTGGCTTTTGCAGTCCCCCTGAGTTTTTTCATTCCGTTCTTGCATTCCTTTTGCTATTTTCTTGATCTCTTTTTCTTCTCATGTAGGCCATGTCTTGCAAGTCTATGTTTGGGTTCATTTTTCTTTGCATAATGCAAGGAATCCTAAAGCATGCCAAAGCCTTGCCACCGCCAAAATTGGTTCTGAATCCAAATACAAAGATGACATCTGGTGTGGTCTTGTCCATTTCTGGCTACTTTTTCCTGAATTTCTGTCTTAGGTACTGTTGCCTTTCCAGGGTGAAGAACATCAATGACCATCTGTTTCTGCTGAAGTAGTCGGTTGGTCATGAACCTCCTGGTCCAGATAGTCACTGTGTGGTTCATGATGGTGGCCAAGTTTCAAGCAGCCAAGGAGGAAGAGAGCTTAGCTGCTATTTAAACACACACCCCTACCCCCACACAGAGGTTCAGCTCAGTATCCTTCACTTGCAGTGGGGAGGAAAAAGTTAAGAATCACCGCTTTAAAGGTTAAAGCTTTCCTTCCATGGTGTGAACAGAGCATTGGTATGTTATCTGTTTAGGCTGGACTAGGGGATGAAGATTCCCCTGACACAGAAAGGAGAAGGTGTTAGATATTACTTAGCATTTTGCTCCAATTTATGAAAATGAGGGATCTAGTGTCACAGATGCTAAATTCTATCCAGTGAGAGCTGGCTTGAAATCTTTACTGCAAAGATCACAAAGAAGCAGAATATTTCCCCAATTGAAGAAGGGTTACCTTCTGGGGTTTTTAATGCTGACAAGTCTGCTTTGTTTTAAAAGCAGATTCATTTCAGAATGTTTACATATTTTCACTTATTTAATGCTACTTCTAATATTTTCTCTACAAGTCCCCAGGATGGTAGCACCCACAATTATCCAGAAATCACTTCTGTATAAAACTGGTTTTTTGCTTATACCTTTATTTCTTAAAACAATTTTTTTTTTTTTTTTTTAGTACCCACTGAAAGGAAACTCAAGCACCTTGAAAGATAGGCTGATTCCAAGCCTGTGGCAGGAAATTAAGAGTAGTCTGGGATATCTTGCTGTGCTGGAAAGCAAGGAAGCTATCAAGAACTAATGGGTCAGGTCAGAAAGACACAGGAACCACCCAGGGCAAGAAACTGGTAAAGGAATGAAAAAGAAAAAAGAAATGGAGCAGATATGGCAAAATCTCGACAATTGTTCAATCTGGGTTACACACGTGTGGGGTTCATTTAGACCTTCTTTAATGCAAAGCAACTCCTATGCATTCTCCAGAAAACTAGACAACACGAATAAAATAAAAAGCACTGATAATTCTATCACTCGGAGATAATTACTGAGCTACTATTAATAACTTGTAATGCTTTCTTGACATTCTCCAGTGCATATGTAAATTTTTAAAAACAAATTTCTTCTCCTTCAACTTCTATCTTCCATGGCCTAAAAGCACCACTTGGATTATATCATTACACTGTTTTCTAATCTGAAAGGGCTTTCCATGCTTATCGAACATAGTTTGGGCTCCTTGACATTCAAGGTTTTCCAACATTCTTTCCAGAATTCTGTCTACTACCTTGTCTCCATAGACCCCTATGCTCCAGCTACACTGGATAGCCTACATTTCAGCTCAGATTGGATTCTGTATAGATGTCCTTATTTATAATCTGAATGAACACTCAAGACCTTTACAATAATATATTTTGGGATTTCATGGTTTAGTACTCTTGATACAACTAGCAACTTGTCCCAGCACAAAACTTAATTTTTGTGAAAAGGCCAAGAAGTTACATAAGCATTTTGCCGAGATCCAGGAAAAGAATCAAGAGCATGCAGTTCAGCCTGTAAGGGATGATTGGAAACTAAAAAAAAAGGTGGGAGAATCTGCCTCCACAGGTCATAATGTTTCTGTGATATTTGTTTCTGCTCTGTGGTGATGGAAGGAGTGATAGCAGGCCTCTTGTTTAGCTGAGCACAGGGAGCATGAGGTTCCCCAAAGGTCCTAGCATCACATTCTTCTAGAATTAGAAATTTTGGTCCCTTGAATAAGCTTGTCCTTTTTTTCAACAACACTGCATTCACCGTGCTCTACCTCTGCAGCTACAAAAGATAATTTTGGTAATCTAAAGTGTAACTCCATTGTTTCTAAACATCAGTTCTGTATGTCAATTATTTTGTGTAGATTTTTTTAATAACTGGAAAGATTCTTACTCATGATAGATGAATATTATCCTCTTGCTTATTTTTACCAAATCTTCTAAAAAGTAGCCTTTCCCCCCGCCCCGGCTCATACCATTATGGGTGGTCAAGACTAGGATTCAAATGAAAATCTATTCCTAAATTTCTTCCTTCCATTTTCTATCCCACATGCTTCCTAATACTTTGTATCAAAATATATGACCCTCTGCAAAGATGATTTGAAAAAGAGAATATTTGTCCCTCCATATGAGTTGTAGGATGGAGAGAAAGAGGGCTTTTTGTTATGCTCGTGTTCCCCAAACCTAAGAAAGCCTATCATGGTAAAATTCCCTTGTATTGTAGAGCCTTAGTCGGTAAAAGGGAATGGAAAATTGTTTTCATATATTTAATTGTTCAGTTACTTAAACTGCAATACACATTTTGGATCAATCCTTATGTTGTTGAAAATGGCTCAAATTCATTTCCCATTACTAGGCAGTGGGTGATTTTTAACTCCTCCACATCTTAAATGTTATGAGCCTATGAATCTTTCTCTCTGATAACTATGGCTTTTTGGTGTCTTATCGTCACTACTCAGAACCGTTCTCAGTGTAATGCATCATTGCTGTAGTGATTATTAAGGGAATGGATAAAATCTTTCAGACTTGGGATGTCCCAAGTGAATTGGTTGTTTTTTGTTGTTGCTGTTTGTTTGTTTTTTTTTTTTTAAAGAATACTCAGAACCTATTGTCTTGTGCTTTATTCTCTCTTTTAATTGTGGCAAACATATAGAACTAGTTGACAAGGCCAAAAGATTATGTTTTCAGGCACCTGGGCGGCTCATTTGGTTAAATGTTTGCCTTTGGCTCAGGTCATGATCCCAGGGTCCTGGGATGGAGTCTGGCATTGGGCTCCCTGCTCAGCAGGGAGTCGGCTTCTCCCTCTGCCCCTCCCCCCTCGCTCTTCCCCCACTTGTGCATGCGTGCTCATGCGCGCTATCTCGCAAAAATAAAATCTTTAAAAAATAGATTGAGTTTTCCTTTGTTTCTTAGATATTAAAATAACCAAATCAGATATATATGTATTTATCCAGTTTTCTCGTTTACTCAAGTAAATTTTATTTGAGTTTTATACAAAAGGACTTAAGCCAAAAGTTAACTTAAAACCTTCATTTTTTTTCGAGTCTGAGATATAATTCACATATAACATCGTATTAGTTTAAAGTGTACAATATATTCATTTGACATAAGTATAAAACATGAAATTACCACAGTAAGTTAATGTTCATTAACTCACATAGTTACAAATTTCTTGTGATGAGAACTTTTAAGATCTATTCTTGGCAACTTTCTAATTCACAGTACAGTACTGTTAATTATCACCATGCTCTACATTACATTGCCAGAACTTATTTATAACTGGAAGTTTGTCTCTTTGACCACCTCCACTCATTTCCCCCTCTCCCGCCCCCGCTTCTGGCAACCACCAATCTCTTCTGTTTCTAGGAGTTTGTTTTTTTTTAGGTTCCACATATAAGTGAGATCATATAGTATTTGTCTTTCTGTCTGAGAAATTCTCAAGAATTCAGTTTGACACTAATATATTCAAAACTGAATTCTTGAGAATTTCTCAAGTTTTACCACCTGTTTACCTTGGCTGTTGCTCTATCAATATTCTGTAAAACCATGTTAAAATTCACTTTAAAATAACTTCCTTTTGGTACACATATAACCTCCTAGGTCAAGATAAACATGGGCTAGAATACTTTCTGTAGAACAAACACCCCAAGTCTAGAAAATTAGCTGAACCCTAAGTCTCTCCAAAAACTAATGTTGATGAAATTTCTGCCAATAGGTTTTGTTCTAGTAATTTCTTTTTTTAAAACATCAGCTTTTAGTTAAAATACAATTCAACAGGGGCACCTGGGTGGCTCAGTCGTTGGGCGTCTGCCTTCGGCTCAGGTTGTGATCCCAGGGTCCTGGGATCGAGCCCCACATTGGGGGGGGGGTCCCTGCTCAGCGGGGAGCCTGCTTCTCCCTCTCCCACTCTCCTTGCTTGTGTTCCTTCTCTTGCTGTCAAATAAGTAAAAAAAAAAAAAAATACAATTCAACAGAAAGCAAAACTATTTTTTATCTAAAATCATTAGAAGTACAAAACTGGCACCTATACAGAACTGTTGAACTGTCCGAGTGACTCCTAACCCCTCCATCTTTAGCTTCGGATAAGTAACATGCTAGTGTTTTTTATATATATAGGGTATATATACAAACATGTGTGTGTTTTCACAAAATGTTGACTCACCCATCAGATCCTCTAAAGACAGTAAGCGTTAGGTAAGGTTTCATTTCTTATCAGCATAGGCTACCTTCAAGAACCAGAAAATTCCCTAGGCCAAGTATCTCATGCCCCAAGTAGTTTGGTTTTTAAAAGATTAACCTGAGCTGAAAATACTGAACTGGTGCTCAGATGAGATTCCAGACTGGGAGACTGGATTGGGGAGTTTTATTTATCCAGCATACTCTGTGTAAGACATGGGCTAGGCCATGTGGGCCATGCAGAAGAGCAGGTCTTGATTATTTTTCTTTCTTCTCTTCCTCCTTCCCCTTCCCCTCCCCACAGTCCTTTTTGCTCCTCTTCCTACTTTTATTTGAACATAGTATTTTTATTTTTGTCTTTTTTTAAGTAATACATGTACAGCCAATCCTCGAATAACTCAAATCCTTGTGCAGTCAAAAATCTGTATATAACTTTTGACTCCCCCCAAACTTAACTCTTGACTGGAAGCCTTGACCAATAACAGCTGTTTAACACAGTCCATATATTGTATGTGTTATATATTGTATTCTTACAATAAAGTAAGCCAGAGAAAAAAGGTTAAGAAAATAATACCCAAAGAATACAAAACTACTAATTCAGAGGGATACATGCACCCCAATGTTTATAGCAACGTTATCTACAATAGCCAAATATGGAAACAGCCCATGTGTCCATTGACTGATGAATGGATAAAGAAGATATGGTGTGTATATATATATACAATGGAATATTACTCAGCCATAGAAAAAAGTGAAATCTTGCCATTTGCAATGACCTGGATGGAGCTAGAGTGTATTATGCTAAGCAAAATAAGGCAGTCAGAGGAAGACAAATACCATATGATTTCACTCCTATGTGGAATTTAAGAAACAATTTAAGAAACAAATTATAATAGGGGAAAAAAAGAGAGAGGCAAACCAAGAAGTAGACTCTAAACTGTAGAGAACAAACTGATGGTTACCAGAGGGGAGGGGGCAGAGGGATGGGTGAAATGGGTGAGGGGGATTAAGGGGTGCACTTGTTATGATGTGCACTTGTTATGATGACCACCGGGTGTTGTATGGAAGTTGAATCACTATATTGCACACCTGAAACTAATATTACACAGTGTTAACTAACTGGAATTAAAAACTTGAAGAATTTCATAAGAGAAAATACACTTATAGTGTGTACTGTATTTATCCCAAAAAGTCTGCATATAAATGGATCCGCACAGTTCAAACCGGTTTTGTTTGAGGATCAATTGTACTTGGTAAACGTAATTCATGGTGCAAAAAGAGTATTTAGCAAAAATCATTTTTCCCTTTCAGTCTCCTAGTCACACTGCCCAGGGACAACCACAGCCATTAATTTCTCCCAGATGCTCCAGAGGACACAGGCATATATATGTGTATGCAAATATCCACCATACCTCCTTTTTAAATTCAAATAGGAGAAAACACTTCTGTACTTTAAAAAATTTATCTGGGCGCCTGGGTGGCTCAGTCGGTTAAGCGACTGCCTTCGGCTCAGGTCATGATCCTGGAGTCCCCGGATCGAGTCCCGCATCCGGCTCCCTGCTCAGCGGGGAGTCTGCTGCTCCCTCTGACCCTCTTCCCTCTCGTGCTATCTCTCATTCTCTCTCTCTCTCAAATAAATAAAATCTTTAAAAAAAAAAATTTATCTTAAGGATCTTCCCACATCAGGATATGAAGCTCTACCTCATTCTGCACAGTATTCTGTTGAATGTATACATCACAATTCACTTAACCAGTCTCTGTTCTAGACCTTTTCTACTACATACAATCTGCAAAATACTTGCTAGTACATAAGTCTTTGGAAATTCCTAGTAGAACTGCATTGAAAATTTTAAAATTTTGATGCTGGCCTATTACTCACCAAAGAAGTGTACCAATATATAGTCCTGTCTCAACAACATATTATCAAGGTTTTTGATCCTTGGCAATGTTGTATGAAAAATGGAATTTTATTGTTATTTAAAAATTAAGTTAATGTTTTTTCATATGTTTGAAGACGGGCTTTTTCTCCTATAACTTAGCCTGTCTTTCCACTGGACTATTTTGTTTTGTTTTGCTTACTTACTAATTTATAAGAACTTTTGTATATGAAGGAAATTTGCTTTTGTCAACAAATACTGTTCCAAGAGTATAATTTTCTTTTAAACTTTGTCTGTTGTAATTGTGTTGTCATGTTCTGTCATTCGAAGTCTTTTGTAGTCAAATCTAAGAATCTTTCTTCAAGATTACTGTTTGTATCTTGATAAGAAAAGCCTTCTTCCTCCAATATTATAAAACAATTTTACCATCTTTTATTCTAAAAGTAGCTGGATATTTTTATACTTAAATATCTGATCATCTGAAATTTATTTTCAGGTAAGGAATATGGCAGGGATCAAGGATCAACATTTATTTTTTTCAGATGTCCAGTCATTTGTTCTGTAACTATTTATCGAATAATCCATCATTTCCTCACTGATAGAAAGTGTTCATTTTTAAAAAAAAACTTGTTTATTGGTATGTAACTTATATGGTAAGATGTATAATCTTAAGTATACAGCTAAATTGATTTCTATATATGTTGATAAGCCTTTCAAGAACTACCCATATTAAGATCTAGAACATTGCCAGGGCCTCACAAGGTCTTCTGTGCTCCCTTCAGTCAATACTCTCTCAAAGGTAATCATAATTCTGACTTTAATCACCATGTATTAGTTTGACCTATTCTTGAAATTCTTATCAATGGAATCTGATAGTATATAATTTTGTCTGTCTTCTTTTGCTTAAAATTATGGCTATGACATTCATCCATTTTGCTGTGTGCAGATGAGTTTTATTCCTATGTTGTTGTCTAGCATTCTAAGACCGTACCGAGATTTATGTAGCTATTCTAACCTTAATGGACATTTGGGTTCCAGTTTGGGGCTATTACAAATAATTCTTGTATAGATCTTTTGGAGGGCATAAGTATTCATTTCTGTACCCAGGAGTAGAATTGTTGGATCCCAGCATATACATTTGCTAACTTTAGTAGAAACAGCCAATTTACCAAAGTGGTTGAACCAATTTACATTCTCACTGGAGTGTATGAGAATGTCCACATGTCTACATTTTTTTGCCAACACTTAATAGGGTCAGTCTTTTTCATTTTAATCATTCTGATGCAGTTGTAATAGACCACGATTTCTTAATTTGAGTATCTTGACATTTTGTTCCACTGTGAAAATGTCTTAGTATGACCACCATGGCAAAGGAAGGAGGCTAGATATGGAATATAAATATCTGAGTTCAAGTTTTGACTCTCATTTAGTGTGGAGAAACGTGGGGGTGCCCAGAGTAACCTTTCTGATTCACTAGTATATGGGAATATGATAGCTGCCTCATAGGATTATTACAAAAATTGAATTGCTGTTTTAAAATTATTATGAAGAGTAAGTGATCTAGTATAGTTAATATATCTGAAAGAATTTTGAAGGGAAAGCACTCGAGCAGACAAGTACTTATCGAGAGCCAACTATAAGCTAGGTGCTATTCTAGGCACCCGGGATAAATTAGTGAACAAAACAAAGATTGCTGTTTTTCTGGAACTTACATTCAAAGGTCGAAACAGAGAAAAAATAATATATAATTATTATGTTTATAACAAAATGATAAATGCTGTGGACAAAGGAAAGAAAAGATAGAAGAGAGTGAGGAGTTCTAAGAGTTAAGAGGATGTTGCATTTTTAGATAGGAAGGTAAAGTAGAGCACATTGAGAAGTGACATTTGAGCCAATGCCAAATGGAGGGAAGAGAACGAACCACACAGATATCTGGTGGAAGGGCACTCTAGGCAGGGGGAGAGCTGAGGTGAGAGCATGTCTAGCATGTTGAAAGATTTGCAAGAAGCCCAGCATAGTTGGAGTGGAGACAAGTGGGTCGGTAGGGGGCAGTAGGAAAAGAGATCAGAGAAGTAACTGGATGATGGTGGTTCTGTTGGTCATTGTAGGAACAATGGCTTTTTTTTTTTTTTTTTTACTCTGAGTAAAATGGGGATATAATTGGTATTGAGCAAGGAGTAACATCTTGTTTATTTTTATTTTTTTTAAAGATTTTATTTATTTGACAGAGAGAGCGAGAGCAGGAACACAAGCAGGGGGAGTGGGCGAGGGAGAAGCAGGCTTCCCGCTGAGCAGGGAGCCCGATGCGGGGCTCGATCCCAGGCCTCTGGGACCATGACCTGAGCGGAAGGCAGACGCTTAAGGACTGAGCCACCCAGGCGCCCCTTATTTATTTATTTATTTTTTAAAGGATCACTGTGATTGCATGTGTCTAAGCCAGGTCTGCTGCCATAACAAAATACCATAGATTGGTGACTTAAACAACAAATTAATTTTCTCATAGTTCTAGGGACTGGAATTCGGAGAGCAGGGTGTCAGCATGGTTGGTTTCTGGTGAGAACTCTCTTCTCTCTTCCTTTTGTATGGTAGTGAAGCTCTTTAAAAACAAAGTTTGTGAGTTCCTTTATAAGTCCGGAAACAAATTCTACTTCTTAAAACAACACATCCTGTAGATTAAAAGAACAGTATGTTGCTTCACAAACTTTAAGGTCACTGTATACTTCAAGTAGATGTTACTTTCTTAAGAGATTAAAGAAAAACCTTGAACGTAGCGTTTCATCTCTCCAGGCGTGCTACTCCATAAACACAGCAAAAGAAAGAACCTGTATAAATTTAAACTTAAGTATTTTCCCCACTTTTTATTTTCTAAGTTCCTCCCTCTCACTGGGAAGGGACATTTCAACAAAGCAATTACATTTCACAGAGCTTCTCATTAAATACAACTGTAACATATTTCTTTCATTGAGATCAGTCTCAGAAATTAAAACTATAATTTCTGATTTCCACAGTGCACTTGATAAATTTTCATTTTCATTGTTTCTACCCTGGTCCATGGCACTGAGCTTTCTCGGTGGGTTCCTGTTCCAGGTTTTTATCTGGCTTCCCTGATTCCACTGTCACCCTCTTCCTTCTCCATGGATCCATCAGAACTATCAGTCTAAAATGTCAATCAGATTCTACCACTCCTCTCCTAAAAACTTCACAGTGTCTGAGGTCTCTTTGTTGGCCTGGAATGTTCAGGTCTCCAGGCTTCACTTGGCTCCCTCTTCCTTGTCATTAATGTTTCAGCAAAACTGTCACCTTCTCAAGCAGATCTGCTCCATGATATCCATCTGATGTAACCTGTGTCTTCTCCTAAATACCCATCATTTCATTCTGTTTTATCTTCTATTTTAATTATAGTACTATTACTACTGGAAATTTTCTTGATCATTTACTTGCTTTGGGTTTGCTATTGATGGAGTTCAGGATGTGATACCCTAAAATATGGCAGCTTGGTGTATTGAATATTTTAAACTGAAGCAGTTTGAGAAAATAGGAGAAGCAGTCTCTCTGACCTTCTCCCTGCCCTTCTTCTCTGAAGCAGGTCATAAGACCCTCATGGGAGAGGTGCCCTCTCCATACCTGGAGTAAAAAGGAGCATCCAGATATCCAAGATGGAGAGATATCAACAAGAATCTGAGCGAACAGAATTTGCTGACTTTCCTGGGTTTACTACTCTCAGCTTATATTCTTTGCCCTATCACATCTTTTCATGACTTTCAACTCTTCATCAAAAACCACTCAGGTTTAATAATTTCTTCTGGTCTTTATTTCCTTACGAAGGCTCCTGTGTCACATAAAACTTATATTAAATAAAGTTGTGTGCTTTTCTTCTGTTAATGTGTGTCAGTTGAATTTTCAGACCCAGCCAGGGACCCTAACAGGGTGGAGGAAAACTTCTTCCCCTGCACTGTCTTCTTCCCCATGAAATGATGGACCTTGTAAATCTGTTCATTGCCGTAAACCAACACCTAAAACAATGCCTGTTTATAACGGGTACTCTGTTTTTTGAATGAATGTGTGCTAACTCTACTAAAGACAAAGTACCCAGACCAATGGGGGATGCACGAATGAATCAGAGATCGACACTGCTCTCAAGGATCTTGAGGTCTATTGGAAAACAAAGCACATCTCTATGCACATGTTATTAGTTCTGGAGAAGGAAGAACTGACATCCAGCTGTAGAAAATCAAGGCTGGCCTTGAGTAGGAGATTGTATTTAAGCTGAAAGTTGAAAGATAGGTATTTTGGTATTTTCTATTTCATTCAATGTTCTCTTTGTCCTGCTTTGTTAGATGAACTTGACATCTGACTGCTTAACTAACCGCCCTTTCAAAGCATGTTGGCACTGCACTTGGTTTTGAATGTTTCTCTTGTTCTGTGAATTTGGGCTGGTTTCATTTGGTCATTTGCAGGTAAGTGTGCCCATGGCCAAAAATGCACGCTTATGTATGAGACATAGTAATACAGATTTTAGACAATAAATTAGTTTGTTTAACTGAAATAAAATCTTCCATGTAACTGCTTTTGTAATTGAGCATATTTTAGCATTAGCATACAAATTAGCCCATAGACCTAGGCAAATAAAAATGCTAATAAAATGTAAAGATAGAATAGAACATTAATACTGAATTTGGTTAGATTATTAATGTTAGACTACATTACATATATCATTTCCATAATACCAGTAAATATGGACATTTTTGTCCAAACATGAAAGATTTCGTGGACCAGAATTTTTAAAATTCAAGATAATTTTTATTATATAATCTGTGGGAAGAAAAACAGGATGAATGTTCTTCTATTCTGCAGGGAAGGCAAATACTTGTTTTATCTGTATACTCTACTTCGCCCCGATCCTCTGCCACCATCAATACTTGAGAATAACTTCATCTCAATAATGATTTGATTTACTATTACTAGAGATTTAAGTTTTTATGAAAGAAACAAGTGAGAGTATAGAAATAAATAAAATCGAACACTTCTCCCTACACGTGCCTTGCTTTGGCACCAAGCCATGCACAACTCCAGGAGCACGATCCACATGGACGCTGATGTGAGTGATGGTCCCAGAGCCGTCAGCACACAAACCGTACCACCATACAGGCACCTCTGATGGTACAGAGGAGTAAGCGAGCATGGGTCATTTCAGAAAAATTGGCAATTTATACCTGTCATTCTGAAGTTTTCGAAGTAGAAGGGTTTATTTAACTCTCATTAGGAGCACTCTGCGCAATATCATAAAACAAAACCAATTCCCCACCTTGTCAGAAGAAATATATACTAGAAGCAAATCAATGCAGTCTCTTTGTGGAGGACACTGTGGATTGCTTACCTAAAAGCCCAGTCTTCCCTTCTTCGTATTTGAAAAGAGACACACAAGGCCCTCCCCCACCCCCAAGTTCAGATATCGTGCAGCTGTGTGGTTTGTAAGACGCTGGATCTCGTTTTGAGCACCAGAGGGTGAAACTGGATAAGGGTATTTCATTAGTCTTTGTACCTTCGGTGTAGGAAAGGGCATTTGGGCCATTTTGCCCAATAAGCTGGAGGGAAAGACTTGCTTGGAGCCTTTGGGGAAAGGTTTCCTTGATTTCTGAAAAAGAAGTGGGGAAAGGAGAAAACCACTTCCCCCCTTTCCGCCTTTAGACATTACGATACTTGTGTTGGCATCTCTACAACCATCTTGGGACCTAATTCCTGTGGTATGCAGCATCTTGAAACATACCTATGTTTAACTTATGGATGGTTAGAAGTAGCTCGAAGAAACCTTGGAGATCATCAAATTCAACTGTATCATTTCTTTTTGTTAAACCAGTTTCCATATTGTTTGACTTATTAATACTCCCCAGTAGAAATCATAACTACTATTATGCAACTATTAAGTTTAGGAAGCAGTGATAAACATACATAAAATTTGATTATTTGGTTAGGTGCCATTTTACAGATAGACACTTGTAATGTGACTCTTTTAATTATGCAGTAATTCCAGAATAGTATCCTACCAGAATTAATTCACTGGCATTGGCAGCTTATTTCTAGAAGTTTTTAAAAATGGAACCTAGGCTTACTAAGATGGGTGAATTTAATACTTAGAGAGTTACAAAGGTGATGAACAATGTTTTTTGCCTTGTCATAAATATAACTAGCACAAACTAATTTATTGAATGTTTGCTTTTATGCTAGACCATATGTTAAGTGCTTCCTTGACTCAAATAGCTCCATTCAGTTCTCACAACAACTTAGCTAAGATTGTTATTATACCCCTTTCATGGATGAGGAAATGGAGTTTAGGTAAGGTTAAATAGTTTTCTCAAGATTACAAAGCTAGTAGTAGAAAAACTGGGATTTGCAGTCTGACTCCAGAGCTCAAGATCCTAATCACTGCAGTTTTCTGCCCAAGAGTCAAGATAATTTCTTGGTTGAGGCACGTGGCACACACTATTGGGTGCCTACTTGACACCTATTCTTTCTCCTCTCAAACAGAACCCCTATTTTGTTTGGGGTGACTCATGATCAACTTAATGAACTGTGGCAATCTCATTTTCTTTTTGTCACTGGGCTGCAGTGGGCATGTGACCGTTTTCTGGCCAATAAGGGAGATTCTACTGGTTGGGGTGGGGGTTACAGTCTGGGAAAGGTTATTCTCCTTCATAAAAATGGGAGCAGCACTGCCTTCCCTTCCTGCTTGTACAGTGACCTCTGAGGATGTCCTATCTGGAGCTGTGGCAGCCACATTGCAATCAAGAGGTGATAAGCTGGAGATAGAAGCCAACATGCATATGATGATAGCAGGCACAAAAAGAACTTGGGTCCCTAGTGACATGATTGTGGTGCTGAACTAACCCTGGGACTACTTAACATCTGAACCTTGTGTTAAAGATAGAATTAATGACCTTATACTTTAAGCTATTAGATATTTTGTTCCTTGTGGCCAAAAGTATCCTAACGGATACAATCTGGGCAGGAAAAGACATTTTCTCAAGAGGTGCTGTGAAAGCAGATGATGTGGAGGTTATCAAGATCTCATCCAGGAATCTGTTAGTGTAGGTAATACTTAAGAAAAAAATACTCCAGCTTTGTCTCAGATCTGGGTAAATCTGAGCAATCCACATGTCTGTCCTGGATATTTCCCCCTTTTCTCTCCAGATGCAGGGTTTCCTCTTCTCTGTGTGACTGACTGAGATGGACTGCAGCAAAGGGTTCTCTTGCCCTCTGGCTTCTGGCTGGATTTGGCCACTGGGATGTACCAGCAGGAGACTGGAAGAGGGAGGTGAGTGAGATATAAATCCCCCAGCTTTCTCCTTGGGCAATTACTTAGGCTGACTGCATCCCTTGACTGAAGTTCACAGGCTCCTGTCTGGCTGCCTTTTTGGTGCTTAATTTTGGTTCCTTCCCCTCCTAAAGACCTAGGAGCTTGTAGCCCTAGGGTTCCACACTGCCGTTGTGGTTTCCCACAGCCTGCCCACATCTTGGTAAAGTACCATTTGTCTCCTGTTAGGCTCTGACTGATACAATGGTGTGAACAAAATCACTGCAGTGGTTGAAACTTGGTCCCCTCTATCTGATACATGATGAGATTCTGTGGAGTTATTCATAGTGTAAATAAGGGCTTTCCTCAACCATTAAAGGGAGACAGGAGACTATATAATTAGGAGTCACTCTGCAAAAGTAAAACAAAGTATTATAGCTCAAGAAAAGTTTCTACTTGGAGGACAAGAAATCAAAGAAGGCTACCTGGAAGAGATGGCATTTGGACTGAGGATGGTAAGATTTTTAAAAGACAAAAAGACTGGGAGAGCATGAGTCAAGTGAGGGAAGACAGAATGCTCAGGAGTTTTTTGAAAAATTAGAGCTGGAAGGGACCTAAGATGTTCTTTATTCAATGTTAGTCCTCCCTCCACCTCCTTCACGGATGAATACACTTGAAGCTGAGATTTGGCCAAGGTCAAACAACAAGTAAGTAGCATGCAGGTCTGCTAGTTCCTGGGCTAGTTCTAATCCTACCTTCTACTTCCACATCACCCTACCTCATCTCAGGCAGTCTGTGAACTTGTCGGTCTCTCCCACTAGACTATGACCTCCTTGATGGATGTTTTCTTCATCTTTGAAACCCAGTACCTAGCACAATTTCTGACATAAAGTCATTGTTAAGATCACCAGCTACCAAAAGGTAAGCACCCACCTTCTGTGAGGTACTGTGCAGATATTTTATATGTACCTCATGAAATCTTCACAACTGCTTGGAGGGGTGTAATTATCGCCACTTTTCAGCCCAAGATGCAGCGGCTCAGAGAGGTTGTCTAATTTGCCCCAGGTCGCACAGCAGTATGCAGAACTCTATCTTACCTTCCATCATGGGCGTCCAATAACATTTGCTGAATGAGTGAATGAACGAACAAGAGTGCAACCGATCGGTTGTGACAGGCCACCCTGGAGAGCCCGCCACCTCGGGCAGTAGACTCGGCTCGTCGTCTCCCCTCTAAAGTACACCCTCTCTTGGAAGCGCCGCGTGCAGGCTCCGGGGCTCCACCCCCTACTCCGTCCGGCTCTCCAGCCACGCCTCCACCTCGGAGTTCTCTTCGCTCTTCCGTGTCCGAGTTTTCGCTTGGCTCCAGCCGCCGTAAGGAGGGCCTCTCTCGGCCCTGCGATGTGTGGCCAGTTCCATTCCCCTGCCCCTCCCTTCGGCCTCCCTCACTCTTCAAACTTCTTTTTTCCACCCTCTTTAAACTTCACTCATCCTAGTTGCCCGCCTTCTCCACTCCCACCGACCAATAGGTGGTCCTCACTCTCGCTTAGGATCCGCCCCCTACCCGCTGGGGGCCAATCCCCGGCGAGGGAGACGAGTGCTGGGGCTCGTTCCCAAGCGCCTGGCCTGTGACGGCAGCGCGCCGGGCGCCGCGCGGCAGGAGGGGGCGGGGCTCTGGATGAGGGATGGGCGAGGGCGGGGGGAAGGGAAGAGGGAGGTGGAGGAGGTTGCGGCGGGTTTGAAAGCGGCAGTTTCCTGGCAGCTTGGGCAGGCGTTGGTCTCCGCGCTCCAGCTCCGCAGCGGCCACGATCGATCCTGCGACGGGTCTACGCGCGCTTCTGCGCGCCCCCGACGGATTTTTCCCGTTCCGGCTCTTCCCTGTTCACCTCCCCGCCCCCCTGTTTCTGTCTTTCCCGCCGCTCCGGCGCGGAGCCCGGGGGCCAGCCGGCGGCCGTGACCCCGCCCGAAACCCCTCTGGAGCTGCCCGGGGACAGTTCCCCTCCCTTTTCTTCAGCCTAGCCCGGGGTGGTCCTCGCGGAGCCCGTCAGCTCCGGGGAGCGCAGCCGGGAGGGGCGTCCGAGGGGCGTCTCGGGGCTTGGAGCAGCCCAGCCCTAGCAGGCTGCGGTCGGGGGTGGGGGCGCCGGAGCGTCGAGGCCCCCTCGCCGGGCTGCACGGGCCGCCGGGCCCCCAGGCTGAGAGGGGGCCGGAGCGGCGCCCCCGCCGCCCGCGCGGGGTCTCCCCCATGGTGCAGCGGGGTTCGGGATGTCGAAGACGCTGAAGAAGAAGAAGCACTGGCTCAGCAAGGTGCAGGAGTGCGCTGTGTCCTGGGCCGGGCCCCCGGGCGACTTGGGCGCCGAGATCCGGGGCGGCGCGGAGCGCGGCGAGTTCCCTTACCTGGGGCGGCTCCGGGAGGAGCCCGGCGGGGGCACCTGCTGCGTAGTCTCGGGCAAGGCGCCCAGCCCTGGGGATGTGCTGCTGGAGGTGAACGGGACGCCTGTCAGCGGGCTCACCAACCGGGACACTCTGGCTGTCATCCGCCACTTCCGAGAGCCCATCCGTCTCAAGACTGTGAAGCCAGGTACGCCAGCCCTGCCTTTCTGTTTCGGGGCTTGGAGGGGGAAGTCGGGGTGGGCGTCCTGGAAGCGGCGGCCACTCCTCATCGCTTATCGCCCTGGGTAATCTTAGACTTCCAGGGTGCGCCGGACTCCCTGGCGCGGGGGGAGGGGTGGCGGTGGTGATTCCCATTTTGCTGATAGGAAAACTGAGCTCTGGTTTGGCGGGGCTGCTCTGCAAGCTGTCATAGTATTGCAACCAGAAGCTGGGTTTCCTAGATTTGTAGCCCCGTCCTACCGAGAGTTTCTGACCAGAGAGAAAAAAAAACAAAAACAAACAAACAAAAAACCCAGCCTTTTCAGCTGCTCCCCTGTGTGGAAAAGGTCCTCACGATTCTTTGGAAGTCTTACGCATTTTCTAATAGGGAAAGAGGTTTTGTACTACTGAGGCACTTGGTGCCAAGGTTACCACCTAGTGTACTTAGAAGGGCTTAGCTGCTTCGGTGTTGCTTACACACTAGCAACACCTTAGAGCTGAGAGCCTAACTCCGTTCAGGTGGTTTCAGATGTCTGGGTACAGACGCTGTACAATATATGTGGCCGAGTAGTGTGTTCTTCCCGGGAGCTGTTAGTCTGAGCTTCGGAAGAAGACCTAGCTGTCTCTTCGGAGTAAAATCTTTTCTAAATCTCTGATTTTACACACATTTTGTAGAAGTGGTGGTGGGTAAAACGGACCTCCGTTGCCCTGGTGTCTTTTATGCAAGTCAGATCTACTGCAAAGCACGTTACATTTATGTTTCAGAGCATTGATCAGATTGCGTACAGTGAAATCTGATAGTATGCAATGGTTCTTATGTATTTGTTATCTACAGCATTGTTGGTCGGTTCAGCGTTGGTTAGAAGGTGGCTCTGTTTTCTGAGATGCTTGTAGGAGAGGGAATTATCACAACGTTATTAGAAATCAAACTAGTTTCGCTCAGTGTGCTCTGCTGAATATATAGTGCATCAAAATATAATGGGCTGTTTAATTGTGACTTGGGCTGGAGCAATCAGTCCAGACCTTCGCTGCAAAATGCTAGAAAATTCGGGAGAAAAATTTAACATGTTCTCTCCCTCACAGTGTTTTTTTCTTTCTCAGCAGCTCACTTTGAAAATTTCTCTTTCGTAGTCCTTGGGCTTAATGGGGACTGATGGTTTGTGGTGCAATATACATATGTGTGAGTATTGTGGGTGTATACACACGCACTCACATGTCTCTGCAAATCTGAAATTAAGATTTTCTTCATGTGGTCTGTTTCATCATATTCATTTTAAGCTTACAGTTTATGTAAGGTTTTCTTTTTTATTGCTAATTTAAAAAACTTTGGCAGACTTTAAACATCTTTTTCTGTATAGTTTTGCAAATTAAGAAATTCTTAACTCAAACTTTCAGAGCCATATGTGAAAGGTGGAGGAAAGGTTTTGGGGGCTGTAATTTAGTGAGTCAGGCACTGTCTGTAATATGCAAAAAAACCATATAATACACGGTTTACTAGTGTAGGTGCCATTTAGTTCAAATCCCCTGAGTCAGGGAATAATGAGAACATCTGCATCATTGTGTTTTGTTTTGATTAGTTGGGGGCATAAATGAGAATGTAACTGTTATTTTCAAAAATAGTTTAAGATTTAATAGGTTGAGGAAGTCAATATAGTCTCAAAGTATTGTAATTCTTTTAGAAGACTGGGAAGATCTTTAATATTAGTCTGATCTGCATGTTATATATTTCTCAACGTTTATAGCAAATTTAAGAAAATAATTCGAAGTTTAGAGTGTATTCAGTAATATAGATTAGCTGTGTTGAATAAACATCATATGCCCCAGAATGTAGTTGACATTTCTGTAGTAATAAAATTTTTCCCTCTTGACAAGTGCACGTACTTTCCTACTTTAAATGTTTAGCCAAAAAAGGGAATAATTTATATTAATGGGTTTAGCATATTTTCTGATCATTAATAATAAAAGTTCTGAATACTACACTTATTTTTTTTAAAGATATGCTCTGCTTCAGTAATTTCTAAAGGATACCACTATGTGTCCTCTAAGATTATTATTCTCGTTTCTAAGTAAGTTGTAATTTAAAAATCTTAATTTCTCAAAGAATAGTATTCTTAGTTTCTTAATAGCCTCATGTTAAGCATTCCATGAAATGGCTTTCTTAAATGGCTTTGCTTAAACAACATTTGTTATAAAATAGCAGGATTTTTGCAGGTTAAACCCAAGACTTCAAATATTAGAAATTAAGGAACTAGAAGAGGTTATTCCTAGAACTCTGGGTGTGATTAAAAACAGCATAAATATCATCTCTGGAGGAGCCAAGGATTCCATACTGTTAGGCTTAAATTTGAAAAGTATGAAAATACAAAGTAAGGAAATTTAAAAAGGAATTTGCTCTGCACGTTGCTTTTTTTTATTTTATCTAAACTTTGTGAGCGAAATGGATTTTCCATTTTAATAAGGAATTGCAAAGTGTACCTTTCACTGTCTCTTGTCTTGATTAGTAACTCTTTGTAAAACTATATTCATAACATTTAGAAACTAGTACAGTGCAAGAGTATATTTAACATTTCTGTAGGATGTAATATTAGTGTGGAATGATCTCGCATTCATTGTCTTCTGACAAAGTCCATGGCAAAAGGATGAGTATGGATCCTTCCTAGCTTTCTCCTTTTTTGTCTAGTGCATGCTAAGGGGAGCTCAGCCAAAGCCAGCATCAACACCTGGATGATTTAAGGAAGGTTCTCTCTGGCAGTGACTGTCTTCAGTTTTGATTTGAGCTTTAGTATTTTTTTTTCTTACTTGCAAATTCCATTAAAGATTATAACAACAACAACAACAATATCTCTTTAATATATGGTTCCTAATCCTGAGCTTTTCTTGAGAGAATTAGGGAATTTCTTACTGGAATCTTATTCTTACTTAGTATTCACATAGTACGTAGCAGTCAGTACATTCCTGCTTCAAGGACAGTCTTTAGTTCTACTTAGTCCTTGGCGCAACTGATCACCTGTTTCTTAAGTACAACCCTGCCTTTTTTCTTCCTTCCTTCCTTCCATTCTTTTTCTTTTTCTTTTTCTATTTGTTTTTCTTTTTCTTCTTTCTTTTCTTATCTGCAGAGAGAAAAGTTTTCAATTGAATTTGATCTTTGTAGTTTCACAGTAGTAAAGGAAGTTAAACTTTGGACCTCTGATGAAATTGTTTCACGATCTAGTCCTGTGACCTGGATTAGTTTCTTTGATTTTATTTCGGAGCATATTTTTAAGCAATTTCTTTTCTGGTTAATGATAGAAGTAGTTAATTTTGTTCTAAAATTCTCTGGACTATGAATGTACAGACTTTTATGGAATATTCACGTCTTCATATACTTAAACACGTATATCAGTGGTTGCAAATTATGTGGATTGTATTCCAGAGATTAAGTATTGATACATTAAGAACATGAAACCATTGGCTACTGCGTTATTATGCACAGTGCTTTCAACTACCTTAAGTCTGCTATTGTATCTAAAGATGAAAATCATGAGGAACAATGTTATTGTTTAAACAAAAACTAATTTGAAATAGATCTTGTTTAATGCCAGTTAATCATTGGTCAAAGTTTGCCACTGACTCTTTGAGACATCTGACTTCTAGAAGAATTTTGTTAAAATGAGCACATTCCTAGAAATCCATTCCCCATTGGTGAAGAAACATTACTAGAAGCTTTTAAGTAAGGGTGTTTATGTTATGCCAATAATGAATAACTTTACCCCTTTCTTTTAACTTTTGGGTCTTTTTGTCTTTTTGATTTAATGGGTAATTTGGAACTTGTGCGTTTTGTTTAAGTGGTTGTCATATTTGAAGAAGGGAAGGGTGAGAGAAATTAGAGTTTAATTGATAGCCTCCTAGGTTTCCAATACAAAAAATTTCTTTTTTAACAATAGAAACCTAGAGATGGGGTGAGGCAGCCTCTTTGTTAGGGAAAACCCGTTAAATTTTGATAAACCTTAAATTGGAAACTTTCCTGTCCTCTTAAAATTTGGTAGCAATTTTTTGGGTCTAAAATTGGTCTCAAGTAACTCAAGTAACTTCAGGTTCTGGACTCTATTCATTGAAACCTTCAGTTCATGTGAATAATGGGTTTATGTCATAGAGGCAGAAGAAACACTTAATAATTGGCCCTTTTCAGTTTTCAGATCATTTTTATTTTATTCAGCTGAATGCTGAAACTGATTTTCATGGAACATAACTGTGTTCCTGGGGAATATAAATTGTCTTTCCTCTGAGATCCTGGGATGTACTTTATAAAACCTCTCATAAGAGACAAATTTCAGTGTGTGTGTGTGTGTGTGTGTGTGTGTGTGTGTGTGTGTGTATGTTTCTTGGTCTCTAATTTATGTAAAATGATGGTAAAACAAATCTACATTTGCTCCAGTATCTGACTTGTGAAGTCAGTGCATAATCTTCTCAGGTGAATAGTTTCATATAATATCTTTACTATATAACCTCTAAGTGCTTTATAAATTTTGTGAGCACTTAGGAGTTTGGGGAGTGTCTTTTAGGAGAATTTCATTTTTATGAACCACTTCAGTATTAGGTACCAATTCCAAACTCTGCCAATTCCTAAGTCAGTTTTTGGTTGTTTGTGATTTGACAGAGGATAAATGTTTTGGTATTGAAGACTAGAACTGTGACCCTTTTAATTAATTAAGCACTTTTGTTTCCCCTCTGAATTTTTGAGGAATAATTTCCTTCCAGTACTACATTTTGGCAGAGAGAATGAATGCCTTTTATTTAAAACTGCTCCTAAGGGTAAGATTTTCAGTGGCTCAGAGGCTAGTGTTATGAGAGATGTGTTTGTCGGGAAGACTCTTGCTCTTCTCCTTGAAAGAATATTATTTAGAATGTTTCCCCCAAAAGGTGGCTTATTTTACTTTATAAAGAGAAAACAAAAAGTTTGATTACTGGCACACATTCATTCCCTCAACAACCATTTGGTGGTGTAGCCATGTGAGCTAGCACTGGCAATATAAAAACAGATATAAAAATGAATCAGAAATGATCTCTCTGTCTTCGGGAAACTCACCCTTTAATGGGAGCTTAAGGTTTCATTGGCAAAGAATACCTGTAGTAGGAGTTTTATGTTTTTCACTCTTCTAGTACTTAAAACTCTAGACAAGTTTGAGTATGAATTTTGGTGGAAGCTAGACTAACTGGTTGCCAAGCACAAATGTTCTAAAAAAGGGGTGTGGGACTGCTTCTTAGGATTTGGGTTTCCAAGTCATTACAAAAAGAGGGAAATCAAATATAAACACAATTATCTTTTGAATAGCCCTTAAATTGCCCTCAAAATGCGTTGTATCTGTGTTTTATTCACAATGTATTTTATAAATTCTGTTTGTATTGTACCATTTCTAGGACGAGTTCTTTTTGCCTGTTTACCCCCCCACGTTGGAACCAATTGCTCTGTTTTGGTTGAACACCAGATGAAATAGTTTGCTTGCATTAAAGAGAGGTTTTTTTGTTTTTGTTTTTTAATAAAACCCATCTTTTAATTTTAGGAAATTATCCTCATCTGGGTGTGCATAGTGAATTTGTAGAAGTTAAATGTGCCCATGAGGTGAAGGAAAGCTTTCATTCCTTTTTGTGTCTTGTTAGGGTCCTTGCCTCGTGCCCTGATTTTCTGCCTTGGCTAGCTGAGGAGAGAACTGTGAAGAGTTTTGAACTTAGCCTGGCTTTGAGAGATGGATAGGTTTTGGTTGAGAGAAATTAGTATCCTCTCAGTAGTATGTAAGAAAGGAGGAGGAAAAACATGGGGCAAGAGTGTTCAATATAGGGGCGCCTGGGTGGCTCAGTTGTTAAGTGTCTGCCTTCGGCTCAGGTCATGGTCCCAGGGTCTGGGATCGAGCCCCGCATCGGGCTCCCTGCTCCACAGGAAGCCTGCTTCTCCCTCTTCCGCTCCCCCTGCTTGTGTTCCCTCTCTCGCTGTGTCTCTCTCTGTCAAATAAATAAATAAATAATCTTAAAAAAAAAAAAAGAAGAAGAGTGGTCAATACAGATAGGTCTTCAGTATACTTCATCTCAATTGTGTATGTGTATAAAACCTTGTTTTGTATAAATGCACAAAATCCGCATTATAGAATAATTGGAAAATGGAGAATCATTAATTGTTTAAATATGTAGGTAGTTCTAATATGAATTGTCTTATATAAAGTTTTTTTTTAATTGGGACTTGAAATGCTTTTTCTTCTAGAAATAATGCTAGTAAAGCGCCTAATGCCATTTCTACCTTCAGCCTTATTCAACTCACAATGTAATCAGTATTTTTATTTAACCCAAAATGTAGCTGAAATATTACTAGTAGTACTGTGCTTTATGGTAATAGGCTTTCTTGTGTTGCCTTGGAAGCCTAGCCAATTTTATAGGAAAATGCAATTTGCTAGTCTAGTAAAAAGAGAACTGGAAAATAGATTTCCACCTTAACTCCCCCTTCTCTTTTGTTAGAGTCGCAGTTGACTAGCTTCCGAGAAAAGGGTAGCACCATTATATTTTCATCCCCATCCCCCGACCCCCAGCCTTAGCAATGTGTCCTGATGCAGCTACTCTGCAGTGTTTCCCAGGAGCTGTTTTGCCTGCCCCCCCCCCCCAATTTCAGTCATCCCCTCATGGCCAGGGGAGCATGAATTACATTTTGAGGACCATAATTTGACTTGTAATAGCTGAGAAAGGACAGACGGTGCTCGTAAATTGTAAGGTACCTTGTTTTAGTAATACTTATGCTGGAGATATTGTTTTAGAGATTCAGAAATACAGAGGGTTAAACTTTTTGCTATAATGTATTTGGAGTTTAGGGGTTTAAAAAATATTACGGAATGCATATTGGAAGGACATTTTTCTTCAAATTTATTAGAATTAGCATCTATTCTATTTGGAGGCTGTCCTTGTCTTGGGTATGCATTATGAACAGTAACTGATCTATTTAATTAAAACTCTCCAGTATCTTAGGTTCTTTGCTATTTTTTTTTGAGATAATTTTAAACACATAATTATTTTTCTTGCTTCCAGGAAGTTTGTGAGCAGGTACCCTGTTTCTCGTTGTTCTGATTGGGAATTATATGTGACTATGAAAAATATTTTTGTTTTCCTTTTGAGGAATTTATTTATTTTAGAGAGAGAGAGAGTGTGTGAGCAAGGGGAGGGGCAGAGGGAGAGGGAGAGAGAGAAAATCTCAAGCAGACTTATTGCTGAGTGCTGAGCCTGACACGGAGCTCAATCTCATGAGCTGAGATCGTGACCTGAGCCAAAATCAAGTTGGACACTTAACCAACAGAGCCACCCAGGCGCCCCCCCCCCCCCGTGGGGTTATTTATATCCACATGATGACATTTAACAGTTTTATGGAATGAAAATACTCTGAAAGGGAAAAAGGAAGTATTTATTAATAAATGCTTTATTTCTGACCTTCAAATAGAATTAAGTGAAATTGGCTTTTTTCCCTTTAATAAAATAACTAAAAAAAATCCCTTTTAATGGAGTAGCCCTAGAGATCTCTTACTCTTTGGATGTGGTTATCTAGTTTACAACAGGTATCTGGTGATAATGTAGGTCAGATCTCATCAGGAAGGGAAAAAAAATCCTAATTCACATGTCAGTTTCTGTGTTTGTAAGGATTCTGTAGCAAGTGATAGGAACTACTGAGGTTAATCTAGGCTAGGAAGTTTATTGGCTTACATACATGAAAACCCACCCCTAGGGCTATAACAGCTAAATTCATGCTCTCAAGTGATGGTTATTGGGACTATCACTTGGCTCTTTTCCTCTGAGTTGACTTCTTTTTCAGCTCAGCTCTCAGTGTAGCAAGAAAGGTAGCTCTGAACCCCCAAGTCATACGGAGTCCTTAAAGCCTCTCATCTTTGTTCTGGAATCCAATAACGAAATTTCATGCGGGGACTTTGTGCCCATCTCTTGGACCAGTTGTAAAGAGAGGGCAATGGGGTATCATGATTGGCCAGGCCTGAGTGACATGTCTACTCTTGCAGTTGGGTATAGAAAGCACAGTGTGATTAATAACTGTCCTAGAACCCCAGGAGATAAGGGATGGGTAGTTCCTCAAAAGATGAGATGCTGGGGAGACAACACTACAGGAAATGGCCTCTTTTAAAACATTTAATCTCTCCTGCTTTGAAGCCAACAGCAGTACACAGTTGTCATAAAGCTATCATTTTTTAAAAACCAGATATTGACTATAGACCAAAACTGAGGCACTGATTTTACTTAGTTTACTTAAGTAATATAATTTTTGAAGTTTTTAATCTAAAGGCTGCTTTTATCCAAATGCTTTTTTCCTGGGGCGCCTGGGTGGCTCAGTTGGTTAAGCATCCGACTCTTGATTTCTCTTCAGGTTATGATATCAGGGTCGTGGGATTGAGCCCTGCATCAGGCTCTTTACTCAGCGGGGAGTCTGCTTGAGATTCTCTGTCTCCTTCTCCCTCTGCTTCTCCCCTCTCCCTGCACATGTGTGTTTGCGTGTGTTCCCTCTCTCAAATAAATAAATCTTAAAAAAAGATATCAACATCTCAATTTTTTAATGTGTGCAATTAAAAAGTACTGCTTGTAGTTTTCCAGTATTCTTTAACATCAACATTTTCTAAGTCAGTGCTGCTTGTTCTTAGGTGGATAGGATACTTTGGAGGATCATTTAATTATCTTTGGCTTTGAGAAACTGATTATTGATCTAGTTAATGCAATTTTTTGAATTTAATATTCTTGGACCATTTTGAAGATGAAATTCTAAAATAATTGCTTTCCAGGATGTTTTGCTGTTTATTTATTTATTAATTAATTTAAAATAGGTTTCATGCCCATCGTGGAGCCCGATGTGGGGCTTGAACTCTCCACCCTGAGATCAAGACCTGAGCTAAAATCAAGAATCTGAGGCTCAACTCAGCCACCCAGGTGCCTGCAGGATGTTTTGCTTTTAAGACAATGGTCTTTTTAAATATAAATTGAGGCTGCATTTTTATTGCATTATTTCTAAGCGTTCTCTAATAATACCTTTTAACCATGATCTCATAGAAGTCAAACATAAAGAAACGGCTTCACTGACTCTTTGAAACACTGTTTAAGTGTGTAATGTGGTGTCTTTTTAATCACCTAAAAAGTTATTTGGCAGACACTAGGATAAAATCTGACCACCTCTGTTTTTTCCTTCCTCCACTGGAGGAAGGTACTTGGAGTAGAGGTGGAGGGTTGAGAAGGATGGGTACTCTGAATATCTTTTCACACTGTTTTTATATTCTTGATTACCAGATGAGTATCTTCAACTTCAGTACCATGAAAACAAGTTTAATATCAACCTTCAGTTTATGTATGACATGCATGGTAGGAGTTTTGCAGTTTGGCTCAGTGTTGTCTGGTAGTTTGTATCTTTAGTGAATGTTAAATATTGTTAAATTATTCGTAAATATGCTATTGTACATCAAAGCCAACATTCACGGAATTGGGTGTGATTCATCAAAAATCATAGCATGACTGTATTTTTAGATTAGTGTATGTCTGTCTTGGGATGTCTTTAAACCATATTTGGAAAATCACTGCTTCTATTGCAGAAGCCTATATTATTAGCGTTCTCCAGTATTAATTCCATACATTGATTAATTAAGCCACGAAAACTGTTAAAATAATACCATTTCCTTATTTCTGCTCACAGAACTGTATCTTATCCCACTTCTGTAGCTTTGGGCAAAAGGACATTTGTTAAAATATTATTAATTTTAGCTAAGGATACTTTTCACGAGTTTCAGTTTTTTTAGTTAGAATGTCCAGACTACTTAATTTAATTTCCTTAGATTTAGAATTGCCAACTAGAGCTATCTCATAGTGAAATGCTGGTGAATGAAATGACACATCAGCCTTCCTTTGGCGGTGACTCTTAAGTTGGCAGCCTTGCTCTGAGTGTAATAGGAATATTCTGACTTGGGGACTTGTCTCGATAATACTAGCTGCCATTTACTGAGTAAGAATCATATGTCTGTACATTATACACCCATCTCATTTGGTTTATAAGGATGTATATGTTGGCATACATGTGTTCCTGTAAAGAAATTTATATGTTGTCATTCTCCGTGAGTCAGGCATCATCCTCTCCCTTTTATGCATGAGAAAACCAAGGTCCAGAACCCCAAAGGTCACAGACTCACCTGGAGGACTGTGAACTGAAGCAGCTTTGAGTCTTCCTTCTTCGCTTTTCAGATAGAACATTATTTCTTTGTGTCTGAAAATCTGCCTTCCTTTTTCTCTATTAAAAGGAAAAACCCCCACAATTCTGAACTGTTTGAGTGGGTGTTAAAATGCAGTAAAACATTGGGCAAGTACTTAAAATAAAAGCTTCCTTGCTTGGCTCTGTTTCTAAACAAAGTTTGCAGCAGTGTGGCTTAATCTGTGTAGCTGAATTGCCCGATGGAGGACTTACCAATTACCCATCAAACAGAAAGTTAGCATTAATTCTTGCCACCTTTGGTAAGATAATGTTTCCAGCTGTTCTCTGTAAAGGCCTGGATACTCTGAGGGTAGATATACTTGGGAAAATTGTATACTTGATACTGCAAATAAGATCTTGTTCTCATATTTCCTGTCCACTCACTCTATAATTGACTCATCAGGAAGGTGTTTGTTAGCACGCTTATCTTGAGACAGGTGGCCTAAAAATGTTCCGATGAATGTAAGAATGAATAAATTTTGGAACTAGGAATTTTTTTTCTAAGTCTGAAGCCTCTGTTCAAAGTATACTTTGCTTTTAAATAAAATGTAGCCAAGCTAGGTGGAAGAATAACCCATTGTGTTCAAGTAGATCTCTCTTCTTCCGGGCCTCAAGTACTACATGGTAAGGTGGCGTCATTGAAGAGGCTGTTAAAGCAGATTGTGGAGTATTGGCACCTCTTGTTCTTTAAGTGTTTGTGCTATTATGTTTTCTGTTTGGGCTTAAAGTCAGTCATTCAACTGGAAGGAACCACAGCAATCCAACTAATACCCTTAGTCTGCAGATAAATGATTTGAGGCTTAGCAAGGGCAGGTAACTCTGCTCAGAGTCCTAGCACAAAGCTGGCAGAGTGTGGACTGGAACTCTGGTTGCTTTTATTGTTTTGGTTTCTGGCACAAGGCTTTCTGAAGGAAATTGTAGTGCAGTTGGTGAAAAAGAGAAGTAACCCGTTAAACATATTCCATCTCTTTATGAAATCTGTGTTGCTTTGCAATGAAGTATCACAGGCTAGACTCGGTCTGTTAGGCCGTCAGCGTGCATGTGCGTTGCTAGAGACAGTAGTAGTAATGCAGGGGTTGGAACCCAGAAAAGAATTTTGATCATTACATGCCACAGGTTTCCAGGACATTTGTAGCCTTACATAACATCATAGCTTATGGTTAAGATCTAAATAGTCAGAAAACTGTTAGCTGGTGTAACAGCTGTACATCTAAGTATTGGTTCTTGTTAGGTGTTTTAGCTTTGAAAAATTATTTCTCCCATCTGAAAGATTCTTCGCAATGCTTTCAGTAGAATCCTTCTGAATGGGTGCTCTGTATGGCAGACATACGCTGTTGCTCTTTTTGCCCTTCTCGGTGGGGCCATAGCGCAAGTCTGAATTCGAGCCAGCTCTACTTTTATTTTTTCCCCTTGGCCTAACTAGGGGATGCAATGGGTGTAGAGGAGTTTTAAAGCTAGGGACTGCTCAGGGATGCGGTAGATGAACCATCAAGGGCACTTTTGGCTCTGGGTCCTTGAGCTTGTGTGGCTGTAATGATGGTGAACATGACCAAGAAGGGGGGCTGTGCTCCTGTTGGGTACGGGACAAGTAGATGTCTCGGGCCTCGGAGAGTTGGCCACAGTAAAGAAGTTACTCACCGGGGTGAGGCAACATTGAAGAAGGGTGGTTTAGGTGGCAGTTCTGGGGAGACTCTTTTCATGAGGTATGACTAATGGGAATAGCAACGTCTTGCTTGGGCCCTTTGTGTATGTCTCAGCAGCCTGAGCGTAGACCTGGAAAGATCTGTCTACAGTCAATCTACCAGACTCTTGTAGTATCAGTGGGGCTTAAGTGCAGGAAACAGAAAGGGGTGTAATACAGGGAATTAGCTGCTTAGGGACTCTTGGAGAGGG
This sequence comes from Zalophus californianus, assembly GCF_009762305.2. Lineage (NCBI taxonomy): Eukaryota > Metazoa > Chordata > Mammalia > Carnivora > Otariidae > Zalophus > Zalophus californianus. The sequence continues at coordinate 95,518,318 of NC_045598.1, forward strand.
CTGGCGAGCTGGGCTCTAGGCCAGGACTCTGAGAATGACTTCTAGGACACCTTGGAACAAAAGGCCATGGGAGCTGCCCCCTCTGCCACTGTCAGGAAAGTGGCAATCAGGAGGCTGTCACTGCAGTGAAGGCAGGAAAATATCACGGCCCTTGTGACGACGGGGACCGTAGCAGCCCCTGCTGTGGCCCTCAGAGCTGCTTGAAGTCTGGGAGGTAGTGTCTGGCCGTGCTGTGACAAGCTTCTTGATGCCTCTGAGCTACTGACCAGCTACTGCCACTGCAGCTTCTGCCACTGTCCCTCGACAGCCCCAAAGCTGGAGAGTGAATTCTGACTGGCCTGTGGCCTCCTTTGCTGGCTAAAGACCGCTAAAAGCCCCAGGCTGATGGAGCTCCGCTTCACTTCTGCCTTCCATGTTTTGTGTCCTACATCTTACATGGTGGAACTGAATTTTCATCCCAAATACTAGCTGTAAAGGAACCTGGGAAATACAGTTTTTAGTTTTCCAGCCTCTGCATTTCATGCTGAGTGCCTGCTGACCCTTTCCCACATGCTCTTCTTCTTCTTCTTTTTTTTAAGGATTTTATTTATTTGACTCAGAGAGCATGAGAGAGGGAGCACAAGCAGGGGGAGCAGCAGAGGGAGAGGGAGAAGCAGGCTTCCCACTGAGCAAGGGAGCCTGATGAGGGGCTTGATTCCAGGACCCTGAGATCATGACCTGAGCCGAAGGCAGACGCTTAACGACTGAGCCACCCAGGTGCCCCCACATGCTCATCTAATTAAAGATAGTATTTAAACATAATTTAATCCTTTCCCTGATAACTTACTGTCATTTCTGTGCACTTGTCTTTTTGAAATGGCCTGTGGTAGGAATGATCACAGGACTGATGGATTTTTAACATCTCTATCTTGGTACTAGCTTACGTCTGTCCTACCTCCTGTCCCTGCTGCTGAGACATCTGTGTTTTCTATCACTTCATCTCAACCTTCCCTACAAGCTGCCGGCATCCAGGGCAGGGGGAGCACCTCTGCTGAAACAACCAATTTGTAAGCTGGTCAGCAACCTGTGATTTCTGTGACTTAGAAAGATGAATGGGGCCAGTGAGAATCTTTCCTGGGGATTTGAACTAAGACAAAAAGGAAAGCATTTCCACTTAGGGGTAGGGACTTCAGCTGAGAGGTTTTGCAGTGATGCACTGGAGTTGGCTGGACTCTTTCTTGAGCCTGATGGTTAAATGTTCAGGAATTGAGTGAGTTAGTTGTCCAACACAGCCATTTGAAAACATTAAGTTGCATAAAATTACAATTAAGCAAATTATGTTAAAAACAAAAGTACTTGGGGCGCCTGGGTGGCTCAGTCGTTAAGCGTCTGCCTTCAGCTCAGGTCATGATGCCAGGGTCCTGGCATCGAGCCCCGCATCGGGCTCCCTGCTCAGCTGGAAGCCTGCTTCTCCCTCTCCCACTCCCCCTGCTTGTGTTCCCTCTCTCGCTGTGTCTCTCTGTCACATAAAACAAACAAACAAACAAAAAAAACAAAGTTACTTAATACTCAAAGTTAGTGATTTCCTTACTATTTTCAGCTCTGTTGAGGTACAACTGACAAAATTGTAAGATACTTAAAGTATACAGTATGATGATTTGATATACATAACTCCTTCCTATGTGTTACCAACCTTAATAGAATACTCTGGAATTTTATGGTATTTCCTATTTTGATGAGAACACTTAAGTTAACATTTCAGTTATGCAATATAGTATTATCAACTGTAGTCATCATGTTATACATTAGATCCTCAGATGTAATTCGTGTTAGCCTTTTACCAACCTCTCCCCCCCACCCTAGCCCCTGGCAACCACCAGTCTACTCTGCTTCTGTGAGTTTGATCTTTCCTTTCCTTTTTTCTTTTCTTTCTTTAAGATTCCGTGCCCTTTCCTAATTATTCTAGTACATTTTACTACTCTATTCTCTTGGGTCTCTTTACATTTGTTCTGAGTGGCAGAAATGCTGTGTAATAGGTTATCTCCCCAGCCCTGTTTTCCCTGTCTGTCATGGCTGTGGTGGGAGTTGTTAGCATTTACAAAACACACCACCGGTTGTGAGGTGGGGAGGGAGAGTCAAGGTTGGAAAGGCCGTTCTAAACCATGTACAAACTAAAATTCTGGGAGAAGAAACCATGAGTGAGCAGAAGCAATTGACACATGCTGTAGGGCCGAGGGGGGTTCCTAGAAGACCACCGGAGAGAAGGGCCACAAACTCCTCTTTCCAAGGCCCAGAATCATTCTGGAGTCATCCTACAGCTCCAGCCTCCAGGAGATGCAGGCCTGTTTTATTCCCTGTTCTTGGAATTATGTGAAATTGTGAATTTCTCTGTGTCATTGACCTTAATAGAACCCTCTGGAATTTTATGGTATTTTATTTATGTTTCTGTGGCTTTACTCGTGAAGAGGGGATGGTCTGTTGAAAGTTTGGGTTCAGATTTTCTGGGATGGAGATGGAAGTAAAGAAGATCAAGAAGGGCAGGAGCAGTGTGATATGTGGGAATTTTCAGAGAGGCATTTGCACCTTGTAGTTTTTGGTCCACATCCCTCCCCCAAGTAGATTCTGTAGTAGAATAAGATTGAAATCTCCACTAAGGGATGCCTAAATATATACATTTTATTCTGTGGCATTTTTCATGTGTAAGCATAGCACAGACTATTACAGTTGCTTGTGCGTAGAGTAGCTTGTTTCTGTATAAATGCCCTAAGCCCCAAAATCTAGAGTCCTGGGGCACAGGTAGCATCTCTCTCTCCTGCAGCTCCGGCCTATGCCTTTAGGAACTGCTGAGGTACATACACACTAGTATCTGGAGCTCACCGCCTCAGCCTCCTCAGCTGCCTTTGATCAGCTGCTCACTCTCTGCTCATCTCTCCAGTTTTGTTTTCTCTTTACTCTGATTGCTTCTCCCACGCATCTCTGCTTTCCAAAGAAAAAACTGACCTTGGAGGGATCCTGTCAGCCAGTTGCAGTGTTTCTTCACTTCCCCTGGTGGATTGTCCAATCTCCTAGGAGGTCAGGTGGAAACCTAGGGTGGCATTCTTCTATTTTCTTTGATGTTTGTCCTTGCTTAGCTACTCAGGAGCTGCTCTGTACCCCCAGAACATGTGTGTATATGTCTTTTCTATTTCTGGATTTGGAAATATGCCAGAAGCCTGGTTTCTAGGTAATATTTTATTTAATATCCTTGTTTTCGAGGTTCAAACTGGACTGCCCATACTAAACAAACCCTGTCTTTGAAAAAGTCATCTTAAAAAAAATAGTGATTGGAAAAGGATCTGTGAAAGGCCAGTAGATAATCTCTTAGGATTATTTCTTACTAATTGAAAGAATAAAAAATTGCCTATTTATGGCATATTAGTCTGCTGTTAAGGTGATAAAAGGCAGATGAGAATTTCATCAGTATTAAGGAACTTCTTATAACTAAACAATATAGAAATATTGTGTCATTCCCTGGGGCGCCTGGGTGGCTCAGTCGGTTAAGCGTCTGACTCGGTTTTGGCTCAGGTCATGATCTCAGGGTTGTGAGATTGAGCTCTGCATCTGGCTCCATGGAGTGCGGAGTCTGCTTGAGATTCTTTCCGTCTCCCTCTGCCCCTCCCCCTGCTCTCATGTGCTCTATCTCCCTCTCTCTCTCCTCTCAAATAAATAAAATCTTAAAAAAGAAATATTTTATCATTCCCCCCAAAATACTCAATGGGAATAGGTATAATTTGCCTTATTACCTGCAGTTGGCAAACTTTTCACCTCCTGAGATACTACTTTTTCTCCATCAGTGGCCATGGTGGTATTAGAGAAGCATCTATGGGAATGATATTAAAAGCTCACAGCCCTTCCGTGGTCATTTTCTAACTTTGAGGGCCTGATGATTAGAAGAGAGGATATGGTCAGAGTTTCTTCTTTGTGCTAACATGGAGCCCCTCTCTTTAAGCAATGGTGTAGCCTCACTGAGCTGTTCATTAGTTTACTGCTCATAACCTAAGTGAAAGAACAGTTGTGCAAGAGTGTGGTCCTCATGTATCACTTGGCCAGGTCTCTTTCCTGCACACAGTTTTCACCTTAAGTTGCTCTCAGAATCTTTTCACTGGGGGCAACAAGAGTACCTCCACTTTTGTTGTCCTTGTTGTTCATTCGTTTTTAAAAACAACATAACTAAATAGAAACACAGCACTCAGTGCATGTAATTTTACTTTACACAGCACATTTTAGGACCCGTTGTCTTTATTATATTCACAGAGGTGAAATCACAACCTCCAACCCATCGTTGGGCCAAATCTAAACAGCTTTTTAGTAAAGCTTGATGGAATTTTACATAAAGCTGTGGCAAAGCACAGTCAAGTTGTATGACTTTAAAATGTGTGCTTGGAGTCGATCTGTGGTGGGATCTCAGTTTCTACCACTTATCATCTGTTACCTTGGACAAATTACTTAGAGGCCTCAGATTCTTCATCTATAAAGTGAGTATAATACTACATATCTCATAGGGTTGAAAAATACATTGTGTTAGCTGCAGTTGGGTAGGGTGTTTTCCCCAACTGTTTTAAAATGCTCCCCCCAAGTCATTACTTTATTCATGACACTTGTTTGTAACAGGTTTAGAATATTTACTATTTTAGATTACTGATTTAATTACATTTCTCATCATCATGAAGCTGGGAATTCAACCATAGAGATAAATGTGAGTTATCTTAGAGAATTGGGACCAGACATGAATATAGCTGTTCTTATTAAGTACCAAAATTCAGAAATATGCCTGGTCTGCCTTAAAGAAAAATACCTTGGTGAGCTGAAAAGTTTGCAACTTTCGGTAATAATGCAGTGTATACCTAGGTATGTGTTATGGATTGAATTGTGTGCCCCCAAAAGGTATCTCGAATCCTACTTCCAGTACCGCAGTTTGGAAACAAGGTCATTGCAGACATAATTAGCTAAGATGAAGTCCTCCCGAGTAGGGTGGGTTCTTAAGAGAAGAGACAGAGGTTCAGGAGAGGAGGATGCTGTGTGACCACATAACTACGGAGGCAGAACTTGAAGGGCTGTGGGATAATGTTCTGCGGCAGAACATCCAGGGGCACTAAGGACTGACAGCTATCCCCAGAAGCTAGAAGAGGCACAGACTCGGCCCAGAGTCTCAGGGAGAGTGTGGCCCTGGTGACACCTTGATTGTGGACTTGTAGCTTCCAGAACTCTTGAGAGAATAGACTTTTATTGTTTTGAGCCACCTGATTTGTGGTACTTTGTTACAGTGCTTTAGGAAACTGCTATATTTTTTATAATGATAAATATATCCACATTATTTAAGAAACATGTCAGTGTATTAAAATGATCACCTTCTGTATAACATATTAAATTGTGGCTTCATATGCTATGGGTAGTTAAATATTTTTTCTTTCAGCAATTAATATGCTAGATAACAAAAGCTAATTACTATATAGATTCCCTAAGGCTAAAGGACTACACCATTATAGAGTAGGTGATAAGTCTCTTTCTTACAACGGTTTCCTTGCTCATGTTCCCCACTTGTGCCTTCATGTGTACCATTTAGATGCAGAGGGCTGCGTGATCTTCCTTTATGTTTTCCAGATAATTTGAGAAACTCCTTAAGCCAAAGAAAAAATGCTACACAGTAGGTAAATGTTTACTGAGGACAAATGAAGTTGTGCCACAGTCAAATGTAAGAGCATATTAATGCTTTCATTCGGTGGAAATTTACTGAGCATTTGCTAAATCTCTGACAGTGTTCTAGGCATTGGGGATATGGCCATAAACAAAGCAAGCAAGATCTCTTACGGAGTTAGCATTCCAGTTGCGAGAGGTAGATAATAAACAAAATATAAGCTAATGCCATAATAATAATATCAAAGAAGACATCAGTAGCTCTTATTATGTGCCAGGCATTGCTTTTAAGTGTTCTCCTTCATATTTATTTAGTCTCACAATGACCCTATGAAGTCGTTTTGTCTCTCTCTTACATATGAGAAAACCTAGGCACAGAGAAGCTAAGAAGCCCAAGGTCACACAGTTTAGGATAGTATTGAGCTGGACCCTGAATCTGGGCAGTGTGACTGCAGAGTCTCTGTTCATAAGTGATATACTCTGCCCCTCTAAAAAGCATAGATCAGGATGAGGAGATAGAGAGTGTGTTGTTTAGTTTGGGTGGTCAGGGAAGGCCTCCCCGAGGAGGGGACATGGAAGTTGCACGTTGAATGACTAGAATGACTGCCAAGTGAAATTTTTGAAAGGAAGCCTTGCAGAGGGAATTATCAAGTATGGAGGCCTTAATGTAAGAGCTGGGCGGGTCATAGGACGATAAAGACCAGTGTGGCTGATTCCTGGCAAATGAGGGGTAGAAGCCCTAGGAATGAGGTCGAAGAAGTCGGCAGAGGCCAGCGGGGGTCTGTCAGCCCAGGAAGGGGTTGGATATTCTTAGTTATATTTATATTATTAGTGTCACCAGAAAGTTTAGAGTTGGAAAGTGAATGTGCAGTATATCAAAAAGTCATTGTTTTTGATTGGGGAGGGGCAGGAGTGGAGGAGGGGAAGGAGGAGGAGGTCAGCTTGGACTAACATGAGAAGAGGGGCGCTGAAGGAAGTGGGACTTGGGAGAGGTCTTGAAGGAGGAGCTAACACTACTGGGCTCATGGGTTGCAAAGTGGGGGAAGGAGTGGACTTCAGGGTAACTTCTAGTTTTTTTGCTTTGAGCGCCACTCCTAGGAGTGGGAAAGATGGGAGATTAAGGCTAGTGAAGAAGTTTTTTTGTAGAAGAGGTATATCCACCATCCAGATTATTTTCCTAACTTTTTAGCCCCCTTGCTTTATCATATATTAACCTGTCCCGGTCGCCATCCATCAGGTTTTTTTTAATGCATTTCAGTATTTTTTATGCATTTCATCAGTATTTTTTATGTGTTTCAAAGTAACCTGCAGTCATCAGTACATTTCCCCAAGGAAGGTTTTTCCAATATCCAGTTTTCTCATATTACAGATGAGAAAACTGAGGTGATATGCTCAAGGTCATGTAGCTAATTATTTTTTGGATCCAGGATTAGCATGCAGGTTATCATTAGCCTAGGATTCTAATTTGATTACATTTTGACATATAAATAAGAATAAAAGTGAATTTTGGACACCAGACAAGTTTGGCTGCCAACTGGTGTATGTGCTAAAAACCTCTTGGACCCAAATTTCAAAGACAAAATGCAAAGGATGTGGTAATACTGTTGCATTTGATTGGATTACAAAGTTAGCTTATCACTTAGGACTTGTTGGAAAGTACAGTATAATGTAGAATTGAGAACATTTTCAGATATTTGGTCCAGGAATGTAGCTTGGGATTCTTCCAAGAATTAATCCTCTTGTTGGCAAAGCCTTTGCATTTAATTAGCAAATGTTCCTTGCATGCCTACTATGCACTAAGCCTCACGCCAGGCCAAGATACAACAGGGAATGATTCATTTCCTTTCAAGGAATTTAGCCTTTGAGTTTTGTTTCAGTTTCTTCAAATCTCTCTCCCTCTTTTGCTATATGTTTGTTTAAAGATGTAGTTCAAAAGGGTTAGGAAGTTTATTTAAGTAAAATTTCAGCCTCTGTGGCAAAGCCTCTGTATGCATATAGACATAGGCTACAGATTTTTCATTTGCCTTGTGTGAGCACCTTATTTTCTAAGGAGTGAAAAATACGCCGTTTTAGTTCCTGTCTGATGGAATCAACTGGCTAGGTTGTCAAAGTCAATGTCAAGCTTGGAAGTTAATAATGATTTGAGTTGGTATAGGAATATGAGACACATTTATCTTTAAACATAAGACTTCAGTATCTTAGATTGATGTTATTTTTGTGCTTTCTTGTAGAATAAACATTTTCACTCTTTATTGACTTCTGATAGTTTGGGTTTTAAGGAAATTAACCCAATAGAGCGTAGTGTTCTTTCCTTGCTGTGGTTGCTCTCTGTTCGAACATTTAATATCCTCCAGCAGCTTTCTCCACTCTTATCTTTCCAAACTCATTTCTCATTATTTCCCAGTGTGGATACTCTGTTATAGCCAAACTAAAGCATTTGCCATACTTCTTCAAAACCTCGTCCTAAACTTATTTCCTTCAGAGATTTTTCTAGGATTAATCTTACAAATTTTATTCCTATGCTTTGCAACTCCAGGATACTTAAATAGTTCTGTACTTGCCATAATATGTTATTAATTTTATAGCTCTTTAGGTCAGTAACTTAGACTCCACCCAGCAGACTATAGACTATGGTGATAAAATTGGTCTATTATCAATGCTGAAAAAATGTTCAGTTTTACATTAATCAATAAAACACTTTCTGGGCCGAAAGGCAACTCTCTACCTTTGACTAAGAAGAGCTCCACCTTGATGGAAGGTTCAAGAAGAACATACAGTTTACTCTCCCAGGTTTGACAAGTGGAATTCAGTTCCTTGTGGGTAAGAATTAGAAAAGTATAGAGGGGAGGGGCGCCTGGGTGGCTCAGTCGGTTAGGCGTCTGCCTTTGGCTCGGTCATGATTCCAGGGTCCCGGGATCAAGTTCTGCTTCGGGCTCCCGGCTCAGCGGGGAGTCTGCTTCTCCCTCTGCCTTTCACTCTGCTTGTGCTCTCTCTTGTTCTCTCTCTCTCAAATTAAAAAAAAAAAAAAAATATATATATATATAGAGGAGAGTGGAAGCCAAAATTGATGCCCATTTGAATTTACTTGGGATGTATGTTTCAACAGGAGTTGACTTTTTAAAACCTGTTCTTAAAAACATAACACAAACACAAAATGACTTGACCTACTTGAATTAAACAAGTTAGATGTCTTTTTTTTTTTTTTAACTTAAGTTTTAGAAACCAAGTCCAGTAAAGGAGGGAGATGTGATGTTATTTATGTAGTTCCCATAAACTGAATATCTGGTTTTATAAAGAATAAAATTATCATATTATGAATTTTTTTCTTTGACATCTGATTTATCCCCATGAACTATCCCAGAAATTTTTACACTTAACACAGGGAAGTTGTCATAATTGGTACCAGTTTGGTCAAAATCAAATAGGATGTCTGGGGTAAGACTTAAACATTAGTGTCGTTTCATTGGGGAGAGACAGAGCTTAGGGCTAGCTAAGATTTTAAGTGGAATTAGTATTTGGTACCACCCCCACCCCACACACTGTTTTCTCTTATCTCACCCTCATTTTTACTTCCTGGTGTTATTTTCCTGTGTGTGTACACTGTCTCCTGTCTAGTCCCAGTACCCCCCTCCCTGGTTGGCACCCTCTACCACTTGGCACTTTCCCATTATATAATAGGTAGGTGTCTGGAGAGTTCTCTGATTAACCTGTCCCAAGTTAACACTAAACTGATGTGAGAAATTATCACTGCCAAACCTACTCAGGGACATTTTCCCCTTTGTGTCCAATAGGACTCGAAATTTCAAGCAGTGCTGTAAGAACTTTTCCTCAAATTGCCCCGTTAGACTTCTTCTGCCTAATTTAACGGACTCTGGAAAGTGTAAGGAAGGTCCCTGTGGCTCCTAGCCCCCCTTTCTCCACATCCTGTTTTTTCAGGCGCTTGCACTTCTCTTGCCTGAGGGTCACCTTTCCCCATCTGTTGTCTCACCAGATTGCTTTCTGTAACAGTGTTTTGCTGTTCAAAACAAATTGAGGGAGTGCCCTGTATTTTGAGATTATATTGTAAGGACTGAAGTATAAGTCAGCTTCATCTTCCCTGAGTGACAGTCCTATGTGTGGGGTTGACAAACCTAAAAATCTAAAGAGATTACAAAGAAGTCTAGAGTGTGGATTTTGGCTGTTTATCCTACATTTGAACTCCAGCCCTGCCACAATTCTGTATTCAAAAGTTTCGTAAAGAATTCGGACAAAACAATGGCTTTGAGTGATGTACCACCCAGAAGCAATCATTCACGTTACTTTTTCTTTTACTATTTTATGTTGGCTGTGACATTCCTAGACATGACATGACTTGGTAAGAAAAGAGGAACATTTCTGGGGATCTTGATAACTGTTACCTAATACTTTCTCATCATACCGTATTGTCTTCATATCTCTGGAGTTTTATTTTCTTTTTTAGGCAAATGTCAGATCTTTTAGCCAAAAAGAGATTCTTTCTTCTTTTGGTTCTAAAGGTCTTCCACTATTTTGGATTATTTACTAAATTATTAACAGTGCAGGAAAACTCCAACCCTTCCCTCACAGCAGTCCCTGGCATGTTGATAAATGATCACGATATTCCAGGTTGTTAGCCCTGCCTTGGTAGCTAAATGGCCCAGTGAGGATGCTGAGTAGCTCTTGGAGATTGGTTGTATTCTGTCTTCTACCCAAAAGTTTGCCGTGGATAATTCCTTTGATCAACATGAGATACGGTCCTTGTGTTCTATATATAAACATCTTCTCTCATTTGGATCTCTGGCACTTAACTCCTGACTTCCCAATTTCTGCCCTCCTTTGGATAGCCAGATGGACTTCATGTAAAGCGAAGTAATCTTGGCTATACAACCAAAGTTGTTGATCTTTCCATTTTAAGCAACTGAATCAGTCTTAAATTTTGAATCTGCAAGTCAGTTAAAAACCAAAACCAAACTGGGGGAAAGCTACCAATAAATTGCCCAAATGTCTAAAAACATGACCTTGACAAATATAAAAACCCTAATATACAACCTGTTCTCAGAGACTTAATCTTCTCTTTGTTGAATGGCAGTGTTTCAGTATTAAAGCTGAGCTGTTTGGACACATTGACCTTAATCTAGTGGAAAGCAGTACGCTTTTAAATCGACACATACAGAACCTCCATTTTAGTAACTACAAAAGGCCTCCTTTTTAAATTCTTGTTTCTAAACCTTATATTTTCATTAATGATTTCTGATAGTATAATTAGGCATCTCTGTTGTATCTTTTGTCAGGAGGCTAATTCATAAATAAAGGCTGATTTTCATGTGTGTCCTGGTACATTTGTGAATTATTGCCTCAGATACTTCCCATATCTAACCTCAAGTAGTATTTGAAAGTGTCTTTTTTAATTCACAATGCTTCTTGAAAAAGTGATGAAGTAAATGAGCTATAAATTTTGTTAGAAATTAATTTATAACTGCTTTGAAGGGAATTGATTTGTTCCTTGGTTTCCTCCCTGAATCTTGAGGAAAAATGTATTTTTATTTATTTTTTAATTTTATTTTTTTAAAAGATTTTATTTATTTATTTGACAGAGAGAGACACAGCGAGAGAGGGGACACAAGCGGGGGGGGGGGGGGGGGGCGGGGAGAGGGAGAAGCAGGCTTCCCGCAGAGGAGGGAGCCCGATGTGGGGCTCGATCTCAGGACCCTGGGATCATGACCCGAGCCGAAGGCAGACGCTCAACGACTGAGCCACCCAGGCGCCCCGAAAAATGTATTTTTAAAGAATGAAGTTGAACGTTCTGTTGTTTAGTGTCTATATAAAAATTAGATATTTACATAATAATAGTAATAGAATAGTTCTGTGAATTAACTTCAAGTTAATGTAAATTACAAAAGCAGATTTAAATAAAGGATATTTATGTTTAATACACTGCTCGATGCTATAATTAAGACTTAAGAGTTTCTTTCATATTTACAACACTAATTCCAATTGTGATGTGAAATTTTGTATATTATATTCTTAATAAGATGACCCTATTAAAAGTTTCACAGTATTTGTGTGAATGTGTTACTAGACCAAATAATGAAAATCTGAAGCAAATCTTTGCATTTTCAGAAACAAGCAGTTTTTAATCCCAGACCCTCTTCCCTACCGTGTTTTTGGGTAGCTCTCTCATAAATGCTTAGCTAGGAGCCTTTTCAGGAACAGAGTAATACTAACAACCAAAGTAAGCAGTTTAACTCCTGAAGTCTTTTTGCTAAAAGTTCATTTAAATGTAAAGGACTTCGGGGTGTTTTTTGAATTACCCAGGCCCTTTGCTTTCCAGATGGAATAATTTCTGTTAATTTTAATCGAATACTGTATGGATGAATCTTATAACCATCCCTACCCACTCACCCCTACACAAGTGCCTGATAGGACCCCCACCACTGTCTGGTTGTTTGGGGAGGTTTGCATCTACCAATAAGAGCTAGAATGATCATTTCCCCTTGTTTCCTAAATTCCTCTTCAAGTCCTTTTCACTTCCTGTTTAGACTGTTTCCATCGGCTGTGATCTCCTTTAGCCTCTCTTTTTTGTTTTGTCTTCACCGTTACATCCTGTACTCCAGCCCCAGAATAGTTTCCTTGAGCATCATTTTTGTTATGTCGTTCCTGTGTTCAAAAACATCCATGGTGGGGGCCCCTGGGGGGTTCAGTCAGTTAAGCATCTGACTCTTGGTTTCAGCTCAGGTCATGATCTCAGAGTCCTGAGATCGAGCCCCCACATTGGACTCCATGCTCAGTGAGGAGTCTGCTTGTCCCTCTCCCTCTGCCCTCCGCCCCCCGCCCCAGAATAAATAAGTAAGATCTTTAAAAAAATCCATGATGATTTCTCTTGTTATGTACTAAAACCCTCAAGTTAGCATGTAAGTCTTAAGAGTGTGGACCTAGCCTGCTTTTGCAACCTCACACCCAATTATCCCCTCCTATACCAGTGAGATTGGCCTGTTCCTTACTCCAGAATATGCCTTGTATTTCTTTGAAGTTTTAAAACTTCTAGTATGTTATCTCTTTACCCCCTTTCCCGGTATCTTGCCTTTCTAATAATTTTTAAATCAGTTCATTTTGTACTTTCTGGATAGAGTTGTATATATAGGATTAGGTCAGATTATGGAGGATTTGAAAGCTAGTGAGAGACATTTGCATTTTATCCTGATGTCAGTGAGAATAACCAAATGTTTTTGAGCTGGGATTTATATAATTAATAAAAGGATATATGCTTAATCTGGCACTGGTGTGTAGGACATAGTAGAGGGGGTAGAGATTAGTGTGGAAACCTTTAAAGGAGGAGTCCTATTTCCCAGGATAGGTAGAACTGATCCTGTGGTAAGGAAGAGATACCAGGTATCCAAGGTGACAGATCTTGAAATACAGAAGAAAGGACAGCTGCTTTAAGGGGAATATGATTTAGATTTTAAAATTTGTTAGGATGATGATAGGAGATGAGTGGGGAGCTCAGGTTAGATGCTGATCCTGAGCATTAAGACTTGTTTCTCGGATGCCTGGGTGGCTCAGTTGGTTAAGCGTCTGCCTTCAGCTTAGGTCATGATCCCAGGGCTCTGGGATTGAGTTCTGCATGGAGCTCCTTTCTCAGTGGGGAGTCTGCTTCTCCCTCTGCCACTCCCCCTGCTTGTGCTCTCTCGCTCTCTGACAAATAAATAAAATCTTAAAAAAGACTTGTTTCTCGAATTCAGGATGAAATATGTGGAGTACCATTCAAATAAAAATTATAAAATCATATATTTATTAAGAAAATGTATGTGTTTATAGCCTGTGCATATAGTACTATAAATAGTAAAGGTGATATTGGCATTTACTTTGTTTCTAATAAAACATTAAATAACTATTGAATCACCTTTGAATAATTGCCACTGAATTCAGCAGTTAAATCATTGGTGATTTTTTAGGTCAGATTACTAAAATATAATTTACCTAAAGTAAAATTCTCCCTTTTTTAGATAAATACTTTGGTTGGTTTTGATGAATGGATGGTCATATAACCACTATCACAATCAAAATTCAGAATATTTCCATCACCCATAAAATTCTCTAGTGCCCCTTTATAGGTTGGTGATCTTTTCAGCATGTAATTTTACCTTGTAATATACTTCATCAAGATAAAAATTTGGGGTTTCAACCAAATTATTATCGCAGTAAATATTTGGAGTCTTAAATTGGGGACATTTGTTGATTTCTGATAGCTTATATTTAACTGAGTAATTTAAGGAAGAGACTAATGTATATGCGTCCTTTCATGTTTCTGCTTCTTGCTCCACCTGCTTCCCTATTTGATTTCCTTCCTAAAATCTATTTCTTTCCTGCTCTCAGTTTTAGGGTTATGTACTTGTCCTATGTACTTTACTCATCCATAGTGTTTGTCACACTGTTAATAACAATAGTTACTTGTCTGTGCCCTGTTAGCCCTTAATCCTCACTGATGTAGCTCATTGTCATGATCATTATTTTATCCCCACCACCTAGCTCAGTGACTGGCATACTAGGTACTCAATAAACAGTTTCTGAATGCATGTTCCTTCTCGTCCGGACTTAAATACTTTAGAATAACATTAGGCTCTTTAAACCACCCCCTCCTGAAAAAAAGAAAAAGTAAGTGCCAACTTTTGTCAGTTCTTTCTTTGTAATACTTTTTTATATTCTCATCCATTTATTTTCATATCTACTTTTCTTGTCTGGGCTTTTCTCACCTCAAATCTGGGGCTCTTTGATTTCAGTTTTTTGCTTTTCCCTTTTATCTTGTAAACTACTGCTAATTCAGTTTTATGTAAGTCATTCTCTTACCCAGAAACCTCAGTGGTTCCTTGTTTACCAGAGAAGATGTAAGCTTATTTGCCTAGCATTCAAGACCTTTATTTAGAAAGTTTGAGTGTCGGATACATGTAGTGCACTGTAATGGGTGACTTATTTGGCTCTGTAATTTGTTCCCAACCCACTTTTGGTGCCATCTTTTCCTAATTCCCAACATAAAATTCTCCGCAGCGTCTGATTTGGTTGCTTGCTGTTCTTTGAATAAGTCTTTTGCCACCTTGCCTTTATGTGTGCTGTTTCACTAGTCTGGTGTGTTCTTCTTTTCCATTTCTCTCTGAGTTCTCCCCAGGTCACATCCTACTTTCAAGTTCTTTGAAAGCATTCTTTTTTGAACTCTTTTATGGCACTCACTGTCTCTGCTGCCCATTTGTTATATTGCCTTGTATTTATTCCTCTTTTCCTCCTTTTATTAATAAATATGCTATCTTCATGTATAAGATTGAAAGCAAGTTGGAGCTGGGGATGCCTTAGACACATTTGAATTTCCCACTATCCTTAATGTAGGACTTGGGCTCAGTGATCTTCAGTAAACATATATTTGATTAGAGTTAAGTAGAAACCTGTTTGCCCTCATGCATAGAAGCTCGGTGAGAAAGTATTACAGTGAATCATTTAATATCCAATATAATTCTGAAATACAATGATCAGAGTGCACTAAACTTTAGTATCTATGAATAGAAGTGTGGTAGAACAACTTTTAAGATTACAGAATGAATTATACTGTTGGTACAATGCTTATTAGAGTGCATTTGTCAAACATTTCACTTATTTTTTTTGCTATATCATTATTTTGCTGGAAGAAATTAATGTTGGCAGATAAAGCTATTATATAGCCATTTAAATATTTTGTAAAAACATTTGGCTTAACTAACACTATACTTTTATTTAATTGATTTTTGTGATAAATTCTACAGTTTGCATGGTAATTAAAAATAAATGTAGTTTAGGAGATTCAATATTAAGAAACATCAGTCATATGCCTAATATAGGGAACTTTTACTTTTATCTTCAGATTCCACAGTGGTTTTATTAATCAGGGAGTCATATGACTAAAAGTCTCATTTGAGAAGTCCTCTATGTGCTGCGTTAAATCCTTAGAGATGGGGAAGAAATTGAGGATTCTAAAGGTTAAATTATATTATTACTGAGTTTGGGAGGAAAGAAGAGGAAGAATAATCTGTTAGAAAATCAGAACTGTTGGGATTGCTTTTTTTTTTTAATTTAAATTCAATTAGCCAACATACAGTACATCATTAGTTTCAGATGTAGTGTTCAATACTTGTTGGGATTTCTAAACAGTTTCATTTCAACTTAACACTTGTTTATTGAGCACTTACTCTGAGAATGTACTTGGTAAGGGCCAGTGCATCAAATGGATAGGGCTTTAGACATCATTGCTGGAGGGTAATTTTAAAGCTATTTTGGGCCAGGAGAAGAGGTTACAAGCCTAGGATGAAGGAAACACATAGGATTTTAGACAAAAGAAAGATTGGGAGTATCTCAAAGGGTGAGACTTGCAATTGTGTGCCATTTAAAGAGTGGTTGAAGAAATCTTTCAGTCTGGAAAGAGAATGAGTCTATTAGTTTCCTATTGCTGCTGCAACAGGTTATTAGTGGCCTAAATGAGCAAAGATGTATTACTGTACAGTTCCAGAGGTCAGAAGTCTACATGGGTATGCAAGGCTACATTCCCTCCGTATGCTGTAGGAAAGAATCTAATTTCTTGCCTTTTTTTAGCTTCCAGAGGCTGCCTGCATTCCTGGGCTTCTAGCCCCTTCCTTCATTTTCATAGTGCATCACTCCAGCCTCTGCTTCCTCCTTCATATCTTCTTCTCTCACTCTGACCCCCCTACTTCCCTCTTACAAGGACCCTTGTGATTACGTCAGACCCACCAGGATAATCCAGGCTAACCTCTCTATCTCCCGATCCTTAATATATCACATGTGCAAAGTCCCTTTTGCCGTATAAGATAACATTCTTGGAGATTCTGGGCATTAGGATGTATTCAACCTACTGTGATGATCATGGGAAACTTGATAACTCTCTTCAAATATTTGAAGGGCTGACATGTGGAAAATGGAAGAAGGATTAGGCTTTTTCTGTGTGGTCCCAAGGGATAGAATTAGAACTCGTGGGTGGAAATTGCAGAGAGACAGATTTGTACCCACTATAAGAGAACTTTCTAACAGCCAGAGCTGTGAGAATGGAGTGGGCAGTCTCAGAAAGCAGCAGCGTGTCCCTAGACGCTGGCAGTGTTGAGCAGAGGAGGAATGACCTCTTATTGGAATTGCTGCAGAAGAATCTCAGCTTTGGCTGGACCTAAGGCAGGGCTCCTTGCTAGCCCTGAGACTGAGTGATTCTCTACACACAGCCCAGTCCATTAGCATTTGGACATGGAACATGGCCCCTGCCTTAAGGAATTCCCTTTTGGCTCCATTAGTTGCTTTACTGCCTTTTGTCACTCTTTCAACATTGCAGCAAATGAAAGTCTGAAACAAGAGATTGAAAACAAGGGCTACGATTTAGGAACTCACTGCCAAGACAGTGACCCAATTCTGTTTGGTAAACATTCTTGTGGATTAAATATATCTTCACTTCTTTTCTTTTCTTTTTTTTTTAAGTAAGCTCCACACCCAGCATGGAGCCCACTGGGGGGCTTGAGCTCACAACCCTGACTGAGATCAAGACCTGAACTGAGATCAAGAGTTGGATGATTAGCAGACTGAGCCACCCAGTTGCCCCATTTTCATTTGTTTTAAAAACTCCAATTCTTTTGCTCAGGTGAAAAAAAATCAGCCTTTTTTAAAAAACAGAATAGATGACATTCCTAAAAAGTTTATATGTAAAGGAGTTTGAATAATCCTGCAGTTTTCCAAATCGAAGATAAATTTTTGGAATTCAATAGGTTGATGGCAAGACTTTTAGGTGAAGAAAGTAATAAGGATAGAGTCAGTTTATCCATGTTGAATATTTTATGGTTTCTCTGGGAAGATCTAGTCTCTATTAGTAATTCACTTTCAGGTATATTCAAAAAGCTACCTTGCAGCTCAGGGAATCCAAGTCAAAGGTCTGTACACTGGGGAGTGGCTTTTATGCTGATAGTCAATAAAGATTGCTTTGGGAGACTGGAAAAAGTTTGTGTACTTTTAGACATCTCATGATGTATTATGTACCAAATTCATTCCTCCATACATTTTTAATGAGTTTTCTAGATTAAAACTTTCTCTTTTTTTGAGAGGGCTACGCATTTGCTTTGAGATGTATTTTTGCTGAAACGGAGCTAAATTGAGCATATTTTCTAACCAGTCTGGCATAGGGCAGCATCATGGTATTGACCTTTTCTCCCCCTGAGGCTATTGTGCTTCATGTTTTCTACTTAATGATCTTTTGACTTTACTAACAATCCACAAAAGATTTCCATGATTTCTTTAGCTTCCAACTTATATTTCAGACCTGTCCCAGATGGTAAATATGTCTCAGGATTCTGTTAAATAAATCAGATGTTCAGTTAAAAATCTGGACCACTTATTAGACAGTGAATGAAAGAGAGGTAATCCCATCAGTGGTTTGACCAGGGTATGACTCCTTAAATAATAACATTGGAGGGAGAGGGCTTTGAGAAATTGTCTTAGGTGACCCTCTTCTTTAAAGAGGCAAATGACCTACATTGCTGGAGTACGTTCCTCAAGATGGAGGATCTAAACCCAAGGTTTCATAAAATCTGGGCTTTAGGGCCTTCAAGGACCCTCGGCAGCTGCGTGTAAAATTTCTGTGAATGTATCTTTTTATGGGACGAGGGTCCACTGACTTTTATTAATTCATTGATAAATTATTCTATCTCTCATTTCTGTTCTTTAATAAATGTTCTGTGTCAAGCTTGTACCAGGCACTTGGGCTTTACTCTTAATATAACATATAATCCTGAACATACATGGCTTTTTTATTTATCTGCGGCTTGTAGGGAGTAACCAACCTTAAGAGAGCTAGGGAACTGTATTGCTATTATGATAATGGGTGCCAATAATTTTTGTGGTTAAGTAGGTCTCACAGAGTTCTGATTATTTTAGGAAGGAAATCAGAAGTGAACATCTACATCTAGTGCAATAAACCAGTTACAAGGGGCTATGACTCTGTCATTACTTATGGTTCTTAGCTTTGTGGTGTCTTTCTGGTCTACTCTTGTTTTGTTCTTGTTATACTCTATGGTCTGTAACTACCTTGGCGCTTTGTTTGTTTGTTTGTTTGTTTTCCTATGTGTGTTTGGATTTGGCTTTGCCTACTGATTGTCTCATACAGGATTTGGTGATCTGGATGCTGGACCATGTGCTTCCATAGAAGTCATGTTGTTTTTGGAATTTTCACTTCTACCATTAGTGTGAACTGACTTTACAGTTGTAGATAAAACCTGCCCTGCCTGGCTCTATCTTAACCCTTTGACTGTCTGTAAGGGAGTGTGTGGGTGTGGGTGTGTGTATGTATTTAGTTCTGTACAGGTTTATCATTTCTGTAGGTTTGCGTATCCACCATTGTAGACAAGCTGTAAGACCATTCCTTCACAAGGATCTTTCCAGTTGTTGCTTATAACCACACTCACCTCCTTCCCACTCTCCCTCTTCCTAACCCAGCAACTACTAATCTGTTTTCCATTTCTACAACTTTGTCATTTCATAAATGTTATATAAATGCAGTCATGCAATATGTAATTTTGGGGGATTGACTTTTTTCAGCATAATTTCCTGGATGTTTCTTCAAGTTGTTGCATGTAGTGATAGTATGAACATTCATTCATGCACGGGTTTTAGTGTAGACATAAATGAAAAGGTAGCACTGGCCTCACAAAATGAGTTGGGAAATGTTCCCTCTTTTTTCTAGAAGAGTTTGACAGGTTGTATAAAATTGGTTTTAATTTTTCTTTAAATATTTAATAAAATTCTCCAGTGAAATCTTCTAAGTCTGGAGATTTCTTTTGTAGTTTTTAAGCTACAAATTTAATTTCCTTAATGTTTGTAGGATTATTCAGATCTGTTTCATCTTAGTTGAGTCGTTTTTGAGGAATTACCATTTTCTTCTAAATAATTGAATCTATAAGTATAAAGTTGTAAATTTGCTACTATTTACTTAATATCCTTTTTTCCAGAAAATTTTTAAAAAATATTTATTTTAGAGAAAGTGAGAGAGCACGTGAGTTGGGGGAGGGGCAGAGGGAGAGAATCTCCAAGCAGATTCCCCCCTTAGCACGGAGCCCAGCACTGGGCTTGATCCCATGATATCGTGACCTGAGCCAAAACCAAGAGTCAGGTGCTTAACCAGCTGAGCCATCCAGGCACCCCTACTTATTATCCTTTTAATGGCTTTGGGATCTGTAGTGATATCTAATATTTCATTCCTGTTATTGGTGATTTGTGTTTGCTCTCTAACCTATAGACAGAGGTTAATCAGCTTTAATGATATGTTTTCAAAGAACCAGCTTTTTTAATTTCTCTGTTGGCCTCTCCCACTATCACTGATTTTGCTTTTATCTTTATTTCCTTCTTCCTCTTGCTTTGGGTTTATCTTTTTTTTTTTTTTTCCTAATTTCTTGAGGTAATAACTTAGACTATTTGAGACCTTCCCTTATTTTTAATGTAAATAGTTAAGGCTACACATTTCCCTGTCAGTACTGCTTTAGCTACATCCTACATATTTTGGTATGCCATAATTTCATTTTCATTCAGTTTTGTGTATTTTTTATAAGTTCCTTTGAGACTTGATGTTTGACACGTGTTTGGTTATTTAGAAGTGGGTTGCTTCATTTTCATGTGTTTACAAATTATCCTGTTTCTTTTATTGATTTCTAGTTGAGCCCATTACAATCAAAGAACACAGTATATATGATTTCAATTTTTAAAGATTTGTGAAGGTTTGTTTTAAAGCCCATGATATTATCTCTTTCAGTGAATTTTCCACAGGTACTTGAAAAAAATTGTGTATTCTGCTGTTGTTGGTTGTGGTGTTCTATTTATGTCAATTAGATCCTGTTGATTAATTTTGTTGTTTAGATCTTCTACATCCTTGCTGATTTTCTTTCTAATAATTCTGTTGCTGAGGGGGATATTGAAATTTCCAACTATTAATTGTGGATTTGTCTATTTCCCTTTTCAGGTTTGTCAGATTTTACTTCCTCTGTTTTGAGGCTCTGTTTTTTGGTGCATGCACATTAAAGTTTATTATGTTTCCTGGTAGATTGATCCTTTTTTTGTTCTATAATATCCCTATTTGTCTTTCATAATTTTCTTTGTTTTGAATTCTACTTTGTCAGATATTGATATCACTCTCGCTTTCTTAAATTAACATTTGCATAGCATACCTTTTCCAGTCCTTTTACTTGCAACCTACTTCTGTTGTTGAATTTGAACCGAGTTTCTTGTAGACAGCTTGTATTTAGGTCGCTTTTTTTTTTTTAATGCATCCTGTCAATCTGTCTTGATTAGTATTTAGATAATTTACTTTTAAGGTAATTGTCTTAAGTCTTCTCAGGCTGCTGTAACAAAATGTTGTAAGCTAGTTGACTTAAGCAGTAGACATTTTCTCACAAGTCTAGAGCCCCAGAAGTCCAAGATCAAGGTGTTGGCAAGGTAGATTTTGTTGTGAGGCCTCTTCTCTTGGCTTGTAGGTAGCCACTGTCATTCTCTGTGCCCACATGGCCTGTTCTTTGTGTCTGGGAGAGAGATTGTGGAGTTCTCTAGTATCTCTTCTTCACTAATCCTATTGGATCAGGGCTCCCCACTTTGACTTTGTGTGACTTTAATTACATCCTAAAGGCCCTTTCTCCAAATATAGTCACATTAGAGGTTAGGGCTTCACCTGTATGAATAGTAGTAATTATTATTATTATTTTTTGCAATAGTAGTAATTATTACTGTGTTAGTGCTTAAGTCTGCCATTTTCTTTCTTTCTTTTTTTTTTTAAGATTTTATTTTTTTGACAGAGAGAGAGATAGCGAGAGCAGGAACACAAGCAAGGGGAGTGGGAGAGGGAGAAGCAGGCTTCCCACTGAGCAGGGAGCCTGATGCGGGGCTCGATCCCAGGACCCCGGGACCATGACTTGAGCCGAAGGCAGATGCTTAACGACTGAGCCACCCAGGCGCCCCTCTGCCATTTTATTTCTATTCGGTATAGTTTTTATAGTGTTGCTTGGGGTTTCTCACTCTCTTTCTCACACACACACACACACACACACACACACACACACAGTAGTCCCCCTTATTTACAGTTAAACTTTCCTAAGTTTCATCTACCTGCAGTCACCTGTAGTCCAGAAGCAGATGATCCTCTTCCTGCCGAAGGTTAGGAACTCAGTAGTTGACTAAAGCTTCATCACAGTGCCCATCATTCATTTCACTTCATGCCGTCATGTAGGCATTTTATTACCTCACGTCATCACAAGAAGGGTGAGTACAGGACAGTAAGATATTTGAGAGAGACAGACCACATTCACATAACTTTTATTAGAGTATATTTTATAATTGTTTTATTTTATTATTCTTAATCTGTTACTGTACTTAATTTATAACTTAAACTTTATCATAGGTATGTATGTATAGAATAGATATAGTATATATAGGTTCCGACATTATCTGTAGTTTCAGGCATCCACTTGGAATACCCCCGGCCCGTCCCATAGATTAAAGTGGACGGTATATTTTTAGTCTCCTGGATCAAGATTCTATCGCTTTGAGTAAAGTATGAAAACCTTACTTCTACTTAGGTTCCTTTATCTTCCCCACTTTTAAATATTAAACACCAGATGATATAATTTTTGTTTCCATCTTCAGATATGGTCTATAAAACTCATGAGAAGGATAGTTTATTGCATGTACCCATATTTCTGCTCTTTCTGTTACTCTTTCTTCTTGGTGCTCCAGGATTCCTTTATTTCTTTTTTATCAGTTTCTTTCTCTTTTAAGAAACTTCTTAAGCCATTCTTTAAGAATATGTCTGCTATTGACAAATTCTTCTAGAAATTCTTGTTTGTAATGTCTTTTTTTTCTCTTCATTCCTGAAGGATAGTTTCTCTAGATATAGAATTTGTGGTTAACAGTTCTTTTCTTTCAGTGCTTGAAAAATGATGGGTGTTACTTCTGGCCTCCATAGTTTGATGAGGTAATCCATTGTTTTTCTCTGGCTGCTTTCCAGATTTTTTCTTTCTTTAGTTTGCAGAAGTTTGATTTTGATATGTCTTGCTGTAGATTTTCTTGGGTTTATCCTGTTTGGTGTCTGCTCAGCTCCTAGCATCTCTGTGTTTGTGTTTTGCCAGTTTGGGGGCATTTCTAGCCATTATTTCTTTGAGTACTCTTTCAGTCCTATTCTCCTTTCTTGCCTCTTTCTGGGAGTCTGATGATACAAATGTTATTGGTTCTTTTATTAGAGTCCAGCAGGTTCCATGAAGCTTTCTTCATTTGTGTTCAGTCTATTTCTTGGTTGCTCAGATTGGTTAAATTCTACCATACTTTTCTCAGCTTTAGCGATTCTGTTCTCTGTCATCTCTACTATTGAGCCCCTTTAGAGAGTATTTTTTATTTCTGTTAACATATTTTTCAATTCTGTAATTTCCATTTGGCTCCTTTTTATAACTTTTTTCCCCTGAGGTTTTAATTTTTTCTTTTGCTTCAAGAGAATATGAAATTGATTGTTGAAACATATTTATGGCCACTTCTTTACAATCCCTGTCAGATAATTCTAACATCTGATTCATCTTTGTGTTGATGACAGTTGATTGTCTTTTCTTATTCCAGTTGTGATATTCTTACTTCTTGGTGTGATAGGTGATTTTTTGTTGTATTCTGGGCATTTTATCTATTATATTGGACACTCTGAATCCTATTTAAATGTTTTGTTTTAACAGGTATTCTGTTAAGGTTTGGCATGACATTCTGCCTCCTCTTGGGGATATGGTTCCAATGATGGCTTAATTTTCTGAGGCTTTGTGGTGTTATTTTGATCTGCTTAGTTTATCTGGTGCTTCTGGGGCTCCCCCTGGTCCCTGTTGGTGCTGCCAGAGGAAGTGAAAGGGCTTTCCTCAGACTGGGCCACCTCATATCTCTGTATGGAAGAGGGGAGTTTCAGGCCTCTGAGACCAGAGGTGCTCCCCGGGCTGGTCACTTGTGGCAGAATCCTTCTTGCCGATGTTATCTGGCCATCCTGTTATTTCCCTGTAGGATGGGGAAATCTCAGTTCTTGAAAGGAAAGAGATAGGAGATTGTTACCCCTGACTGCTGCTTGTTAGTGGGACTTCCAGTCATACCTTCTTGCCTTTGGTGGTGGGCTCAATTGGTGGTGCCATTGGAGAGATTCTTGTTGAACTCCAGAGAAGAACTGGCCCACCTGGACTGTCTTCTGTACTAGGTTGGGAATTGGGACATGCCAGGGTTATGTCACCTTCTTCTGGGTTAGGTCTTCTTCTGTTGGATGGAAGGGAGGGCACAGAAGCCATGCCTCTGTATTGTTCCTCTAGTCCTAGGATCCCAAACCAGTGTGTCTTCCTTTTGATACCTTCCAAAGCTCTCCTTTGGAAATTCAAAACTGGAATAAGAAAAGACAACTGCCAACTGTCTCTTGCATTATTTTTAGGGCTTATAGTTTTACCTTGAGGGAGGAGTAGGGAGAAACCAGTTTAAGCCATCTTGTCTGGGACTGTAAGTCCTAATTATGTTTTTAAATATTACTTTTAATTTGAAGGTAACTTTTTCAGAGGATACCTTTCGTTTGAGGATATCTTTTTATATACTGACTCCAATAGTGACCTCATGTAGTCTACGTAAAGGTTGATTTTGTGTGCGTTATCTTTACATTCACAACGAAGAAAATATATAACTATTTATAAAATGAATAAAAATTGGTTAAAAATTTTTGTTTCTTGAATGGGTAACATTCAGTTGCTTGAAATTTTGCTTAAGTAAAACATATTAACAGGAAAACTATGGTCAAATATTAAGGTATTAGGGTGCCTGGCTGGCTCAGTCAGTGGAGCATGTGATTCTTGGTCTCAGGGTTGTGAGTTCGAGCCCCACTTTGAGTGTAGAGATTACTTAAAAATAAAATCTGAGCCTGGGTGACTCAGTCGTTAAGCTTCTGCCTTCGGCTCGGGTCATGATCCCAGGGTCCTGGGATCGAGCCCCGCATTGGGCTCCCTGCTCAGTGGGAAGCCTGCTTCTTCTTTCTCTCCCACTTCCCTGCTTGTGTTCCCTCTCTCCCTGTCTCTCTCTGTCAAAAAAAAAAATAAAATCTTTAAAAATATTAAGGTATTAGTGTATATACAATGGATATGTTCTGTGTGTATGTGTGCACATGTGTGCATGTGTCTCACATACTCCCGTCTCTTTCAGTGCTTCCCCCTTCAAATGCTTTTTTCCCCCACTCTGGCTTGCCTTTTCATTCCCTTAGTGGTGTCTTTTGATGAGCAGAAGTTCTTAATTTTAGTGTAGTCTAATTTAGCAATTTTAAAACAAGATTAATACTTTGTAACCTGTTTAGAAATCTTTGCCTCACCCAGTGTAATGAAGATACTCTCTTTGTTTTCTTCCAACAGCTTTATTATTTTGAGTTTCTCATTTAGGTATACAATCTAACTGGAATTGATTTTTATTATGTGAAGGCTCAAGATTCCTTTTTTTTTCCCCCCTTCAGTTCACTTACCTCTATTTATTGAAAAGATCATCCTTTCCCCCACTTACTTGCAATGTAATCTTTCTTATAAATCAGCTATACATGAGTGAGTCTTTTTCTGGCCACACTATACCCTGGGCTGTTCAGTAGAAGTATAATGCAAGTCACAAATGTGAGCCATACATGTAACTATAAATTTCCTAGTAGTCCTGTTAAAAAAAGTAAAAAGAAACTGATGAAATTTATTTAAATGATATCTTATTAAGCCTGGTATAATAAAATAATATCTTAATATGTAATCAATATGGAATTATTGAGATATTTTATATTTTTTGTACTGTCTTTGATATCTGGCATGTAGTTTACATTTACTGCACATCTCAACTCACACATAAAATCATCATTATTAATACTTGATTTGTATTTAGATTTCGTAAAATATAAAGTTGAAAAAATAGATTCACATACTTAAGTTGGTCCAAACTGTACTTAAGTTTCTTTCTTTCTTTTTTTTAAGATTTCATTTATTTATTTGTGAGAGAGAGAGGGCACAAGCAGGGGGAGCAGCAGGCAGAGGGAGAAGCAGACTCCCTGCTGAGCAGGGAGCCCGATGCAAGGCTCGATCCCAGAACCCTGGGATCATGACCTGAGCCGAAGGCAGACGCTTAACTGACTGAGCCACCCAGGCATCCCTGTACTTAAGTTTCTTAAGTTTAAATTTGAATTTAAATTCATTAAAATAAAAAAGATATTAATTTGCTTCCTGAATTGCACTAGCTACATTTCAGGTGCTCAGTGGTCACATGTTGGTCAGTGGTCACTATATTGGACAGTGCAGCTCATTTTTCTGTTGTCTGTCCTTGCTCTAGTAACATGCTGTCTTAATTACTATAGTTTTATAATAAGTCTTAATATCTGGTATATAAGCACTCCAACTTTATTCTTGCCTATTATGAATCCTTTAAATTTGCGTATAAATTTTAGAATCCCTTTGTCAACTTTCACTAGCATTTTTTTCATAATTAGTACTGTTCACTATGTTACCCTCATAAATGATAGCAAGACAAACAAAACCATATTGAGATATGGAGTTTGGGTAGTTAGTTGCCTTGGTTCTTTTCCTAGCTAAACAACTGGTTCTGAAACATCAGCCTCACTGTTCCTGCCATTCATTATATGCAACTCTGCAAATTTACAAAATATAATATGAAGTGGCATAGGCTTTTCAGGACAGTTGTGATTATCAACTGTTCAAGCCCGAAATGTACACAGTTTTTTAAGCTAGAAAATGTTTAAGAACTTGATATGGGTATGGCATTAGGTGGAGCAGTCAAGAAAATATTCATTGGATTTTAGGTTGAGCAGTTAAGAAAGTATTCATTGGATTTCTTTTTATGACCATATAACTACCTGAACCTTTCAGTTCTAAAACATTTAAAACATGCTTGATTAAAAAAAAAATCCCACAACAGAAAGTTATTTCGAATGAATGGATGAGTCTGCAACAAGGAACAAGCAGGCTATCAGGGAAGTGAGATGGCTTTGAAGCCATTGGATACCCTGGGAACATATATGGACGTAGGTAACCTGTAACTTTAGAACACAGAGGCGCTGGGGACTAAGATCAGGGCTTCCACAGATTGGGAAGTCAGATTGGAGACTAAGGTAAGGGCAAGCAAGCGTAAAGGGGAAACGTTCTTACCCTCCAGAAGTAGGCAAAGGAAAGGTTCTCTATGGTTTTGTCTCTGAATGGAGGTTAAAAGCAGAAGTCTCCCGTGAGAATTTGTGGCCACTCACTTGCCCTCATGTGCGCATTTGGGGTTTAAATTAATACTGTTTGCACAATCTGAAAAAGCCTAAGTCTAGAATTATAAGATGGGACCTGGTCTTTAATAAATGCTGTACGTGCTTGGCGGAACCATACTCTAATTCTGCTTGGAAGTAAACATCTTCAATCAAGCTGCAAAGAATTGCCACAGAGTTACATAAAATAGGAGCACACAATCAAATTACTGTCATAATAAGCCACCATGAGTGAAAGTCAGTAGGAACAACATACTGAAGAACCAAACTCAGTAGACTCCAGTTCTTGGAATAGAAATGCAGTTTATGAATGAAGCATTTTAATGTTGTTAAAGAAATAAAAGAAATTGATAGCATGAGTAAGGAGGAAGTGACTATTATTGACCAGGCAGTTTTGAAAATGAACCAATTAGAATTTATAGAAATGCCAAATTAAAAAAAAATAATGGTAAGGTTAAATAAGAGATTAGACACAGCAGAGGATAAAAATTACTAAAATGTAGGTCTGAAGCTAGTACAAAGAAGATAGGACAGAGGCCGAGGGGTAGAAATTGTGACAAAAAAGAGAGGAGTAAATTTCAGAAGATGATAGAGGGGAAAATGGGAGAAGAGACAGTATTTGACTATTTGAAGTGAAAAAGATCTTAGAAAAAAGATTGTAATCTTCACATTTTGGAAGCCCAAAAATACACTTGCTTGTTTTCTAGGGATGAAACAGTTCTTTGAAACGTGAAGGCAAAATGAAGATATTTTCAGATAAACAAAAATAGGGAGTTTACCTGTTTAGCTAAAACCCCCATTCCTCCAAGTATCTTTGAATGATTTGCTTCTGATCTTAGAAACGAGGTTTGAGATGTAAGAAGGAGCATAATGAAGTAAGATGGTAGACATGGGGATAAATCTAAACATACATTAATGATGCAAAACAGAAACATCTAATGTATGGAGTTCAAAAGACCTCAGTAATATCAGGGTAGTCATAAAGTACTGTACTATAATTTGGTGTAAGGGGGAAGGAGATAACTAGATCTAGAACATCTTCAGGACCTTGTGTTATTTGGGAAGAAGCTAAATTTTGTATTATAAATATGGAAGTTAAAAGTTAAAGCTTAACATTCAAAAGAATGGAAACAGGATATATTCTAAATGAGGAAAGAAAAAATACGAAATTAGGAAAAAACTAGTCAATTTTAACAGAAGGGAGGAAAGAGAAAAACAAAATGTGGGCAAAATAAAAAGCACAGGATAAAATGGCAGAAATAAAATCTAAATATCAGTAATCAAATTAAGTATTAAATCAAACTGAAAAGGGGAACAATCTAGTTATATGCCATTTATAAGAGAATACCTAAAGGATGAGAACGGAAAAAGATTGAACACAGTGGGGGAAAAATAGCAGATACTAACCAAAATATTTCTTGTGTAGTAATGATATTATCAGATGAAATATATTTTATGGCAAAATATTATTAACATCTGAGAGGGCTCTATATCATGATAAAATGTTGATTTTTGGTAGGAAGCTGTTTCTAAATTTATATGAACCTAATAGCCTAACTCCCAACTATCAAAAAAAAAAAAAGTAGACTGAACTATAAGAAAATTTTGACAAATCCTTCATCATAGTTGAAATTTTTTACACACATCTTAATAAGTCTAGATTTAGCAGACAAAAAAAGTGAAGTTACAGAAGATAGAACATTATTAACAAATTTGGTGAATGTATATAGATCCCTGTTCCCAACAATTGGAAAATGTAACCCCTTTCTTTCAAGCACCTATTGAACATTCATGAAAATTGACCTTGCTTTAGGCCAGGGCTTTGCAAACTTTTGATAAATGGCCAAATCCTAAGTATTTTCTGCTTTGTGGGTCATATGGGGATTTTCCCCCCAACTATTTGCAACTTCTTTGCAATATTCAGCTCTGCTGTGAGAGTGAAAGCAGCCATAGACAATGTGTAAACACATGGGTGTGGCTATATTCCAATAAACTTTTATTAACAAATACAGGTGACTGGCTGGATTTGGCCTATATAGGGTCTTAGTTTACCACCTCCTGCTTAAGGCCATGAAGGTCTCAACAAATCTCCCTATCATAAAGACTACATTTTCTGACTGAAGTAGAACAAAGTTAGAAATCAGCACCCTCCTTTCCACACCATCATATACACTTCTGGGGGGAAAAAATCTTTCTAACTTCTTGATCAAAGAAGAAATCATAATGGGAATTTTAAAAAATACTTAGTACTGAATAATAAAATTACTATAAATCCAAGCTTGCAGAATGCAGTTTAAACAGTGTTCACAGGACAATTTACAGTCTTAAAGGAATAAAGGAAGAAAGGCTGAAAACTAATGTACTAATCATGTGGCATAAGAAGTTTAGAAAAAGAAAGAAAATAGAATAAATTTAAACTAAGTAGAAAGAAGGAAATAATAAAGGGCAGAAGTTAATAAGATAAAATCTAGCAAATCCAAAAATTCTTTTAAAAAGAAGGCACTTAATAAAACAATATTAGGAATGAAAAATGGGATATTATGCTATAGATTTTAAAGAGAATTCTGTGAACATTCTTATGTTGCAAAATTTGAAAATTTAAATGAAACAGACAAGTTTCTAAAAGAATGTAGCTTATCGAAATTGGTTGAAGAAGAAATTAAAAAAACAAAAGTTTGAGTGAAGAAGTTGTCAACAATCTGAGATCTTTCTAAAAGAAAATAGGCTCAGTCAGTGTTTCAAACTTTAAAGGAATGATAATTCCAGTAGTATACAAACTGAGAAAGTTAAAATAAAATGAAAATCTAGTCTGTGAGATTAGTATTTCTTGGATACTAAAACCAAATAAGGACAGCATGAGAGAGGAAAATTACTAGTTCATTTCACTTATTAATGTGGGTTCGGAATTCCCAAACAAAATATTAGCTAATTAAGCAATGGTATATAAGAAAGATAAACCCAGGGCGCCTGGGTGGCTCAGATGGTTAAGCGTCTGCCTTCGGCTCAGGTCATGATCCCAGGGTCCTGGGATTGAGTCCCGCATCGGGCTCCTTGCTCAGCGGGGAGTCTGCTTCTCCCTCTCCCTCTGCCTCTTCCGCTGCTT
Organism: Zalophus californianus; assembly: GCF_009762305.2. Lineage (NCBI taxonomy): Eukaryota > Metazoa > Chordata > Mammalia > Carnivora > Otariidae > Zalophus > Zalophus californianus. The sequence goes on from NC_045598.1 coordinate 95,548,389, forward strand.
GTTCTCTGTCTCTCTCGCAAATGAATAAATAAAATCTTCAAAAAAAAAAAAAAAGAAAAAAGAAAAACCCAGCATGGTCATATTTTCATGACCAGCTAGGAATGCAAAGGTACTGTAACATCTCAATAGATTAAAAAAAAATTGATAAAATTCACCAGTCTCCATTCATGGTAAAAATTCCTAGCAAACTTGGAGTAGAAGGAACTTTCTTAACCTTTGAAATAAACTAAAGACCCACAGCAAGATACTCAATAATAAAGTAGTAGAAACATTCTTTTTCTTTAAATTAAAGACATAACAAAGATGGTCACCATCACTATTTCTACATTATATTGGAAGTTATAAATTTTAAGTTATAAATGTATAAATTAGTTATGTTATTGAAAATATATTTTTAGCTGGAAATTCTAGTCAACTTAATGAGACAAGACAAAACACTGAAAGAATTCTTTCATTTAAGAATTAGAGGGGCACCTGGGTGGCTCAGTCGGTTTGAGTGTCTGACTCTTGGTTTCAGTGCAGGTCATGATTTGATGGGTCATTAGATCAAGCCCTGCAATGGGCTCCACGCTGAACGGGGAGTCTGCTTGAAGATTCTCTCCTTCTGCCCCTCCCCGCACTCATGTGCTCTCTCTCTGTCTCAGATAAATAAATCTTAAAGAAAAAAAGAATTTAAGAATTAGGAGGAAACAAAATGGTCATTATTTATAGAAGATAGCATTGTCTACATAGAAAACTCCAAGGAGTCTGCAGAGGAATTATTAGTTTAATTGCTGTATATAAAATAATGACTAAAAATGAATGGCATTTAAATAAATTAGAAATCTTTTTTAATATATTTTAATAAGATAACATTTATTCCACAAACAGATATGTAGATGTAAGTTAAACAGAAATGTATAAGATCTTTATGGGGACTATAATAAGATTTTATTGAAAGAAAACAAAAAGTCATAAGTAAATGGAGAGAAAGATCATGTCTATGGATAGGGAGACTGAATAAAAGAATTTAGTCAGTTTCTAACAAATTAATTTGTAAGTTTATGCCGTTTCATTCAAGGTTCCAGTAGCTTTCAAAAAAGCAATGTAGGGGCGCCTGGGTGGCTCAGTCAGTTAAGTGTCTGCCTTCAGCTCAGGTCATGATCCTGGAGTCCTGGGGATCAGGTCCTGTATCGGGCTTCTCGCTCAGCAGGGAGTCTGCTTCTCCTTCTGCCCTTCAACCTGCTCGTGTTCTCTCTCTCGCTCTCAAATAAATAAATAAAATCTTTTAAAAAACCAAAATGCAGTGTGAAATCTTATTTCAAAATTTGCAAAGGACAAGTTATCCTGGAAACTTGAAGAACAAGTTAGGGGTGGGGGCTAGGTCTATACTGTCCAGCGTAGTAATTACTGTCAAGGACTTGTAGTTTGGCAGTATGGTAGAAGCACAGAGATAAATAGATCAGAGAAGCAGAAGGGAGGCACAGAAGTAGATCTCTATGGAAACTTAGAATGTCAGAGTGCTGCCCATTAGTGGGAAGAGGATAGACTATTCACCATATATTGCTGGAATAATTAGCTGTTTATATGGGGGAAAATGGAATGGAATCTACTTTACACCCTATACGAAATCCAATTCAGTCAGATTAAAGCCTTAATAAAAACCGCTAACCCTTCTCTTGTGCTTATTATATACTTGATCTTCTAGCACTTAACACACATTTAGTCCTTTGATCATTACATTTATCTTTAATTGTAGGTGCTATTATTACCACCATTTTTTTTAATGTGAAGAAACTGAGGCAAGCACAAAGAAACCAGGTAATCTGCCCAGGGTCACAGTGGCAGAGCCATATTTGTCTGTGACCTTAACCTCTGTGCTATACTGCTTTTACTTAAATGAGCAGGACAGAATCCTAAATTTTTCAATATAGAGGCATGTTTTTGTGACCTCAGGATGGGGAAGGATTTTTTTTTTCTTAAAAGGATTTTGTTTTTCATAAGGGAACAAAAAAATCAATAAATTTGGCTGCCTTAAAATTAGGAACTTCTGTTTGTCAGGGAGTACCATAAAATAACTGAAAAGGCAAGTCAGAGATTGGCGAAAGATACTTGTAATACTTAGAACAGGAAAGGATTGCAATCATAAATATAACGAATTCCTACCACACTAATAATGTATAAGACTTTTGTTGATCCACATTTTCCCCCACGATTGGAATTTCTTCTGATCCTGGTGGCCATAAAATGGTATATTTATGGTTTTAATTTGCAATCCTTGATTTTTAGTGAGGATAAGCATCGCTTTCTGTTATTAATGGCCATTTGTATTTTTCCTTCAACAAAGAGCCTGCAGAGGATAGGACATGGGGCTGACATTGGCATTTTGAGGATTGTGGGTCTACCTCCAGGTACTCCTGTATCTGTAAATTTTATTAGAGAAGCACCTGTGATCAGATCTGCTTCTCTGGCCGATTTTTGATTTCTAGGATATTTTTTGTTTATCTTCATTTAGAGCTGTACTCCTAAATCATTTAATAGGACACTGAATTTGCTGGTACAGGTCATAACATTTGAACGGATTAACATTTGATTTATGCTCTCTAAATCCACAGCTATTAGAAAATAACAAAACTTCAGGATTTACTTTGCAGAAGTGATTTCCTTCTAATGTATTCTCTTTCAGCAGAATTCAGAATCCTGTTACATAAGAGGCCATACAGCTTTAATTCCCACGCATTCATATTTAGTGACCATTATACTTCAAAAAAAAAAGTATAAAATTTACCTAATTCTCAAAGTAACACATAATTATGAGAAATTTGGAAAATACAAACATGTAGGTGATAATAAACTATTTAGGGAACTGTGATTTATAATATATTCCTTTGTGGTCTTTAGTGTTTATATCTTTATGTACATGATTGAGGATAACTATCCCACTTTAACAGAAGAGCTTCCACTTCTTATGCCAAAAAAATAATTGTAATTACTTAGAAATTTAATCACATAAAAGTTGAGTCACCATCTCCAAAGAAGTTTGAATTTCAGCAGGGGGTAGGAGGAGGATTTTCCTGTGCATTATAGAATATTCAGCATTATGCCTGGCCTCTCCCTACTAGATGCTGGTAGCATACTCTACCTTCTCCAGTCAGACTATCAAAAACACTTCCAGGTATTGCCAAATGTCCCTTGAGGGGACAGAGTCACCCCCCTGGTTGAGAACCTCAGGTATATATAGTAGAACACTCTTTCTTCCATGATCATGTTTTCTTCTCTGGGTTTGGGGGATATGATATTGCTTCTCTTGGTTTTCTTCCTTTATACTTAATGCTTCTTCTCACTCTGCTTTGCTGGTTCCTCTCTCCCTAGCTTCTTAATGTCCACACCTCTCTTCTGAACTCTACACTCATCTATCCAAGTGATCATCAGACATCTTCACTCCTATCTCTAAGAGGCATTGCAAATGGAATGTGTTTGTAAACAAACTCCTGTCCTCTGCCTCCTCCAAATGTCTCCATCTGCAGCCATCCTGTTTTCATTTAATGCAATTCCTGTTGTCTAGGCCAAAACCCTACAGTCTTGTCTGACTGACTGACTTGTTACTCTCAAACCTCACATGAAATACATCAGGAAGTCCTGTTGGCTCTAACTTTACAATTTATTCAGAATCTGACCTTTACTCCCTTTCTCCACTGCTGTCACCATCATCTCTTACTTGGTTTAGTGCAGGAGCCACCTAACTGGTCTCCCAGCTCTGCCCTTGTGTTCTTAATCTTCTCTGAGTGACCTTTAAAAATGTTCAGTCAAATCATGTTTTTCCTCTCCTCAGAACTCTGTAATGGCTCCTGCCGTTCACTCAGAATAAGAGCCAAAGTCCCTGGCATAAAATAGCTCCTCAAAAAATGCTTGTTGCATGAATGAAGAGCTAAATCAGATCATTTAAATGCTTTTTTTGCCTTCTTCATCTTGCTGATACTTTGTACTTTTAACTACTCCCTCTTTCTCGAACTCTCCTTCAGTCATAGGTATTCCTTCTTCTCTCTCTGGTTGGTTGTCTGTCATCTTCATGGCTCTACTTCTTGTATGTACAGTCACTAGTCATTAAATCTCTGTTCACATCCTTCTTTGATGATTTAAGTCACACCATTGTCTAAACTATCACTTCTTTGATTCTTCTCAGTTGCATAGTAATATATCAAAGAAGTCTTCTTTTTAATTTTTATCCCCACTGACTGTGAGCTCCATGAAAGCAGAGACTTCATCTTGCTGGTCAACTACTATATTTCCAGGGCCAAATGGGGCTCCTTGTGCGTTGTGGTCATTCAATACACATTTGTTGAGTGAATGAATCTTAAATCTGTTTTTCATACTGCTTTTGGCCATCTTCAGCTGGATGTCTTTATATCAGTCCATAATATTTAGTATGCCCAAAACCAGATGCATCATCCCCCCCCCCCATAAACCTGTTCCCTCTCCATTCCACTCTGCCTTTTCAATAAAGGGTACTCCTATCCGTACCAATTGTTAAAGCCAAACATCTAGGTTTCTTTCTTTCTTTTTCTTTTTTATGAGATTTCTCCCAGTTTTTCACCACTGCTAATCAGTTACCAAATTCTGCTGATTCTTTTTTTTTTAAACAGCTTTATGGAGGTATGATTTACATAACATAAAATTTCTCTGTTTTAAGGGTACAATCCAGTAAACTTTAGTATATTTATAGAATGGTACAATCATCACCACATCTAATTTTATAACCTTTCCATCACCTTGAAAAGAAGCCTCATAACCACTTAGAGTTGCTCATTTTCATTTCCAATCCTAGGCAACCATTAATCTACTTTTTATCTCTATATTTGCCTCTTTTTTTTGAATATTCATGTAAATAGAATCATACAATATGTTTTTTTCTGTCTGTTTTCTTTCACTGAGCATATCGTTTTTATGGTTCATTCATGGTGTATTTTGTATCTGTTACTTTGTTCCTTTTTATGGCCGAGTAGCATTTCATTGTATGGATATGTCAGATTTTTCCAATTCAATCAATAGTTGATGGGCATTTGGGATGTTTCTGGGTTTTCGCTATTATGAGTAATACTTCTGTGAACATTTGTATATGGGTCTTTGTATGAATATAGGTTTTCATTTCTGAGTAGATACCTAAAAGTGGAATTGCTGGGGCATACAGTAAATCTGTGTTTAACTTTTTAAAGAAAATGCCAAACTGATTTCCAAAGTGGCTACACCATTTTATATTTCCACCAGCAACTTAAAAAGGTTCTGATTTCTCTACAGCCTCACTGATACTTGATACTGTCTTTTTGATTATAGCCATCCTAGTGGGTGAGAAATGGTATTTCATTTGGTTTTAATTTGTATTTCCCTGATGATTAACAATGTTGAGCATCTTTTCATGTGCTTACTAGCTATTTATGTGTCTTCCTTTGCCCATTATTTAATATTTATTTTTAAGATTTTATTTATTTTTAGAGGAGGAGAGAGAGCACGTGTGTAAGTGAGGGGGCGTGGGGGAGGAAGGAGTAGAGGAGAGAGAATTTCAAGCAGACTTCCCACTGAGCACGGAGCCTGAGGTGGTGGGTGGGGGGCTCGATCTCAGGACCCTGAGATCATGACCTGAGCCAAAATAAAGAGTTAGAGATGCTCAACCAACTGAGCCACCCAGGCACCCCGCCTTTGCCCATTTTAAAATTGAATTAGTTGTCTTTTTATTATTGAGCCATACAAGTTCTCTATATATTCTAGAGACAAGTCTCTTATTAGACTTACAAATATTTCCTCCTTGTCTATGGGTTATTTTTTAACTAAAATTTTTTAAAAACTTGAGATATAATTCACATACCATAATATTGACTCCTTTAAAGTGCACAGTTCAGTAGATTTTAGTATATTCACAAGGTTGTACAAACATCACCAGTAGGTAATTTGAGAATATTTTCATTACTTCCAGAAGAAAGCCAATATCCATTAGCAGCCGCTCCCCCTTCCTCACTCCCTTCAGCCCCCTGCAGCCACTTACTTTTTTTCTGTCTAGGGATTTGCCGAGTTTGCCTTTTGTACTCTCTTGAATGGTATCTTTTGAAACACAAAAGATTTTAATTTTGATTAAGGTCAGTTGATCAGTTTTGTCTGTTCTCTTGTGCTTTGGTGTTATATTTAAGAAAGCATTGCCTAGGGCACCTGGGTGGCTCAGTCGTTAAGCGTCTGCTATCCACTCAGGTCATGGTCCCAGGGTCCTGAGATTGAGCCCCACATCTGGCTCCCTGCTTGGCAGGAAGCCTGCTTCTCCCTCTCCCACTCCCCCGCTTGTGTTCCTGCTCTCGCTCGCTCTCTGGGTCAAATAAATAAATAAAATCTTAAAAAAAAAAAAAAGAAAGCATTGCCTAATTCAAGATCTCAAAGATTTACTCTTATATTTTCTTCCAAGAGTTTTATAATTTCGTTTTACATTTAGGTGTGTGGTCTGTTTGAGTTAATTTTTGTGTATAGTGTGGGGAAGAGATTAAAATTCATCTTTTTGCAAGTGGGTATCCAATTGCCCCAGCACCATTTATGCAAAAGAATATTTCTTTGAATCTAAAGTATGTTACTTACAACATATAGTTAGATCTTGAATTCTTATCCAATTGGACAGTCTCTGCCTAAAATCTTTTGCTTCTACCTCAGATTCTTTGTTCCTTGTTTTCTCTTCCCACTCCCACTGCCTTTGTTCTTACCTAGACTGCCTCCCAGGTGTTTTCCTGGCCTCCCGGTGTAGATTCTCTGCCACCGTTTTCATATTTATTCTCTATACTGATGACTTCACTTGATTTACTTGTCTGGCTCCTGTGGACCTTTGAGTTTGCAAATCCTGGCATAAAATGTCATGTTGGGACTCCTGTAATTCTTCCTATTCATTATTTTATTCACTGGGTATTTAGTGAGTGTCTACTAAGTGGCAGGTACTGTTCTAGGGACAAAAGCTAGAGTAGTGTACCTGTAAGCTTTTAATGATTAACTCACCACTCAAAATGTAGTGGCAAAAAAACAACCAGTTACTTAGTTCATGATCTTTGGGTTGTTGGTTTGTACTGGGCTCATGAAGGTGAGGTTCTCTTGGTCTTGGCTGGGCTGTCAGTTACAGTCTGCTAGATAGTTCTACTTCTGGGAGTTGGTTGGTTGGCCATCATCTGAGGCAGGGGTTGGAAATCCATTTATGGTCCCTAAGCTAAGAATGTTGTGTATATTTTTGAAAAGTTGTAAAATAAAAGACAAAAGAAGACTATGTGACAGAGATCATATATATATGGCCCTTAAAGCCTGAAGTTTTTACTATCTGTCCCTTTACAGAAAGTTCGATGATCTCTGGTCTAAGGTAAAAGGAATTGACTGGGCTATGTGTCTCTCATCATCCAATAGGCTAGACTAGGCTTTTTCTGGCAGCAACAGGGTTCCGAGAGAGTAGAAGCATACAAGATTTTTGCAGCTTACATTTGGAGCTGGTATAGTGTTGTTTCTGCTATATTCTGTTGGCAAAAGCAAGTCACAAGTTGGCTGAAATTCAACAGATTGAATAAAGGACTTTATTTTTTTTAATGGGAGGAGCTATGAAATCACATTTCAGGAGGTGCGAATAAAAGGGGGAGACAAGTTATGGCCATTTCTACTGCCTCCCACGAACAGTAGAAAAACAGACAAAAAGCTCTTTGCCTTTGTAGAGTATACATTCTATTGATGGCAATAAATCCTCATGTTTCATTATACCTCCCAAATAGCCATTCTGTCCTAGTTGCATGACCCTAACTAGTTCTCTGATTTTTCACTTTCCTGTACTTTAGTCATGCTTTATGAACATTTATGGAATGAAAAGATAGTATGAGTTTCTTCGCTCATATTCTTAGTTAATTCCATTTTCCTTCAAGTTCGCTCACTTCTTGGAGGCATTTCCTGGACAGTATGCCCTGTACTCTGTTTCTACGTATTCTCTGACATATTCTATTTTAGCACTGGTTAATGTTGAATTGTGATTAGTAGTTCAGTATCTCCTTAGTAAGGTGTTTGAAGACAAGGGTCCTGCCTCATTGACATATTTCCATTTCTGGTCAACAGATATTGTCAGGCACTGTGCTGAATGGTAGAAGTAAACAAAACAGACAAGGAAGGAAAGTTCTTGCATTCATGGAACTACATAAGTAGTATTCTTAATAATACTGGTTTTTGTTTGTTTGTTCTAGCAAGATTAGTATATTAGGTTTTGTTTTGTCATTATGGCTCCAAACCATTTTTCACCTGTAAGTCTTCTGTGTTTTAGTCTTGTGAAGTTTTATCTTTAAGGCATTTACTATGTCACTTTGATTTTTACAGCTGCATCTTTAGTGTTATGCAATATGTGTATTTTGAAAACCAAACATACTAAATTGTTAATGTTGAAATTCATATACCATTTTGATTAGTAGTTCAGTCTCTTCTTGGTCATTCACTTTTTTAAAATTCTTGGTAGTCCGTCTCCAAGGACAGTATGTCTTACGCATTTTAGAACACAGGTTTGAGGTTCCATATTCTTTTTCCTCAAGGAAAATTTGATTTTAGTGTTTATTATAGTGCCCTATACCTAATGGGCACTTAATTAGCATTTTTTCCTGGTAATAACCTCTTTGGTTTTCTGTTTCATCGAGTTTCACCCAAAATGATTATTCTTGCCTGGCTTTTAAATAGCTAAATAAATTTTTGACCTTCAGTATAATAATTATAATAACTTCTTTTCATTCTGAATTACTCACTTTCTCTCTTTCCTCCCATTCAACCCTCAAAAATATTAATGTATAAATTTGGAAGTGTCTCTATTTTCGCAGTTGCCAAACTGCTTGAAGCATTTTGAAAATGTGCATTTGAATTTTATAAATTGATGCCTGCAGTAATTAAGGACAATTTAGGGAAGTGATTTATTACCTGAAAAGAAATAATAATATGATTCTCTTTAACATGTTATTAGATAGGCATATCATTTAGTTATTCTTTCATTTTTGGTTCAGTCATTCATCTATTTAATAAGCGTTTTTTTGAATGCTTATAATACATCAGTCACTGTGCAAGGTGCTGGTGTTACAGAGAGGAATTAAACATAGTCAATGAGTGGAGGGAAGTCTTTATTTTATATTTAAATCTCCAAGGTTTGAAATATTACAGAAGGCTACAATATAAATATTCACCAAGTAGAAAAAAGGAGAGCAAAGAAGAAATTCCATGGGATTTTAACTTTTTCTGGCATCCCACTTAACCATTCTGTGAAATGTAGCAAATGATATTCTGATACTTTGAATTGAAAGCATAAGGCTATAGATCATTCAAAAGTGATGAATTTTTGGGAATGCTAATAGCATCTGGTTATCTTTAAGTGTCTTATATTTGTTGCAGTGAGTATAGGGATTGAATTAAATGTTTGGAAATAATGATTGTTGAAAAACGTATATAAACGTGCATTTTATGACAGCTGATGTCAGATGAATTATTTAATATCTGGGCCGTTCAAAATGAGGAATAATTAGATTTCTTATAGAATAATAAACTATTTTGATTGCAGATTTAGAGAAATTATAGTTTGATCAGAAAAAATTTGAAAAACAATTTTTCTCATTAACCCTTTTATAATTCAGTGTGTTATGTAAGACATACACTTTTATATAAGTGAAATTGTATAATTATCATCCATTATTATATTTTGTTATGTGTAGAGGACCATATTAAGACAAGAAAACATGAATGAGATAAAAGCAGACCATTTCTCTCATGGCCAGTTGGTTTATAAGAAGGGTAAGAGGCTATATAGCAGCTCATATATTTAAAGCCTAAGTGATTTTTATTCTGTGTTTTTATTGATACGTGATTAATGAATTAATCCATAGGTCAGCAAGGAGGTTTAAAGTATTCAAAATTAAAAGCTAGGCTATTTGGGGGGTGGTTAACTTTTTCATTTACTTAAAATGGAAAGGATGTTTTTTAACTATTATCTGCGTAATGTTGCTACTTCAAGGGAACGGGAAATGGTACTTTTTCCCCTCCCAGTAATCCTTTAATAAATAAGCATCTTTTTTTTTTTAAACACTTTGGGGATGGAATTGTTGAAACACTTTGGGGATGGAATTGTTGAAACACTTTGGGGATGGAATTGTAACTGTATAAATTATATTGTTATATTAAAGCAGGGTCACTCCTAAAATTCTGAATATTGTTTCTGAAAAGTTTTATTTAAGAAGCAGTCCCTTTGAAGGCCAATTTTCATTTTGTATTGAGGAGTTCTAAACTCCAAACTGCTCCTTGGAAAGGCACTAATAATTATTAGCCTGGTATTTACTTTGAGTAGATGAATTAGATACTATGTTTTACTTAGTCTCTGCTCCCACAGTGAAGTGTCCTGTGTGTGTGTCTATATAATATACAAAAAGTGCATAGGTCTTCCTTTTTCCCCCTAAGACATTTCATGTTTTATGAAGATGCATATGTGCATGCATCTATAGAGTGATTTGAACATTATATTAATAAAGAATTCAAATAAAAAAATAAAATAAAATAAGGTAATTAAAAGTAATAATCTTAGAAATCTAGTTCCTTTGATTTTTTTTTTCTCCTTATCCTCATTCTTGGCCTACTTTTTACATAACTATTTTTTTACATAATTTTATGTAACTATTGCTTAATATTAGTATTGTTTAAATTTTAAAATTCCTTTTTTAATCTTTACAAGCTTGGAATTGAACTTGTCCTCTATTAATGTTTAATAGGAATAGTAGAGTTGGAATTAGAGCAAACACATGTTCCCTTTTAAGTGGATTACTACTTTCTTCCTTCATAACTAATTAAATAGCCTGATTTTTCTAGACTCTTGCTTTCTTCCCTTCATTCTTTTTCTTGCCCATCTCATTGTCTTGTAATTAATTTGTGTTTTTTAGATCCCCCCTCCACAGATAGTAGAAAGGGAAAGAAGATAGAACTTAGGGATTACTTGATTTTCATTCACTTATTTATTAAACTATGTCTGCCACTGGCAGAAATATCTGTGTACTACCTTTGTATATATTAAATGATACATTAAACTATATATATTCAGTTACTCTTTCAGTCCAAAACATATAGAATTAATTTTTTTTCTACTTGGAGCAGTATAGTTTTAATAGTTCAGAAGCTCAGAGGCTTGTCTCATTTGTTCTAGCTGTATACCACATTTTTTGTCGTTAAATCTTTCTTCAGTATACCCCCTCGACTCTCACTGGCAATCATCCTTTTTTAAAAAAATTTTTTTTAAGATTTATTTATTTATTTATTTGATGGAGAAGAGAGAGAGTGATCACGAGCAGGGGGTGCAGCAGGCTGAGGGAGAAGCAGACTCCCCAGAGCCCGATGCGGGGCTCGATCCCAGAACCCTGGGATCCTGACCTGAGCCGAAGGCTGACGCTTAACGACTGAGCTGCCCAGGCGCCCCAGAGCATTCTTGTGCTCTTGCCTTGTCCTTTCTCATCACCTGGCAAGCTCCTTTAACCATGTTCAGAGGTCATTTCCTCCAGTTACTTCATGACACCTCTTTCTCTTCTGGGCTTCCCCAGCATCTTATGTAAGCCTCTAAGATGACTCTACAGTATTGTTTGCAACTCACTTGTCTGAGAGCTTTGTAAGATGGGCTCTTTTCTCTCTCCATGCTTGCACAGAGCACTTAAATGATAGAATGGAGAGGGAAGAGGAAACTGAAGTTTGAATGTCTCATATGCCCAGGAACGTGCTTCGTTCCTTCGGAAACAGTTGGATGTATTCTGTTGCCACAAAAATGTGCAAGGCCATGTTATTATCTCCATTTTACAGTTCAGAAACCTGAAGTTGATTTGTCCAGTGATGTACAGGAAGTGGTGGAGCCAGGATTTGAATCCGGGCGTGGTTTGATTGCAGTCTCTGGTGATTTCCTTTTACCACGCGGATGGTGTGAGTGAGTGACGATGGGCAGTGGTATAAGGCAGCGCAAAGAACATGCGCCTGGACAGCAGATGGATCTGGGTTTGAATTCTAATTTGCCATTTAACCAACTGCCGGCAAGTTTCACGATCTCTAGAAATCTCCGTTATCCCTTTTTAAAAACGTGGCTAATAACATTACCTATTTCAGGGGATTGCTGGGAGAATTAAATAAAATCCTGTAGGAAGAGGGTTTTGTATCCGATAGCACTATATATAGCTATAAGCAAAAGAAAGACTAACAAAGGTTCAAGCAAAGACAGATTTTAAACAGCTTCACATAATAAGAAGTCTGGAGACAGTCTTCAATGACTGAAGGTTCTTTTTCTCCTAGTCGCAGGGCATCTGTGAAGTCTCCGGCATCATATCAAAAGCTGGGGAAAGCGAGGGGGCGTGGACTACAGTAATGGCTTAACTGTTCTCCTAACCACAGTCCCGCCCTTGCTCCAGCTAGGAGAGAGATCAGACGGTGGCGACTGGGGGGGGGGGGGGGCGGTGGCGATCAGACCAATAATCATTCTTGAGCTTTTATCTTCACGAGGGAGGAGCACTTTGCTCCCTCGCATAAAATTAGAGATGCACCTTCCACAGTAGCTGACCTAGCACTGAAAACAGTCACAAGGTGTGTTTATCGCTTCATTGGGCTGAAGCAGCGAACAAGCAAGCATGGTGCATTGTTTTCGTCCCTACTGGTAAGGGCCAAGAGTAGATCAGTTATGTACTTATTGTAGAATTATTTAGGTGCTAACATCTTGCAAAATGGCTTTTCATTTTCTTATCTCACTGGCTTAAGAATGCTTACAAAAAACTGCCGCAGCTCCTGACTACCCCCCTTTTACCCTCCCCCCCCCTTACGCTCGCCAACACACCAAACAACAAAAGTCAGGTAGACAATTACCTCTAGACAGACAGCAGCAAAACCTTATAATGTCATTGGAGTCCCTCTGATAGTTTAATGTCTCCTGCTGTTTTCTGTGAGGGACCAAAAGCTCCGGCTTCAATGGCCCAAAGTCAATGGTATTCTTAATGTCACTACTGCTCCTCTATTATCTCATTGGGACTTCCCCTGCCACCCTCATCAGACTCAAAACAGGATCTTCTTTAGTTCTGCCTCCTACTGCCCAGCTTCCCGGTGTTGGAATTTTTCAGTTGTTAGACCTCCTTCCACCTGCTCACCCTATTGGTTTTGGACCGATTGGGGAGAAAAGGGAAACTGAACCATGGAGCTCTTGCCGCTTTGCCGGTGATGAGGGGTTATGTTCCTCAAATCCTCATTTGGGTCCTAGAGTGGAATTTGCTATAGAAGCAGTGGTATGAAAGACATTTGGGTTATATACTATCTATAGTATCTACCTATAGCTCATTTACATTATGGAGACTGACATGAGATCTAACTGCCATTATCCGTTATTCCTATTCAGAAGTAGTCTATGATTTCCAACCAGTTTGAAAGCAAACACTTGGAACAGTGTGTAACATGAGTTGAATGGCCTATGTTTGAGCTTCACCTTTCTGCATGTTGGTAGAATGCTGGAGTAACACTTGTCCAAAATGAAAAACCAGGAGGAGAAGCTAAGGAAATGGATAACTCGTAGACTGGTTAATTAGTCCCTGTATAAGAAAAAGCAAAGGGCACAGAAAATCTGAGTCTTGGAGGCAGAATGTGCTAGATTCTTTCCTGTGTATACTTCGTAGAATTTTTTCTTTTTAATACTCATATTTTGAAGGTTCAGTTATTTTTCCATTAAAGCAACACTCAGAGATATGTATGTAAAGAATAGTGTCCAATTATTGCATGACTTGGGTTGAGTTTCATGCTTTGGCTCAACTATGTTTTACAAATTGATGTTAATGCCAGATTTTCTACAACTTAGATTCACTGAATGGTTTTTAGTTATTCAGAAGCCACTGATAATTTTGTAAAATAATAATAAACATAATGATGGTGATCAAGTTCAGCTTCCAGATATTGAGAGGCATATATGCTTTACTGTGAAAACTTGGAGAAACTGTTTTGAGGTATATGAACAAAAGGCAGAAGATCTGTTGAGAAGCAGATGTTGTATGACTAAAGTACCCAGCTGTGTACTAACAAAATGAATCTCATGCCAATTAGTTAACAATTCTTTGGCAGTCAGAGACAGATGTAAAGCAGTAAGCACAGCATGGGGAAATAAAAAAAAAATTAAAAGCATTTTCTAAGCTTAAAACATTGGCAGTGTCTAGTCTACCATCTGTGTTACTGAAAAGTTGATTTTGTTGTGGGTAAGTCATACCAAGGTCACTTCCAAAAAAAAAAAAAAATTGGTTAACCCATAGAGTCTTCATTCTCAAATTAGCATCACATGTCTTGGCACTTTGAATTAGTGAAAAATGTTATATCAGTAAAGTAAATTTCACTTGGGTGCATATAAATCTAAATAATTTTATATTGGCACTTCTGTATGTTATGAAACAGTTTTTTTGTTTTGTTTTGTTCTTGTTCAGTTCTTGTTTGAATTTTTTCGGGTCAAATCTATCAGTTATTTTAAAATTTTCTATCAAAATGCTTCTTGGCCCAATTTAGATGTATAACCATTTAAATACAAAGGAAAGCGCCACTGACCCTTCCTGTCATGGTCTTCGGGTAAGAAAGGGCAGGGTTTTCTCATCCTAAAAGTCTTCCTCCTCTGACTGAATAGATGATAGTCTGTAGGATGGCCTACTTAAGCTAAAAGTTCACTCTTTAGTACTTAAAATAATCTTGTTCCATTTTCCGTTACAGGACCAAAAATTGAAAATTTATACTCATAGATTATTTCTATATACTACATCAGCTCTTTGTAATTAGTTTCTTTTGGCTCAGCGATTTTCTTCCTTAGTAATTAGAGATGTTGCAAACCACAACATGGGATTTTTCTTAGAAGTAAAATGAAATATCTTAAAACTTTATAGAAATCAAGGCTGATATAATTTGCCTGAAGTAAAAACAAGAAGTATAATCAAACATTTATTAATGTGTGGGTGTGATGAAATTAGGCTGCACAAAAATTAATAAGCTTTGGTATTCATATTCTTATATTAATGGTGTGCAGTAACTTGAAAACATATTTTTCTTTGATTCAAGAACTAAATGAAGATAGTTCTTCTAATACTATGGGTCCGGAAGGAGATTCTTTGATTAAGGTATTAAAGTTTCTTTATATATAATGTATTTTTAAAAAAAGATTTATTTATTTATCTTAGAAAGAGAGAGTGGGCGGGGGAGAAGGAGAGAGAGTCTTAAGCAGACTTTCACTGAGCGCAGAGCTCAATGCAGGGCTTGATCTCATGACCTGAGATCATGACCTGAGCCAGAACCAAGATTGGATGCTTAACTGACTGAGCCACCCAGGTGCCCCAATATATAACTTATTATTAAACTAAAAGCTAGGATTCTGAGGGCCTTTGCAGCCCACATAATTTGTAATATTGTTCTGGTTATGATATCTACAAAAACTTTTGCTCATTGGCTGGTCTTATTTTTGCCTATATAGCTATGCTTTTGATTGGAGTTGAAATGTTTTATGCACAGAATGTGGTAATGTTTGCATTGTTGAGTACTGAGAGAGAAACTTTGTTTTGGTTAAACATCATTCTGGTAGTACCATATGAAGCTTAGATTGGAAATGGACAGAGAAGGCTGCATGCAGTCAAAGGAGTGAATTATAAAAAGAAAAAGGAAAGAGAGGGAAAGTAGTGGTCATTATTGGCATTTAGAGATTTACTACAGGGTCTTTGAGATACTCCATTAATTCATACAGTATCTTTGTGAACTGGGGTCTTACAGAGAACTACAGAAAGAAAGCTTCTGGGGTGCCTGGGTGGCTCAGTCAGCTAAGTGTGTGCCTTCAGCTCAAGTCATGATCCCAATGTCCTGGGATCGAGCCCTGTGTCAGGCTCCCTTGCTCTTTGGGGAGTCTGCTTCTCCCTCTGCCCCTCCCCCTGCTCATGCTCACTCTTGCACTCTCTCTCTCTCAAATAAATAAATAAAATCTTAAAAAAACATATATAAAAAAAGAAAGCTTCTTATAATTGTTATTGTCTCTATAATTTATTTCCCAAAATGAACAAAACATGTTAAATTTCAGTAACAATATATTTACCTGATTAAAAACAATTTTTAAATTATCATTAAAGAGAAATTTTCCATATTTAAAATTTGTCATGTCAGTTGTACTCTTTTAATTTCAAAAAAGATAAATAAAAATTATATCATCATTAAAATAATTTGAGTTTTCCTAAAATTCTGTAGTTATTTTTTAAAGAAGAGTTTTATTTATTTGTTAAAGATTTATTTATTTATTTTAGAGAGAGAGTGTGTGTGTGCACAGGAGTGGGAGGGGCAAAGGGAGAGGGAGAGAGACTCTCAAGCAGACTCCTAAGCCTGACATGGGGCTCGATCTCACAACCCTGAGATCATGACCTGACCCGAACCAAGAGTCAGACACTTAACTGACTTGTTGCCACCCAGGTGCCCCTAAAGAAGAGTTTTAATAATATTTGTTGAAAACCTGTTTATAACTATCACCACTACATTACATTAAATCCTTTTAATTTTTATCCCAGTAATTTCAAATTTTCCATATCACAAGGATGGGGATAGAAGGAAGTTTTATATAAGGACTCAGTTTTGTTAAGCAAATGAAGAGTATGAATAGCATTTTTTTTTTTATTTTTTTGGCTGGGTACAGTATACTTTATTGATGGTACATGACAGGGTAGGACTCCCCAAGCCCCTCCACTTCTTTAGGGATTTGGGATAGAAACTGGAAACTGTGGAGGTCGTGGGATTCTCAATTGGGGGGTGAGTTGGCAAGGACTCCCCAGCATCTGACAGCCTCTCTCTTCCTCTTGCTCTGGCTGGGGCTGGTGGTCCAGGGGGCTTTTACTCCTTGGAGGCTATGTGGACCATAATGTCCACTACTTGGTTGCTGTAGCCAAATTCATTGTCATACCAGGGAATGAGCTTGACAAAGTGGTCATTGAGGGCAATGCCAGCCCTGGCACTGAAAGTGGAAGAGTGGGTGTCACTGTTAAAATTGCAAGAGACAGGGGCACCTGGGTGGCTCAGTTGGTTAAGCGACTGCCTTCGGCTCAGGTCATGATCCTGGAGTCCTGGGATCGAGTCCCGCATCGGGCTCCCTGCTCAGCAGGGAGTCTGCTTCTCCCTCTGACCCTCTTCCCTCTTGTGCTCTCTATCTCTCATTCTCTCTCTCTCAAATAAATAAATAAAATCTTTAAAAAAAAATTCCAAGAGACAACCTGGTCCTCAGTGTAGTCCAGGACGCCCTTGACGGGGCCCTCCAGTGCCTCTTTCACCACCTTCTTGATGTCATTGCATTTGGCAGCTTTCTCTAGGCAGATCCATGACTGACACATTGCAGGTGGGGACACAGAAGGCCATACCAGTGAGCTTTCTTTTCAGCTCAGGTATGACCTTTCCTACAGCCTTGGTGGCACCAGTAGAAGCAGGGATGATGTTCTGGGCAGCCTCTTGATCATCATGCCACAGCTTCCCAGAGGGACTGTCCACTGTCTTCTGGGTGGCAGTGATGGCATGGAGTCATAAGTCTTGAGTCCCTCCATGATGCCAAAGTTGTCAAGGATGACCTTGGCCAGAGGGGTCAAGCAGTTGGTGGTGCAGGAGGCGTTACTGACAATCTTGAGGGAGTTGCCATACTTCTCATAGTTCACGCCCATCACAAACGTGGTGGCATCAGTAGGAGGGGGCAGAGATGATGACCCACCCCCTTGGCCCCACCCTTCGCAGGAGCCCTAGCCTTCTCCATGGTGGTGAAGACCCCAGTGGACTCTACAGTATACGCAGTACCAGCATCACCCCACTTGATGTTGGCCGGATATCACTCCTGGAAGATGGAGATGGGTTTTCCATCGAAAAAAAACAAATTTCCCTTTCTCAGCCTTGACTGGGCCATTGAATTTGCCATGGGTGGAGTCATCGTGGAACATGTAGACCATGTAGTCGAGGTCAATGAAGGGCTCATTGATGGTGACAGTATCCACTTCGCCAGAGTTAAAAGCAGCCCTGGTGACCAGGCACCCAAAATGGCCAAATCCATTTACTCCAAACTCCACTATCCGTGTCTTGGGAACTCGGCTGGCACTGCACCAGAAGATGCAACTGTGTGTCGAATGTGGAGGAGGA
The DNA here is from genome assembly GCF_009762305.2 of Zalophus californianus. Classification (NCBI taxonomy): domain Eukaryota; kingdom Metazoa; phylum Chordata; class Mammalia; order Carnivora; family Otariidae; genus Zalophus; species Zalophus californianus. The sequence goes on from NC_045598.1 coordinate 95,566,548, forward strand.
GAGAGCCAGCATTTAATTTATTAATGTGCTCATACTATGTATATCAATGACTGGTGTGACTTTTGGGATGTTTCTTCATTTTGTGGGTCTTCGTTTTCTCACCTGGAAAATACATGGCATCATACATTGTATGAGCTCTAAACTTTGTATTTAGGAGACAGTAGATTTTTTATTCAGTCCAAATCCTATAGCAAGGTGTTCAAGGCCTTTCATAGCTAGAAATCTTTAGTTATATTTTAATTTACTTTCACAAATCCTCTTGTAGTATTCACCATTCTCTAGACTTACAGATTGGACCGCAAGCAGAAATGTAGTATACTTAGCTAATCTCCACGCTTATCCCTATTTACAGTTCTTCCTGTATTTCCTATCCTGGTCAGTGGGATTACTGTTAACCTTGTCATCCTATGTAGCAGGCTCTGTGCTAAGTGCTTTACATGCATTCTTTTCTAATTCAGCCTCATGACAACCCTATGATATGTCGGCACTATTATTACCTCCATTTTACAGAGGAAACGGAAACCCATAGAGATGAAGTCATTGCCCAGCATACACAGCTGAAATGAGTCAGAGCCAAACCTCTCACCCAGGAGTGTTATCAAAGCATATGCAAGCCTTAACTTCTAGATGATATTGCCTTTTCTCTATGCAGCTCCCAAGTCCTATTGATTCTACCTCATAAATAAGACTTCAGGGCCTTTCCTCATCTGTCCTTCCCTTGCCCTTACTTTAATTTAGATTCTTCATCCTCATCATCCAGACTATTGTGTGAGTCTCCCGTTTGGTCTTCCTGTACTTCTTCTCTCCTTGTCTAACACAGGGGTAGATGATTCAGATCATTTAATGCTTTCCTTACTACCTATAGGTTAAACTATAAGATTCTCAACATTTATAGTCTGTCCCCAGTTTATATTACCTGCTCACTTTCATCTTGTATTATACTGTAGACTCCTTGAGTCTGGGGGCTAATATCTTTGTATTCCTTGCAATATTTTGGACATAACTGCTTAGAGAATGGTCGTTGACTTAATGAGGTAGACCTAGGCAGGTTCTTAGCTTGGCAATTCAGAAAATACTTTGCTAGAATTAAAATGAATTACTCTGTGTAGTAGCTATAGTAAGGTTATTTTAGTATATTAATAATTCACACATTATTTTCATGTAGTAATAATTCATATATTCCTCTAGTAATATTAATTTGAATTAATAAGATTTTAAGTTATTACCTACAGTTCTGAGTTCCTGTAGAATTCTTTTTTCCAGAAGGGAATTAACAGAATTGAGACATAACAAAAGCTTACACATTAGGTTTTGGACATTTATTGTGGTACAGAATAAAAATTAACAGTCATTGACTTCTTGGTAGAAATTTGATTGAGTCAAAAATTAATGTTATTTACTTTGTGTAAGTAAGTCTGTAATCAGGATCTTTTACGGTATTCAAAATGTACCAATGATTCATGAACCACCCTAAGAGATAAAGCAGATAACTGGTGTAATCCTATACTTGGTTTTGTTTTAATTTGCAACACGTCTTTTTAAGTCTTTTGTAATCTAAACTTTTGGCGGATACATTGAAACATGTAAAAGTTATTGGCTGCCAGTTGTGACATTATTTTTAATAGAAATGTTTACATCATAAAAAGTTTCTTAACAGATGTATAGGTGGGTAAGTTTTCATGGTAGATAAAATATTTAAAATAGGCTTTATTTAATATCTCCATAAGTGTCAATAGCTGTATTTTTTGTGTGTTTATTCATGACTTTTAAAAATCGAGGTATAATTCACAAACAGTAAAATTTACCCTTTTACAGTGTGCAATTCAGTGGCAGTTAGTATATCCACAGAGCTGTATAGCCATCACCAATCTATAATTCCAGGAGATTTTTTTACCGCCCCACAAAGAAACCAATGCCCATTAGCAGGCACTCCCTTTCATGTCTCTGGCCAGCCCCTGGCAGCCAGCGATCTACTGTCTGTCCCTATTGATTTGCCTATTCTGAACATTTCATATGGGTTTACACAATATGTGGCCTTTTGTGTCTGGGTTTCTTTCACTTAGCATGTTTCCAGGGTTTATCAATGTCGTAGCATGTTCTTCATTCCTTTTTATAGTGGAATCCTGCTCCATTGTATGGCTTTACCACATTGTGGTCATCCATTCATCAGCTGATGGGACATTGGAGTTTCCACTTTTTGACTATTACAAATAATGTCATTATGAACATTTGTACACAAGTTTTTATGTGAATATATGTTCTCTTTCTCTTGGATATAATCCTAGCAGCAGAATTGCTGAGTAATGTGGTAAGTCTGTGTTTAGCCATTTGAGAACATGCTAGACTGTTTTCCAAACTGCCTGCGACATCTTGCATTCCCACCAGCAGTGCAGTGTATGAGCAGTCCACATCTTCCATATCCTCACCAACACTTGTTATTACATGTCTTTTTGATGATAGCCATTCTAGTGGGGGAGAAATGATCTAAGATAAATGAGTTTCCTTATAACATAGTATTAAATTAATGAAGGTAATAATTATTTTCCAGTTTGCAGAAAACTAACTCAATTTACATTTTCTTCTATAATTATTAAATAATTGAAACCTATTAATTATACCAGCTCCAGATACATAAAATTAAATGCTCTTTAAAAAGTTGCACTTGTAAATGTTGCATAAATGTTTCTGGTACTCCATCGCCTAAATACATGTGAGAACTACTATTTTTATACACTTAAGGCATAAGTGCTTAAGCTCACAGAACACTTGCTTTTTCTTTCATTGTTCATGTTGATTGTGAAAGAACAATTCTCTTGTCAATATATTCACGTTGATTCAAACAGGATTAGAAGTGTAATTGAAAATAGCATTTTAAGTCTTTCCTTTTAAAAATATGGAAATGTTGCATTTTAGTAGGTTCACATAAATGGGTAAGGCAACTTTAATGAAATGAAAATAAGCTATAATAAGAAATGTCTTGGGCTAGTTTTGGTAGTATTCACTGTATTTTAAGTAGACAAATACTAGTAAAGAATGAGCAAATAATGCTTTTAATCATTTTCTTCAATTGGACCGAGATAGAGCCAAGAAGCTTCTTTAAAGGCAGTTAGAGTACTTTGAATGGTTCTCTGTGCTAAAAGTCATACTTGCGCTTTTTGTTGATTTTTTTTTGGCGGGGGGAGCATATACAGCTAATTTGACTAATTTTCTCAAATATTTCTTGAGGATGTATATAAGAATAAGGATTAAGTTTTAATATTAGAATAGGCCTTGTGCATGGGGTAACATGATTACTGTAGTAAAGATTCTTTCTTTACCCAAGCTGCTGATTGGGAGTTAAGTGGACCTCAATCCATGCCTCTCCTTTAATAGTACTAGTCACCAGTGTTCCTAAGGTTGTAAGAGCAGAATTGTCAGTATTCTCTTACATAATGGGTAGGAAAAGTTGTTTTAATTGATAAATAATCTGTGTGTGGTAGTACATCTATATTCTTTTCCTTATTTGTTAGTAGGTATGATGTCCTGCAAACTAATCTTATAGCCCTTAGGTTACTAAGACATGTCTGCTCAGAATAATAGTGTTATTTCTTTATGTAGATAAACCTCGTTTCTTTTAAAGTAATGATTTACAGGGCGCCTGGGTGGCTCAGTTGGTTAAGCGACTGCCTTCGGCTCAGGTCATGATCTCAGGGTCCTGGGATTGAGCCCCGTGTCAGGTTCCCTGCTCAGCAGGGAGTCTGCTTCACCCTCTCCCTCTGCCCTTCCCCCCGGCTCCTGCACGCACTCTCTCTCTCTCTCAAATAAATACATAAAATCTTCCAAAAAATAAAGTAATGGTTTATGGTATTATCCAAATGCATTAAGAAGTTTTCTTTTTTTCATTAACTAATCTCTGTGCTCAATGTGGGGCTTAAACTCACAACCCCAAGATCAAGAGTCACATGCTCTACTGACTGAGCCAGCCAGGCGCCCCAATCCAAATGTGTTTTTTTAATGTTACATTAGTTGCTTAAAAGAAAAGAACATTTGCAGGGGCAGATGGTAATCCATCTGACATCCAGCGACGTACTGGATGGTAAAGGATCAGTGCTAACATAGGTGCCTAGGCCAAATAAAATGGATAAGGAGTAGCTGATCGTGATTGAGGATGAGAGTGACATCACAGTGGCACGGCAGATGAGGTGTGAGTCCTGAGTTTCCCTCATTCAGTCTCATGTTAGGACAGGTAATGAATTCTTTGTAAGTGTTGTTTTACATTTGGGGTGTGTGTGTGTGTGTAGGCTTCAATCCTTAAGTCATATAATGTTAAGAAAAAACAAGATAACCTATCTAGGAGATTTGGGGGTTGGAGCTACATTTTTCATCATTTAACATTTTGCGGTTATAATTTCTAAACAATTGGAAGGATATCCATCCAGAATAACTTGTAAATTCTGGGGAGATTCTCTGCAAATATATTATTTCTTTCAGTCAGTTCAGTTAATATCTGTACTCAATTTGCTGATTGTTTTTTAGAAGAAAAATGTATCTGCATAAGTGAAATTGGTTTGGCCTTTGTATTTAGGGAGGCTCTTCTTAAATTTCGTTATCAGGATTAGGTCAGTCTATAGAATGAGCTGATTAACTTTATATAAGGATTATGTATTATTTTAGGCTTTAACTTCTAAAAATGAACTCATTCTAAATGACTCTGAGGGTATATAGGTAAGTGACTCTTTTTTCCAGTCTCTGGCTTTGAGTCTCTTCAGATAGTCTTTGTCTTCTTTGAAATACTTTTTGTAAGGTATGTTTTCCTAGAGCCAAAACTCTGTAGATTTTTAAATCTTTAAAATAAATTTGTATACAGTATTATAGACTTTTTTTTTTTAAGATTTTATTTATTTATTTGACAGAGAGAGAGCACAAGCAGGGGGAGCCGCAGGCAGAGGGAGAGGGAGAAGTAGGAGCTCCCCGCTGCGCAGGGAGCTGAATGGGACTCCATCCCAGGACCCTGGGATCATGACCCAGCCGAAGGTAGACGCTCAACTGACTGAGCCACCAGGTGTCCCAGTATTATAGACTTAAAAAAAATTTCCCATATATGCAGTTATATCATTCTTTCATTTATGATGTTCCATAAGGCTCACTTTTTGATACCAGTCTTCCTAAAAGTGTCATGATGAAGATCACTACAAGAACAAGGTTTTACTTGAGGATTTGTCCCTCATAAAGAGACAGACATCCTTCAAGGAGGCTTTTTTGAGGCTGAGATGGGCAGTACAGTCAAGCAGGTATATTCCCCTGGGGATATAGAACGAACAGGAGAAAATCCTCCTAAATATTGTTTCCTCTGTATAGTGGGATTGTGTGTAGTTTTAATTCTGTAACATTTTCTTCTCTATTTTGGTTCATTTTCTACGGAGAAAATAAACACGCAGTAGAAATAAATGTGATCTTAACTGCCAAGGCTGTGTGTCTGTACACAGTAGTTTTTCCTCTCTTCCCATCCCCCATTGTCAGTCCCCCGACTGGTTAAGCAAAAATGACGATGGGTGGATAATGAATGTTTCTTCATGATTGCTTTCTTAGCTCACAACAGGGATTCTGAAGTATTCTATTTCATAAAGTAGCCAATTATAGACATATTGAAATCATCATTTTTTTGCTCCTGGAAGGATGGTCTTTGCTTACAGAGAGGAGAGAGAGATCTCAGTGTCTTTCTTTCCTGAGCAGAAGTGTAAACTGTTGACTTCTCTTTCTCCTGCAAAGAGAGGACCTTGCTTACTTCTCCCAACTTACCCTTTCAGGAAGAGGGAGGGATAAGAGAGGAGGTAAACTGAGTATAGTTAGTACTGACTGCAATAATGTTCCAATCCTGGAGATCTGGTGTGCAATTTTTAGGTAGTCAAAGTATGTAGCCATAAGGGATTCTATTTGGGAATTAAAGTGCAGTGAAGTCATTTGGCATCAGTTCATTTTGGAGTTTTGAGACAATTGACTGGCTCATTGCAAAATTTTAATTTGAAATCTGTTTTGAGGATTGATGACCTCTCCGAAAGATCTCTCTGTAACTACTCCTTAGGACATGAGATTTAGCCAAGTATTGATGTGCTAATTCTACTGGATTAGCTTCTGTGCATACACATACACATGCACTGAAATCTCATTGTCCTCTAAAAATGTTATTTTTTAATTATTTGACCTTTTTTATATACTATTAAGAGACATTAGGATGCAAATGCGGTACTGTGAGTTTTACCTCAACAATAAAGGTATTCTCTTTTTTCTTTAATCTTTAAGAGTATACCAAAACCTTTTGCAGTGACTTCTGATACAGGACAATCTCTTAGAAGTACTGCTTTAATATTTTATAGTGACAAAAGGAGAGACACAAACACTGTAGTTGTATATTTTTTTTCCTCTCTTGATTTAAGTAGGATTATACAACCTCTAGGGTGATGTGCCAATTCAGCAAAATGGCACAGACCAAAAAGTAAGGGGGTTAATGTAAGATGAGGGAGAAACAACAACAACAAAAAAAATAGGGCAAAAGAAAACCCAAGATGAGAAAAATTCAGTGAGGAAGTTTTACTCAAGTACACGAAAAGAGTTTTTTTTCCTCACTACGCCCAAAGAATATAGCAGGAATTTTTACTTTGATTATTCATTATTAAGCAAGGCCAGAGTGGATTTATTTTAAAAATCCCATCAAAATACAGGAACCCATAGCAAATCTAATAGAGAAAAAGAGAAGGAAATGACTTTACAAATCTAAAAAGGAATACTAGGGGAGGTGCCTGGGTGGCTCAGTCAGTTAAATGTCTGACCCTTGATTTCAGCTCAGGTCATGATCTCAGGGTTGTGAGATTGAGCCCTGTGTTGGGCTCCATGCTGGGTGTGGAGCCTGCTTGAGATTCTCTCCCTCCCTCCACTCTGGAAAACAGTATGGAGGTTCCTCAAAAAGTTGAAAATAGAGCTACCCTGCAACCCAGCAATTGCACTACTAGGTATTTACCCAAAGGATACAAACATAGTGATCCAAAGGGGCACCTGCACCCGAATATTTATAGCAGTAATGTCCACAATTAGCCAAACTATGGAAAGAGCCCAGATGTCCATTGACAGATGAATGGATAAAGAAGATGTGGTGTGTGTGTGTATGTATACACACACACACACACTGGAATATTACTCAGCCATCAAAAAATGAAATCTTACCATTTGCAATGACGTGGATGGAACTAGAGGGTATTATGCTAAGTGAAATAAGTCAGTCGGAGAAAGACAATTATATGATTTCACTCATATGTGGAATTTAAGAAACAAAGCAGAGGATCATAGAGGAAGGGAGGGAAAAATAAGGCAAAATTAGGGAGACAAACCATAAGAGACTCCTAACTATAGGAAACAAGCTGAAGGTTGCTGGAGGGGAGTGGGGGGATGAGGTAACTGGGTGATGGGTATTGAGGACCCTTGCTATAATGAGCACTGGGTGTTATATGCAACTGATGAATCACTGAACTCTACATCTGAAACTAATGATATACTATATGTTAATCAATTGAATTTAAATAAAATAAAATTAAAAAAAGATTCTTTCTCTCTGCTCCTCCACCTCCCCCTCTAAAAAAATAAAAAGGAATACTATAAATTGGGAAGAGATCTAAAAAATTATGAGTCTGCTATGCAGAGTTTTGTGGTACTATTCTTGGAAATCTTGATGAAATCTAAAACTTCCTAGCAAATGTAAACCATAAAAATCAACTAGAGAAGTAGAAGGTGACTGTAACCCCTCTGTGAAATTCCCTTAGCTGGCTTCCATTGTTCGCAACGTAAGTTACCTTCTTCTTGCCTTCAAATCGTGTGTGACTTCTGCCTGCCTCTCCAGGCCTGAGGCCTTACTCCTTTGCTTCCTGCACTCTAGCCGGACCGATTCTTCTGTTCGTCTCACACACTGTCCTCTTTCACTCCAGGACTTTTGTACATCCTACTTGTTTTGCCTGGAATACTGTTGCGCTTGTTTTGAGCAGTTAATTTCTATGTATCTTTAGGTTTTAATTCAAAATTTCATGTCCATGGGGAAACTGTCCCTTAATCTTTACAGACTTGGTGTGGGTATTTATGTCATATGTTTTCATAGTTCCCTGTACCTTTTCGTCATATACTTAATCTGTTAACAATGATTGTGATTATCTGTGTCTCTTCCCCCAGCGAGACTGTAGTCTCTTCAAGGGTAGCGTTGATGGCTGTTTGGCCGTTGGAACTCTAGTGCCTAGTGCATAGGTGGGTACTTAATAAATACTTGCTGGTTGAATAAATACCTGTATGGTCAAATAACCTTTCCATTTCTTTCATTATGAGAATTACAAATCCATTTTCTCCAAACAAAACTAAACGGATCTATGGACACGTTCTTCCAAGCTTTTGGGGAAATCATTTTCTATATTAAACTGTTTCATAGTATACCTATATACATATGGAAAGCTATTCAGTTCATTCTGTGCCGATATCGAATTTGACAAAGCACCAAAAAGTAGTTATTATAGACCTAGTTCAGTTATGGGAAGCCAATATGAAATTCTAGCAAATCAGATTCAATAGGATATTAAAATAACAATGTCATAATCAGATAGAATTTCTCCATTGAATAAAAATGTGTGTGGGTATGGGGTCAAATATGAAAAACTATATGATTATCTCAACCAATGCCAAAAGAGTTTGATAAAACTCAGTATTTATTCTTTAATAGGATGAAGATTACTTCAGTTAAAATTTTTAAAAAAGAATTTCTATCAAACCCCAGTAGCGAACATTATGCTATGTATTGAAATGCCTGAGACATTTCTGTAGAAATAGAATAAAACAAAGCCTCAGTAATACCACCATTAGTTCACTTTTTGTTTTGTTTTTGCCAAGGGCAAGACAACATAATGAAACAACAGAAATTAGAAGCAGGATTTATGGAAAAATAGATACAGTTCCCATTATTTGCAGGTGGGATGATTATACCTAGAAATGAAAAAAAATGGAAAACTTAGGATAGATACGAATTCATGTGAAAGTTGACATTGGATAAAAGATAAGGTTAGTGACTTTTCTATAACATAAAAAGGTAATGTAGTGGAAAAGTTCTCCATTTACTATAGCATCAAAGAATACTTTAATGAAAAAAATAAGGCTAATCAATGAAGAAAATTATAAAATTTTACTGAAAGATAAAGAAATTTTAATGGAAAGTCGTACTATGATCCTGAATGGGATGGCAGAATAAAAATAGGCATGCTTCCAAAATTGGTTAATATTCACTGTGCCAAAATCCCAAAGTGTTTCTTTGGAAATTTGACCAGAAAATTTAAATTCATTTGGAAGAATAAATGATAAAAACAAAGACAATTTTCAGTGAACAGTAATCAGGAGGAAATAGTATTACCAAATATCATTTTTTTTTATAAAAAAGCAATTTAAACAATAGAATACTGAAGAATAAGCAAACCTATCTGAATAAGCCCAGAAAGACCTTTCACTGTATGTAAGAAATTAGTACATGCTTTTAAAAAGAAAATGCTGGTGGGGTGGCAAAAAAAAAATTTTTTTTAATAAATAAGTAAATAAAAAGAAACTTAAAAATCAGGCAATTAGCTTCATAAAACAAAAGATATATGAATGGTCAATAAGCACATGAAAAGATTGATATTATTAATTATCAGGCAAATGCAAATTAAGACTCCAATGAGATACTACCTATATATACCTATTAGAATGGCTAAGTCAAAAAACCTGACAATACCAACTGTTGATAAAGATACAGAATTCTCATTAATCGCTGGTAGAAATGTAAAACGTTACAACCACTTTAGGAAACTGTTCAGCAACTTCTTTTAAAAAGTTAAACATACACCTAATCGTACAATCCAGCTATTTCATTCCTATTTACCCAAGAGAAATGAAAACATGTGTTCACTGGTCCACAAATGTTCATATCAGCTTTATCCACATTAACCCTTACTACTAAGATCTGTTCTTTGCTCACAACACTTCTGACACCAAATGTGGTTTTTCCACATCAAGTAATTCTCCAATTCTCTGCAGATACCAGATGGGATTTCTACAATTTAATTCAATTCTGACACTGTCTACAAGTTAGCACAGACCTCCTGGTTAAGGGTTCAGGCCCACATGACTGCTCCCTACTTTAGGCACCAATCGCATGTAGTGGGTCCCCAGGTTACCCACACTTCAGCCTGACCTGGCTACAAATTGAGGGTTCTTATCCCCTTTCTCAGCTTCTGTAGTTTGTTATATCATGGCTTATAGAACTCCATGAAAGGCTTTACATATAATTACTGGTTTATTATAAAGGATACTATAAAGGATACAAATGAGCGTCCAGATGAAGAGGTGTGAGAGATCTGAGAGTCCCAAGTACAGGAGCTTCCTTCCGCATGGTGTTTGGGATGTGCTACCCTGCTGATACATGGATATGTTCACCAACCTTGAAATCCTCCAAACCCCATCACTTAGGGTTTTTGTGAAGTCTCCATTATGTAGGCATGATTGATTAAATCACTGGCTGTTGGTGGTCGAACTCTGTCTCCAGGACAGATGTCAAGGTTAGGGCTGGTAGTTTCAATCCTCTAGTCATATAGTTGGTTCCCCTGCTAACCAGCCCCTGTTCTGTAGCTATCAAGGAGACCATGGCAGTCATTTAATTAACATGAACTCAGATATGGTTGAGAGGGGGCTTATTCTGAATAACAGAAGATGTTCCTGTCACCCTTATCACTTAAAAAATTCCAAGGATTTAGGAGCTTTGTGCCAAGAACTGGAGGAAGACCAACAAAATATGTATTTTATTTATTTATTTATTTTTAAGATTTTATTTATTTGAGAGAGAGAGAATGAGAGATAGAGAGCACAAGAGGGAAGAGGGTCAGAGGGAGAAGCAGACTCCCTGTGGGACTCGATCCTGGGACTCCAGGATCATGACCTGAGCCGAAGGCAGTCACTTAACCAACTGAGCCACCCAGGCGCCCAAAATATGTATATTTTAATTGAGGTGTAATTGACATATATATTGTTAGTCTCAGGTGCACAACATATTGATTTGAAATTTGTATACATTGCAAAATGATCACAATAAGTCTAATTAATATCTATCACTGTACATAATTATAGAATTTGTATGTGTGTGTGATAAGAACTTTAAGATTTACTCTTAGCAACTTTCAGATATGCAATACAGTATTATTAACTATAGTCACCATGCTGCACGTTACATCCTCCTGACTTCTTTATTTTATAACTGGAAGTTTGTACCTTTTGACCCCCTTCGTCCATTTTGTCCACCTCCTTGCCCCCTTGCCTCTGGCAACCACCAGCCTGTTCTCTGTGTCTATGAGTTCAGTTTGTTTCTTTGCTTAGATTTGACATATAAGTGAGATTATATGGTTTTTGTCTTTCTCTGATTTATTTTTCTTAGCATAATGCCCTCAAGGTCCATCCATGTTGTAACAAATGGCAAGATTTCCTTCTTTTAATGGCTGAATAATATTCTGTTGTGTAAATATACCACATTCCCTTCATCCATTCATCCACTGATGGACGCTTAAAGTTGCTTTCATGTCTTCAAAATATGTATTTCTTTTTTTTTTTAAGATTTTATTTATTTAGTTATTTGAGAGAGAGAGATCACAAGTGGGGGGAGGAGCAGAGGGAGAGGGACAAGCCAACTCTTCCTGAGTGCAAAGCATGACGTGGGGCTCTATCTCATTACCCTGAGATCATGACCTCAGCCAATGAGGTACTTAACCAAGTAAGCCACCCAGGCACCCTAAAAATATGTATTTCTTATACCACAATATCCCAGACCCAAACTGAAAACAACCCACATGTCCATCAGTGGATAAATGGATTATAAAAAGTGGTGTAACTATCTAGGGGATATACCACTATTCAGGAATACAAGGGAATGATCGAGTGAGACATGCAACAGTGTAAATAAATCTCATAATTATTATATTGAATGGAAGATGCCAGGCTCTAAAGACTTGTACTGTTAAGATTTCCATTTATATAAAATTCTAAAAACTGCTAAGTTACAGTGACCGAGAACAGCAGATCAGTGCTTGCCAAGGGACTGAAAAAGGAGTGTGAGAAAACTTTTGGGGGTCAAAGAAATCTGTTTCTTGATTGTGGCAGTAGTTCCATAGATACATACATCTGTCAAAACTCTTTGAATTGTACACTTGAAATGGATGCAATTTATTATGTATGTATGTCTGTGTTGTATGTATCATGATATATTGTCTGTTTCTAGGTTTCTCTCTTGTACCATATCTGGTTTGTCAGCACATCCTATTGACTGTACTTTCAGAAAGTACCCAGAATTCAATGACCTTTTGTTATTCCAGTGCTACTCCTCTAGTCCAAGCCTCCAGGATCTTTTGTTTAGATAATTGTTCTAGACTTTGAACTGGTCTTGAGATGCTACACCTGCCTTTGGTATGTCAGTAGCTAGAGTCATTATGTTGAAGCGTAGGTCTGGTCACGTCACTGTCCTGTTCAATACCTTGTATGATATTCATTTTACTTAGAATAAGTCCATCTTACTGGAGTTCTTACAGTGGCCTTATAGGAACTTATAAGATCTGGCTTCCTGATACCTCTCTGACCTCATCTCCTGCTTTTCTCCACCTCATGCATTCCAACTGTATTACCTTCCTTGCCTTTCCTTGAGCATTCCAGGCTTTGACCTTGCCTTCCCTGTAATATTTTCCTCTAGACATCTATGTGGCTATTCCCTGACTACTGTATTTAAGTCACTGCCAGCCCCCAACACTACTACCTATTTCTATTCTCTGCTTTATTTTTCTCCATGGTACTTATTCCCAGCTTACATACTATGTTTCACTTATTGCTGATTTCTTTTGTTTATTGTCTTTCTCTTTTCCCTGTCTAGGGTGTAAGCTCACTGAGGGCTGGGAATTTTGTACCTCCTCCCACACCAGCTATTTTCACATGGTGTAGGCACTCCACACGTTTGTGGAATGAATGAAATGCTTTTACTTGCGCTACATACAAATCAAGTTCACAATGAAGCTCATTGAATAGATGAAAAGTGGGATATGCTTCTGAAGCAAGTTACTGTAAAGTTTCTGTTCTTTACATTTTTCGGTAGATATTCTTCATCTAAAATATGGAATTTTAAGGAATTGTTCAATTAGGGAATTAATTTGATATGTAGTAGTTTCTGTTTCCTTATTTGTAAAAGGAGGTAGGTAGACTGATTCCTAAAATCCCTTTTTGTTTTCAAAGTCTGTGACCCTTTTAACCTAAACCCTTGTGCTTTGGGGCTGCTGAGAAACTACCTTTTAGTTTCTCTCTATAAAGAGAGATTAGTGCCTTTATTTTTTTCAGTCTTTATTCCTTTTTAAAAAATCCCTATAGCTCTGTTTGGCAAGGAAGTGGTTAACACTAGGAGCAGGGTGGCAATTCAAGGGACTAGAGCTTATCTCAGCAGCTGGGCTGGGAGGGAAAGAAACCATTTCAAATGACTAAGAATGGCCCAGATGTAATCTGAGTAGGAATCTGGACATACTTTTCTTTTGTCTACTGATTGAGGAATTTAATGGGGGTTATGCCCCAGAATTTAGTTTCAAATTATGAATGTAATTTGTAGAATTTGATACATTACATTTTATAGATAGCAAGGACTTTGTCCTGTATATAGATGGATTTAAAAAATTTTTAAAGGCATAAAAAAAGAAAGAACAGCAGAAGACACAGCTCTTATTCCTTTGCGCCCTATCTTAAAAAGAAGGATGTACTTAAAAGAAAGAATGCTTTTACTGAAAAGTGATGAGTAATACAAAAGATACGGTAAATTGTTTTCATGCTCTAGAATGCATTTTTTTTTTTTTTTTTTTTTTTTTTTTTTTTTTTACTGGTAGCAGGGATTACTATCAAACTCCACCCGTTGGGCCAGAGATCCTGTGGTGTTAGTGAAAGACTTGCCCCTCCTGTAGCATACTACCTACATTTGTGAGTTCTTCAGCCTCAGTGGCTAAAAATGCAGTTCTTTTTATAGTCTTTAATTTCAAGGTAGTATTGATCGTTGGGTTACAGGTGTTTCTAAGTTTCACCTACCCTTGCTTTTAGGATGTAACTAGTTTTATAGGCTTATATCAGTTCTTGTTTCACTAATTTGGGGAAACATAAAATGCTGCTATCATTGATGGGTTTTGGTTAATGTATCCATCACTTTTTAGGAATATGTTTCATAGGATTATTGTTTTTACGTTGCTTTTCCATCAAAAGTTCATAAGAAGAGATGTCTTGAATATTTTCAGTACACTAATATTGTTTTCTTGAGATACCTAGATATTTGTAACAGCTAATATGCTGAGAATGAAAACAATGACAGTGTCACTTAGTCATGGTCAGTAGGTCAGTAGAGGACACGCTATAGGCTGATTTTCTGATAGTACAGATGTTTTTGAGCTGATTCATCCAAAGGCTTTCCAAGCCCCCATGTGCTTCCTAAGTTGTCTTTGCTGCAGGTTGGCTTGGTAGCGTGCAATCATGAGTTAGGGGAGAAGAAAGAGCCCGACCAACCCCTACATTGTTCTGAGTCATATTTTTTCTATTCAATGGAACTAAACCAATATGAATGTTGAGAGAGATCAAAATTTGGCAGCTTTTCAATTGCTTGATATTTATAAACAGGCTTTTCTTCAGGGAAAGGGATTTGGAGGAGGGCAGAGCTGTTACTCTCTTTTTCTTACGTATCTGCAGTTTCCTATTTGACCCACGCACGTTAAATGTTTTAATACTATGGACAGTCCATCTGAGTCTGAGACTGTATGACGATAATGGATTGATATACAAACATTTCTACACCTTATACAGTAAGGAAAATTGAGTAAGTGTGGGTGTGGAGGTAATGTGCCGACCTATACACTTCTCATCTTGTCTTCCGCAAGGAGTTTATGGTAACTTTCATGGATTCCCTTTTGTTTAAATGGCCAGTATTTATTGAGTACCTATTAAGTGCTAGCCCCTGTTCTTGGTGGTAGGAATGGAGTGGTGAACACGGTATTTTCTACTCTTTTTTTTTTTTAAAGGATTTTATTTATTTATTTATTTATTGAGCATGTGTGGGGGCTGGGGAAGGGGAGAGAGTGAGAATCTCCAGCAGTCTTCCCACTGAGCATGGAGCCCAACAAGGGGCTTGATCTCACGACCCTGAGATATGACCTGAGCTGAAACCAAGAGTCAGACGCTCTACTGGCTGAGCCACCTGAGATAGTTTTTGATCTGCCTTCGGCTCGGGTCACGATTCCAGGGTCCTGGGATCCAGCCCTGCATCGGGCTCCCTGCTCAGCGAGAAGCCTGCTTCTCCCTCTCCCACGCCCCCTGCTTGTGTTCCCTCTCTCAGTGTGTCTCTCTCTCTGTCACATAAATAAATAAATAAATTAATTAATTAATTAAACAAACTAAAAACAAAGAAGATTGTGTGTGGGAGGGTAGATAGATAATCAACATGTACATAAATAAGATATTTTTAATTATCAGTAAGGTAATACTGATAAATATGGAGAAGATAAAACAGGTTTGGTAGATTGTGAAGGTCATAGGGTATGGTGAGAGCTGTTTAGTTAGAGTCAGAGAAGGCTGCATTGAAGAGGTGACTTTCGGATTGGGACCTGAAGGGGTAAAGATGAGGAAACCATGAGAGGCCATGTATAAGAACATTCCCAGCAGAAAAAACTACAAGGTGATAGTAAACCTGGTATGTTCAAGGACAGTGAGCCAGGGGGGAAGAGGAATAAGAGATAAGGTTGGAGAAATAGCCAGGGACCAGTTCACATGGACACTAGTAAGCCACAGGAAGGAGTTTGGATTTTTAAAAATGTGACAGAAAACATTTGTAGGGTTTTTCAGAGTGAGGTGTTTATAATCCGTGTGGAAAATAGACAAGAGGACAGCAGAAATGGAAGCAGGAAGATCATATAGGACGCTGTTTCTAGTGTTGGGGGGGGAGATGGTGGTGGCTTAGATCACCATGGTTACAGTGGAGATTCAAGCAATGAAGCCAGTGGAAATTGGCAGAGAGACTGGAATGGTATGAAGGAGGGAGTTAAGGATGACCCTAATTTTTTGGTGTCAGTAACTAAGTGCATAGTGGTGCTGTTTGCTCAATTGGGCAAGTCTTGAAGTTGGATGTAGAAGTGTAGGTTGAGGACATCCTCTCTGTTGGGGCCATATTAGCCCTCTGTATACCAACAAAAATAGTCATCTCATTTACCATCTGAATCCATTGTACCCTTTTTACTTTCAATTTTATATTTTTAAGTTATTTTATAGATAATGTATAGAAGTGCATATACAGGAATAATGAAGATAGCTTTATTAGAAATGTTAATAAGAATTTAAACATATCAAACTCAACTTTAAAAATACTTCTTTTTCCCAGCAATTTTAGGTTCATAGTAAAACTGAGCGGAAAGTACAGAGCTAATCCATATGCCCCCTGCCCCCACTCATGCACAGCCTCCTCCATTATCAACATTCCCCACCAAATTGGTGTATTTGGTGGGGAATTTGCGCATATGTCAATGCGCATCGATTGCGCATTGACGTATTATCACTGAAAGTCCATAGTTCCCCTTAGGGTTCACTTTTGGTGTTGTATATACTATGGGTTTGGACAAATGTACAGTGACCCTTATCCACCATTATAGTATCATAGAGTATTTTCACTGCCCTAAAAATACTCAGTGCTGTGCCTGTTCATTCTTCCCTCTCCCATAACCCCTAGCAACCACTAATCTTTTTACTCTCTCTATAGTTTTGCCTTTTCCAGAATGATGAGAAGACAAGCCATAGAGTAGAAGAAATAATTTGCATGATAAAAGCCCATTGACCAGAATGTCATATAGTTACAATCATATACTATATAGCCTTTTCAGAATAGCTTCTTTCACTTAGAAATATGCATTTGAGATTCTTACATATCTTTTTATGGCTTGGAAGCTCATTTATTTTTAGTGCTGAATAATATTCCATTATCTGGATGTGCCACAGTTGGTTGATTCACCTACTGAAGGATATCTTGGTTGCTTCCAACTTTGGGCAATTATGAATAAAGCTTCTCTGAACACTTGTGTGGGTAACCTACGTGCTTAGGCCAATTTGTGTGGGTATAAGTTTTTAATTCCTTTAGGTAAATATCAAGGAGCAAGGTTGCTGGATTGTATGGTAAGAGTATGTTTAATTTTGTAAGAAACCTCCAAACTCTCTTCTAAAGTTGCTATGCCATGTTGCATTCCCACCATCAGTAAGTAAGAATTCCTGTTGATCCACATCCTCACCAGCATTTAGTGTTGGCAGTGTTCTGGATTTCGGCCATTCTAATAGGTGTGTAGTGGTATCTGTAGTTTTAATTTGTGTCTCTTTGGTGACATATGATGTTCAGCATCTTTTCATATGCTTATTTGCCATCTTAGTATATCTTCCTTGGTGAGGTATCTGTTAAGGCCTGTGGCTCATTTTGTAATGGAGTTGTTTTTTTGTTGTTGAGTTTTAAAAGTTCTTTGTGTAGTTTGGTTAATGGGCTTTCATCACATACATCTTTTGTAAATATTTTCTCCCACTCTGTGGCTTGTCTTCTCATCATTTTGACAGTGTCTTTCACAGAACAGAAATTTTTATTTTTAATGAAGTCAGTGCTTCAGTTTAATCAGTCCTTTCATGGGTTGGGCTTTTGATGTCTTAGCTAAAAAGTCATCACCAAACCTAAGATTCATCTAGATTTTTTTTTCCTATGTTATCTTCTAGAAGTTTTAAAATTTTGCATTTTTATTTAGGCGTGTAATTCATTTTTTTAAGAGTGTAAGGTCTGTGTCTAGATTAATTTTTTTCATGTTGATGTCCATTTATTCCAGCACCATTTGTTAAAGAAGACTGTCTTCATTGTGTTGACTTTGCCCTTTTGTCAGGGATCAATTGATTATATTTTTGTGGGTATATTTCTGGGCCCTCTATTCTATTCCATTGATCTATTTGTTTATTCTTTCACCAGTTCCACGCGGATTTAATTACTGTAACTTTGAAAGTCTTGAAGTTGGTTAGTTTGTTCTTGTCTTTCAATATTATGTCAGCTATTCTGAACCTTTTGCCTCTTCATATAACCTTTATTTATTTAAAACCAGCACATTTATTGTGTGACCGATCCTTGAAATCCTTAAAATGAACTGCATGCTGCAGTAGTCACCCTCTTGGGTTGAGGTGTTGTTCCTTCCTGGAATCCATGCCTGAATCTGCACAGTACAATTTTTAGGTGCCTCATCTGACAGGTTCCAGAGGTATTTCGTTTTTTAACCTTGGCACTCCAGTTATACTTTCTCTTCTGCTTGGCAGGATAGCCACATTAGCCATGGGTTGACTTCTGAAGGTGGTAGACCTCAGAGTCACAGTGGTAGCACATGTGTATCTTTTTGCAACACTTTCCAGATGATAACGACGCCTTCATCATCTTGTTTCCAATACCAAGACGAAAGAGTCCATGTAAATTTTAGAATCAGTTTGTCGATAGCCACAAAATAGTTTACTGGGAGTCAAACTCATTTTTATTTTGTTTCCTGGTTGTGAAGGCATATACATATTCAAAATGAGAGAAGTCCTTAAAAATAATTAACTCATCAACTGCCATTGATAAACCTGGAACATATACATTGAATACATACTAATTTCAGATTTCAAATACATTTCTAAGTAGGCTTTGGCTTATCATTACTTCTGGTTCTTGTATTTTCATTGTCAGAAGCAATACTTTAAAAAATTATGATGGCTGATGATTTTGTTTGAAAAAAAGGATAACCATTATCAGTTGAAAAGCATTTTTGCTTTTTAAATTTATAAATTCCCAATTAGAATGCTCTGTCCAATGATTTTTTCATTTCTATGTCACCAGTTTCCTTCTCTCCTGTACACCTTTGTACAAATATCTGCCTGCAGCATTTATCAAGTAAATTTTGCTGTACAAAAATAAAAGATAAAAGAATACTACCACATATCCTTTTAGGTAAATGAGATAGTCCAGATTCTTGTAACGTAGTATATGATAAAGTCCTTATTGAATTGACTATGAATCCTGTATTTCCTTTTTGTCCTTAAAAATATATTGTAAACTCACTGCTTCTCAGATTTGAGAAGATTCATCTAGGATTATTGCTGTTTGCAGATTCATTATCTGAAATTTTACTATGACCTGCCTGTTCACATTCAAC
Organism: Zalophus californianus; assembly: GCF_009762305.2. Taxonomy (NCBI): domain Eukaryota; kingdom Metazoa; phylum Chordata; class Mammalia; order Carnivora; family Otariidae; genus Zalophus; species Zalophus californianus. The sequence continues at coordinate 95,585,816 of NC_045598.1, forward strand.
ATCTAATAATTGTGAAGCATTTTTTTCCATTGATCTCTTTGCCATTATGGGTGGATAATGAAATATTCTGAATTCTCAGTTATGTCCACTGAAACCCAAAATGAATATAAGGGTGGTTTCTCCAGACTTCTTTTTTTTTTGAAAGATGAGGCAATACTTTTTGGATAACGCAATAAGAAAACTGAAGGATGGTACAGTAGTGCATCCTCCTTCTAGGCAATTCCATTATTCTTCCTTGGTATTTAAATTTTTAAGTATAGTTGGAAATAACTGATGAGTAATGATGAAGTAATTGTCAGGATGATGAATTAGAAAAGATTTTAAGATATAGGAAAAACACTGAGGTCCCATAATATATTTTGGATTTATAAAAGGGTCCAATGTAGTTATATGGTAATTGCCAGAAAAACATGACTTTTATTATTTTTTAAAGTAAATTTTCTCTTTGTTCTTTGGAAGACCTCTAGGAAAAAATAAAGTCATGAGATATGAATCCTTACAAATAGAACTGCTCAAAAAAGAAATTAAGCAACAAAAACTTGGATCCAGTAGGCCCCGATGGTATTACCAAGGGCTAAGTTTGAAATGCATATTAGGTGTCCTAGTGGTAATGTGGAGTAGTTGTTGTCTCTGTGAGGCTGGAGCTCTAGGGAGATCCAGGCTAGAGATTTCATCTGAGAGTCATCAACACATTTTTGGTATTTGAAGCCTTGAGTCTAGATGGGGTCACCTGGGAAGAGAGTATAGATTGGAAAGAGGAAAGAGCCAGGAATAGACCCATGGCATACAAGGCTTTTTTTTTTTTTATGTTATGTTAATCACCATACATTACATCATTAGTTTTTGATGTAGTGTTCCATGATTCATTGTTTGTGTATAATACCCAGTGCTCCATTCAGTATGTGCCCTCTTTAATACCCATCACGAGGCTAACCCATCCCCCCACCGCCTCCCCTCTAGAACCCTCAGTTTGTTTCTCAGAGTCCGTAGTCTCCGTGGTTCGTCTCCCCCTCCGATTCCCCCCCCTTCATTTTTCCCTTTCCTGCTATCTTCTTCTTTATCTTTCTTTCTTTTTTTTTTAACATATAATGTATTATTTGTTTCAGAGGTACAGGTCTGTGATTCAACAGTCTTACACAATTCACAGCGCTCACCATAGCACATACCAGCAATTGGGAGGGTATGTGCATACAAGGCTTTTTAGAAGTTTGGTGAAGGAAAAGAAGCTTCTGAGAAGGTATAATCAGTGAGGTAGGACCCTGTGATATTTAGAGAAGAGCTTTTTAAGGAGGAAGTAATCAATTGGGTCAAAGGATGTTGAGAGAGAATTAAAAAAAGTGAGGTCAGAGAAGTTTAACCATGGACTTAAAAAGAAATGGAGGGGGGTCATTGATGACCTTGAGAAGAGCTGTTTCATTGAAGTGGTGAGGTAAAAAGCACATTTATAATGGATTGAAGTGAGGAAGTAGAGATAAAAAGTAGAGGCAACTTTCAGTAGGTTTTGCTGTGAAGAGGAAGCAGAGAAATGGTGGGTAGTTGGTGGAGGTTTCTTTTAATCCACGTTAGGGGATTGAGCGGAATGGGTAGAGTACCTAGAATTGGGTGTGTGAGCCAGGGAGATATTGGTACCTTTTAACATATTATAAGGTTCTATATTAATATTCTCTAGGAAAGAACAGAATAGCCCCTGCTCAGTTTCTCCCTCCCTCCCCTCTCTTTTCCTTTTTTGATGTTAAAAAACTGTAAGATTTTTACTTGCTTTTTTGTGTGTTAGAGACAAAACACTAAGCACTGCCTTGCCTTGTCTGGTTTTTTTTTTTTTTTTGATGCAAATCAACAGGGAAAAAAATGAATCTTAAGCAAATACCAGTTTTCTGGTCTATATTTAATACTTTAAGTGAAATGTACTGGTAGCAAGATTTCCTTATCATTTGGGGCTTGTATGAACTATAATAATTACTATCTAAATGATAAGATGAACTGAAATAACATTTAGTTTAGACTAGTCTAAAATTTGAATTTAGCTATTGTTTTCTTATATCAATGTTGCTTAGGATTATGAACAACAAAGGTTCTGAAGTGTATTTTATGTTTTGAGTTATAAATAATTAAAATTGAGGAAGTCTTGAGAACCTTTACTGTAGAAACTAATTTACTAAATATCTATTGAATGGGCCAGTTTGAAGCAGTCAGAACTTAAAAAACTATTTTGGATACTGTTTTGTTTCCTTAAAAAATGATATTTCTCCGGAGTGTGTAAGGGTTATACCCAGTGAAGTTGGCTCTGATCACTTCCCAGGTTTTCTTATCTGCCTTCAATTTGGCATATGATTTTTAGAACATGTTCAGTTGTTTGTGATAGGTAGTGGTGCCAACTTCATTATTTTATGATTTATAGGAATCAAATCATCTTTATAACTTTAAATCTTTATTCTTTATTTTACTTATTTTGTGTTAAAATCTTAATCCTTTGTGTTATATGTGATAGCTCAATATTGTAAGCCTACTTAGACAATAAGACTTTCTGGAACAGTTCTAAGTGATATTCTGGGAACTTAGTGGCAGTTAAACAATACAGATGTCTTTTGGCTTTTTAAATTTTCATGGTTGGCTTTCACTAAGTGAGATTGTTGGATGTAGAAATTATTTAGCGTCTTTCTCAAAAGTCCCTTCAGACTAATTTCCAAACCTAGTTTCTAAAACTCTGCAAAGAAGCAAGATCTCAAAATTTTCTAAAGTTGACTATATCAAAATTCTTTGGTGTTAATGATAAGATGGTTAGTTAAACTTATTTGGGGTGTAATGTTTGCCAAAGTATTTTACATGTTAATGCTCATAAATTTTGTATTTTAACATGTATTTAGCTTCTTTGATTCTTCCCCTTTTCCTCTCATTTCAACACACAGTTCTTTCTTTTTAAATTTAACCACAAATTTAGGGAGAAAAGGCTTCCTTCAACAAATCTTTAGTATCCTGCAGCATTATATCATGGGCTGTAAAATACTTTAGATTTGGTCCCTGCCCAAGACCTGGCCAGTTTCATGTCTTCTAAAGTTTTGCTAATAAACCCTTTGAAACTTGTGGGCCTTTTCTCTCTCTCTCTCTCTCTCTCTCTCTTTTTTTTTTTTTGGTACCTTTTACCTGTAGTATTGTCTCCTAACTTGCCTCTCTAGCAACTTCCTACTTATTCTTTACATTTCTGGGGACAGTTCCCCTCTCTCAATGTATTTCTTTTGGTGCTATTTCTTAAATATTCCTGGTATACTCTGCAGATACTTCTGCTGTAGAAACTATTTAAATATAGTTGATGCACATTTGTCTTCTCCCTAGATCTGCAGTGTCTAATAGAGTAAGTAGCTAACCATAAGTGGCGAGTGAGCACTTAAAATGTGGCTACTGCAACTGAAGAACTGAATTTTTAACTTTACTTACTATAAATTAAATGTGAATAGCCAACCTGTGGCTAGTAGCTGCTTGGTTAGACAGCATAGTTCATAGCCTTTGTAGTGTGCTAGTAGGATGAATATGGAAAGACGTGGTAAAGATCAGTATTTCTCATAAAAGTTTAGCATCTGAATTGAAGTGTGCTTGTAAATATAAAATATGCTCTGAATTTTGAAGACAGTACCAAAAAGGAATGCCATTAATAATTTTAAATATAAGCTATTGAAATGATACAATTTAGAATTCTACATTTGGCACACATTTGGGGCTCACATTATATTTCTCTTGGACAGTGCTGCTCTGACAATTAGCTGCTATGTAGGCAAGGACCTTATCTTTTTCATTTTATCACAACCATCATGGCACCTGCTGTTGTAGGTGCCCAATAACCAGTTGTTGAATGAGTGAAATAAATTGTCTCTAGAAATTGTAACCAGAAGACTTTTGAAGAATCGAAACTTTAGATTAAAGAAAGTGACTTTGCAGGTCTTTAGGTGTGGGTCTATTTCATAGTATATTTTGATACATTATACATAAACACACACACCTGCACATAGAAGGAAGAAACACTAGAAACACAATAGTCTTAGCACTTTTCCAGAGCACTTTCTATAAGGAAATCATGAAGTCCTTGAAACAGCATCTATGGCTAATCAGTGAGGCAGGTTTTATTAATAATCTCCATTTAAAGGAAACTGAGGCAGAGAAATTAAGTAACTTGCCCTAAAACACAAAAATATTAACTGGCTGACCCATGACTTGAATTCAGGCAGTCTGGCTTCATAGTTTGTACTTTTAACCACTATGCTAAGGATGTATAAAGTAGATAATTTGGTCATCCATGATTATTTAATTACTTTGAAGGTATGGAAGGATTTGTGTGAGTGAATCTTGGGAACACTTAGACTTGGAGGACTTTTGGTGTTTAGATTCCTTTGCTTTCCTGGAATGAAGGAAATTTACTTAGAACTTGCAATCTGCTTTTAATTACTTTAAGATTTATTAAAGTTCAGCAGTCAAAGTCTGTTTCTGTCCACTCAGTGAGCTCTTATATTTGTGTTTTTAGTGACTTTTTTTTCCGGCTCATAGAAAAGTATAAAGAAAGTGTTGTCACTGGTGGGGTATAAGTGAAAATTGTCATTTGGCTTCTGGCAAAACAGGAAAATGAGACGATTGCTTATATACTGGTCCCAGGAATCACCTTTCTTCTTATATGAATAAGGAAAATTTCTTCTCCGTGACAAGACCTGTAATACTTTACTTTTGGGGGGAAGTGAAAAGGCAAGGATGTAAGTTTATTTCTCCTCAGCTTTCTATTAACATTTCCCACTGAAAGTTTTATTTCATATCTAATTGAAAATCCAGTATGCTATTATACCGAATAAATCTTATCAAATGAATAGTCATGAAGCAGCAGGGTATAATATTCAAGGGAAAAGATACATTCCCTTTCATTTTTAACATGCTGCCGCAAATTCCCATATATGCTGTTTTTTTCCCCCGTTCACATTATTCTTTTCAGTAGTGACATACCTTTTGAGGATTCATACATTTGTAAGGGTATTCTGGAAAATTTAGCTTGAAAAATATGTCGAAGGAGTCAGATGGATTCTAGGTAGTGAAAATGAATTTACTTGTAGGCATCATCATTTTGCAGGCAGAAAGTTGGTTTTTTCTTTTGCTTGTGTGTGTCTCTGTTGGCGGGCACTTGGGTTGGCACATCTGCTCCACGCTGCCATCTGGGGACCTGGATCTTTTTTCTTGTCCCATTGTCCCCTAAGCAAGGTGTTGCTCTTGCCAGCAGAGATGAATGGTAAATCACCACCACCACAATCACGTTCTAGTCTGTGTGACGAGGGCAAAAACAGGTGGACGGCAAGCAGCTTTTAAAAAATATACGACCTGGAAGTTACATGCAACATTTCAGCCTCCTATCCCATTGGCTAGAACGTGGTCACGTGGACACATCTGTGTCTGCTTCCGAAGCCCGGAAATGTAGGGGGTTTTTGTTTTTGTTTTTTTAATTTTATTTATTTATTTGAGAGAGAGTGAGAGTGAGTGAACACAAGCAGGGGGAGTGGCAGAGGGAGAGGGAGAAGCAGGCTCCTTGCTGAGCAGGGAGCCCGACACGAGGCTCCATCCCAGGACCCCAGGATTAAGACCTGAGCTGAAGGCAGACGCTTAACCGACTGAGCCACCCAGGTGCCCCAGGTGTTATATTTTTAAAAGAAAAAGAAGAATGAGTGTTGGAAGGTTGTCAGTCTCTGCCCTGTGAATACTTCTCATTTATTCAGCATCTATTGTATGTTAGACATTATGCTTAAGTGCTTTATCTCTTTTCTCATTGAGTCCTCGTGACTGGGATCCAAAGAGTTTTAATGGCTCAGGTTAGGTCATCCAGAAGTAGAAGAGCTGGAATTTGAACTCAAGGTCTGTTGGACTCCCAAAGATCATGGTGTTCCCACCACACATGCCTGAGAGTTTAATAATCAGAAGAAGGGATCAAGATTTTTGACCCAAGCAACTGGAAAGATAGTGTTGTCATTAACAAAGACAAAAAAGTTGGACAATGTTGAGTGAGATGATCAGGGATTTGCCTCAAGGTATTTTAAATTTAAGATACCTGTTTAATCCAAGTGAAGATGTGGAGTAGGCAGTTGTATATGTGAACTTTGAGTTCAGCATAAATGATTTGGCTAAAGACATTAATTTGGTAGCTTCTAGTTTACAAATGGCATTTAAAACAAGAGAAGAAGTGTAGATAAAGAGAATAGGTCCAAGACTGGATATTCCATCCTTAAAAGATCTGGGAGATGAATAGGAATTAGAAAAGACTGCTTTCATAGATGAGCTTTTATTCCTCTCCTCAACTTTCTCAGTGTGTTTCTGTCTCTCAGACACAGAAGCAGAATGTCCCACTCTTTACTGCTTTTGAATCCACCAGTAGCAAACCTTTTATCATCCTAAGAATCGTAGATGGTGTCTTTGAAGTGGGAAGTATAGCCAGAAGTACCTGGGCCAAGGAAGCCAGGAACAAGAGACTCGATTCCCAATATGCTACTTTTTAATAAAGTGGGAATCTGAAAGCAAATTGAGACCTAGTTTGGTATTATCACTACCCCCATATTACTTAAGTAATACTACACATCTCTTTCCTTTCCTTTTCTGGCAGTAGTCTTTCTAATTGCTTGCTTGTTTTTGTTTTGTCTTTAATTTCTGAGTTTCCCGCAGCAATTTTCTAGTTAGTAATGAGTATTACTTTCTAGAATGTGCATCTCAGCAAAGAATACACAAGGATTTATAGATACTTTGTAGAAGATCTCTACTTTATCCCCAAAAGCTTATAAGCCTCGTTAGGTCTGCCTTTGTAGTTCACCGTCTGAATCTGTTCCCATATATCTGAATTGTTCAGGTAGAGGTATTATTGTAGAATAATGAACACCACACATTGAAAGAAACAAGTGGATGAGTTTCACAACAGTTAAGTTCAATTATGCTAGCAGTTAAAATCGATTAAAATCATTTTACAGAACTTGCAGCTTTAAACTAATGAGGACTATATTTTTTAGCTTTAGATTTTTGAAAAGGAGAAGTAAGCTTCTATCGTGATCTTTAACTTCAGGCAGGTGGAGCTGGTAGCATGCATTTTGTTACTGTGATTGGCAGATTCCTCAGTCTGACATATAACCCAAATCTCTCATTCCTGTTTTCTTTCCCAGATCAAATCTGGTATTTTCCTTAGAATCCCATCAGTCACCTGTACAATAAACTTAATTCTTTATTTATATTTAGTTTTGAGCTGTTCCTGTAGCAAATCACCACAAATTTAGTGGCTTAAGCCACAAACATTTATTATCTTTCAGTTTGGAAGTTCAGAAGTCCAGCATGGGTCTCATTAGACCAAAATCAAAGTGTCTTGGGGCTGCCTTCCCTTCTGGAGACTCTAGCAGGAAACCTGCTTCCTTGCTTATTCAGGTGTTGTCAGAATTCAGTTGCTTGTGGGACTGAGACCCCGTTTTCTTGCTGGGTGTCAACTGAGAACTGTCCTCAGCTTTCAGAGACTCCCCACATCCCTTGGCTTATGGCCCCTTGTTTGATTTTCAAAGGCATCGACAGCAGGTTCAGTCATCCTCAGGCTCTGAAATTCTCCTCCTCCTTCAGTCTCATTTCTCTCAGGCTAGCAAGTTAAATTCCTTTTACAGACTCGTGATTAGTATGGGCCCATTGGGATTTTCAAGGGCAATCTCAGCATCTCAAGGTTCATACTCTTCATCACATCTGCAAAATCCCTTTTGTCATATGTAAAGTAGCATATTCCCAGATTGATGAAGGAGGACAGCCTAGGACGGGGACATCTTTGGGAGTGCATTCTGCCTCTTACAGCATTTCTCATATATATATATATATATATATATTTCTAAAGAGAATATAAAGTACAGCTTGACTTTAGCAATAAAAAAATAATTTAGACAAATTCTCATTCCTTTTTTCTCCCCTCATCCCTTTTAATACGATTGCAATCCCAGGGAATTTAGTTTAGAGTTTGAGAAGAGATAAAATTAATCTCTGTGACTAAAACTTCAGTATAACTGGTTTTATCTAAGTCACAGTATTCCAACTCTCTATTTAATTGTGATGCTCAGGAGACGAGAGAAAGGCTTTAATATTGACAGTGACAGTAATGGTGATTGTGATTATGATGCTGAACCTTTGAGGAGTTCAGTTTCCTTTTCATACACATGAAAGGTCTTTTGTTGTCTTTTGAGAATTATCTTCTAATTGTTAAGATGTCTGAGAGTGTCGTGTTTGGTTCAGATTGTTCAACCCATTTTTTCATTGTACCTGGGGATCTTACTCTGACTTGAATCTTGTAATTCATATGGAAAAGAAAACGTATTTGTGAGGTGACAGCATGTTTATAAACGTGAAGGCTTTTTTTGAATTGCTTTGTCAATATCAGAAATAAGAATGTCTAGTATACTTATACTTTCCGTACCTCTTAAAAGATTTTTGGAAAATTTAAATGTGCCTCATATTTTAACAGGTGAATGCCATTTTGGTACAAAAGCAGGCTGGTACTGATATTTACATATAAGATCTATCCTTAGGTAACTGACTTCTGAAGCTATTTCTTCTTAGTGATGTTTAGATAAATTCAAGTCTGCTACTAAATAAAAGTGCCAGTGCCTCAAAGCTCTGTTATTCGAAGGATATTTAAGAGATCTAAAGGCCTGAAATGAATATTGTTGGGGGTGGGGTGGGATTTGAACATACATATTTTTCTCTACCTTTTTATTTTGAAAAATATCAAGCCTCAGCATAGTTGCAAGAAGAGTACAACAAACACTTGTGTTTCCTTTCACCCATATTCACTGATAATGTGTGCATAAATGTAGCAAAATATTAACTAACGTGTGTGTGTGTGTGTGTGTGTGTGTGTGTGTATAGACAGAAATACAGATTCTTTTCTCCCCGAATTGTTAGACAGTTGGTTGCAGACATTTCACTTAGAAATATTTTAGCATGTATCCCACTCAGGAAATTTAACAGTGATACAATACTATTATGTATTATGTAGTTCATATTCAAATTTCCCCACTTTTCAGATTCTGAAATAGCAAATGATTTTGAAAGGGCATTTACCACTTTGAAAACAGGAAAATCACTTTGAAAAGAATTTTAAATATTTATCATGTGAAAACCATGGCAAATTCTAAATGAATGCCCTGGAGTACAGTTCAAAGCCAGAGAGAATTCAAGCTGTGAATTTTCAGTATAGTTTTAGGCATCAAAACTATCAGCAAATCATGTGAAGTCCTAAACTCTGTGTGCTGTTGATGTTTTCTTATAATTTACATACTTTTTTGTGAAGATAAGAACATGGAGTCTCCAAAGTCTTGAGATGGGAATGGAGTGGAAGGTTTCTTGTTAGGTTCTCTTTGAACTCTAAAATTCTATGGTTTCAATAATTGAACAGATATTAACTATCTATTAAATATGTAACATTGTGCGTGCTGGGTGCTCTAGGAAATATGGAGATAATCTTTGATCTCTAAGAATTCTAAGGGAGAAAGAAGTAACGAAGCAATAAATGAAAGTAAAGTGTATATGAAGAGAACAGTAAGATATCTATATATTAACAAAATACAGTGGAAATTCAAAAAAAGAAGAAAGTGGGCTGGGTGGTAAGAAGAGAACAGATAGGCTTTACTGGGTTGTAAATATTTGTTAACAGAAATCCAGGGTTTCTACTGTAGTTTACCTGTTTATGTAAAAATTTTAACTGGAATTAACTGTATCAATAAGCGCAAGGCTTGTGTAACTGAACAAAAATAGAAGCTCCTGTAAGTGATATAGTGCAAATACGAATAACCATTACAATTTTTAATGAAAAGAATATATTAAACTAAATTTAAGTGTAGAGAAGTAGAAATTAACAAGAAAAATATCTATAGCCATCCCATTGAAAGCTAATACCTGCCAATGTCACTCGATTTTCTTTCCATCATCTCTTCTGTCTTGTCTGTATATTTACATTAGATCTTGCCAAATGTAAATTATATTCTGTTTCAAATGATAAGCAATGTTTTCATTTTATTTTATTTTTTAAAGATTTATTTAGGGCGCCTGGGTGGCTCAGTTGGTTAAGCGACTGCCTTCGGCTCAGGTCATGATCCTGGAGTCCCGGGATCGAGTCCCACATCGGGCTCCCTGCTCAGCGGGGAGTCTGCTTCTCCCTCTGACCCTCTTCCCTCTCGTGCTCTCTATCTCTCAAATAAATAAATAAAATCTTTAAAAAAAAAATAAAGACTTATTTATATGAGAGCAAGAGAGAGAGGTGAGGGAAAGAGGGAAAGAATCTCAAGCAGTTTCCCTGCTGAGCACAGACTTAGGGCTCAATCCCAGGACACTGAGTTCATGACCTGAGCTGAAATCAAGAGTCAGACTCTTAACCAATTGAGCCACCCAGGTGCCCCAGTTTTTTTCATTTTAGTATCACATTTTGGTAAACACCCTTTTATTTATTTATTTTAATAGATTTTATTTATTTATTAGCCAGAGAGAGAGAGTGCACAAGCAGGGGGAGTAGCAGGCAGAGGGAGAAGCAGGCTCCCCGCTGAGCAAGGAGCCCGATGCGGACTCTATCCCAGGATCCTGGGATCATGACCCAAGCCGAAGCCACCTAGGCGTCCCTTGTAAACACCATTTTTAAAAGGAGCATAACATTGAGTGCTTGTGGCCTGATTTATTAAAACCATCTCCTATTGTCAAACAAAAGAATTCAGTCTTTATAAAGAGAAAACAATCACAGAAATGGTTAAGTGCTGATGAGAGAACAGACTTATCTCCTTGGAAAAATCTACCTTCATTTTTTTACCCTGACGGTTCACCACACCAAACGGTTTCATTGTCATTTCTCTTGCTCATTTGTGGCTAACATTTTAACAGACCATTACTAAATTATTTAAACCTTCTATTGGATCGAGTCTAAAAAATTCAGTGTTTTGTTGACTATTGGGAAGGAGTCTTCTGTATATAATTTTACTTTTATAAAATAACTTATTAAAAGCGGGAAAGGCATGAGAAGCAAGTGAAAAAGAAATGTGGTTGGCACACTGGGAAAGCTAAAAGAATTTCATTACAACCAGTAAAAATCTAGAAAAATTAAAATTTTGTGTACTATTTAATTGGTAATTCAGACATATAATACTGAACAGAAAAAAACTCTTTCTCTTACCCCCGCATTATTCCCCAGTTCCCCTTCTAGGGGGCAGTTACTGTTATGCTGTTCTTGTGTTTCTTTATAGGATGTTTGGTGCATATATAAGCACATGTTCACGCACATTCACATATGAACATATTATTCAACTTAATACAGTAGCCACCTCACACCCATTCGGATGGCTACTATTAAAAAACAAAACAGAAAATAACAAGTATTGGTGAGGATGTGGAGAAATTGGAACCTTTGTGCACTGTTCGTGGACATGTAAAATGGTGCAGCAGCGGGCGCCTGGGTGGCTCAGTTGGTTAAGCGACTGCCTTCGGCTCAGGTCATGATCCTGGAGTCCCGGGATCGAGTCCCATGGAGGGCTCCCTGCTCAGCAGGGAGTCTGCTTCTCCCTCTGACCCTCTTCCCTCTCATGTGCTCTCTATCTCTCATTCTCTCTCTCTCAAATAAATAAATAAAATCTTTAAAAAAAAATGGTGCAGCAGCTATTGAAATCAGTGATGGCAGGCAGTTCCTTAAAAAATTAAAAATAGAAATACAGTATGCAGGGGCACCTGGGTGGCTCAGTCAGTTAAGTGGCTGACTCTTGGTTTCAGCTCAGGTCATGATCTCAGGGTCATGAGATCCAGCTCTGAGTCTGGCTCTGTGCTGGGATTCTGCTTGGGATTCTTACTGTCTTCCTCTCCCACTGCCCCTTCCACTATGCGAGCGCATAGGTGTACATGCATGCACTCTCTCTCTCTCAAACAAATAAGTAAATAAAATCTTCTAAAAAAATGTAAAAGATTTAATACCTTTGGAGCTTCTTTCATGATTCTCAAATAGCTGTCTCTAGGTTCAACTTTCTTAAACCACCTACTTGCCATCTCTGCCTGGTTGTTTCATGGGCATCTCGCCATCACACACCTAAAACAGGACTCGTGGTTACCATCTTTCTACCCAACCTGTTACTTTCCACGTGTTTCCCTCTATTGTAAATGGCAGCTCCATTTGTTGAGTTATTCAGGCCCAAACTTTTGGAGTTGTCTTCAGCTTCTCTCTTTCTCGCACATTCCGTATCTAATACCAGCAGATTCTGCAGGTCTTAACTTCAGAATATCTCACATCTGACAGCTTTTTACCGCCTCTGCCTACCCTAGTCAAACTGACTTACCTTTCTTCTAGAGTTGGATTTCTGCTGGCCTCCTGATGATTTTCCCCAGGTCTACTCTTGCCTCTTAAAAGTCACTTCTTACAGAGATTTTAAAATTCTTTCTTTTGAAAACATTAACCAATTGTCACACTTCCCTGTTTAGAATTCTTCGATGACCACTCACAGCACTTTGGATAAAGTAACACAGTTCCTACCACGGCTTACAAATCCCTACATGGTCTGGCCTGGCTACCTCGCTGACCATAGCTTCTACCACTTTCTCCCGTGTTTTTGAGTTCCAGCATTAGTTTCCATGAATATTACCAAGAATACTCTAGCCTTAGGGTCTCCCCTCTTAGTTACCCTCCCCTGAAACACCCCCAGATATCCACACAGTCATCCACAGAATGCTTCCCTCAGTTCATTCAGATACCAACTCAGATGTTATCTCTTCAAATCTTACTTGGCTACCTTATCTACCCAGTTACCCCATTCTCCCCCATCGTGCATATTTCCTTAACTTGCTCTGTTGTAATTCATAGCACTTATCTCCGTGACATCATGATTTACATTAACTTATTTTAGTCTGTTTCCCCCCAGTAGGCTTTGTGGTCTGTTCACTACCTGGAGCAATGTCTGGCTTGTGAAAAGTTCACTACCTGGACCAGTGCCTGGTTTGTGAAAAGTAGAGTGTAGTATTAAAAAAACAAAAAAAAACCAGCTCTGGTGGAAGATTGCTTGGGTTCAAATGCCATTTCCACTACTGTGATCTTGAGCAGGTTGCTGAACTATTATGTGCCTCAGTGTTCTCATCTGTGAACTGATGATAACAGTTTCTGCCTCTATGGATTGTTCTACATAAAATGAATTAATCAACGTTGAAGTGCCAGTTCATGCCACGTAGTAAATGTATAAGTTATCTGTTGCAGCATAATATATTACCCCAAAATAAAGTGGCATAAGAAAACAATAAACGTTTTTATCTCATAATGTTTCTGTATGTGAAGAATTTAGGAGTGGCTTGCTGGCTCAGAGTCTCTCATGAGGTGACAATCAAGAGATAGGTCAGGGCTGCAGTCATCTGAAGGCTTTATTTGGGGTTAGGGGATATACCTTCACGATGGCTCACTTACTCTCATGGCCAGCAAATTGGTGCCTGAGCTATTGTTGGCAGGAGGCCTCAGTTCTTCACCACATGGTTCTCTTCATTGGGTTGTTGAATATTCCTCTGGCTTTTCCCAGAGCAAGTGATGCCAGAGAGAGCAAGGTAGAAGCCACAATGTCTGTTACAATTTAGCTTTAGAAACCACACACCGTCACTGTTACAATATTCTAGTGGTCACACAGGCCAGCCCAACTTAATGTAGGTTTGGGGCACGCTTCACAAGGTGAATAGGAAGAGGCAGTAATCATTGGAGGCCATTTTGTAGTGTGGTGACCTTAATAAGTGATATATGAGTTTTACTGTTATTGTAGTAGATGAAATACTTGGTTGAATGTGCAGAAGCATAAAGATCCAATTCATTATGATGATGTTGCGTGGTATGTTTCTCATCCTGTAGTTTTCAGCTTCTCTGCATCCTTATATTTAAGGTGCTCTTTTGTTAGTAGCTTATACTTTTGGTTTTGATCCAGTAAAATAATCTTTCTTTTAATGGAATATTTAGTCCATTTGCATTTAATATAATAACATTTTGGTTTGAATCTTTTTGTTATTTTTTATTTGTTCCACCTGATCTATGCCATTTGGTCTCCTTTCTTGCCTTCTTTTGAATTATTTTTTATCATTTCATTTTATCCTATGAACTTGTTAGTTGTATCTTTTTTTTACTATTAGTGATTTCCTAGAGGTTAAAACTTGCATTTTTTTTTTTTTAATTTAGTCTGATTACCACTTTCTGACAAGGTGAGGACTTTGGAACACTTCAACTCCATTTATTACCATTTTGCCTTTAAGCTGTTCTTGTAGTAAGTTTAGATTCTCTGTATATTTTAAACTCAAGATATGATTTTTGTTGTTTTATATAATCATTGAGATTTACCCACATTTTCACCCTTTCCATTGATCTGCATTGTTATCGTATGTCATTCCTTCTGTCTGGGATTATTCTTTGTTTGCTGGAAGAACTCCTTTCATTATTATTCCCTTTAGTGCAATTCTGATGATAAATTCCCTTGATTTGTATTTGTTCAGAAATGTCTTTATTCCACCTCCTTTTTTGAAGAGTATTTTTACTAGGTATAGAATTTAGGTAGGGCATGATTTTTTCCCAGCTCTTAAAATATTTTATTCAATTTTCTTCTGACTTATACTTTCCATTGAGAAGTGGGAGTTGCTCTTTTGAAGGTACCACCCTGCTGCTTTTCAGAGTTTCTCCTCATTTTAGCAGTTTGTACCATGATGTGCTAAGTATGGTTTCTGTTGTGTCGATTATCCTGTTAATTGTCCATATTGCTTTGAATCTATGGTTTGGTGTCTGAGGTCAATTTGGGGAAGTTCTTGGCTGCTCTTTCTTCATATATTACTTCTGCTACAGCCTCTTTCTCCTCTGGGACTACAGTTATATCTATGAGACCTTTTCACCATGTCTCATGCTCATACACTCATTGCCATACTTTCTTACCTTTTTTCTGTATTTTAGTCTGGATAATTTTTTCTGACTTACCCTCCAGTTCACTAATTTGTTAACATGCTTGCGAACCCCATGTATTAAGTTCTTAATTTCAGTTATTGTCTCTTTCAGTTGTAGAATTTGCATTTGATTATTTTCCCCTTGGCTGTCTATTGTGAAAAGCCTTTCACAATTTGAAAATTTCAAATTTTAAAGAACAATCAATCCTCATATACTCTATCTGAATTTATCATTTGAATACATTTTGCCACATTTGCTTTATCTCTGTATATAAATCCTTTTGCCCCTACCCCCAACCATTTGAGAACAGGTTCAGACATCATGACTCTTCCTCCCTAAATATTTCATTAAGTTTTTCCCTCAAATACTTTGACATGTATTTCCCAAGAACAAAGACTTCTATATAATATAATTATTATAGAGAATATAATACACTAGAGAATTTAATACATATGTAATGTATGTAATAAAGAGTAATGTGTAATACAGAGTCTATATTTTAATTTTTCCCAAGTGTCCCAGTAAAATCCTTTATAGCTGACCCACCCCCCTGCTCAAGGGTCATATATGGCATTTAGTTGTCCTATTTGGTCTCCTTTAAGTTAGAACCATTTCCCAGCCTTTTTTGGGTCTTCCTTGGCATCCACATCTTTAGGTTCTAGGCTGGTTGTTTTGTAGAAGTTTCTCCAATTTGGATTCATCTCGTTGTTTCTTCATGATTAGTCTTGGATTAAACATTTTTGGCAAGAATACTGCAGAAAATCATGGTCAGTTTGTCTCATTATTGGTGTTAAGTTTGATCATTTATGACTAAGGTGAAAATGCTAATTATAAAAAATCACAATCTCTAAATTAGTAATGGTTCATACATGTTAAATGATGTATCAAAGTATCTCTTTCCCTAGAGTAGGAAACCTGGCAGAAACTTAGATCATTTCCAGTACTAGAGTATTTCAAGTCGAAGGAGTCTTAAGTACTGTTCACATTTTATGCCTGACTCACTGACAACTCAGTTAACATGTCCACAAACAACTCTGTTTTAGTTAGGGGTCTTTTCCCTTTTGAATTTTGATCGCTCAGCTGAAGGCTCTTTAGTGAGTGGTGATGTGAGTACTTTTATATACTTAATACAAATTAATGAGTTTTGTTAATAATGGTTTAAACGAGGTAGGTTGTGTTCACATGTTTTGTTATTTGTAAGAAATCCTGATTCAAGATCTGCTATGCTAGCTTAAATAGATCCTCAAAATAAGACCATACATTAAAACAAAAACAAATTTTAAAAATCCCATGTATATTAGAAAAACTCTTTTTAGTCTTTTGTGGTACTTGATTTTTTCTAGGTTTTCATAGGAATCAGTTTTTATAAAATGCCTCTTAGACTATATTGTCTGCAGGCAGATGCTCCATCTCTGGAGCATCAAGAGATGCAAAAACATTTGGAGCCCGTATAACTGCTAATTGATTAGAAACAATACTAAATACATGGACTTAAGGAAGTCATAGAGTATCTAAAGAGTTTTAAAACCCATTTGCCAGACTCTCCTATAAATATAACACTTGGTAGAGAAAGTTCCACAAGCTTTTTTTAGAATTCAAGAAGATACTTAGCTTGTAGATTTCCAAAGAATGTGACGTTGTGTTTTGGTTTAGTTCTTGAGGATACTGTCCCTTTTTTTTAATGATGGTTTATAATCATATTTGAACTTGTAACGTTATAATTCTGTGAAGGTAAGATAAACATAGTAGGAACTAAACTGATTAAGATCCTGTTTATGCAATATTATTAATAAAACAAACTGACTTATCATTTAAGACTAAAGTTTGTGTTTGTTGTTAGGAACATAAAGTCTTACCTCTAGGAGCTTACAGACTAACAGAGACAGAGGTGTAAACAAATACTTACAATAAAGTGTATATAATCATCATAGAAAATATGGAAACACAGCAGAGAGCTCAGGTAACTCTGCCATATTAAAACAGAGCTGTATTATGACTATGTAAATCAAAACAGCTGACATCATCAGACCTGCAGTGATTCATAGAGGTCTTGGCCCTGGCAAATAGTTGTGCTATCCTCTAAGATATTCCTGGGTCTTCTTTAACAGACCAGATTGACCAGATAAATGGCTTTGAAGCTTTTAAATCTTCTAAAATTTAAATTTAAATCTCTTAAAATCTTTTAAAATCTTTTTTTCAGCTTTGTGTTTACCTTTATCTGATACTATTTTAGGCTCATAGTCTGATAAAGGAATTGTGTTTTAACTTGCTACTTTTTTGCCTTTTATTAGTACTATTTATGGTTTTCAAATATTTTGACTTTAGACAATTTTCAGGTAGATATTATACTTGAATTGATTACTACTTCAATTTAATATTTGTTGAAATTTGTCTTTGCCAAGAATAACATTTCTGGCCAATATAAATAGAATTCTCTTGTGTTTTTGTTCTAGAAGAGGTTGCATGTTTCTAAGTTTGATGTTAGAATTAGGAATTGGGTGTGCCAGTTGGATGGGTGGATGGATGGATGGATGGATAAATGCTTGCAATAGCTCAGTGCCTCTGAATTCCTACATATGTCTGTTTAATGTGGCTGTCAGCATTGAGTAAATCAGGAAGCAAATTACTCTCCAAATCCAAGTAAGGATCTGCAAAGTTTCTTGGAATTTCACAGAAGGAGCAAACCACTGCCTTGACTGAATAAGCACTGATAATCAGCTGCTTGTGTATTTTCCTAGCCCTTTGTTTATTTTATCTGTTTATTGATTTATTAATTTCTTAGTATTTATCAGTATTGCCTTTTATTGGGAAATTTTTCCCCTATTTTTTTTATGACATTGAACCAATCTTCAGTTGTTTAGATTTTCAAGATGTGTAAATGTTTGTATTTATATTTTTCCAATTTTTTGCTCAGTACTGATTTTCAAGGAAAACCTGGCCCTTAATAAACAAGCAAATTTGCAGGCTGGAAACATTTTTTTATAAATTAATTTTTATCTAGGCCAGATTACTCTAAGACACGTGATTTATTGCCTGAGGCTTCTTAGATTTCTTACAAAATGCATTATATTGCCTGACCAAAATATAATATCATCTAGGTAATACAATTTAATTAGAGCTTAATTGATTGAACCAGATTCAAGAAAACAGTGCTAAATTTTAATTTTCTCAATACTGTAAATGTCTTTTTCAGTCTTCAGCTTGGTTAACTTCTATAATTTGCAATTATTCCAGTTACTACCTAATATATGCACTAGAATTCCTTAAAACAGATCTTGAGAGGCATTTTCATTGTACAGTATTTTCCCTCCATATACAATATATATATTCAGATATATGCATATATACATTAACTACATACTACTTTTCCATGACTTTAAGGTCAGAAGCTGTGTTTTCCCTATCTTTGTCTTTCTCTCTTTCCTTTCCTTTTTTTTTTTTTTTTAAATAGGCTCCACACCCAACGCAGGGCGTGAACTCACGACCCTGACATTGAGAACTGAGCTGAAATACAGGGTTGGACACTTAACCAACTGAGCCGCCCAGGCTCCCCTTTATCTTTGTATTTCTAATATTTGGCATAAAGTAGCTACTCATTGGAAGGAAGGGAAAAAGAAATTGAGTAATCTTCAGGTACTGAGAACATCACCATTAAATTACTGAGTCCAATTTCCATTCTCTTCTATATTTACTTAGTTTGGTTATTTCAGTAGGAATATGAAAAGTACAGATATCACCCTGAAAGAAATGAATAGAAACTTCTGGAAAATAGAATGTTAAGGTTTAGAGAAGTGATAAGTGTCTCCTCACTGGAAATGAGCAAGCAGAGATTAGATTATTCCTTGACAATGATGTTGAAGAGAGAGTCCCTGTAATGGATAGAAAATTTAAGGTGACATCTAGTATCTTTTTTATCTTCACATTTCTGTGAAAAGTCTATTTACTTTAGTAATTAGAAAGTCAGATTTTACAGCATGCTAGAGAGTCCAAAGAACTAGATGTAAAAAACAAAAACAAAAACAAAAAAACACCAAAGGGTATGGTTCTTTAAGTACAGTTTAAGGAGGATTTCTCATATTATATGTGGGAAGGAAGGAACTTTGATATTTAAATAGAATTCATCATTTCCTAAACAGGAAATCTAGATGTTGGACAAGAAGAAAAAATAATTTTGGCAATATAAAAGTTAAAACTTATATTGCAAATAGAACATAAAATTAATACTTACAAATTTGGAAAATATTTGCAATAGGGATGTCAGATAAAAGGGTTTGTATGTATAATATGCAAAGAGCTCTTACAGTTTGATAAGAAGATAATCAAGTAGGAAAATAGGAAAAGGGTATGAATTTTAGGAAAGCAAATTCAGATGTTCAAGAACATTTCAAAAGATGGGCAGACTTATGAGCAGTGAAATGCAGATTAAAATAATACCAAACTATGATGTTATATCCATAAGATTGGCAAAAATTAAAATGATCCAAAACACCTGTTACTTGGGATGGGGCTGTGGGAAGTTATTTGCATACATTGCTGATGGAAATGTGAGTCGTTATTGCTTCTAGGAAGGCAATCTGGCGATCTCTATTCAATTGAAAATACACATATTCTGTGCCCTACTAATTCCGCTTCAGGAAATCTGCCTCTCAGGAAAAAAGCACTGGTATGTACAAGAATGTTTATTTCAGCCCTATTATAATTTGGAAAGTTACAAACAATTCCTGTTAGTAGTGGAATGGATAAATAAATTATAGTATATCACAATGTAAAATATTATATTGCCATCAAAAACAACATTATATGAGCTAACTTAGAGGGACTTTCTGTGAGGTATTATTGAATGAGGAAGGAAATAGGTACAGAAATATGTATTGATAATCCTGTTCTTTTGTAGAACAAAAAAAACCTATGGGTTTATATATGTATGTCTACCTTCATATGAATGTATTAGCGTGTGACAGTGTAGAAGAATGCATTACTAGAGGGGTTAACGTGTTTTGGGGACTGATAGTAAGGTGGCAGGAGTTAGGAAGAGGAGAGAGGAACACGCATTACCAGG
This sequence comes from Zalophus californianus, assembly GCF_009762305.2. Classification (NCBI taxonomy): domain Eukaryota; kingdom Metazoa; phylum Chordata; class Mammalia; order Carnivora; family Otariidae; genus Zalophus; species Zalophus californianus. Next base: position 95,605,816 of record NC_045598.1, read on the forward strand.
CAATTAGACGTGAGAATGGAACTCAAGGGGGAAGTCAAGATTCCAAATCTAAATTTGAGAGCCTATTGCGGTAATATTAGATGCTGACAAAAACCATGGCTGCTGACCTCTTAGCATTTATCTCTATTTTCTGCCATATATTTTACCACTATCTGCTTTGCCTTTGCAAGAGCTCAGCAATAGGTTTTATAATATTTTCCACTCCAGCCAGCTTATATAAAAACAGTGTTCCTCAGATGACCTCTTTACATCCAGGAGATACACAAAAATCTTTGAACTGATAAGGTCTTGATTTTTTTATTCACAAAGTAGAATCATCATACTGCTTTGCTTTCATGTCCACACTGCCCAGCACGACACTTAGCACGGAGCAGATACTCAGCAAATGTTAACTGAATGACTAAATGAAGAGACCAATTTCTTTGTAACGTGGTATCATCTCTATCTTCTAAAGAAAGGCAGGTTTGTTAGGAGACAGGAAAATACAACTACTGACTGTTCCCATTTAGCCACCCTAGTGGACAGAGAGAGGTCCGATCTCCTAGTATTTACCTGTCAGCCTTATTGAGCATCCCGGGCTCTTGGAACTGTCAGTATGGCCAAAAGAGAGATTTTCCAAGCAAGTCTCTTTCTTAATCCCTGCTAATTCATTGAAGAAGTGTGAAGACAAAAAAAAAAAAAAAGATTTTAAAAAGAAAGAAACATGGTACATAAACATGGGAAGTGTACCTGGAAGTATTTTTTTTTTAAGGGGAAAAAGAGAGACAGAAGGTGGACTCTGTAGAGTGATTGAAAGATGGGAATCTTAAGGGTGAAGACCTCTCTTTTCAGGTTTCCTTATGCCGGTCTTAACCTCTCTGGGCAGAGGTCTGGAGTCGAGGCTGGGTTTGCAGGCCTTGGCTCATTTTTCCACTGTTTTCCTCACAGGCTCAAAGGGCCATTGAAGTGGTAAATAAATGCACTTTGAAGCTATCACAACTCACCTTGTTAGCTGAACTTCGCTCAGGGGCAATTATCACAGTTCCCAGTCAGCCAAGCTTGTTTGTGTTAACTGTAGAGGAGGTGTGAGAAAGACAGAAGAGAACCAGACAGGGAACCATTTGGGAGATGGGAGAGTGTGAGTGCTGATCTGCTCTCCCCTCTGACAGACGGCATGCTTCTCCTTGTTGCTCTAAATGGACCTGTGTCACATTTTGCCCTGTGCAGGAAGCATTGCCTAATGGGAGAGCGGAGTCAGAGCAGGAGGAAACATCTAAGCTTTATTGATCTTTGCTTATCCTACATCACTCCTCCCCACTGTGAAAATGATTGATGTTTTAAAAAACCTTTGGGAGCCTTTGTTGGATGTTGCCATTGCTGTTTCAAAACAGGAAAACAATTATGCATAAATGATGGGGAGAAAATATCTTTCTTGATTTTTTTCCCCCTCCTAACAATGAGTGGGAGGAAATTACACAAAGTGAGTAAATTATGGTATCATTTATAAACCATTCCATTTTCACTCAGGCAACCGTAAATGTTAAGCAAGAGGGTCTTTGTGAAGACTTTGCTGTTATGTTTGCATATTTATCAAAGCTCTTTGATAGAGAGAGGTTTGTTTGTTCTTAAATTACCATTTTGAGATCTAGAAATTTTTTCCCAACGCAAAACAACAAAGCCAGCCCCCCACCAAAAGAAAAGAAAAAAGAAAAAAAAACCCTATTATTTAAAAAACCTATTTCTCAATCCTACAGCGAGTGACTCCATGGTTACTTTTGCCTTACTATGGATTCTCTCAGCTGAAATTAGGAGAAAGTTTCGATTTCATTCATCACTAATGAATGCTCCTCAATGATCTTTTCATGTAAATTATGTCATGGTTGTACACAGGCAGTCTCTGTGGCATGAGATGATTATTCCGTAATTCATACAAATAAGTCTCAAAGGTTGCCTGTGAAGAGCATTTTCTGTATTGTTCATCAGTTATGGCCCCATTTTTTCTGCAATTATTAAGTTCTTTTTAACCAGATATTTCCAAACCATAATCTCTTGAATATTGTTGATATCGTAACTGCTACTTAAGTAATAGGAACTGAGTATTTGTTAAGATGCTTCTAGACATGACACAGAAGAACAGTAAGCTTCTAAGATAAACAGAGGTGTCATACAAAGTTAATCCTAGGCCTTGACTGAACTTGTTTTCTTTTTCATTCGGGAGACTATTATCTACCCCCGTGACATTTCAAGTGTGTAAATGTGCACTTGACTCAAATCACCAAATATCTGTTTGGTCTTTTCAGCATGACTCTTGAGTCTGTCCCTTCTGCTGATAACTTCATCTTTCACCAAGACAAAAAATAAACTGTCATTGGGATCTCTCCGTGAAGTTTTTTCCATCCTTCAGCTGTTTCTCTTTCACGCTGTTGCCAGATTATTTTGCCAAACGCTAAGTCTTGGTCATGCCACACTCATGCTAAAGACCTCCAACATCTTAAATTGTGTAGAGGAGAAATTCTAAGCTCTAGGTTCACGTGGAAGTCCCTCAACTTTCTGGCCTCAGCCTAATTTACTAGTTTCATCATCTGCCCTGTGATCTTCCCCCTCCCCCATCACATCATATTAAAGCCGTATTGAACAGCTTCTCTAAACTTACCTCAGTGACTCCACTTTTACGGGCACTGTTTTCCCTGAGTGTCATTCTCTCATTTTGCAATTCAAATGACCTTTGATTTCTCTAGGACTCTGTATCCTTATAACACATGTCCAAATCTCTGTTATAACATTAATACATTACCTTATGATTGCGTCTATCTTTCTCACTAGATTAGGCTCTTTAAAGATATGGACTAATCATTATTTTTGTAAATTCTCCCTCCTGTGTTGGTTGTGGTGCCTGACATATAGTAGGTGTTCCATACGCCTTCGAATGTTGAATTGAGTGCATATATATGGTTTAAACACTTTTTCACTCCCCAAAGAATTTGTTTCAGCTGTAAAAATGCTTAAGGAATATAGCGTCCTCTTTCTATCACATTCTTCCAAAGTAGCACCTGTTCAGAATATTCTGGTATTTTAGTTGTGGGTGAGGAGAGGCATCCTTAAAATATGATCTATAAGACCTTGTTAAAATTTACCTGGTAATTTTTACAGGAGAGTGATCATATATGAGCACAACCTGGGAAAGAATGAAGGGATAGTCATTTTTAATCAGACAAACTCTTAAGTTATAAAGTTGTCCTTTCTTGAGTTATTTGTGAGTTTTGTTTTTGCTTAACTAGAAAATAGTTGAGTTCGGAGTACCAACTGTTGATTACTTGGAAGCTAGTCAGTAGAAGCAGGTGGTTGGATTTAGTGTGTCCTTGCCTCAAGGGGGAAAAAAATGAGTTTTGCCTTATATCATCCAATTTGTTGTTTCCTTTCTTTCAGCAGCAAATCAGTTTCAAATTTTAAACATAAGTATGACTGAACTTAAGCATTTGCTGTGCAAATGTTCTAGGTGTGTACTTTTCACTTTTATGTCTCTAGGTGATTAGTTTAGAAGATTCTGCTTCATGAAATGGCAGATGTCTTCCCTGCCTCCATGAGGTAATTACAGGTTGATTACATTTTTATGTTCTGTCTGCATAAAAATTTGCTTATCACTGCATAAAAATTTGGCATAGGACTATGTTGAATAATTACATTCATCAGGCGAATATTTATGCTAGTATTCACCTCCCACCCACAAAAAAAAGACCCAAACATTTTTGCTTAAGTAGAATCAAGTTAAGTTGAACGTCACAAATAGTATTGAAGGAAAAAATGAAGCCACCTCCTAGCATTCAGCCTGAAGGTCAACTGCTGAAGAGCTCCGAGGGATAGCTTTACCCTGTTACCATGGACATGACAACCAGTTGTCTTGATCACGTATCACAAGGTTTGGCACAAACGGGGCACTCGGTATGTGTTTCAATGAATGGATGGCTGAGAGCTTAGATTATTTTAATAGCAAAATTGATAGTACCGTCTCCACCTACCACCTCCCTAGTTTTTGCTAAACTGTAGGGATGTTCTCTTATGTGAAGTCAAGTTAGGATGGTTTTGTTTGTTTCGTTCTTGTTATTGTTTTGTTCTCAATATTTTCTTGTGGCTTTAGGCCCCTAAAACCCAGTATTACAATTTATAATTGTATTACGTAGTAATTAATAGGAAGTGGAATGAAGATAATTTTGTAAGAAAGTTAGGTATTCGAAAACAATGAATCGTGGATCACCACATCAAAAAACTAATGATGTATAGTGATTAACATAATAAAAAAATTAAAGATAAAAAAAAGGTATTCACTGTCTAGGCAACCTTGCATAAGTCCTTCATCTTTTCTGTGCCTCAGTTTCTTTGTACAATACAATGAAAGGATTGAATCAGGAATCTGAGAGAGTTCTTATTGGGGAGTTATAAGTGGCTAGTTTTATGAAAATTAATAAGGATATTTAATGAAGCTGATATTCGACTATAACTTAATTGGTTTTGACCCAATGGAATTTGAATTAATTGAGGAAGAAGTCACCTTTCAGAAGCATTGCTCTCAGGTGGCAGCAAATTGGAACCGTAAAAGCAGTACAATTATAGTCAAGTATAAACTACTTTCTTACCTCTTAGTTAGAATTAATCAGTTACAAGTATGGAAGATTTAACTATTTGAAATGTATGGGAAAAGTTGAGGTGAATGGGGAAGGCATGATTTTCAAAATTACAGTAGCATCATTGCAAATAATTATCTCCATTACACCCTCCCAAGCCCCCTCAAGTAACCGTAGGAGAGGCTGAAGTTCCTGGCTCAAATTTCCTGGCCTTGTTCTATATGCATGATAAATTTTAAAAAATAAAAAAGTTTCCCCTTTAGTCTTCTTTATTTCTCTTTAAAGTTGGAAGTCATTTTGTACTTTAAGTACATTTAAAACTTTAAGTTTTAAATTATAAACTTCCATTTGAAAATACTTAAATGGCAAAAAAAAAAACTCTCCACATTTAAGATCAATAAAATAACTATTCTTAGGGAAAGACAGAGTGGGTAAAATGATTTATATATCTTTGTGGGATTAAGGGATTCATCATAAAAAAAGTCTTCCTGTATGTCAAGTGTTAGATTTTTAAATCAAAGTCCTACTTTGCCGATGTTTAAGCACATTAATCTTCTATTCTGAAAACTAAAAGACTTAAAAATGAAATGTTAAGATCTTTCTTTATTTGGCTTTAATTGTAAATTGCAGGCCTTGAAGAGAGCATAATTAACTCTATTACTGCAGCAGACATTTAAAGATGTAAATAATTTTGAATGTTCTGTTTGAAAATTAGGGAGAGAATTACTCTCTGCAAAGCTATCCGTAGCTCTCTGTGTTCCTTTTATTGTGTTTCCTTCGAAAATTATGTTTGTTACATCTATAAGGAAGAGGAATGAAAATAAGCTTTGGGGGCATAATGTTTAAAACTTTTATTTATTTACTTATTTTGTCAATTTTTTTTTTTTTTTTTGAGAGGGAGCAAGAGAGAGGGAGGGAGAGGGAGAATCTTAAGCATGTTCAATGCCCACCACAGAGCCCAACGCGGGGCTCGATGTCATAACCCAGAGATCATGACCAGAGCTGAAATCAAGAGTTGGACACCTAACCCACTGAGTCACCCAGACGCCCCACAATGTTTAAAACTTTTAAAACCTGCTGTCTTCGCTGTCCTCTTCTCAGTGGTCTGCTTAATGATGGTGCACAAAACATTTGTACTCCTGTAGCTTTCTTAAGCCACAGATCCACATGCCAAACATAGAATTACCTCCAGCATGTGAAAAATGGCAAAGCATAATGGCTAAAATGTAAAATTTGAGGAACAAGTAAGAAAGGAATTTTCATACTGTAATGAATTCTGACATCTAGTAGTTCTGGGTCAGTGCCCTAATTGCCAACATTTGCCTGATATTTGTGAGCATATATGATATGTCGTTATAAGTAAATCTGATAAGGGTACAAAAGAGTTTTTCAGGTAGTTGCTGATTTTGGTCTCTGAATAAAAGTTTTTCTTCTGTAGACCTTCACAGTGGCAAAATGAAAGTATGGGAGGGAGAAAAACATTTCTTCAGTAAAAATGGCAGAAAAAAATTGTGATCTCCTTGCAACAAACTGTCAAAGGCTGCTGATGTTTATCATTTTGTTGTGGTATTTGAGTGATGTGAGTAATGTTTGGGAATGTTTGGTTTTTGTAATGTGACATTTGTTGTAATGGAATCTAACCTATAAAGCGGTAGCAGCAAGGCTTGGTATAGAGTTTTGAATAAAAAGAATGAGTGAATGAAGACTAGGGCATTAATGGGGTGCCTGGGTGGCTCAGTCGGTTAAGTGTCTGACTCTGGGTTTTGGCTCAGATCATGATCTCAGGGTCCTGAGATCCTGCCCCATGTCAGGCTCTGTACTCAGCGCTGAGTCTGCTTCAGATCCTCTCTTCCTCTCCCTCTCTCCTTCCCTCCCCCACCCTCAAATAAAATAAATAGAATCTTAAAAAAAAAAAAAAAGACTAGGGCATAAATTTTTCTGTCTCTTCTCAACTGTCTAAAATTAGTCAAGAAGTTCATTACATTAAAAAGCAGTTAAATTTCACAACTAAAGTTGTTTTCTTACTTCTATGTGACTTCCAGAAGTGATCTGACGTTTTTTGAATGCATACTCTGTGCCAATGTGCCAGACCATTTACATGATTATCTCACTATCTCATTTAATCCTTAAACAACCCTGTGGAATAGAATAGATATGATCATCATTTACAGCTAAGGAAAGTGAGGGAGCAGAGGTAAGTGAATTGCTCAAGTCCACTTACCTAGCTAGTAATTAAATGACAGAGGCAGGACTCAGCATCAGGCGTGTCTGATTCCTCCCAGTGTATCTTAGGTCCCTGCTGGATCTGCAGCAGAAATTTGATCCTTCTAATTCCCTTTCTCTGAACCCTGTAATGGTTCCTCACTGCTGCAAGGAAGATTTTCCTGTACTGTCATACCCTTGGCTCTCTCTAAAATCGACCCCTTCCTCTTGTGTGTCCCCACATGTATCTTACCTGCTCCTGAATTAACACCAGTAACGTACTGCTCACATTGTTCCTGGAGTGCAAAGACCATCCCAGTGATGGTTCATTCGTGTTGATGGAATAACTGAATGAATGAAGTTAGATTAGTTTCCATTCACTGTGTTCAACGTGACTGATTTCCTGTGCGTTGATATTTCTTAGAGTAATGCTTTATACATTCAATAGTAGTAACCAAATATTTTTTTTTAAAGATTTTTATTTATTTATTTGACAGAAAGAGAGCACAAGCAGGGGGAGTGGCAGGCAGAGGCAGAGGGAGAAGCAGGCTCCCTGCAGAGCAAGGGGAGCCTGATGTGGGACTCCATCCCAGGACCCCGGGATCATGACCTGAGCTGAAGGTAGTTGCTTAACCAACTGAGCCACCCAAGGCGCCTGTAACCAAATATTTTTAGTTATAAAAGCAATGGCTTTCCAGTGAACATTATGATTAGCCTCATACTTAATTTCAGTTTAGTGGTTGGGAAAAGCACAGTAGTTAAAATCCTGTCAAAAAGTCACCTTGCTGTGTTTCTTCTTACACATCTATATATTGTACAATAAAAGCGTAATTATTTGTATCTTACACTTAGCTGTTTGATTAGATATTGAAGCATTTCACCCGCAATCAGAATTGCACATCCCCACTCCTATTAGCTACCTCCATTCATACCGTGATTAAACGTTTTGACAGAGCACCTAATCTTTCTCTTAGCTAGCAGAATTATTTCAAAGCAAAATAGCTGTGAAGCTTGTTAGGTAAAGTACATTGCCCTGTGATAGATAAAAATGAGTATTGTGGGTTGTCTCTAAAGGGATCTTAAATGTAACTATTTTAATTAAAAAGTAATTAAATTTATTTAGACTGTTGTTTAGTACTTGGTGTAAGGTATGCTTATTCATCTAGGGGGTGCCTGGGTGGCTTGGTCGGCTAGGTGTCCAACTCTTGATTTTGGCTCAGATCATGATCTCTGGGTCGTGAGGTTGAGCCCCACATAGGGCTCCATACTGAGTGTGGAGTCTGAGATTCTGTCTCCCTCTGCTCACCACCGCCCCCACACACAGTGTCTCTCTCTCTCTCTCTCTCTCTCTCTCTCTCAAATAAATAAATCCGTTAAAAATAAGTATGCTATTCATCTTATTCAGTGAATGTCAATGCTTATTTATAAATCAAAATATATAATGCAGGAGACAGCTAAACAACTGTTGAATATATATTGTCTCCAAATTTTATTTCTTCGGAGGAATGAGCAACTGTTTGTTCCCCACATAATTATGAGTTACACATTGTTTTGGGAGAAAGAAAACGGGGGGTAGGGCATTGATGCTTTCTGACATCACCCTAAGCCTGTGTATGCAAACAGAAACAAAACCCTCAGGAACTTTTCTTTTAAAATGTAATCTTTGTGCTCCAGAAACCTGTTCTAGACATATGCCTTTTGGGGTTTATATGGACTTTTTGAAGGTGGGTTGGGAGAGAAATGAGATTTCTTAAGAATAATTCCATTACTTTAGAGGCTTGAGACCTGATTCATAGCTTAAAGTTTGATTGAATTTCTCATAATTAATTATCTTTTTGCTTCCTTATCCCATGAGGGAAGCCTATATTAACCACTGGATAGAAGTAATTATTGTAAAACACAGTCCAAAGTCAAAATCTTAATGGCTTCTATTAAATTTCTTTTTGTTATGACTTTTTATGGAAATGTGTTAAATGTTTGATAACGTTCATTATCTCCGAATAATGGGACTACTGTCTGATCTAGTATGCCTGTGTCAGGGGTCTCCAAAACCACTCACAGGTTCAGTGATTTGCCAGGAGGACTACAAGACTCAGCGTAAAGTCCTGCTCATAGCTGTGACTTATTATTGCAGTAGGAAAAGGCAAAGGGCACAAAGTCGGAGGAAACCGGGTTCATGCTCCCAGTGGAGTCACACAGGATGCCCTTACTTCATCTAGCATTGAGTTATGACAACACGTGTGAAATACTGTCTACCAGGGAAGCTCATTAGAGTCAGTGCCTCATTTTTATGGGGGCTGGTCACTTCGGTATCCTCTGCCTAGCACGTACCAGAGTTCTAGACTCCCAGAGGGAAAGCACGTGTTCAGCCTGAACCACATTGTTTTCACAAACAGGCACAGTGAGACATTCTTATCTGGGAATGGTGGGAACCTTCCCGAAATCCACATTCCCAGAGGCCAGCCAAGGACCAGTCTTGCCAGTTGGCCTTTCTAAGGGCAGCAGTGTCAGGTCTGCTGTGTTAAGTGGTTTCTGCCCACATGCTATATAACTTGAATGATTATGGGTCAAGGTTGTCTCTCATAATTATTATAACTTTGGAAGATGACAATAAATTCATGCCTGTTTTATCATAGCTAATATCTATGGTTTTAAATAAGTATAAACATGGTCAGTTCAGACTTTAATACTTCAAGCATATTAACTTTGGGACCTGATGGGTTATTTTTTTAATTTTTTAATTTTTATTTATTTATTTTTAAAGATTTTATTTGTTTGAGAGAGAGAATGAGAGATAGCACGAGAGGGAAGAGGGTCAGAGGGAGAAAGAGACTCCCTGCTGAGCAGGGAGCCCGATGTGGGACTCGATCCCGGGCCTCCAGGATCATGACCTGAGCCGAAGGCAGTCGCTTAACCAATTGAGCCACCCAGGCGCCCGGGTTATTTTTTTTAATAGAAATAAAAAATTGCATATTACAAAATGACCAGAATGAATATACTGAGACTGTATTTTTCTCAATTCTTCATTGTGTAAGTTCTGTAAACATATATGATAAATTCAGCAACGTTTGAGTGCATACCATGTACCTATCCCTGCTTTAGATACCAGGGATATAGAAATGAACCAGGCATGGTTCCTGCCTTGAAGAAGTCCATATTCTCCCAAAGGTGATAGAAATGTAAACTATAAGTGTTTGTAAATTAACATAGGGGATATCAATTTGTTTATCAAACTATTTTATCTTTTTTTATTTTTTACTTTTTTGAAATATTTATTTATTTGACAGAGAGAGCGAGAGAGCACAAGTAGGGGGAGCAGCAGAGGGAGAGGGAGAAGCAGGCTCCCCGCTGAGCAGGGATCCCGATGAGGGACTGGATCCCAGGACGCTGGGATCATGACCTGAGCTGAAGGCAGACGCTTAACCGACTGAGCCACCCAGGCACCCCTGTTTATCAAACTATTTTAGAAGATGTTTTAAAATACATTTTCTTATGCTGCAATCTTAAGGCTTTTATTTTTTAAAATTTCTTTAGTGTCCTGTTCAGATTTCTGGAGTTTTGTGTTAGACAATGAGGTCGGGTAGTGTGTATGATTATATAATTCTTGGCTGTGATAAATCACTGTGCTAGAGCCTATTTATGCTCTGCTTGTTATACCTCAAACATTTTAGTAACTGGATTTCAGAAAAGTTTTGCATTTAATGCTAATCTTCAATACTAATAGTAATCACATATTGATTTTATACACAATTTTAGATGAAAAGAAGTCAGTCATCTTTGTTTCCTATCACAGCCATCCAGTGTGTGTTTATACTCTCACCTCTATTCCTGAATTACCAAATTATGAGTCCATTTTGCTTTCTTTCATGTGTCTTTATTTCCCTTTTTAATTTGGCCATCTTAACAAGATAGGGTTGGAATTTTCTTCCAGTCTGTATTCCTCTAAGCTGGTTGGTTCAGTCTGTCTTCTCACCTGATACCAGGTTCTTCTGTCATGTCCACAGCTCCACGAAAGAACACAAGATGGGAAACCAGGAGGCAAGGGCTCTGGATCAGAGACTTCACTAACTCTTCTTCCCCTTCACTTTAAGTCCCAACAGTGCCATGTGTGCAAACCTTGGTTTATTGCACTTGTCTTTATAGTTAGTTGGTGTTTGTCTTCACCTTCTGCTCCCTTAGAGGCTGTGCTTTTCTTCTCCTTCTCCTCCTCCTGCTGATGCTTCTTCACCTCCATGATATGACTAGTTGTATGACTTGAAGCTACCTAACCTCTCAATGCCTCAGGCTACTCATCTATCAAATGTGGGTAGTAAGTTCAATGTTAAGACTCACAGGGGGTCTTGTGAGGATTGAGTTAATACAAGCAAATATGCTAGGATGGTGTCCAGTCCATATTTATCACTCAATAAATGGTAGCTATTTTCACCCAACTTCGTTTTTTAAAGTTCAGATCTTCAAAAATGGGAAAAGAAGAGTCACTAAGTGTTCATATACCTTTTGCTTTAGACTAATTTTTAACCTATGCCAAATTTGCTTTGTCTCCTTCATGTGTTTGCACGTGCACGTGTGTGTATAATCTTTTGAAGTGAACTACTTCAAAGTGAGGTGCACACATCGTGATATTGTGATCCATCAGCATGTATCTCCTAAAAATAAGGACATTTTCCTACATAACCACAATACCATTTGCACCCTCAAGAAATGTAAGAATGAGACAGTGGAAGTATTTAATATGCAGTCTATGTTCAGATTTACCCAGTTGTTCCAAAAATGTCCTCTGTAACTTTTTTTCTTTATTTTTTCTTTTCTCTCTCTTTTTTAAAACCTAGGAATCAAAGAAGAATCACATTTACTTTACTTGTCTTGACTCTTCAGTCTATTTAGACTAATCTTCCTGCCTTTTCTTCTTCTGTTTCTCCTTTCATGACATTGACATTTTTGAAGAGGCTGGGGCAATTGCTTTGTAAGATGTTCTTTTGAAAACTGGATCTAGAGATTAAAAGATAGTAGACTTTGTTAAACTATGTCTTCTCTCTATAGTCCACTTAACTGTTACAATTTAAAGTTTTGAGAAGATAAATGACTAATGGAAATAATTTGAACGATTTGGAAAATCATTAAAAATAAAATAAATGTTTTGATTAGAATATTCCCAAAGATAAGATATTTATTAGACTTATGAAGAAAAAATGATTAGACCAAAAAGGTTGTTTTATTTGACAGAGGTTTTAAGTTCTGTTACATTTTGCTTTTTTTTTCATTTAAATCTAATTAGCCAACATATAGTATCATCATCAGTTTCAGATGTAGAGTTCAGTAATTCATCAGTTGCATATAACACCCAGTGCTCATCCATCACGTGCCTTCCTTAATGCCCATCACACGGTTACCCCATGCCCCCACCCTCCTCTTCTCCAGCAGCCCTCAGTTTTTTCCTATAGTTAAGAGTCTCTCATGGTTTTTGTCTCCCTCTCTGATTTCTTCCCATTCAGTTTTCCCTCTCTTCCCCTATGATCTTCTGTGCTATTTCTTGTATTCCCACATATGAGTGAAACCATATAATTGTCTTTCTCTGATTGACGTATTTCACTCAGAATAATATCCTCCAGTTCCTTCCACTTTGATGTAAATGGTAAGATTTCATTCTTTCTGATAGATGAGTAATATTCCATTGTATAGATATACCACATCTTCTTAATCCATTCATCTGTTGGATATCTGGGCTCTTTCCATAGTTTGGCTATTGTGGACATTGCTGCTATAAACAGTGGGGTGTAGGTGCCCCTTCAAATCACTACATTTGTATCTTTGGGGTAAATACCTAATAGTGTAATTGCTGGGTCGTTGGTTGCTCTGTTTTCAACTTCTTGAGGAACCTCCATAGTGTTTTTCCAGAGTGGCTGCACCAGCTTGCATTCCTACCAGCAGTGTAAGAGGGTTCCCCTCTCTCCACATCCTCACCAACATCTGTTGTTTCCTGAGTTGTTAATTTTAGTCATTCTGACTGGTGTGAGGTTTTGATTTGTATTTCCCTGTGGTTTTGATTTGTATTTCCCTGATGATGAGTGATGTTGAGCATTTTTTCATGTGTCTGTTGGCTATTTGTATGTCTTCTTTGCAGAAACGTCTGTTTATGTCTTCTGCCCATTTTTCGACTGGATTACTTGGTTTTGGGGGTGTTGAGTTTGATAAGTTCTTTATAGATCTTGGATACTAGCCCTTTATCTGATATGTCTTCATTATATTTTATTCTTCGGTATTTATTGAGCTCTTGCTACATCATCCGTATTCTCCTAATGGTTGCAATCATGGGAGTGAGACAGCCAAGTAATTAGGCAATTATAGTACAGTGTGATAAGGCATGTGTGTGTGTAAGTTTGGTCCTGGGGCATCAAGTAAGAGAGGCAGCAAACTTAGAATTGGGAGATTGGGAGTCTTCTTTAAAGAAATGACATTCATGTACACACATGACTGTAATCTAAAGGGTGTACAAGAAATAGCCAGACCAGGGGTTGGAGGAAGAGTGGTCCAGAGAGAGAGCACACTGCATACAAACCCTGGGAGAAAAACGAACATTTGAGGAATGTAAGAATTACAGGGGGTGTGGCATATGGAGAGGGAACTACAGAGGAGCCGAGGCTGAAGAGGAGAGCTGGAGGCCTCATCAGCCATATTAAAGGATTTGGCTGCTATTATGAGTTCTGTTGGAAGCCATCGGAAGGTTATGTCTGAAAGTAGAGGTGTGATATAATCAGATTTGTACTTCAGGAAATTCACCCTGGCTCCACTGAAGAACAGGGCTGGTGTCAGGGAGTCCAGTGAGGAAGCTGTTGGCTTAACTAGGCAAGAGATGATGGTGACCCACATCAGGCTAGTTGTCGTTACAATGGAGAGAACTGACTGAGTTTGAGCACTATTTAGATGAAATCCGTAGTCTTTGGTGATGGGAGAGGAAGTACAGCATTAAAGAAACAGACTCTAGAGCCAAAACATTGGGGTTCAAATCCAAACACTGTGCCACTGAATAGCTTTGTAAACTTTGGCAGATTCCTAAACCACTCAGCACCTCATTTCCTGATCTGTGAAATGAAGAGAATCACAGTATTTACCTCAGAAGATTGTCGTGAGGATTAAATGAGTTAATATACATACTATACGTATATATAATATACGTATAGTTGCAATTATTGTTATCATTACTGATTTGATATGTCATTGAGGGAGAAGAGCCAAGATTGATGCCTGAGTTTCTAGTTTGGCCTCTGAGGCAAATTGTGGTACTTTTTTGGTAGCAGAGGAGGGATGATGAATTCACATTTGGACTTGCTGGTTTTGAGAAACTTTTGGGATGCCCAGGTAAAAACATTCAGTAGGCTGAAGAGTTTGGAAGTAGATATCATTTGGGGAATTATTAGAATATAGGTGGTAGTTAGAGAAGTTGTAGGGGTAAATGAGACACTCCCCCCCAACCCCGCACCCACCTCCCCAAAGAAGAGCATGATAAATAGGGAGGAAGGCATATAAAGGCTGTGTTATCTTTAAGAATGTATTATTTAAGTCAGAAGCCAAGGTATAAAACGTGGTGCCAAGTGGAGGGTTTATAAAAAGACTTTCAGCTTTCAGTACAACTTCATTTACATTAACTTGGGCTTCAGAGGACATTGAGCTGAGGTCTAAGTGGCAGTCAGGTAGAAGAAAATTCTTCCTCCACTGAGAAAATTTGCAAGTCTAGAGAAGTAAATTTGCCGACATGGGGAAGATGTAGCTGACTGCTATTTTGCTTCAGACTGAGGGAAATAAAAGATGTAAGACCAATTTCGAATTGTCAGAAAATAGAGTGAGTTCTAAGTTCTTTTTGTGAATTATGTGTTCTGTTGAAACACATATTGCTAGAATTAGTTAACATTGTGTTTACTAAAGAATTCTCTATTTTTTCAACTTCTTGTTAGGAAAATTTTCAAAACTACGAGGAACTTGAAAGGAACAGGACAATGAACACCCATATAACCCACCTAGATTCTTTACTCTTCACCTCTGAATGTTTAGCCAAACCATTTAAAAGTAAATTGCAAATTTTGTGATACTTCATTCCTAAAATATTTCTAACTAGCGTGCATTTCTTGTTGTAATACCACTACCACGCTTAGGAAAATTAACAGTAATTTCTTAATATCCCTTACTATTCAGGCCATATTCAGATTTCTCAATTATCTCAATGTTTTATAAAGATTTTTTTTCCCTTCCTAAACAATTCAAGGGTCACATGTTGCCTTTGGGTGTTATACCTCGATAATTTCTTTCATTCTAGAACATCTTCATGCTTTTTCTGTTATTGTTTTGTTTTACAAGGGAGCATTGGCTTTTTAAGAAACCAGAATATTCTAAATCCTCTATTTGTCTGAGTGTTTCTTGGTAGTATCGTTTATCTTGTTCCTCTATCCTTTAGAATTCCTGTAAACTGGAACATAAGTCTAATGGCTTGATTCTATTCAAATTAAAATTTTGGACAAGAATATGGATACATTATAGGAGGTACTGTGAACTTCATGTTGTACCGCATCAGGGGGATGTCAGATTGTCAGACTGTTAGCAATGCTAAATTCGATCTTTTCTGTGTTATAGTATACGTTTCCCCTCTGAAATTAGCAAGTAATCTGTGAGGTAATAATTGCATACCACATGCCTTAGTGTATCTATTGATGATTCTTGCCTGAACCAATTATTTCATTGGCAGTACCTAATTCTATCATTTCTTCTGCATCTGTTAGCTGATATAAAGCACATTTTCTCTTCTGCTGGAGATAAACAGCAGTTCTTACCCCAAAGGCAGAATAAATGCGTAATTCTTTACTTTTAATGTGAAGTTTTGAGGACACGGAATTTGGTGTTATAATCTCCACCTCTGGTTACACATGAGCTCTTTTTTTCTGCTCTCTCTTATTAGAGTATCATTATGGACTCATGGATTTTTATTTGTTCAATTTGTTATAAACAGTTATAACTGTTTTCTTTTTTGTTCAGATTCTCTCAAGTGGCTGGTGAGAGCCTCTCAAAGACTCTCATGGGCCTTTTTGACAGCCCTTCATTAGTTTTTTCCTTACTTTTCAGAAAAACATAAACTATGCTCACTTATATTTTTCCTGCCCTGGTTCTGGAACCAGTCATTTCTTCAAGAAGCCCTGGTTCCTTTAAATGGAGAAGGGTATTTAGAAAACAATATCTGAGCATTAGAGATGTTCATTGCTACTGGGATGCCATTACCTCTAGTGGATATAATTAAGTTGTGTATATATATTATACTACTTGTCTAGTTATGTTTGTACATGCACGTGTGTATTTAAAGTCATGGCTTCATGTTGATAACTGTGCAGATGTAATACCACAGTCCAATATGGTGTTTTCTGTCTTCTGCCACACTTCTTGGTTCCTAATAGTATTTACATAACTACCTGTTTTATCGTACAGTGCAAATAAAATAGGTTCAAAATTACATAAACTAATATTAATACTATAACTGTCTTGTGAGGTTTAAGATTTCTTTGCCATTTTATTATCCTTAAGATATATCCCAGTATATATGTCAGAATGCTCTGTTCAAAAGTGACCCGAGGGGCACCTGGGTGGCTTAGTTGTTAAGTGTCTGCCTTCGACTCAGGTCATGATCCCAGCATCCTGGGATCGAGCCCCACATTGGGCTCCCTGCTCAGTGGGAAGCCTGCTTCTCCCTCTCCCACTCTACCTGCTTGTGTTCCCTCTCTCGCTGTGTCTCTCTCTGTCGAATAAATAAATAAAATCTTAAAAAAAAAAAGTGACCTGAAATATTTTTTGTCTTCATGTGGTTATGTTACTAACTTGATATGCATTTAAGTTCATTCATTTCCACTTGTTTTCATTGTTAAGGTTTGCTGATTTTGATTTTTTGCTTGGTTTTATTCTCTTGACTATAAAACATTTGTATGGCTCAGAAGTCAAACTATATTAAAAAGTATAGTTAGAATTTTTCTTCAATTTTTCTATCCCTACCCCCTACCTTAGTTCTTTCCCCACTTCCATGGTAGGTAACCATTTTTATTAATTTCTGGCTTAGCCCCCCGGTGTTTCTCTTTGTTATTATGAAACTCTAACTGTCCCTGCTTTTTTCTTCATCGCTGGTTGTATCATTTTACACTCCACAGCTGCAAACCTAGTGTGTTTGATGTCTGGAGCAAGTAATTTTTAGTATATCACTCTTCTATATGATAAAATTATTTTCAGTAGTAACTATGAGGTAAAATGAACCATAATAATAATAGAAACAAAATGGAAACATTATTTTCTTTTATTGAGCATTTGAATATATAATCATGACTAGTAAAAGTAAATTAAAAATAGTATATTATAGAAAATATTTACTAAAATATCTCTGCCAGAAAATCATCTTAAATTTCTATTATATTTGATTTAAAAACTCCTGAACTTTTTCTTCTTTTGCAATATGAAGAGAAAAATGACTGAATGATCGTGAATATTGACGTTATTTGATCCACTAGTTTATAACCAGGCATTCAAATAAACATTGCCTTTTTGGTTTCTTCTAGTAAGAGTAGCATCTTTTGTTGTCTCTCCTACCATTCTTCCAAATTTGCTTCTTCTATGTAAATGTCCATTTCCTTACATTTTGTTGTCGTATAGTTAATGACCTTAACCACAGTTTCCGTGCACTGTTCTTTAAATAACTGTGTTTAAAGCTTTGTGTTTTACTATTCATTGTTTGAGGCTGATTCCAGCTGTCTGGGAATATTTTGGGGTCTGATTAACTCATCTAAAACTTCCTACCAGGAAAAAAACAGATAACCTAGAAAAGAGAAATAGCATACAGCTGTCCTTGTTTATTTGGAATCTATTGTTTCAGTGCAGGACTATGTAGTCTATCATGGGGGCTTGAGACTGTGCACAAGTGGAGCTTGAACCATCAAACCATTACAAACTTAATTTCTGAAATGAATATGTAGAATTGAGTCCATGTATATCAGAGGCTAAACTGGGAGTTCTCCAGATTAACTTCCATATATAATTCAATGTTTAAGAAATAAGTAATAAAAACATCTGCTTTGAGTTTGCATAATATTACTAAAACACAACAGCGGCCACAACAATTATTTAGAATTAGGAACAACAAAAGATTTTTTAGGGAATATTTCATTGCTCATATTTTTTAAAAAATTACTGGCACATGATGATAAGCAAGTCAACTTTAAGTTTTGGTTTGTAAAATCTCTGTAGACCATGTTCTTTCTTACTACGGGCACCTGGCTTGGGCTGTTCCCACCGTCCCACTCTTGGTATCCACTGCACCTGCCAACAGTGTATAAAAATGCCTGTTTTTTCAAAACCTCAGCAATGGTGTTGAGTGTTTCATCATTCTGATGGGTAAGAAATGGTATCTGTTTTTTTTTTTAAAGATTTCATTTATTTATTTGAGAGAGAGAGAGCATGAGACGGAAGAAGGTCAGAGGGAGAGGCAGACTCCCCGCTGAGCAGGGAGCCCAATGCGGGACTCGATCCCGGGACTCCAGGATCATGACTTGAGCCGAAGGCAGTCGCTCAACCGACTGAGCCACCCAGGCACCCAATGGTATCTGTGTTTTAATTAGCATTTATTTAGTCATTTATTTTGCCATTTTTTTCCTAGTGGCTTACCCCCCTTTCTTTTTAATTTATAAAAAAAAGAATTCTGTATTTAAATGGAAGTTATATGGGGGGTTATATCTTACCCTAAATTGATCAAGCTTACGGGAAACCTTAGTACATAACATGTCATTAATAGAAATTTCTGTTTCCCCCTTTAAGGTGGCTGAGGCATATTGCAGCCCTCTTGAGGAACTAAAACAATCTCATGTATATTAGTCTGGTAGATCCATACTGGAAAAGCAGTGCTTTTCAAATTGGACTCTGCAGTCTTAATCCATTTTTATACCTGGAATTCCTCATAACATGTTTATGAAGATAGAATTCTGTTTTTCCAAAAATATTTAAACCAGTGCTATAGAGTTATTTTAAATTTTATAATACATGCACCATTGTTCAATGACAGATACACAATTATGGCTAAAATAATTAGAAATCATTAATTTAACAAAATCAGTTAAATTGGTTTCTTCACCAATTATTAATTGAATTGACTAGACAATTTAGTTAAAATAGTTATCACATAAATATAGCCTTACTGCTTAACTATTATTCATTCTTTGATAAGAAAAATGGTGCATTTCATTTTTATAGAGCCAACTATGAATACTTTTATATCTCAGTTTTTCATTGTTTTTATATTAAAAATATACACAGCTTCCCAGAAATAGAACTGAACATGTTTTCAGCTCTGCAAATTCCCTTTCAGTCATTATTAATGTATATATATTTGTCTTCATAGATATAAACAAAGTATAGCTACATATTTGTGTTTGGGCTTTTTCTGGGTTGTTTTTAATTGTAAAAATAGTAACCACTTAAGACAAAAACTTAAGGCACAGTCATTCAGTCTTATCACTAATGACTGTTTCATTTTTGCCAATATGTCTTATAAGATATCATCTAAAATAATCATATCTGACTCTTTGAAAGCCCTTAATAATTAAGAATAGTTTTATTTTCTGTGGTGTTTTTTGTCATCCACTGGTCCTTCTCTTAAATAGGATAGGTAGTATTTTCAAGAGCTGCAAAAGTGGGCTTGGTTTTAGTTTTAGATTTAAAGTTTAACAAAGTACTGTATGTGAAATTTACTGAGGTTAAGGCACAAGCGAATCATATTATTTCTTAGAGAGTTTAGAAACATTAATTCCAGCCGTGTGTATTATAAAAGTGACTCAAAATGTTAGTAACAAGATGATATAATCATACATGTTTTTGAGGAGTCACAAAGAAGAATTGATGTTAGTCTTGAACTTACCACAGACTTTTTCCAACCTAATTGTGATCAATTTATGTTTTTCTTATAAAGCAGTAATTTTTGACTTTCCACTGTGAAAAATAAGGTAGTTTGTGGCTTGTGCCTGCTTCTGGTATTTATTGGTCTTGTTACCTTGCTTAGGTCTCTTGTTACTTCTTCATGTGTCACCTGTTTATTTTTTCATCACAGTAGCACTACAACGTAGGATTTGCCTGCAGCAGCTCTAAATTATAAGGTTTTGTTTTGTTTTTTACCTTCAATCCTAGAGTTTACCTTACTTTCTTTTACCTTCAATCCTAGAGTTCTGGGTTTCTTGAGCTTTCTTTGTTCTCTGAAGGAAAGATAGTTAGATGAACAAAAAAATTTTTTTAACCACCATCCCACAACTCTGAAAGATTCTTTGTTTTCAAGCAAATCACATCCTGTCTTTCACCGTGGAGCTGTCATCTTAATCTCTCTCGATTTTGACTCTTTAAATATCTTTTCTTTCTTTTGGGAAGCATAGAGATCCCCCCCCCAAAAAAACTAAAAGAATTTAAATTTGTGTCTTCTTGATGCTATTGTTTTTCTTTTTCTTGACACAGTGGGAACCTTTCTGTTTCCAATCTCATTTCTTTTAAATTTTTCAAGTTTCCAGCTCCGAGACTCCTTGTTTATTAATTGTTCATTTTCTTTTCTCCTTCAGTGACTCCTGTAATTTGAATTAGAGCACTTTGCAAATCTACAAGCATTCACTTCATGTCTTGGTTAATTTCTTCTGTTCAGTATATGTTTCTTGAGACTGCTTCCTGGTTCAATCCAATTTTCTGCTGTGTTGATTCCTCTATTACTGCTTCTAGTGCCAGTATTAATTGGATTGTGGCTAAATTCATTCTGCGCTGGTCTCCTGGCCCTCCAGCTGTTCTCTTGTCTCTGTAGTCTACACTGTTGCCAGAATGATCCATCTAAACCACGTCTGGCTATGTTGGTCCCCTGGTAAAATTTTTAGTGACTTCTTCACTGCAGAGTAATATTCCAACTCTCTGTTTTCCCAAGCAAAGCTTTCTGTTATCTGAGCTTCCCAGATATTTCACAGTTTTATAATCAAGCACCACTCTTTTTACCCCCATGCCACTGTGCATGCTCTTCCCCTGCCTAGAATGCCTGCTGTGCTTCCTTTTCCATCCTCCCCATCCACACTCCCAGCCTCGATTAACTGTCTTTCCCCATCAGACACAACTATTTATTTTCTCTTGGCTACATACTCTTGTGCACCTTATACATGCTTCTTAGCTGCATTTTCTAGTTATTTGTTTATCCTTGTCTATGATACCATAACACTGGGGCAGGTACTACATTATGATTTTTATAGCCTCAACACTAGCACAGTGCGTGGTGTTTTGTTTTATTACCCTCCTGTCTTTTGGTTTTATTTACTTCAAGGGAGAGGCTGATCTCTATTGTATCTTTTTATTTTTTTTCTTTCTCATGGGAAATATATTTATTGTCATCAGGCTATTTAATTATTTTTCTCTGGTCTGTTTTCTTGTATGTAATTTACTAATCCTTAAGATGTGGTCTCACAGTAACATGTCCTAAATCACAATATCGCACTCAATCCCTGAGTCAGGGTTCAGAAACCAGTTCTGTGAGTGATCTCTTAAATACCCAGTCACACAGTTCATTTCAGTAATCAAATTACAGGCATAGGTCAACCAGGACTAACTTCTCTAGCCTAATTGTTTGGTCTCAAGCCTGGGATGGTGCTCCAAGTTTGACAGTGTGTTTCTAGTTTTACAGCCCTGAAATTTGAAAGCCAGCTGTACTCAGCCAATGTGGTCTTCCTCTCCTGTTTTTATTGTTTACCTCCAAGATTATATTGTGCTCTAATTCTTAAACACTTAAGAAAAAGGGGGAAAAAAGCTTTATCGATTTCTTTAAAAATGGTATGCTTTGGGTTTTTTGTATAAACCTCTCAAACAAAATAGAGAATTACAAAGATGAGGGTAAAAATCATTTAACCTCTCACCATTCAGAGATGAGCACATTTTAGAATACCTTTTTGCATAGAGACACATAAAAAGCATGCACCTGTTTCATAAATGACACTTTGCACTGAACGCTGTTCTCCAGCTTCCTCTTTTTTACTCAATAATATGGTCAGATTCCATCAGTATTTGAAGGTGTGTTTCATCATTTACAGTTACCAGTTACCTGTAGTTAGACATTTAAGTTCCTTGTAAATAATGCTGTGATGAACACTCATCCTATACATATGTTTATGTTTATGTGTGAAGAGAGCTTTAGTAGACCTCTTCCATGAGAAGATAGGCAAATACATGCTATAGATGTTGTCATCATGCCTTTGAGAAAGGTTGTGGCAACTTACATCCCCATCAGTAGTGCATGAAATTTTTATTGCCCCACATCCCAACCAAGGCCACGTTTTTGTCAGTTAATCCCTGTGAGCCGAAGATTCCCAATTTACAGCTCTAAATTCAGAAGTCTTGATATTTTCACATGGTGTCTGCCTCAACAGCATCTCAAATAACATGCCCCGAATCATAACCCAATTTCTTGCTTCAATTCCCAAAACTGTTCCTTCCCTTTCTTATTTTTTTTAAATGGAATTCAAATTTACCTGATTCAAGTTAGACACCTGAAGTGATCTTTTTTATTGTCTTTTTTCCCTCACTCTTCAGATCGCCAAGGCTTATGGGTATTCTATACACAGTATCACGAAAATCCAAATATTAGGAGACCCTGGAGTTAAGGTACCCCACAATTTGTTTTTTTTTTTTTCAAAGATTTTATTTATTTGACAGAGACACAGCAAGAGAGAGGGAAAACAAGCAGGGGGAGAGGGAGAATCAGGCTTTCTGCCAAGTAGGGAGCCCCATGTGGGGCTCGATCCCAGGACCCTGGGATCATGACCTGAGCTGAAGGTAGATGCTTAACGACTGAGCCACCCAGGCGCCCCTACCCCAGTTTTTAGAAAGACACTTTGAAAAAATACCCTTGACTAGGCAGCATGAATCTAAACTTTGAGGGATAGAATCAAATTTCTATTTTTAATATCTAATTTAGTTACATATATGTAAAATTTAGAAATACTTTGCCCACTATTTCATGTAAGCATTTTGTTCCAGCTCTTCAACATACATCTTAAGTATTTTGTCAGCACTGGGATGAGTTCTCTAATGTGGCTTTCCAGATCACCCCTCTCCTCCCTTCCATCCAAGTTGCTTGAGATACTGTTTTTAAAATCCATGTATAGGGGCACCTGGGTGGCTCAGTCGTTAAGCGTCTGCCTTCGGCTCAGGTCATGATCCCGGGGTCCTGGGATCGAGCCCCACGTCGGGCTCCCTGCTCAGCAGGGAGTCTGCTTCTCCCTCTCCCACTCCCCCTGCTTGTGTTCCCTCTATTGCCTTCTCTCTCTGTCAAGTAAATAAAATAAAAAATAAATAAAAAATAAAAAAAATAAAATCCATGTATAATGCTATCCCAGCCACAAGTACAATTAGGGTGGAATTTTTTTCCCCTCACTTTTTCTGTTGGCATATATTCATGATCTCATAATCTAAGCATGGACTAAGTCACTTTGTTCAAGTGATCATTGAAAGATTGCTTGACAGTAACATCTACCACATGCAACTCTGAAGTCATACCCCAAGGAATAATCACTACATCTTACTTTATTTGCCTACTCCCCCTACCCCACCCCCACCTCCACCCTTAGCAGTTCTGTCAGAATATCTCTGGAAGCAGTTGTTGGTTCGGCTGACATGTCTTCTCCAGACAATACTTTGTATTTTTTTAATAAAATACTTTGTAGATCATTCTGTAATCCAAGACTTTGTAAGCTTCAAATATAAGACAACTTTTTTTAAGATTTTTTTTAATTTAATTTTATTTTGTTGTTATGTTAGTCACCATACATCATTAGTTTTGATGTGGTGATCCACGATCCATTGTTTTCATATAACACCCAGTGCTCCATGCAGTACGTGCCCTCCTTAATACCCATCACCGGGCTAACCCATCCCCCTGTCCCCCTCCCCTCTAGAACCCTCAGTTTGTTTCTCAGAGTCCATAGTCTCTCATCATTCATCTCTCCCTCATCGTTCATCTCTCCCTCCGATTCCCCCCCCCTTCATTTTTCCCTTCCTTCCCCTAATGTCCTCCATGCTATTCCTTACGTTCCACAAATAAGTGAAACCATATGATAATTGACTTTCTCTGCTTGACTTATTTCACTTACCGTAATCTCCTCCAGTCCCATCCATGTTGATGTACAAGCTGGGTATTCATCCTTTCTGATGGTTGAGTAATATTCCATTGTATAGATGGACCACATCTTCTTTATCCATTCATCTGTTGAAGGGTATCTCGGCTCTTTCCACAGTTTGGCTATTGTGGACATTGCTGTTATGAACATTGGGGTGCATATGGCCCTTCTTTTTACCCCAAAGACACAGTACATCTGTGTCTTTGGGGTAAATACCCAGGAGTGCAATTGCTGGGTTATAGGGTAGCTCTTTTTTTAATTTTTTGAGGCACCTCCACACTGTTTTCCAAAGTGGCTGTACCAACTTGCATTCCCACGAACAGTGTAAGAGGGTTCCCCTTTCTCCACAACCTCTCCAACATTTGTTGTTTCTTTCCCTGTCCATTTTTGCCATTCTACCTGGTGGAAGGTGGTATCTCAATGTGGTTTTGATTTGAATTTCCCTGATGGCTAATGATGATGAACATTTTTTCATGTGTCTATTAGCCATTTGTATGTCTTCTTCGGAGAAGTGTCTGTTCATGTCTTCTGCCCATTTTTTGACTTGATTATTTGTTTTTTGGGTGTTGAGTTTGAGAAGTTCTTTATAGATCTTGGATACCAGCCCTTTATCTGTAGTGTCATTTGCAAATATCTTCTCCCATTCTGTGGGTTGCCTCTTTGTTTTGTTGACTGTTTCCTTTTTAAGATTTTTAAATTTACTTTTTCAAGATAGAGAGAATGAGCTGGGGGAGGGGCAGAGGGAGAAGCTTAGCAGGGAGTCTGGTGTGGAGCTCCATCCCCAGGACCCTGGAATCATGACCTGAGCTGAAGGCAGACGCTTAACCGACTGAGCCACCCAGGTGCCCACAACTACTTCTTCTAAAGATAGTGTTTGGTATTGAAAATCTCTTCATATATTTGGTTTAAACAGTGAATCTCAAATCTGTCTGCTTTTCTTCTCCAGTGCCACTGCTGATCTAAATCATCTCTCACCTGGACAGTGACCCTCATCTTTTAACTGTATGCCTCGTAGCTGTTTTTGGCTCCTTCCCCTGTGTATTTTCCAGTTACTTTTTAATATGCCCGTGTCTGCTCTTGTTATTTCTCTGCTTAGAGCCCATCAGTGCTATTTCTTGAGTACCTTTCCTATGTCCCTGGGTTCCACTTGGCTTTTATCCTTAGCACATGAACTCTCCAGCTTGATGTAGAAGAGTCTAGTCTCTGTAGCATCAGATGTCTGGTGAGGTACAGGTTAGGGAGGGAGCCAGAGCAAAGGGCAGCTACATTTTGGGAACTTTGTCACTGTTTCTCTCTGAACCTTCTGTCTCCTGCTCTTAGGAATGGGGAGCAGCAGCTCATACACATTTTGTTTTGGAGATCAACGTGTATCATTCCATTCTCAAAGTCACTCTGATCTGCAGCTTTGAAGTAGGTTTGCCTGCTGCCATTACACCTCCCACTTAAGAACCTAGGTCAAAAGAAAAATGGCAGTGCTTGGCCAACGAATTCTTCCTTCAGCCCTGTTATGCCCTCCCAGAGCCCGTATGAGCTGGGGATGTCTTTGGGGCCCTTCTAAATGTTTCCTACTCAGAGTCTGCAGAATGTGTTGGACTTATGAGCTAGAGCATTGCATATCAGCTTCTGGTATTTTCTCAGTGTGGTCCAAATTGTTTTGCATCCTTTAAAGTCAATGTTGAATGGACAGAGATTAACTCTTTTCCTTTTTTTTTCCAGATTAATTTTTTATAGAGAGTCTAATTTCTTTTTTATAGCTACATAGCTTTCCACTTTGATGGATATCCATAGCTTATTCAACTTTTTTTTAATTTAATTTCGTTATAATTAACATACAGTGTTATATTCGTTTCAGGTTTACAATATAGTGTTCCTTCTATTTTTGATAATATCCTATTTCTTCTATATTGGAGACAGAATTTTGGGGTTTTTTGGGGGGTTTTTTGTTTTTTTTTTTTGGTAAAAGTGACTTACACTGCCAATAGCCCAGAAGATTCCCTTTTAGTACTTGAACCTAATTCAGGATTATCAAGCTAGATAATGCCATTTAGTACTCTTGATTGTGGTTCTTAGAGTGCAGTTTCTTAGTTCTAATTGATGTTGGAATTTATAGAAATTCCATTGTCTTTTGGAATAGATTTATTTCTTGCCATTGGTTTAGTTTTAGGGGTATTGATTTCTTTCTTCTTTCCTTCCTATCCTTTAATGGAAAATGGGAGACTGGAGATCGTCTGACATTTTCGTTTATGTTGACATTTTCTGGAAGGTCTTGATGCAGTCAGCCTTACAGATAGGGTGAGTGGGGGAAAGAATTCTTAGTGGAGAGGGGGATGGGCACAGAAGGGGCCATTTATCCCCCAAAATGTTTCTTTGGAATTTTGACATTTTTCATAACCATATTTTGTAAAAATAACTTTAAAAATCTTTTAAAATATGTTCCTGATTAAACATAGAGATTAGAAATGAAAATGGGAAATACTTAAAGAATTTTGTTTAATGAGTGTCGATTCCCACTAGAGTCAGATCACTTTTGGTGTATACTATAATTGTAGCACCTGTGACCATCTGCTTTAGAAAATTTCTAAGGATTCGTATAAATTCCTATATTTAAAACCAATCAGAGAAAAAGAGTCTATGAAATTGCTTCTTTAGTAGTGATTAGCCATATTTAGCCTACTACCCAAACCCAGAGATTGAGATTGTTTACATAATGATGCATTTTAAAAATATGAATTCTCTCATAGTCATTGTTCTCGTCAGATCTCTAATCAAGTACATCTGTATTCCCTTTCAGCTGTCTGTATCAGCTGTTATAATGAAACTTTAGTAACAGATCTTCCACCTCAAGTCTTGGACATTCTGTTGATGCACATAACTTTGATTTGCAAAGACTACTGAACCCAGTTATTCTGTTTTCAGGGAAAATGACAGGGCACAATAGATGGCTTTGTACCCTCTTGTCAAAAGGATGAAGCATTAATACTGTGATTCAGATATTGGTGTGCCAGCCAGGCGCTGGTTATCTGGCATCATGACAGGTTTGCTAATGATTCCTGACATGAGTGTCACAAAGAAAAAATTGTAAATAGCCACAGGATAGCACTTTACAAATACTGTTTTTCTTTAAGTACTAAATCTACATGATCCCATCAGATAAAAGCTTCAAAAAGAAAAGGACCCACTTTTGATGATTTATTCCTTATTTTTTCCACTCTCTTCTGCTAGGAAGGTTCATTTTACTTTGCTCTTCCTGATAAATGACTTCTTAAGGGAAAATTGTGATTTTTGTCGTGTCTTTTCTGGATTGATGATTTCTGTCTTGTTTTTCAAAGGTAGATTTTAGTTCGGTAGCTTATCAATTGAGAGTTTCGGTTAAAAGCAAAATGGTTGCAATTTAACCTAGTATGGTGAAAATAATACTTATTTTTCATTATATACCTCACTTTATCTTTTATTTTTATTCGTTTATTTTTGAGAGAGAGAGAGAGAGAGAGTGCCCATGCACAAACGTGAGGGGAGGGGCAGAGAGAGAGGAAGACAGGGAATCCTAAGCGGGCTCCATACCCAGCACAGAGCCTGAAGTGGGGCTTGATGTCATCATGACCCTGAGATCGTGACCTGAGTGGAAATTAAGAGTCTGATGCTTAACCGACTGAGCCACCCAGGCGCCCTGAGATGTTGATATCTTAAAGAAAGTTGCATTTAGATAAAAGCAGCTTTTAGGTTAAAAACTTCAAAAATGATAATATTTAACGGACTGAGCTACCCAGGCACCCCAAAAATAATACTTAAAAACAAATGATTAAAAAAAACCCTACACAAATAGTCTCAGCATTCACACAGAACTTTGGCATATTTTTTGTTATAATAGTCCACTGGGTCAGGGTTCCTTTTCCACTAATGACCTTTGAAGGGCACAGTTTTTGAAAATAGTCTAATTTCTAAAAGTTTTTTCTTATTATAGTAATAGGTTTTCGCTGTAAAAAAATTGCAAATACAAAAACCATGAGGAAAAGAGTTTTTAAAGAAAACGTTTGAAAAATTACCCAATTATTATACCCTGTGGTAATACTCTTAAGTATTTTTAATTATTTAAATATGAGTTTCTCCTATGTATGTTTTTTATTTGCATGTCCTGAGATTGTTTCAGTTTGAGATCACAATGAATATTCTGTGTTGCGACCTGCTTTTCTCACTTAAAATATATCATGAGCATTTGACCACATTGTTATACTGAAAACATTATTTTTTTTAAATTCTTTTTTTTTTTTTAAGATTGTCTTTATTTGAGAGAGAGAGAGAATGAGAGATAGAGAGCACGAGAGGGAAGAGGGTCAGAGGGAGAAGCAGACTCCCTGCTGAGCAGGGAGCCCGATGTGGGACTCGATCCCTGGACTCCAGGATCATGACCTGAGCCGAAGGCAATCACTTAACCAACTGAGCCACCCAGGCGCCCTGAAAACATTATTTTTAATGCTGCTGCTTTATGAAAGGACTTCTTTGTCTTTGAGAATTACAGTAAAAGTATTTTTTGTGAGATGGATTCCATTTAAAAGTCTATCAGTATAGCAACCATATTATTTAAGTATCAGTTGGGTAAAAGTATTTACTCAGCGCTATGCTAGGCGTTGTAGAGAAGAGAGATGAACGAAACATAGTTCCTGACTTCACACAGGCCTAAGACCCAGTGAGGGAGGCCGAAGTGTGCCCCACTGTTCTGTAGCAAGAACCAGCAGGGAGGAGAGATGAAAACAGGAGCTTCTTACTGCAGACTTCTGAGTTCTCCTTGAATCTTGGCTTCAAAGAGCAGGTGGACAAGTGACCAGTGTGCAGACCTTTTGCTCTGACAGTATTTATATGTACACAACACTTAGGGGTGCCAGGTAGAGTAGACAGAAAACTGAAACTGGTAGGGGTAATAGTTGTAGATGGAGGTTTGAAGGGTAGGGCAGGGTGTTAACAGGACCTGTATAGTTGCCTCAGAAGTAATAACATACAAAGGTACAATGGCATTTTCCTCTGGGATACCCACTCTTTTTCTTTATAATTCAGATCCCTGGCCATGCATCAGAGTTTTTTTTTGTTTTTGTTTTTGTTTTTGTTTTTTTTAGAGAAATGATTGTTATTTGCAAATACATCCTACCTTGAAATACTTGCTTTATTTAAACAAATAAAAACCATGAAAACTTCTTTAAAAAGCATGATAATGTGTTTTACTTATACAAAATTTGAATATAATGAAGCAGTTTCAGTGCTGCATTAACATTGAATTCTACATGTAATATGCAGTATTAGGCATTCGGGAATGAACACATTTAGTTTGGTACAGTTCAGAGATTTTTCATATGTATAGTGTACCTAAACCAAAGAATTGTTTCTTTAGCTATGCTCTCAGTTCTGGAGGCGGGGAAGGAAGAAAGGAAGGAAAGAAAGGGAGGGAAAAAAGAAGACCTTTCTCGGGTGTACAGGGCAAGAACCAGGTACGCAGCAGCAGACTTGACCTCAGATTGCCAGTGACGTAGGACCCAGGGAGGTAAGATGAAATGTGACCCATGTATTTATGATGGCTGCTTCCAGGAACCAGTGGAGAATGGACACTTCCATTTTAACAATCTACTATTGCCATAAATATATAATATAGGCAAAAAATGTGACCTCTGACAGAGAAAGACAAATACTGTGTGTTCTCTTATTTGTGGAATCTAGGAAAGCCAAACTCATGGAAATAGTATAATGGTGGTCACGAGGGGCTGCGGGTGGGGGAAATGGAGAGATGTTGGTCAGTGGATTCAAACTTCCATCTGTAAGATGAATTAAGTTCTGGGTGACTCACTGTAACTAACATGACTATACCTAACATGGTAACTATAATTTAATGATACTGTATCATATACTTGAAAGTTAAGAGAATAGATCTTGAATCTTATCACCACATACAAAAAAAAATGGTAATTATATGAGGGGTTGGAGGTGCCAACTAACCTTATTGTGATAATGATTTCACAGCATATGTGTATCAAATCATTGCATTGTACACCCTAAACTTACCTGTGTTATATGTCAACAATATCTCCATAAAGCTGGGGAAGAAATCAACACTGAATGTGACCTCCATGAGCAGGAGGCTTTCTCCTAACCGGTGAGGTGACAGCAGTGTTCTGCGGGAGATGGCAACATTGCATCATTGCTTCGGTCTGGGTTTCTTCAAACTGTTAACTCGGGACAGTGCTGCACACCGACCAGTTATAAAAACTGAAATGGCTCAAGGGATTCCAGAGTATTTCATGCTTTTCAGATTTGGGACTGAGTCAGAATTTAATTATATACATTATTTTAAAAAATTCATTAAGTTCCTACTTGCCTGTAATGACAGAGGCATAAAGGTTTAGGTAAGTATGGGTCTTCCAACTTGAGGACCGTAAATGTAGAGATAGAAGACAGAACAGAAATAATGAGATGGCATTTGAAGTACAGAATGTAGAGGTGGCCAGTAAGAACGTATCCGTAGTTGTTAGCTTAAAGCAATTATTAAGGGCCTTGGTGTCAGACTTCAGTTGTTGGTGTTCTTACTGTTGTAACGTGCTACTCAACCCACGGGTCCCTGGAACTCTTGTCTCAGCTTGTGGGAACTCTTCCTCACTTTCTAAGAACCAGCTATACTGGATTTCTCTCCCTTCCTGTAATTACTGTGTTCCTTCCCACCTCAGGTAAGCGTCTTTGCATGTCCCATTCCCTCAACTCCCCCCACCCCTTTTTTTTGGCCCAGCTGGCTCCTGTTTCTTCCTTCAGGTTTCAGCTCCAGTGTAACTTACTTAGTGATGTCTTCCTGGGCTGCCCTGACTTAGGATCTAGATAGTGGATTCCCACAGTGCTCTATGCTAATCTTTCCTAATGCTCTTGTGTTTGAACCGTCTTTTTCAATGTTCATCTTCCCTGAGAGCCTTCAGGTTTCATTTGGGTGAACTCTTATTTCCGGCTTCACCCCCAAGTGCCTACTACCCAGGACTGGGTGCATCCTTGTTTACATAGTAGTTGCAGCTGTTTCAAGGAAGGGTAGGGTCTTAATGAGAGAGCTTTGCAAGAGAAGAAATTCGTCAAAAGATATAGATAGACAGACAGACAGGTGGCGGCCGGGCATTTAGCACAGTACTGCAGTATAGGTTCTGGAGCCGGGCTGACTGGGTTCAGATCCCAGGTCTGCTACCTTTAATGATGTCACCTTGTCCAAGTTACTCAACCTCTTTATACCTCAGCCCCTTCTGTGTGAAGTGGAAATAATAGTAACACCTACCTCAGAGGTTTTCATGGGGGTGAAAACGCACAGCATGTAATATATATAATAACATTTCTAAAATAAGTCCTAGTGATCTCTACTTCCCATCCTCTTCTCATTCCTGCATCTTCCCCCCCTCCCCCCAGGAAAAGCAAAAGGGTTTGGGGTTTTTTTCCTGCTTGGACTTGTTATCCCCAGTGGTGCTAGAACACAGTAGATACGAATAGTTAATTTAGCCTTATTTTATATTTCAGGATAACCAGACACCATTTTGTGAATACATTTAAAAGTATTAATAAATAAAGAATGTAATTTAAGGAATTAGCATATAAACTATAGTTAAACCTCCTTTTAAAGACTTATAAGTGCATGCTGCTTCAATGTAAATTTATTTTAGTGTTTTGATAGTCAAAATAAAATCGGTTTCATTGTTTAAGAAACACAGTTTAGGATAAAGTTGTATACAGACTACTAAAAAGTGCTTTATCAGGTGAGTATTCTCTTCTAAAATTTCATGTATTCAAGGATGGACAGGGTCAAATGAAAAATCAAAAATGTAAAATTCAACTGATTCACTCATTTTGTGTGCTAGATACTAGGACTAACTCTGTAAAAACAAACCATGGCTTGGGCCCTCAGCTGACAAACTTGTATGTTTAACAACTGTATAAGATAATTTTGGGGGCACCTGGGTGGCTCAGTTGGTTAAACGTCTGCCTTTGTCTTGGGTCATGATCCCAGGGTCCTGGGATCCATCCCTGCAGCAGGCTCCCTACTCAGCAGGGAGTCTGCTTCTCCCTCTCCCTCTGCCCCTCCAGCCCACCTGTGTGCGTGCTCTCTCTCTCAAGTAAATAAGAAATCTTTAAAAAAATACCTTTGAGTAACTTCTGTGTCAGAGAATATATTTTACTGTGAAATGTGTAGGTTTGACTTTCTAGAGAAGACTTGTTCAAATACCATTTACATTTCACAACAGGTAGACTACCATTTGATTTATTTTGTTTTAGGAGCATCCTGCCTTAACCAAGGAGCCAGTTTGGAGTTAAGCTTCTGTGTACTCTCTTACCACTTGCACGCAGCTTTCTCTTACTACCGTAGAGCTCCAGAGGTGGAGGAAGCAATTACATACACCGCTAGGTCTAATGGGGAAGGACTACTGAGTAACGTTCGTTGTGTTGAGCTAGTTATATGGAACAGTTGATTGGGGAAAGTCACTAGGCTATCCTATAGTCACCATAGTAAAGAGAACTAGGACATGCTTATGCCCATACTTTTTGCTGTTGAGGACAACAGATTTTTAAAAGTTTATCACATCTCTAGGTGTGGTTCCAAGACTAGAGATTTTTCTTTCTTTTTTTTTTTTTTAAGATTTTATTTATTTGAGAGAGAGAGATAGAGAACACACTAGTGGAGGGGAGAGGCAGAGGGGGAAGGAGAAGCAGGCTCCCTGCTGAGCAGGAAGCCTGACGCAGGGCTCTGTCTCAGGGTCCCCGGATCATGACCGGAGCCGAAGCAGATGCTTAACCGACTGAGCCACACAGGCGCCCCAAAACTAGAGATTTCTAAAACAAAGGTTGTATGAGGAAATTCTTTATGGGGACACAGAATGCTCTGAGCAGCTCACGTTTTTTTTTTAAAGATGTATATGATTGACAAATGGAAGGAGCACATAATCACATTTATGCAGAGCTAAGTAGACTGTAAGAAATGAGCATTTAAGAATTTTCTTCTCTACAGGCCAAAGCTCAAAAGGAGCTAAGATACTTCAGAGAGCACAAAATGCTTTTAACGTTGTGTCTGGAGCAAAAGCAACAGGAAGGAAGAGGTAGGTTTACTGTCAGAAGATGTTGTTAATGTTAGCTGTTTGTAGGCAGAAATCAGACATGTACCATTCTTACTTTGCTTCCATAATTTTGAACTAGCAGAATTACTTTTCAAATAGTAAAAGGAAAACAAGCAGCCTGAAATGGGGGAAATTAAAATGAGAAGATAATAAAAGTTTCATTCACTTTAAATGAATTTACATTTTCAAAACTCGACTGAATTGCCTCCCAGGAGTTAAAGGCACACAAGATTTATCTCAGAGCTATTGTCAGTATTCTTTATGAAATCATGGAGAATATGGAAAGTCCCGAGAGACTGAAGAGAGACAAATGTGCCAGTTTCCAAAAAGGTGTGAAGTAGATTGTAAAAACTCAAGTCAACTTCCTTAACTTGAAACTGTGGCAAAATTGAAGAGATTGAACAAATATAAAAAATTTCAAGTGTTTAGAGAAGAATGGGATGATCACTATGAATCAGTGTGACTTTATAAGAACAAGATATGCCAAACTCATCTCATCCCCCCGCCCAATTTTATAATTACTACTGGGTTAGAGAATAGTAAAGTCATGTGCCATCTTGATTTAAGGAAGTGGTTGGTAAAGTCTCTTAGACGATCCTTATGGAAAAGGCAGTGAAATGTTGACAATTAGACCAGTTTACAGCTGGTTGAATGGCTACTCCCATGCTGGCATGCCATAAGGTTTATCTAATTTATAACCAGTGTCTCTACACACAGATTCCTCAAAGATAACTGCTAGTGAATATTAATTCACATATATTCAGAAAGTATGGATTTGTAGCAATGGCTTCTTTTGACTAAGGATTTGTATGTTGAAACTTGAGTGTCTGGATTTATTCATATGATTGAGATTTCAGTTACAGACTTTTCCCCACCTGAGCTGTATTTGTAAGATATATAGATCTATTTTTAAGTTCCATGAATAAACTTAATAAATCACTTAGAAGTCAGGGAATAATCTTAACACTTAAAGCAAAGCCTGGATGGGTGGGAATGCTAAATTATGAAGAATCTTTTTCTCTTCCTTGTTTAGCAACAACTGCATTAACCCCAAGTAAATGTTTTTCATACCCTTGAAATGTCAAGTTTCTGTGAAACTCTGCCTAAATAAAAGGCTGACGTGTATATACAACTTGATAATACAGATATACTCAGCAGTGTTTTTGTAAGTTAATGTTTCTGTTGGCCTTCTAGTAATTCCACAGCCATCTCCCTATTCAGGATATTTGTACTTTTTTTTTTTTTTTTTAAACAAATTCCCTGGAATCCTATCAAAGAGGGAACCATAATATTCTGTCCCCTTTCAGAAGGTCTTTTGGTTTCTTGAGGCAAGGAAATTCATGATGACTACTATATTCATTATATTTTACTGTTAATTAGTAATCTGAAAGAATGCCAACCCCGTTAAATTGTTAACTTTTATAATTGACATTTCACTGATATTTGTAATATTTTGTCTCCAACCTTGAAGATGTGTGATGACTTTTTTGAATGACTTGCGCATTTTAAATAAAATACCACATTTATGAAATTGTCCCTCACCATTTTCTTGGCAACTGTTCATTTCATCATTGCATCCAGAACCCCAGCAGGAGTTGTGGGTGGTAATTGAGAGTGAGGGCAGTTCCAGCCCAGATAATCCCAGGTACCATTCTTTAAATCTAGTTCTTTCTGCTTTAACTGGTCTCTCAGTCTTAAGATCTTGTAGGCCTTTGAAACAGGAAATGAGGTGTCTTAACTTCATTTCCACCTTAAGAAACCCATTTAAGCTGTAACTTGTGATCTATGACGTTTATTATGGCTTTGTCTTTAATTATATCTGATTTAATGGCTGTTATTTTAATTGGATTAAAATCCAATCTGAGTTTTCAGCATTTTATAGTTACCTCTGTGAGCTATACCGTATCTTATATAAAGTTTCAAATTAAAACACAAAATCTTGAGTTAAAAAAAAAAAAAGTGTGGACTCATATTGTCTTCTTGAATTATGGAGGCATTATCCTTTATCCAAATTAAGTGTATTAATGAAAATATGTTGGGTAGAGGATTTTTAGATAATGGAGCCGGTACTATATTATTTTAAGTGGGAAAAAAACAAGATGCATTCTCTATCTGTTCAAGAACTCTAAACATCCACAAATGTCACTAAAACTTTTAAGCCCCTATATAACAACCCATCAAAGCTTTTGCATAATATTTATTACAAAGCATTTGGAACATACCTTACCTAATTTTTAAAATATTTAATAAACTCATTATTGGGTATGTTTTTGTTCAATAAAAAATGAGACTATGCAGTATTTTTTTTTAACTTAAATTGAATTTAGTTAACATATACTGTATTACTAGTTTCAGGGGTAGAATTTAGGGATTCATCAGTTGCATGTAACACGCAGTGCTCATTATATCAAGTGCCCTCCTTAATGTCCATCACCCTGTTACCCCATCCCCCCATCCCCCTCCCCTCCAACAACCCTCAGTTTGTTTCCTATAGTTAAGAGTCTCTTATAGTTTGCCTCCCTCTCTGTTTTCATCTTATTTTATTTTTCCTTCCCTTCCCCTATGTTCATCTGTTTTGTTTCTTAAACCCCACATATGAGTGAAATTACGTGGCATTTGCCTTTCTCTGACTGACTTATTTCACTTAGCATAATACCCTCTAGTTCCGTCCATGCCGTTGCAAATGGCAAGAGTTCATTCTTTTTGATGGCTGAGTAATAGTCCATTCCAATATTCCTGTGTGTGTGTGTGTGTGTGTGTATTCTTTATCCATTCCTGTGTTGATGGACATTTGGGCTCTTTCTATAGTTTGGCTGTTTTGGACATTGCTGCTATAAACATTGGGGTGCAGGTGCCCCTTCAAGTCACTAGGTTTGTATCCTTAGGATAAAAATACCTAGTAGTCAGTTGCTAGGTCATAGGGTCGTTCTATTTTTGAGGAACCTCCATACTGTTTTCCAGAGTGGCTGTACCAGTTTGCATTCCCACCAACAGTGTAAGAGGGTTCCCCTTTCTCCACATCCTCGCCAACATCTGTTGTTTCCTGAGTTGTTAATTTTAGCCATTCTGACTGGTATGAGGTGGTATCTCATGTGGTTTTGATTTGTCTTTCCCTGATGATGAGTGATGTTGAGCGTTTTTTCATGTGTCTGTTGGCTATTTGGATGTCTTCTTTGGAGAAGTATCTGTTCATGTCTTCTGCCCATTTCTTGACTGGATTATTTGTTCTTTGGTGTTGAGTTTGATAAGTTCTTTATGGATCTTGGATACTAGCCCTTTGGTAAGTCATTTGTGAATATTTTCTCCCATTCCATAGATTGCCTGTTAGTTTTGTTGACTGTTTCCTTTGCTGTGCGAAAGCTTTTTATCCTGATGAAGTCCCAATAGCTCATTTTTGCTTTTGTTTCCCTTGCCTTTGGAGACGTGTCTAGCAAGAAGTTGTTGTGGCTGAGGTCAAAGAGGTTGCTGCCTGTATTCTCCTACAGGATTTTGATGGATTTCCTATCTCACATTTAGGTCTTTCATCCATTTTGAGTTTATTTTTGTGTATGGTGTAAGAAAGTGGTCCAGTTTCATTCTTCTGCATGGGGCTGTCCAATTTTCCCAACACCATTTCTTGAAGAGACTGTCTTTTTTCCATTGGATATTCTTTCCTGCTTTGTTGGAGATTAGTTGACCATAGAGTTGAGGGTCTATTTCTGGGTTCTCAGACTGTACAGTATTGATTATGAATTATGTTTTTTTTCTTCCACTCAGCAAAGAACAAGTACTGTGATAAAAATAAGAAATGGCATAATATGATTCCATCTAAATGGAACTCAGGTTGGTAGAGCCCATGAATGCCTGGCAGAAACCACTTCTGTGGCCAGGGATTCTTCTGTGTTATCCCTGTAAATATCTTTCAGGCTTTCTTCTTTGATCACAGAGGGGTCCCCCTTCTTCAGCATCTATTTTTGGCAAGGCAAAACAGGGACTTTTTGGTTTGTGTTTATTAGTTTAGGATCTGAATGTTATCTCTAAACTTTAGCAGCACCCTGGCTTCCTGCTTGTATTAACACCTTCTCATTTGGTTATGCTTGTTTATACCTGTGAGAAAAGACCAAAAAGGGGGGATTAGAAATGCTACATTATGGAATAATAGTTAAAAGAATGAACTGATCTGTAGTAACCTTTTGACTTATCCTTGTCATAATTAAGCTGTTCCAAATAAAGCAAAGAGTATATTTTAATTGCCTAGTCATTTCTTACTCAATATAGTAATCCATCATGTTTTAGCATTGCCCTTTTATAATCCTGTGAAGTCTTATCTAGTGAACAGTGTTTGGATTACTTTGGTTTTCATTTTAAGTTCAACATTTACTATAAATTCACTGCTATCAGATTTCTGCAATCCTCTGTTTTTCTGCTTAACATTTCTTTGAGATCTCTAATAGTCCTCTTTTTATCTCCCATTTTCCCCACAAATAAGAAAAAAAAATCTTTCATTCTCTTATTGAATCACCTTGTATCTAGGAGTTAAGTGAGTGGACAGAAAATGCCTGTTCAGTCAGTGATAGGCAGAAGGCTCCAAGGTAGGGTCCATTTGGCCTTTTGGAAGATGGCCAGTGTGGGTGGAAGCATGGCTAGTGGGGGGTTAGTGAATGGGTTTGAGTCAGAGATGGCCAAAGCTAGAACATGTGGAAGTTTGGATTTTATCCCAAGTGCAAAAAGAAGTCATGGCGGGGGTGGGGGGCACTAAACAGAGTATTGATTATCTGGTTTCTGTTCGAAGTCTCACTCTGGCTTCTGTGTAAATGGTGGGAGCAGGAAGGAGGCACGAAAGAATGCAGGGGAGACAGAAGGCTGTTGCAGAATTCGAGATGGGAAATGATGGTGGCTTAGATTAGGGTGGAGGCTCTGGAAATGGAGAGAAGTGGACATGGGGCATGTTTTGGAGGTAGAAATGACAAAAGTTGCTACTGGATTGGATCTGAGGCATAGAAGTGAAAAGGAGAAATCAGAAACTTCTTATGACTTCTAGCTTTTGGGTCTGTTCTACTGGGTTGCTGGTGCTATTATTTGCTTAAGACAAGGAAAACTAGAGCAGAGGAAAAATTGGGGGAGGATGGAATTAAGAGTTCTGTTTCTGCTGTCTGAAATTTGAGGTGCTTATATGACTTTCTATATTTGCAATGTATACGAATGAGTTTGATGGCTCTGGAGCTTGGTGGGCATAGATCAGGGATGGAGACATGATACAAACCTAGAAGTTATCAGTATATAGATGGTATTTGAAGCTATAGATGGAAATTATCTTGGGTATTTGTCATATTCTCTGACCTATACCTTGTCATTCCCCTACTATTGTAAAATGATGCCCACATTATGTACTATAGGTATATGTTATTAATTATAATACTATAATAATTTTTTAGTAAAGCAGTGTTGTTTTTACTAAAATACTCTGATTTCTTTTTCCTGTCTATAGCTAGATGGTTTAAGGGTATTCAGTCACTACCATCGATATTTAACTGGAGATCTAACAGTTATGTGTTCTGTCTTCTGTGGTTTTTTTCGTAGGCAAAGTCATTAATAAAGATTTGCGACATTACCTGAGTCTTCAGTTTCAGAAAGGATCAATTGACCACAAATTGCAGCAAGTGATCAGAGATAATCTCTACTTGAGAACCATTCCATGTAAGTATGAGATTGAATAAAAGAAAGGCCAATGTATCCTTATTTAACTAATCAAACATGTAGAACTAATTCAGTAGAGTATCTTATATCAAATTGGGAAGACTGAGTTGGGGCACTAGAATGAAACAAAAATTGGATAAGGAGAAAAGTTTTCCAAGGACATGCAGGGCTTTTGTTTTTAAAGTAGAAAAACTTGAAGATTCTATATTGTAACTTTAAACACAGTCATTAGACTTTATAAGAGTTTAAGACTATCCATGTACATTCTGCTAACTAAATTTTCTTCTATAAATCAGTTCCAAGTGTTTATTCAGTAAGAATAAATAATAAGCTTTTTTTCACTCTCAGTGCCTTGTACACTGAGAA
This sequence comes from Zalophus californianus, assembly GCF_009762305.2. Lineage (NCBI taxonomy): Eukaryota > Metazoa > Chordata > Mammalia > Carnivora > Otariidae > Zalophus > Zalophus californianus. The sequence continues at coordinate 95,644,963 of NC_045598.1, forward strand.
CAAACATTTTTGTATTATTAGGACATTACTTAAGATCTGCCCCTTCCCCAAAGGAAAAAAGGAGGAGTGCACTACCTTCTTTGTAGTAATCCATGTTGAATTTTTATCTAGATGTTTGTATATCTATTCCAGTCTTGGTAGTTTTCATAGGACCAGGTTGTTGTTGTTGTTGTTGTAAAGGATGCCGTGTGTGTGTGTGTGTGTGTGTGTGTGTGTGTGTTTTAACACAAAACAAGAAACCACGTATGCTTAGATTTTAGTTAGGACAAGTCTGGGGAAGAATAAAAAGCAGTAAACAATAAAAGGACGTAAACGGATGTTCTGGTTTGTTTTCCTTTTCAATATATTTGTAACTTCTTGTAGATAGTAGCTCTTATAATGGCTCTGGAATTCTTTATTTCTTTTTCTTGTTATTTACTCTTACACGGTGTCCCGTCTGTCACCAAGCCTGCCTAATTATGCTCCTTAAATACTGATCCTTCTGCACTGCCTTAGACGCTCACCCTTTCTTGCTTGAACTTTTTTTTTTTTTTAACAGATAACAATATGTAGGGGCAAAGAGATAGCTGAAAAATATTGATCCTTGGACAAGTTCCCCCTCTATAAAATATGAATAACAAGAGACACGTCATGGAGTTCCAAGAATTAAAACGAGAACATGAGGGCAGACCACATGTCCTGGAGCAGGCCTTCGGGCCTGTCCTCTGTCTGTCCTCTTCCCAGTTCCAGCTGCATCCCCACCCCCCACATCCCCTCCGTCTGGTCTGTCTGTAAGTGCATGTCTGACTCTTGTCCATCTACAGTTTATCCTTCAAAGTCTCTCACTGAGTACAAGTCCAGACTCTTTAACATGGTATAAAATGTTCTGGTTTTTGTTTTTAAATCCGACTCCTTATGTATGATTTCCTCCTGTAAATCTACCTGGTTGGATTTCAGAATTGCCACTCCTGCCTTCTTTTCTTTGCATTTGTCTGGTATATCTTTGTCTGTCTTTTATTCTTTCATCTTTCTGAAGCTCTTTGTCTTACAGATAGTGTTGGATGTTGTAGCCAATGTGAAACTTTCTTTATATTTATTGATGTGATCCATGTCTTTAGTCTCTGTTTTGTCTTGGTTTTCTATTTTACCCATATACACATCTTTTATATAAAAAGGCTTTCACCACGTAGTCCATTTTATTTGATCTCTCTCTTTAGAAAGGTTTGTATCTTTATTCTAATGGCTATCTTTATACTTTTATATAATACTCTGTTCTCCCTCCCTCCCTAAATGATCTAGTTACTGCTTCTTACTCCTTCCTTCTCTCTCCCATCATCTGACTTGAAATAATATTTTTTTTACCCCAAAGATAATCAGCAAGCTTATTCCACTTCATATATGCTTTCCTCATTTTCACTGTTTTTTTTGATTATTGACCTGTGTCTATATTAACAAAACAAACAGCCATTACATATTGCACTCTCCCCTTTATTATCATTTATTCTTTATTCTGTAGGTAAATACACATCGAATGTAACTACCAATCCTTATGTTGGTGTTTCTTCAATAACTATGGTTTTCTAAAGCTGCTTCTTCACTAGTAGATTCCCCAGGAAAGAGAGGATCATCACAGTTGGTCTATGGCCTTTATACTTTCAAGTTTGTTTGGATGTGTATGAAATCTTTGCCTTATATTTTCTTTCCTTGACTATCTTAATTCTATTAGTCGATTATCTGATTGTCTTCTGGCATAAAACATTGCTCTTTAAAAGTCTGAAAACAATCTAATTTTCATTCCCTTATAAATAACTTGGTATTTTGCCTGCATAGGGTGTCTCACGGTAGCATTTTTAGTTTCATAGCTCTAGAGCACCCTCATCCCTTGTTAAAACAAGTTAATAAAAATATGTACTTGTACTTTCTGCTGTACTCTGCACTTTTACTTGGATCTTCTTTTAACTTTACTTGTACTGTCCTAGTTTTGCAGTTTCTCCTCAGTATGAGGTTTTGTCCTAGAAAGGAGTTATAGTTTATTTGGTTTTCATTCATAGGGTCCAAACAGCTGCAGCCTTTTCAGATCCTAACAGGACTTTTAACCAACACACTGAAGTGTCCACAACTCCTCCAAGAATGCAGTGGTATATCAGTGACAGTTAACATACCAAATGGTTTTTAATTACCATTCTTTACTAAAAGATACCAAATCTTCTTGGAGAAAATTCTGATTCCAGGTCTGGAGCAAGGAAAGTACAAGATGAGCTTGGAACATCTAATTATCCCAGGAAGTATGTAAATGCCTAAAAAACTATGGGGACATATCAGAAGCACATTTTTTTTTTAAAGCCATCTAGAAGGGGTTCCCACTGACAAGATCTGAAACAATTTGAGCAACAAAATTAATAAGAGAAAGAAAGACTTCTACCATTGTCAGATACTGCAGTGTTGAAAGGACAAGACTGTGATCCCTAATAGAAGTGGAAAGGAGAGACTGCGCACAAAGGAGTCCTGTGGTTTCATCAGCCTTCTGCTTGGAGCCATTTTCTGGACTATAGTACAAGGAGGGAAAGCCCAGGCAGAGTACAGAGGATTCTGAGTTGAGGAGACGGAAATCTGAGTTCACGAAGTCTGAGGTGCCTGAGATTTGCAGGACAGGGTGTCAGAGGGAGAGAGCTATGAAGAAAAGGAGCTCAAATAATATGCATAGGTGCCCCCTTGACTCTGTTGCTGAATACTAAGCTGAGAATGTATAGGATGAGACTCCACATGGCCAGGCAAAGATTCTCTGGGAGCTGTAAAGTTAGCAATTTCTAGAGTTTACACAGGGCTGGGAGAATCTGAGTTCTAGCCTACCCGAGTGGAGAGACCTCAAGGGTCATGGCTTACTAGTAGGGCTAAAATAGGTGTAAGCTCCTTGGGGCCCATTTTAACAAAGCTTAATTAAACAAGCCCCAAAAGGATCAGGCAAACATGCATACAACTTAACTGTTAGCCAAAAGAAAGGAAGGAGGGGAGGATAGGAGGAGGAATGGGGAAAAATCAACAACCTTTAAAGGAAGACAACAAAATCTCGACACTGAATAACATAGTATTTACAATGCCCAGTGTCTAATAAAAATTATTAGGAATACAAAAGAGAATAAAATATGGCCCATAATCCAAAGAAAAGTCAGCTAATAGAAAAAACAAAACAGAAATGGCATATATGACATATAGATAGATATGACCAAAGCATGCATTTTAGAGTTATTATAAATATGCTCAAGGATTTAAAGAAAAATATGAATAAAATAAAGAGAAAATGGAATTTTTTTTTTTTAAGAATTAAATGGAACTTCAAAAATTCATGGATGGGCTTAACAGCAGATTGGAAACTGCAGAAGAAAAGATCAATGAACTTGAAGACATAGCAATATAAATGAATCAAACTGAAACAGGAAAAAGACTGAAGACATAAGTTTTTTTTTGTTGTTTTTTTTAAGTAACCAGAGAGAAAGAGAGACATTTCTACTTCTGCCATGAGAGACTAACTGGTGAGGCGCCTGGGTGGCTCAGTCGTTAAGCGTCTGCCTTCGGCTCAGGATATGATCCCAGAGTCCTGGGATCGAGCCCCACATCAGGCTCCCTGTTCAGCAGGAAGCCTGCTTCTCCCTCTCCCACTCCCTCTTGTGTTCCCTCTCTCACTATGTCTCTCTCTGTCAAATAAATAAAATCTTAAAAAAGAAAAGACTAACTGGTACTGGATTTACCTTCTTACTGTAAACAACTAGAAATTGGGCAAGATATATGTAATAACTATTTTCAGAAATTGGGTCATAGAACAGGACTGTGATCCATTCATATTGAGCTATGCACACTGTCAAACCAAAACAGTGATACAGAAAAAAACAAATGAAGAAATAGGTTGAAATTTTTTCAAATTTGGTGAAAACTAAATCCACAGAACTGTGGATCTCAACAAACCCCAAGCAGAAGAAACATAAAAAAACACATCTATAAATATGTCATATCTAATTGCTGAAAACCAGAGATAGAGAAAACGTGAAAGGCAGACAGAAAAAAGATACATTGAATACAAGGGAACAATGAATGACTGTAGACTTGTCAACAGAAACCAGTACAAGGCAAAAGTCAATCAATCAAATGTCATTTTCAGCATGCTGAAAGGAAAGACTGCCAACCTAGATTTCTACATACAACAAAAATATCCAAGAGAAATAAAGAATTTTTCAGACCAAAAAAAAAAATTTTTTTTCACCAGCAGACTTGCACTATAAGAAATACTAAAGGAAATTCTTCAGTTGTAATGGAAATGATACCAGGGAGATAGAACTGAAAGGAAATAGACAACTTCATAATTAGAGTTTAAGATTTCAGTACCTCCTTTAGGGAAAGTAAGCAAAAAATCAGTAGGATTATAACATGAATAACACTTTGAACCAACTTGATCTAATTGCTATGTATTAGAACATGCCTTCCAACAATAGAAGAATATTCTTTTCTAGTGTACATGGAACATTTACAAATGAAGACCATATTCTGGGCCATAAAACAAAATCCAATAAATTTAAAAGAATTTAAATCCTACAAAATAGATTCTGTGATCATGATGGAATTGCAGGAAATCACTTAACAGAAGATTATCTGGAAAATCTCTGAATATTTGGAAATTAAATAGCACACCTCTACATAACCTGTGAGTTGAAGCCACAAGGAAAATACAAAATATTACACATATCAGCATCTCAAAACATATCAAGCCCAACATACCAATTTGTGGGATGTTGGTATAACAGGAAATTTATAGTGTTAAATACTTAGAAAATAATAAAGATCTCAATCAGTGATCTAAACTTCTAGCAAAAGAAGAGCAAAGTAAACCCAAATTAAGTAGAAGAAAGGAAATAAAGATAAAAGCAGAAATCCTAGAAAACAGAATAATCAATGAAACCCAAAGTTGATTTTTTTCTGATAAGTAAAACTGGTAAACGTCTAGTCATACTGCTCAGGTAAAGAGAGAAAAAACACTGTTTAACAATATTAAGAATGAGAGAGATGGCATCATTAAAAATCCTACAGATGTTAAGTGGACAGTCAGGAATATTCTAAACAACTTGGTGACAGTAAACTGAACTCAGATGAAGTGAAAAAATTCCTTGGAGGAAAAAAACTACCAGTAGTTAATCAAGAAGAAATAGATGACGGATGCCTGGGTGGCTCAGTCCATTTAAGCATCTGCCTTTGACTCGAGTCATGATCCCAGTGTCCTGGGATCGAGCCCCAAGTCGAACTCCCTGTTTGGTGGGGAGTCTGCATATCCCTCTCTCCCTGCCCCTGCTTGTTCTCTCTCACTCTCTCTTAAATAAATAAAATCTTTAAAAATAAAGAAGAAATAGATGAGCTTAATAACAGTTCTCAATCTGTTAAAGGAATTGAATTTGTAGTTTGTAACTTTCCCATTAAGAAAGTGTCAGGCCCAGATGGTAGGAGTGACTTGTTTCGAATACTTAAAGAAGAAATAATACTAATTCTACACAGACTCTTTAAGAAAATAGAGGAGGAGGGAACTTCCCAACTCATTCTGTGATCTGATCATTATCCTGATTCTAAAACCAGACAAGGACAGTAAAAGAAAATAATATTAGACCACAATTTTTCATGAACATAGACTTAAAACTCCTTAAAATATTTTAGCAAATAAATATATAGCAATGTGTAAAAAGGATAATAAATTATGACCAAGGGGTATTTGTCCTAGGAATGCACGGTTGGGATAACATTTGAAATTAATATAGTAACAGACTGGAAAAGAAAAACAAAACAAAACAGATGATCTCCTCAAATAGATGCAGAAAAAAACACTTGACAAAATTCAACTCCCTTTGATGGTAGAACCGCTCAGAAAACTAGTTTGCCAGTTATTAATTTAGTGCCTCTTGGCTTCAAATTACTCTTTTTTGCCTGGGTATAATATTGCAGCATTCCTCCTTTGCCAACTGGTAGGTACATCGTCAGATTATCTTTGGGCTGGCAGGTAGAATACTGGAAAAAGAGTCATCTCTTCCTAGTTCCGGTGTGTCTTTTTCTTTTTGCTCCTGCCTGCAGAAACACAGTAAGTTTCAGCAGTGCTCCAGCAGTCAGTTTCCCACCTCATAGGCGGCTTCCTGAATTCCACCAGTGCACCTGCTGACTTCCTTGCAGCTTCATAATGAGTTCGATGGGCACCCCACATGGCTCCCCAGATTTCAACAATATTCCTTGCAAGTGGTTTCCTACTGGGTTTCTGACAAGTCCAGCCAGTGTCCCAGATGGTTTTCTAGGAAGTTCGACACAGCCCCCATCGCAGGCAGCTTGCTGGTGAATTTCATCAGTACCCCAGCAGACTGTTCCTTGTCTGCCAGCCTTGACCTACCAACTGTGAATCAGATCCGTCCCCAGGCTATGACCACACCTTCTCCAAAGAAGTCTGAATCCCAGAGTGTGGGAGCATCCCTCCCTTCCAAGTTTGTTCCTTATTTGAGTATTCTTCCTCAGCTCTAGGGTGGTATTCTTTAAAGATCTCTTTTATTTCCTCTTAGTTAATTCCTTATAAATAGTTAATCATTTTTGTATTAAGCTCCCCTTGTTCAGCTTACCATGTTTCTCTCTCCTGTTTGGATCCTGGTCGATACAGAATTGGTACTGGTAGTAGTCCCAGGAGACAGACCCTCCAAGAAGGAATTTTAGAGTTGGTTGTGTTTTTGGGCTTAAGCACAGTGCCACGTTCCTTCTAATGGAAAGTAGGATGCTTGTAATTGAGGACAAGAACTGGCATCACAATTTTTTTTATTATTATGTTATGTTAATCACCATACATTATATCATTAGTTTTTGATGTAGCGTTCCATGATTCATTGTTTGCGTATAGCACCCAGTGCTCCATGCAGAACATGCCCTCTTTAATACCCATCACCAGGCTAACCCATCCTCCCACCCCCTTCCCCTCTAGAGCCCTCAGTTTCTTTCTCAGAGTCCATCGTCTCTCATGGTTCATTTCCCCCTCCGATTCTCCCCCCCTTCATTCTTCCCCTTCTGCTATCTTCTTCCTTTTTTTTTTTTTAACATATAATATATTATTTGTTTCAGAGGTACAGATCTGTGATTCAACAGTCTTGCACAATTCACAGCGCTAACATAGCACATACCCTCCCCAAAGTCTATCACCCAGCCACCCCATCCCTCCCACCCCCCACCACTCCAGCAACCCTCAGTTTGTTTCCTGAGATAAAGAATTCCTCATATCAGTGAGGTCATATTCTCTGATTGACTTACTTCGCTCAGCATAGTACCCTCCAGTTCCATCCACGTTGTTGCAAATAGCAAGATCTCATTCCTTTTGATGGCTGCATAATATTCCAGTGTGTGTGTGTGTGTGTGTGTGTGTGTGTGTGTGTGTGTGTGTGTGTGTGTGTGTACACACACACATCTCTTCTTCATCTATTTATCTGTCGATGGACATCTTCACTCTTTCCACAGTTTGGCTATTGTGGACATTGCTGCTGTAAACATCGGGGTACACGTACCTCTTCGGATCCCTACATTTGTATCTTTGGGGTAAATACCCAGTAGTGCAATTGCTGGATCATATGGTAGCTGTATTTTCAACTTTTTGAGGAACCTCCATACTGTTTTCCAGAGTGGCTGCACCAGCTTGCATTCCCACCAACAGTGTAGGAGGGTTCCCCTTTCTCCGCATCCTCACCAACATCTGTCGTTTCCTGACTTATTAATTTTAGCCATTCTGACTGGTGTGAGGTGATATCTCATTGAGGTTTTGATTTAGATTTCCCTGATACCGAGCGATGTTGAGCACTTTTTCATGTGTCTGTTGGCAATTTGGATGTCTTCTTTGGAAAAATGTCTGTTCATGTCTTCTGCCCATTTCTTGTTTGGATCATTTGTTCTTTGGGTGTTGAGTTTAAGAAGTTCTTTATAGATTTTGGATACTAGCCCTTTATTTGATATGTCATTTGCAAATATCTTCTCCCATTCTGTTGGTTGTCTTTTGGTTTTGTTGACTGTTTCTCTTGCTGTGCAAAAGCTTTTTATCTTGATGAAGTCCCGGTAGTTCATTTTTGCCCTTGCTTCCCTTGCCTTTGACGATGTTTCTAGGAAGAAGTTGCTGCGGCTGAGGTCGAAGAGGTTGCTGCCTGTGTTCTCCTTTAGGATTTTGATGGACTCCTGTCTCACGTTTAGGTCTTTCAACCATTTTGAGTGTGTTTTTGTGTGTGGTGTAAGGAAATGGTCCAGTTTCATTCTTCTGCATGTGGCTGTCCAATTTTCCCAACACCATTTGTTGAAGAGACTGTCTTTTCTTCATTGGACATTCTTTCCTGCTTTGTCAAAGATGAGTTGACCATAGAGTTGAGGGTCCATTTCTGGGCTCTCGATTCTGTTCCATTGATCTATGTGTCTGTTTTTGTGCCAGTACCATACTGTCTTGATGATGACAGCTTTGAGCTGGAAGTCCGGAATTGTGATGCCGCCAGCTTTGCTTTTCTTTTTCAACATTCGTCTGGCTATTCGGGGTCTGTTCTGGTTCCATACAAATTTTAGGATTATTTGTTCCATTTCTTTGAAAAAAAGTGGATGGTATTTTGATGGGGATTGCATTGAATGTGTAGATTGCTCTAGGTAGCACTGACATCTTCACAATATTTGTTCTTCCAGTCCATGAGCATGGAATGTTTTTCCATTTCTTTGTGTCTTCTTCAGTTTCTTTCATGAGTATTTTATAGTTTTCTCAGTACAGATTCTTTGCCTCTTTGGTTAGATTTATTCCTAGGTATCTTATGATTTTGGGTGCAATTGTAAATGGGATCGACTCCTTCATTTCTCTTTCTTCTGTCTTGTTGTTGGTGTATAGGAATGCCACTGATTTCTGTGCATTAATTTTATATCCTGCCACTTTACTGAATTCCTGTATGAGTTCCAGCAGTTTTGGGGTAGAGTCTTTTGGGTTTTCCACATACAGTATCATATCATCTGCAAAGAGTGAGAGTTTGACTTCTTCTTTGCCGATTTGAATGCCTTTTATTTCTTTCTGTTGTCTGATTGCTGTGGCTAGGACTTCTAATACTATGTTGAATAGCAGTGGTGATAGTGGACATCCCTGCCGCGTTCCTGACCTTAGGCGGAAAGCTCTGTTTTTCCCCATTGAGAATGATATTCGCTGTGGGTTTTTCATAGATGGCTTTTATGATATGGAGGTATGTACCCTCTGTCCCTATACTCTGAAGAGTTTTGATCAAGAAAGGATGCTGTACTTTGTCAAATGCTTTTTCTGCATCTATTGAGAGGATCATATGCTTCTTGTTCTTTCTTTTATTAATGTATTGTGTCACATTGATTGATTTGCAGATGTTGAACCAACCTTGCAGCCCAGGTATAAATCCCACTTGGTCGTGGTGAATAATCCTTTTAATGTACTTTTGAATCCTATTGGCTAGTATTTTGGTGAGAATTTTTGCATCCATGTTCATCAAGGATATTGGTCTGTAATTCTCCTTTTTGATGGGGTCTTTGTCTCGTTTGGGGATCAAGGTAATGGTGGCCTCATAAAATGAGTTTGGAAGTTTTCCTTCCATTTCTATTTTTTGGAACAGTTTCAGAAGAATACATATTAATTCTTCTTTAAATGTCTGGTAGAATTCCCCTGGGAAGCCATCTGGCCCTGGGCTTTTGTTGGGAGATTTTGGATGACTGCTTCAATTTCCTTAGTGGTTATAGGCCTGTTCAGGTTTTCTATTTCTTCCTGGTTCAGTTTTGGTAGTTGATACATCTCTAGGAATGCATCCATTTCTTGCAGATTATCTAATTTGCTGGCATATAGTTGCTCATAATATGTTCTTATAATTGTTTTATTTCTTTGGTGTTGGTTGTGATCTCTTTCATTCATGATTTTGTTGATTTGGGTCATTTCTCTTTTCTTTTTGATAAGTCTGGCCAGGGGTTTATCAATCTTATTAATCCTTTCAAAGAACCAGTTCCTAGTTTCGTTGATCTGTTCTGCTGTTCTTTTGGTTGCTATTTCATTGATTTCTGCTCTCATCTTTATTATTTCTCTTCTCCTGCTGGGTTTAGGCTTCATTTGCTGTTCTCTCTCCAGCTCCTTTAGGTGTAGGGTTAGGTTGTGTATTTGAGACCTTTCTTGTTTCTTGAGAAAGGCTTGAATTGTTATATACTTTCCTCTCAGGACTGCCTTTGCTGCATCCCAAAGACTTTGAAAGTTATGTTTTCATTTTCATTTGTTTCCATGAATTTTTTAAATTCTTTAATTTCCTAGCTGACCCATTCATTCTTTAGTAGGATGCTCTTTAGCCTCCACGTATTTGAGTTCTTTCCAACTTTACTGTTGTGATTGAGTTCTAGTTTCAAAGCATTGTGGTCTGAAAATATGCAGGAGTGATCCCAGTCTTTTGGTACTGGTTGAGACCTGATTTGTGACCTAGGATGTGATCTGTTTTGGAGAATGTTCCATGGGCACTAGAGAAAAATGTGTATTCTTTTGCTTTGGGATGAAATGTTCTGAATAGATCTGTGAAGTCCATTTGGTCCGTTCTGTCATTTAAAGTCTTTATTTCCTTGTTGATCTTTTGCTTAGATGATCTGTCCATTTCAGTGAGGGGGTGTTAAAATTCCCCACTATTATTGTATTGTTGTCAATGTGTTTCTTTGCTTTTGTTATTAATTGGCTTATATAATTGGCTGCTCCCATGTTAGGGGCATAGATATTTACAATTGTTAGATCTTCTTGTTGGATAGACCCTTTAAGTAGGATATAGTGTCCTTCCTCATCTCTTATTACAGTCTTTGGTTTAAAATCTAATTTGTCTGATATAAGGATTGCCACCCCAGCCTTCTTTTGGTGTCCACTGGCATGGTAAATGGTTTTCCACCCCTTCACTTTCAATCTGGGGGTGTCTTTGGGTCTAAAATGAGTCTCTTGCAGACAGCATATCAATGGGTCTTGTTTTTTTTTATCCAATCTGATAGCCTGTGTCTTTTGATTGGGGCATTTAGCCCATTTACATTCAGGCTAACTATTGAAAGGTATGAATTTAGTGCCATTGTATTGCCTGTAGGGTGACTGTTACGCTATATTGTCTGGGTTCCTTTCTGGTCTGTGTTGCTTTTAGGCTCTCTCTTTGCTTAGAGGACCCCTTTCAATATTTCTTGTAGGGCTGTTTTTGTGTTTGCAAATTCCTTTGGTTTTTGTTTCTCCTGGAAGCTTTTTATCTCTCCTTCTATTTTCAATGACAGCCTAGCTGGATATAGTATTCTTGGCTGCATATTTTTCTCATTTAGTGCTCTGAATATGTCATGCCAGCCCTTTCTAGCCTGCCAGGTCTCTGTGGATAGGTCTGTTGCCAATCTAATGTGTCTACCATTGTAGGTTACATCTCTCTTCTCCCGAGCTGCTTTCAGGATTTTCTCTTTTGTCTCTGAGACCCGTAAATTTTACTATTGAATGTCGAAGTGTTGACCTATTTTTATTGGTTTTGAGAGGGGTTCTCTGTGCCTTCTGGATTTTGATGCCTGTTTCCTTCCCTAAATTAGGGAAGTTCTCTGCTATAACTTGCTCCAACATACCTTCTGCCCCTCTCTCTCTTTCTTCTTCTTCTGGGATCCCAATTATTCTAATGTTTCATCTTATGGTATCTCTCAAATTCTGCCCTCATGATCCAGTAATTGTTTATCTCGTTTTTTCTCAGCTTCTTTATTTTCCATCATTTGGTCTTCTAAATCACTAATTCTCTCTTCTGCCTCATTTATCCTAGCAGTTAGAGCCTCCATTTTTGATTGCACATCACTAATAGCCTTTTTGATTTTGACTTGGTTAGATTTTAGTTCTTTTGTTTCTCCAGAAAGGGTTTCTCTAATAACTTCCATGCTTTTTTCAGGCCCAGCTAGTATCTTTAAAATCATCATTCTGAACTCTAGTCCCAACATCTTACTAATGTCCATATTGATTAGGTCCCTGGCAGTTGGTACTGCCTCTTGTTCTTTTTGTTGAGGTGATTTTTTCCATCTTGTCATTTTGTCCAGAGAACAGATGAATGAGAGAACAAAATGCTAACAAGGTAACAGCGTCCTCAGAAAATATACTCTAAGCAAATCATAAAAGACCTGAAACTGGGGGAAAAGAAAGGGAAAGAAAGAAAAAAGAAAAAGAAAAAGATAAAAACAAACAAAAACAAAACAAAAAAACAGAGTATGATCAAACATGATCAGGCTGGTGCATAATCAGTGCCACACACTAGATTTTGGGCGTATTTTGGTCTGTTAGAAGAAAGTGCCTCCCAAAATTTTAAAGAAAGAAAAACATGTATGTACAAAAATAAGGGTTAATTCAATAAAGGGTTGGAATATGACTGTAAAGATGAAAAGTATAAAAGATTTTATAAAAGGAATTGATAAGAAGTTGGTTTAAAAAGAAAGAAGAGGATTTAAAAAAAAAGGGGAGAGAATGTGATCAGTCAGGAGACTAGAACAAAACCATACACTAGAGATTTAGGGTATATTTTGATCTGTTAGAAGAAACTGTATCCCGAAATTTTAAAGAGAGAACAACTTATATATATATACCAAATTACGGGTAACTACTATGAAGGGATAGAATATGACTCTAAAAATGAAAAATAAATATTTTTTTAAAAAGGGATCAATAAGATGTTTGAAAAAGGGAAAAAGAAAAATTTAAAAAAAAAAGACAGTTAAAAAATTAACTTTGAAAGACTAAAGCATCATGGGAAGAAAAGCCATGAATTCTGTGTGCAGTATTCCCCTAGGGCTGGAGTTCTGCCGTTCTCATTAATCAGTAAACTTGGTCTTGGCTGGCTGTTCTTGCTGATCTTCTGGGGGAGGGGCCTGTTGCCGTGGTTCCCAAATGTCTTTGCTGGAGGCAAATTGCCCCGCCCTTGTTGGTTCCGGGCTAAGTAATCTGCCTGGGTTTGCTCTCGGGAGCTTTTGTTGCCTGCAAGCTTTCCGTTCGGCTTTGGACAACGAGCGTGATAATGGCGGCCTCCCAATCTCCGCCCTGGAGGAGCCGAGAACTCGGGGCCCTGCTCCTCAGTGCGCCCCCAGAGAAAAGCAGTCACTCCTGTCTCCCCGGTCTCTGGCTGCACTCCGTGCTCACTGGCCTGTGAGCGTTTCTATCTCTGGCGCCCGACCCCATGTGTAGTCTCCAAACCCAGCAGATCCCTGCGGTGCGCTCCCGCGCCACTCCTCCTGGGGGAGGAAGGAGAATTTCCCCGGATCTGCTGCTTGTTGGGTCCCTGCTGGAGGAGCAGTGGCCCGACTGTGCCGCGGATCACAGTTTATGGCAACCCCGAGCTGAGAGCCCGCTCCTCAGCTCCATCTCTGCACCTGGCTTCCCTGCCCCAATACCTGGGAGCTCTGCCGCCCTCAGGCAGCCCCTGTCTTCCTGTGACCCTGAGGGTCCTGGGACCACTGTCCCATGAGGGTTCCACCCCCCGCTTAGCCCCTGGAGCGATGTCCCTCAGTGGAGCTGACTCCTAAAAGTTCCAATTTTGTGCTGCCCTGCTCTGTCACTTGCCAGAAGGGGCCGATGGAGACCCCCTGCCCCGCCAACTGTCCTCACATATATCGCCTCGGATTCAGTTCTCCGCACTTCCTACCTTCCAGAAAGTGGTCGCTTTCTGTTCAGAGAGTTGTTGCTATTCTTTTCTTCGATCTCCTGTTGAGTTCATAGGTGTTCAGAATGGTTTGATTCCTATCTAGCTGAATTCCTGGGACCAGAGGAAATCCAGGTCTCCTACTCCTCCGCCATCTTGCTCCCCGACTGGCATCATAATTTAATCACAGTATAAATTGTGGTTGATTGAGGTGAAGTACTAGCTGAATCAGGTTAACCTTGGGAATCCATATGACTGCTGCCCTTGATTGTTATGGCAGGAATGATGGCTACAAACACCATGGCTTGGAATGGATTCTCCTGGGTATACCAAGCACTTTAAAAATCACCTGGTTTATTATTATTGCAAATCGATAAAAAAAGGCTATAATAACACTTTTCAACACTTACCTCTTCTTGATACATTTGCTAATAGAAAACGTTAAAGAAGGAAACATTTGTACAAAATAAATGCCAAATAAAAATGAGTTAAAAGTTTGAAAGATAAATCCACACATTATATCCTATTTGAAATTTTCCCTCCTAAAATTAAATTGTACAAAAAGTATCACTTGTATTATTTGATAGTTTTGACTTTGGTAACAAGTATTCCAGACAGTAAAAAAAAAAAAAAAAAAAAAAAAATCGTCTTGTGTCCATGCTCCTCAAATTGTTAAGTGTGTCCAAAAGCATCTTCAGATTGGGCATTAGGCATTGGTCATTTGAATAAGCTTGTTTTCTTTTTTAATGATGAAAATATGTTATATCCTGGTTCTGATTTTGGTTTTGCCATTGAAGTCTATATTGCATTTACTTCAGATTTTACACCAGTTTCTGATTTCAGGTTGGGGTGTTCTACAACAACATTCACTTCTCTCTGCATTTCTTCTATTAAAGGGATTTACAAAGCACTGAAACTCATAGCAGCATACTTAAGCAGTGGAAAATGCCAAGGGACATTGTTGGGTAGTATTCAAATAACATTCAGATCCCCCTTCAAGGTTAACATCATTACATAGAATCACACATCAGAACTGCTGATTTAAGGACTTTTTAGCCTTCAAAACCTGTGATTTTTGGAGAACACCACTCATAAGATTTATATAAAGTATAAATGCATCTAACCGCACTAATATTGTATTTGCAAGAAAGACTCACTGTTAGCAGACAGGGCCTTGACCTCACACTTGTAGCTCAGGAACAGCTGCAAGTGAGACTGACGAGTGGATTTGAATGCTGCTCTCCCACATGCTTCTGTCCTAGTGTCTGGAAATGTCGACTCGACCATTCGGTTTCACTTGTCAATATTTCCTGCTCTTGCTTTCAGTTGATATTTTTAGATTCCTTCAAATCAGTAACATCTCTGTGTCAGATGATTAAGCTTTAATTTTTACAGGAGAATTATAATACTTTGTTTCCTCATTTTCCCTATCAACTGATTTTTCTGGGGATTTAGAAAAAGTAAATTGGCCAAGAGACTTCAAGGAGGGATCCCTACATGGAAACACTAATGTCTGTCAACTGCAGCTCTCATCTAAGAGTTGGTGAGAATGCAAAGTATATTTACTTTGGGACATTTTCTTTTAAACATACACTTACCGTATGGCCCAGCATTTCCACTCCTAGGTATTAGCTCAACATAAATTTAAATATATGTCTTCCCAAGGACTTGTAAGTTTATAGCTGCTTTATTTATAATGTCCCATATCTGGAACCAGCCCAAATGCCCATTGATGGTGAATGCCTAATCAAATTTTGGTATATCTGTACAATAGAATACCACTTGGCAATAAAAGGATATTGAACCACAACATGGATAGATCTCAGAAGCATCATGCTAAGTGAAAGAGGCCAGGTAGTACAAACCACTACTGGAGTCAGTGTATGATTCTATGTATATGAGATTCTGTTAATCACAGAACTACAGTGACAGCAGATCAGCAGCTGCCACAGGGTCCTGAGAAAACCTTTAGGAGTGATGAGTCCCAAGACTCACAGAATTGTGAGTTTAGTGAATTTGATTGTGGGTCAGTTATATTCAAATAAAGTGACCAAGTAGATTCCCACAATTGTTTTCTTTTATATCATTAATAATTAGAAAATGAAACTTTACAAAAAGATACTTAGCATATAGGCATTTGAAATACCTAGAAATTAATCTCTAAAGCAGTGTAAAGACTTCTGTAAGATAAAATTAAGGGGCCATAAAGAAGATCTGAATATACTGACCAATTTCTTGTTCCCGGATTAAAGATTCAATATGGTGAAGACAGGAGTTCTCCTTAAATTGATTAATAGATTCATTCTAATCCCATAAAAATTCCAGCATTTTTAGCCTATTTCTCTGATTCCAGGTTTTATACAGAAGGGCTGTAAATTGAGAAAACAAAATAGGTGAACTTGTTCTATTCTATACCAAGATTTATCATGGAAATATAATTATAGCACCATGATAATGGTGCAGGACTGGTCAGTGGGTACATAGGATGTAATAGCCCAATAACACATCCAGTTGTATCTAAGCATTTCTATATGAGATTTCTATGAAAGAAGTGACTTGCCTGATTAGAGGGGAAAATAATTGACTTTTCAATAAGTGTGTTGAATAGCCATCTGGAAAAAAAGAAATTGGACTACTACCTCCCATCAGGCCAAAAATCTATTTTAGTGCATTAAAGTACTAGGTGTGAAAGGCAAAGTTGTAATGCTTTTACAAAGAATATAGAATATCTCCATGGCTTTAGGAAGGATTTCTTCAATAAGACACAGAAGCATTAGCTATAAAGAAAAGGATTGATAAATTTGACTACAATGAAATGAAAAACTACTATCATTAAAAGACCATTAAAAAAGATGAAAAAGATCACAGAGTGGGAGAAGATACTGTCTATTCTGCTACAATGTTTGTTTCTGTAACACAAGTTCATATATGGTTGGTAAGTAGGTGGGATAATGATGTCAATTTAATGGAGGTAATATTGGTTCTTACTCCATTTTCCCCAGCAAGCAAATGTTTTGTGTCATCAAGTAGCAGCAAATAAACAAAATATACAAACATAGTTGAATGTTGCATGCTCTGTGCATAATGCCCATTCACCTCGATTTGGCCTCTTTTCTCAATTTGGACATGTACTTTATCTTAATCATTTATTGCCCCTTTTGCCTTATCTTCATTATTCAGTAGCTCCAACCGTCTTTATACCCCTTTCTGTCAAGCTATCTTTTCTTTTTTTAAAATTGGTACTTAAAGACAAAATATTTTATTTACACTGGTATTTTTATCAGGAATTTAAAATATCTTTTAAGCTGTCTTAGCATTTTTAATCAGGGTTGTTACTGATTTTGCTAGGCTCTGGTTACAAAGTTGCAATAGGTTTTGAGAAATCAACCCTGACCCTATTTTCTCAGTAATCTCCACTATTTGGGGAACACGATTTTGCAGAAAGTACTGTTTCTAGAAAGCATTTTTTAAAAAAGATTTATTTATTTGTTTTAGAGAGAAAGCACGAGTGGGAGGGGCAGAGGGAAAGGGAGAGAGAATCTTAAGCAGACTATGCTGAGCACAGAGCCCGCCGTGGGGCTGGAGACCATGACCCAAGTCAAAACCAGTAGTCGGATGCCCAACCGACTGTGCCACCCAGGCTCCCCCTTATTTCACATTTTTGCAGAAACTCCCCCTTTGCAACATATATATCTGACAAAGGACTGCAGTGCTTTATCAATAGTAAGACACAGTTATTTCACACGTTAGCCTCTCTACAATTGGATTGTATCTTACAGTAGATAGAATCTTTTGATTTTAATTGCCAGTTTTTTTTTCTTTTTTAGTGATAAAATAGTGGTGCATTTTGGAAGCTGTTGATTACTTAGATTTGATGAAGTACTGTAGTAAAAAACTACAAGTCAAGTTTTAGAAGATAGGCAACCCAACAGAGAAGTGGCAAAAGCCTTGAACAGTCACTTCACACCAGAAGAAATCTCTATGGCTAGTAAATATTTGAAAAAGAATGTGTGATCTCATAAATCAGTTGCACATTAAATACACAGTGAGATGCCTTCTCATGTTGGCAGAAGTTTAAAAACCTGACTACAAGTGTTAATGTGGACATAAAAGGATGCATATGGCATGATTCCGTTCATATGAAATTACAAAAGAGGCAAAACTAAGCTTTGTTGCTTAGGAATGCATTACGTAGTTGGTAAAAAAAAAAATTTTTTTAAAGAAGAAAGGAAATCATCACAAATGTCAGGAAGGTGGCTACTTTTGGGGGTGGGGGGAAGGAGAGAGTTATGATTGGAGGCGTACAAGGGGGCTTTTGGTCTCCTGGTGAAACTGTTTCTTCACTTGGATGGGTTTGCTTTATTATTACTTGTCAAACTTTACATATATGTCTTATGTACCTTGTATGTATATTTCAGAATAAAACAAAAGAGGGGAATGATCAGTATATCAAATGTTGTTGATAGGTCAGGTAATAAGAGGACTGAGACTTGAGCATTGGGTTAAGCAAAGTGGAGACTCCTGATGAACACAGCAGATTGTCTCACAGCAGATTGTCTCAGTGGAATGGTTGGGGCAGTGATCTAATTGGAATGGGCTCAAGAGACAGAAGAGAGGAGTTGGGAGACTGTGAGTAAACAGAACTTGGAGGAATTTTTATGTAAAAAGAAATATAGTAGGGACTAGAGGTGATATAGAAAGCTTTACATTAAATATATAGAGTATCAGGAAAATATCAATATAAATTTTCTGGAATGCTGAAGGCAATAGGGTAGGGTAGATGAAAGACAACTTTTTATGTGTATGGGATTACACATTTTTGGAGAGAGGATGTGAAAATTTGTAATACCTATATTTGTAGAGAAGTAACATTAAAGCTCCTTTTTAAGTCTTGGAAATATATATATGTGTCACACATGACATTTCATATCTACTCATGGAAAGAATCATGAACATCACCTTTGCTTAACACCACTTTGCAAAAAGAGAATGAAGCACAGAGGGATTAAGTGCTTGCTTAAAATTGTATCATTACTAACAATCCCAGACTAAAACACAGAGTATTTCCTGCCCCTTGGATCAGTGCTCTTTTTATAGTATTATCTATAATATGGTTTGCTCTTAAATCGGGTTTTTCAGGTTTTATATAATCAGTATATTTTATAGTAGAGTTTATTTGGATAATATTTCAATTAGCCTTTGCTGCATAACAAATCACCCTAGAACTCAATGGCTTAAAATAACCATCATGTATTATTTCTCATGATTCCACGAGTTAGATGAGCTCAACGGGGACCACTTATGTGGCTGCAGTCATTGGCACCTCCACTGGGGCTGGAGGGGCTAAGATGGCCTCACTCACATGTCTAGAACCTTGATGCTGTTTGTTGGCTGGGGCTCTCTCATCATAGTGTAACCTGGACTTCCATACTTGGTGGTGGAACCATTCCAAGAAAGCAAAAATGGAAGTCTAGACTCCTGAACTTGTACAACATCACATCCTCCACATTAAATTTTTCAAAACAAATCATAAATCCAGTCCAGATTTCAGAGGTGAAGCAGTAGGCCGCCCCATCTCTTGATGAGAGGAGGTACAAAATATTGTAGCCACGTTTTTCTATCACAGATAACTATAAATGTTAAATTTAATCATTAAATTTATTTTCCAATGTTAATTTTTAGTTAATATGGAGCTAAAAGCTGTTGATTTGGGGAATCTAACAATGTAGTTTAGCCAATGCATGAGAAAACAAAAATTTGACTGACAAAAATATTTTAACAGAAAAAGTTATGTTTTCCAGCTTTTTTATCCTCTGTGATATAAACAGATAAAGAAATGCTCATTTTAAAATAAAAAGTTGGGTAAGAACAAGGGGGAAACTTACTGAATATACTTTGTTGCTTGTAGTATTGCCTAAATCATTTTCTGAGATTGTTACCATTAATGTTTTATTATCACCTTTGTGGATTTTTTTCATGTTACAGAATATAATAGAATGTAATACAACTAAAAAGTAAGAGCAATTAATAATCTTCCATTAATTATAATAATAGTATATTTCCAGGTACTGTGCTAATTGTATTTGTGTAAAATTTCACATAATTTACTTGACCACTGTCTATATCGAGTACCTACTATGATTCTTTCACTGTGTTAAGACTTGGGACTATTAGTTTGAACCATGTAGACATGATTCCTTCATGTTCCATCCCAGGTGGGAATCAGGGAAGGTCCTCTAAAGAAGCTCCTTAAGCCAGGATGTAAAGGATGAGTAGATGTTAGCTGAGTTAAGAGTGGGAAAGGGAAGAGGAAGTCTTCCAGGGAAAGGGATGACTTGGAGAAAGGCCTTGTGGAGGTAAGCAAGTGCAAGGATCATTAAAAGAACTAAAAAAACAAAACAAAACTATTATGGTTAAAGCCTAGAATGTTAAAGGGGTAAGGCAAAAAAGAACCTGAAGAGGATTGTTATTGCTACAGATCATGGGAAACCTTTGATAGATTTAGAGGATTTTTGCTCAGATGATTGTTTTAGAGATGTCACTGGCTGCAGTCTAGGTAAGGGGCATAGCCAGGCAGAAGTAAGGGTTGACCCTATGAGACCAACAAAACAGACCATAGATAGTGATATGAATTAGGTGAGTGTGAGAATGAAGAAAAGTGTATAAATCCTAGAGGTATTGAGGAGATGGAATCAACCAGATTTACTGACCAGATTTGGAATAGTGGGAGGAACCCAAGATGGCGGACTCTCTGCCCTCTGGCTTGGAGCGCCATTAATGACTAGGGAGTATAAGTGGAAGAAAAGATCTGGGAAGGGATTCTTGTGCAGGATTTGCTGCAATATCCCAACTCTGTTTCG
The DNA here is from genome assembly GCF_009762305.2 of Zalophus californianus. Classification (NCBI taxonomy): domain Eukaryota; kingdom Metazoa; phylum Chordata; class Mammalia; order Carnivora; family Otariidae; genus Zalophus; species Zalophus californianus. The sequence continues at coordinate 95,665,475 of NC_045598.1, forward strand.
AGGCTAAATACTTGGGTCTCTTTTTTGTATTCTCTACTATTTGAAATGATTTTTCTAGTATCAGTTCACAGAAACGTTGATTCATATTCAGTAAAATTCAGTCCAATGTAGCAATGCTGCCATACCTGAATTTATACTTTGATCTAAAAGATTTTACTTTAGTGTGAATTCCTTGATAGGAATTTACTATTCTGTTGCCATAGTGTATTTCATTAAACAGTGTACTTCTTAAATTTTTGAAATTACTTAAAGAGAATAATGGCTGAGAAGCAATATGTGAATACCTATCTTAAGCCTTAAGTCCTTTATTCATTAAACTAAAATAATTTCATAATTAATATTTGTCCAAATTTTAAAACTAAAGTGCATTAAAGGAACTTTTAAAAATTGTTTCTCTCTTCACTTATACCGGGGAAGAAAAATACATAAGGTAGCTTGATAAAAATGAAATCTGTATACACCTGAAACTAATATTGTGTGTCAACTGTACTTCAATTAAAAAAAAAAAGAATAACCATGTCCCCCAAAATATGAGGTCTTATCATTGGTAGATTTATCTTTCCTTCAGATGTTAAGTAGTGATAATTGAGATAAAAGAATGAATTGTTATGTCTTAGAAAGCTAAGCTTCCTTTGACACTAGAACTCTTTTTAGTCTTTGTGTTTTGAATTTCATAGCTATCTGTAGATTATATTAAAGTGTATTTAGTCATCCTACATTATTGTCCTATTTTCACCTAAAAATGTTGCCTAAAATTTTCTGGTTGTCTTTCTAGAAGGTACATATATTCAGTAATGTGTTTCTCCCATGTGTTCTCTATAGACTGTATTTTCTATTCTCAATATTTTGTAAGTTTAAAAGCAACCTATTTTTTTTCTTGTTTTTTTTTTTTTCCTTAGGCACTACAAGGGCCCCCAGGGATGGGGAAGTACCAGGGGTGGACTATAATTTCATTTCTGTTGAACAGTTCAAAGCACTGGAAGAAAGTGGAGCATTATTAGAAAGTGGAACGTATGACGGTATGTCCCCAAATATTGACAACAGCAGCAACCCAGAGAACTATCTGAATGGCTGGAATTACTTCAAAGGGAAATTGATCAGTAAAATACCATTTTTTTTTTAAAGTTGTTTTCTGTTGGTCTTTGGGAAAGGTTTCTTTTGGTTAGCCTGTTTGTAATTTACTACCTAAAATGGGATTAAGTAATTAAGCAGAAGCGTTCCATCATATTATAAAGCTGATTGTGAAGAATATACTGAAATCCTTCAAAACAGCCAGTTTGCATATTTTGTAGTAATTCATATTCATCATATGAACTCAACAAGTGTTTGTTGTTTGCTTTCTATTTGTGGTTAGGAATCCAAATGCTGTGCACTTAAAAAAAACTATAGCTTGGCACTCTTGGAGAAAAGAGAATGTAGATTGGGGGGAAAACAACAAAAATGGAATAATTGGTTTTCTTTTCATACCTCTTCTCTACCCACTTGTTTCTAGGAAGTAGAGACTTAAGATCAGTTTCAATTTTTAAATGATGCTGTGTTCCCTCTTTTGTTCTCCCTTACCTGACACTCTTCACTGGCAAGCTTGTCCACTCCCATCCATGCTCTACTTCTCCATCATTGCTTTCTCATGCTGTTATAGTTGCCTTTTTCACAAGCTTGGTGAAAGCCGCATCATGTCTTAGTAGTATCTTCAGTGCCTAGAGATGGTGTTCAATGAACACTAACCTTGAATTCAACATATCCAAGTATGCATTGATGTTCTCTCCAAAAGAATAATTCTTTGTAATTTCTCTCTTTAGCTATACCGTGGGCTCAAAATGGTGGACTCATCATTTACTCCCTCCTCTTCCTTAGAGTTTCCATCTGTCTGTCACCGAATCTAGACATTTCTTCCTTTGTAACAGCTTTCAGGATGCGTTTCTTTTCACTCTCACACCACCTCGTAGACTCTGGACAAGCTCATGTCTGGGCTAGTGCAGCTGTTTCTTCCCCCTGTCTAACCCACCTGCCCACTGCTCTCATGCTTGTCTTCCTCCGCTGCTGCTCCGCTTGTGTCTCCTCTTCGGAATCTTCTGTGATTTCATTTTTGCCTGCTCAGTTTGCCCCAGCTGTGCTTTCTGGGCTTAGCTCCCACAACTCATTAATTCATTCAGCAAACCATTTATTAAGTACCTACAATGTGCTAGAGATACTCTGGTGAACAATACTGAAATGGTACTGCCTTAATAAATCCTATATCCGAGTAGGAAAAGCAGTCAGAAAACAAGCAAAATCACTATAAAAGGAGATGTTATAAAGGAAACAAAAATAAAAGCTTTAAAGAAAAGAGTAGAAATGTCTTATTTAGATAAAGTGGCCAGTGAAGACTTCTGAGAGGAAATGACCACTACTTATTTTTTATTTTGAGGCCAATAGCCTGGCCTCATTCACCTCCCTCTTAGAGGCAACCATTCAGGTGTGTTTAATATGTATGCTTTTGTTCATATGCATTCTCGCAAAATGTGTCTTCTGTGCATGCATGTATTATTTGCATCTGGACTGTGTTCTATATCTCCTTCAGTTTTTAAGTGTTCTCAGTTATTTCAGTGTTTTTTTAGATTCATCCATGTCGCTGCCCTATATTTACATGTAATTCATTGCTTTTTTAACCACTGCACAGCGCTCCATATTGTGCATTTACATGTAATTGCACAGTGATCCCACTGCATTCTACACCACTGCACAGTGATCCACTGCATTCTACTTAACCCCCCTTCTAGTAATTGACTTCTAGATTGCTTCCAGCACCCCCTCACCACAGATAGAGCTGCAGCATCCTCTTTTTCTAGAGGGTGTGTGTGAGGATGTCTGTGGCACATATACCCAGGGGCAGAACTGTCGGACTATAAGGTCTGCAGGTACTTAATCTGATGAAGGAGTCGAGGCAGCTCTGCAGCTGCTTTCCTGCCAGCCATGCTGGAGGGGTTGGTTCCTGTAGCAGCTAGAGTAAGGATTCCACGTCCTCACCGTCCAGCTGTATCATTTTGCCAATCTGATGGTTGGTAGAAGTGGGATCTCCTTTTAATTCTAGCTTCTCTGGTTGTCAGAGAGTTGGAATATCTTTTTATATGCTTGTTAGTGTTTTGGACTTCTGCAAATTGTCTTTTCATTTGTACTGTACATTTTTTCAAAAGAGGGCTCTTAATCCACATTCCAGTTTGTGGACATTCCTTAGATATTTAGATATCTATTTAGACATTAATTCCTTATCGGATATAGATATTTTCTCCCGTTCTGTCACTTAATTATGCTTGTCCCTGTGTTTCTTCGTTAAGCAGAAATCCTTAATTTTTGTATGTCAGATTTATCACTGTTTTTCTTAGGGTTTGTGCTTTTGAAGTTTTGTTTAAGAAGTCCTTCTCTGTCCTTAGATCACAAAGACATTCTCCCTCATTTTCCTCTCTTAAGTATAAGAACATGGGCAATGACAAAGTGTCATATTACATATTATAATTTATGCTGTGTGCTAAATTTAAAGGAAATGCAAATTGAAATGTACCATTTCACACCCATAAGGTTGACAGAAATTTTAAAGTCTGATAATTGTGGGAAGTGGAAACTCCCATATACTGCTGGCAAGAGTATAAGATGATACAATCCCTTTGGGGAGCATTTTGGCAACAGCTAGTAAATTTGAAGATGCACTTAACTCTGACCCAGCAGTTCCCTCTCTGGATGCCTGCTCTAGGAAATCTTTATCTATATGCATATGTAGTCACATACCAGAACAATCATTACAGCGTTATTTGAAATAGTGAGAGAATGGAAACAACTCTGTTTTAGTCAGGGAATTCATAAAATGCATTTTAACTTGTTCATGAAAATGGACTATTATACAGCAATTAAATAAACTTGAATCTACATGATTGAACAGGAACAAGTCTTAGAAATATAATTGTATAAAAAGAAAGTTGCAAAAGAACACATACAGCATACTGCTTATAAAAAAAGATATGAAATGTTAGAAAAACCTTTATGAACCTTTTATGAAAACAGTGGTATTTGTATGTTATATATGCATACACATACATCCTAGTTGTACACAGTGTGCAGGGAAATGACACATACCAACTTCAGGACAACTCAGGGAGCACATGGGAAGGACTGACAGGAAGTTAGGGCCTTAATTGAACATGTGACCATGTATGTATATCCTTAAAGAGGGGGAAAAAAGGGAGACCTGGAAGGAATCCGGGAAAAGTTAAATAAACAAATAAGGATGCGTCTAATACAATTGTCTCTGATTCTGTATGTATTTAAAATGTTTAATAGTTGGTAGTTCTTTTTGAAATATGAAAAAACCTTCAGAAAAGAAAAAAGAAGGGGAAAAAACCCTTCCAAAACAGCTTCAAAAAGATGAAAACCTTTTTCTGTCAATAACTGTAGTCATGATTCACAAACCATGTCATTTTTATGCATTGCTATATCTAAAATCTTGATACTTACCAACAACTCAAGAAAAATAGGCCTAATTTCCTTATAAGCAACGCTAGTTTTCTTTAAGTCCAATAATTGTGTTTAAATAAGGAAGCTGCCAGAATTTATTATGAAGTCCTAAAATCTTAATGATCATGGGTGGCAATCAAAATATCCTAAATTTGTCTGATTTCACCCTAGAAAACGGTTAAACTTCCTAGAGTGAGATAATAAGTACTAAGACTACACAGTAAAATGTGTATCTAGTGTTGCTACTAGAACTACCATCCTTAGGGAAGGTGGATGTTTGATTTTTGTCATGGAATGTCCAAATTCCTGGGTAGCGTGATTGTTGGACACAGTGCAGGAAAAATTGAGATCCTGGAGCATCCTGTTCCCCAACCAGACCTCTCTTTGGAACGTTTCTGGGCCCTCTGCCCCAGAGAAGTGTGAGGTGGCCTCTTCACTGGGTCCTTGTTTTACTGTAGGCTAGAAAGTTTGCAAAGACTCTCTGAGTCTGTTTTAAATACAAATCTTCGCATCCATCTGCCTGACAGGGGTAACTCCATTTCAGATGTGGATTTGGGAGCAAGGGAGTAGTTGAGTGGGGAGAGGCAAGATGTAGTTGAAAAATTTTTTGGTTTTATTTCATTGCTTTGTCTTGAATATTTTAATGACAATTACCACCCAAAGTCAGATGTCCAAAGAATTATCTTAATGCTTTTCCCTCAAGGCACACACAACCAAAGGTAAACTGATCTGTAGATTTGCCTCAGTATTATGGTGAACAACCTATACTTTTATTATCTGGGACAAATAATTCATTGTATACCCCCATTAATTTACTTTATGTGATGAGCATCTTAATTGCCTCCTTAGGAGCCCAGGAATTTGATTAGAAGGTGTGATTTTAAAAATAAATCAATGAAAGAAGATCATGAATATTTTATTCCCTAACCATATTTTTCGATAGCATTAGCTTAGTGGCTGATAAAAGGTTGAAACCAGCAGGAGCCAAAAACTGTTAATGTAGTTAGACCTTTTGAGTGGTTTCCCATTGTATTTGGCTGCCTACAGGAAACTGCATGACAAATTAAGAAGATATTCAATTGTTTTCATTCTACTCTGGAACATTTATTTTTACTGCAAAAATTCTTGATCCTCAAGGCTTAGAATATTAAAGTATTTCTTGCTTTCCTGAGAGTAAGCCAATATCGAATTATTCTAATAATGTCTCTATTTGTTCAATAAATTGTCAAATAATATAATTAGAATGCTCAGAGAACCTAAAAATTACTTTTACATGAACAGCCTACATTTCAGCACACACTGGTTCTTAGCTTTATCCTTTACCCACATATTTCCTCATCTTACCAAAATAGTTCATTATGTTACATATCAGAACAAAATTATTTGAGTTCGTTTTCTCTTCCTTTACTCCCACTTCCTATACCAATTAGTCTTACACAAGAGCATTGATGCATTTAAATTCACAAATCAGGCCCTAATTTAGAGCCCATGCAAAGCAAGCCCTATAGGAATAAACAATCTGTGTACATGAAGTCAACTTCCTATCTATCCTTAGTACAAATAGTATTAAAAAGTTAGATAATGTTAGAATATACATGGGCACTTGAGAAATTAGTTCTTTCTGTTCTTTCTCCCTCCTCTGCTCCCAGGAAGAAGCGTTTTGGCTTCCTTTTGGCCATTCAGAAGCCTCGGTATAAGGCAGCAGGGCAGAGACATACACTGGACCATATTGTTCTGACTCTCAATTCAGCATCAGTCCTTTCAGCTGCCATTATTTTGTCCATTTCAGGAAACTTCTATGGAACTCCCAAGCCTCCAGCAGAACCCAGCCCTTTCCAGCCAGATCCAGTTGACCAGGTCCTCTTCGATAATGAGTTTGACACCGAATCCCAAAGAAAGCGAACTACGTCCGTCAGCAAGATGGAAAGAATGGACAGCTCTCTTCCGGAAGAGGAAGAAGATGAGGACAAGGAAGCTGTTAATGGCAGTGGAACTGCAGGTTTGTAAACAGATGAACAAATTCTAACTGATCTTCCGGGTTGACTTGAACATGACACTGAACTGGAAGTGGTAAAACCTCTCCCAGAGCATGTGTAGAGCGAGTGATGCAATTCTAATTATTTTTAAGAGCTTGTGTGTGGAACGAAGTGTATCCCTGTCAACCACCGTATAAGGTGAAGTGAGGTTGCACCAAGGGGCAGTTTTGATAAGTCTGTAATAACTTCTCATTAGTAAAAACATAACATTCCATGATCCCTCTGCTTAAAAGATTTGAGGTTCCAAGATACAAGAATCTTGTTAGCCTAAGTCACACTTTACAGGATATGGACAAAATACAGTTTTAAGATATAACCTTCAACTAAAACTGCAGAGGGTTAGAAATATGCCAGTAAAAATTATCTGAAAGATTTGTTAGCACTATGTTGAGTTTAAATTCTGAATCACTCAAAAAAAATTTTCCAAACCTGACTGTCTTATTTTTCATTAAATGCAAAACCAACAAAAATTTAGTGGTGAAGAATCTTCCTTTGAGTACCCCTAAAAAATGTGGTGTTTGCTCAGGAGATTCTTACCCTTCTTCTTCTTTTTTTTAAACTTTATTTATTCATGAGAGCCGGGGGTGGGAGGTGGGGGTAGGGAGAAGCAGGCTCCCTGCTGACCAGGGAGCCTGATGCGGGGCTCCACCCCAGGACCCTGAGATCATGACCTGAGCCGAAGGCAGACGCTTAACCGACTGAGCCACCTGGGCACCCCAATTCGTACGCTTCTAATTGAGAATATAAGTAGGAAGCTACAGAATCACAGCAGAACTAATTTCAGCGCTATGTTTTATAACATGTTTATTCAAAACACTAGAATATGAACTTCATGAGGGCTGGAAGTTTTGCTTTTGTTCATTGCTGTACCCCTTGCACCATAAACAGTGCCTGGCACAAAGTAGGAACGAAAAGAATATTTTATTAATACCCAAAAAATGCATGACTTTGATTACATCCCCAAATTTGTAGAACCCATTACCATATTATTTTCCCAAACCATCTGATGTTTTCTTTCATCAGCTACTAAAATTTGCTGTGTATATTGTATTTACTGTCTTACTTACATCCACATTTCTGCCCTCCTCCAGAGTGGGAGTCCTGTCTTATAGTCCTAACACCTCACATAGTTGTGATACGTAATATGTTTGGTGTTAAGTTAATTACTCCTGTATACTTGGGTGTAGAGACTGAGAAAGGCCTAAAAGGTTTAGGTGAATTCACATCTAATTCTTCAGGGGCTGGTAAGGGAAATTGTCATACAGTAGAGCCTTTTGATATTGATGTCAGCTTTGTTTTCCCACAGAATTAAGTCTGTTAACATTTTTAAATGTTTAAGACTGGAATTACAGACCATGAATCTGTCCCAGTGTGGGAATTTATATATTCTTATTTTGAGGGGGGAAAAATGTTCTGTTTTTACTTCCTAATGCAGATCTTCTCAGTGACCACTGCAGTTCCTTCAGAGGGAAACCTCTCTGTGATCCCCATAGCTTTATGTTTGTCATGTAAGCCAGTTGTTAAACCAGACATTACTAACTTTTTGACGTTAACATTTAAAGGGAGTGTATCCGAGAGTGGGAGGCAGTTTGTATACTACCTCTTGTGTGTGGATACCATAGGGCACTTCCACTGTATTATATATTTCTTTGTAAGAGAAAATATTCGGACTATTTTAAGGAAAAAGAAAACAATAAAAGACAGGACTAATAGCCCTTGGTTTTTTCTGAATAAGTACTAACTCTAGTTGTTAACTTCTTGAAAGTTGTGGAGATGGGCTTTTTGTGTTGCTTTTGGGGACTAGAATTCCTGCCTTGAAAAATCAGAAAATTGTTGGGGATGGAAGTGGTGAGGGGATAGTTAAAGATTTATTTGTATCCCCAATATGTATATTATTTTATATCTTGCTGAAGAATTCATGTGAGAATGCTAATACGCCCATGTAGGATGACATATGTTATATAATAATGCTAAAATTTTTTTCCAAGTATTGGTTGTTACATAAACTGTATTTTCAAGTCATTGACTATTAAGCGAACTCTTTTACACAGTCATTTCAAACTATGTTCAGAAAAGTATGAGACATCATAGAGTTGCTTTTGTTTTCCTCCAACATACTTCTGTCCCAAGATTGTAACTCCCTTCCAGATTGATTTACACACTGGGTGCCTTTTAATTTCTGTCACTTTTTTGCCTGGAGAATGAATCGTGGGTTTTATTCTAGCTATGCATTCAACAAATATTTATTGAGCACCTGCTAGGCTAGTAAGTGCTGGCATTTTTCTAACAGCTAAGAATAAAGCACTGAACAAAACAGACAAAAACTCTGGTCTTCATGAACTTTGCCTTCTAGTGGGAGAGAAAAAAATTATCCAACATGAATGAATAGCATATGATATATTAGAGAGTGCTAAAGAGAAAAACAAAGCAGAGAAGGAGCGAGATAAAAAGTAGTGGCTTTTCGATAGAGTGGCAGAAAAGATCTCACTGAGAAGAAGACTTTGAAAGAAGCGATGCTGTAAACCCAAAATATCTGGGAGGAGAACATTCCAGCCAGAGGGAATTTTAAGTACAAATGCCCTGAGGTGAGAGCATGCCTGGAATACTCAGACAAAGGCAAGGAAACAATATAGTTGGATACAACGTGGACAATGCATTATATATGGTTGGAGCAGAGTGATGGAAGGAAATAGAATAGTAAACAATGAGGTCAGTCAGATAATGATTGGGGGTGTGTGGAAATGCATTTATGTTATGTAGGATCTTATACATCGTTGGAAGAATTTTGCTTTTTAAAAAAAGAATTTTGCTTTTTATTCTGAGATGAGAAACCATTATAGGGTTTTGAGTAGGAGAGTAACCTGATAAAACGGATTTTAATAGGCTCATTCTGGCTACTGAATTGAAAATAGGCAGTAGGATGGCAGGCATAAATAGTGATACCAATTAAGAGGTTATTGCAGTAATTTATGTGAGAGATAGTGGTTTGGACCTGATGAAAGTGTGACAAGAAGAAGTGGCCTGAGCCAGTAACATTTGCTGACAGACTGGATTTGAGGTCCGCGAGCGCAGAGTCAAAGATCACTTCAAGGGTTTTAACCTGAGTATCCAGAAGAATGGAGTTGCCTTTAGTGAGATGAGGTAGATTGTAAGAGGAGTCAGTTTGGATTGGAAAAGGGTAGTAGGAGCTCCAGTTGGGATATTTAAGCTTGAGATGCTCATTAGACATCCAAATGCAAATGTCCTGTTTGAAGTTGGATTTAAAAGTCGATGTCTGGTCTGAAGATGCATATTGGGACATCATCAGCATAAAACTTGCAGAGCAGTGACACTCAATGAGATCACCAAGAAAGTAACTCTAGAAAGAGAAGAGAAAATGTCCAGAGACGGAACCCTGAGAAGACCCTCTACTACGTGGAGCTCAGGGAGACTGAGAAGAGCCCGTGAGATAGAAGGCACACAGGAGGGTGGAGGGGCCTAGAAGCCAGGGGAAGAGAATGATCAGCTATGTCAGATGCCACCGATAAGTCAGATAAGATAGCCACTGAGAACTGATCATTGGATTTAGCTATGTGGAGGAGACAGGGTCATCCAGTGAGGTTAGGGCTGAGGGAGAAGTAATGGTAGATTTAAGAAGAAAAGTATGAAGTAGTTATCCAGGGGAGTGTCAGAGTGAACGGACTAAAGGAATTTCCTGTGATTAGCATACACCATTAAATGCCCTCTTGAGGTTAGTTATCAGCTACATGTGCCTCTGTAGAGTAGGTGGAGAGATGTAAGCAGACTTATGCCTCAGCCGGGCACGTATGCTGAAGTAAGGTTGAGGCAAAAGATCCAGTAGTGTTTGCATGGGAGCGACGATCATGGCTGATCACGGAACTTAAGTTGCCTGAGTAGGACAATGAGGACATGGCGAGGGCCCAGATGGGGGGTGAGGAACGGTGAAGGGTAGTAAGTAGCTGTATTAATGGATTCTAGAACTTGATTGGATAAAGGACAGTGAGAGTGGAAGTACTATATGTAATGATATCTAAGGCGTCTTCTAAGATTCTCTGATTCCTAGACATTGCCCGCAGTTTGGAGTTGTCGTAAGTTCAAAGTGCAGGAATTGTGAATTCCCTAGATGGTAACCAAATTTTAGTATTCTTACCTACGTCGTGGACTCTGGGACTCTCGAAGGATTGTGGTATCACCAACAGAGAATTATACTTAACGACAGAAAGTCTATTGAGCATAATTTTTAAAAACTAGTATTATGTTAAAGGCCTTTGTTAAATATGTGTGAGACAGGTTGGTAGAGCAGTTCAGAGTGTGGACCACCTAGATTTGAATCCTGACTTTGTGTTATCAGCTGTGTGACCTTGACTAAATTAACCTCACTGTGCCTTAGTTTCTTCATCCATAATCTAAAAAACATAAGAGTAATAATAAATCATCACAGGGCTGCTGTGAGGATCATGAGTTCCTATATGTAAAGTGCTCCAAGTAGAGCCTGGCCCATGAAAGGACCGTGTAAGCGGCCCTGCAGACGTTGCTGCCAGTCGTACACTAACTGATACATATTCACAATATTCCCAGTTGATCCCAGTGTTGCTTGTCGCTTCTTTCCCAGACTGGCGTCAGAGGTCCTGTGACTGGGTTAATGTCACTTAGCAGATGAAAAAAATGCAGTATGTCTCTTTGTTACCTCAAAAATGATAGCAGAACAGGGTGCCTGGGTGGCTCAGTTGGTTAAGCGACTGCCTTCGGCTCAGGTCATGATCCTGGAGCCCCGGGATCGATTCCCGCATCGGGCTCCCTGCTCGGCGGGGAGTCTGCTTCTCCCTCTGACCCTCCCCCCTCTCATGTGCTCTCTCTCTCTCATTCTCTGTCTCTCAAATAAATAAATAAAATTTAAAAAAAAATGATAGCAGAACGTGGACATAACACACATGGAAGTTTGCAGTAAGTGTTTGTCATTTTGTTGGAAATGAAGAGAGCTGTTTGAAGGGAGTGTAACTTTACCTGCTTCGCACGCTGCTCTGTGTTCAATGGCAGAAAACGGAGAGAGGCGTTCTGAGTCATCTGATTGGATGAAGACTGTCCCGAGTTATAACCAAACTAATAGCTCCATGGACTTCAGAAATTATATGATGAGAGATGAGAATCTGGAACCACTGCCCAAAAACTGGGAGATGGCCTACACCGACACGGGGATGGTCTACTTCATTGAGTAAGCAAATGTCTGTATCTCTCCTAACACGCCCTGTCACTGTGAGGCTTGGCTTACCATTGCTTTATCCTCATTCACAAGGCTTCCGTTTCTTTTGTCTTTCTTTAAAAAATTTTTTCATACAAGTTAACAGTTGATTCTTTAATCTGATGATTTCCCTGGATGATATTTCATTTTTATTTGACTTGGATAAAGGACTTCTGGTTTTATAAAAACAGGAGGATTAAAAACAGTTTTATCACTAATCATGAAAAATGTAGGCATGGAGGGTGTTTTGCCTTGATGTTTTTTTAAACTTTTGATAGATTGTCCAACTTATTGAACATTTCAAGAATTACCATCCTGTGGAGGGAGGGCATATGTATTATCTGAGCTGAATATTTTCAGTTCTAGATGTATTCAGGCAATACAGTTGAATAATATAGGAGGGAAATATCACTGATCCTCAGACTCATTGGTACAATATAAATTGACAAACCCTGATTTATGAGAAAGAGCTATTAATGTAAATATAAATATATTTATAGAGATATAGAATACCACATGTATTTGATCAACCTAAAATTTTATATGGTTTACACCAGAGAATAATAATATGCCAATAATTTCTTGGAAGTTTCATTATGAAGCATTTTTATATTCTTATGCAACTATAATTCTCATCTTTTAAAATAATTTCCACAGAGGCAGAATATGAATGTAGTGAAGTTACAGAATACAACAGGTAAATAACAATTAAAATATTGAGGGCTGGACACTACAGTCAAGGAACATATACTTAAAAATGAGTTAGGGGTGGGAGACTTGAATCTGTTTCCTCATTTGGTCCCAAGTTCCACATCTTTCCCATAGAGTGAGCATCTTGCTTTACCAAGTGGAATTACAGTATTTGAAAGACATAGATTTTGTGTTAATTTTATTCTTTCTACCATACATGGTACAGTGTTGATTATATTATACATGTACATAAACATTAATGACATGGATTATGCAAAACAGACAAAATTAGGTATACTCTTCTCTCTGGACAATTTGAGGGGTTATTCAAGGGTAATTTAGACTTTTGGCTTTCATTCTGATTTCAGTACTAAATCCCCAAGTAAGGTGTGGAGTCATCAGAAGTGGCTAGAGTATCTTCAGAAGCAGAGTATGAGACATTGAACCTGATAGTGCTTTATCCTGTAAATGGGGTTAGGTTAGTAAATTGTAGAGAGAGGAGAGAATTTATAAAAGAAATGCCTTTAGAGTTGAACATTATTAAAATGCATTAAAGACCTAGATATAAGACCTGAAACCATAGAACTAAAAGAAAACAGAGGGGCAAAATTTCATGGCATTGAATTTGGCAGGGACTTCTTGGATACAGAAACTACAGGCAACAAAAACAAAAATAGACAAATCAGGACTTCATCAGACTTAAAAACTGTGCAGCAAAGGGAAGCACTCAATGAGTGGAAAAACAGCCGGGAGAATAGGAGCAAATATTTGCAAACCCATATCTGATAAGGGGTTTATAACCACAATATAGCTGAATAGTATTTGCTGCTGTAGCTAATGTATTTGATCTGTGTTACTACTGCTGTTAAATCACGCATCTGTAAGAAAATAGGTTTGTAGCCTTCAGCTATTATGTTTTGGGTATAGACCCTATGGACATTTCTTTACCTTGGGAAATACTGGGTAAAATCCTAGTAGATTGCCTACATCTGCTAATTTAGCAATAAAAATTTTGGAGCATTGGAACCAAAGTTAAGCTTTTCTCAAGTAGCAATTTTGAATTTGGTTTAGCAAGATACATACATGTTTGTTTGTTTGTTTTTTCTAACAGTCTGCATGCTACTAAGCCTCTTTGGAGTCCTGATCCTTTTCCTGTTGCTAAAATCCATTTAACGGGCTTGAGTGTGGAGAAATTATCACTTTGACAGAATGGATAACACAGACTTTCTAGAAACAATCCCAGTTTCTCCTATGCAGGTTATCCATTATTCAACATACAGAAGTGTTTCTACCAGTCTACCAGCTAGTATTATACCTGGCAATGTGTAAGAAGGGGTTGCAATGGCCCTAAGTAGCTCAGGAGTTAGAAAAGGCATAGAAGGTATGATTAATTCCCTGAAACCATTGGCTTAATTTCCTAAGAATTAATTATATAAAGGATAGGGAGTTTATCTCATGATAAAAACACCAATGAATGATATTTTTTATTCACGTTATTCTCACTCTACTTTGATAATAACTTTAATTTACATTTTGTTGTCTTCCGGTATATTTTCCTCCATGGTGTTTTCTTTCTTTAATATCCTCATATTTCAGATGTTTGTACTATACCACTGTCTACTCAGCAGTGTGATGGCTTTGTTTCCGCATTGGTATCTACTGCATGGTGACACTGCTCCTTGAAGCATCTGTTGCCTGCTTCATAAAAAGGAGTGTGTGTGAGGGGCGGGGTGGGGGGGTGGGGGGGCTTTTGGTTCCGCCTTCTTTTTTCTATTCAGTATATGATCCATAGTTTGTAGAGTAGACTTTAACTGTACCCATCATTTTTACTTTCATGCTGCAGAAATAGATACTTGAAGACTTTTTATTTTATGAAACTCTTTCATTTTAAAGAACCCTTTTGAGGGCCGGGGAATCTGTTTAGCACTGTATCGCCAGCCGTCAGCACACAGTGCCACACATGACAGGTACTCAAGAAATAGAGTGTTTTTTGAAGGGAGGGAGGAAGGAATTCAGCCAGCACCAAACCAAGTGTTCAAGGCAGCTTTTTCAACTGGATAATGCACAGTATGGGGCTATGTGCCCAGCCCACCCTTTGAAATATTTTTGACTGCTTAAGTCAGTGTCTGTTATTCTGTACTTGGCATTTTACCCCTTCTTTTAGCGTCTTCTTTCTCAGATTAGTGCCTCTAGGATTACCTTCCCTGTATGGCAGTTTTGAAGGAGCAGATTGAGAACAATAGGATTATTGAATCAGAGGTGTGCAAACAGAGCCTGTAGGAGATAAATGTGCAGACATCATATACCTTTCAGTCACTTTTAATCTTTGCTTTTGAAATACTTTCCTCCCTCTTTATTTTACTGTTTCTAATTGAAATCTTTATTCTGCAGCCACAATACCAAGACAACCACCTGGTTGGATCCTCGTCTTTGTAAGAAAGCCAAAGCCCCTGAAGACTGTGAAGACGGAGGTAGAGATTCAGAAATCTTTTATACTGTACTTATTCACTTAATCCTTCTTGTTTTTCTTGCTTGGATAGTGAGTTTTCCAAAACCCTAAACAAACCATAATGTGCATAAGCACATAAGCAGTGGGTGGATATCATATTCAGCTGACTCTTCACAATTGTGTCATTGCATCTAATTTTATGAGAGACTTTATTTCTCTCTTTTTGAGAATTATACAGTGAAATCCTTGTTAAGAGTCTTAATAAAAATGAATTGCCCTTTTTTCACATTCGTTTTAAAGAAAAAGTTTTCAATTTCTAAATAAATATTTTAATAAATTAGATACATTCTTAACCACAGGGTAGCCTCATCATGGCTATTGAACCTTCAAAAATATATTTAATTTAGTATCACGAGGATGGATGTGTTAGTATTTATGGCTATTCTTTCATTTAGAGCATCAGTAGAAACTGAGTGAAAGTCTCTAATATATCCCACCCCCCACCCCACCCACACACAGTTTTTACTGCCTAGTAGAAAAATTTCTCTAAGAATTCTTAGGTAATAATGCTTGTCTATCTTATGTATTATATAGTTTTTAATAGTATAGTCTTGCACATATATATAGACTTTACCCCAACCAAAACTGTTTGCTATGCCTTCTTGAATATAGAGTGAAGATGAAGAAAATTTGCATTCATTTTGTATCACCGTATCAGAAATTATTTACCTTGGTTAAAAATGAATGGCTGCGAATGAGTTTCAGATAGTCCTCCTATAGGTTGAACTCCAATCTATTAAAAAAATTAAACGATTTATATATTTTGTTCAGCATGACTGCAATATTAAGAATTTTTCTAGGAACAACCAATTGGAAAATGGAATTATTTTAAAATTGTTTGCAGTGATATAAAAAAATTAGATACCTTGGAGCAAATCCACTGAAAGGTGCACAAATCTACTGAAAGATGCACAAGACACACTGAAAACAACAAAATATCCCTGAAAGAAATTAATGAAGACTTGAAATAATTGAGGAGATACACTGTGTTCACAGATAGAATGACACAGTATCGTTAATGATGTTCATTTTCCTTAAATTGATATCTAGATCTAGCACAATCCCAATCAAAATCCTCTAAGTCTGTCTTGAAGAAATTGATGAGCCAATTCTAAAATATATATAGCTCCAGTTAGCCAGATAGTCTTTTAAAAGGACAGAGGTAAAGGGTGTAGACTACCAGATTTGAAGAGTTACTATAAAGCTCAGTAACCAAGACAGTGTGGCATTGACGTAAGAATAGACAAGTAGAGGGCGCCTGGGTGGCTCAGTTGGTTGGGCGACTGCCTTTGGCTCAGGTCATGATCCTGGAGTCCCAGGATCGAGTCCCACATCGGGCTCCCTCCTCAGCGGGGAGTCTGCTTCTCCCTCTGACCCTCTTCCCTCTCATGCTCTCTATCTCTCATTCTCTCTCTCTCTCAAATAAATAAATAAAATCTTAAAAAATAATAATAAAATAAATAAATAACAAGGCTCACTTTAGATTTAAAAAAAAAAATAGACAAGTAGATCACTGGAACAGAATAGAGAATCCAGAGATAGATGCACACATATGTAATCACTTAATCTACAGCCCAGGTGCCAAATCAATTCAATGAGAGGAGGAAGATCTTTAACAAATGGTGCTGGAAGAACTGGGTGGATATTCGTAAGGAAAAATGAACTTCAACTATACCTCACTCCATACACAAATTAATTTCAGGTGGATCAAAGACCTAACCATAAAAGCTAGAACCCTAAAGCTTTTAGAGGAAAATTTAGGCAAATATCTTCATAATTTCAGGATTAGCAAAGATTTCTTAGGCCACAGAAAGTGTGAACCATGAAAGAAAACTTGATAAATTGGACTTAATAAAAATTTTAAATTTTTATTCATCAAAAGACACCATTAAGAAAATGAAGAGACAAAGTCGTAGGGCATGTGATATGTATCTGACAAAGGAATTATATCCTGAATCTATAAAGAATGGTTATAACTCATTAACTAGAAGACAAACAACCAAATTTTTAAATGGGCAAAATATTTAAATAGACATTTCACCAAAGAAGATCTGCAAATGCCCAATAACCACTAGAGAAGATACTTAACATCATTAGTCATTGAGGAAATGTGAATTAAAACTACAGAGAGACGCCACCTTATATCCACGAGAATGACTATAATCAGAAAAGACAGATAATAACAAATGTTGGTGAGGATGGGAAGAAATGGTAACCCTGGTACAGTGCTGGGCAGAATATAAGATGGTACAGCTGCCTTGGAAAACAGTTTGGCAGTTCCTTAAAAGGTGAAATACAAATTTACCCTATCACCTAACAATTCTACTCCCCAGTCATCTACCCAGGAGGAATGAAAACATATGTCCACACAAAGACGTGTCTATAAATATTCATAGAATCACTATTCAAAATAGCCCCAAAGTGGAAACAGCTCAAATGTCCACCAACTAATGAATGGTTAAACAAAATGTGTAATCATCCAGTGGAATACTAGTCAGCAATAAAAAGGAATGAAATAGTTTACATACTACAACATGAGCAAATCTCAGTGTGTTGTGCTAAGTGACAGACACTAGACACAAAAGACCAGCTACTACAGGATTCCATTTGTATGAAATGTCTGGAATAGGCAAATCTATAGAGACAGAAGGGCAAATCAGTGGTGGTTGCCCAGTGGTGAGGATGGGAATAGAGATTAAATTACATGAGGGATCTTATTGGGGTGATATAAATGCTCCCAAACTGCATTGTGGTGATGGTTGCACAACCCAGTAAATTATTAAAACTCCTTGAATTGAACACTTAAAACATTAATTTTATGATATGCAAAATATACCTCAATAAAGTTGTTTTTCCAAAATGGCCAAAGAACTTGGCCACTTCACCAAAGAAGACAGAGGACTAGACAGGAAGGACATGAAAAAGGTGTTCATGATCATTAGCCATCACTACAGTGAGAGGCATTCACGTTCCCTGGAAGGGCTGGAGTCGAATACACTGAGAGCACCAAAGACAGGGGAGACTGTAGAGCAGCTGCAACTTTTACTAGTTGGTGGTGATGTGACATTACGTGAACATTTTGGAGAGCTTTTGGCAGTTGCCCATGAGGACTTGTCTCGAGAAATGAAAACACACGTTCCCAGAAAGACTCCACCTGAATGATACGACAGCCGTATTCATAACTCAAACCTGGAGACATTCCAAATACCCATCCACAGAAGAATGGATAAACGATTTTTGGTATATTCATGCAGTGAGATACTAACTCATCAGTAAAAAGAAAAAAACTGTTGATAACACTCAACAATCTCAGAAACTTGCTGAATAGAAGAAGCCAGACACAAAAGAATGGGTACTCACTTAGCCATTAAAGTCCGAGAACAGGGAGACTCGTCTATGCTGATAGAAGTTGGAAAATGAGGCGGGGAAGGGGGAAGTGAGTGAATTGAAATAACTCTCTGGAATGATGAATATATTCTCCGCCTTGTTTGGGGTGGCAGTTAGGAAGGCACATGCAATTGCCCACACTCATTTTTTTCTTTTATAACTGAACGAGCACTTAAGATCTCTTGTATTTTGTTGGATGTTAATAACATACCGCCCTTGTCTATAAGGCTTTCATCATTAAGTTCCGTATGGTGAAATCAGCTACTGTCAAGGTAAACTAGAATATGTAATACCAGATAACTTGACTTTTTTAAGCCTGTGAATGTGGTGTTAGCCTTCGCAGGCACGTCGCTCTTGCTGGTCTTCATGCCTTTCCTGCACACTGATCCTTCCAGTTCACTTCTCTGCCTCTTCCTGTTTTCCCCTCACAGAATGAATTTATTGCCAGAGCTCTAATTATTAATTTACTATAGCTGGCCCATTATTGAAGCTCTAGTATTGTCCTGTTTTGAATTCTGTTTCTGTATTTCCTACTGCATTTGAGATTTTTTTATTTATTTTTTTAATTTTAAAACATAACTTGTATTAACTTTATCTCCATAAACTAAAAACACGTAGAGACTTAAAAAAAAAAAATTGCCCTAGTAGTCCTTCTAATACACTTGTTTAAAACTAACTGACATCTTTCTTCTAAAGTCACCCCATCCCCATCCCTCTTTCTGGCACAGGTGCCGTGCTCACAGTCCTCTGGGCCAGGTGATCAGAGGCAGATTTTGCTGCTTCTTCCTCTCCTCTTGCTCTGTTCCCTATCCAGTTCCCAATCCCCATTGCTTTTTCTTTTTTTGCCAATATATTAGTATGAAAATTTTCCAATGTATAGAAAAATTGAGAGAATTTGATAGTAATTTGCCCACCACTGAGATAGTACAATGAACATTTTGCCATTTTGGCTTTCTCACGTAGCTGTCTATCCATATGCTTTTATATCTTTTAGATCTTTTTTCTTTTAAATCTTCCTCCATCCCTCCAGTCACCACAGACTTGAAGTATCCTTGGTGCTCTTGTCCTACAGTCATTTCTTCTCCTTCAGTATGTTCTCTGTGCTGGGGATCTCCAAAATGATGGTGCTCAAATTATCTATTGATGTACAGGAAGAAAATGTTAGAACTTATTTTGCGTAACGTTCCTACTGGGAAAAAAAAGGAAGTTTCTTTACTATTTTGCATACAGATTGACAACGCGTTCTTTCTTATTCTGTATGTCAGATGATCACGTACAGCACCCAGAGTGTCTTGAGGGAAAAGTGGACGTAGCACCGTTACTTTTGTCAAGGGCACTGTAAAGTTTTACGGTTCACTTGTGCCCAGTTAAGGGGATATATAGACTTTGTAACTTCGTTTTTAATTCATACACGACTGAAATGTGGCTTAAAAAGATTTCTGCAAAGATACTGCCTGTTGAACATAATACAAATATGCAAGCCCAAGCGAACAATAAGTAAACAGCAGAGAGCTGATGCTTCACATACCTCATGTGAGCTTTTTAAAACCACATTGATGTAAAATTGATAATTGTTCATTTCATCTTTATCTCCTTTTTTATTCTGTTTTGTGTATGCTTTATTATGTACATAGTAGTAGTATGGGACAAATATTTATGAATAACCATATACATCTTGGAAGTACATGTTAAATGTTTTGCTGATAAGGCTACATGATCCAAAATCTTTGGCCACATTGGCTATGAATCTTTCTAGAATATAACTGCCTTATACCTCTCCCTTGCTCAGATACCTGTAATGGCTCCCTGCAGTCACAGAATAAAGTCTAGTTTACAATTGAACCATATTCTGTATTTCTTTTTCAAAGTATTTTCTTTTTTTTTTCCCCAAGTATTTTCATGTCACAAATATGACATCATTTTTGTCTTTGCCTCTGCCATGTGCCCATCTCCTCGGCCAGGAACAAGCCTCGCTCACTCCCTGTGTCCACCTGGCTCAGACCTACTCACCCTCCTAAGCTCGGTTCTAGAGTCTAATTTCTTTGTCACCTCCTGTCATTCTCTGCAGGTCAGAATTAGGTGTTCTCTTCTCTGTGCTCAAAAGTACCATATCACATATTTCTACTAGAGCATGTATTAACATTGCAGTGTAACTAGATACATATACTCTGTAGGAGCAATGATTTTGTCTCACTCATCTCCCTGTCCCTTCAGTAGAGGCTTAAATGTTTGGAAGGAGGGGAGAAGGAAAAGAAGGAATGGAAAGAAGCTACTCTATCCCCCAGATTATTTCAGTCTCCTTCTTGAAAATATTTTTTAAACTCTATGAAGTTCTGGGCGGAGGCCATAAATAGTAAGTCTGTCTTTGTTCACTTGTTGGGAGTCAGTAGAGAAATAAGACCCAGGAAGCAGAGGGATGGGTTAGAATGCTAGCTCTGCATCTACGTGGGCTTACTGGTATTTTACCCCTGCGGGAAGCAGCCTTCAGCACTCAATCTCTGGCCTCTGATCAGCTAGGGCCTCCTCCCCTAAGGCAGGCATGGCAAATCAGACCAGACTGCACTCTCTGCAGGCAACAGTGAGGGAACTCGAGAGGCCCTGAGCCAAGCGTACTGAATTCATTTCTAAAACTCTCCAGTCAGTTAAGATAGACTTTCTTCCTTGGAGAAGAAAGGAAAGGGGCTCCGAGAAACTAGACTGTTTCTCCCATTCTTTCCCCTCTATGGAAATTTGAAAAATTGGATCAGTGTGTCCCCTTAATGCTCTTAACATTAAAAGTGACAATGTCTTGGTTGGCCCAGGACTAGCCCAGCTTATTGCTTTTGTCCCAGCATAATTAATAATACTGTCCCCTTTTACACTCAAAAGTGGACAGTACATTATATGGTCAACCTAAGCAACCACAGTTGCATTTAGTATTCTAAGAATGTTCAAAACTTTTTGAAAGAAGGGCTACTCTCCATCCCCACAACTGGGTATGCCTTCCTCACATCACCTGTACTTACTGTGGGAACCACACTGTTTGGACCCCTGATCCTATTTGTTTGATGCTTAGCCAACTGTTAACCACTTCCACTGTGCACTTGGTCTCCTCCCTGAATGGGGGAAATGGCCCCACAGTATACTCTCTCCCATTACACTATATCTGACTTAACATTGGTGATCTCCACAGTGCTTTGCAGAGTAGATGCTCAATAAGGGATAATAATAATGAAGACATTTTAAATGTAAGTTTTTATAGTTTAAGATGCTTATTGCTTGCATTCTGCTAAACATTTAAGATCTTCTAGAAAAACCTTAGTTTCTAAAACTTGCCCTTTTCCTTCCTAGTCTTCTGATATTCAGAACCCAACTGTATCTTGATGCTATCTCTAATGGTTTAATTGATGTACATATCTATATTCATTCAAATAAAATAAGTGTTTTGGTTAAATAGTTATCTTAAAAATACAACATCAGGAATCCGTTTTATACCTAACTCACCTTTTTTATGATGAAAGATTCCATTTTTACTAAAGGCTAAAAAGCATTAAATGCTGATGGTATTGTGGAGTTTAGAGAATGATAAAAAAGAATTATCAATTGACTACCGCTCCACAATGAGAAAACAATTGCAATTCATATATTTAAATAAGAAAAACATTATTTGGGCAAGAGGAAACAAAGATAAATTCATTGGCTGTAGAACCAACCAGCTGCTTGATATTGCCAGAAATGGTTTTTCCTTTTGAATCAGCTTTTGGGGAGAATGCTCTGGCTTCTAGCCCAGAAAGATATGGTGTTAGGTCTTTCCTCTCTCAATAGTAGATAAATACATGTTCTCTTGACCCTACTCCTGCCAGTTCTCAACTAATTTTTTACAACCAAGTTTCAAAAGGAAAAAAAAAAAGTCATCTCTTCTTAAGGACTTCACCTCCTGTTTTCCCTCCGACTACTACAATATGCTGACTTCCGCCCCCTATCTTTTCAGTGAAAGTGCTTGTCTTAAGGTCACGAATAGCCTCCTGTTTGCCAGATTTCATGGTCTCTTTTCAGCCCTTTGGTTCTCACAGCTTTACAGAGCATGTATTAGTGTTGACCATGCTCTCCTCCCCTGTCTTCTTTGACACCCTTCCACCTGACTATTCTTTCTTTCTCCATCTGCTCCTTAAATTGTGAACACTTCTGAGGTTCTGTTCTCTACCTTATTCCCTTCACAATTTATCCAAGTAATCTTGTCCACTCCTGTGGCTTTTTTTTTTCTTAAGATTTTATTTATTTATTTGAGAGAGCGAGAGATAGCACATGAGCAGGGGTGAGGGAGGGGCAGAGGGAGGGGGAGAAGCAGACTCCCTGCTGAGCAGGAAGCCTGATGCAGGGCTCTATCCCAGGACCTGGAGATCATGACCTGAGCTGAAGGCAGATGCTTAACTGACTGAGCCACCCAGGCACCTCTGCTGTGGCTTTTATTCATTTATTTTTTTAATTTAATTTAATTTTATTATGTCATGTTAGTCACCATACATCATTAGTTTTTTTGTTTTGTTTTTTTTTTTTAAAGATTTTATTTATTTATTTGACAGAGACACAGCGAGAGAGGGAACACAAGCAGGGGGAGTGGGAGAGGGAGAAGCAGGCTCCCCGTGGAGCAGGGAGCCCGATGCGGGGCTCGATCCCAGGACCCTGGGATCATGACCTGAGCCGAAGGCAGCCGCTTAACGACTGAGCCCCCAGGCGCCCCATCATTAGTTTTTGATGTAGTGTTCCACGATTCACTGTTTGCCTATAAGACTCAGTGCTCCCTGCTCTGCTGTGGCTTTTAAACGCAATGTCTCTCAAATCCTTATCTTCCCACATTGCTCTTTTGAGGACCAGGTTTCTGTTTTCCATGAAATTGTGAGATATCTCTGCCGGGATGTTCCATAGGCCCCTCGAATGTGTTACCTTCCAAACTGAGCTCAGTCTTCTGTATACCCTCCCCTTCTGCCCTCAACAGTGACGTCACATCCTCCCAGTTCGCTGGGCCCCAGCCGGTTCCCATCCTCAACTTTCTCCTCACCCATAGTATCCTCTTCATCTTGTTCTCTCAGTTCTGATTTTTAAATGCTTGCCATCTCTTGAGTGTCCACTGGTGCTGAGGCCTGTACTAGGCACTTTTTACATATTATTTGTCCCCTAAATGCCTCCAAATCCAAATGAATACCGCTTTCCTATTCCCAGAGCTATTCTCATGGTAGGTGTTCAGTCAGTATTTGATAACGTACCTGTTTCACGCCAGAAGAGCCAGGAACCTGGGAATCATCTTGGCCCCCTCTTGTCTTTTCCTCCTTCAGGCTTCATGGTCAGCACTGAGTCCTGTTACTCTGGCTTCTGTAAACGTTCTCTCTCTCTGTTCCATCTACCACTGCCTTAGTTCTGGCCTTCATGACTCCTTGTCTAGGCTATTATCCATTTTCTTATTTGTCTGTCTTTATTCTCCATGCCATCTATTCCATGCTCTGTTACTGCTGCCCATAATCTCTCTCAAATATAAATTTAATTTTGCCTTTGTCCAGCATAATCAGTTCCATTGTCATCTAAATAAAGATCGCAATCCTTAACTGGCACTCCTTGTCATTTGGTGCTTGCTTATAAGATAAGCACCTTGCATACAACCTTCACTCCAGTCCTATCAAATTATCTGTAATTACGGAAAATGCCACCCATTCTTAACCCCTCAGTGCTCTTTGACCTGTTGGAATGGCCCACTTCTCCCCATTTCCAAATCATCCTTTAAGACTGCTCGAACATCACCCTCTTTTAGAAGGCTTTCTTGCTAGTTTACCAGGCAATTGATGTCATTCCTCTGCACACCACCCCCCCAGAAGCTGGTGTTTATCTTTATTATATAGTTTATCTTTTCTGCCTTTCTGCTTAGACTGTGAACTTTTTGAGCTCAAGAACTGTGTTGTGTTTCTAATTATTTTTGCATAAGGAAGAAGAAGAGAGGAGGAAGAGAGAGAGGGAAAAAGGGAAGGAAGCCAGTGAATTAATTGACCCACTGGATAGTGTATAAAATGCTGGGTTTTTTAGTTTTGCTTTTAACTTTCTTTTGAATGGGCAAATAATAACCACTTCTTTATTCGTTAATCTGCCCTGCAGAAAACTGGCTAATGGTAAAGGATTAAAGCCATGACTAAAAGTAACCCAGAAAATAAATTACCATTTTATTTACTCTCCTAAAAAAGGGATGTGCTTTATCTGTCAGTTGCTAATTAAAATGCTGAATCAACTTCCAGATGAATGCTGAAATATATTTATGTTGATCTTTTATCCTTATTAAGTGTTAATACATTCTTTCTAGTGAGTTTTTTAGGTATCAGATGGTTTCTACGGCTCTTGTAGCTCTCCAGACTCCTAAAGACAGAGGATAAATCCAGCTGTGGTGCAGTAATAGGGTCCATCCTCACTCAGCACTGCTCAGTTCCCACGCTGTTTCAAGAAACTCTCTATTAAAGAAAAAAAATCTCTTTCATGGAGGAGCCTTAATGGTAACACTTTGGTAATATTATTAAAGAACATTTTTTTTACAGATATAATCCAACAAATACTCTTCTCCCCATAACAGTTACCTGATCATAAAATATTATACCTACTGAATTGACAGTTATTTGCTTCATAGCTGTGGAGGATCAAAGTGAACTGAAGTGTCTCAGTTCTTCTCAGCTGTTTTATTCTGTTTTCACATAGCCATTTTCAACTGTCCCCGTCTTTTCCACCTTAGACATTTCAACCAGGTCCTTCAAAGGAGAAACCACAAAAACCCACCAAGCTTCAAAACCACCAGTCAGTCAATACACACACACACACACACACACACACACACACACAGGCAGAAAAATATGATGGAAAAAAAGGGGTGAAGGTGATTCAGAGCTTTTCTCTCCTTTTATTCTGGATGTGAAATAATTTTATTAGAGCATAATAGTTTGTACATGACATTTTTACTTACAAAGTCAGTGCATCAAAACTGCGGCTAAGTAGGAGAAAATTAATAAATCTTTGGATATAATCTAAGCCTGTTTGCTGTCTAGCATATATTGCATGCGTGTGCGTGTTGCATCCTCAGAGGAAAACACTTTAAAAGAAATTGAAAATGAAAGTATGGATCATCATAGTGTATAACTGTGGGTTTAAAAAAAAAAACAAACTCCTTCTTGCTGGGCTCCTATGTATAAATTGTTAGCACTAAAACCACCTGCTAGGAACATTCCTGCCAACTTAATCCAGGTCTAATAAAATGATTCTTCAGAAGCCTTAACTTGGAAAACAGAGTGGGAAGGAAATGAGGATTCTTTCTTGACAGAGTCAGTTTCTATTGGAGAGACCAGATTTTTTTTTTTTTTTAAGCTATCAGAAATTCAGCTACCTTCAGTTTTTCTGGGTATCTTTCATTGGTCAGTTACCTGGAATGAGTAATATGTAATAATCCTATGTAAGATATTTCTTTGTTACCAGACACAAATATGGATTCTACACAAGGCACTGTGGTAGTTATTCCACATTTTCCTCCCAAAGCTCAAGTCAAGTTCATGCAAGGGAGAGTAGGTATTTTCTTAGATTTTAAGGAAATCTCAGTTGCTTACCTGAAATGAAAAAAATCCAAGGCTGGCCTTTTTTTAGGGGGAGGAGTGGGGCAGAATAACAGAAATAATTGACAAGTCTTATTTATACATGGAAGAACGGAACAAGCAGCACTGCTTGTACTGAGCTAGAGGGTTAAGTGTGTCTTGCACCGGCATTATCAAGCTGTTTAAATGAAGGATCTACACCAGATGATTTTTTAAATAATTAACATTTTTATGGCTTCTGATTCAGGTAAACACTTTTGAGTTGAATGTCATCTTTTGTTCTGGGCTCCTAATTACTTGCTGAGACACTCACTAGCTATTGAAGAAGTCACTCAAACTCAAACCATATTTGTTCTTTGAAAGCGAGTCCTCAGCTTTCTGCCGGTCTCCCAAATATGAGTGTCATGAAATAAAAGACACTTAAATTCACTCATGGTGAATACTTCCCTGTTGGTTTCGAATCTGGCTTTTTACTCCATTTCCTTTTTTTTTTTTTCCAGAACTTCCTTATGGCTGGGAGAAAATAGAGGACCCGCAGTATGGGACATACTATGTTGAGTAAGTTTGTTACCTCAGTTACTATTCTCCCAAACGTTTTCCCTTCACTGTACAGCTTTAGGGAATCACCCGAATACAACACTTTATGTTTCCACAATCCAGCTTTCAAGTTTTTCCACTAGGGGAATTAGAAGTAGGGGCAGTGAGCATTTACTTCAGTGGGTCGGGGCTCCCCAGAAGTTGGCTTTGAAGTAAATAGAGCAAGAGGGAAGTTACCATGCTGATGAATAGCTAGAAGTGGTCACCATTACTACCACGGCATCTAAAGAGAAAAATAGTATATAGAAAACTGTGAAATGAGGGCATGGACTAGATGAAATGTTAAGGTCACTTCCAACACCACAGAGAGCTATTTGGTCATGAAGGCAGCGAAAGCACTCTAAGGGCAGTGAACCGTAATGATCCAGAGTTTTGGAGTACAAGATTAGAAGTGTACTGTCTTTTAGGGCGTTAATCAAGGAACACTTTGGGGGGAAGAGAGTTGCTTCTTACACAGCTGTTATGGTTAAATTTAAACATAAGTGTATGTCAGAGTGGAGCACCGAACACCTGCCTGTGTTAGAGAAATCAGCGTCCTCGGATTTTTCTTTCCCTTTTCTTCATTTATCCAGTTGCGACGTTGTTATGATGAGGGATTGCTTTCTTTCCAAATGCTATAGGTAGAATTTTGACCTCAGGCAAATAACCACATCAGAAACGTTGCTACTGTGTACCTAGAAACTAGGAGTCTGGACCTACTGCCGAGGTAGTGAAGGCCAAATATCATTACCTGAAAAAGTAGCAAACATGGGACTCTTCTAGTTTTATGGTTGCTTATTAATTTTTCATCACTTTTTGGTGTAAACAAATGCCCTTTCCTAGTATTTATCTCTATAGTAAGTATCTCTGACTCCTGTTGTGACTCTGGTCTTTTTCTTTTAACAAAGTATTCTTGACACACAATGTCACATTTGTTTCAAGTGTACATCTATATTCTAATGTGTAGATTGTTCTTTGAGTCCCTGTGGCTAGAGTTTTGGAATGATTTCTTAAAATCTAACTTGAACCCTAGGAAAACAACTCAGTTTGACCCTTAGGTATATAACTTCACAGTGTCAACACTTTGGTTCCTTTGGAAGACTCTGCTAATTTTATTTTCATTGTGTTAATGTCTTGCTGATAGTGTCATGTGAAAAGTAGATAGCAGCTCTTTCATTGCTGTTGTTTTTTTCTAAAGCATATTTAGTTAAAATAAAGAAACAATCATTTCTCAGTCAAAGGACTATTGGCGGGCCAACTGGAAAGGTTTTGTGGGATTTTCCCCCCTAGCTGTTTAGTCTGTTTAAATTTGTCTTCAGTAGACTATTAATTGCCATTGACACTGCTGAACATTTCTGCAGTAATGATTCTCATTCTCTTATTGTCCATTCCAAGTAAATTTGAATACATGGTCAAGAGGTGAAAGTCGTTTGCCTGTTATAAAATCTTGGGCTAAATGATCTGTTTCTCATTAAGCAAAGATATCATATTGAAGCAACGTCAGGGCGAATCCTGAAGTGACCTGCTCCCATTTGTCATGGAGCGTGTGTAAAATAGCGTGAATTAGGGGCAACAGCAGCAGCAACATGATTTTGTGTGATTGTTCCCAGAACGAGCTCATTTTACAGGAGGGTAATTTATTAGATTAAGAAAGAGCAGGCTGTGCTCAAGATGCACGTTAGTATGGAGTCAGCTGAGCTATGGAATGTGGCTTGATTCCCAGATTAGTCAGGTTTTGAATCCCGACCATAGTAATCTGCAGTGAGTTTACTGATGGAGATAAAAAGCTGTTACTTGAATGGCTACTCTTTGGCTCTCTCACTTTGTCAAACCAGATGGCACAATGATTGCTTTTGGCAGAGGCTTGTAGTAGTAACACCAACTGCAATGGCACTTTTTCTTTGCAAGTATTTATTTTCGGGGATGAGATTCTGAAATGGATTAATTTATTTTTGAAAGTAAAATTGTTCCAAAAATTTAATGGCAGGCCTTCTATAAGAATGCTTACATATTTAGAAATGTTGTCTTCTTTTATTGCATTAAATGTCTTGGTGTGCTTAGGTTTCAGAGTCAAAATATACATCAGTTTGAATATCTCAGATTCATCATGAAAGAATAAGGGTTTTGTTTGTGGAGGTGAATTTTTAAAATCCACCTATTATACACAAAATGTTAATGCAGATGACATTCCAAGTTATATATCCTATATTTAGTCATGCTTCTTTGCTACCCGTGTGTAATTTTTCCGGTAATCTGTGAGATTCTCCTATCTTACTTCCCATAGCTAGTTATATGGAAAACAAAATCTCTTACATCTTAACAATATTGTGAATATAAGTAACTAAATGAAAAGGAGAATGTTTTAACTTTTATGTTTTGTTTTGTTATTTGGGTAGCGTTTTAATCTAAGTAGTTTAAGGTGAGACATGCAATTACTCCCTGCACTAAAATCTTACATTCTTTTGTCAAAGAATTTTCAGGAAAGGGATTACTCACTTGCAGACTGCTGCTCTCCTCTCCCACACATTACAAAGAGTATAAATACAAATTACTACTTCTTATGTTTTAATGCCTAGGTGGCAAAATGAGTCATTCCAACTGATGACGTTAAAGTGAGCCAGGGTTTATTCTAAACAGGTTTATTCTTTTCTAAGTGTCACTTTCTGGTGGTTTTATTCTTTCAAGAATATGTAAAATCGTAGGTACTGACATGTAAAACTGACATTTTACATGTCAGTACCTAATAAATGATGTTTAAAATGGTCCCTAAGTTAATACCAAAGATCTCCATTTTCCCAGAGGGTTTAACAGTTAAAAAGCTCCCCTTGGTAGGAAGCAGAAGCATACTTGAGTTTTAGTGAAATCGCAACCCAAAGAATTTCAAGTGGAACTTGCCGTGTTTATAGAACTCTGAAACTAAATAACTACATCTGTTGCAGAGTTAATAATGCACTAGAAGCCTAAATGACATAGAGAAAACCAGCATTCATTGCCCTCACGGGTCCTTGCTACCCTCCTCCGTCACCACGATTAATGTTCACAGATGGCAAAGTAATTATCCAAGTTGTATGACTATTTGTATGCAAATTTTGTAATATTCAGCCTATCTAAAGGCAGTCATAATCTGAGATTCTCATGATTTGATGTTTGATTGTTGGTATTTGCTAATGTCACTTCTCATTAAAATGAATTCTACTGGAAAATGCTATCAGTTGGCTGAAATATATTTGTACCATGGAAGTGCTAGAATGTAATTCCCATTGCTTCTGTATCAGAACCTATTTAAATAACTTCTGTTCAGTAGTTGCATTCTTAGCCAACTTCCCCTTGACTGATTTGCCAGACCAACCAGTGCTCTGCTCCCCCAGTGAAATATCCTGTTGCCCATCATGTATCGACTCTTGTTAGCCAATCGCTCAGCCTTGGTCTCCGCATGCTGTTCTGCTTTCCCCCACAGACTTGTGTGCTTTCCAAGGCAGTTGTGAATGCTCCCAAATCAGAAATACCAGTTAAATTTATATTATGATTATGTAATTATTTTAATTATTATATAATTATGAAAAAAGTTGAGTGTGGAAGAGTTGTTCTACAATACAAATTGGTAAAAGCAAATCTCTCTCTCAGTTGTTCTGCTTAACTGATGTGGGTGAGTCAGTTGGGAAAATAATAGTAAAATTCAAGAAAGCTTCTATACTCAGATTTTTCCAAAAGCATCTTTACAGCTACTTCATTTTAAAGAAACTTGAATTAAAATCCTCCTACCATTAACTGCCTTTTAGAAAATGAACTGATCCATTACCAACTGTTCTGATTGCATTAGATGTGAGGGCGTCTCCTACCGTTTTGAAAACTATTATTGGCTCCGTTGGGTACCTCGATGCAGAAGCTATAGTGAATGCTTCAGCAGCTTTCACTTTTAGGCATCTTCCGTGGGCCTTTCTTTAGTTGCCAAAAGTCCTTCCCCTACCATCTTTCAGCCTCTCTGAGTTCCATAGTCTAGAGGTACATGTTTGCCTCTTAACCTACGGGGATGGAATGGTATAACAGTCTATTCAAAAATAATGTAACTCTTTCATCTTAAACCAAAATGCCTTTTTTTCTACATTTTACAGTCACCTTAACCAGAAAACCCAGTTTGAAAATCCAGTGGAGGAAGCCAAAAGGAAAAAGCAGTTAGGACAGGCTGATACTGGGTCTTCAAAACCAGGTAGAACATTTTCCTCAATCTTTTCTTCTAAGAATGCCTTGTGAAATTTATATACTGAATTAATGAAAATAAGTTTGAACTTTTTATTGTTGAGGTGTTGAGGTTCAACAGAGAATGTCTAATTTTTGTCACTGTAAAGATAGGGAATAATCTTAATAAAACATCTAAATGTTTTGAGAATACTGTGATTTTCCCATGCTGCTTAGATGGAAAGTGTGAAATTGTTGGCAAAAGGTATTGAATAGCTTTGTTATGGGCTTGAGGTTGTAATATAAAGATTGCATTCTTTCTCAGTGTTTCAAGCCAGGACAGTCTGAGATCTCTAATCCATATGAGTTTCTCCCAAGGTAATGCTTAGGTCTAATGTCTGTAACCATCCAGGGTTCTTTATTAACTGATTGGCATAAATCCACCATATTTTTTGCCTGTATCATTGATTCTCAAGTGGGGTGGCAGGGCATCAGTAAATTCAGGATCATTTGGGGAATATTTTGAAAATACATAGGTTCTAACATTTTGATGAGCCTAGCTATGTGTATTTTGAAAAAGCTGCCCAGGAATTTCTTATATTCTATTCATCACTCCCCATCACTTCCCCCTCTTCCGTCTGTTCCAATAACCGGGGTTCTGTCTATAAGGTCATACTGTACTAATCAAGCCGACTCCTCACTTCTGTTGTCCATAAGAGAAGCACTTGTTTCTTATAGCTCCTCTTCAAAAACATAGTCCTGTCACTTAAGTTTTGCATTTGATTTAGGAAGCATTTTTATTTAACAAATATTTTTGAGCACCTACTGTATGCCTAGTGCTCTGCCAGTCACACGATATTCAAAAACGATTAGGAGTAAGAAAGGTCTTGCCCTCAAGAGTTCACATTCTGACGCAGGAAATTAATGGTTACCATATATGGTATTAGGTGCCATCCTCGGAGAGCAGTTAAATGTCCAGAGGGTGGAGCAGGTGTGAATCTCAAATGCATAACCTTGGATGAGTTCCCAAAACTCTGTGCTTCTGTTTCTTCATCTATGAAATAGGAATAAGAATAGTATTTACCTCTTTAGGTGGTTTGGAGCGTGCAAATTAATACGTGGAAAGTGCTTACAATGCTGTCTGGCAAATAGGGGCTGATAAATACTAGCTTTCATTGTTATTAGTAGAGATGTACATGTTGTATTAATAGAAACGTATTAATAGGTGGCATAGAGGAGGGAGTGCTCACCTCTCCTTTGGTGGAGAAAGTCAAGGACACAGGGAAGCTTTCAAAGCAGAGGACACAGTAGAAGTGGATCTTAAAATGTCAGGAAAAGTTAAATCAGATGGATGATAATTTTAGAGAAGCAAGAAGGCATGCCAGGTAGAAGAAACAGAATGTATAAAACCATAGGGGCATGAAAGGGTGGTCCAGGGCCCAGAGAACAGAGAAGAATGGCTAGAACATAGAGTATTTGTGGGGTAGTAATAAGAGATGAGGTTGTAGGGGGAGGCAACCACTAGAAGGAGTGAGTTTCAAAAAGAAGTTGAGTGTTTGTGTCCCATGTTGCTGAAAAGTCCAGAAGGCAGAAATTGAAAAATGTACACTGAGGTTGACAATGTGGAGGTCATTTGCAAAATCAAAGGGAAAAGAAGTAAAAATGCAGTAGAATGAAGAGGGAATGGTGGGTGACAAAGTAGAGACAGGGTACGGTCAACGGTTTTGATAGCTTTGATTGAAAGAGGGTAGACAGAGGACACTAAGTGGAGAGAAACATGAATCCCCCCTGCACATAAGGAAGCTGAGACTTTAGTAAAGATAAGCCTTTTGCTCAAAATCATAGTGAGTGTCAAGCCAGAATTTGCACTTAGTTTTACTGAGTTTAAATTCAGAGTTCTTTGTATTATCACATATAGTTCCTGAATGCCCATGTCTTCACATATCAAGGGAGATCTTCTCTCCCTCACTAAACTCTAAGCCTCTTGAGGGCAGGGAGCGTGTGCGCGTGCGTGCGTGCGTGTGTGTTATTAATCTGGATAACCAGGCACTCTCCTATGAGCTGGGCATTAAAAGGAGAATAATGACCCAGCCTTTGTCTTTCAGGAGCTCACAATTTAGGCAGGGAAATAGACACCTAATTTTAATACAGTATGATAGCAGACATAACAAAGGAGAGAGTTGGAACAAAGGAGAGAGAAATTAAATTTGGCTGTGGAGAGGGCAAGAAAAACTTCCTAGAAGTGATAGAAGTTATGCTAGTTCTTGAAGAATGATGGCTACCATTTATTGAGATACTGGGTCGGGTACTTGATTGGATGCGTCGTACACATCATCTCATCTAAGACTCAAAATATCTCTGCAAGGTTATTAATATTATGGTCCCCACTCAGATGCCTCCATGGCATCTGGTTAACAGTCATTGGATGCATCCATTCCAAGGAGATGCTTGCCACAAGGACAGGAGTACTCAAGTTTCTGAGCCAGGATGTATGTGTTTGTGCTCATCTACATTTATTGAGCACTTACTGTTTGTCAGGCCCTGTTGCCTGTGCTTCAGTGCTTGACCTAGTTTAATCCCTGTAACAA
Source organism: Zalophus californianus (assembly GCF_009762305.2). Classification (NCBI taxonomy): domain Eukaryota; kingdom Metazoa; phylum Chordata; class Mammalia; order Carnivora; family Otariidae; genus Zalophus; species Zalophus californianus. The sequence continues at coordinate 95,698,750 of NC_045598.1, forward strand.
TCCCATGAATTAGGTACTATTATCCCTATTTTATAGATGAAGAAACTGAGACTTTTAAAAGTTCTAATAACATTCCAAGATCACTCAACTAAATCCCACAGCTTGGATTTAAAATCAGGTATTTTAGAATCAAAGACAGTTTCTTTGTGCTTTTCTTATTCTCCCTTTGTTTAATTCTGATAAGACCTAATTCTGACCAACTTCTCATTAGCTTGGGCTGTTTTATATTAATACTTTGCAAAATTAGGTATTAGCCAGAACTCCCCCTCCCCCTTTGCACATCTGGATCTCATCCATCATATGCCGATTTTCTAGTTTCACCCTCAGGAGCCAGTCTTATTCCAGCATTCACGAGGACCAGAGCATGAGATAGCTCACCAGAAGTATCACAATATTTGAAGTGTCACAATTAAAAACGAGAAAGGTACATTTCATCAGATTTTGTTCTCAGTTGCCTACATACACGGTCATTAAGCAGATGGTCTTGTCCACAACCGGTAGGTGACCCCAGTGGGCAGTCATAATCAATTTACACGACTGAATGGGCTTTGAATGTGGCAAATATTTTTTAAGTAATATTTGTTCAGAGACTGGTGGCTAGTTGGAATGTCAGAGGCTCAGCAAGAGCTCAGCTCAGCAGTACACAGAGAGATCACCAGGAGCAGGCTGACTGGCCAAGCTTCGAGAGGCCTCCCAAAATAGTGTTTATGCTGGTCAACACACTACCGTCTGGAGTCTAGTCCTCCACTTGGAGAAGCCCGAAATAGCTGATTTTCTTTTCTTTTCCTTTTCCTTTTTCTTTTTCCTTTTCTCTTCTTTCTTTCTTTCTTTCTTTCTTTTTTCTTTCCTTTCTTTCTTTCTTTCTTTCTTTCTTTCTTTCTTTCTTTCTTTTCTTTCTTTCTTTCTTTCTTTCTTTTCTTTCTTTCTTTCTTTTCCTTCCTTCCTTCCTTCCTTCCTTTCTTTATTTCTTTATTTCGTGTCAAGTGCTTTTATTTATAAGAGATCAGCAAAACTGGGAAGAATAGGTCAAATAAAGTAAACCTACTCCCACCGCAAGCCTGCCTTTGTCAGTATCTTCAGGTCAGCCCTGCCTCTTGAGGGAGCTGTTTACACTGCTCAGTCCCTGCCACCATATGGGGCAGCCCCAAAGATGACTCTTTTCTAACTGGCAACAGGCTTTATGTGTGCCTCTCAGAACCCTTTGCCATGAGGGGCAGCAGCAGCTATACGCAGATAACTCTGGGCTCGATACTAGTGCTGAGGGTGAGCTCTGTATGAAACACGTCACCTGTGTTGGTTGAAGTCACTAGGGAAATGAGTGCCAAAACCATGGTGAGATACCATTCATGCCCACTAGAGCGGCTAGAACCGGAGAGCACGCAGTAACCGGTGTGGGCCACGCCGTGGAGAAATCGGAGCCCTCATAGATGCCGGTGGAAATGTGAAATGGTGCAGTCTCTTTGGAAAAGTGTGGCAGTTTTTCAACACGTTAAACATAGTTACTGTAGGTTTATTGGTAACTGCTGCCCTTCCAGTCCTACTATGTACAGAAGAGGAATGAAAATGTATGTCCACGCAAAACCTTGTACATGAGTGGTCATAGCAGCATCACTCATAATGGCCAGAAAGTGGAAACAACCTAGCTGTCCGTCAGCTGAAAACTGGATAAGTAAAATGCGATATGTCCCTACAGCGGAATATTACTTGGCATTAAAAGGAATAAAGTACTCACACATGCTAAAATACAGATGAACCTCAAAAACATGACGCTCAGTGAAAGAAATCATTCAAAAGACCACATATTCCATGACTCCATTTATATGAAATGTCCAGATTGGGCAGAGCTGTAGACAAAAATAGCTTAGTGATTGCCTAACACTAGGGTGTGTGAGTGCAGGTCAGGGAGAAATGGGGAGTGGCTAATGGGCATGGGGATTTCGGGGCAGGGGGTTCCTAAAATTAAGTGATGGTTGCACAACATTGACTTGTACACTTAAAGTGGCTCAGTTATCATATGTGATTATATCTCAATAAAACTATTAAATATTTGGCAGCAAATGTTAGACCATTTTTTGAAACGTTAATTTAAACAATGCTTTGTACATTATTAATCGTACACTTAGATCTTTTCACGGTTCTCAAAAGTGCCCTAATGCAGCCAGAGAGGAGAGGAGAGGAGAGAGAAGGAGTTGTAAAAATTCATTATTTGCAAATATGGATCACTTTCAGTTTTAGGATCATCTGAGGAAACCTCTAAAAACAGGCTTTTCAGTGGAGCTGTGTTTGCTTTCTCCCCAAAGTATTCACTGAACACAAGTAAAAGGGAAAGAAACATGAAGCTATTTACTGATAGTTCAGGAATTCATGCCTTCATCAGATAGAAACTGAAGGCTGCAGAAAGCCTGAGTTGTGAATTATAAAAAGTTCTCGGTATATGTCAGTATATTCTTTTCCATAAGCGTGTGAGTTGCCTTCATCCTCCCAGAATAGTGTTTTCTCAGTAGAGCTCAGTAGATGCTTATTTAAATGAAATGTACAGCTGAATGGTGTCCAGGACCTTCAGGAATTTAATAATAAAGGTGGTCCTGCGGGTGTATCATTTTGACTTCATATGAAGGACTCTGGGTTAAAGAAAAAGTACAAACAAACAAAGCAATGAGGGGGAGATAAAGTAGGTGCTTTTACCTTTCAGATAACATAGAGAAGGCCTGTAAGAGACACCTGAGTCATTGGCTAAGTTTTTTTTAATAGTTTATGAATTTAAATTCTGTCTCATAACATTAAAGATTCTCTCTAATGTGCTTCCCTTTATGGTTTGTTATATTTAAGTTTATATAGACTCTCTTAAAGGTTGACTTTGAGGGCCATGTTCATTGTTTTTATTTTTGTTCTCAAACCCATTTCTCATTTTGGTACAGATATGGAAAAATCCCACTTTACTCGAGATCCCTCCCAGCTGAAAGGCATTCTTATTCGAGCATCATTGAAGAAAAGCACAATGGGATTTGGTTTTACCATTATTGGTGGAGATAGGCCTGATGAGTTTTTACAAGTAAAAAATGTGCTGAAAGATGGTCCTGCAGCTCAGGATGGGAAAATTGCACCAGGTAATGAATTTCTCAGAAAGATTTGAAGAGCAGTGATGCTGTATTAAGAACTACGGTGATGATGACTAACAACGTAATAAAAAAAAAATAATTAATTAATTAATTTAATTTAAAAAACTACAGTGAAAAGATTTCATTTACATATATATTTATAAAACTGATATATAATAAATATGTATTTACATATATAATAACTATATGTACATATACATATCGCTTATATATAGAGAGAGAACTAGATTACACTACTGGGGAGGGAGATTCCTGTATTAAAATAGTTATCCTCTAAATTCAATGCATACTAGTTTTGAGGAGGGCCATTTTTTATAAATAAGTGTACAACTAGAGAAAGCATATTAAAGGTATTGATTTTTTTGAGTAATTTGTATCATCTCGAGATAACTCCTCGAGTATGCTAAGATAAAGATTGATTAACCATCTCAGAGAACTGTTTGGTAGTTTTTCTTCGATGATGTAGGGTACTTTGGGAGCGATCTAAAATGTACCTATAATCTTTCTTGAAAAATGACCCATTGCGATGTTTATAGTGAACAAATGATGTCCCACGGTTTTTTTCTCCTGTTTTGTTTTGTTTGATTTCGTTTGGATTTTGCTTCCTTAGTCTTACTGGTTGTTAGTAAAATTAAACTCCTATGTTAAGAATTATAGACATGAAATTACCATTTTTACAGAGCCATATAAATCTGTCCTTTTTATAGTTTTCCCTAAGTCTTGGTAATTGTTAGATATTTTTATATGGCTGACAGTTTTTATGGCTGAGGGGGTTAGAGGAAGTTCAAGAACAATTACAGTTATGGGGGAGGCTTGAGCACTTTTTCCTAGAAGGATGTTACTATGCCAATAGGGTCGCTTCTTAGACTATTTGCTAATGCAAATGTGTCCCCCCATTTGGACGATTCAGTTGCCATAGTATTTTTGATGGCACATATCAACTTATTTTCATTTAGGATATGGCATCTCTCATATTATGCTTTCCCACTTGACTTAAAACATGAAGCTTAAAACAAGAGACTTAAGACTTAAAACAAGAAAAGTTAAAATAATCAGAAGTTATATTTATAAGGAAAATTATTTGTGCTCTTCTTTATGACTTTGTAAGATTAACAAACTAGAGAGAGTAAAATTACTAGTAAAAATTTTTAAGCTCTCAGTTTCGACTTTTTTTTTTTTTTTTTTTAACATTTTGTCCACAAAACACATTTGGTAGTTGTTGAATGTGCTGTCAGGGTTTCATAATATAGATGCAGATTTGTCTAAAACTGATGTCTAATTTGCATAGCAATACAATACTTCCATGGAAATTAACTTTTACTAGGGGAGGGAAAGTCTAAACTTTTACTAGAGGAGGGAAAGTCTAAACTTTGTTTCTTATTAGTCTGATTTCTGTGTCATCTTAGATTATGAAACACATTCCTGCACACTTTAACGTTTGTTTTTAAATACCATTTATGTTGATTTTTTTCAGGCCTACATGCAATCAGAACAAATTAAAGCACTTTATTTGGCAATAACCTTTTAAATATTCAATATTCAAATAAAAGCAGCAAACAGATGAGACATTAGAGGGCAGGTTTTTAAAGTTAAGGCTGCATTAAAAAAATTCACCACTGATGAATGTCAAATAATAATGATTCTGCCACAAGGTGGTCGTAATAATGTAAAATCAGGAAAGCAAAACCAACTTCTACAAGAATTCGTTTAGCTGACTTTTCAATGTCTTAAATAATACATTCTTTGCTTGTGTTGGATTCTCTTGTCGCTTGTTTCTCCTTTTGAAATCTGAAATTACAATAAATTGAAAATCTCTACGATTAAGAAAGATGTCAAAGGAACATACATTCATAACGTCACATTATTCTAATCTTCAGCCCTACATTCTTCAAACTAGAATGAATTTTTAAGTACCCTGTAATTACTGGCCTCTTAAAATCAAGAAATAGAAGGTGGTATTGAAAGATCGCCTGTTTGTACAAGTAGCTGATGGAGTTATTTGCTCCTCTTCTATGTACTGAATACCTGCTGCCATGAACCTGGCTTTGTGTGGCCGCTTGGGTATGACTCAGAGGATATACTAACAATGACAGTATGAATCCACAGTTTTTTTTCAAATGATTCCCTTGAGCTTGAGGTCATCACTCTGCTGCAAAGATAATTAAGGTTTCATACATTTATATTCTTTTTAGAGAAGAACCACAGAAGGGAGAATGACGTGTCTGTGTTCGAAATCTGTCTTTTCAGCAGTTAATGAATAGTAAGAGGTTTCCAGAATTCAAATTTAGATGATAAATTTATTTTTGTCCCACCCTGCCCCAACAAAACATTAACTTACTTGGTGGTTTTAATATTTTTAATACGATTATGTCTTAACAGGTGATGTTATTGTAGACATCAATGGCAGCTGTGTCCTTGGTCACACCCATGCAGATGTTGTCCATATGTTTCAATTGGTACCTGTCAATCAGTATGTCAACCTCACTCTCTGCCGTGGTTATCCACTTCCTGATGACAATGAAGACCCTGTTGTGGACATTGTTGCTGCTACTCCTGTCATCAATGGCCAGTCATTAACCAAGGGAGAGACTTGCATGAATACTCAGGATTTTAAGTCAGGAGCAGTGGTCCTGGACCAGAATGGAAAGCCGGGACCCACCTTGATCAGTGACCGTCTCAATGGACCATCGGACCCGAGCGAGCAGCGAGCATCCCTGGCATCATCGGGCAGCTCCCAGCCTGAACTAGTGACTATCCCTCTGATTAAGGGCCCTAAAGGCTTTGGGTTTGCAATTGCTGACAGCCCAACAGGACAGAAGGTCAAAATGATATTGGATAGTCAGTGGTGTCAAGGCCTCCAGAAAGGGGATATAATTAAGGAAATTTACCATCAAAATGTGCAGAATTTAACACATCTCCAAGTGGTAGACGTGCTAAAGCAATTTCCCGTAGGTGCAGATGTACCATTGCTTATCTTAAGAGGAGGTGAGTAAAAGCACAAGGAAAAATCTTCATTGTTCATGCATTGGTATCTGTTAATCGTCCTTCCTTCCAGGGCAGAATCTTTTTCCCCAGCAGACTTAACTGGTAATTAGTGTGCCTTTTCCTCAAGGTTCTGTCTGACTGCTTCCATAAGCAGTATCTTTTGCAGCAGCTTTTTTAGTTATTAGTGGTTTCATTCGTGTCCATTACGGATTTTCTTTCCTCTATATTCTTTTTAAAATTAATCTGATTTATGGCTTTAGTGATTAGAGAGAGTCACAGTATTGTGCTACTTCAGATGAAATATATCCTCTTAATTTCATTTTCTCTGTTGATGGCAGTAATAGAAATTGACGCTTTCCACTGGTGGTTCTTCATCTGGGCCTCTGATGTGCTGAGGATGTTTTGAAAGAGCTAGCATCTCTGTGAATAAGCAAAATGTTGGATGGTGTGTAATCGCTCTGTAAAGCAATCATGGTAGTTCGTGCTCACGAAGCTTTTCTCTTAAGCTTTAGTCTCTGTCCATAAATGTTAGTTAAACCCCACAGTCCTCGTGTGAGAGAAATATAATTTTTATTTTCCAGGGTCATCAGCTGACCTGAGCTGCTCGCAGACATAAATCCAGGTCCAAGGACTAATCATAAAGTTGCATTTTGATGGGCTTTCTTAAATCCCTACCTATGAATGACTAGTATTTTAAAGAATAAAATTTAGCCCTTCACCCTTCTCTCTCTGGCTTTTAGTTTTCATTTTTGAGGCAAATGAGCAATTTAACTTCATTGGGATATTTTTCACTTTTCTCACTTCTTTGAACTATTTTTGTTTCTTCTCTGGATGATATGGTAGAATGTGCTCAGAGTAAGGGGAGGATCTCTGTGAGTGCTGGAGAGTTATCCAGGATTCCAACACCTTTAACAAAGAGACCAGGGTTTGGTGTCAGACAGGCCTAATGTCAGTTTCCTGCCTTGCTACCTGTTCTATGGTATGAGGAAGTGATGTAATCTGTTTGAGTCTTCGTTGACATGATCTGTAAAGTGGTAGTAACGCTTATGCCTTAGAATTGTCGCAAAAATGAAGTGAGATAATATATGTACCAAGGCCTGGCACACAGCGGGTGTTGGCCATAGAATTTACTAATCTACTAAAAGTCGAAGCTAGTTTTATCATAAACATGAGCAGTATTTGTGATCTGGAAATGTTTCCTCTGTTTTTAAAATCTGGCTCATTTTTTTTAAGGTCCTCCTTCACCAACTAAAACTGCCAAAATGGTGAGTATACAGTGGTCCTCACATGCTTCTTCCGAACACAGCGAGAGAGATACGGTGTCCCCTTCCATAATAGCAGCGCTCTGTGGTGGTGATTATCCACTGGGAGAAGTGAGAAGGCATCCTGCCCTGGGCCTGTGTCAGAAACTCTGGGAAAGCGTGTGAGGTAGAGAGGAGGCGTGCTTTCCTGGTTAAGTATTTCTACCGAATGCTAGCGGCCCATACTGCCAGCAACCCTGTCCTCTAAATGGTAAAGCGTGAAGACACCAAAGTGCCCACTTTTAGAAGTCCTTCTGCTTTCTTTGTGTTTCAGAGGAGCAAGGGTAAGGAAGTAGCTACGTGTTAGGGCAGAGAATAGATCCTGTGACATCTCCCTGACGCCCAAAGAGAAGGAGCGGTAGCTTCACATCATTTCCTGGGGACATTAAATACCCACATTGAGATAACCTTCTCACAATGGACTACACCAGACTTTCTAGAATAACTGTGGCCTCTGTGCTCAATTTGCTTGTTATCAAAGTGATAGGCTGTCAGACTTGTAACAGTGTTTTCTTTGGCATTCTTCTGAATAACTGAGTAGCCTATTTAAGGACCTGTATAGCAAATGAGATCTAAAAAAGGGTACAGCAAACAGTGCCAGGAAAGAAAGTGGGCTAGGGGCAGACGTGTAGCTGCCAAAATATCCACAATTACGTGGGTCTGGCTATAAAGACAATTATATATACAATCTTAATTTAGTTCTAGTTTGCTTGATTTGGAGTCTGTCATCTCGCAATGGAAAGATGGGCTTCCATAACCATCCACCATAGGCTATTAAAGGAAAGACCAACTGATAGAAAATGGGTGAATTCTTTCTAATCCACCCAGTAGGATCCTCTACAAATTTGCTGTCTTATGGCTCAACAGGAAAGAAACATTCTGCACTTGTATAGACTGTACCACTTACAACCAGTGTGAACAGAAATACTTTTTTGCCCACGTAGTTAAAATTGCACTGTGTTTTTCTACGTTTCTCTGGTTCCTTTGGTCATTGTTTTTAACTCCCGTGCTACCGTTCTATTTCATAATGGACGCCAGTGCAGCCGTGGTGACCCTAATGTTTTATTACCAGTGACCTCGTGCTGCTCTGCCAGAACCCTAGGACATGTCAGGGGGAGGGGAGGAAGCTGCTCTCGTCTTCCTGCCACCCAACGGGGTGTGGGTCAGTGACTCTGGGACAGCACGTTGCAGGGACCGTCCTCACCCCACTCCCTCCTGCATCCTAGTCCGCATTTGTTGTTTTATAACTGACATCCCTAATCTGCCTCCCCCAGCAAGAATGCAGAAGAACAGGCTCTTCTCAAAACCATATTTATTTTCTCAGGCTGTTTATTGGATCCTTTTTTTTTTTCTTTTCAGATTTTATTTAAATCATTTTGCCTGGCTATTATTTTGGAAAAGAATGGGAAAAATACGAACATAATGCCCCTGGTTGCCTTTACCAGATTGTCCCACACAATTGTGCGTTTTTCCTTCATGTATTTGAATTGGCCATGCCGGGTTTTCATAGTGTCCTCTTTGTAGCCCACATTAGAGGTAACACTTCCTACTCCATTTTCTGAGCAAGAATGGCATCTCAAACATCTGCACTGGGAATTAAAGTGAGTGAGTGGGGATGTGGGGCGGATCAAGAGCTTCACGAGGCTGTTCACTTGGGGCCCCCCTCTTACCACACGCTGCCGCCCTGGCTTATGTCCTTGCTCATCTTCTTCTCAAAGTCCGTTTGTGTCTTGGGGGTGGAGGAAAGGGCAAGATCATGTAAACTTAGGACTAATTCAGGCCCTTCGGTTGACAGCAGTATAAATCTTTTCTAATTTAAGTTAAATATGTTTTAACCAAGGGCACACGGCTATGAAGGTAAATTCCTACAAGACTTTGCAGTGGCTTTGACCCTGCCATACCCCTCCTCACCTGTCGTCAGTTGACACATCTGGTTCACACAATAGTTTTATGAACTAATCGACCATCTGGTTTTCTAAAATACTAAGTAAGGCCCTTTTCCATTTCAGAAAACAGACAGAAAGGAACATTCAGGAAGTTTGGAGGCCATAAATGAGCCCATTCCCCAGCCTATGCCGTTTCCACCCAGCATTATCAGGTCAGGATCCCCGAAATTGGATCCTTCTGAGGTCTACCTGAAATCGAAGACTTTATATGAAGATAAACGTAAGTAGCTGTGCAATATTTCAGGACAGCATGTGACAAAATCACTTTGAATTTTCTAAAAACTGGGACCTTTCCATCTTTCAAAACCATATTGAAAAGTTATTCCTTCATCCCCATTTTCATGACTCTGGGCTTCTTCCATTTCTATTCAACATTCGTTCATCCATTTTTTTTCAAAACCAGGGATTAAGTACCTGCTATCTTCCTAACACCAAAGTAGGTGTTAGGAATATAGAGATAAATAAGTTCCATAGGCCCTGCGCCCAAAAAGATGATTAACCCTGAATGGAAAAGACAAATATGCAATCAAAGAAGTATGTATAAATAAGTCCAAATAAGCCTCACAGGGATCCAAAGGAGGAGACGGTCAATTTTACCACTGGGGGTGGTAGGAAGTGTCAGATCCTGCTTCACGTAGGAAGTTAAGCCAGAACCACATCTTCAAAGACGAAGAGGTGTTTATGAGACAGAGAAAAAGGGAAGGAAAGCAGGAGTAACCTTTGCACATTGACCTTGCACGGCCCGAGTTCTACAAGTAGCCCAGTTCGGCTGGGTGCATTTGGCACAGGAAACCAGAGGGGAGAGCAGGGGCAGGCGAGGCCATTCTGAGGAAGCGGGAGTCCATCATAGAAAGGATGGAGAGCCTCGGAATGGTTTACAGGGATCATCTTGGACTTGCATTTCAGAGAGATTCTCCTGGCGGGAGTAAGAGGGATGGTGAATCAGAGGGTGTGCAGCCTGAGGAGGAAACCAGAGTAGACCGCTCAGAGGAGCCCAGCTGAGAGATGATGAGCAGAGAGCATGCAGAAGACAGAGATTCAGTTTTGTGCTAATTTACTTAAAATGATAAATCTCTTCCAAAGCAAAATTGCAGCTTACATAGGCTTAATTTTTTTAAATTAATTTGTTTCTGAGAAATAGATCTAAATCTACCTTGGAAACTGTGTACACAGGTGGAAATATTATGTATAATCGACTTCATAGTTATTTAACCAGTTCCAGATCTTTATCTTGGTAGGCCCAGGCCATATTCAGAAAGATGAAAACCAGATGCAAACACAGCAAAGCAGTAATTTAAATTAATAGAATTATAGGGAATCGCTTTCTTCTGACTTGCCATTGATAGCCTGATGTATTCTTAGTATTGGTAGAAACTACTCAGCCCCTTTAGGCGGCACCCATAAAGTGACTGAGTTGAGCTCCAGAGTCTTCTATCCCTAAAGTTCTATAATTCTAATAGGAATCATGTCTCAAAAGAGACTCCTTCTGAGGAACATTATCAAGATTTACCCTGTACGGTATCTCAGGTTTTATGTAGTTCCCCACCATCTTTCCAGCAAAGACTTCTTGCTTGTGAATAACATCAATATTTTCTTGAAGATCAAATTATTTTAGTTGTGAAGTAGGTTTTCCGGACTTAATATTCTGATGAATGCGACCTGCTCTTGGGGGACAGAATAGGGTGGGTGAAGAGCCTGGACCCTAGAAATCAAGTTGGCTCGAAATCTCAGCTCTGCCATTTACTTGCTGCCTGACACTGGGCCACTTACCGAGGCCTCAGTTTCCACAGCTAGAAAATGGGGCTGATGGTAGGTGTTAGCGATCATTTTCTTTTAAAATAATACCCGTTTGCAAAATTAGGCTAAGCAAATATGGAATGCTTTTCAAAAACAAAGGTATTAGTTTAGGAGTAGAATTAAGGCATTTTATGGGCTCTCTTTTCCTAGGATTTGTCCAACTGTTAATTGAGATAATTTGTACCTATCAAATGCCAAACTTAAATTGGATGATTCTGTATTTAATATCACAACATTGAATTGAAAGCATTAGGACTTAATGGCAGCATAATGGAAGCGGGGGTAAATGTTTCTGAGCAATCTCGATACAAAGTTTTGTTTAGAGCTGAAAACAAAGATTTAAGATTGAATGTAGTGGTATGTTCTTGTGTAAGTTTTCACCTACCAGAAAGTTCTGAGATTATAGTTTATTGAACTCTGTAATATTATCCTACTAAATAATTGCATTGTTTTATTGTAATCCTTTTTAAATAAATCAAAGTATTGTGTTTTACTTATTTATTTGTATATTTTTCTGGTTTTCCTTAGCACCAAACACCAAGGACTTGGATGTTTTTCTTCGGAAACAGGAGTCGGGGTTTGGCTTCCGGGTACTGGGAGGAGAGGGACCGGACCAGTCTGTAAGTTCACACACTTCGGAATTTGGCCATTCCTATGAACTTTTAGGTGGCTATTTGGTAGAATATGGTGGTTTTCTTTTTTTTTTTTCTAAGATTTTGTTTTCTCTGAGCATCTCATGAATGAGAGGAAGAACTGCATTTCTGTTAGTGTGATGGTCTCCCAGTTACCTAGGTGTGGCTGAGGCTAGAACTGAAGGCAAGAACTGAATATGTGCACTGTCAATTGGGCAGTAGTTAATTTCTGTCTTTCTCTATGTGCCTACAGCTTATTTTCAATTTTTATTTCCCTTTGCCTTTGTTAAATTTTAAGACCTTTGCCTTCTCTAAGAAAGAAGCATCCTGTTTAGCACCATTGGTCTGTCCTTTGAATGCTCCATAAACAGGTGGCATGAGCCTTTGCATATTATGTCAGTTACTCTTATTAATGGGTTGACATTTTCATGCTCAGTACTTTGCGTGCCATTTCATCTGCTGTACCTATGAAACTAGGAAAATAGAAAATAATTGATGTTTCTGTTCAGAAAGCATAAGGGTTATGTTTGTAAAGCATTTAAAATATAGAACTTCGTACACAATTCTCACATAAAGTTTAGAGAACAAATGTAATGGCTTCTATTTTTAAGTTTTGCCCTTAGTTTGAATGACAGAGAAGTAATGTACTTGTTAATCTCAGGAAACAAACTGAGGGTTGCTGGAGTGGTGGGGAGTGGGAGGGATTGGGTGGCTGGGTGATAGACATTGGGGAGGGTATGTGCTATGGTGAGCACTGTGAATTGTACAAGACTGATGAATCACGGATCTGTACTTCTGAAACAAATAATGCAATATATGTTAAGAAAAAAAAAAGAAGAAGATAGCAGGAGGGGAAGAATGAAGGGGAGTAAGTCGGAGGGGGAGATGAACCATTGAGACGATGGACTCTGAAAAACAAACTGAGGGTTCTAGAGGGGAGGGGGGTGGGGGGATGGGTTAGCCTGGTGATGGGTATTAAAGAGGGCACATTCTGCGTGGAGCACTGGGTGTTATGCACAAACAATGAATCATGGAACACTACATCAAAAACTAATGATGTAGGTGATTAACATAACAATAAAAATTATAAAAAAAAAGAATGTACTTGGTAGAGTTGGAGAACATATTTAAGTTTTTTCTGTGTGATATAAGAAAGACATTATCATCATCCTTGGAAGATAGGTGAGTAACAATAACCTTTTAAAATAAAATGACAGTCGTCTTTCTATTTCTGGATAGAACAGTTGATTTATGTATTATAAATATGTTCTAATTAGCCATATTGGCTATAGTTAAAACAATTATAAGAGACATATAAAGCTCAAGGCAGGTCAACTTATACAGGGCAAATATAAAATACCTTGATTGTTCTTGGTGGAAGACATGATTTTGTTTTAATGCTTCCTATTTTGTTGGTACATATAGTGGTGACTAAGACATTTTCAGAGTTTATCTCAAACAATTTGGGAGAAACTCTTCTCTTCAATGTCAGGTTTTAGCAGCTCTGAAACTAGCCCAAACATTCAGGATTCCCTAATTACAGGATTCTAATTGCCGGCAAATAAAATGAGCCAAATCTGTTTGCCTCGATGTAAGTGGACCTCAGGACACTCTGTTCCCCTGAGATACATCTGCTGCTTTGAGATTTAGGAACAAGAAATGTTTCTGGGTTGTATATACTGAATTTCCACTAGTAACCGTATGTAATGGGAGTTTCTTGAGAATTATCCCAGTTGCTGTGAACGGTGTGTAGAAAACCTTTGCTGATGCATTCAATACACTTTTTGTACTTTTTAGTAGTTACTCCACAGAACTGCATTTTCTGAATTTAATGTCTTTTGTTGTATTGCTTAGAAGTGATAGTGGCAGTTTTTAAGTTATTGAACAGCTTTGCATTTTCCACTTTATGTCTGCGCATCCCTGAAGATCCAGAAGGGATCATGTAGTGTGGTGATGTGAAGCGCCTTTTTAGAGAATGGTCACTTTCTAAGATACTACCTTTCTCAAGTGTTCATAGTTGAACTGCAAAATATGTTAGTTTGTGTAGTACTGGGTCAGGAAGCCTTTAACTTAGTTAAGGGTCGTAGTAGATCTTTGTTGACTGTAGAGACCAATCTACACTTTGTTTTCATATCAGATCTACATCGGGGCCATCATTCCTCTGGGCGCAGCAGAGAAAGATGGTCGGCTCCGTGCAGCTGACGAGCTGATGTGCATTGATGGGATTCCTGTGAAAGGGAAGTCTCACAAACAAGTCTTGGATCTCATGACAACGGCGGCTCGAAATGGCCACGTGCTATTAACTGTCAGAAGAAAGATCTTCTATGGTGGTATGTGAGCCTGTTCCTGCTTTATAGGTTAATCAAGAAACAAAGAGACTTAGTCCATTTTCTATATGGTTTTGCAGGTATTTTAGTATGTTTCCTAGGGTATCAGATAAGCCATTTGGTGTGATCCAGAGCCTCATCATGGAAGGCCATTTAAGGGCAAAAGGATCCAGAAATAATACTACTATTAAAGAGACAAAATTTAGGCCTCTGTATTAAGACTATATTCACGTATTGACAGATTTTGCCAAGGTGCTATTGTAGATGGGATTATTAAGTTAAATCTGTTTTCTTAAAAACAAATATAGTTTTTTAGTCATACCAAGAGATCCCTTGAGCTGAATATAAAAAAATTTTGGATCCTGATGAATTGCTAAGTATTCAAAGAGGCTCCCCTCAAATGTTTCTATTTGAGAATTTTTAATATAATGTCATTTAACATTAAAAAATAAAAACATTTATGAGTGCTTTACTCTGTCTCAGACATACTGATTCTTTTATTTAGTCTTTACAACACTAGGCTGTAAATACTGTCATTCAGTTTTACAGTTACCCACAGAATGGTTGAGAGACACATAACTGCTGAGTAGTAGGGCCAGGGATTAAAACGGGGAGTTTAATTGTAGAGCCCAGGATCTAAACCATTACATGAGGCTATGAATACATTTTTCTCATCAATAGCTTTGTGACTATTACATTGGAATTTTTAGAAGTGAATTCTCGCCACTTAAAGATTTTAAAAAGACAACCCTGTAGCACAAGAGTGTAAGCCTCATCGAGGTAGGGATATTTATGCATTTAGTTAACTGCTGTATCCCCCACACATAAAACACAGAATGGACACAATGAATGGACAGCACAGAATGGACATCAACGAATGTTTGTTGACTTGATGAATACTTGCATTACTCTTAAAAATGAGGCACTGTGTTTTTGATTGCAACATCCAAAGGAAAGGCCTGCCTGTTTCCCTAAGTATCAGGCATTTAGAGACTCATACAGATTTTAATGCAGTGTTGTGTTGGAGTCAGAACATAACCACATGCAGTAAAAACTGTGCTGTTGTACAACCAGAGGCTGGCTCTCTCCTGGAAAGCATCATGAAGAAGTTTTGTAGTAGTTTGATATTATTGGAGGCATTTAGCTAATTCATTATAACCACGCGTTATACAAAAACAAAACAAAACCTTTATTTTTCATTAATGATTGGATGTTGGGCAGCATTTTGTTGAAATTCAAAAACATAATCTCAGAATCATGTAGATTTTGAGCCAAAAGAGCACTTAGAAGTGGGTATTCCTCAAGGGCAGTATATTTTGTTAATGATGGCTCGGATCAAATTATGGCCCAAAATTTGCCTGTTTTTTTTTTTTTAATCAGGACTAACTTGTGTTATTCTTTCTTGAATTCTGATGTCATACTTGACTAAGAAAATAAGGTATAAGTTAATTCTCCATTTGCTGG
Source organism: Zalophus californianus (assembly GCF_009762305.2). Taxonomy (NCBI): domain Eukaryota; kingdom Metazoa; phylum Chordata; class Mammalia; order Carnivora; family Otariidae; genus Zalophus; species Zalophus californianus. Next base: position 95,714,321 of record NC_045598.1, read on the forward strand.
GGATTCCTATGACCTATTCTATGCCTAGGAGAATTGGCTGTTCATGTGGACAGCTTGTCATATGCTGGATGGGGTAGGCGGAGGACTGCTGATGGTTAGCGCATCTGGTATCATCAATCAAGAAGACTGCAGCTGTAAAACACATTCTGTTAGACAAATCCTGTGTTGACAGCTAACTTCTCAACCAGTGAGGGGCAGCACCTCTGCCCTGGTGCAGTGACCCCAGCATCACATTATTCAGTTTTATTATATATATATTGTATATATATGCTATATACAATATATATATAACATTCGTCCTGCACTAAGTTATATTTAATGTTGATTTTAAAAGGAAGTGTACCGGGTCAGTTTTCATTACCAACTTTTATTAAAATTACTGGTCAGAATCCTCCTGGAATTAAGACAATTTCAAGAATTGGTTTACCATGAACTTTCACGGAAGCTTCGAAAAGCTTCCTTTAAAATGAGAGGACATCATTCTTCCGGTTATACACTGGCAGAGTATTGAAGATGTCAGACACACTGATGCAGCCTATAGCTGCACCCGATGATGTCCAGAGCTCACGTGGGGGGATTGCTTCTCTAGGCTATAGGTTATTCGAATCTACATTTTCCTGTGAGAGGCTTAGCGCAGAAACACTTTAGTTAACAAAAGTTATGATGTTCCAGAAATATCAGAATTGGTCATGTTTATTATAGAGAAACAACCTGAGGATGACAGCTCTCAAGCCTTCCTTTCAACACAGAATGGCTCGCCCCGCCTGAACCGAGCAGAGGTCCCAGCCAGGCCTGCTCCGCAGGAGGCCTATGATGTAGTCTTGCACCGAAAGGAAAATGAAGGATTTGGATTTGTCATCCTCACCTCCAAAAACAAACCACCTCCAGGAGGTAAGGGCTGCTGAATCCTACTGTCCCTGCAATTTCAGTTTTCTGAGTCTCCCAATGGGCTTCGTGAAACTAATTAGGGAATTATGTATAAATTGCCTTAGAGACTTATCTTTTTAAGAATGATGAATATTTTCTTTATTTTCAAAACCAGGTAGTCTGAATCTGAACTTCCAAGCCTCAGGTTTAGCTATCATCTCAGATTCCATAACATCAGTCTTAGTGGCTCCATTTGCGCACCCAGATTATACCGTGGCCGGATATGGGGGGCGTGCCCTATGAGATTCAGCAAAAGCACAATGCTGAGTTTTTTCAAATAAGGAGGCATACGTTTTTGGTTTTTTTTTTAATTAAGAGAAACTGTGTATGCAGAAATGAATTAAATGCTAGAAGTAGTTGAGAAGAAGCAAAACAGATTAATAGAAAAATCTTGACCCAAATATGCCTTAAATAGTCCTTTTGTGTTGTTTAATCATAATTGCCACATTCCAGCTATAAAGGAACCTTCTTGAATGACAAGAGGTATTTTTATCTTTTATAGATGCGTCATTGAAAGGTAAAAATTTTGTCAGAATCTTAAGCATTAATCTAAATATCCTGAATCCAGTTTAACAGAATACTGTCACCTGGGAAGGATGAGTATATATATTAATTCCTTCAACAAAGGAGGACTTACCTCTAGTCTGTTCAGGGCTGTTACAGTCCAGCAAATTAAATATTTGTCTTGCCTTTATATTTCTAAGAAATAATCATCTTTAAATATAATTGTAAGATCCAAATGAATATAAGATGAGAACCAGAAAATTGAGATTGATCTATCATACTTGTCTGGTGACTTTATTTTTCCAAGTCAAATGGTAAACATCTTTGACCACAGGAAAATGTGCGCTTGCCTTTGCTGGTGGATTTGATTATATCCCGAGTAGTGAGATCCTCTTAGACTAGAGGGTCACTAAAATCTTAGAAAAAGAAGAAAACCCTTGCAGGAGTGTCGGAAGCCAAGCCAATTTGCAAAAATCTTGCTAAAATTAATGCAAGTGTGTGAAGGAAGAAGATTCTGTGACATGGATGAGTTATTACTATAGTATCAGGTCACTGCTCACGGATACTAGTTTCCATTTTCCAAAAGCAGTTGCTATGGTAACACTTGGAACTGGAACTGTCACTGATGCTCTGAGGATGATTATGTGGCCTGTGTTGGAAAAATGAAAGAAAGCAGATTTTTGGTGGATTTTGTATTAAAGCTTTGGAAATCAGTATTTCCCAAACCAAGTAACCATTTTAGATAACCGTATCTTTATTCTCATGCCATCCAGTAATCCCATGCATTCAGATTAACAAAAACAGTGCAAGATTATTACTCAGTGTGAGAGATGCTAGCCGCTTTTTATACTAAAGAGACTCCTTTTCTAGGACTGCTGAAATTAGGGGAGAGTCTAGGGCCTACCATAAAACAAAGCAGTGTAGAGGAATTCAGTAAAATAAGTTGCATTACTTATATAGGTTTAACCTTTTTATATTATTCGTTTATATTTGAAATGTATGTTGCATCTTAATGTGTATTAAGTATATTCTTTTTGTGTTTGTCTATATTTAAATTTTTCAAATATTTTTATATTTACTCACTTTAATTGTTTCTTACTATTTTGATGGTTTTGTGTACCATAGATGCTGAATCTCTGTGTAAGATAGTGTCATTAGCTGTTGGGCTCTGTAATCAGACAAACTCAGATTCAAGCTCTGCTTACGTCTTTTAATAGCTGTCTGATCTTGGGCAAATTACTTACCCTCCAAGAGTTCCAATTTCCTCTGTAAGATGAGGATGATGATAACACCTCCTGTCTCATACGAGTCTGAGGATTAAAGGAGATCATGCATGTGAGCCCTTAGCCTGGACCTTCAATAAATGTTAGCTGCTGGTGCTTGTTGGAGCTTCTGCTGCTATCACCATCGTGTTATTTATAAAATTGTTTGGCACTGTCTCTTGCTTTTTTTTCTCTTTAAGAAACTTTAAAAAGTTTATCAATACTTGAGTAACGAGATGGGAAAGAAAGCCCAAGTAAAATGTAAGATCGAGGCAGCAGTTCATGTGTAGCAGGAAATGAGTGTTTGCAGCTCATTAATTATCACCCTGAATGGTAAATTAGGCTTCGGGTGCCCGTGAATTCTATATCAAGTACTTGAGTTTTTCAGTCATTGGTGCAAACCCAGAATTGGTCATTCCACTGAAATGCTAGTTGATAATCTCATGGAATGCTGAGCCCTGCAAGCCTTCTTCTTGGGATCCCATGCGTCTCGTCTAGATAAAAGGAGGGCCCTGGGGGGCTTGGATGAGGAGCTTTCACTCCCGAAGACTGAGCAGTCCTGCACACTGCATTACACAGAAGGTGTGCTTTAGACAAGAGTTAGCACTGGTGAAAAGGCAGGAAAGCTCTCAGAATAGATCATTCTTTATAGACCTTGTCTTGGTGTAGATTGGTACTCTGTTCAGGATAGATTCTTTCTTTCTTCTGATTAAATGTATTTTCTGGTGACATCTGTCCCAAGCAGAGTTCCCGGCAGCATCTCTGACACCAGTCATGAAATTCTGAGATTCTCGGGGCGCCTGGGCGGCTCAGTCTGTTAAGCATCTGCCTTCAGCTCAGGTCATGATCCCAGGGTCCTGGGATCGAGCCCCACATCGGGCTCCCTGCTCAGTGGGGAATCGGCTTCTTCCTCTCCCCCCTCACCCTCCTTGTACTCTCTCTCTCTTTCTCTCTGACAAATAAATAAATAAATAAAATCTTTTAAGAAAAGAAAGAAAGAAGGAAGGAAATTCTGAGATTCTCTGTGGTTGACTTTTTCAAAGATCAGCGATCTGGTCCAGCACCCTTACTGCCCTAGCCCCAGCTTGTGCAAGTACTCAGTGAACAGAGTACCTAGAAAAGACCTCTATTTAGGATGAAAAGGGCTTGGCTAGTTTTTGCTTTGCTAGTGCTTCAGAGGTTTTAGTGTTTCTTTTCTTTAGCATATACTTTTCAGTTCTGGTTGCAAAGGATTCTTTGAGAGGGGACATTTCCAGTTACTGTCCTTTCTTTTCCCGAAAGAAATGTTTTAAGAGCACTGAAGTGACCTCAACAGCTGGACAAGCCAGGCTGGGAGAAGATTTAGGCCAAAGATGAATGAAGACGGATAAACTGGTTTTATGGCAAACGCCTGTGGACTTTGTAAACCAACAAAAGCAAGGCAGGACTTCAGACTTTTCCCTAGCTATGTGTACTCTACAGGGTTACCTTGAAAACTTGCCAGTCCGTTCAAAAGTTATCCTTCTACTGGTCTCTTTGCTGTTTTTAACTGTTTTGATAATACAGCTGTCAATGCCGAGACTATGATAATCTGACTACTTTTACCTTCCTTCACCCAGACAACTAACCCTTCGGGAAGTTATGTCCCAAGATTTGCTGATTCCTTTTGAGCCCATTGCTCACATGATGAGAAAGGAACCACCGAGACGTCAGAGATTCATTTTGTTTGATGCTTTCCCAAGTCTGAACAAACCCTTTTCAGCGTGCCAAGGGGCTGAATGATTTTCTTCTCAGGGCAACTAGAATAACAGCATGTACCAGCAGATCTTTTCTAAGAAGGAGAATAACTAAGGTATTGAGGTAGAAGGTCACCACAGGGCCACTGTCTGGTTCAGCATATGTTCCTTTTTTTTTTTTTAAAGATTTTATTTATTTATTTGAGAGAGAGATAGCATGAGCAGGGAGGAGAGGGAGAGGTAGGCTCCACCACCCCCCCCCCCCCCGCCGCCCCTGCCAAGCAGGGAGCCCGATGCGGGGCTCGATCCCAGAGTGCCAGGATCATGACTTGAGCCAAAGGCAGACGCTTAACCGACTGAGCCACCCAGGCGCCCCTCAGCATATGCTTCTGACCTGCTGTCCTCTCTGCAAATTGCTCATACCGCCTGGCACAGGACATGGCCTGTACTGCTCAGGTGCTTTTCTAATTACTTTAAGGAAAATGGTATAATAAGTGCTTGATATAATTCAGAGCTAAAAGGCACTTGCTTCCAACATTGACTTCCTCTGTTTTAGGATAAAATCTCTCACTGTAGAATCTTAGAAGAGCCAGGGAATGGCCCTGTCTGTGGGGCTATAAATCACAGCCAAGAATAACTTCCAGTTCAAATGAAGGCCTATTAAAACATCCCTGACATATACCTACTATGACTCAGAAATACTAGTAAGGAACCCATTTTACTATGAAAATTAAACATAGAGTGCCATTTTAAATATTAATTATCCCTATTCGTTAACAGTCAATAGTCAGCAGAAGGCAAATGCCCGACAAGATTACTGATCCAGGTAAGGAAATTCTTAAGGAACATGGGAGGAACATTTCTTAATACAAATGCCCCTTATTCAAAGGGGTGAAAGATATTTTGACAAGATTTCCTGAGTGTCTGAGAACTCGTTTTAAGCCATAATAGCAAACAAAGTGTCTTCATAGTCTAGGAAAGCCTTCAGCATCATGAACCAGTAGAACTGTACGGTGTGTCTTTGCAAATGTCTTAGACTCTGCTTTGTGCATTCAGGGCAGGATTTTATCCCTGAACCAAATAATCTCAACGTTAAACATTTCATGTTCTGATTCCCCTTACCTTTCCCAATTTAAAAAAATCTAAAGGCACAAACAAAAGGAATTTTGCTACAGAACTAAGTAGGATTTAACAGTCAGTCATTTCACCATGCCTGGATTTCTGAGCAGTAACTTCTGAGTTCTAACCTTGAATTTGAACTGCATTTATTTACAAGACCCCCTGTGGGAGTAAATGCCCCTTCAGCAGAACCAAAGATGGTCTCATTGTGGCAGTTTCCGAAATAGTCAAAATAGGATGCAGCCTCAATGGCCAACAATAAGCGAGAAGCATCAGTTTCATGAGGGAGTATCATAAATATCAGGGAGGTCAGTAGCCTTCAAACAGGATTGTTAGGAAGGCAGTATAAAAATTGGAGAAAGGTTTATGATGAGTGGAAAACAGCACAGAGGTTTATGTGCTATGACTGCAGCTATGTAAGGAGTGTGTATGCATGTGGGCCCAGAGCGGACGACAGTATGGGGATAGTTATAATTGGATAAGATGTTCGCATGCGATACTTTTTTGCTCTACCTTTAAAGAATGTGTTTTGATGTTATGTTGAATTTTTATTTTTTTAAATTTTTTTTTTAAAGATTTTATTTATTTGACAAAGAGAGACAGTGACAGCAGGAACACAAGCAGGGGGAGCGGGAGAGGGAGAAGCAGGCTTCCTGCCGAGCAAGGAGCCCGATGGCGGGGCTCAATCCCAAGACACTGGGATCATGACCTGAGCCCAAGGCAGACGCTTAACGACTGAGCCACCCAGGCGCCGCATGATGTTGAATTTTTAAATGATGATAAATCCAATGCTAACGTATCTTAAATAAGGGAAAAACCTGGGTGTTTTCTTCCCCCTAGTTATTCCTCATAAAATTGGCCGAGTCATAGAGGGAAGCCCAGCAGATCGCTGTGGAAAACTGAAAATCGGAGATCACATCTCTGCGGTGAATGGGCAGTCCATTGTTGAACTGTCCCATGATAACATTGTTCAGCTGATCAAAGACGCTGGCGTCACCGTCACACTAACGGTCGTTGCTGAGGAAGGTAAGGAACCAGGCACCTCGCCTTGCACAAGCTCGTGTGAGCGGCACGAGTGGTGGCCCTTTCTCTGTGTGCTGGAGAAGCAAACACCCAGAAGGGAGAGAAATTGGTCATACTTCTCAGATCTTACTTTCTTAAAATAATGTGTTCAGTGTCTGCTTGCTTGAGTGAGAGGAAATCCTCTAAAGATTCAAAGATAGTAACTGTTGATACCAAGCCTTTCTTGTCAGAGCCGAGCCCAGGGCACCCCTCCCAGTGACCGGGGCTTTGTTCTGGGGAGCCGCTGTCTAAGTGGGGGGACGGGCAGTACGTAGGAATGGCCGGGAAATAGGGCATAAAATGCATCTAGTGTCTTGCCTTTTCGTCATTAAGGGTTTCTAATTAGGAATTTTGAATAGCACCCGTTCGGGCTCTTTGTTCATGAATTACAAGGTAAGGGTTACATAATGTGCCTCTCATTTTTCCCGAGTTTGCAAAACGGAGGAGGAGAAGCCCCAGAGAGTGGAATTATGCAGAGTCCGTCCATCTTACCTGTTAAAATCCCTTGTACTGTGATGTGTGCTCATGCCCCACGGTGCCCCGTGGCCCTCTAGTGTCGTCAGCGTTGGGGTCTTTTTGCTCTTGATTCTTCCATTCTTTGCTCTGCCCCTGTCTCCTCCGCTTGTTCATAGCGAAGGTAGTACGTGACTCTCCTGCTGTCCCAGCGCCCACAGGGGCATTTGCACCTGCGCGTGAGTGCCCCAGCCGCTCAGGGAGGCCTTTTCCAGTCCTCGGACCCGGTGACATCCCCGCCCCGGCCCATTTCCCTTTTCTCGTCCGGTCCACACTCTGCCCAGACTCTGTCCCAGACTCTGCTACTCCTTCCTCCTAAAATCCTCCTCCACAGAAGCCCGAGTGCTTTCCCACCCTCTGCACAGAAAGCGGTTTATGAGTTTGCTCCCAGCCACCTTTTACATCGAACTCCCAGGGTTCCTTCCGGAGCCACTCCCGAACGAGGCCTCTGCGGCCTCTGCGCCCACGGGCTGCCCCCCCGGCCCCTGCCCCATGAGCCCCGCCCGCACTCCGCCGCTCTGCAGTTCACTGAGCATTGCTCCTGCCTGACGGTCTCCCTGCCGAAATGCTCTTTTGAAGACAGAGAATATTATCAGTTGACTGTGATCTTAGTAGGCCATCAGTAAATATTTTTTGAATGAAGAAATGAGTTAAATGGATGAACGAACATTCATCCCCTCGATGAGGGGTTGAGGAGATGAATGAACAAAGGGACAAAGTAAAAGTCAGGAGACTTTCAGTTCTATGCCAGTACACAGCAGAAGCGTTAGAAACCCAATAGAAGAAGTGAGGCCTTTGACAGAGTTCAGGGACACTTATCAACTAGTTGGATAACCTGAAACAAGCCAGTTCATGTTTCTACCCTGCAGGTTTTTATCTATGGAATGGGGATGATAATGTCTATTTCAGGATCTCCGTGAAGATTACAGGTGAAAATGTACCCAGTCTGCATAAGTACCCTGAGGTGCTCATCTAATGGTAGCTGTGTCATTTCACCCCACCTTTGCATGGCTGACCCCCGCATCTAGGCCTCTGCCACAGCTCACCACCTAAGGAAAGAGTAGTCATATTTAGTGAGCACTTAACGATGTGGCAGGTGTTACCCCAAATGCTGGATATCTGTTCACTTATTTCATGCTCACACTAATCCTAGGCAGGCACTATTACTTTCCCATTCTGTAGATGAGGACACTGAGCCCCTGAGCAGTTAGAGAACTTGCCCACGGTCATAACACTCATGACAGAAACGGTGTAGGAGTCCGCAGACTAGCCCCAGGACCTGCGCTCGTGACAGCTATGCCTTCCCCAACCACAGTATCTAGAATAACCCTGCCCGCCCTGGTGCTCTCACAGCCCGCCCCGCTTGACTTTGCTTCCTTGCACCGATCTCTACCTGAGATGATGTAAGCTGTGGTTTATTGCCCTCTCCCCCTGCCAGAATGTAGAGTCACAAGATTCCTGAAACTAGAGGTCTTGTCATGTTCAGTGCTGAATCCCAAGGGCCTAAAACAATGTCAGGCATGTAGTAAGTGCTCAATAAAAAAGTTCTTGAAGGACCGTTGTTACTTAATGTGATTTGGGTCAGGTTTCTTTGTCTCCATTTCTTCACTGTGATTTCTTTACTACGATCTCCAGAGCCTGCTTTTTATTCTTAAATTTGTTCTGTGACCCACAAAGAAAAGCTGCATCGGCATCCCAGGAGATCACATTTTAGGTCTGTTTGGAGAATGAGGTCTTACACTTACATCAGCATGCCTGGCGTACAGCAGCGAGAGAAGCTTCCCGAAGTAGTGGGCCTAGCAGTCCTGGGGCTCAGTGTTTCTCTAACCATGTGTCGAAAGGACCAGTGACTTTTCCAGTCCACCACAGCCAGCATTTTTGTAAAATACATAAAAGTTAAATGAAAAATAAAAACGAAGACATAAAATCATTCTGTCAAGTTATTAGAAAATGTTCTAAATGCTTACTCTCAATATCTATAGACATCTTACTGCTGACTGACCCAAGAACCACACACTCAGTAGCCCTGGGATAGAGGGTTTGGTAATAGAATTAGAATTTTTTTTTTTTTTTTTTTTTGCCAAAATTTCCTTTTATCATTGATGGTATTTTCTCTGAGAGGTTATCCAAAATTGCTCAGGCATTTTTCTTAGAGGAAAAATGAATTTTGACACTATGGTCCAAATACTTCTGGACGTACTCAAGATTTTCTATATAGTGCCAATCAGTGTTTAGGAAAAATAGAACAGTGGAAGGAAACCCCATAGCAGTACATGCCTTAAAGTCTAGTTCAGGGACACCTGGGTAGCTCAGTCGGTTAAGCATCTGCCTTTGGTTCAAGTCATGATCCCAGGGTCCCTGGATCGAGCCCCATGTCGGGCTCCCTGCTCAGCAGGGGAATCTGCTTTTCTCTCTCCCTCTGCCCCTGCTCATGTGCTCTCACTCTCGCTCACTCTGTCTCTCAAATAAATAAAATCTTAAAAAAAATAAAAATAAAAAATAAAGTATTTCATATGTAGGCACAGCCTGTTAAAATGCAATCACATTTGACACGTAAAAATCACATTTCAGCATTACACCTTATTTTATTGTATACTCAAGTGTTATTAAACTATGAAAACATTCAGAATCTCTTCTTTTTCTTGGGAAAAAAGTCGAAAGTGTCTCTTCTGTCCATAAAAATCCCATTTGTGGAGTTTGTAAGTCTTCCAAGTTTCTCATTGTATTCGGTATGAAATCTATCAACTGCACTGAAGAGTCAAATGAATATTTATTGCCCTAGAGCTGTTTTCAGAAATCACACCTTCAGATCAGTCGGTATTTCCCCTCGGGTGCTCCTTCCCTACTGCCCAGAAGCCATTCACTGTTCGTAGATAAAAGACAGCTGGAAAAAGAAAAACCTGGTCCTTCCATTCTGTTTTCCCCTTTTACCAGATACTGTTGAATAGTTACGGTTTTTTGCACCAGGGAAGTGGTTAACCAAGTTCCCAAGCCAGACAACCAAGTGTCACGTCTGCTCTAACACTCCACCGGTCGGTGGCTCGAGGCTCCCAGCCTTGTCAGCAGCCCGGCCACCGTGCCGACCTATGTCCTGGAACGGGACGGAAATAGACCGTGCCTGGCTCTTCTTGCTGATCGTAAAGAAATCTTTACATCATACTGTTTTTCCACATTGATTTCTACTTTCGTGCCAGGGCCTGGTCATCCCATGTTTTTAGGGTTTTTTTTTTTTTTTTTAAGATTTTATTCATTTATTTGACAGAGAGAGAGACAGCGAGAGAGGGAACACAAGCAGTGGGAGTGGGAGAGGGAGAAGCAGGCTTCCCGCGGAGCAGGGAGCCCGGTGTGGGGCTCGATCCCAGGACCCTGGGACCATGACCTGAGCCGAAGGCAGACGCCTAACGACTGAGCCACCCAGGCGCCCCCATCCCATGTTTAAGAGTGACACAGGTCACCCTAGCTCCTGAGGACCGTGTTAGGACAGCTCTGATAGCGTTGCCACCAATTTTTGGCTTTGTTTTCCATTTATTTATCTGCTTGTTCCCTTTGTCTCTATTTTCCACTGTCATTTCTCTCCCTACTCCCACTGGCAACCATTCCAGTGTGTTGTGTGTGCCTCGGGTTATTTTTAAAATACATAATTGTGTGTGTGTTGACACTTATTTTTGAGTTACATAAATAGTATTGTGCTATAGATTTTATGTTGGTTTTCTTCTCCAAATTCTCAGAACCATATGTTTCTTTAATGTCACATTATTATTCCAGGATCCGATCCAGGGTCTTACAGGGCATTTATTTGTCACATCTTCTTTTTCCTGTGTGACATAGTAGCTCGTTGTGGTTTTGATTTTTGTTTCCCCGACGACTAGTGATGTTGAGCCTTTTCATGTGCTCTCGGCCATCAGTATATCTTCTGTAGAGAAATGTCTGTTCAGATATTTTCCTCACTTTTAATTGAGTTGTCTTTTTTTATTGTTGAATTGTAAGACTTCTTTGTATATTCTGATATTAGATCCTTAACAGATCTGTGCCTGCGAGTGTTTTCTCCCATTCGGCAGGTTGTCTTTCCGCTCTCTTGATATTGTCCTTTGATGCACAGAAGTTTAATGTTGATGATGTCCGATTAATCTACATTTTGTTTGGTTGCTTATGCTTTTGGTGTCATAGCACTAATTTTAAGATTTGGTGGAGGTTGCTGGAGGAACACAATCAATTGCTTTTAACAACTTGACAGTTTTTTCATAATGTATGTTTACAACATATTACCCACCCACTCCCCCCCCCAGACAGCCACATCATCACACGCCCTCCTGGCAGATGCTTAACCGACTGAGCTACCCAGGTGTCCCTGAACTAGACTTTAAAGCATGTACTGCTATGGGGTTTCCTTCCACTGTTCTATTTTTCCTAAACACCTGCATATACGTACTTTATAAATAGTGTGAGAATTTCTTGGAGTGAAGGTGGTTGATCAGAGCATATACATGTGCTTAATTTGACCAGGTGCAGTCCAACTGCCCCCCATAATTGCTGCACCTACCTTCCCAGCAGCAGAACATGGACAGTTCTATAGCTGCACGTGTCCGCCAGGGTGGGGCATGAGCCTACTTGCAGACTGGCCCAAGTGTGGGAAGTGTCCTCTCATTGGTGTTAAACTTGCATTTCTCTTATTACCCATGAATTTGAGCATCTCATCAGATGCTTGTTTTCTGGGGTTTTTTTCTTGTGGATTGCTTCTTCACATCCTTGACTCATTTTCTTGTGGGATTTCAGTCTTTTTTCTTGTTGATATTTAGAGATTCCTTGGGAATTTTGTAGGCAATAGTCCAGCTTAGTTTGAGAAAGTACAAAGAGCTTTTCCTGTCATCTGTATGTTAACTTCGACCATGGTGCCCTCCACTGTACAGAGATTCTTAATTGAGACGTGATCCCATTAGCCCATTTTTACCTATGACTTATGCTTTTGAAGTTTCATTTCAGAGAAGTTAACCTTCCCCACCCCATGTCACAGAGATTTTCTCTTATATCATCATCTATTCGATTTATAATTTTGCATTTAGTTCTTTAATGCATCTGGAGCCTCCCTTTTATATATAGTTTTAGGAAGAATAGCTTTATTTTTTTTATTCTCATACTGAGCAGGTTTTTCTGGCACAACCTATTAGATCACTTCTTTATCTCATTGATCCATGGAGCCACCGCTCGGGTCTCCTAGCTGCTCTGTTCTATTGATTCATCTTTTCTTGGGTTAATTTACATATATATTTCTTCACATAATATATTTTTAAAGTGTGTATGTGCATGTATATCTATCCACACACACTTTAAAAAAAAAAAACCTTTAACTTTGTGGTATATCCTAATATCTGTCTGTTCAGGAAAGTTTTTACCCACCCACCCCCCACACACCCTCCAAATTGACTAGAGATTCATAAAACTTTTCTGTATAAAATTTTAGAGCAAATTATTAAGTTCTTCCAAAAAAATCCAACTGCAATTTTTATTCAGATATTTTGAATATATATTAACTTTGGGAAAATGTATACCTTTAAATACTAAGTTGTAACACCTGGGAGCATGGGATGTCTCTCTAATTATTCAGATCATCTTTTGTGTCCTTTAGTAGAGTTTTAGAAAGTACTCTCATAGGGTTCTCATTTATTCTTGCAAAGGATGATTCACAATACATTATGATGTTTGTCACTATAGTTTATGGGATTTGTGTTTTTCCTCTGATAATATACTTTCTCTTAAATAATTACACACAGAAACTCCAGCAAAAGTTTAATTCTCATTGAAGGAGAGATATACTTAACCCATTGCTTTACTATGTGAAGAAATTTCAGATAAAACTGAGAGAGCATAGGCCTGTTTGGCATCTTGGGATATTTAACTTTGAGAAATAGAACGGTTCTTAACACAGAAATAAATTGGAGAAGCCATGTAGCATGGGTCAGAGGACTAAAACTGAAAAAAAAATATCAATGATAGAAAGTTTTATTTAACCTTGACGAGGACAAGGAAAGAACATGGACTGCAGCCAATCTGTGGTCCCAGATGCTGCATAAGTGGCATCTCATCCTCGGGGAAAGGTAGAGGAGAGGATGAAATTGGTCAGCTTCTTTTTCCTGTCCTGAAGTTAAACACCCACTGCGCTAGCCAAGCTAGTGGAGCCAAAAAATTACCTAAGTTGGAGTCCTACAAAGGTACAAGTATCCCCCGGGCATCTTGTTGATAGAAGTAACTTCTCCCATCAGTTTCCATTCCCTTAATAGTAGCCGTGAATTTGCAATGACAGACCAGAATTCAGCTATGTAACGGGCACTTAAGATTAGAGGCAGGGAACTTGGAATTGATGTACCCAGTGAGCAAAGGTGGAAGGACTTCTGGGAATTTCTGGTGGGGACAGGAATATAAACGTAAATGAGGTGTGATTCCTGCAATCAAGGAGTTCACGGTCGAGCAGGAGAAACAGGTGTTCTCCTGGCTTCACATCGGGCGGTAAATGCTGTGAAGACAGTGTGCTTACAGGGCCAGGTGAGATCTCACAGAGGTGATATTCTGAACAGGAGATGAAGTGGGAAGACACGAATGCCCAGGTGATGAGTCTGGGTAGTAGCTTATGAGCAATAAAAAGTTACCATAAGTTTTGAAGCAAGGCAGAGGCTTGTTTCAGTTGATATGCTAGGACTGGATTCCAGGAAGCGGGGAGTGCACATGGGTTTGGTAAGGAGATCAGCAAGGAGGAGCAACCTAAGTAGCTTGTCAAGCTAAATAGGAAAATAAAATTCATGATAGTAATTTAAAAGAGCAGCAAATTTCCAGGTCCCCTCCCCCCCCAAAAAAGTTCATACTCCACTCTTCCTAGAGCACTTGACTTGAAAGCATTGAACATTTTTGCTAAGTAAGGTCAGTATTTCAGAATATATACTTTAAGAGAAATATAGTCCCAAATAAGACTTTATCATTTTGGTGATTATGATAATGATAATAGAAACATTTATATAGGGAGTATAATATGCCAGGCGCTGTTTGACTCTTGTTTAATACGATAACCCCATGAGGTGGCTATAATTCGCTTTTTATGGATGAGATGATTAGAAGCACAGAGAAGGTAAGTAATTTCCTCAAGAACACACAGCTAGTAAAGGATGAGTCAGGCTTAACCCCTGCCAGTCTTGGTGCAGAGTTCATGGTCTTATTCACTAAGCTAGGCTCCCTCTCTCATGTTTTGAATATCCTGTGTTTAATATTATGGACAGGATAAAACATTCGAAAGTTCCACCTTTACAAATATGAGTGTGACAGCCTTAAGAGTGTCTCCTAACTGTTGCTTCCCGTGACTTGGCATCTCGATGCAGCCAGTTATGAAACCTGCCTTCAGGGAGGTCTGGGGCTGCTGGCGATGATACAGAAAGAAATGGTACCTTTCTCCCCCTGCATTTGTCCCCTCAGAAAACAGAAGCAGCGAAGTCTTCGCAGACATTTGTCAGCACTCGGGATGGTTCTGGAAGTTTGTCTTAGGTGTCCGTGTCAGGCAGAATAATCGCTCCAACATTAAAAGACGTGGGTTCACAGACCTGTGTGTGGTTTGCAGACTGGCGTCTGTGTCCCAGCACTCCTGAGAGCCGCCTTTGTCATCTAGAGCTGTTTACCAGTTTCAGGGGTGTGCTCCGGAAGCCCATAGTGTAGGCTACAGGATAGTTCCTGGAGCTCTGTCCTCTAGGTAATATTGTCCAGTGTGTACTTTTCTGATTTTCATGTTGTATGGATGACCCAAAGTACAGGATTGCTGTTCTCTTCAAACATAAGCATTCCTCAAAGCCACAGGGGGAAGAAAACGTTACTGTTCCGATTCCAGACATGCCTGCTGACGGCCGTGCTGCTCGTGCTGCAGTCACTACAGTCAGGAAGGCTGTAACCACGTGGTCTTGTCTCACCTTCGCAGACCACTCGGCCTTTACGTGTTTATGTGCAAAGTCTTATTTTTATTGTTTTCTCACTCGAACAGAGCATCATGGTCCGCCTTCAGGAACAAACTCCGCCAGGCAGAGCCCTGCCCTGCAGCACAGAGCCATGGGGCAGTCCCAGACCAACCACACAGCTGGGGACAGGTGAGGCTGCTCTCCCCAGCTTTGGGTTTTTTTGTCTCATCGCCCCACCCTTCAGCACCCAGCCCCACCCGCACCCCCACACAGGTACCCCTTCAGATGCGCTCCTACACCCTGCACCCCCTCAGTACCTCATCCCTCCTCCAGCCGCATCCCCAGGGCGCAACGTAATTACCAGCCGTGCCTGACGAATGGGGGTTAGAAAACAAGAAGGGACAATAGCGCCTGGCTGTGCTCCTCTAGGCCCTCCTCATTTTGGTGGGGGCCCAGGCCCACGTGCCTGCTCTCTCCTCAGACTGCTTGAGCAGACCAGAGCAGTGTTTGCACATATTTCTTTCTTCTCTCGTTGAGAATACTAGCCATGCAACAAAAACGAGATTTCCAGAAACTCAGCGTTGGGGCACTGGCACTGCCGGAGAGCCGTTTCTCACGGACGACGTCCGCTCATCGGCCCCCGGGGTCAGTGACCTGACTGCAGTTTTCCTTGCTATGAACTGCACCGAGACGCCCTTAAAACAAAGACCAAACCAAACCAGTGTGGGGTGTTGAGAGACTGGCTGCTGGAGTTAACAACCAGATTTGCCCAGCATCTCCGGGTCTAGGCATGGCCTGTCTTCACGGCGGTTTGTCCAGAGAATGGCCAGCTTCAGCTTTGAAAAGAAATTAATTCGCCTTTACTTTCAAACTGGTTTCATTTCCTCAGTTCAGAGAGTGACTGGATTTCTCTCTCGTAGAAGTGCTCTAGAAGGTGAAATCGGGAAAGATGTCCCCACTTCTTACAGACATTCATGGTCTGACCACAAGCACCTTGCCCAGCCTGACACGGCAATGATTTCGATTGTAGGCACCCGGCACAATCAGGTAAACGGATACCACACCCCCCAACCCAGATATGGACTGTTATTTTCAGTTGCTACATCGCTGACGCTGGTGAATTTTTATTACAGATCAGTTCGGACACATTTGTTCCCAAGATTAATAATTCTTGAGGACTTGCTGTGTGTTTGGCATCCCATTAGCCTCCATGAGAGAACGTAAAAGAGTGAAAAAGTTTACCCTGTAATTGGAGAAATGTACACCCTGGGTCCGGTACTTAGCAATAGCAGTGTTTGAGTTCACCAAAGGAGGGTTTCGATTTTTTTTTCCCCATGGAAAATTCGTCAAAATCTCCTTAAAGGAAGCATTTCCCCAAAGTCTATTCTCTGATCGTCCTGTTGCACATTGACCAACTAGTAGAGAAAACGTGATCTTCAGCTTAATTTAGACTGCATTTATAAAGTAGCTGTTCAACCAAAACTTTCATTCCTTTCTTATGATATAGAAATGCATATTGAGTGTATAAGTCATAATGTCCCAGCTCTAAAAGTAGTCTTTCTTCAAGCTGTCAATAAAGCAGCCCACGAGAACTTGTTTTTCTTATACTTCTTTCTCTCCCAGAGCCTTGGTTGTTACCCAGTGGAGCTGGAGAGAGGCCCCCGGGGCTTTGGGTTCAGCCTCCGCGGGGGGAAGGAGTACAACATGGGGCTGTTCATCCTGCGTCTTGCTGAGGAGGGCCCCGCCATCAAAGACGGCAGGATTCACGTGAGTTGGCTTCCTTCCGCGACCTTTGCTTCTGGCTCCAGACTGGAAATGACTGAAAATAGATGATCAAAGGGAGTGCAGAAACCTCCCAAAGCTAAGTAGCAAAGTTTTCTGTCATTAGACCTGAAAGCAGCTGCTCTTTGTTCCACTTTCCGATGCCTGGTGATTTCATGGCCTCGCTCTGGTGTCCTAGGCGATACCGCACTGATGCTGTTTTTACCGTCTTGACTTTGGGCAATAAGGAAACTTAGTTTTTACTTACACCGTCAACGTTTGAGGGCAAATGGGTTCGTAAATAAAATATACTTTCATCTTATTAAAAGTCTTGGAAAAGCCAGGATAAAACAGAATCTTCAACTTCTTCCCAGAAATAATAGGCCCAGGATTATTTTTTCCTCTTAGCTACCCACAGAGATAGCCAGAGATCAAAAAGCATGACTCCCCCAACCTTTACTATTATTTGAAAGACTAGAATTCACTTGGGTAATGGTCCGTCCTAGGTGTTCTCAACTCTGAAACCCCGTAGCTTTGTACCGGGGCACTGCAGACCAGACTGTCTATGCATCTGCACATAAGGTATTTTCGCCCTGCCTCTGAATGTTACTTCAAGAGGAATGTTATGTAGGGGACATGTGTTGGCCTCGATTTTTAAAAAAACAATTCACTGGTACTGTTAGGTGATACATTCGAAATTTTAAATTCTAGACAGCCTTCCCCCTACTGCTCAAGAGAACTTTGGATTTCCTCCCTCTCCCACCCGTAGGCAGCAGGGAAGATAATTTTTGTTTAAAAATCAGATGGTATATTCTAATAATGTTTGGAAAAGGCTTCCAGGTGATTGCAGTTTTGAATTTTCCACATCACTGCCCCACTCCCATTACTCACTTGGTAAACATGTGTTAAGTGTTTACTTTACCCAAAGCTTTTATGAATGAGTACTGAATGAGCTGGGAGAAGGGGGGGGGGGGTCCCTAAAACAAGATACCACCCTTCCTAAAAATGACCAGACTTGTGCACAAGTTCAAAGAGGTGAGGATGAGTGGAGATCTCACAGAATGGATGGCAGTGGAAAGTGGGTAAGATTTCAGTAGAGAAAGATTGGTCCTTTTTCTTTCCCCTCTTTTTTAAAAATTTGTTTGGGTATACTTTAAATCTGTTGGTTTGTTGTTTTTTTAAAGATTTTATTTATTTATTTGACAGAGACACAGCGAGAGAGGGAACACAAGCAGGGGGAATGGGAGAGGGAGAAGCAGGCTTCCCGCTAAGCAGAGAGCCGGATGTGGGGCTCGATCCCAGGACCATGACCTGAGCCGAAGGCAGATGCTTAACGACTGAGCCACCCAGGCGCCCCAGATCGGTTGGTTTTTTAAAAATCTCCCATTGTAGGGGTGCCTGGGCGACTTAGTTGGTTGAGCATCTGACTCCTGATCTCAGCTCAGGTCTTGATCTCAGGGTCGTGAGTCTGAGCCCTGCATTTGGCATGGAGCCTACTTAAAAAAAAAAAAAATCTCCCATTGTATTGAGTGTCATAAAAAAAGGGGGGGGGGGCCAAAAACTAGGATATAATTTTAAAACGTTGATTCCAAGTATAACCCTCAGATGCACTAATCTCACTAAACAAATAAAAGGCAAACAGGCCTTGAAGCAGGCAAAGTCTGTTTCTAAGACATACCATTCTTTACAAATGAATGGGAGCTTTGGACTTCCATGATTAAACCAACTCATTTCAAAAGCTCTGATATTTGAAAACAAAAGGAAATAAGCTATTACGATTATGCACAGGTTTGTTCTAAACTCTAAGAAATCAGCTTTTCAGAGAAGCTTTCTTTTTCTGGCTACCAAACTCTCAAAATCTTGACTTGCTAAGGATCATGGGAGCTTTGTTACTGATGACAACTGAGTCTGGGGGCCACTGCCCAAATGAGGAGAGTTTATCTCCAGCAAACTTGCACCGCGGAGCTGCCTCAGCTCCCTCCCCGCCTCACGCGCCCCCCCTCCCTCGCTTGGTCTGGTAGGTTATCTGTACCTATCATGTCAGTATCTTCGGTCCTGGTACCGGGCCTTGAATGGTTATGGTAGATGCTCTGTAGATGTTTGTTGAAAGAGTAGAATGCATGAAAAATACTTATAATGAGGATTGTTTTTCTCAAGATTAGCTCCTGGAACTTACTGCTGCGTAGACGGGACTGGGCTAGATGAAGCAGCTGGGCAGACAGTGTAAGAGTGCGGTTCAGTAAGACAAGGGAAGGTTAGCCTGTCACACAGATGGAAAGGCGTTGAGAGTCAAGGGGATCTCTACATTTAGTGAGTCTCAAGCCGTCCATAAATCTGGTTAAGATCTGGAGAGGAGTGAAAAAGGGTGTTCGGGGCGAAGGGAACGAGATCAGCTGAGTGGGAAAAACTCATATTAGGGGATAGTGTCGGATTTAGTTAGATCTTTACTGTAGGACAGAATCAGATTTAGAAAATGTGGAGTCTGGCGTCTTCCAGGCAGCACGTGTTTCCACTTAGTTTTAGTCTCACAAAAACCCTCTAAGGGAGGTGGCATTATCCCCACTTACTGATGTAAAACTGAGGCTCCAGGAGACTAATCCCTTGCTGGGGTCACTCGGCCTGTGGCGGCCGCGGTGGGACCCCAGGCTTTGGTCCTGTGAGCCCAGGCCTCGTGCTTCCCACGTCAGGCCCTGGCTGGTGTCTTTCTAGATGGGACTGTTTGGGGGAAGCGTATAGGTTCTCAGGGCCTTCTAAGGTCATGTAAGCAGTGTGCTAGAAATATTATTTTGTAATTTTAATACAAAATGTACATTTTTAGCGGCTGTTGTTAATATAGTAACTTTTTTAAGGAACATAATTTTTCTCTAGCCCCTCTTCCCATGTCTTTTCTCCCTTTGGTTCTCCTATTCTTCTCTTTCCCTCCCTCTGATTTCTCTCTCTCCTCTCCTCTGTCCCCCATGATTTTATTTTTCAGTCATACAAACCTGAACTCGAATCATTATTGGTTCTATTTATCAAAAGATGTATTCCTCGATACGTATTCCACATTATCCAAAAGATACATTCCACATGTAAAATTTTTTTTTAATTTTTTTTTTTATAGATTTTATTTATTTATTTGAGAGAGAGAATGAGATAGAGAGAGAGCACGAGAGGGAAGAGGGTCAGAGGGAGAAGCAGACTCCCTGCTGAGCAGGGAGCCCGATGCGGGACTCGATCCCGGGACTCCAGGATCATGACCTGAGCCGAGGGCAGTCGCTTAACCAACTGAGCCACCCAGGTGCCCCCACATGTAAAATTTTTAAAAGTAACAGAATTTTCTCAAAGAATGTTCACATTTCTGTCTCAAAGGTGCCATTTTTTAGGTCTCCAGCTCCGTACAATCCAGTAGAGAAGTTTTCCCCCTCTGAGGGCCTGTCTGCCAGAGATCTTCAAGCCATGGGGTTCTAGCGTCCTTCTCCACAATGTGGTTTTAAAGTTAAACGAAAATGACACCTGGTGGCAAATCTGTTCAATTACAAGCTTTATTGCGATTCATTTGTTGTACTAAAAGTGTAAGAAATAGTCTGCTTAGGACAGTAAATTTAAGCCAGAAAATGTGACTGCAATCAGTGACCTCAGTCATGTTTCACAAGACACACCCAAAGCATGTTCCCAATACTGTCTGCCTTAATTTTCATTTCTCTAATTATCAGCAGGATTTTATACCCAGTACTAACTTAGTATGTGTATTTCCTCATGCAAATAATTTTTCTTCAGTCACTTATTAGGGAAATCTGGGTATTGACTTTTGTCTCACATATATCCTAGATATAAGCTTTTTATTAATTGTGTATGATTTTTTTCCATCCTATGTTTATTATTTTAACAATCCTTTTTCTATGTTCAATCTATCTAGCTTGATAGCCTCCATTTCTTCAAGAGACTCCTCTTTTATTTTTTTCCATAAATATGAAGCAAAACAATCTCATTTCTTTCTCATAGTTGACTTGACATTTTTTGCAATGTAGAGAGTGGGCTCCAGCCTCAGGTAAACCTTCATCCGGATGCACTTGAAGTCTTTTTTGGCAAGACGGGGAGATAGAGAACTTGAAAAGTAACATTTGTCTTGGTTTGGTGTGTAATCGGGTTTTCTCTCATTAAATCCTCCCCGGTGCCCCAAGATATTATCCCCACTTAACAGGGAGGAACCAGAGACCACCCAGCCAGCAGAAGGAAGAGCCAAGAGTGAACCACAGACGTTAGGACGCCAAAGCCCAGCTTCCTGGCCCCTGCGCTTTGTGCTATCTGTGGATACAGACTTCCCCCCAGCCTCTGTTAAATAAGTACTGGGCCATCTTGTGTTGTGTTATTTCTGGATCATTTTAGTAAGCTCTTATAAATATTTGAGCTTCTTGGAATTTCAGTAGTTTTCCATTGTTCAGTTTTTCTCTTTTGAAGCCAGTACCCTTCGTGTGTTTGTCACCTGTTTTAAAACCACTATCATCGTTATCTTTAGGTCCTTTGCAAAGGTTATACTTGACTCATCTGTATTATCCCTTTTTTAAAAAATAACTGTACAGCATTTCCAGTAAACAGCAATGATACTGAGGCATCTTTTTCTGATCCCTAGTTTTATGTTTCTCAGGGAAATCATTTTACATTAAAGTCATGAGTGTAAGCCAGTTATTGGTTTTAAATAAGTATTCATATTAATATATTCTCCAAGCTGCAGTTTTTCAGAGTTTTCGTCTCTGAATATTCCATTTATCAAATGCCTCATACATGTACAGGATGTGTGGGCAACACGAAGGAGTGGGCAGTTCTCCCCGGAGGCCCAGAAAGCCTTCAAAGATGAGGACCCACCTGCCCAGAATTCAGAAAATAAATTCAAGATTCAGCTCAAATTGGAAAGTACCCTTCACAGGTGGATCATTCAGTGACAGCCCTGTAGTATCAGGTGGATTAGCGAGACCTCACCTCCTGTGGCACTTATCCTTCAGTGAGAAAACTCAGAATCTGATTCATGATTTCAAGGTGCCGGGATCCCGTTTACTAGTCATATAAAACTTTCTCCTGTAGGATTTCCACGGAGTAAATAAAGCTGGCCACTGTCTCTTCCTGTGGCTCTCCTCTGTCCACTCGTCATCAGCCTTAGCACTATGGCACTGTGTACAAGTTACACATCTGACAATTGAGAGTCACTTAGCAAGCTTGGGTGGCTCTAGAGCGGACAGAGCAGAAGTGAAGAAGGATGCATTGTTTCATGTTGTTCCTGTGAATGTTCCCTCTCTAGGTGGGTGACCAGATTGTCGAAATCAATGGGGAGCCTACACAAGGCATCACACATACTCGAGCAATTGAGCTCATTCAGGCCGGTGGAAATAAAGTTCTTCTGCTTTTGAGGCCAGGAACTGGCTTGATACCTGACCACGGTAAGTCACATCGTTCACCTGGAGCTGAAACGTGGCTGATGTGTCAGGGAGGGGACAGCGCAGGAAAGGAAGGGGAGAGACACTTGACTGGCTAGTTCAAAGGTAAACAGCAGAACCGCCTGAAACTAGTTACACAGCATAGGTGTTATACTACTACAAAATAAGCGACTTCAGGCATGATTTTTGTTGGGATGGAATATGTGAAGCAATTTCCATAGAAAACATGTAGTTGCTTTTGTAGAGAAACGTGCCTGTAAAAAAACAAGGCTATCGGAAGCAAGTGATTTAAATGCCATGAAAAATATCTGAAATCTCTTCAAATGCTAAGACCTTTAGGTTTTTCTGGTCGTTTGTCGAAAACAAGTTACTGTGGCCCTACCTGGGGTCAGGGAGTTGGACGTGGGACCATGTCTGGACTCCTGTACTGATCCTCAGCTTCCTGGGTTTCACTGTTTGGTTTTGAAATATCACAGGATTTGAAACTCATTGTTTAATTGAGTGCACTAGCCTGGAAAGAGAGCACCACGCCACTAGGACATGTCCCTTCCAGTCCCTGCCCCCAACCTGGAGAGATTTTGAGGGACAAGTATAGACGTGACCTCCTGCAGTCCCCTTCCAGCCTATAATTCTCTGTGTGATCTTCCACCATCTGCTTGTAAACCATACGTTCCCAGTGACATCTTTGCTAACTGCGCTGATTTTTTTTTTTCTTTTTTTTTTACATAGTCCTAGGCTTTTTCTCTTCCTTCTTCAGGTTTGGCTCCTTCCGGTCTGTGCTCCTACGTGAAACCTGAGCAACATTAAGGCTTTCAGGGCTTTTCTTGGTCTTTCCTTAAAAAGACTTGGTAAATTTGCATGTCTTGTAAATCACTTCCTTCTTTTTTTTTCTGTTTAATTAAAAATGATGCTATTAAATACATCCCTTTCTATCTTCTGCACTTTTCAGTTCCCTTTTGACATTAAAGTTGACAGCTTAATGCAAGAAAATTATTTACAAGTGCCCACGAACCTCGTTCTGGCTACCACAGTTGGGTCTCCTTTATTACTGATTTTGCATAGCTGTAGGCTGTATCCTTTGATAACGGCCAAATTAGTGAGCTTCCTGGACCAAGTAATTTGGTCCCATTGTATTATTTATTTCTTCTGACTTTTTCATTGGGCTTTACTGCTTATCATATATGATGTATAAATTCTTCATATCACTAATTATACATAAGTTATGGGAAGAATGACTGTTATTTTGTGTATATTTAACCACCCTACAAGTACAACCACCTCGCGTACAACCACACCTGCCTTTATCGAGAGAGCTCAGCATCTGTACTCAGGCTGTTTGTTTAAGCAGTTAGTCCAATCCAAATGGCTGTCAGAGTTCAGAACTTACTGTTCCTATTTGTAATTCTAAAATGTAATGATATTCCACTCAAATCCCTTTTTGTAGGTGATTGGGATGTTAATAATCCTTCGTCTTCAAATGTGATTTATGACGAGCAGCCCCCCTTCCCCCCATCTTCCCGTCCTGCTTCCATATTTGAGGAGTTTCCCGTGCCAGTAATTGAAGGCTCTTTAATGAGAGGTCAGACATGTGAAAAGACCGAGGAATTAAAGGATGGTGTGCCTGAAAAGAAAAGCACTTTAAATGAAAATCCGTCTGATAAAAAGCAGCACTCTTTTCTCCAGAAAAATGTGAATAAAAGGGATCCACCCAGCAGTCATGGGCAGAGTGACAAGAAAAATCTCTTCAGAGTAGAAAACGGTGTTACACAAAGAGGCAGATCTGCCAGTCCCAGAAAGTCCGCCGGCCGACATGCAGAAGGACGTTCACACAGGCTTCCCAGTCCTCTACCTACTGACCCCAAAAGAAGACCCAGAGATCGATCACTCAGTCCCAGGAAAGGGGACAGTAAAGGGGGGCAGATGGGCACCAGGCCAGGTTCCGGACAAGATGGCTGCGGAAGAAGCAGAGGACGGTCTTCAAGCCCAAAGAAGCAGCAGAAGACGGAGGGAAGCAAAGGCCGATCATCAGAGTCGGAGAGTCAGGGGGGCGGGGGCCGTGCGAGGGACGGGGCCGAGCAGATCTCCGAGGGCAGAGAAGAATCGGGTGTTGTCCAGAGGGACGCAAAGCAGAGCCAGTCTGGAAAAAACAGAACACGGTCTCCAGAGAAAAAAAGCAAGAGGATAGATGAAAAGTCCCTTCCATCCAAAAAGACTAGTACCGCTGCTAGTAGAGTATTATCTGACAGGGAGAAAGGAAAGAAGGCGGCCTTAGAAGAGACAAGCTCCAGCAAAAAGAAGCCAGGGGAAAATGCCAGAATATCAGACAAGAAGCTGAAGCAGGACCCTGAAGAAAGGATGGTTTTAAACAAAACCCAAGCTCCCCGAGGAAAAGAACAAGAGGCAGCCGATAGAACCAGAGAGAGCGGAGGGTTCCAACCTGAGAGCGCTTCTCCCGTTAAGAAAACACCCATAACTCCAGGGCCCTGGAAGGTGCCAAGTGCAAACAAAGCAGCAGGCACTACTGGTGTGGCCGAGAAACGGCTGTGACCTCCGGTATAAAACAAAGAAAAACAAGTTGTAATCTTTTCTTACTAAAAAGTGGCATTTTTCCAAAACAAAACCCTACAAAGTCATTTTTCCTGAAATTCTGGAACACGACACATTTTGATTTGAGCATCCGGTTAGCCAGGCTGCATGAAGCGCCTTCGGGACCGCTGCCAACCAACCGTCCCCCGGGCAGCCGCCCTCCCGCCTCCGCGGGGGTCCCAAGTGACGCAAGCGGACGTGCACGGCCTGGTCACAGCTCCCTTGATACCTGTGCCAGATTATCTACTGTGTCATGTCTGTTTTATCCATCTCACTCAGCTGTTCCCACAGGAATGAGAAAACTCGGTTTGGCTTGGAAGTCGATATTCTCAATAGCATGCTGCATGTTTACAGAGAGACACATTTGAGTCCTTGCAGAAGAAGGGGTTGTTAGCTCATCATTAAAAGATGGCAGTCGCCTCTTCTAACAGCTACAGGTGATGGCGCAGGCCCAGTTTAAAAATGAAACTCCAAAACATCACTACTGAAAAGAAAAACAAAATGGAGTCAGATAACGACACTCTCTTAGGGTTTTTAATTCGGCTGGATCAGGTATTTCAGGTAACTTACAGATATTACTTACAATTCGATGTTTAAAATGAGCTAGTGCTTTAGGCAATGAAGAGTTCCCCCTCCTGCTGTTATTCTCCAACCCTGATGTGTGGTCTTAGCATCTCAGGTCGGCCTTTTTTCTTCAGTTTATTTTGTTAGGAAACCAGAAAGCAGCATGTGGAAACATTGCTTACTGCTGTTCAGAGAAAAACTACCAGGTTTCTATTTCTGGATATTTGGGTTGGACCTCCTACTACTCATCCGTTAGTCGTTACTACATAGTGCGTACGGGAAGAGTCAAAACATCGTACAGATCGTGAGGGCCTCGATCGCAAGGCACTTTCCCAGATAGAGGACCACGCCTCCGGCAGTAGCTGTCCGAGCTCAGGTGTTTCGAGGCAGGGCCTGCGTTCAGACCTGCTCAGCAAGAGGACCAACGTGGCGGTAGACAGCCCTTGCTAGATCTGATTTCGTTTTAATTTCTAGCTGTGTTAACTTATTTAAAAAACAAGAAAGGGAGACTAGACATCTGCTTAGCTTGTACACATTTTCAGAGTCCTTTGAAAAAATCTCAGTAAAGATGTTTGCTGGGAGGTAGAGACCGTTTTTAGCTCCATAAAAGAGATCCAGGATTTTCAGGCCCCTGTAGCAGCTATGAATAAAGGAACAATCTCAGAACAAAACCATTTTATGGAGTATTTGAACACACCTGTTCTGTCCCCTGGGTTCATCTTGTTCTTGTGAAACATGGTACATCCAGGCCCTGTCCTCTCAGAGTCCAACTGTGAAAGTCTTTAACGTACCAACCGAAGCCACCCTTGTAGCTGAGACATGCTTCCCAGAGTGAGATTTCTGAACTCCCCTTCCATCCGGAACTATATTTACCCACCTATTGTAACTACTTGAATAGAGAAAAATTAGGAGGCTTGATCCATGCTGAGAATTTAGCACCACAGAAATGATTTATTTTCCCTATAGTCCACAATTAGTGATAAAAAAATCCTATTTTTATTGTTAACTGTGACATAACTTCGATGTCATATGTTGTCAGTCTGATGTGGCTCTTTTCTTTCTAAGTAACCGGTCACTGTACTGATTATATACTGACTTAGCAATGTGGCCTTGGAATGCTAAGCAAAATATGGATGTACTGGTTGTAAATGTTTATATATTGTACAGTACCTTTATATATACACACTTGAGGTTCTGATTAGAGAGATCTGTAAATCGCTCGTTATTTTTTATATAGATATTAAAAAAAACAAAAACAAAAAACTGTTCATGGCCTGCATTTCTTTTACTGTTAGGTTTATTTAATGTTGCTTTCCCTTTATAGAGCGAATTCCCATCACAGTCTGAGTCCTCAAATAGATGTTGTTACTCCAAGTCACAAACATTCAAAATCCTACAATCAGGAAGACTTATAATGATGACTTGTTATAGCTTCCTTCTGTCTGTATGTAAACCTTGAAATTAGCTTATCGTTATGCCTGTTCATTATAAAGAAAATAGCTTTGCAAAAATAACTTGCTTCCTACACTGTTGGAGAGAAACGGAGAGAAAAGGACTTGTCTTCTTGGAAGTTCAGTGGAAGTTCTAATGGATAGAGTGGTGTAAGTCCAGTTTACTGTAAGGTCACAAAATTCATCAGACTGTGGCATTTCAGCAGTGAATCTTTTCATTTACTATGGGTTACACTTACTTTCAGAATGCAGTGTTTTGACAGGTTTTGGGCATTAATCATATCAAAAAAAAAATAAATGAAACCCATTTCACAACCATGGTTATTTTACTCTTGCGGGTAAAAAAAAAATTCCTACCATTGCATTAACTTACACTAAAAAACCCATAAACCTGAAGTCCCATAGTGGAGATGCAGGTCATGGCAAAGGCTGTAGAAAGTGGCAGCAAAATAGTTTGGGTGGACATATGTTCTCCCGGAGTTCTGGGATGCTACTGCATTGTCTTGCTACAGATGACAGACCGAGATCGTAGTTACATCAAATTTTATAGACCAAGTAGCTGTTGAACAGGGTCAACTATTTCAGAAGTCTCAGACACAAAAGCATTTGGCTTTTTATTTCTACATGAAAATATCTTGGGTTCTTCCTTTCAGTAGATATTCCCACATAGAAAAAGCCAAATGCTTTTAAACACATGCACAAATGAAGAATTTCGTGGTTAGTATGTCCAACATTCAAAGAGAATATGATTTTTAAAAAGCAAGGAATATTCAAATTAGTTAAGCTGTGTAACAGTCTAATGACCTCCACAAAGACGTGTTTAAGCTGAAGCTTAGTCATAGATGGCTCCGACAGAACACTGGTATAAACACGGACTTTTGCACAAAATGTGACGTTTCGGTCTGGTATGAAGAACACATCAGAGCACCTTTTTACATCATCATGGTATGCTCCAGTGCCTAAGAACTATCTGTGTTTGTTAAACATAACAGACTTACTTATTTGGGCAGCTCTTCACTGGTCATGCTCTTAAGGTTTGTCAGCAATACAATGACTTGTTCAAAGCATGCCATAATTATTACATGAAATCTGTAATCTTTGCTTTAGTTAACTTAGTTTAAGAGAGTTACTAACTTGGATCTGTTTTCACTGTTGCTATGCAAGAGAGCCTTTTGGGAAGAGCGTGATTCTAACCACTAGAGAACTCTGAATCTTTCTCATGTACATTAAAAATACGAAAACATAGCCAAGTGCTTTAGCTTAGCCTAAACCTGTAATTTTGACAGAGAATCCTTTGGGAATTTGTCTATTTCACAGTGTTCACATTAAAGCCAAGCAGAACTATTATTAGCAAATACACAAATCAAGAGGCTTATTTTGTCCTTAATAAGCACCAATCATTTGTTACCTTGAGTAATACCTTATTACAGCTTATATGCTCAGGCATGCTGCAGGAAAGGTATGGAATTATTGCACATTTGTGAAATTCAAACTTCATTATTCAAGACGGGCACCAATAACTGCAAGAAGCAAAGGATTACTTTAAATGATTAAACTAGTCAATACATGCATACATGAGATTCACTTTAATGAATTTCTCCATAATCCCAAATCATATGCCATACTGGGAGTCAGACCCATTTGGCCCACTATGAGTGTGTAAATCTAAAACATTTCAAAAGTGAATGTAATTAATTTGGAAGAGTGTTATTTTACAGTGCAGAAGTCCACTTACTTGTAAATACAATGAACCAAAAATAAAAAGACCCATAAGCTTATACTCTGTGAGGCATTGTGGTATTTAGAATTTTTCTACATGTCTCTGAAAGTCAAGAAGCCTAGGCAAGTATTTAGTTACTCAACTATACAAAGTATTTGGCTTATATTATACATTAGCTATAATGTACATATTTAGGAAATTTGCGGTTCTACCTCCATAGCAATTTTAAGAGGGATAATTTTTCCTGATACAAATTATTAAGTGAACAGGTATTTCTCAACCTTCTATGGTTATTACTATTCCAATTAAATGTATAAATGGCCTAATCTTAGCCCTGTTTTTACATCTTGGTATAGTTTCTCAGTAACAGCTAAATATTACCAAAGTATATTGTATCTCGCTTTTTGGGGGATCAAAACAAAAGCCCAAGTTCTGGGGCGCCTGGATGGCTCAAATCAGTTGAGCATCCGACTCTCGATTTCAGCTGGTGATCTCAGGGTCGTGGGGTCACGCCCTGCATCAGGCTCTGCTCTCAGCACGGACTTTGCTTGTCCCTCTCCCTCTGCTCCTCCCCCTACTCATACACTATCTCTAAAATAACTAAAATCTTTAAAAAAGCAAAACAAAAACCCAAGTTCCTAGAAATTATAGAGATAAATGAAGCACTGAGGGTAGGAGAACCATTAAGTTACAACTCTTCCATCCTAAGAGAAAAAAAAGTTGAATGTTAAGTTACTTGAGGCCTACTCATTCATTCTACACATTTATATTGAGGACCTATTATGGGATCAGGTACTGTTTTGCATTCTGGGGACCTAAAGAGTGGACAAAAAGTCCCTGCCTTAAGGGGCTCACACTGTAGTGCAGAAACAAGTAGACAAAATATAAGAGGGGAAGCTGCAAAGTAGGAAGCTCATCCCTTCCATGTACACACCAAGGCTGCAACTACATACAGAGCAACTCATTTTGAGAATAACCTGACGACCAGCAAAAATCTCTTCCACTGCTAAAGGTATAGAGAAAAAGCCACATCGAGAAGCGTAGGAGGGGCAAGTAAGGAGCCAAACCCTTGGCAGGGTGACCCCACAGGTGGGAGAGAGAGTACGTGCACAGATGTCTTCCTTGGGGAGGGAGGGGTTCAAACCCCACATCAGCCACTCCTGCCCCAGCCCTGGGAATCTGTTCTAGGAAGATGAGCCACCCCTGACCCTGCCCCATAACATCTTTCTTTGAAACTCTAGGAACTTTGAAAATCAGCAGGGCTTAACTAGGGGAAAGCCAGAGGGCTATAGGAAATAAAAACTCTGGGGCGCCTGGATGGCTCAGTCATTTAAGCATCTGCCTTCAGCTCAGGTCATGATCCCAGGGTTCTGGGATCGAGCCCCGCATCAGGCTCCCTGCTCTACAGGAAGCCTGCTTCTCCCTCTCCCACACCCCCTGCTTGTGTTCCCTCTCTGGTTGTCTCTCTCTGTGTCAAATAAATAAAATCTTTAAAAAAAAAAAAGGAAACAAACTCTGCTCTTAAAGGGCCCTCACATTATAGGAGTCCCAGAAGAAGAGAGAAAGGAGCAGAAACTTAAAGAAATAATATCTGAAAACTTCCCTAACCTGGGGAAGGAAACAGACATCCAGGCCCAGGAAGCCTAGAGAGTCCCCAAAATGCTGAACATAAAGAGGTCCACACCAAAACAAATAATTAAAATGTCAAAAATTAGAGATAAATCTTAAAAGCAGCAGGAAAGGAGGGGAAGATGGTGGTGGAGTAGGAGGACCCTAAGGTCACCTCATCCCATGAATACAACTAAGTATCATATCATCCTAAATACCCCAGAAATCAATCTGAAGACTGGCATAACAAACCACAACTAAAAGTAGAGAAGAGGCCACATCGAAGAAGGTAGAAAGTGTGGAGAGGTAGCTTGGGAGAGAAACCAATCGTGGCTGCTGTGGTCACAGAGAAGGGCAAGAGACAAACCAGCCCACAGGGGAGTGCATAGGGAGTAAGAATTCCCATTGCAATTAGCTTGGAAGGCGAGAGGGCCCAAATTTTGTGAGTTCTTAACCACCAGCAGGGCCTAAAGCCTGGAGTTTAAAAGGTTGTGTGCTTGACCCCGGGAGAGCTCAGAGGACATTGGGCTGCTCTTGGAGAAAAGCCAGGGCAAACAGCCAGTGGATATGCAATGTGGACACAGCAATCTGAAGAGCACCTGGGGCACACAGTGGGGAGGTTATTTGCTCATCTTGGAGTGTGTCCCAGAGAGGCAGCATTCATGGAGCACCCCTCTGGGAACAAAGGAACTGGCAGGTGTCATTTCTCTCTCCCACACCTCAGCATAAGCATAAGGCCACCTGCAGGACCCAACACAGTGCCAACATTCACTACCTAACTGCCTAGACCAAGCCCTGCCCCACCCCCACGCTTTGGTGGAACCATCCCTACCAATCAGCTTCCCTCAGTCACAGCACAGCAGGCCCCCTTCCTTCAGAACACTGGCCCAAACCCCTGCCCACACCATGTCTCCCCACCTGGGAGTTCGGCAGAGCCTCAGTGGCAACACGTCTCACTTCACAAGCAGACCAGAGCATAGCTAGTTAAAACTCACCACGTTCAGGCTGGGGACCGACAATGCCCACAATAGCGTAAGAGAGCCTCTGCAGATGACTGGTCTGAAGGATAAAGTGGCCAAGACACAACAGCAGAGCATACACAGCACACCTTAGAGACACTCCCAGAAGCGCCAGGCCTGGGAGAGCAGGGTACAATACACTGCAGGACCTCTTATTCATAAAGCCATTACCCTCAAGAACAGGAGATGTATCTGGCATTCCTAACACAGAGAAACAGGCACGAGGACTTAGATAAAATAAGACAGAAGAATTTTTTTTTTTAAGATTTTATTTATTCATGAGAGACAGAGGAGGAGAGAGAGAAGCAGAGGGAGAAGCAGGCTCCCAAGGAGCAGGGAGCCTGATGCGGGACTCGATCCCAGGACCCCGGGATCATGACCTGAGCCGAAGGCAGACACTTAACCATCTGAGCCACCCAGGCGCCCAAGACAGAAGAATTTGACCCAAATGCAAGAACAGGACAAGGATGTGGCCTGAGATCTAAGCAAAACACACATAAGTAACATGCCTGATGGAGAATTTAAAGCAATGATCATAAAGATACTTGCTGGACTTGAGAAAAGAGTGGAGGACATCAGTGAGACTATTAACAGAGATAAGGAATAATATAGCAGAGATAAAGGGCTCAATAAACAAAGTGAGAAAATGCTTGATGGGATGAACAGCAAGATGGAAGAAACAGAGGAACAAATTAATGACCTAGAAGACAGAGAAATGGAAAGTAATCAAACTAAACAAGGAGAGAAAAAGAATCATGCAAAATGAGAATAACTTAGAGAACTCAGTGACTCCATCAAACATAACATTTGTATTATAGGAATCCCAGAAGAAGAAGAGAGAGAAAAAAGGGGGCAAAGAATTTATTTGAAGAATAGCTGAAAACTTCCCTAATCTGGGAAGGAAACAGCCAGATCCAGGAGGCACAGAGAACTCCCAACAAAGTCTATAAAAGCAGATCCACACCAAGACATAATGTAATTAAAATAACAAAATACAGTAATAAAAAATATTAAAAGCAGCAAGACAAAAGAAGTCAGTAACTTACAAGGGAAACCCCAGAAGGCTATCAGATTTTTCAGCACTTTCCAAGACAGAAAGGAGTGGCATGATTTTTTCAAAGTGCTAAATGGGAAAAACTGGCAGCCAAGAATACTCTATCCAGCAAGGCTATCATTCAGAATAGAAGGAGAGATAGAGTTTCCCAGACAACAAAAATTAAAGGAGTTCATGACCAGTAAACCAGCTCTGCAACAAATATTAAAAGGGATTCTTTGAGTGAAAAGGAAAGACCAGAAATGAGAGTATGAGGTAGAACTCACAAAAGTGGTAAAAATGAACATTTTAATAAAAAATTAGACAAGGAACTCACAAAATAAAAGGATGTAAAATATGACACCATATACCTAAAACATAGGAAGGCGAGGAGTAAAGAATAGGTTCAGACTTAAACAACCATCAACTTAATATAGACTGCTATATGCAGAAGATGTTATATTCAAACCTAATGGTAACCATATATCAAAAACCACTAGGGGCACCTGGGTGGCTCAGTTGGTTAAGCGACTGCCCTCGGCTCAGGTCATGATCCCAGGGTCCTGGGATCGAGCCCCACATCGGTCTCCCTGCTTGGCCAGAAGCCTGCTTCTCCCCCTCCCACTCCCCCTGCTTGTGTTCCCTCTCATGCTGTCTCTCTCTCTCTCTGCCGATTAAATAAATAAATAAAATCTTAAAAAAAAAAAAAACACTAATAACATGCAAAGTAAATAGAAAGAAATCCCACTATATCACTAAAGAAAACCAGCAAACTGTGAAAGGGAGAAACACAAGAAAGGATCAGAGAAAATCTTCAGAAACAACCAAAAAACAAGCAATAAAATGGCAATAAATACACTTTTATCAATAATAACTTTGAATGTAGGGGCACCTGGGTGGCTCACTCATTAAGTGTCTGCCTTCGGCTCAGGTCCTGATCCCAGGGTCCTGGGATCGAGCCCCACATCGGGCTCCCTGCTCAGCGGGAAGCCTGCTTCTCCCTCTCCCACTCCCTCTGCTTGTGTTCCCTCTCTCGCTGTGTCTCTCTCTGTCAAATAAATAAATAAATCTTTAAAAATAAATAAATAATAATTACTTTGAATGGAAATGGACTCAACACTGCAATCAAAAGACAGGGTGACAGAATGGATTAGAAAACAAAACCCATCTATATGCTGCCTACAAGATACTCGTTTTATTTTTTTAAGATTTTATTTATTTGACAGACAGAGAGAGACAGAGCGAGAGAGGGAACACAAGCAGGGGGAGTGGGAGAGGGAGAAGCAGGCTCCCCTGCCGAGCAGGGAGCCTGATGCGGGGCTCGATCCCAGGACCCTGGGATCATGACCTGAGCCAAAGGCAGACGCTTAACGACTGAGCCACCCAGGTGCCCCAAGAGACTCATTTTAGACCTAAAGACACCTGCAGATTGAAAGCAAGGGGATGGAGAAACATCTATCATGCAATGGACGTCAAAAGAAAGCCTGGGGCGCCTGGGCGGCTCAGTTGGTTAAGCGATTGCCTTCGGCTCAGGTCATGATCCTGGAGTCCAGGGATCGAGTCCCACATCGGGCTCCCTGCTCAGCAGGGAGTCTGCTTCTCCCTCTGACCCTCTTCCCTCTCGTGCTCCATCTCTCAAATAAACAAATAAAATCTTAAAAAAAAAAAAAAAAAGCCTGAATAGCAATACTGTATCGGACAAAATAGACTTTAAAACAAAGACTTTAACAAGAAACAAAGAAGGGCACTATAATAATAAACGGGACAATTCAACAAGAAGATGGTAACAATTGTAAATATTTATGCATCCCACATGGGAGTACCCAAATACATAAAATAGTTAATAACAAACTTAAAGGAACCAATCAATAATAGTAGGGGACCTTAACACCCCACTTACATCAATGGACAGATCATCTAAACAGAAAATCAACAAGGAAACAGTGGCTTTGAATGACACCCTGGACCAGATGGATTTCACAGATATATTCAGAACATCCCATCCTAAAACAACAGAATACACATTCTTTTCAAGTGCACATGGAACATTCTCCAGAACAGATCACATATTAGGCCACAAAACTCAAAAATTCAAAAAAAATCAACATTATACCATGAGCCTTTTCTGACCACAATGCTATGAAACTAGAAGTCAACCACAAGAAAAAAATCTGGAAAGACCACAAAGACATGGAGGTTAAGTATCATGCTACTAAAAAATGAATGGATCAGCCAGGAAATAAAAGAAGATATTAAAAAGCACATAGAAACAAATGAAAATGAAAACACAATGGTTCAAAACCTTTGGGATGCAGCAAAAGCAAGTCTAAGAGGGAAGTTTATAGCAATACAGGCTTACCTCAAGAAGCAAGAGCAACAAACAAAGCCTAAAACAATAGGAGGGAGGAAATAATAAAGATTAGAGCAGAAATAAATGATAGGGAAACTAAAAAACAACAATAGAACAGATCAAGAAAACCAGGAGCTGGTTCTTTGAAAAAAATCAATAAAATTGATAAACCTTTAGCCAGACTTATCAAGAAAAAAAGAGAAAGGACCCAAATAAATAAAACTGAGAGAGAAGAGAAGTAACAACAACACCACAGAAATATAAACAATTATAAGAGAATATTATGAAAACTATATGGCAACAAATTGGACAACTTAGAAGAAATGGATAAATTCCTAGAAACATATAACCTATCAAAACTGAAACAGGAAGAAAGAAAATTTGAACAGACTGATTACTGGCAAAGAAATTGAATCAGTAATCAAAAAACTCCCAACAAACTGAAGTCCAGGACCAGATGGTTTCACAGGTGAATGTGGCTAGACATTTAATGAAGAGTTCATTCCCATTCTTCTCAAACTATTCCCAAAAATAAAAAAGAAAGGAAAACATCCAAGTTCATTTTATAAGGCCAGCGTTTACTCTGATACTAAACCCAGATGAAGACACCACAAAAAAAAGAAAACTACAGGCCACGATTTCTGATGAACAAAGATGTAAAAATCCTCAACAAAATGCTAGCAAACCCAACCCAACAATACATTAAAAAAAATAGTCCACCACAATTTAGTGAGATTTATTCCTGGGCTGCAAGGATGGTTCAGAATTCACAAATCAATCAATGTGATATGTCACATCAGTAAGAGAAAGGATAAGAACCATATGATCATTTCAATAGACACAGAAAAATCATTTGACAAGGTACAACACCTATTCATGATAAAAAAAAAAAACCCTCTACAAAGTAGGTCTAGAGGGAACATACCTCAACATAATAAAGACCTTATATGAAAAACCCACAGCTAAGATCCTCCTCAATGGGGAAAAACTGACAGCCTTTCCCCTAAGGTCAGGAACAAGACAGGGATGTCCACTCTCACCAGTTTTATTCAACATAGACTGGAAGTCCTAGCCACAGCAATCAGACAACAAAAAGAAACAAAAGGCATCCAAATCAGTAACGAAGAAGTAAAACTTTCACTATTTGCAAATGACATGAAACTTATAGAAAACTTGAAGGACTCCACCAAAAAACTGCTAGAACTGATAAATGCATGCAGTAGAGTCACAGGATACAAAATCATTGTACAGAAATCTGTTGCATTTCTATAGCCAATAATGAAGCAGCAGAAATTTTTTTTGAAAATCACATTTACAATTGCACCCAAAATAATAAGATACCTAAGAATAAACATAACCAACGAGATGAAAGACTTGTACTCTGTACAAGACTTGTACACAATGAAATGGAAAAACATTCCATGCTCATGGACTGGAAGAACAAATACTGTTAAAATAGCTATACTACCCAAAGCAATCTACACATTTAATGCAATCCCTATCAAAATGCCAACAGCATTTTTTACAGAACTAGAACAAACAATACTAAAATTTCTACAGAACCACATAAGTCCCTGAATAGCCAAAGCAATCTTGAAAAAGAAAAGCAAAGCTGGAGGTCCCACAATTCTGGACTTCAAGTTATATCACAAAGCTGTAGTGATCAACACAGTATGGTACTACCACAAAAACAGACACCTAGATCAACAGAACAAAATAGGAAACCAGAAATAAGCCCACAATTATATGGTCAATTAATCTATGACAAAGCAGGAAAGAATATCCAATGGGAAAAACACAGTCTCTTCAACAGTGTTGGGAAAACTGGACAGCAACATGCAAAAGAATGAAACTGGACCACTTACTCACACCGTACACAGAAATAAATTCAAAATGGATTAAGGACCTAAATGTGAGATCTGAAACCATAAAAATCCTAGAAGAACACAGGCAGTAACCTCTTTAACATCGGCTATAGATACATCTTTCTAGATACGTCTCCTGAAGCAAGGAAACAAACACAAAACTATTGGGACTTGATAAAAATCAAAAGCTTCTGCACAGTGAAGGAAACAATCAACAAATCTAAAAGGCAATCTACAGATGGAAGAATATATTTGCAAATGACATAGCCAATTAAGGGTTAGTATCCAAAATATATAAAGAATTTATAAAACTCAACACCCAAGACACAAATAATCCAATTAAAAAACGGGCAGAAGATATGAACAGACATTTCTCCAAAGAAGACATACAAATGATCAACAGACACATGAAAAGATCGTTATCATCACTTATCATCAGGGAAATTACAAATTAAAACTACATTGAGATATCACCTCACATCTGTCAGAATGGCTAAAATCAACAATACAAGAAGCAAGAGGTATTGGTGAGGATGTGGAGAAAAAGGAACCTTTTTCTCCCCAGTGCAACAGTGCAACAAAGGTTCTCAACAAAGGAACCTTTGTTGCACTGTTGGGAATGCAAACTGGTACAAAGTAGTACAGTACAAACCAGTACAAACTGGTACAGTCACTCTAATCACTAAACAGTCATACTGTTTACTAGTCACTAGGAAACAGTATGAAGGTTCCTCAAAAAATTCAAAATAGAACTACCCTATGATCTAGCAGTTGCACTACTGGGTATTTACCCAAGGAATATCAAAACACTGGGGTGCCTGGGTGGTCAGTTAAGCATCTGACTTCAGCTCAGGTCATGATCTCAGGGTCCTGGGATTTAGCCCTTTGTCAGGCTCTGCACTCAGCCGGGAGTCTACTTTCACTCTCCTTCTCCATCTCCCCCTCCCTTGGCTCATGTTCTGTCTCTCTCTCTCAAATAAATAAAATCTTTAAAAAAATCAAAACACTAATTCAAAGGGACACATGCATCCCAATGTTTATAGCAGCACTATTTACAGGAGCCAAGATTGATGAATGGATAAAAAAGATGTGGTGTATATATACAATGGAATATTATTCAGCCATAACAAAGAATGAAATCTTGGGGCACCTGGGTGGCTCAGTCAGTTAAGCATCTGCCTTCAGCTCAGGTCATGATTCCAGGGTCCCTGCTCAGTAGGGAGTCTGCTTCGCCCTCTACCCCCCACCCCCCTTCATGCTCTCTCTCTCGCTCACTCTCACTCTCTCAAATAAATAAATAAAAATAAAAAATAATGAAATCTTACCATTTGCAATGGCATGGATGGAGCTAAAGTGTATAATGCCAAGTGAAATAAGTTAGAAAAAGACAAATCTGATATGATTTCACACATACGTGGAATTAAAGAAACAAAACAAATGAGCAACGGGGGAAAAAGAGAGACAAACCAAGAAACAGACTCTTAACTATAGAGGACAAACTGATGGTTACCAGAGGGGAGAGAATGGGGGGGGGAATGGGTTAAATAGGCGATGGGGATTAAGGAGTCTCCATTTGTGATGAGCACTGGGTGACTAATATAAAACCTTAAAAAAAAAAAAAAAAAGGCAGCAAGAGAAAAGCAACCAGTTACCTACAAGGGAAACCCCACAAGGTCATCAGCTGATTTTTTTAACAGAAACTTTGCAGGCCAAAAGGGGATAGCATGATATATTCAAAGTGCTGAAAGGAAAAAACCTCCAACCAACAATATTCCTCCCAGAAGGGTCATCATACAGAATTGAAGGAGAGATAGTTTCCCAGACAAACAAAAGTTAAAAGAGTTTATCACCACTGACTGGTCTTAAAAAAAGTGTTAAAAGGACTTCTTTAAGTGGAAAAGGCCAAAACTTTAGTAAAAATTTATGAAAGATAAAAACTTCCACTAGTAAAAGCAAACATATAGTAAAGGTAGTAGATTAAATCACTTACAAAATCAATTATATCTACAATAATTAGTTCAGGGATATACAAAATAAAAAGATGTAAAATATAACACCAAATACATAAAACATGGAGAAGGGGAGTAAAAATGTAGTATTTTTAGAATGTGTTTTAGAATGTGTTCAAACTTGGGCGCCTGGGTGGCTCAGTTGGTTAAGCGACTGCCTTCGGCTCAGGTCATGATCCTGGAGTCCCGAGATCAAGTCCCACATCGGGCTCCCTGCTCAGCAGGGAGTCTGCTTCTCCCTCTGACCCTTCCCCCTCTCATGTGCGCTCTCTCTCTCTCTCATTCTCACTCTCTCAAATAAATAAATAAAATAAAAATTAAAAAAAAAAGAATGTGTTCAAACTTAAGCAAACATCAACTTAACACAGACTCCTGTATGCATAGGATGTTACACATAAACTTCATGGCAACACAAACCAAAAACCGATAATAAATACACAAAAATAAAGAGAAAGAAATCTAAGCCTAACACTAAAGAAAATCATCAAATCACAAGGGAAAAGAGCAAAAAAGAACAGAGACGAACTACAAAACGACCATAAAACAAGTAACAAAATGGCAATGAGCACATACCTATCAATAACAACTTTAATTGTAAATGGACTAAATGTTCTAGTCAAAAGACATAGGGTGACTGAAGAGAGGAAAAAAAAAAAAAGACCCATATATATGTTGCCTAGAAGAGACTCACTTCAGACGTCAAGACACACAGACTTGAAGTGAAGACATGGAAAAAGATACTCCATGCAAATGGAACAAAAAAAGCTGGGGTAGTAATACTTATATCAGACAAAATAGACTTTAAAACTAAGACTATAACAAGAGACAAAGAAGGCCTTACATAATGTAAAAGGGATCAATCCTACAAGAAGATATAACAATTGTAAATATCTATGCACCCAACATAGGAGCACCTAAATATATAAAGCAAATACTTACAGATACAAAGGGAGAAACAGTAATACAATCATGGTAGGGGACACCCCACTTCCATCTAAGAGGAAAGTTTATAGCAATACAGGCCTATCTTAAGAAACAAGAAAAATCTCAATCTAATCTTACACCTAAAAAAAAAAAAAAAAAAAGAGAGAGAGAAAAAGAAGAATAAATCTCAAAGTCATTAGAAGGAAGGAAATAATAAAGATCAGAGCTGAAAAAATAGAGCCTAAAAAAAAATAGAAAGGATCAATGAAACTAAAAGCTAGTTCTTTAAAAAGATAAAACATTAGACACGCAAAGAAAAAAAGAGGACTCAAAATCAGAAATGAAAGAGAAGTTGCAACTGACACCACAGAAATACAAAGCATTACAAAAGGCTACTAAAAAATTGTATGTCAACATATTGGACAACCTGGAAGAAATAGGTAAATATCTAGAAACACATAATCTTTCAAAACTGAAAAGGGAAGAAAAGATAAACTGAACAGACCAATTACTAGTAATAAATTTAATCAGTAATCAAAAAGGTCCCGACAAATAAAAGTCAAGGACCAGCTGGCTTCACAAGTGAATTCTACCAAACATAAAAGAAGAGTTAATACATATCCTCAAACTCTTCCAAAAAAACTGAAGAGGAAGGAATGCTTCCAAATTCATTCTACAAGGCCAGCATTAACCTGATACCAAAAAGAAAAACACTATGAAAAAAGAAAATTACAGGCCAATATCCTTGATGAACATGATGCAAAAATCCTCAACAAACTGAATTCAACAATACATTAAAAGGATCATTCACCATGATCAAGTGAGATTTATTCCAAGTAAGCAGAGATGGTTCGATATCCACAAATCAGTCAACATGATACATCGCATCAACAAAAAAATGATTAAAAAATCACATGATCATCTAAATGATAGAAAAGACATTTGATAAAATTCAGCATCCATTCATGATAAAAACTCTCAACAATGTGGGGATAGAAGGAATATACCTCAACATAATAAAGGCCATATGTGAAAAAGCCACAGCTAACATCATACTCAAGGGTAAAGAGCTGAAAGCGTTTCCTCTAAGATCAGAAACAAAACAAGGATATCCACTCTCACCACTTTTATTTAACATAGTACTAGAAGCCCTAGCTGCAGCAATCAGACAAGAAAAAAATAAAAGGCATCCCAATTGAGAAGGAAGAGGTAAAACTGTCACTATTTGCAGATGACATAATGCTGTATATAGAAACCCTAAAGACTCCACCAGAAACTTATTAGAATAAATGAATTCAGTAAAGTTGTAAGATACAAAATTAATATCCAGAAATCTGTTGCATTTCTATACACTAATAATGAATTATAAGAGAAATTATAAAAACAATCTCATTTATGATTTTATCAAGAACAATAAAATACCTAGGAATAAATTTAACCCAAGAGGTGAAAGACCTGTACTCTTAAAACTATAAGACAGTATTAAAGAAATTAAAGATGATACAAATAAAAAGATACACCATTCTCATGTATTGGAAGAATTAATATTGTTAAAATGTCCATCCATACTACCCAAAGCAATCTACAGATTCAGTGCAATCCCTATCAAAATACAAAAAGCATTTTTCACAGAACTAGAATAAGTAATCCTAAAATTGGTATGGAACTCCAAAAGTCCCCAAATAGCCAAAGCAATCTTGAAAAAGAAGAACAAAGCTGGAGGTATCACAATAACAGATTTCAAACTACAGTACAGAGCTAGAGTCATGAAAACAGTATGGAACTGGCACAAACATAGACACACAGATCAATGGAACAGAGAGCCCCAAAATAAACTGTACTTATGTGACCAATTAATCTACAACAAAGGAGGCAAGGATACACAATGGGGAAAAGACAGTCTCTTAAATAAATGGTGTTGG
Source organism: Zalophus californianus (assembly GCF_009762305.2). NCBI lineage: Eukaryota > Metazoa > Chordata > Mammalia > Carnivora > Otariidae > Zalophus > Zalophus californianus. The sequence continues at coordinate 95,755,571 of NC_045598.1, forward strand.
GAAACCTGGGCAGCTCCACAAAAAAGAATAAAACTGGACCATTTTCCTATACTATCTACAAAAATAAAATTGATTAAAGACCTAAATGTGGGCTCAGTCATTAAGCATCTGCCTTCAGATCAGGTCATGGTCCCAGGGTCCTGGGATCGAGCCCCACATCGGGCTCCCTGCTCAGCGGGAAGCCAGCTTCTCCCTCCCCCCTCCCCCTGCTTGTGCTCCCTCTCTCGCTGTGTCTGTCTGTGTCAAATAAATCAAAATAAATAAATAACTAAAATAAAGACCTAAATGTAAGACTTGAGACAGTAAAACTCCTAAAAGAAAATATAGGCAAGTAATACTCTTGAACATTGGTCTTAGCAGTATTTTTTTGGATCTGTCTCCTCAGACAAGGGCAACAAAAGCAAAAGTAAACAAGTGGGACTATATCAAAATAAAAGCCTTTTTCACAACAAAGAAAATCAACAAAACAAAAAGGAGACCTACAGAATGGGAGAAGATATTTGCAAATAATATATGCAATAAGGATTAACATCCAAAATATATTTAAAAACTCATACAACTCAAAGCCAAAAAAAAAACAATGGAATTTAAAAATGGACAGAGGATCTGAATAGATGTTTTTCCCAAAAAAAGACATACAGATGGCTAACAGACACATGAAAAGATGGTCATCATCACTAATCATCACGGAAATGCAAATCAAAACCACAGTGAGATATCACCTGACATCTGTCAGAATGGCTAGTATCAAAAACACAAGAAATAACAAGCGTTAGCAAGGATATAGATAAAAGGGGACCCTCTTGCACTGTTGGTCTATTGTTGGGAATGTAAATTTGGTGCAGCCACTTTGGAAAACAGCATGGAGGTTCCTCAAAAAATTAAAAAGACAAATACCATATGATCTTACTGGATCATAGTACCACTGGGTATTTACCCAAGGAAAACAAAAACACTAATTTGAAAAGATACATACTTCCCTATGTTTATTTACAACAGCCAAGATAAGGAAGCAACCCAAGTGCCCACTGATGGATGAACGAATAAAGAAGATACTGTGTGAACACACACACACATGCGTGCGCACACACACACACAAGAACATTACTCAGCCGTAAAAAAGAATGAAATCCTGCCATCTGTGACATGGATAGACCTAAAAGGTGTTATGCAAGGTGAAATAAGACAGAAACACAAATACCATATGATTTCACTTATATGTGGAATCTGAAAGACAAAACAGAAACAGACTCATAAATACAGAGAACAAAGTGGTGGCTGCCAGAAGGGAGGGGAATAAGAAGATGAGTGAGATAGGCGAAGGGGATTAAGAGGTACAAACTTCCAGTTATAAAATAAATAAGCTTTTTATTGTGAATGAAATGGCGTATAAGTACAGCATGGGGAATGTAGTCAATAATATGGTAATAACTTTGTATGGTGACAGATGGTAACTATACTTACTGTGGTGAGCATTTTATAATGTATATAAATGTCAAATCACTATATTATACACCTGAAACTAATATTGTATATCAACTATACTTTAATTAAAAGCAAATAATTTTTAAAAAATAAAGGACTTGTCTGCAGTAAAAATAAAAAAAAACAAGATGATCAGATTATGATAAGTGCCCTGAAGGAAATGAATAGGGCCATGTAACTGATAACAAGGAAAGACAGGGAGCTACTTTAGGGTCATCAGAGGAACAGACAACTGAACAGCCATTCAGGGGAGAACATAAGAAAATGTATTGTGGGCAAAAATCTGATATGAGAAAGAACCTGGTGTAACAGAGGAATACAGGGAGGCCAGTATGGTTGTATGGTATTGAGGAATGAAGTTGGAAAAGGAGGCAAGCCTGATAATGAAGGACCTTGGAGGCCACCACAGGGGAAGCCAGGAAGGGCTTTAGTAGGAATGATCTAAGTATACAGTTTCCATATTTTTAAGCTCATTCATGTGGCTGTGGAGAACCAACTGTAGGAAGCAAGAATGGAAAGGCTCAGCATGTTAATTCAGGTGAAAGTGAAGGAGGCTTAACCTAGTAGCAGTGGAAATGTAGAACTGACACAATTTGCTGGTGGATTAGATATGGAGGAAAAGAGAGGAGCCCCAAGAAGAAACCCTAAGCAACTGAGTAAACTTTGTTCCATTAACTAAGGTGGGAAAGACATTTACTCTCCCACCTTAAACAACTGAAGAAAAAAAAAGGAAAAACATATATGAAAAATGGGTTTTAAATGTTGGACAACAGACAGTAAGAAAGGAATTAGATGAGTTGAGCCCCATGACTGCCCCAGATTACTGCTTACCGGCCATGTCTAGGCTGTGGTACAGGAAGGGGGAACCCAAACCAAACCAAGCAGTCTTGCTGTGTTGAGAAGGCAGAGTTAAGAATTTGGAAAGGCCAAGACAGCTGGAGTTTGCAAAAGACAGTACCAGAGAGAAGACAGGTGCATAGAGAGGACAGTTCCAAAAAAATGTGCAGAGGTTCCTTTCAAAGTTTGTAGGTAAGTACTGATCAGCACCATACTTGTTGTTGGGAAATACCAAACAACAAGGAAAGAACTACCAAAAAGAAGCAAGCAGAGACATTCCAAGCTGGGACTAGTTTGTGTTCCCACAGTCAAATTGGAAAAACCTCATATAATAAATAAGACATTGGGTTGACTACTCAGGGGGATATTGCTTCAGTTGGGTAGAAAAGTAGCCCTGACTAAATGGTGCTCTGGCCCACCCAACAAAGTTTGAAATGATCAAACTGCTTCCAAGTAACTTAACTGTACTCCAAAACAAAGCTCAAGAAGAGTTAAAAGAATACACCCATGTACACAAAAACCCAACGCCCAATAGTATAAAATTCACATCCAATTAAAAAATTACCAGGCATGCAGAGTAGCAGGAAAATATTACCCAAAACAAGAAAAATCAATCATTAAAAACAAACCCAAAAATGAGGAACAGATAACTCTTTTAATGTCCTTATTTACTATTTCTATTATAAATATATTATGTTAAACAAGGTAGAGAAAAGAAATGGCATATTAAAGAGAGACATGAAAGATTTTAAAAAATCAAATTTCCACAAAAATACATTAGGTAAGACTAACATCAAATTAGTGCAGAATAAGTTGGTGAACTTTGAAGGCATGGCAACAGAAACTATCCAAAAGTAAAGACAAAGAAGATGGGGAATGTACAGAACATCAGTAAGGTGTGGGACAACTTCAAGCAGACTAACATACGTGTAAATTGGAGTCCCGGAAGCAGGCAGGAGAGAGTGGGGTACAGAAAACTTATTTTAGGAAATTTTTTCCTAAAAAATTTTAACAGCCCAAATTAAACTATATAAATCCACAAGTCCAGTAAGTGCAACAAACCCCAAGCACAAAAATCATGAAGAACACTCCACCAATGCACATTATAATTAAACTGCACAAATTTGATGATAAAAACCTTAAATTAAAAGCAGCAGAGGTTTTAAAAGATAAGAATGACAGCAGACTTCTTGTCAGAAACAACACAATCCAGGAGACAGTAGAGCAACAACACCTTTAAAACTAGAGTTTTAGGCCCAACAAAAATACCTTTCAAATATAGATTCAAAAATCCTTCTCAACAAGGTAGCCTTGTACACATTGCTAAAAGGATTTTGGATTTTTATCTTCAAAGTAACTGTAAGCCACTAGTAGATTCTAAATGATGAGTTGCATTTTAGGAAAGACACATTAACTTTCTGAGAAGAACAGATTGGGCTTGGGGGACAAGGGGCCATATCCCCCATTGGGGGACAAGAGCAAAGGAAGCATAAACTTGTTCACAAAATCAAAGAATGTTGACATCGACTGGGGTCGTAAAAGTGGGTATGGAGAACAGTGCACTGATTAGAAAAATATCTAGAAGACAGTTATTCAAAGACTTGGTGCCTGGACGTGAGGTTTGAGGAAGAGGAAGGAGTCAAGAATGATTCCTGTTGGGGGCGCCTGGGTGGTTCGGTCCTTTGAGCGTCTGCCTTCGGCTCGGGTTGTGGTCCCGGGGTCCTGGGATCGAGCCCCGGGTCGGGCTCTCTGCTCTACGAGAGGCCTGCTTTTCCCTCTCCCACTCCCCCTGCTTGTGTTCCCTCTCTCACTGTGTCTCTCTCTGTCAAATAAATAAATAAAATCTTTAAAAAAAAAAAAAAAATGATTCCCGTTTCCAACATGAGCAACTATACTTATAATTTTATCCACCTGAAAAAATTATTTAAACCAATTATACACTATCTAAACTGTAACAGAACCCATCAGAGTAAACTATTCTAAATACTGCATTTAAACTAAACAATTCACTGTGTAAAAGTTGCAAATAAAAACCAAACAGCACTTTTTTGTAGGAGAAAAGATACAGGCATGAGCTTTGTTCATCTGAAATTTGCACTGAGTTCAATCTTGCATTGACACAGTTGCTATTGTTCCTTATGGAAAATAGTAAAAGCATGATTTCTAGGAGTCATCTGATGAGATACTGAAGTGCCTTTACAAAACAGTTGCTTCTACAGGCAAAATCACTGTAATGGGGCTGTACCTTTAAAAGAAATCATAATTCTCATGCGGCATTTAAAATGGCTGCAAATTTTTGATAATCTCTCCTAGTTCAGAAACCTTGCTTCCTATGTTTCTATCCTCACAGATAGGAATCTATTGGTGAAAGAATTTTTAAAGGTCTTAAGTAGTAACAACAAACGTTTGCCGTGGATTTACAAAGTGCTACATACTATATGGTGCGTTAAGTACCTTACATGATAATTTCATTCAACCTTAAAAACTCCATGACTCATGGAACACTACATCAAAAACTAATGATGTAATGTATGGTGATTAACATAACATAATAAAATAATAAAAAAACAAAACAAAAACAACAAAAACTCTATTAGGTAGTTGTTATTCCCAATTAACAGATGAAGAAATTAAGATGCACAGAGTTTAAGTAATTTGCCTTAGATTATGAAGCTAGTAAATTGCAGAGCCAAGGATATGAACCCAGATAAGGTCTGACCTCAATCCCTGGACTCTTGAGAAGTTCATCTTTAAACTTCAAAAATCTTCCCGCACATTAGGATATATATAATTGATACACTGATTTTGTGTGGGTACATACTTTCCATGTAATACCTAAGTTTCTAAATTATTTCCTTCTAAAAATTCACAAAATGAAGGGGAATGAAAGTACACTTACCATGTGATGAGCACTGACTAAAGTATAGAATCGTTGAAACATTATATTGTATGCCTGAAAATAACACTGCAGGTTAATTCTATTTCAATAAAACAATAAGATAAAATAAAAATTCATAAAATCTTATCATTAAAATGTTCAGGCTTTCAATTTGCCTCAATAGATTCTTCAAAGCAGACGGTTTAAGAGCAAGAATTGTATGCAGGCTATGAGAGTTTTCATTAACGTATGTGTATGCATGTACTGTGTAACAGGGAATGCTGATGAGAGAATCCAAATCATCAAAGGCATAAATTGGCTGAGTACAGACACTAAGGACCTGAAATTGAACCGAGGATCAGGTACCTTGAGTCGTACAACAGACAAACTATCCATGCTTCACTTAGCACTGTGATAGGCAACAGCTCAGATGATTTATGTGGAATCCATGTTGTATGATGGACATGAACGAGTATGTGAATTACATGGCACATTATATGCATGTCTCTTTCCCCAACAACTATACAGTTCTTAGGATTAACTTCAAAACTATAAACGAATTAAAATTTTCTCCACCGTTAACTGAAATTCACAGGTTAAAGGTTATTTTTTTCCCTGAAACAACACAAAAAAAAAGCCTAGAAACTGAAATTCTCCAAGAAAATTCTTTTATTTGGGTTCAACCTAAAATAGTTTAAATTTGATATCTCTTTGCTAGAGAAAAGAAATCTCCAATTGTATAGACTTAATAGAAAAGTACTGAATTTGCCATTTCCAAGAGAGGATATTTTCTTCATGCATCAGGCATCTACCATAGTAACCCAAAAGACTACTTGCAGTAAATATAACTGTCACAGCACTGAAGTGCCCCAAATCAACTTTCCTAACTTAGAAAGTTGTCCTTATGTTCCCACAACGCACGATCTTTAGTCTCCTGACTATTCATATTATTTGAAAACAGTGAAAATACAATTTTTGGCATGCATGCCCCACTGGAAAAAGATTTATTCCTCTGAAAACACCATTCATAAGATTAGGCAGAGCTGAGGGCACCTCTGTGTGTGAACAAGCAGGTAGGTGTCCCATGGTTTCTGCAAGTCCTCTCCTTCCTTAATGGGTCAGTACTGATGCCAGCAAGGAGAGAGTCCAGGCACATGGCTCAGCTTATGACTTAATTTTCCACAGCTAAGAAAAGAAAATCACCAAAATAAGTTAGTTTTAAGACCAACAGTTGGGGTTTCCAGGGCACTTACATGACTATGAACCGAGAACTCTTTACATGAGAAAAACAATAGCAACCACAGAACACCATAGAGAAGAAACACGAACAATTCCCAGGGTCAGAAATGACATACTGCAGTTCATGGGTCTTGGGTTTTCATTCATTCTACCTCTGTGTATTTCCCTGGGTGAGACGATGACCGTTCCCCAGCCCATGCTACTAGATTGACATGAGATTCAAACTTGATTTTGTGTTCCATTCAAGAGCAGTCTATTCTACTTGTGTCAAACAAGAAAACCTAAGCTAAGAAGCCTGTGCACCACCATCAAAATGTCTATTTTACCTCAAGAGTTCTTTCCATGCCACTCTCCAGTCTCCCAATCTCTCTCTCTCTCTCTCTCTCTCACACACACACACAGGATGAAGAGCAAGGATTATAATATTTGGTAATTTTTAAGACTAAGGCAGATGCTACAGAGTACTGGTCCCACTTACTCTTATATTAAATCCTAGAAGATCACTTATAACACCTGAGACAGCAGAAAGGATAACGACTCGTGTGATATTGTAGATTAAGGGATTCATTGTCAGTCCATAGAGTCTAAATGGTGTGTCCAGCTCCTACAAAAACAGGAAAGAACAGAGATGAGATCCATGGCCTCTCGATGGCCCCCAGTGATTTCTGGGCTGTTTTTTAGGTCTTGGGTGAGGATGACTACATCAAGCCATCTTTCCTTCATGTTCAATAGCTGCTTTCAAAAAACCTGTAAGGGACTTTCATCTACTTTTCCACTAGCTAAGTGTTTAAAGGTGGGTTTGCATGCTATGTTATTTGTGATTTTTAAAAAATCTTAATTTGAAAAATGTGACAGACGTCAGCAATAACCAGAACCTGGGTAACGAGATGAGAAATTTTCTTCTATATAGTCATTAACCCCAAACTATCAAGTTGGCATTTTGAATGTACACAGCCTGGCATCTATCTGTTACTATGGTCTCCTCCAATAAGTAAAGCATTGATTTAAGTGCTAGTAAAAGTGTATCACAGGGTGTTACTTACTTTCAATAACTTGGTGGACAGCTTTAATACATTATTTACTAGAGTAAGCTGTTCTTTCTTATTCGGCTTTTTCTCCATCTTAAGATATAAATTAATCTAAGGGCAAAAGGAGAGATTTAGGTAAATGTCCAGAAAAAGATAGGTACATACTGCATTAAGTCTGGCAGATTCGAGAGTAATATTTTCAAATAAAATAAATTTTGAAATTCCTGCAGTTATTTCTATAGAACACGTATGTCACATACCCTACCCCCCAGCCCAGTCAGTCACATCTGGCAAAGAAAAGCCACTTAGTGGATTTAAAAAAAAAAAAAAAAAGTAACTTAAATATCAAAACAATGAAAGTATAATACCAATTATAACAATTAACATGTGCATCCCTTCAGTTCAAAAGCTCTGCCTTACTCCTTTTGGTGTCCCCCACATAATCTAACATCCTTGGAAACACTAATGGGATGTAAGAAGATAGCTGCTGATTTTCACTTGCTATATTTCCTTATTTTTTCTCTGCTAGGAAATATTCTCCACTATAATTCTAAGGCAAAAAAAGAAAATGTAATGATACCAAAATGTTTTTATTTATAACTTATGGATAAACATGAAATCAAAAACAAACAAAACCCCTTTATACTACTCTGTATTTATAGGAAACATTTCCCAGTCTTAAAATCCAGTCACATACTAAAGAGCAAGCATTTTCCAAACACTGAATGTATTCTATGGCTGATATAGAAGAAATTCAAGAAGCTTATTAAACATGCTTAAATGACAAGTACTATAAAGATCTAATACTTGATGTGGAAGATGAGATCAAAAACATGCTCCATTACCACCAGTAAAGATACCTTTATAATATACAAAATACTTTCAGTCCATAAGATCTTAATTCTTACAATCTTGGGAACAGGTGGAGAAGATTATTACCCTCATTTTATGAAGAGGAAACACTTATATAGTAGCACATATTGTAGCAGAGTGACTTGTAAGTTCATACAGCTAGAAAGTGCTAAGCCTAGACGCAACCCTGAATCTTCTGCACAGATCTTATTATGCCATCTCTAACCACAGAACCAAACTGACAAGGACAAATCAATACCTGCTCAGTAAGTAATATTGAAACATTGCTGTATTTCTTATTGGTTTCAGACCCCAGTGAAGCCAGACGCAGTAAGAAAAGTAGTAAAGCTGTTTCCCAGATCAAAAACTCCCAATTATAAGCATCATTCAGGAAAGTTTTATGCCCTTGGAGAACCTATACAAAGGACCAAAAAAAGTTAAGTTTTTCATTTGTCTCAAGTTACTCCTTTAGCAATTTAAAAAGATTTATAAGTTACCAATATTTTATACTCAAAGCAGGAGAGTTTTAGTACTCATATGAAGCATTCTCTATTTTATCACTATTTCTCTAAGTTTTCTGGTTTTTCCCTTTGCATGAAAGACAGCAAAAGTCTGGAAGTAACAAAGAAGGAAAACATACAACAAGTAAAATAAGACAAAGACATTTCCAGCCTTTTAACCAGTAGTGTGCCTACTCATGATTATGTGGTGACCATTTCTCAAAGTATTAAGTTTGCATTTATATGACTAGTAGAGCTTCCTAAAACATAGAAAATCCTGAGGATTGGGTTCTTTACTCCATTTGAGGAGTAGTAACAACAACAAACAGAAGCAGCAGTTACCAGTTATCAAATACCTATTATGTGTCAAGTTTTCTGGTAAAAGTCTTTGGTTTTTTTCAAAATTTATTCAAGTAAAGCCCAAGGTAAAATGGAACTGACTGAAAAAGTATACAGAGAACCCTAACTGAAACCAAATGCTGGCCTTTGGAAAACCAGGAAGTCCCAGAGCAGCTCCCTTCTCCATCTCTCTTCCTCGAGGGCCATTTGGGTTCACATCACCACTCCTCTTAGCTAATTCTGTTGCCTTGCAAGACCCTTGGTTACTGCTCCCCCCAACTTTGACCTGCTCCAGCTTTGGTTTATCATAGCACCCTACTGGCCCCACTGACCCCCAAACCTTTCTTCTCCAAAGTCCACCACTATTATCTCAGCTTTTCAGTTCTAAGTCCCAAAAGAGGGATACATTTAGCTTAGCCTGGGTCAAGTGTTCACCCCTGCCAATCAATTATAACTGAGGGATGAAAGTAGCAGCTAGTTGCAACCTAGGCCCACCTCTTCAGCAGGGTGGTTTGTTGCGTAGCAATAGGTAACACACAAACCACAGCCAAATGGCTATAAAACAAAACACAAAGAAAAACTCTTAAAAAAGACATTAGGACATTTTAAAGGACATTTAAAAGGACAAAAGTACATTTTAAAAGAGCAGCAATAAGACAAACAGCTGACTTCTCAAGATAAAACATGGAAATCAGAAGAAAACAGAATCCTAACAGTACTGAAAGTAACTGGCAACCTAGAAACGTATACTCACCAAAAGCATCCTTTAAACAAGAAAGTGATAAAAGGCATTTTTCAAACAAAAACAGAATTCATCACCAAGCAGTTTATTCAAACAGGAGGAAAATAATCCCAGAGAAAAACAGAAATGCAAGAACTAATGAAAAGGGTAAATACGTAGGTAAATATAAATGAATAACTGACTACAAAAAATAATAATCTTGTGGGTTTAAAATATATGTAAAATTTAAATGAAAGACTAATAATGGGTGAATGGGTAAATGAGATAAAGTGTTCTAAGGTTCTAGCATTATCAAGGGAGCAGAAATAAATAATTTATTGGACTATAATAAGCTAAGGATGTATGTTGTAATCTCTGAGGTCAGTAGTAGTAAAAGAACATATAACAAGTTAACAGAGATGATTAAATAGAATACTATAAAATATTAGATTAATAAAAGATGGCAAAAAAGGAGAGAAAAAGGAAAATTAACAGGTAGACCAAATAAGAACTAAATAGTATTTGTATTTATGGTAATTACATTAAATGTAAATGAGACAGACAATCCAAAACACTAAGACTGTGAAGCTAGATTAAAAAAAAAAAAAAGGATATATTGATTACAGGAAACATGACTCAGATATGAAGACAAAATAAATTAAAGGGTGGACAACGGTAACATGCAAAAACTAATCAAAAGACAGCTGGTGTGGTTAATATCAAATAGAGTAGACTTTAAGTTAAGAAACATTAGATTCAGAGACATTTCATAAGATCATAAAAGATAAAGACAGCCTGACACTTTTCTAGGTTAAAGAAGACTAAAGAGACAGGATAACTAAATGCACCATGTGGTCCTGGGTTGAGAAAAAGAATAACTATGAAGGTCATAAAAGTCAGCTTCAAGATATCTGAAGTGAAAATTGACAGAAATAAAAGGAAAAAAAGAGAAATTAACCATCATAGTGGAATTGAACACACCTCTGCCAATGGCTGAGAATAAGCAGACCAAAAACATGAGTAAGGATGTAGGAGATGCAGGCAACGCAACATATCTAATTTACGTAGAGAGAATGTTGCTCACCCAAACAACAGAATAAAAGTTCGTTCAAAGCGCTGATGGGGATTTAATGAAACAGACCATATGCCAGATAATAAAGCAAGCCTCTACAAATTTCAGAAGAGTGAAAATATTCAGAATATGTTCTCTGACCACAGTAGAATTAAGTTAAAACTCAATAAATGGAAAAATACAAGAATAAGCCTGTAACTTCTTATAGTGAAGAAAGCACAAAGGTCCACCTGGTAAAAAAAGGTACAGGGACCTATTGAAAGTATTCAGGAGGGAGCTTCAAAGGTCTCCGACTGGCTAAATCTGGGACAATATAGGCATTAAAAGAAATAGAGAATCAATTACAATCTATTGGATAAAAATCAGAATATATGAGTCCATAATGGAAGGAAGGAAGGCAGGAAGGCAGGAAGGCAGGAAGGAAAGGAAAGGAAAGGAAAGGAAAGGAAAGGTAAGGAAAGGAAAGGAGGGAGGGAGGAAGAAAGAAAGGAAGAAAGGAAGGACGAAGAAACAAAGGAAAGATCAACCATAGAGTGACAACTAACAAATGTGTGGAAGGAAAGATGGAGTTAGAAAAATCACTATTTTGGGCACCTGGGTGGCTCAGTTGGTTAAGCGACTGCCTTCCGCTCAGGTCATGATCCCGGAGTCCTGGGATCGAGTCCCACATCAGGCTCCCTGCTCAGCGGGAAGCCTGCTTCTCCCTCTGACCCTCTCCCCCCTCATGCTGTTTCTCTCTCTCTTTCTCTCAAATAAATAAAATCTTTAAAAAAAAAATAAAAATCACTATTTTGTAACCCTTGTGACATGACAGCCTTATTATCAATCAAAAATTGCCAACTAAAATTAGAGTGATCTTAGAGTAATGAGAATTACTTTATTCTCATTTCAAAAGTAAGGAAAATTAACAAGAATTCAAAATAGCAAAAGAAATTTAGATAATTTAAAAAAATAGATATTTCAACACAACCATGCTAGTACCTTGCTCTTGAGAAATAAATTTTTGTCTCTCTCACACACACACACACACACACACACACACACATCTAAAATAGTGAACCATATTAGAATTTCCATTTTTCATTAAAACAAATATGAAACTCTTACCTGGGCACAGCAAATGAAAGCAATTGAAAGTGTCAGCAAGAAGACTGAAGATACAACCACATCAACTGAACGCTGTGGACCCCGTCTCTGTGGAGACACAGAAGTTAATGTCTAAGATTACAGTTGGAGACAGCAATGGCCCTCACATCGTTCACATTCTGAATCTAACTACATTAATGTGAAAATAAATGTTTATAAGAAGTTTCTGATGGAGACGAACCATGAGAGACTATGGACTCTGAGAAACAAACTGAGGGTTCTAGAGGGGAGTGGGGTGGGGGGATGGGTTAGCCTGATGATGGGTATTAAGGAGGGCACGTACCACATGGAGCACTCGGTGTTATACGGAAACAATGGATCGTGGATCACCACATCAAAAACTAATGACGTAATGTATGGTGATTAACATAATAAAAAATTAATTAAAAAAAAGAAGAAGTTTCTGGCATAGGATTTTAACACATTTTGGACATGTTTAACTTCAAACACTGAAATTCATGCTGTTCCAAATTAAGGGTGTGAGTGATTCACTGATGTATTTTCAGCTGGAATATTTTCCAAAATGTCAGAGAAAGATGCAACTTTCAATTTATGATTCTGCCCTAGGAATTTAAATTGTCTTTTCCCTTTCTAAGCTCTTTTTTACTGACCTCTACCAACTCAGCAGATAGATCACTTCCAACTTGGAGTCCAGCATATCTGTCGGCCACTGATATAATCTGTCCAGTGCATAGAACTTAACTACAGTGCCCACTGAGTATCTGCTGCCAGCAAATTTCAGTGAGCAGGTTCCTGCATATTCTCGCACACACTCTATGGTTAGTCAAATGAAACTCACCTTTAGAAAGGAACGCAGTGATAACCATATCTTAATGTTCTCCACTTTTTTAAGTCTGAAATGAGGTATTTCATATTTCCTAGCTTTCCTGGCAGAGGTAATATGGCTGAAGAGTTTTGCAAATAAAAATCTCTAGAGGAGGTTTAAAAAAAAAATCACAAAGTAAAAGTACATGTGTGTCTCTGTGTATATATTTATATAATTGTAAACAATATTCCCAGTATATAAACAATAATAAAAGGATGAAATTCTAATCAGGGATCACTTAGATCAAGTCAACAGCTCATTACCCTGTTGCTTCCAAAGCACATCCCATTGTAATCTATGTCTCATAATATGGTACACTCTTGACATTTTCAAGGAATATTCTTGGGAGACCTTTGTGAATCCCCAACTTCAGAAACACAAATGTTTATACAGAATTATGGTTTAGACTTTCCATTCAAAATCATGTTTTTTGCACATATCACCAAGATATCAAGTCCTCAAATCCTAATTCTAATCAAAATTCAATAACTCTATTTCTCACTTGACCATTTCCCACTGAAATATTTTGGCTTAGGGAATAACTACATATGTTACGAGTGAACAAGCACAAAGGCACACTGAGGCACAGGTGCTATGCAGTCTGCTAGGCTCAGTCCCTGCCCAAGCCACTTACTCCTACACATGAGCTCAGCAAAATGCCAGATTACAACATGTCATTTGTGAATAATCAATATCACGAGTGTTTAACGCACAAATACAAAAAGCCCACTCATCAATCCTTCATTGCTCACATTAACTTTTGGAGAGAGAACAAATCAAGAGAACAAAGTCAACTCCATGGAAATATCATACGCAAAAGGAGAGGCAAGAAATTCTACTTAATTCTATACTGACCTGTTTATATGTTCTCTCTGCCACACACATCATGAAAAAAAAAATCCAAGTAAGACACAATCGTTCAAAAAAATTAATCATAGACAAAATAATAATAGGTGTAACAGGTGGTGCCCCACAAAATAGAGTCATGATCTCCTCAGCTGAAATGGACTTTAGCTGGTCAAGGCTCTTCTCACGGAAAAGTCGATGTAAAAAAGGAAAAAATGCTAATCCAATGGTGACGACATTTCCCAGCATCTGATAACCTACTCCTTGCTGATATGCATTAACCTGGGAATTAATTTAAAATGCCTATCATTATTACACAGTTAAACAGAGTTACGAAGCAGTATTTACCAAGTACTACTTAGATTATTAAAAACTAAATCTGTTTTATAGCTAAAAGAAGTACAGATTTATGACTCTTTGATTTCATTAAAAATCAGGCTTGACTGAGATAAGGAATATTTGCAGAGTGTACGTGAATAATTGATCATGTTCACAGAGGACTTTGTAACAGATAACAAAAATATACTACCAAGTATAGATGCTAACTACAAAACTAAGAAAATATATATTTGTTTCAGAAGCAGAGTCAGTGTTCTGATCACTGAATAGATCCTGTGAAATAGCTGATCATTAAAACAGCTTTTCTGAAAAGTTTGAAAACTCATGAAATCTTACCCTGCTCATGATGATGCCACTTATTTCCAACACAGACATATCCATCTTTTTGCACTCATTCCCTTCCCAGATGATTGCACTAACTCGATCAGAGGCAGGACTTGAGTTCTGAAGCCAGAATAAGTGGTTCTAAAAAGAAAAACATAAAACTATTTCCATCCACCCTTCTTTCTTTCCTCCGTTGGCTTTCTCCCCCATTGTTCAGTTTCAGGCCACATTCACCAGTGCTGGACCCTCATCATTCTACTCTCTCCTTCCCAGAGCTCATCGTGCCCATGGCTGCCTCCATGATGCTCATCTCTGGTCCCTTCTTCTTCAGTAAGCCAATTTCTTACCTGGAGAGAGGCTAAATGTCTTCTGTGATGACGGGAAGCAGGACTCCAGGATCTTCAAGGTGGCTTCCCTGTCTAAAGGTCTGGAAGTGAGGCTAAGCTTGGTGTATTCGTGGCATGTTAAGGAGAAAAGTATTTCTAGAGCAATGTGACCATACCGGAGGTGGCAGCAAGTTAGGTAGGAGAGCTGCCAATAGGCCTTACATGTTACATAAATGACTGAGGAGTTAAGCCTTTCTCTGGCCTAATCAGGCACAGAAAAGCATAGAAAACTCAGAGGCTTTAGAAAGCTCAAGATTAAAAAAAAAAAAAAAAAAAGCACCATTTCCTTCTGCCATATAAATTCTTATTCTTCAAGTACCAACTCAAGTCCCATTTCACCAATATAGTCAGCTCATCGCCACAAGCCTCACTACTCTGCCCTCCTCTGAAATTAAAGACCCTTAGAGTCTATACCAGACAAATTAGCATGTAATTATATGCTACTTTTCTAATGTCCTCTACTTACTTCCCCTATAATCATCTTGTCCTCAAACTAAAATATAAATTTCTAAAAAAAAAAGGATCACATGGTGATTTCTTCTCTTTCTACTACAATGCTTAGCATAATGCTGATGAACATTTATTGATTTATTCATTGATGATGCCAAAAAAATGTATGAAGTGCCGACTATGTAACATGTGCCACAGATACAATGGAGAACAAGATAGACGCTATCCTTGACATCAAGGAGCTTACAGACTGATGGAAACATGATTCAATAAAGTTACTACATGGCATGATAAGGGAAGGAAAGAGGGCTTCAGGAGCAAATGAGAAAGGCTTCCTAGGGAAGTATCATTCAAGCCAAGATCGGAAAAAGAAAAAGGAGTGCGCCAGAGGAACGAGTATCAGAGAAAAGTGTGTTCCGGGCAAATAAGCCAGAGGCACATGGGGAACGGTACAGCTCTGAAAGAAGTTCAACTGTGGTAAAGTAGAACATGTGACAGCAGGGGGAGGAATGATCAGGGATGAGACTGTATCAGAGCAAATAAAGAAACAGAAGCAAATAATCCCAATGGGGGGAAATAGCAGTTAAAGGATTTTAAGGGGAATGACATCATCGCGGCTACAGTATGGAAGAGCAGATGAAGGGAGCAAGCCCACAGAAGCTGTTAATGATCCAGACAGCCCCAAGGAGGGGAGACACCAGTAGACAGACAGATATTATTCAGTGGAGTCAAGAGGATGTGAGGACCGATTAGAAACATGCTGGGGAGGGTGGGGTCTCCAAGGTTTCTGCATCAGATGGTCAGCGGTGGCATTCAAAAATACGGGGAATAAAAGAAGAACAGGGTAGGTAGGGGAATTGGGAAATGATGAATTCCTTTTGATGTGGTGAGTTTCAGATTACCTTATGTAGGCCTTAAAATTATGCTGAAAATCCCAAAAGTGCAAAGAAGGTCAAGATCATCAGGATGCTATGCATAACTACTGAGGGCTAATGTAATTTAGATGAATCCTCAGACTGAATGTAAAGAATATTTAGATTCAAGCTTTGATAGCAAAATTGAAAGAAAAAAGGCTTGAAGCATTAATGAGAAAGTGTATGTTGTTTCTGGTTAGTCTTTAAGAATTGTGTACATCTAGGGCGCATGGGTGGCTGAGTTGTTGAGAGTCTGCCTTTGGCTCAGGTCATGATCCTGGGGTCCTGGGACCGAGCCCCGCATCGGCCTCTCTGCTCGGCAGGAGGTCTGCTTCTCCCTCTCCCACTCCCCCTGCTTGTGTTCCCTGTCTCACTGTCTGTCTCTGTCAAATAAATAAATAAAATCTTTAAAAAAAAAAAAAGAATTGAATACATCTAATGAGGCAAGTTTTTTTTCATGAAAATGTGTAACCTAAATCAGTGGTACCCTAGAGTCAAGAAAATTCACTAATTCAACAAATGAATATCCACCACCCAGTATTTATAAATCATTGTGGAAATATTTAGCCTAAAGAACAACAACCAAAACAGAAGAAATCATGATCATTGCCACCAAACATCTGAAATGTTGATTTGAGAACCACTTCTACCCATTCAATCTATCCAGCAGCGGAAAAAGTTCTCTCATGAAGTAATAATCACTCCAGCTCTAGAAGTATTTAAGCAGAGGCCACTGATCATCTGATCGGGTACAAATAATAATGCTAACATTTATTGGGTGCTCACTCTTTGCCAGACATTGTGCTAAGCAATTTATTACCTCATTAGATCTATCACAATAGTCCCAGGAAGTAGTAACTATTATTACCACGTGAGAATTCCTACCTCAGTTGTAAGGTTCAAATACCTTCTAAGGAATCTCTAATTCCAGACTACCTGATTTTGTGATATTAATATAAATCCTAAAATTAAAAGCATCACTTGGTTTTTACAGTATTAGAGAACCAAGCAATGCCATTTCTTAGTAATTCATATATAACACCGTGATGTCTACAAAAATATGAGGTTGATGGACCAAACAACCCTGCTCACATAAAATGAACATTAAGGATCATTCTAAGGAAAATAATGAGAAAAAGTATTATGAAGAAAAATTTAGGTTAGGGCAACTCCAGAGTACTCCCCACTGAGTTCTAATCCCAACATTTTCACTTACAGACTATGTTCAATTTCCTCATCTCTAAATTAGAGATGATAATAGTATCTACCGTATACGATTATGATAAGGTCAAATGAGATAATACAGTACCTGGCCTGTAAATACAGTGAGTATTGGCTATTATTACCATCGCCTTTACAGACCTGCTGAAAAACATCTTCTTTGGGGTCACGTTTGGTCGCTGAGTGAAGGGTATTCACATGGGCCCCCTCACTGTCACTGGTGACAGACGAGCGGCACTCTGGGCCATGCAGCAGGTCGTCCCATAGCATATCCTCCGTCTCCGAGTCATGGCGGGTGCTTTCCGAGTCTCTTCTCAACATGTTGAGGCTTCGAGAGCCACCACTCATGCCCGACCTAGAGCCCTTTCAAGGAAAACAGAACACCAAAACTATATTTTTTTCATTCATTTTTAAAAGCAATCATATATCTGAAATAAAAGTAAAAGAAGTTATCTGTGGTGATGGCTGGCAAGCTTTCTTACGTTGACCCCCACAAGGCTTCATGTAACAATAATACATTTTAACATCTCAATGTTGAATTCTGATGATTCTCTAACAAGCAGGACTCTAAAAGGACTCTCTCTAAGAAGTTTTTGCCAAATTATGAGATGGTTCCACTCAAGTTCCCTGGGATGACAGTGACCTCTGCAAGCACATCCCAAGGATCTACCCTGGATATTGGTGTGGCCAAGCCTTCTGACATACCCAAAGTGTCCCCTACTCTATATACCGTGAGCGTGACTGCAGCTCTAGTCACATCCCAGGGACCTGGCCAAACATGGAAAGGACAGTCACACCAAGAAAAGGATGCACGATGCAGCTCTTCTGCAGTACAAACATAAATACGCAAGTTTTTCCACAACCCTGATGGCCTTGTCAATCGAAACAACAAAAAAAATCACATTACCACTATCTATCCCGCTCACCTCTGAATGATAACCTTCCAAATGGACAATATGCCCATGAGCTGCATCATGAGATTTGCTGCTCCCACCTCTCAGGGGTCCTTTCTCAAAAATCTGTCTTCATCAGCATTAGTGCCACTTAACAAAGGAATGATGCTTAAGAATAAGCTTCATATTCCAAGTAAATATTAGGAAGCCTTTTGGTCCTCCAGGGACTGAGGAAGCTCTTGCTGAGCATCATCTCATCCAGGATGCTTTTAAGATTAGAGTCAAAGTGAAACAGAGCTCCTTCGCTTTCTGGGGGTGAGTAGCCACATGAAAGCTTCCAGATAGGTAGACAGACAGTTGGTGGCAGGGGAGGCCAGGCAAATATAAGCACAACTTTAGGACAACCAATTAAAGAAGCCATGGATGAAGTTATTACACTCGGGACTAGGCCTTGAACAGGGACCTGTCGAAAGGATACATTACCTGACTGAAGCCCGCTGATTCAAATTCCGATTCGACCAGACTATCCGAATCCCGTGTAATGTGACACCACGTGGGAGTGGTTTTCTTTACCTGCCAAAAATGAAGACAACAAACAAAAGGAAAACATGTCCAATATCTCGTTACTATTCAATAATTTAGGAGTTAATGCCGATACTTTCACAAACAAAAATTACCTGAGTGTTTAGGTGCCTGGTAAGTATTGATTTTCTATTCTTAACTTCACAGCCGTTGTCACTTGAGGCCCCTTCCACACTCCTGCGCAACATCATCATCTGCGTCCGGGCTTCACCGTCCTCCTCACTTGACAGATCATCTGAAATCCCATTACCCAGACGCCTGAAAGCCTCCTACAAAGAGAACAGCAATTTCTTCACAGGGGACAGCCCAAAATACTCTAGTAAACTGCACATATGAAAACAAAAAAAGCATGTAAAACGAAGAAATGATGAAAGTAAACCAAAACTGAACAAGCCTATATATGACTTGGGTCTCAATGAAGAAAAACAGTGAACTCTCTTGGAACTAAACAGGCTCCCTGACATATTACGTAGAGGTTAGAAGCACAGGCCTGCATCTGGGTCCCGGGCCTTCCACTTACTAGTGATGTAACCAGAGGCAAGTAACTAGCCTGAGGCTCCACTTCCTCATCTGAACAGTGATGGTAATAAAAGCACCTATCTCACAGAGCTGTGGAGACAATTAGACAACTTACTACGTGTAAACAGTGCCTGGTTGCAGTAATGGCTCAAGAATATTAGCTAGTTTTGTAATGACTAAACACCACAGTCTAACAAATGAGAAAATATTTCAAGACTATACAATGGAAGTGTAGTTTTAGAAATAGAACATCTCTGCTACACCTAGAAAATAGTTTCCCAAACCTCTATCATATATATTCTTAACTGCATCTCTGGAATACAACACAGCGGCCTCAACACTGATCTGTTGATGAAACCTACCAGCCTACTGCTAAAGGCTGGGTCAGCAGCTGTTGAAATAACAAGCTCTAGTCCTAGAAATTAAGAGAATAAACTATAGCCTTCATGTGTTATTCTCCTTTTCGTGTCCTGTGGTTTTACATCTCACTTATTTGTTAAGATAAATTACACAAACCTAGTATCTGATATCTCTAGCAGAGTCTAAGAACAGCAAAATTTTACACAGGAAAGAAAAGATTTTGTTATATATAAATATATGTGTATATATATATAATCATCTAAATCTTACCCTGTGGCACTTATCTCCATCTGAAAATTTTGCTTTCTCTCTTGTTTGCCACATTCTAATCTCTGGTCGACACTGTTTCTTCTTAATGATAGGATGCAGACAACTTGAGTCATTGTCAGTTTCAGTCCCTTTGTTACATATTAATTTTACTCTTTTAATCCTAATTTTAAAAAAGAAAAAAAAAGATTACTAGCTTGTTTTCTGAAAGTACTATCTTTCATGAAATCATTTGCTTTTGAAGAATTCAAGTTGATCCTTGAATAACACGGGTTTGAACGGCAGGTTCCACTTATTCGTGGATCTTTTCAAAAAATATAGTACAGCATTATAAATGTATTTCCTCTTCCCAATGATTTTCTCAATCACATTCCTTTTCCTCTAGCTCACTTTATTGTAAGAATACAGTACATAATACATATAACATACAAAATATGTGTTTATCAACTATTCATGTTACTAGTAAGGCTTCCAGTCAACAGGCACCCCTAGCCCCTGCACTCAAGGGTCAACTGTATGTTATTCTGGAAATCAAGAAAATTCAGAAACCACATTTTTCAGGCTTCCAGCTTGCCTAAGGGTATAGGAAGCCAGAATACAGGTATCTCTAGTCTCCAATTAATATTGAGAGTAAGCCTCTTCTTTTCAGTTTTGCAAGGAAGTGGGTTCAGTCTTCACTTTCCCTCTCAAACACAGTGCCAATGCCTAACTCACATCCCCTGTCTATGCCACTCAGAGAAACATCTTCCCTCTTCTGTCCTTCAAAGACCAGCAATTCTTGACTCCTTCATGACTCCTGCTGACTACTTCCCCCCTGAATAATCACTCCGTCTGCTGAACTGCATGGCCTTTAGTCAGCAGGTAACTACTTACGATATTTTTACATTGCTGTGATTGCATCTGATTAGACAGTAAAATCACCGAGAACAGGGTTGCCTGGTATACAGCACAACATTCAGCACAAAGGACCCAAACTAAAGAGTGTAACCTAGCTTTAGAAAAGTATGTGAATATACAGGCATCCCCCACTTTTTCCAAAAGTTCACAAAAGCAAAATAAAAGTTTGCTTTTATGAAAGACCTACATTAGGACCAGTGTTTGCTAACCGGAAGAACTCTGAGGAGGATTTTTGCTTTCATGAGAAAAGGTGGAAAGTAAACTAGCAATCGGCATTTGTTTTGCAGCACGCTCGCCAGCAGCCAGGGTGGCCTCTTGGAGTTCCTTCAGCCCGGGAGCTACACTCAGCTTCTCAGCATCAAGCCACGCCCCCAGAGCTTTTTTTTTTTTTTTAATTTTATTATGTTATGTTAGTCACCATACATCATTAGTTTTGATGTGGTGATCCATGATCCATTGTTTTCGTATAACACCCAGTGTTCCATGCAGTATGTGCCCTCCTTAATACCCATCACTGGACTAACCAGTCCCCCCTCCCCCCTCCCCTCTTAAACCCTGTTTGTTTCTCAGAGTCCATAGTCTCTCATCATTCATCTCTCCCTCCAATTTCCCTCCCTTCATTTTTCCCTTCCTTCTCCTAATGTCCTCCATACTATTCCTTATGTTCCACAAATAAGTGAAACCATATGATAATTGACTTTCTCTGCTCGACTTATTTCACTTAGCAAAATCGCCTCCAGTCCCATCCATGTTGATGTAAAAGTTGGGTATTCATCCTTTCTGATGGCTGAGTAATATTCCATTGTATATATGGGCCACATCTTCTTTATCCATTCATGTGTTGAAGGGCATCTTGGTTCTTTCCACAGTTTGGCTATTGCAGACATTGCTGCTATGAACATCGGGGTGCATATGGCCCTTCTTTTTACCCCAAAGACACACTACATCTGTGTCTTTGGGGTAAATACCCAGGAGTGCAATTGCTGGGTCATAGGATAGCTCTATTTTTAAATTTTTGAGGAACCTCCACACTGTTTTCCAAAGTGGCTGTACCAACTTGCATTCCCACCAACAGTGTAAGAGGTCTTGTCACTATTGTTCAACATAGTACTAGAAGTCCTAGCAACAGCAATCAGACAACAAAAAGAAATAAAAGGTATTCAAATTGGCAAAGAAGAAGTCAAACTCTCTCTTTTTGCAGATGACATGATACTTTATGTGGAAAACCCAAAAGACTCCACCCCCAAATTACTAGAACTCACAGAGCAATTCAGTAATGTGGCAGGATACAAAATCAATGCACAGAAATCAGTTGCTTTCTTATACACTAACAATGCAACTGTAGAAAGAGAAATTAGAGAAACGATTCCATTTACAATAGCACCAAAAACCATATCTTATGGTTTTTTACCTCAGAATAAACCTAACAAAAGAGGTAAAGGATCTATATGCTAGGAACTACAGAACACTCATGAAAGAAATTGAAGAAGACACAAAAAGATGGAAAAATATTCCATGCTCATGGATCGGAAGAATAAACATTGTTAAAATGTCTATGCTACCCAGAGCAATCTATACCTTCAATGCCATCCCGATCAAAATTCCAATGACATTTTTCAAAGTGCTGGAAAAAACAATCCTAAAATCTGTATGGAATCAGAAAAGACCCCGAATTGCCAAGGAAATGTTGAAAAAGAAAAACAAAGCTGGGGGCATCACATTGCCCGATTTCAAGCTATATTACAAAGCTGTGATCACCAAGACAGCATGGTACTGGCCCCCAGAGCTTTCAACTGCAGCTGTGAGCATCTGTGCTGTGTCTCAATTTCTTTTGTGCATCTGTTAGCAAGATGCATCCTAAGGTATCAGAAAAGCCTAAGAGAGGCTATTTTTTGGATCTGAGAAGGCTCAAAAATGTTTCCATGTAAATTCATGGTAACTGCTTCTTCACTTTATTCCATTTCAGCCTAGGTTTCATAGGAACAGTCGACTTTTGGAAAGTGGGGGAAACATGTACTTCATCTTCAAAAAAGGAGTGGCAAAAGCACTTTATTTTTGAGTCATAATCATTAATATATGACAAAATAAGTACCTCTTCGAGTCATACTAGTGCTGTCATGACACTGCAAAATCATGAAGGAGACAGAATTTGTCTTGGATCCATTTCCCTTTCTGTCCTACAGACCATCAACACCAGCTTCCTGTACCCCATTTCCAAAGAGGTATCAGCTTTCACACTGAATAATACCTGATCTTTTTAAAATTCTTTTTTCCCCTCAAGATGTTAGCTGAGATGGCTTAAAATATTTACCCTTTCCAAGTATTTATATTTCTGTAAACTTGTGATCTAAAATATCATTAAAGATCAAACAGAATGAAACTTTTATGGTAGACTCTTGGACTTGTGGGTAATCTGACCGACAGTGGAGACACCTGGAGGAAGCAAATCCTTCTAGAACCCTTAATGCTCACACCACAATTATAATATGCTTACACTGTTTTCTCCTACTTAGATTACATACTAGGTTAACACTGATGTGACTATAAAATCAAGTAAACATTCCAGTGTGAGACTTCCCACCTGTTGCCAAAGAGAGTCTCCCAAAAACTGCCAATAAGGGGAAGAGAGTCCAAAGTTTCCACTCTTCTGACTTTATCAGAGGAGTTATTTCCATTTTCTCGGCTCCCATCACCATTGACAGTTTTCCGTAATTTTCTACCAAAAAAAAAAAAATGAACAACTTCAGATTATTCAAGAACTTTTATATTTCTGCTCTAAATATCCCTACAGAAAATGATACCAATGGGTTACGACGTGAAATGAAATATAGTGAATTTCATATAATGAGGGTAAATCATGCAATAATGTTTCTGACTAAAGGGCAAAATTGGATTCCAAACCAGAGTCCTATGCTATCATTTTGTTCAATATTTAAAGAAATCGAACTAATATTCCAAAATATTACTAGAAGAAAATTTTCGCACATATGACTGAGAGTCTTTTTAGGAACACTTAACACCACTAGCAGAAGGAACAATTCCTTTAAATATGAATGGCAGAAATCTATGCATTGGACACACTTCAGAGAACACAAAATAACAGCAACTGATCACTTTGATTGATACATGAAGCAGTTAAAAGATATATCTTATAAATCACAATGGGATGCATCACATGTGATTTCCTTAGAAGTCATTCAATTAATTGAACAGAATTTTCAAGAAATCCTTTTTTTGTAAAAAAAAAAAAAGTCTTGAAAATAACATTCAAAAATAAGAATATGTTGAAATTCATCACACCAAATGAAAACAAAATCTTCTTTAGTAACTGTTTAGGGGAACAAAAATCTACAGATATTCTGAGGAATGATAATATAACTTTTGGAAGGTAATATACCTACATCTACCTAAAAAAAAAAATTAAAACCTTTAACAGTTCCAAAATCACACATAGCACATAACCAATAAAAACATGAAGTGAATTCAATGTGTAGAAATGTCAAATTCATCTCTATTAAAAGCTCAGAATACCTGGAAATCCATTTTTATTATGTACCATTGAAAAAAGGTAAAAATTTTAGTAGCACTAACCTAATGTACTAACATCCTTCTTTATACAGTGAATTTTCACCAAATTTTGATTGAGACTGTATTTTGAAGAATGTGTTTTCAACATCACTATTTAAGGTACATTTTAATAAAGTACAATATAATGTCAGATTTTTCCTCTTAAACAACTGTACTGAATGACAAAAATCACACCTGGGATTAAAAGGTCATGAAAAGGTTTCCTGTCATCGGGAAGAAAAGCGAAAGCCAAAAAATAATTTAAAAGACATGCAAAACAGGAAGATTTGTTATTAATTTCATCAAAGATTTTGTAAGCGTGTACAATGCCTCTCCCAGAAAATACACAACTACAAATGTAATTTCTCATCTTACCTTCTTCTCCGATTTCCATTGTTTCCCGATGGCCTTGTTATCTGAGTAGAAACAATTTGACAGTGGACAGTTCCCATGAGTAACATAAGGCACAAGGGTCCAAGTACTTCACTTACATTCACAATAGGCATCATAAAATATAACACGAGTGCTATAACTGAAAAGAAGAGGTTTCAAAATGTAAAACATAAAGGCTCGTCTTTATATCTGATCCTAGCGACTGCACAAACTATTGCTACAAAAATCTATCGATTTAAAACGTACCAGCTAAAAGCACATAATTGTCTACAGTGCAATCCACCTGCACATCAGTTGAGTGAAAACTTGAAGCCTTAGGCCACAGAGCAAGAGAAGAATAATGTGTTTGAAGGATTTGCTTTCCTGGCAGTATAATAATCTAGATATTTCAAAAGGCTCCCCACCACAAAACAGCTAGATGCTGTACGATACACACCAGGAAGTGTTGTTCTGCTCAGAGGAATGGTATTTTCGAAGGCCCACACTTGTACTAGTAGCAATTAGCAAAGCTGGGATTTGAACCCAGGTGACTGCATATGAACTGTCCAAAGAAATCAATGGTGAAAGACACCCGAAAACATCAAAAATTACATCCAAAAAAATCCAGATACAATTTCATAGATGAGTTCTTTCAGACTTTAACATAAAGATAATTCTTGTGATATATAAACTATTCCTATGTGAAGAAAAAGCTAGCCAATTCATTTCAGGCCCTAACACCCTATCACCCAAATATAACAATGACAGCACCCAAACAATAAACCACAGGCCTTGCTGGCTTGTGAATGTGGATATAAATTTCCTACTTAAAAGCAGGTGCCGTGAATGAAGGGATTTTTGTCGATTTGGCTCACTGCTATAGCTAGCACATGATGGATACTTAATATTTGTTGAATGAGTAACTAAAATACTATCAACATAAATTTGAATAAATCACCAAGAGTATGCAGGGTTTATGCTGGAAGGAAAAATCTATCTCAGAGCCCTGATAAAACAATACATGTACATGTACAGACATGGTAGGCACTTACATAGTTGTTGACTGAAATGATTTAATCTAATAATTTAATAACATGTAATTTGGGTCACATATATACAAATTATCTCAATTGACAATTGCATAAAAGGACTTTGTCCCTGATTCCTGGGAGGTAACCTCTACATCCTTGGAATTTCTCAAGTGATGGAAGTTATTCACAGTGGGCCCCTTGGACCAAACCAGATAGTTTATGCCAATGAGGTGACTACGGATGTGATTAGAGGGTTGAGGCTTTGAGCCAGTGTATCAGCCTGACCTCTGGGACAGAGTGGGGAGGAGGGCTGAAGACTGAGTTGGCTACTTGGCCAATGATTCAACTGTTATGCCTATCTAACAAACCCTCAGTAAAAATTCTGGATACCGAAGCTTGGGTGAGCATCCCTGATTGGCAATAGTCTGTTAGTATTGCTACTCATCATGGCAGAAAGGGTACCATATCCCTGACGATAATGAAAACTTCCTGTTTGGAATCCTCCCAAACTATGCATCTCTTCTAATTCATACAATAAAACTTTTAGTATAAGAAAACTGTAATTGTAAGTATAGCACTTTCCTGAATTCTGGGAGTCATTCTAGTGAATTATTGAAGGAATCAGTAGGGGACCTTCAAAACTGTAGCCAGTGGGTCAGAAGTAAGGGTAGCCCTGGGGACTCCCAAAGTGAGGCTGGTGTCTGAAGTGAGGGGAGTCTTATGAAGGGCTGTACCTTTAACCTGTGAGTTTGGCCAACTCCTATAGGGAAAAAGCATTCCATAAAAAAAATCAATGTTTGTTCCTGATTTATAATTAATCTTACATCCAATCTCTTCTAAAATACTAGGAATATAAAAATATATCCCTTATATAGTAAAGAGGAAATCAACACACATCATACTAAGGAAGACACTGAATCAGGAACAAAAGGGTGATCAGTCTTACTGTTATTACTTAATGCTGCTCCAAAAATGTTGACTAATGCAATAATAGTAAATTAAATGTATGAAAACAGATGAGGCCAGATTTTCATTATTTGCCAACAACATGGTTGTATAATTAGAAAATGTGAGAGAAGCACTGAAAAACTATTAAAATTAACGAGGGTTTAATAAACTGGTTGGTTATAACAATTTTAAACATAAACTAGTAGCTTTCAAATGTAATAGCACTAACCCAGCTGAAATTTACACAACAAAAATAGTGTCATACCTGCAGGAGCAACAACAAAAATAAAAACAAATATTTTACTTTAATGTGGAAGTACCAAAGGGTCCATTGATGGATGAATATATAAACAAAATAGGGGACATACATATAATGGATTCTTATTCACCATTAAAAAGGAAGGAAATGCACATGCTGGGTATGGATGAACCTTAAAAACATTAGGCTAAGTGCCACAGGCCAGGCTCAAAAGGACAAATACTGCATGGTTCCACTTATATGAGGTATCCAGAGTTGTCAAATTCACAGAGAAAGTAAACAGAATGGTTGCCAGGGGCCTGACCTTGGTCAGGGAATTAGGGAACCAGGCAATTATTGTTTTATAGGTACAGTTTCAGTTGGGAAAGATGAAGAAAGTTCTGGAGATGGATGGTAGTGATGGTTGCCCAGCCATGTAAGTGGGCTTAATGCCACCGACTGTATACTTAAAAATGGTGAAGGTGGTAAATTATACGTTATATGTATTTTACCACAATAAAAAAATTTGAGTTTAAGATCTAAGCAGGCCTCATAAGAAATAAAAATCCTACAAAGCTTTACTGAGAGATATAACAGAAGACTTGATTAGAAGGTGAGATATATCAATTTTCTTCCCATTTCCCCCAAATATATCTACATCTTCATGGGAAAGGGGGGATTACAGTCTTAATTCCAAATTATTTCTTTGTTTTGATTAGGATAAAATAATTCTGAATTATTTGAAAAAAATAAGCAAATTAAAACACCTAAGAAAATACTAGAAAAGCAGAATACTAGAGGAATACTTCTGCTCAATGCTACCACATATTAAACTATAGTAATTAAAGAAATGTGGTGCAGATATGAGAATAACAAGACAAACTGATGGTACAGAATATGTGTGTAGAAATAGACCATGGTATATATGAAAATTTAATGTATATAATTTAATATATCTCAACAAGAAAGAAATTCTTCAGTAACGAACATGTGGAAAATATTTAACTTCACTTTTATAAGCTACCAAAAAAATGTAGACTAAATTAGCAAAACAATTTTTTTGTATATCCAATTAGGTAACAATCTAAAATGATAATAATGCTGGTCAGACTGTGGTAAAACAGGCACTCTCATCCACTACTTTTTTTTTTCTTAAGATTTTGTTTATTTATTTGAGAGAGAGCGAGAATGAGAGAGAGAACACGAGAGGGGGGAGGGTCAGAGGGAGAAGCAAACTCCCTGCTGAGCAGGGAGCCCGATGTGGGGCTCGATCCTGGGACTCCAGGATCATGACCTGAGCCGAAGGCAGTCACTTAACCAACTGAGCCACCCAGGCGCCCCTCATCCACTACTTTCCAAAAGAAGTGTGCCACTAGCAATTTCATTTTATGTTCTAAAAGCCTTAAAATGTTTATATTCTTTGATCTCTTAATTCAATTTCAGAGAATTCTAAGGAAGTAATATAAAATATGAAAAATTTTGTTTATGATGGCATTATTAATAGGAAAAAAAAAAACCCAGGAACAATCTAAATGCTTACAATATGGGAACAGTTATATAAATTATGGTACTTTTATATAATGGAATATTAAGTAGCTATAAAAAGTATTTATGGTAAGAGACATAGACATGAAAATGATTATTTTAAATGTTGGTGTATCCATATGATGGAATATGATGCAGCCATTAAAAATGACAGCCATTTCATTACAATTAAATAAAACTAAAAATTCAGTTCCTTACCCACACCATTCACATTACAAGTCCTCAACAGCCACATAGGACTGGGTAGTACAGACACAGAACATTTCTATCATCATAGAAATTCTATTGGACAGCACTGTCACAACTTTAGAAAATTAAACTTATAGATTTGTAAATTCATACATTTATCTTTCCCTCTATAACTTTATTAAACTCAAAAAAAAAAAAGCCGGCACAGATAAAAGAAAACAAAAATCACCCCAAATCCTTCCACCCTAACCCAACCTTCACCTACTCTGTTCTAATTCATGTCTTTTTGTTCAGGTATAACCAGAGTGCATACATGGTCCCATTTCGAAAAGTATTCCTGGTAGGCAGTGGCCATATAGTGGTAAAGAGAATGTGCTGGACTCCTGCACATAGTGAGAAGAGAAAAGCCAACATCAGGTAGTTGTGTAATGCAGAAATTAAAATAGATTCCTGGGGAACGGTAGGACTATTTAGAAAGTATAGATAGGGATGGCCTCTCAGTGAAAGTTCCCTCTGAGCTCAGATCCTAGAGATGAGAAAAAAGATAGCCATGTGAAAAGCCTTAAGATTGTTTCAAACAGAAGGAAGAGCTCAGTGCAAAGCACAGAAAAAGGCTCGCTCCAGCAAGCAAGGAATAGGGCGCGGCCTCTGAGAGGCCAGCAGGGAAGAGATCATGGAGGGCCCTGCAGGCTGCAGTGAGGAGTCTAGATTTCACTCTAAGGCCAATGAGAAGTCTCTCAAGGGTTTTAAGCAGGAAAATGACATGATACAGATTCTACTGTAAAAGATTTCTCTAACTGGTGTGAAAAGAATAGTTGATAGAAAGGAGGCTCAGAGTACATTATTCCAGTGGTCCAGGCAAAGCGATGCTGGTGTGGTAGACCATAGTGGGGGGAAAAAAAAATCCAGACTGCCATGTTGGATATGGTAGGTTCAAGATACCTTTTAAATCTCTATACATAGGGCGCCTGGGTGGCTCAGTTGGTTAAGCGACTGCCTTCAGCTCAGGTCATGATCCTGGAGTCCCAGGATCGAGTCCCGCATCAGGCTCCCTGCTCAGCGGGGAGTCTGCTTCTCCCTCTGACCCTCTCCCCTCTCATTCTCTCTCTCAAATAAATAAATAAAATCTTTAAAAAATAAATAAATAAATCTCTATACATAAATGCCTGAAAGCAGGCAGTTAGATTTACAAGTCTGCAGTTCAGCAGAGATCTGGCCTAAAGATATAAATTTGAGAATCACCAGTTTATCAGCTATATTTAAACAATGGGGTTTGATGAGAGTACTTAGAGGAGAGAATCCAGGGTCCAACCTTGAGGTAATCCAATATTCAAAGGTCACACAGAACAAAGATTGAAAAGACCTGGCCAGTGAGACAGGTGGAGAGAAATTCAAGAAAGATGAGTTAGACAACTGTGTTTGCCTCTGTGAGCAAATAAATCTAAGATGATCTCCAAATGGTGTATATCCTTTCATTTCTTTGCATTTTAAACTCTCAAATGATCGGGTAAATGTAAGGACAGTAAAGTCTGCATTATCTAATAGCAAAAGCAGCAAAGAGAAACAGTCACAGTTTATTCCACCCTTCTCATTACCTTGCATGAGGTAAAGTAGTAGCAGCCAAACAAAGATTCTTAAAGAGGTAACCTGAATCCACCAACTGCTGAACAATGGAAACAATACAACTCGAACGAGCCCCTTCCGAGTCAGAGATGTCCATGGAATTTCAGGTTTGGCTTTGGCAAATGTTGAGCCTTTAAATATACAATAAAACAAAACATCAAACATTTACATATACTATATTAATGCCTACTTGTAACACTGTATTAAAAACAGCTGAGAGCAAAAATCACCATACAACCTGTTTGGTTAAAAAGAATCCTCGGGCGCCTGGGTGGCTCAGTTGGTTAAGCGACTGCCTTTGGAGCAACTGCCTTCGGCTCAGGTCATGATCCTGGAGTCCCGGGATCGAGTCCCACATCGGGCTCCCTGCACAGCAGGGAGTCTGCTTCGCCCTCTGACCCTCCCCCCTCTCATGTGCTCTCTCTCTCATTCTCGCTCTCTCAAATAAATAAAATCTTTAAAAAATAAATAAATAAATAGAATCCTCTTAGATGTTCATTAAATACAATAACTTCTTGCCTCAATCACTAAGACAGGAGCTGAAAATAAGTCAGGCTGACTCGAATGTTATACAATATATTTTTCTCAATTACACAACAGTAGTTTCCAAGTTCATCCCTCTTTCATCCTAATGTGATTTATATAACTACAGAGAACCAAAGCAAAGGGAAAAAAAAATCCCAAGGCCTGAATGATGAAGGAAGAATATTCCTTTTGGAAATTAAAGTACACCGTCAAACAGGGATGATATCTAAAAAAGAATCTCTAGCACCACTATGAAATAATATAATAAAATACATAAGAAACAAACCAACTTTAGAACTCACCTCTGATTAAGTCAACATCAATCAAGTCTGGTTTTATGTGACCCATCTTTTTTGGTTTGTTTTTGAAGCCCTAGTATAAAACAAAACCAAACCAGAGTTAAGGGTAAAAAGCCCTTTTAAATACAAAAGGTAAACTTACATTTCTTTTTTTCTATATCTGACACCTTTTTACTGGGGACACTTTAATCCTAATGTTCCTTAAAATAACTTATCATTAATGTTTTAGTTTGTAGTTTACCAAGTAATGCAAGAATATACGTTTATCACTTTTTAAAATGATCCAACAATGCCAAAGGATCAGGAAGTACAAAATAATAGTCCCTTCACCCCCTCTCCTCTCCTTCCGGTTTCAGTCATTAAAAACAAATAACTTTCATCTTTTTTTTTTTTTAAACCGGTTCTCTTGTTATTTACTTCCATACTTTTTTTTTTTTTTAAGTAAACTCCACATGCAGCATGGAGCCCAACATAGGGCTTAAACTCACAACCCTGAAGACCTGAGCTGAGATCCAGAGTCAGGTGCTTAACTGACTGAGCCACCCAGGTGCCCCTACTTCTATATTTCTAAATAATATGTTTATACTGCCATTTTTTAATTTATTGATTTTAGAAATAATCCACTGACTCCTAATACCGCATATGAGAATTTAGCTCTCTTACACAACTAATCCCCACATCCTAACTTCCACCCCAAAAACATAAATCCTTGCAATAGTTACATTAATTTTTGATAAATCAGTAATTAGTAGTTATGATATGATCACTATGAAATATTGTTCCCTGTAAGCTATATTTTATATTCTCCTAATTCACTCTATGGAGTCAGCTAAAACATCATTTTCCAAATACTCAAATGCCAGAAAATTTATCAAAGTCTTTTTTTCTTGAAAAAAAAAATTCCTGGAAAGGCCCTTCCCAGAAACTTCTATCTTCCTGCTGCAATCAGACTGGTAGACTGATTGCTCTCGGGACTGGCTGCACAGCTAGCTCTCTATGCAGGACTTCTCACTAACACCCTGACAACTCCCTTCACCTCTGTGGTGAATCTCTAGCTCTTACATCCCATGTCTTTCTGGAGTGCATCCTTCAGAAGCTTCCTGAGAAAGGGGTTACAGAAGATACCTTTTTTAAGCCTCGCATGTCTGAAAATGAATTCATTTTACCCTTATGCCTAATAAAAGGTTACACTAGAGTGTAGAATTCTAAGTTGTTAATAATTTTCCCTCAGGAATTAAGACATTGCTCTACTGTTTTCTAGCTTCCAATGTTGCTGTTACAAACTCTAGTGCCTTTCTGATTCCTGATCCTTTGAATGTCAATTGTTCCTTTCCTCTGAATCTTCACTTTATTCATGGTGTTCAGAAATTTGATAATGATATGCCTGGATATGAGTCTTTTACATCTCTTGTGCTGAGAATCCCTTCTATGTGGCTCTAGGGAAGTTTTCTTGTAATTTATTTTTATATTTCTCCCCTTCTCAGATTTAACTTCCCTATTTTCTATTTTTTTAATTTAATTTAATTTTATTATGTTATATTAATCACCATACATTACATCATTAGTTTTGATGTAGTGTTCCATGATTCACTGTTTGCGTATAACACCCAGTGCTCCATGCAGAACGTGCCCTCTTTAATACCCATCACCAGGCTAACCTATCCCCCCACCCCCTCCCCTCTAGAACCCTCAGTTTGTTTCTTGGAGTCCATAGTCTCTCTTGGTTCGTCTCCCCCTCCAATTTCCCCTCCCCCTTTATTTTTCCCTTCCTATCTTTTTTTTTTTTTTTAACATATAATGTACTATTTGTTTCAGAGGTACAGGTCTGTGATTCAACAGTCTTACACAATTCACAGCACTCACCATAGCACATACCCTCCCCAATGTCTATCACCCAGCCACCCCATCCCTCCCACCCCCCACCACTCCAGCAACCCTCAGTTTGTTAACTTTCCTATTTCTTACCTCTTTTGTCTTTTTGACCTGCTTTCTAGAAGTTCCTCAAGTTCTATTGAATTTTTCATTTTGACTCTTTGAGTTCATTTCTTTCTGTTCTTTTTATTTTGGAGGATTTATTCAAATACCTAATAATCACTGGCTTTCTTTATATATTAGAATGAAGCACTGAAAACCTGATGGACTCAATATTCTACTTCAAGGTACATATCCAAGACAAATGTGTATGTATTTCACTAAATAATGTGTACAAAATGTTCACAGAAGAATAATTTCTAAGAGCTCCAGACTGGAAACTACCCAGTGACTATAATTGGATATTGCCCATCAACAGTAGAATGCATAAATTGTGGTGTTGTACAATTATGCAACATGAATGAATTTCACAAACATAAAACTGAACAAAAAAAATTAGACTCAAATGTGTATGTGTTGTATAATTTCATTTACGTAAAGTTCAAAAAGGCAAAATTAATCCATAGCACTAGTAGTCGGGATACTGGTCTACCTCTGTTGGTAGTAGTGACTGGAAGAGTATGGAAGGGAAGCTTCTATGGTACTGCTAATTATCTATCTCTTGATCTTAATGCTGGTTACATGGTTACATTCAGTTTGAGAAAATTCCTCAACCTTTACACTTAAAATTTTGTTATATATGCATAAGTATATCCATATTTACTGAACATGTTTTACTTCAACAGAAAGTCTGTAAAACTTATTGGAAGCTCTATGTATATGAGCATAGCTTATAGACTTGGGATTTCACTGCAGAGGAATCAACCAGCTTAAGGGAATCACCAAATGTCAATATCTGGAGGCATTTTTTGTGGGGTCATTCAAGGCTCTTCAAAGAATTTTCCAGTATTCACCTTGGTTGAAGGTTAGGAAGGCTAAAGATTTCTGTGGTGGAAGTCTTGAGATTAAAACAAGGGGCTCACAATTCTGCTTTTAGTATCGTGATTCTTGCCTGCCCTTCAGTGTCCACAGACCCTTCTCCAGTGAATTTTCTAAGAAACATCACCAGTCTCCTTCATAAGGGCATTGTTGCCCATCTTTAAGGGATTGATGAGAAGACAAAAGGTTCAATCTCTATGTATACAAAGTTATTCAATCCCTCATTTAACTGCCTCACATGAAACCTGGTGAATTCAAGTCCTAAGCCTCTCTGGGGAGCTCTGCAGGGCAACTGGCATTTTCCCCTGCTCTCCTAGCACTCTCTTCTATTCATTTTTCATCTTCCATATATGTGTTGATTCCTTTACTACTGACATCTTCCTCCTCAATCTTTTTCCTTGACTTTATGGATGCATTCATTTTATACAACCCCTTTATGGATTCCTTTCATGTAATTTAGTGGTAACTCAGAAAGGAGAGATTATAAATTTAGTGTGTGGCCAATCTACCACATTTAACCAAAAATCTAATCATAATTTTTTTTCAGGGCATGAAGAAAGAATCCTTTCAGGGACTTTGTCTTCTACCACCTCAAATTAAAAGTAAGTTTGTGAATTATCTTTTGTGTTTCAAACTCCTGGTTTGACTAACAGTTTTGTTTCAATACTATTAATAAATAAAACCTTTAAAAGATGAATTTTA
Source organism: Zalophus californianus (assembly GCF_009762305.2). Taxonomy (NCBI): domain Eukaryota; kingdom Metazoa; phylum Chordata; class Mammalia; order Carnivora; family Otariidae; genus Zalophus; species Zalophus californianus. Next base: position 95,790,381 of record NC_045598.1, read on the forward strand.
ATCTTATACTCAACATGTGTAAATGCTAATCCAGCTTTTAAAATTAGATATTTAAGCATTAAAATTAAATTAAAAATTAAAGGTTACAGCCATTTGCTATTTCCCTATTTCAGACATTTAGCCAGTATTGATCTTTAACTAAACAGATTTGGCCAATTTCTCTTAAGTGGATCCTATGTTTCTATCCATTTCAACTACAAACTATAGATTTTAGAGAAGAATGTTCTAAAACCCTACATGTAATAAAATTAAATCTAAGGAGGAATCAAAATTTGAAAGTTAGACATTTCAGAGAAAAAAATAATCCTCTGGAACACACGTACACTAATTTTTGAAACATGCATAATATCCATCGGAATAACAATTATCTTGGCTACATACAAAATTAGAAATTAAAATTTTTAAAGTAAAAATATCAATGTATTATTTTCTAACAGACAAAGACCTTGTGGACCTTTATTTCCTTCAGACAAATACCCAGAAATGGGACAGCTGGATCAAATCATAGTTCTATTTTTAATTTTTTGAAAAGCCTCGATACTGTTTTCCATAATGGTTATACCAGTTTACATTCCCACCAACAGTATATAAAAATTCTCTTTTCTCTACATCCTCACCAACACTTATTATCTTCTGACTTTCTGATAAGAGTCAAACAGTCCTGACAGGTGTGAGGGGATATCTCACTATGGTTTTGATTCACATTTCCCTGATTATTAGTGATGTTAAACACCTTTTTCATATACCCATTGGGTATATCTTTTTTGGAAAAATGTCTGTTCAGGTCCTTTGTCCATTTTTAATTGGATTACTTGTTTTTAACTATTGAGGTGTAAGAGTTCCTTATATATTTTGAATGTAAACCCTTTATCAGATATATGGTTTACAAATATTTTCTCCCATTCCATAGGTTGCCTTTTCATTATTGCTTCCTTTGCCATGCAAAACACTTTTTAGTTTGATGTAGTCTCACTTGTTAATTTTTGCTTTTGTTGTCTGTGCTTTTTTGTCAAATTCAAAAAACTCTTGGCCAATGAGCCCCTGGTTTCTTCTAGGACAATTTCAGGTCTTACACTTAAGTCTTTAATCCATCTTGAGTTGATTTTTATGTGTGGTGTAAAATAAAGGTCCAATATCATTCTTCTGCATGAGGATATCTATCCAGTTTTCCCAACATCACTGAAGAGACTCTTTTTCCCATCACGTATTTTGACACCTCTACCAAAGATTAGTTGACTGTGTAAGCATGGGTGTATTTCTGGGGTCTCCATTTTGTCCCATTCATCTATGTGTCTTTTATGACTGTATCATACTGCTTTGATTACTATAGCTTTGTAATATAATTTGAAATCAGGAAGTGTGATGCCTCCAACTTTGCTCTTCTTACTCAAGGCTGCTTTAGCTATTTGGAATTCTTTGTAGTTCCATACAAATCTTAGGATTTTTTTTTGCATCTGTGAATAATACCATTGGAATTTTGATAGACTGCTTTTAATCTCTAGATTACTTTGGGTAGTATGGACATTTAACAATATTTCTTCCAATCAATGAACATAAGATATCTTTCCTTTTTTTTTTGTCTTCTTCAATTTCTTTCATCAATGTTTCATAGTTTTCAGTGTACAGATCTTTCACCCTTGTGGTTAAATTTGTTCCTAAATATTTTTTTCTTTTTGATGCTATTTTAAATGGAACTGTTTTCTTAATTTCTTTTTCAATAGTTCATTGTTAAGGTATAAAAATTTTCATTTTCATTTGTCTCAAGATTTTTTTTTTCTCAAGATATTTTTGATTTCCTCTTTGACCTATCGGTTGTTCAAGAGTATGTTGCTTAATTTCCATATATTTGTGAATTTTCCAGTTTTCCTCCTGTTACTGATTTCTAGTTTAATACCATTGTGGTCAGAAAAGGTACCTGAAATAAATTCAATTTTCTTAAATTTATTAAGACTTGTTTTATGACCTAACAAATGATCTATTCTGGAGATGTTTCCATGGGTGCTTGAAAAGAATGTGTATTCTGCTGCTGTTGGAAAGAATGTTCTTTATGTGTCTGTGAGTTCTATATGGTCTAAAGTATAGTTCAAGTCCAATGTTTCCTTAGGATTTTCTGTCTGATCTACCCATTGTTGAAAGTGGGGTACTGAAGCTCCCAATGATTATTGTATCATTGTCTATTTTTTCCTATAGGTCTGTTTATACTTGCTTTATATATTTGGGTACTCCTACATTGGGTGCGTAGATATTTACAACTGGTATATTCTCATTGTTTTCTTTCTTGTTCCGATAGTTTGTTTTTAGTATAGAGAAATGCAACAGATTTTTATACATTGATTTTGTATCCTGTGACTTTACTGAATTCGTTTATTATCACTGTTTTTGGTGGAGTATTTAGGGTTTTGTAAATGATATATCATGTCATCAGCAAAATGTAACAGTTTTACTTCTTCCCTTCTGATTTGAATGCCTTTTATTTCTTCTTCTTGCCTAATTGTTCTGGCTAGGACTTCCAATACTAATGTTGAATAAGAGTGGAAAAATGGGCATCCTGTCTTGTTCCTGATCTTAGAGGAAAAGCTTTCAGCTCTTCACCACTATGATGTTAGCTGTGGACTGGGAGATCTCGCCTTTTGTGACAAAATATATGGACCTTGAGGGCATTATGCTAAGTGAAATAAGTGATACACAAAAAGACAAATAAAATGTGATCTTATATGTGGAATCTAAAAAAAATTAAAAACCCAAAACTAACAAACCACGCTTATAGATACACAAAAGAGACTGGTGGTTGCAAGAGCTGGGGGTGGGAGAAATGGGTGAACTGTGTTTTTCTATTAGTTTAAAGAAATTGAATAAAAATTAAAAGTAATAATAATAAGGAAATATTGGTCTCAAAAGACACATTAGATACAATGGACTTAACAGATATACACAGAACATTCCATCCACAAGCAACAGAATACACATTCTTTCTCAAGTGCACATAATAAATTCTCCAGGATAGATCATATCAGGCCACAAAACAAGTCTTAATAAATTTAAGAAGAATTTTTTCTTTTTCTGAACACAATGGTATGAAACTAGAAATCAATTACCAAAAAAAAAAAAAAGGAAATTCACAAATGTGTGTAGATTAAACCACATGCTACTAAAAAAAAACCAATGTGTCAAAGAAGAAGTCAAGAGAGGAATTTAAAAATTTGAGAACAAATGAAAATACAACGTACCAAAACTTATGGGACGAAACAAAAGCAGTTCTGAGAGTGAAGTTCATAGTGATAAATGCCTACATTAAGAAAGAACCCTAACAAATAAACAACACCTTAACTCTACAGCTCAAGAAACTACAAAAGAGGAACAAAGTCCAGAGTTATAGAAGGAAATAGCAAAGATCAGAACAGAAAAAAATGAAATAGAAACTAAAAAGAAGACAACAGAGAAGATCAACAAACTAAGAGCTGGTTTCTCTAAAAGATAAACAAAATTGACAATCTTTAGCTACATTTATCAAGGGGGGGAAAAAAGAAGACTCAAACAGAATCAGAAATGAAAGAGGAAATGTTACAACTGATACCATAAAAACAAAGGATCATAAAAAAACTAATATGAACAATTATATGCCAACAAATTGGACAACCTAAAAGAAATGGATAAACTCCTAGAAACACAAAACCTCTCAAAACTGAATCAGGAAGAAATATAAAATTTGGACAGACTGATTAATAGTAAGGAGATTGAATCAGTAATCAAAAACCTCCCAACCAAAACAAAAGTCCCATACCAGATGGCTTCACTAATGAATTCTACCTAACATTCAGAGAATTAATATCAATCCTTCTCAAACTCTCCCAAAAAAACAGAAGAGGCAGGAATGCCTTCAAACTCATTTTATGAGGTCAGCATTACCTTGACACTAAAACCAGACCACGGCACTACAAGAAAAGAAAATTACAGGCCAATATCCCTAATGAATGTAGATAAAAAATTCTCAACAAAACATTAGCAAACTGAATTCAACAATACATTAAAATGATCACACACCTCAATCAAGTGGGATTTACTCCAGAGATGCAAGGATGGTTCAACATTCACAAATCAATCAATGTAATATGTTACATTAACAAAATTAAGGATAAAAATCATATTGTCATCTCAATAGATGTAGAAAAAGCATTTGGCAAAATTCAACATCTATTTATGATAAAAACTCTCAGCAAAGTGGGTATAGAGGGAATGAACATCAACATAATAAAGGCCATATATGGCAAGCTTCATTTTTTCATTCACTTGATTTTCTACATATATATTACTAATTCACCTTGAAACTCTCTATAAGTGTTACAAATTTGCACCCAATATACTCAAACACAACAAATACCAGTTTCTTTTTTTCCCCCTTAAAGATACCTATATTAGTTTTCTATCTTCCTCCTTCTTTCTGGTCTCATTGTTTTCCAGGCCTGATATAAACTGTCATCCTTGGGCATCTCTTAATTATCCTGGAGTTCCCTTCGGAATTCTCACTCTGTGCTGGCTATCCTGTTTCCTGTACTATGAATTCCTCTTTTTTGGTTTACTCGTTCATTATAATACAGTATATGTTTTCCCATGCTTTCTGAGAGGGGACATGGGTGATATATTTTTTTGAAACTTTGAAGATCTGAGTATATCTTCATGTGGTGCCTTATACTTGGCTAATAAACTTGGCATAAAAACTCCAACAGTATGGGGGTCAGAGAGCATCCAGTTTGTTGAACACATCCACACCAGGAGGGTGACATATCCCAACTCCACAGGAAAACAAGCTCCTATGCTCTGGATCCTCCCAGACCTTGCCCTATGTATCTCTTCATCTAGCTGTTCATCTGTATCCATTATCATATCCTTTAATAAACTGGTAAATGTAAGTAAGTGTTTCTCTGAGTTCTGTAAGCCTCTCTAGCAAATTAATCAAACCTGAGGAAGGGGTCATGGGAACCTGATTTGTAGCCACGCTGGACAGAAGTTGTGGGTAACCTGGGGACCTACTACTTATGATTGGTATCCATAGTGGGGTGGCAGCAGTCTTATGGGACCGAGCCTTGTGGTATCTGACACTATATTCAGGTAGATAGCGTCAGAGTTGATTTGAATTGTAGGATCCCCTGCGTGGTTCCAGAGAGAACTGCATGGTGTTGGGGAAAGCTTCCACATGTTTGGTGACAGAAGCAAAGTGTCTGGTGTGAATAGTAAAAGAGACTCACAAGAGAAACACACAGGTAGATTGAAACAAGTTTGTTTTTTTTTAAGTTCTGAAATATGATAATGCTCCTTAGTATAGGTGCTAATCACTCAAAAGATCCTTCCATCAACAAAATAAAGGCCATACATGACAAACCCACAGCTAACATCATACTAACATCATACTCAGCAGTGAAAAGCCACAAACTTTCCCTCTAAGATCAGGAACAAGACAAGGATGTCTCCTCTCACCACTTTTATTCAACATAGTGCTGGAACTCCTAGCTGCAGCCATCAGACAAGAAAAAGAAATAAAAGGCATCCAAATTGGTAAGGAAGAAGTAAAACTGTCCTTACTTGTAGATTACATGATACTATATATAGAAAACCTAAAGACTCCCCCCCAAAACTATTAGAATAAATGAATTCAGTAAAGTTGTAGGACACAAAATTAATAAATTTGGACCATTTCTCTATACCAATAACTACTAGCAGAAAGAGAAATTTAAAAACAATCTCACTGACATTTGCATCCAAAAGAATAAAACACATAGGAATAAATTTAACCGAGGTGAAAGGCCTATATTCAAGAACTTTAAGACATTGATTAAAGAAATTGAGGATGACACAAATAACAGATATACCATGGCTCATGGATTGGAAAAGTTAACATTGTTAAAATGTCCATACTACCCAAGGCAATCTACAGATTCAGTGCAATCCCTATCAAAATACCAATAGCATTTTTCACAGAACTGGAAAAAAATAATCCTAAAATTTGTATGAAGCCATGAAAGACCTCAAATAGCCTGAGCAATCTTGAGAAAGAAAAACAAAGCTGGAGGCATCAGAATATCAGATTTCCAACTATACCAAAGAGCTACAGTCATCGAAACAGTATAGTTAGTACTGGCACAAAAATAGGCACATAGATCAACAAAACAGAATAGAGGACCCAGAAATAAACCCATGCTTGTATGGGCAATTCATCTACAACAAACCAAGCAATAATACATAAGGAGGAAAAGTCAGTCTCCTCAATAAATGGTGTGGGAAAACTGGACAACTACATACAAAAGAATGAAACTGGACCACTTTTTTAAACCACATGCAAAAATAAACTCAAAATGGATTAAAGACCTAAATGTAAGACCTGCAACCATAAAATTCCGAAAAGAAAACATAAGCAGTAAACTCTCAGACACTGGTCTTAGCAACGTATTTATAGATCTGTCTCCTCAGGCATGGACAACAAAAGCAAAAATAAACAAGTGGGACTACATCAAAATAAAAAGCTTTTGCACAGTGAAGGAAACCATTAGCAAAATGAAAAGGAAACATACTGAATGGGAGACAATATTTGCAAACAATATGTTCAATAAGCGGATAATATCCAAAGTATATAAATAACTCATAGAACTCAACACCAAAAACATAAATAATCCAATTTAAAAATGGGCAGAGGAACTGAAGAGACATTTTCCAAAGAAGCGTACAGATAACCAAGAGATACATGAAAAGGTGCTCAACATCACTCATCATCAGGGAAATACAAAGCAAAACCACAATGAGATATCACCTCACACCTGTCAGAATGGCTAGTATCAAAAAGACAAAAAATAACAAGTATTGGCATAGTTGTGGAGAAAGGGAACCCCCGTGCACTGTTGGTAGGAATGCACACTGGGAATGCACATTTCAGCCACTACAGAAAACAGTATGGAGGCTCCTCAAAAACTTAGTTATAGAAATTCTATACAATCCAGCAATTCTACTTCTGGATATACACCTGAAGAAAACAAAGACACTAATTCAGAAAGATATAGGCACCCTGATGTTTACTGCAGCATTACTAACAGTAGCCAATATATAGAAGCAACCTAAGTTTCCAGTGATAGATGAATAAATAAAGAAGATATGGGATATACACGCAATGGAATGTTAGCCATAAAAAAAATGAAATTTTGCCATTTATGACAGCATGGATGGACCTAGAGCTAAGTGAAAGAAGTGAGAGAAAGACAAATACCACATTATTTTACTCATATGTGGAATCTAAAGAACAAAACAAACAAACTAAACAATAAACAAACTCATATACAGAGAACAAACTGGTGGTTGCCAGAGGAAAGGGGGGTTAGGATGGGCAAAATAGGTGAAGGGGATAAAGAGGTACAAACTTCCATTCATAAAATGAGTAAGTCATGGGAATGAAAGCACAGTATATATATATATATATAGATATATATATATATAGATATATATATATATATATAGTAATAAACTTTTATGGTGACATGATAATTGCACTTACCATGTTGAGCATTTTGTAATGTATATAAATATCAGATCATTGTGTTATACACCTGTAACTAATATAAATCTTTGTTAAAATCTTTCCAATTTCAAAATGTGTATATTGCATATTTATGAAATGTGTATTTATTATATAAATAATAAATAAATGTATTATTTATTTGATAATTTCTTCCCCTCCTGTATTTCCTTTTTCTGGAACACCTCTTAGCTGGTTATTAGGCTTCCTTCATGAACTGTACTCACTTTTCTATTTTCTTTTTCCTTGTTCTTCTGTATGATTTTTTTGAGAAATGGCTGCAACCTTACCTTCCACGTTTCTACTAAATTTATTGGTTATTTTTGTTTTCTGGTTCTCTTACTTTTTCCCATCTATAGTCCATTTTTTTTCTTTTTCTTTCCTTTTTTTTTTTTAAGTATCCAGTTCTTTACACATATTAATTATATCTTTAAAAATAACATTCTTGGGCGCCTGGGTGGCTCAGTTGGTTAAGCAACTGCCTTCAGCTCAGGTCATGATCCCGGAGTCCTGGGATCGAGTCCCACATCAGGCTCCCTGCTCAGCAGGGAGTCTGCTTCTCCCTCTCACCCTACCCCCTCTTGTGCTCTCTCTCTCTCTCTCTCTCTCTGTTTCAAATAAATAAAATAAAATCTTTAAAAAATAAAAAATAAAATAACATTCTTATGATTCCTTTGTCATATATCTCCTTTTTCCTTAGGTTTCAAATATTTGACGATTTTCAACTATCCACTTACATTTAAAAGTGAGGCACTAACATGCTGAATGAGAGTTCAGTGTGCAATGGGTGAAATTTGTTAAGCAGCGGACCTCATTATAGAGGGGTAGCCAGCCATTTCATTTCCAGTATCCTTTGGTCTTTTCAGCTGGCCAGTTTCTGCAAGAAGCAATTCCAGTCTTCTGCTGGAGATCATAAACCTGGCCACCAGACTTTTACTTCATCTCCATTAGTAGTACAGTATTTCACCCCACTCTTACTGTGTCTGGTATTCCAGAATCCAGAACTTCCCTGGTTCAGCCTCTCTAGACAGCAAGCTTCCATCCAACCTTCTGTCAGAGGAAGTGAGGGTAACTATGTGACCATGTAGAGTAAGGAAGAAGATCTGGGGATAGGACTATTGCCCCTTATAAATGGCCCAAACAATCTTATTTTCAGTTCTACCTCATACTTGCAGATATACCAGATGCATCTAATTCTTGTGTCTTTCAGAAATTAAATACGGGAGTTTTAAACAGAAAGGTCATTTGTTTTATATTGGCATTCCCTACTATAGACACTTACATTTTTACTTTCTTCACTTTCCAACTGTCAAAATTATGTTAATAGCTCTCATTTATGGTAATCATCTCTCCCATTCCTTTAATCCTTCTGGGCTAATATCTTTTTCCTATTTATTGTAATTTTAGAGGGGTTTCAAAAGAGATCAGATGGAGATTAAGGCATATATTCAAATCGTCATCTTCAATGAGGAGTCTCATCTGTCATGTACCCCACCCTCCAGCTTAAGAAATAAAACATTATAAATATAGTTGAAGTCACCTTTGTGCTTATGATTAGCCCTTTAGACTTTTTCTAGGAATAAAAAAAATAAAAAAATATTCTAGGTATAAAGTCATGTCATTTTCAAACACTGATTTTTGTTATTCTAATATTAATTAGAAAAAAATAAAAAAGTAGCACCTGGGTGGCACAGTCAGTTGAGCAACCAGCTCTTGGTTTCAGCTCAGGTTGTGATCTCAAGGTCATGAGATCAGGTCCAGCATTGGACTCTACACTCAGCGCAGAGTCTCCCTGGGATTTTCTCTCCCTCTGCCCCTCCCATTTGTGTTCTCTCTAAGAAAAATTTAAGAAAAATAGGAAGGAAGGAAGGAAGGAAGGAAACCAAAGAAAAACAAAGAATACAAAAATACTACTTTGAAGGGACACATGCACCTGATGTTTATAGAAGCATTATCTACAATAGCCAAATTATGGAAGCAACCCAAGTGTCCCTGGACTGATGAATGGATAAAGATGCGGTGTATGTATGTATGTATGTGTGTGTGTGTGTATATATGTGTGTATATATATATATATATATATATATATATATATATATATAGTGGAATATTACCCAGCCATCAAAAAGAATGATGCCATTTGCAACAACTGGATGGAACTAGAGAGTATTATGCTAAGTGAAATACGTGAGTCAGGGAAAGACAAAGACCATATGATTTCACTCATATGTGGAATTTAAGAAACAAAACAAATGAGCAAAGGAGAAAAAAAGAGAGAGAGGCAAACCAAGAGACAGACTCTTAACTATAGAAAACAAACTCATGGTTACCAGTGGGGAGGTGTGTGGGGAGATGGGTGAAATAGGTGAAAGGGATTAAGGAGTGCACTTGTTGTGATGAACACCAGGTGATGTATGAAGTGTTGAATCACTATATTGTACACCTGAAACTAATATTACCCTGTATGTTAACAGGAATTTAAATGAAAACTTAAAAAAAATAAAAACAAATATTAGAATGCTCATCTTAGCAAATATATCCCAAGGGATATGGGAGTGACTAGGTTGAGCTTCATCACTGAAAATGATGTTAGACCTTAAATTTAATATATTCTCCCAATTAAGAAATTTTAGAAGACAGTTTTCATTGGGAATATGTATGACATTCTTGTGTACAATATTATGATTTCTCCTATGTTTTTCTATTGGCATGGCCTTAGAAAATAGTTATATTGAGATATAATTTACATATTATAAAACTCACCCACTTTTAGGGGTGCAGTCTTAGTAATTTAGTTGATTTCTAGTATATTTATAGAGTTTTGCAACCATCATCACAGTCAAGTTTCAGAACATTTCCATTAACTCAAAAACAAGAATGGCAGTAAATCTCTGTCCCTATTCCCCAGCCACAAGCAGCCATTAATCTGCTATTTCTATATATCCGCCTTTTGTAGAAATTTCATATAAACTGAATTACACAGTATACAGTCTTTTGTGTCTGGCCCCTTTCATGTAACTTAACATTTTTGAGGTTCATCTATTTTGTAGCATATATTAATAGTTTTAATTGCCAAGTCATATCCCATTGCATAGATATAGCATATTTATCACTCACCAGTTGATAGACATTTGGACCTTTTTTTCCAGTTTTTGGCTGTTACAAATAGTACTGCTATGAATATTTGCATGTGTTCATATGTTTTTATTTCTTCTGGATAGATACCTAGGACTAGAAATGCTGGGTATATCAAAAGTACATATTTAATTTTTTAAGAAACTACCAAACTATTTTTCACTTTCCATTCCCACCAGCAGTATAAGAGCATTTTAATTCCTCCATGTCCTTGTCAACATTTGGTAAGGTCAGTCTTTTGAATTTTAGCCATCCTAACAGGTGTATGGTAGTATCTCACTATGATTTTAATTTGTACTTCCCTAATGACTAACAATGTTGAGCATATTTTCATGTGCCCATTAGCCATTCACATTTACCTTCTTTGGTAAAATATCCATTTGAATATTTTGCCCATTTTTGTATTGGATTGTCTTCTTACTGGGTTGTAGGAGTTCTTTATATAGTGTACATACAAATACTCTAAATATATAAAAAATATATAAATATAAAATATTTTCTCTCAGTCTATGGCTCGTCTTTTCATTTTTCAGTGGGATATTCTGGAGTAAATCCTAACCTATAGCTACAGGTTTTTTGTAGACACCCTTTGACAGACTGAGGAAATTACTTTTTATTTCTAGTTTATTGTTAAGGGGCATTAAATTCTGTCAAATGCTTTTTTTGTTTCTAATGAGAAGACCATGCATGTTTTGTCCTTTATTCTATCAATACGGTTTATTACATTAATTTATTTTCAAATGTTAAACCAACATTGCATTCCTAGGATAAACCCCACTTGGTCACAGTAGATAATCCATTTTATATGTTGTTGAATTTGGTTTGCTAATATTTTCTCAAAGATTTCACACCTATGTTCACAACGATTTTTCTTGTGATGTCTTTGTCTGGCTTTGGAATCAGGATAATACTGATCTCATAAAATGAGTTGGGAAGTGTACTTCCTCCTCTGTTTTCTGAAAGAGTTTGTGTAGGATTAGTGTATTTGTTCTTGACTTAATTAACTGCTATTCATCCTTCAGATCTCATTTAAGTATCAATTCCTCAGGGAAGGCTTCTCTGACCTCCTTGACTAAGTCCATTTCCCTTGTTATAACTGTAATGGCTTGTAAATAAGCTCTTCTTCTTGTAAAAATAAGTAAATTTTATTCAATAGGATTTTTATTATTGTTTCTCTCCCACTTTACTTTAAGCTCCATGAAAAGAAAAATATTGAGTGTTTTTGCTCAACACTATGTAGACATTAGTGCCTATCCTACTACCTGACACGTGGTAGGTAGGAGCTCAACAAATACTTGGCAACTGAAAAATACATAATGATTGCTTTAGTTTTATTTTTGGTATTTCTTTCCCTTCTTTACTTGGAATTATTTTCTTTCTCTAGATTCTTCATATATTACCTTGAATCATTGTGACTCTTCCTGCCTAGTCAATCTAGACATTTTTTGTTCATATAGACATTTAGAGTGATATAATTTCACGAAGTATTACTTCAGAAACATTCCAAAGATTTTGTTACAATGTCTGTCCTTCTATCCTTCAAAAACACAAACACCATGTGGCCTCCCTATTCAAAAACCACGAAAATATTTCCATTTTCTATGGAATAATATCAAAAGTTCTTAGTGAAGCAGTCAAATCAGCTCCAAACTGATATATGGCCTATCATCTCACCTATATACCTTATACTCCAATCAGATACAGACAGGGCTATTTGTTCTTTTCTTAAACAAGTATTATACTTCTGTTTATAAGTACTTTTCCCCTTGTGCTCAGCATCTAGCAAAATCTTTAAACACAGTAGCCCAATAAACATTTGTGGAAGAGTTCACATCACTTTTCATACTCATAGTTAAGATTTTTAAAATTTACATCTTTTATAATTTTGAATATTTTTTAATTGAAGCATTGCTATTTTCTATTGCCATGTCCTCACATCTGCAAATTTTTCTCTTTCCAGTGGTAACAACCTTTTGTTTTATTATTTATTGGAGTATAATTAACATACAGTTTCAGATGTACAATACGATGATTCAACAATTCTATATGTTACTTATTACAATAGGTACCCTCTAATCCCTCTGATCTCTTTCACCCATCCATCATCAACCACTTCCCTTCTGGCAACCACCACTTTGTTCTCTGTATTTAAGAGTCTGTTTTGTTTGACTCCTTTTTTGTTTATTCATTTTTTTCATTTCATGAATTCCACATATGAGTGAAATCATATGGTATTTGTCTTTCTCTGTCTGACTCATTTCACTTAACATTATATCCTCTAGGCGCATCCATGTTGTTGCACATGGCAAGATCTCACTCTTTTTCATGGCTGAGTAGTATTCCATTGTCTGTGTGTGTATGTATGTATGTATATGTAATATCTTCTTTATCCATTCATCTACTGATAGACATTTAGGTTGCTTCTGTATCCTGGCTATTGTCAATGATGCAGCAATAAACATAGGGGTGCATATATCTTTTTGAAGTAGTGTTTTTGTTTTCTTTAGGGAAATACCCAGTAGAATTACTAGGTCATATGGTAATTCTATTTTTAATTTTTTGAGCAACTTCCTTACTGTTTTCCACAGCAGCTGCCACCAATTTACACTCCCACCAACAGTGCACAAGGTTTCCTTTTCCTTCACATTCTCACCAGTACTTGTTATTTCTTGTGTTTTTGAGTTTAGCCATTCTGACTGGTATGAGGTGACATCTCATTGTGGTTTTCATGATGAGTGATGTTGAGCCCCAAAGAGACTGTCTTTTCCCCATTGTATATTCTTGCCTCAAATTATATTTTTATTATATAATTTCTAATTTGACTGTATGGTGGTCTGATGTTGCTATGGCTCATTATTTTTAATTTTCTTTAATTTTTTGTTAAAAAATATTTATATTTGTACAATCTATTTTTAAACTGCACTAAATAGTTTGTATCCTATACTTTGGTCAATTTTTATCTAAGAGTTAAACATATTTAAAAAGATATCTTGGGGGGCATCTGGGTGGCTCAGTCGTTAAGCGTCTGCCTTCGGCTCAGGTCATGATCCCAGGGTCCTGGGATCGAGCCCCGCATCGGGCTCCCTGCTCCGCAGGAAGCCTGCTTCTCCCTCTCCCACTCCCCCTGCTCATGTTCCCTCTCTCGCTGTGTCTCTCTCTGTCAGATAAATAAATAAAATCTTTTTAAAAAATAAAAAGATATCTTGGCTTTTCTCCCACCACCATTAGACTGTGAAATTCAAGTCTCTCTTGTTTACTGTATTCTTAGCACCTAGAACATGTTGGTACATCAGCTCAGCAAAATTTTTAGAGTTGTCTTTTATTCTTTCCACTGATGCTAAATTAAAAGTATACATTAAGGAATAATAAGGTAGATTACCTTATGACGGAACAATGAATAAAAAGACATAATAGAGGGTGTTAATTAAACACAGCAACAGACACTGAGTTCCTAGTATGAATCAAGATGTTCTAAGAAGGTAATGCAAACACAATTTCTACCTTTGAGGCCTATGAGGATGCACAGGTTAACAGGTAACTTTGATATGGTATACTAAAAGGAAGGTATGCATAAAATGGCATGAAATTAAGAAATGAGAAAATCTTTAGTTGGGCAGGGGAAGAAGGTAGGTAAGGCAATTTTATAGCAGTAAATAAAATCTTTTTAAGGATAAGGAAACCAAAACCCAGGAAAACTACAGTGCTGCTCAAGATCACAAGGCTAGAGATCGCAAAAAGATCTAACTCCCAGTTCTATGCTCTTTCCATTACACCTTACTTACTTACTATCAGTACTTTACAGCAACTAACAGAACAGGATTTAGAGAGTTACAAAATAAAATGTGGGGTGTTATTCATCCTACCCCATATCTTTAATATAGAAAAATCAAGGACTGTACAAAATTGTGAAAGTTAGCCATGTACCATGTAGTTTCAACAACTGCTAGTTGATTGGCCTATAAAAAGAATGCACCCTACAAGTGTTGGTTAAATGTATTTCACCCGAAATTTAAACAACCCAGTCCAATCAAGGTGACTTAGAGATAAACAGAACTATTAAATTATATGTATGTGTGGGTGTAATACTTTTTTTTTTAAGTGTTAAGAAAGGGTCTGCAGCAAATCTTTAAAATAGCAAGGCAAGGTCCAAAAACAAGAATCTGCCCGCCATTATTCAGCACATTCCAAGGAAGTGAGACCCTGAATCTGTTGATCTAGGTATTAAAGCCAACATAGAGAGACATTCTTTTAGGGGCAGGGATGGTCTTTAGGCTTTTCCACATCTCTCAAGACTATCTGATTACATTTGACTACCAAGCAACCTTCCCATGACTAATTTGCACCACCCTCCCATCTCCTCCAGTACCTGTTGAGCCCACAACCCTGACTTTGGAACATTAGGTTATTTAACCCTCCCCTCTGCTATTATAAATTAATAAACTGGCATTCTGAATCCATGTCAGTTTTTGGTTGGTTAACATGAAATTACCTTAAGAATCTGCACGGTTCTAAAAGCAGTGTAGAAAAAAGTTGAAGAACCTGGGAACTTAAAACCATACTCTAAACCGGTAATTGAAAAAGTGATTCAGGCCACAAATGGATTTGATTTGGCTTGCACAGGAAGAGAAAAAGGAGAAAGAAGAAAGAAAAAAGAAGAGGAGAATGAGGTGGGAGGAGGAGGTAGAGGAGGAGGAAAGGCGGGAAAGGGGAAGACACTCTAAAAAATCTGGATATTTCACATAAAAATGCATCTTCCCTGCTTCTCTTGAAAACTCAGGCTCTGGCAGTCCTGGGGCCACACTGCCGGCATAAGCAGCCACAACCCCCTTTATAGGGGACATTTGCTTTCTAACTCATCATAGACCAACCACTCCTTTCTATTTCCCTGATACGGAGGCCAAATGTCAATTGTCATTTGTCATTCTGCTTGCAGTGTTGTCTTCCTTATAAATGTCAAAGAATAAAGAATATCCATACTTGGTGGATAAGTGCAGATTTTATAAAAAGTACAATCCACTCTTCACATTAATTCAGTAAAACAAAGGTAGAATCAAAGAAATCCATTTACCTTAATCTGAGTCTGTTCGATTGACTTTTCCCATATCTGCTGATCATATGCTCCAATCTGAAATAGGGAGGAGGCTATTTGAATGATGCAAAGGAAAATCCTTCTATTTAGGTCAAATCTCACAAAAGTCATGAAACTATTAAGTATCAATATGATACCTGGAAAAGGATTATGCTTCTCAGAGGTTAGAATAAATTATTATTTCAAAGGGCTGTTTCCTTCAAAACTCTAAAGTAGCTGGATCTAAAAGTAAGCTAAAAAGCAATGTCCAAGATATTTCAAATTATTACCTTACAAGATATTTCCACTTCGTAAGGAAAACATCAGTAGGAAAACTAGAGAGGAATAAAAGGTAACGGGCAGCTCAGTAAGACTGCTGACAGTACCAATCTGAGCTGTGAAGATAAAAGTTTCAGGTCTAAAAAAAAAACAACAGCAGTTTGATCAGAAGCAAACTTTCAAAGCGTTGCTGTGGCATTGTGTGATGCAGCCTGGAGAAGGTGGGGGGGACTAGAAAATCCTATTCGGGGACCTGGAGCTGAGTTTAAAAGACCTAATGACCTTGTGCATCGGTTTTCCATCTAAGTTGAGAGACACCATGTAGGAACTCCTGGCACTACCAAGCTCAGGAAAAACTAGCAGGATAGTCTTTGCGGGAGCTTTCTGCAGGAACTATGCTTTACAAATAAAAAAGATTGATATTACCTTCTTTTGGTACCACGATATAGCATCTCTCTCATTTGAGGCCATCTGCGTCTCCAGGCAGAGAATGGGATTTCACTGAAAATGAAGGAAAACCAGTTGGTGAGTCCGGTTGCCGAAAGGTACTCTCCCACTTTGGGGAGAACGCAAAAATCGCTTCTCTCAGCCTCTCCATGAGCTGCTGACTGTCTCTCTCCGGCTCTTTGCCAGGAAAAAAAAGAGAAAAACAGAAGCAAACCAAAAACCTCTGGCGCAGTGGCGCCCCGAGAAGCCTCTCTGCGATATTTGGTGCGAGCGTGTTACAGGGATGCAGGGGAGGGGAAGGGGTGGTGGCTGGAGGTTGAGCTACACACACCCCCTCCTCCGCTCCCCGGCGTCCGGCTCTCACCTGGTGCCCGCTGCCCCGCAGTCCGGCGGCCGGGACCTTCCTCCTCAGTGGCCCCAGCCCCGCCATGAGGCCGGGGGCGAGACTGCGGGCCCCGCAGGCCACATCCTCCCCCAGAGGCCGAGACGCCGGCGCGGCCGTTACCATGGAGACCGCGGAGGCCGCCGGGGCCTCGGAGGCAGCGGGCCGCCCAGCGCCTAGAGGAGCGCAGTCTGTTGCCTCAGACCCGGCGCCCTCCAAGCCCGACCTACAGGGTCACCGGACTGAGCCCCCCCCTCCACCGAGAAGCCAAGAATGAACTGGGAAAGGAGGGGGATAAAAACCGACGGACGTCTTCGCTAGCCGCCAGCGGCTACGGCAATGGCCAGAGGCTCAGTGCCTCGCTGTTCGGGTGAAGGCAGAAGGCCCCCCCCCCGGCGCGGGAGGCAGCAGCTGCGGGACGGCAGGCGTGCGTCCTGCTAGGCCGGACCGGCCGACGGGCCGTGACTCAGCCGGCCGAGAGCTGGGCGAGGGCAGCGCCGCAGATCGGGGTGCAGCCTGGCTGCGGCTTCCGCTTTCCGGGTTTTGCTGCTCAGATGGCTCCGCCCCCGCCCGGGCCTGGCCGCCGAGCCTCTGCCAGGCTTGGGGATGGAGGGGCTCGGAGCTACTCGAGCGTCAAGGCCAAGGCAGATCACCTCCAGGTCACGTCCGCAGAAATGACTTTCCCGGCCATCGATCTAAAGGGGGTCGGTCCTGTTCTTATTATAGCTCCCCGTTCAATCCTTTGTAACACTTATCTTTCTTTTACAGGTTTCTTTGTGCTTCATTATTTACTACCCGTCTTCCCCAAAGGGCTGTGGGCTCCGTGAGGTCAGAGCCTGGGGCCTGGCAGGAGCCTGGCACATAGGTTCTCAGTCTTGGCCGAACGAACGGACGTTCTCCTGAATTTACGCCGTCCTGGGGCTAAGGGCGAGGTGGGCTGCGGCTTAGTGATTGGCTTCCTCTCCCGCCCCCCAACAGCTCTGAGATTTAAGCTTCTGAGTGCTCGACGCCAAGGGAAGAGGAGGGACGGCTTGGGGCAGTTCCAGGGCACTTTTCGCAAATCAGGATAGGAGAAGGTGGAGGCGGGAAGAACTGTTTCGAGGTTAAGAATTCAAGCAGCCTGACAGAGGTCAGGAGAATAGAATGGTTGCGCCCTAAAGCGAGTATTTAAGAATACCTTAGTAAGGTTTTAAGCTGCTTTCCTCCTCTATACTGCACGTTTTTTGGCCACTAATGTAACACTGAGCCCTAACGGCCATTCCCACTCCACTCGAATCGGTGTCCTTGCTTGCATATAACATTTGACTCAGATAAAGCTATGACAGATAATCGTCACACCAGCTACCACTTCAGAAAGCCTAAGAAATGCGATTCTAAGTTTTAAGAGCATTTCTTATCTATTAAATCGGGGTAAGGTGAAGTCCCATTTTACTGACAAGGAAAAAGCCACTAAGAAGTAAAAGTAACTCCCACAGAACTAAAAATTATTTCACCCAGGCCTGATTTATTTTTATATTGCACACTTCTGATTTTGCTTCCTGACAGCTTTTCCCCTTAATTCTGTTGGGTTTCAGGACAAAGGGCCAACTTGAAAACCCAGATGGATAAATGACAAATGAAAAAGTCATTGTGTATCTAAATATTTGCTTTTAAGACATAAATTACAAGCATTTTACTTCATTGCTTAGCGCACAGAGACTTTGGGGGGAATTCATGTTAGAAGTGAAATCAGGTAAGTTGCATTATGGAATAGTAGGAAGTAGCAAATCATCTTCCAGGTGCCCCTTTTTACCAAGTTTTCAGTCCTTTCTAAGGCTGCCACAACACTGCATGGGCTTTCAACCAAGAACTGCATTCAAATCCCTGCCCCAATTAATGAACTGTGTGATCTCAGGCAATTTATTCAACCTAACAAGCCTGCTTTCTCACCTGTATTTATTATCTTCCTACTAAATACTAAGGTCTGTGAAGATTAAATGAGATACCCTCCTAGAAAGTGCCTGGCCTGCAGCAGTTACTCAGAACACATTAGTTCCCGTCCTTTTCTTTTCCTAATCAGAACCAAGGTCTATCAGGGCTTAGCAAGTATCTCAAAGAAAAGTTCACACAAAAACGGAGGAAAAAAACCCCACTGCATTGTGTCACTTAATACATTAATGACATCCAAAATGTCTATTCACCATCTTCATTAACACTGCTTGCTTGCATGTATTTTGAAAACTATGGACATCACCAGATTAAAAATTTAAGATTGTCCTCTCAAGCAGATACAAGCATCAGAGGGCACAAGTGCCACAAATGCCAAGTGTAGCTTTTCTTCTTCCCAAAAACTAGTTGCATCTCCGTATGATGGAATTTTCCCATTATCTCTGACCTTTTCTTTCTTTCTCTGACCTTTTCTTTAGGAAAGAAAAGTCACAAGATTTTCTAGAAGATTAGAAAATGACAGGGGACAAAGAAAGTGGGGGATTAATACTTTAAAAACAGGTTCCAGGTACCTAGAATTCACATGTACTATTCATTTTCTCATGAAACATAAGTAAAGGACAAATCAGACTTTTGTTTATTAAAAAAATACTTTACAGGGAAAAAAAAACCTCTATGCATTCCATTGTCCTATTTTACAAAGAAATAGCTTAACAATTTAACACACTTAGACAGCTACAAAAAGCACTGTGTTAAAAGGATTATTATTCACACAAATTTAGATTTAAGACTATTCATTAAAAACCTTTTTAAAACACTCGTTAATGTCAATAAACAAACTAAGGCCACACAACGCAAATAGTCCGCCAGGCAAATTATACATTTCATCTATATGCAAAGACCTCTTAGATAAATTAAAGCCACAGGAAAAAAAAAAGTCTTAGCTGCCAATCAAAATGGAGTTTAGTCACAGAAAACACTATTACATGAAAATTTACAACATGTGATAGAAGTAGTACATAAGTATTTCTTTAGAGAATTGAAAAGTGCTATATTAAGAGACAGTGGTCTCAACTACATGCACAAGTGGATCATAAAAAATTTATGAAGGAAATGGAAGGCCATAATATTTATGGAGATACTTGCTTTTAAAGCAACAAACTTTCAGGATGAGGATAGGTCCCTTATGTGCTAAAGAAAAACATTTGTCTCGTACATTTCCTCTACTTACTGCATGACCAATAAATACAGCTACAACTTGTTTAAAAAAAAAACTTAGCAGAAATATGAATTTCTGCCATGTACTAGTGAAAGGCTCTTTTTTTTAGACCTGTAGCAATGACAAAATCGATTAGAAAGACACAAACTCAATTATCCTAAAGGTATAAATGCAAATAAGCTTTAATGGCAAATACAGATGAAAATATAATGGGCTAATATTAATGATCAAGAATATAGTCACTAAGGGTTTTCTTGAATCTTGGAGTCCCATTTCTAAATTAGTTTTCATTCTAGACACTATTTATAGAGGGAAAGGCAATAAGCAGAAGTTTCTCCAGGCATTAAGTGTGAACTTTATGCCTATTAAGACTGATGCAAGATGTTGCAAGACCTCTTTTCCTAAGGTTTGGTAAAGGATTTTATTAAACAAGCTCCATTTTCCCCCTACAAGAGCTTGTAATACCTGTCAACTGATATTCCAACTGTCTCCAAGGGGAAAGGGCACCTTTCAAGTTTTTAATTAAAAATAATAAAGTACCAGTGAAACAAATTCTAAGTACTGAATAAGCAAATTAAAAGTACAATTAAGCTTAGGAATTCATTTTTAAAGAGTTAAAACTTTGGAGGGGAAAACTAATATGTAGGTTTTTATTATTATTGCTTTATGAATTTGGGATACCTCTGAATCATAATCCTACTCCTAGCATATCTTGGTAATTACAGAATGACTTCTGGGGCAGGGGGAAAACTTTTATCCTTATTTATGAATACCATAAAATCATTCTAGTTACTAAGTTAGGAATATTCATTTATTGGGTCCTTTCCATAAGCACATTTTTAAAATATCCCTCTGCTCCACAAAATACTCCAACTTACAGCCACATTCTGCAAGTAATCTCAAAGAGTTGGCACAACAGATAATATACCAAAAAGGAAGATCAGCTTAAATTTCAGATACAACTTCACTGCCATCACTACTTTACAAATCAGAAGACGCCGGATTGCTCCATGCCTCACTCCACCAAACCAAATAATTTCAAGATTTAGAAAAGTTGCAATCATCTGTATCACTAAACTAGGATACAACTTTGAAAGCAGTAAGGAAACTCAAAACTTCAGCTTTTATATTCATCAGTCTTTAAAGCATGCTATTAAATCTAATACTCACATAGGACATTCAGTTTCCAGATACATTACTAGCTAAATGTTTCTCTCTCCATTCTATTGCAATTCTAACATACAATTAATTTATTAGTACATGATTTTAAACATTTGTATACTCTTTTAATGTGTTTATATTGGAGGTGAGGGTAGAAATATTTTATAAAAGGAAAATGGGGATTTGCTTTTGATTGTAGGTCTTTGCAGATCCGCTGGTTCCTGAGTGATTATACACAGTGCTGGCTGTCAGGAGACAGTCTCCTTGTTTATTAGTAATGACCAGCTTAGATGACAGATGGCATCTGCTGGATGGCAAGTGGGAGATGGGGAAATCGGATCTTGGAAGACAAGAAAATAAAAATAAAAAAAGTTTTTGCTTTAACAACCTTGTTCTTCATGATTATTTTAAAAAGCAAATGTTGCCTGAGAAGAATTCTACTTTGTACAGCCTAGTAAAGCTCTATGAAATTCTTCTGGACAGAAAAACAAAAACAAGAAAACCCAATCCACATACTTTTGTGATTAACCTCCCCCCCCTCCAAAATAACAAAAAACACCCTCAAAGGCAGGTCCCTTTAAAAACTAGTCTTGATAAACTAGAATTTACCCTAGAATTTATACCCAAGATTTTAAAACACCCCTGCAATAATCACATTACTTTTCATACCATTCTAATTACCTTATTTACAAAGATAACTAAAACCAACATCACTTCCAATTCATAAATGGTTTACATTGAAATGTTTCTCTATTTGTCTTCATCCTTTGTAACAGAGAATACATACATATACATATATATAAGGAATAATACAGATTCTAACTAATCACTGCAGTATTTGCTGATGGTTACTTTTCTATCGGTTTACACAGTGACCTCTATACTTTGCTAATATGCATTTAACTACACAACAATATTGCACAAAGTAATATTTATATAAGATTTAGCCTATTTCAGAATATTTTAGAGAAAATTCATATTTGATATTTCAAAAGATGCAGCTAAGTTTTCATGGTGACAGACATAATAAAGCAGCATCTTTTTTTTTGCCTATGTTAAATGTAAATATTCCAAATCTCACCCTCCAGGAAAAAAAAATCTCCGAATTGCACAATAACCAGGTAGATACAAGAATCTGGTCTTAGGTGTGGGGAATACTCTTCCTTTAATGAACAAAAGGCCTATTGTATTATTAACTAAGAGAAAGTGAAATGTGTATCATGTTAACATTCTAAAACAATAGAAAGTTAAGACTACACCAGCTATATGAACTGTGCCTGTTTGGAAAAAAAAAGAAAAATTTAAATACTCAGGCACTAAGCAGTAGGTTACCTGAAACTCTAGGATGAAGTCTAATGCCATATTTTTTAATAGACCATAGCAACACAGAATAATAGTAAACAAACCCAAGTATTCACCAGTTAAAACTGTGAATTGAAGTGTCTCAACAGATCTTTATCATGAAGAAGTTGATGCCAAGTGACAAAAATGGTTTTTCCTAAGTTTCATGCACAAAATATGGCAGCCTCATCAGAAAGATTGGTATCATTCTCTAAATCTGATACTTGTGATCAATTTAGGAAGCAAAAGTATCCACACAAAATGTGAGGATGCTAGGTAGCAGAATGATAGAGTATCATGTCAACATTATCTCTTTTACCCAATTATCTTCCACAGTTACCATGTATTCTAGAAGAGATTAAATGAACCATGGATAATGAATGACCAAGGACTATTCATCTTTAGATATTTTTAATTGAAATATCCACTGGGCTTTAAATAACAGATACAAAAAAGACAGTTTGGATCAGAAAGTGCTGTGCTTTCTCTTTTGTTAAGAAACCAGAGAGCCACTGAATTTTCCTTAGAAACTACCTGTTCTTTGCGGTTGGAACTTACTTGCCCATGAACAAGATGAAAGAACTCCTTCCTGCAACTTTTGCCATTTTTACTGTGGTAACTGAATCCGTGCCATAAAGACACAAGTACCAAAGCATAAATCTGATCTTCTATCATAAAACAGCAAATATGGCAAGAGACAAGGCAAGATAAAATTACGGGAAGTGAATAATTTACCAAATAAGAATCTGTTATTCCAGAGAATTCTGTTTGATTTGAAGAAGAGATTGAATTGTTACCTCACACCTTAAAACAGAAAGTAGCAGCAGACCCACTATTACATACTGTACTAACGGGATAAGATACAACTCTTAACTTTGCATAATCTGTGTAAAAAAGATATGCTTGACATTTGTGGAATGTCATTTCTCTTTATAGAATTATAGGCAAGATTTCTCCAATAAAACTTAACTTAAGCCAGTTATAAAACTATAACTTCACATCAAAATTTAAAAAAGTTAAAAAATGTGTTTGAATATGTACATATCACACAGGAGTGCTCGAATGTTCCTGTAGATTGTGTTGCTGGTCAGAGTCCAGTCTACTTTCCACCTTTAAAACTGGAACAGGCTGAGTCATCTGATCTTGCTGTAGTTTAAGTTCCGATGAAGGGAAGGATGATGAAGCAGTTGTCAAAAGCTGCATCTCTCTGCATGTTTCCTCAGATTCAGTTTTTACCCTCACACACTGGGAGTCAACTTCTAATTCTTGCTTTCCAGTTAAATCACAGTCCATGGTAGAACTGCTTTCTGTGTTTTGAGTGGCTTCCACAACAGGGTGGTACTGTTTAAGCCTTATATGCCAAGCTAAGCTGCACACTGCTGACACTGTTTTGAACTGATGAATGACATTTCTAGGGATGAAGTAAATATCATTGTCACACAGCTGAATTCTAGCGTAACGAATGCCTTCCCGCCTCATTTGGTTTAGTTTAGCTTCATCCACCCACTGTACACACTGCAGAGAAAAGAAAGTTGCATGACACTTTAAAATATGTAGAAATTTACTCAAATAAAACATCAGAATTAACACAGGAAAACAGGAGTAGGGCCAAATTAAAGCCAAGCAATACTAAATAATAGACAACTTTCTAAAATTTCCTGTAATGCCTGGGAAACACTTGTCCTCATACTTTACTACCTCTCTAGTAACAAAGTACAGGTTAAAGTCAGGATGGCCTAAGGAATCATTTAAACAACTGTTTCAAAATGCAGCTAGAATACAATAATGTATTCTTTGCCACACAGAAGGGCAACATGTATCTGCTCCTGTGTCTTTCAACCTTTTGCATGTGAGGACACACAGTGCAATGGAGTTATCAGGGGAGACTCCTTCCAGCCGGAACTGAGCAGCCTAGACCCTCTGACCATCTGGGCCCACCTGGCGTCCCAAATATTACAGGGATTTCAAGCATTCTGCTTGGGAAGCTCTGTTTTAATAACTTTCTGACACCCTCCACACACAGCTTTTAATAGTAATAAAATTAAATTTACCATCCCATGTATCCAACTATAAGATCAATGCAAAATAAAATGGGTAACAGGCACTTATTTCTATTATCTCACTCAAAAGGTAATAAAAAAGCAAGAGTTTACCTGGGAAACCGGAGGTTCATGAAGGTCTAACTGAAGTCTCTGTACAACATCAGTAAAATCCTCAGCATGAAAACAAATCACATCTTTGGTTATGCGAGGTTGGTCACTCCTAAGATTAACAAAATCAAATTTTAGGAACATGCATCTCATAATGGAAAATGATGACAAATTTCATTTCTATTCCTAAAAATGCTATTACTAGCCTAGAAATAGACCCACAGCTCCTACAAACAAGAGTGTACATTTACGTTTTTTAATTAAGACTTTAAAAATAAAACACCAACAAAGCTGTTTTAAAAAAAAATGAAAATTAGATTAGTTGTTACAAAATCAAAATAACGACTAAAAACAGTTTCATTCTAAATTAGTTGCATCTGCATCCTCTCACCACTCTGCCCCACCATTTCCAGGCCACCCTTTAATGTCATCATCAGGATAGAACAAAGTGGGAGAGAAAACGTATCAGCCACACAAATACCACGCCTTCAGTTTCCAAAGTAGTGAGGGGGAAAAAAAAGCTGAATGACGTACTTGAAATACTTACTGTCGAGCTGTGATTGAACTATACTTCTAAATAAGGTCAGATCAAACTCTATAGTAATATTGAAGGCTCTGAAGTTTAAATATGAAAAGCAAAACAGTTTTTAAATAAGCTAAATTCTATGCTCTGAGCTTTGGGTTCCAACTGAATGTAAAAGGGTGAAGCAACAGGGCGCCTGGGTGGCTCAGTTGTTAAGTGTCTGCCTTCAGCTCAGAAGGGTCCTGGGATGGAGCCCCACACTGGGCTCCCTGCTCAGCAGGAAGTCTGCTTCTCCCTCTCCCACTCCCCGTGCTTGTGTTCCCTCTCTCTTGTCTCTGTCTAATAAATAAATAAAATCTTTAAAAAAAAGGGGGGGTGCAGCCACTATGGAAAATAGTATTAGCAGTTCCTCCAAAAATTAAAAATAAAATTATCAAATGATCTAGCAATTCCACTTCTGGGTATATACCCAAAAAACTGAAAGCAGAGACATGAAGAGATACTTGTTCACAGCAGCCAAAAGGTGGAAGCAACCCAAGTGTCCACTGATGAATGAATGCTAATATACCATATACATATAATGGAATACTATTCAGCCTTAAAAAGGAAGGAAATTATAACACATGGTACAATAGGGATGAACCCTGAGGATATTATGCTAACAAAAATAAGCCAGTCACAAAAAACTACTGTATGATTCCACTTATATGAAGTATTTAAAGTAGTCAAAATCACAGAAACAGAAAGTACAATGAAGGTTACCAGGCGCTGGGGAGAGAGGAGAAAGGGAGTTATTGTTAAGTGGGTACAGAGTTACAGTTCTGCAAGATAAAGTTTTCTAAATCTGCTTCACAACAATGTAAATATACTTAACACCACTGAAATGTACACTTAAAATGATTAAGATTTTTCAGTTTAGTTTTATGTTACGAGTATTTTACCACGATTTCTAAAAAAGTTAGTCCCCAACCTTTTAAATTGAGTCCACATTTTCTCAAACAACATTAACCAACCTTGCAGTTGAGTTCCCTTAACTTACCATTCACCAAACTGCACAGCTTTCAAAACCCCAACAGCAGCCGTACTCTGCCAGTCAAACCCCTGACCTACATGGTCGGCATGAGCTCTTGTCCTATCTTCAAAGAGGACTTCACGGGGTTCACTGGTCCGAGGTAGGTACTGGAGATTTTTAATTTCATTCATTGATCTGGAGTTGATTTGGTTGTGAAGTAAAGGGGGGGAAAGTATTAACAGCAATAAGGTGAAAAAGGCTGCTAAAATATCAAATTTTAAATAAGACCAGGACTAATAAGGATTCAATGATTTTGATCATTAGCATTTAACATATTATATATTGTAATGCTTAATATGATTACCTTCTTCCCTCAGGATGTCATAATATAGAAGCTATATCTTTGATCTGGCTCAAGTGTAGTGTTGGAATATATAAAATTTACTTTTCTAAAACTAAATTCAGAAAACACAATTCAAAGTTCAAGGCTATATGTTTCTTTACTCTGAGTCATCTTAACTCTCAAAACATTCTACTAGACCTGATTCAAGATGGCAAACCTGAGCATGTACTTGATCTCCTTCTACATTAAAATGAAAGTAAAAGGCTTCAAACTAATATGGTAGGAGTGAGGGAGGGGAGATGCACGAATGGATGGGAGTACAGATGAAACAGACTGGTTATGAAGTGATAACTGTTGATACTGAATACATGAGAATTAATTTTCTTCTGCTTTTTTATGTACTCAAAAATTTCTAAATCTAATAATCTAAAGATAGTAAAGGAATGAATAAGAACCAACAAAGGAAATGAATTAATTAACAATATCAACAAATTTCTGGAAGGTGGAAAATGATCACAAATGTCTTAGACTAATAAACTGAGCAGAAAAAGCCACAGGCCTAGAATACACATGAAGGGAATGGTAACTAAAAAGGCAGCTGGCCTAATGTCCACAATAGCCAAACTGTGGAAAGAGCCAAGATGTCCATCGA
Organism: Zalophus californianus; assembly: GCF_009762305.2. Lineage (NCBI taxonomy): Eukaryota > Metazoa > Chordata > Mammalia > Carnivora > Otariidae > Zalophus > Zalophus californianus. The sequence goes on from NC_045598.1 coordinate 95,817,574, forward strand.
CAGATGAATGGATAAAGAAGATGTCGTATATAAACACAATGGAATATTATGCAGCCATCAAATGGAATGAGATCTTGCCATTTGCAGGGTATTATGCTGAGTGACATAAGTCAATCAGAGAAAGACATGTATCATATGACCTCACTGATATGAGGAATTCTTAATCTCAGGAAACAAACTGAGGGTTGCTGGAGTGGTGGGGGGTGGGAGGGATGGGGTGGCTGGGTGATAGACATTGGGGAGGGTATGTGCTATGGTGAGCGCTGTGAATTGTGCAAGACTGTTGAATCACAGATCTGTACTTCTGAAACAAATAATGCAATATATGTTAAGGAAAAAAAAAAGAAGATAGCAGGAGGGGAAGAATGAAGGGGAGTAAATCGGAGGGGGAGACGAACCATGAGAGACGATGGACTCTGAGAAACAAACTGAGGGTTCTAGAGGGTAGGGGGGTGGGGGATGGGTTAGCCTGGTGATGGGTATTAAAGAGGGCACATTCTGCATGGAGCACTGGGTGTTATGCACAAACAATGAATCATGGAACACGACATCAAAAACTAATGATGTAATGTCTGGTGATTAACATAACAATAAAAAATTTAAAGAAAAAAATAAAAAATAAAAAGGCAGCTGGCCTGCCCAAAAGACCTTAGAGAAGCGTAAGAGGCAAAGGGGGAGAACAAAAGAAAAAGAAAAGAGGAGAGGAGAGAGGAGAAGAGAGAAAGAAAAAGAGAAAAAAGGCCAAGTATAATGATGATAATAGATAGAAATCAGGTAAGGCTGAGAAAGAGGGAATTAAAGTGAAATTCTGCAAATAAGCCAGTCACCTGCCACCCCTGTGGATAAAATGAAGTCAGGCACCTACCCCCATGGAAAAGACTATGACTGACCCCCCCCCCCCCAGCATCCATCTCTCCTATTTATTTCCCTGACAAAACTCTGATTCTCATTAGGTATCTGCTCCTACCCTGTAAAGGACCTCATTTACAAGCTTCAGAAGTAGTCCTAATGAATCCTGACAAATTGTGGTAAGTGCATTCCCCTTGCCAGTGACGGATTTAAAAATGGGAATGAACTGATTCTGGCCAGCAGTTATGAGAGGAAATCTGCTAAGGAGACTTGGGAAGTTTCCTAGCCCTGAGAGAGAAGTACCAGAAAAGACAGTTTTTTCTTCTATTGCATATAACCAGATCCATGTGATGCCTAGAACCGTAATCATCATCCAGGAACCATAAAGAAAGCCATCGTGAGTACAAAGCACAGGCAAAGAGAATGACAGAGTGGACAAAAGGAAAAAACCTGATTCTTTGATGAATGTACTGAGTCACTGACTATATACATATATATATATATATAGTGCCTAGGGCCAAGCTGCTGGACTTCTTGATACATGGGATAACATTTTATTTTATGAACCAGTTTGAATCAAGATTTTTGTTGCTTGTGGCCAAAAGCATCCTGATAAACTTTCAGCAAAAAAAACCAAAACAAACAAACAAAAAAAAACCTTGTGTGTTCTTCTCTAAAGACACTGAACTTACCATATCAATAGAACTAATGTAATCCTCCAGCATGTGGACATACCCTTTAATGTCCAGTTCTATGCCTATTAACTCTATAGTGAAGCCTACCTAGTGACAAGCCTCACTAAAATATAAAATATACATAGAACGCTCAATAAGCCCAATGCTTTATTTCTAAATATGAATGTGTCAACCACAAATCACCAACTATGTGAAGACAGCCTGTAGCAGCCTGACAAAGACCAAAATAAACAATGCTGAAATGTAAGAATTCAAAAGAAAGGTAAAGACAAAAATCAAGTGAATGTCCCAAAATCAAAAGCAAAAAGATAATAGGAAATATGAGAATAATCAAAAGAGATCTATTACTCAACCAACAGTGGTTTCAGAAAGAAATAACAGTGAAAATGAAGAGATTACCAAAGCATAATTTAGCAAGAAAAATTCCCAGAAAAGGAGACACAAATCTTTAAAATTTAAGGGACCTACCAAACAACAAAAAGGATTAAATATAAGAATAAGAATGAAAGACCCAGGGGCGCCTGGGTGGCTGTCATTAAGCGTCTGCCTTCAGCTCAGGTCATGATCCCAGGGTCCTGGGATAGAGCCCCACATCGGGCTCCCTGCTCAGCGGGAAGCCTGCTTCTCTCTCTCCCGCCCCCCCTGCTTGTGTTCCCTCTCTCGCTGTGTCTCTGTCAAATAAATAAATTAAAAAAAAAAAAAATGAAAGACCCAAATACATTATTGTGAAATTAAGCTTTCAGAGAGGAAAAGAAAAAAGATTACCTACAAAAAAACCCCAAAATTAAACTGGCATTAAGACTTCTCATAAACAATATTACATACCAGAAGACACTGGAGCAATGCTAAAAGTATTTAGGGAAAATATATCCTCTGGAATCCAGCTAAACTATCAATCCTATTTAATGAGAAAAAATTTTTCAGACATATAATGACACAGCATACCCTCCTTTTGTTAGAATATTACCTGAGAATGTGCTAAAGCAAGAGAAGGAAATAAGCCTAGGAAGAAGAAAACTGTAGGTTAATGTAAAAATGCATTAAGTGGGAAGTCCTAGGTTGGTAACTGAAGTAAAGCTTTTCACACTGAAGAGAACACAGAGCTCCAAAAGATTTCCAGGTAAAAAAAAAAAAATGATGTATTAGTAGAGAGTATGATTAAAGTTCTGGATTATTGAGGATATGATAAAAGCACAGAATCCAAGGTAACTATCAATATTCTCAAAAAAAAAAGACTAATTAAAAAGCCAAAGTCAGAGTCATAGGGTAGAAAGTATGATTCTACAAGAAAGAAATGTATTTGGAGCAAAAAAGAATACAAAATATTAGGGATATGGTCAAGAAAAGTATATGCCCCCCTTCAAAAGAGGGGTAAATCAGAAACTGCAGGGAAAATAGAACAATTTTCTTTAAAAAAAAAAAAAAGCACAATCCAAACATGAAACTCATTAAAATGTGCATGATTTTCAATATCTAGGTGAAATATAGGAAGGAATCATCCTTTTGTATATTATCCCTTTGAACGTTAACATAACATTGGAACTTTAGGATACAAATTTTTAACCCACTGGTTAGGTCTGCAGTAAACTTACCTTCCCATAATATTATAAATGCCATTTACTGACTTTCAAATTGTAGAACAGACCTATTGATAAAGCATATAAAACCTAATTTTAAAGCAGAATATGAATTAACCTCAACAATGTATAAGCAAAGCTGGCAAAAAGTTGAAATGGGGAACAAGAGGGTAAAGGAAGGGTCATTTAACTGCTTGGAGAACAGGAAGGAGTCCCTATCTATCATACCAAGAAATTGACAAGTTTCCTGCCACAGTCTTCAAACAAAAGGCATTAAAAAACAGAAATGGTCTTTTGTCTCTGGTAAAAAAGAGGGAAAGGTGTCTAGGATTTTTCATTACAAACCCTACTGTACCATTTGATTTTTTAAAACCCTGTGCATGTATTTAACTCTAAAGTACATAAATTCAAAGATCATCTTCATTAGCAGTGCCCTTGATAACCAGAGAGCTTCTCACATTGATTCCACCATTTTCAGCAATACAGAGTTCTCATTAACACAAAAAGATGACATTACTGTTTAAGTTCTGATTTACTCACTCTAATTCAAACTGCTTTTGAACGCCTCACTCAAGAATATTTAACCCCAATAAAATCTGACAGCCCCTCAGATTAGTGGAGAAAAAATAAATTAAGTAAATGATGTTGGTACAGCTGCCTAATTACTTGGAAAAAATGATGAATGCCTGCCTCTGTCCTGAAATCAATACCAGGTAAGTAAAACATGTAAATACTGAAATCACAAAAGTACTAGGATAAAATGTAGATGAATATTTTGTAATACTCAATGAGAGAAGGGCATTTCTAAGTCAGCCACTAGGAGAGAAACCTCAGAGGAAAAGATAGATCTGTGTGTAAAGAAAAATAAACTGGGAAGAAAAAAAAACAAAAAACAAAAACTGTGAGTAAAGAAAAAACTGACGCTGAAAGAAAAAAATGAGCAGGAAAACTTACAAAATAAAAAAAGTTAATAGTCCTAAAAAAAGGGAAATTTTAAATGAAAAACAGCCTAGTAAACATATGGATAAAATGAAAAGGGAATCACAAAAGAAGAAATACAAACCCCTCAAAGAAGAACTAATCAAAATGAGACATCTCTGTCCAATCAGATCAACAAAGTTTAAAAAAAAAGTTAATGGAGGGTATGGGGAAAAGGGTGTACTGTCTTACTATTTGGGTGGGAGTATAAATTGGTACACTTCTGGATCAACTTAGAAATGTGTATATACTCTGCACCTTTAAAATTTCTACTAAGACAATAAACATGCATATGCACAAAGATATATATATCCACCTACCTACCAACCAGCCAGCCAGCCAGCTACCCACAATCAATGATGTGTTAAACATTCCTAAAAACCGGCTTCAGGGGAAGATAGCTGATTGTAGCTGCTTTGCTTATTTCTGTGGTATAAATACTCCCAACATGGCCAATTTCAAGTAACTAATGTGACCTCGTTCAATGTGGCATCGGGAGGCTAATAATGGCCCTGGGAGCCTGGCTCCAGCATACCACTGTCATGTTTGTCGAAGTCCTGTTTACATTGAAAAATTGGAAGCAACTTACACTAAAAAAGAATTGGTTAAGTAAATCTTGATACAACCATTCAGTGAGAACATAGTCATTCAGAAATTATGATATAGCTGCATCTTAATATAACACATATAAGGGGTTAAAAAAAACCCAAGTTTTAAAGTAAACATCATGTAAAGAATGAGTTCATTTGTGTACAAAGTTTAGGAGTATAATACAGACTGAAACTTGAAAGGTTAATATGCCTAAATAGGCGGGATTATGGGTATTTTTTGCCTTCTTTTTACTTTTTTCTATTACCGGATTTTTCTAAAAGTTTGTAACAATCAGGAAACAAACAATGCTCATTTCCTTTTTCGAAAAATCATAGAACAAAACAATGTATACAGTACTTAAGAATTTAGGATTTCCAGACTCATCATCATGATATACAAAAACTGACATGGTCTAAGCAGTGTGCAGAAGTAGTTTACTGCCAGGTTCTACCATACCATCACCTTGCATTCATATATAGTTTTTTACAAAGTATTTTCATACAGTATCTCAAGTACCTAAGGTTATTCCATATTTAGCTTTAGCATCGTTCCCCTATAAGCTTTAAGATAAGGTCTAGACTAGTCCATTAAAACTCATTTCTGGAGGAGCGGAGCAAGATGGCGGAGGAGGAGACCTGGTTTTCGTCTGGTCTCAGGAATTCAGCTGAATAGGGATCAAACCATTCTGAACACCTACGAACTCAACAGGCGATCTAAGAAGAGAGTAGCAACAACTCTCTGAACAGGGAAGCGACCACTTACTGGAAGGTAGGACGTGCGGAGAAGTGAATCCAAGGCGATATTCGGGAGGATAGACGGCAGGGGAGGGGGCCTCCGTTGACCGCTTCTGGCAAGTGATAGAGCCGCGGAGCACAAAATCGGAATTTTATTAGTCGGCTCTGCTGAGGGATGTCGCTCCAGTGGCTAAGCGGGGGGTGGAACCCTCGTGGGACAGTGTAGTCTCAGGACGCTTGGGGTCACACAAAGACCGGGGGTGCCTGAGTGCAGCAGAGCTCCCAGCTATCAGAGCAAGGAAGCCGGCTGCAGAAACGGAGCCGAGGCACGGGCTCTCAGCTTGGGGTTGCCATAAACTGTGATCCGCGGCCCAGTCAGGCCACTGCTCCTCCATCAGGGACCCAACAAGCGGCAGATCCGGGGAGACTCCCCTTCCTCCCCTGGGAGGAGCGGCGCGGGAACGCACCGCAGGGATCTGCTGGGTTTGGAGACTCCACACGGGGTCGGGTGCCAGAGATAGAAACGCTTGGTCACAAGCCAGGTGAGCACAGAGTGCAGCTGGAGACCAGGGAGATGGGAGTGACTGCTTTTCTCTGGGGGCACACTGAGGAGCGGGACCCCGAGTTCTCAGCTCCTCCGGGTGGAGATTGGGAGGCCACCATTTTCGCCCTGGTCCTCCAAAGCTGAACCGAGAGCTTGCAGGGAACAAAAGCTCCTGAGAGCAAACCCGAGCAGATTGCTTAGCCCGGACCGACAAGGGCGGGGCAATTCCACCTCCGGCAAAGACATCTGGGAACCACGGCAACAGACCCCTCCCCCAGAAGATCAGCTCGAACAGCCAGCAAGCCAAGACCAAGTTTACCAATCAAGGAGAAGGGGAGAACTCCAGCGCTAGGGGAATACTGCACATAGAATTCATGGCTTTTTTTTACCATGATTCATTAGTTTTTCAAAGTTAATTTTTTTAACTTTTTTTTTTAATTTTTCTTTTTCCCTTTTTCAACCAACATCTTATCAATCCCTTTTTTAAAAAAACATTTTTTATTTTTCATTTTTAGAGTCATATTTTATCCCTTCATAGTAGTTACCCTTATTTTTGGCATATATATATATAAGTTGTTGTCTCTTTAAAATTTTGAGATACAGTTTCTTCTAACAGATCAAAATATACCCTAAATCACTAGTGTATGGCTTTGTTCTAGTCTTCTGCCTGATCACATTCTTTTTTTTTTAAATCTTCTTTTTTCAAACAACTTATCAATTCCTTTTATAAAATCTTTTATAATTTTCATCTTTACACTCATCTTCTATCCCTTCACTGTAACAACCCTTATTTTGTACATATATATGTCTTTCTTCCTTTAAAATTTTAGGAGGCACTTTTTTCTACCAGACCAAAATACGCCCAAAATCTAGTGTGTGGCACTGATCTATGCACTAGCCTGATCATATTTGATCATATTCTGTTTTTTTTTCTGTATTGTTCTGTTTTTGTTTTTATCTTTTTCTTTTTTTTCTCTTTCTTTTTTCTTTCTTTCCCTTTCTTTTCCCCTGGTTTCAGGTCTTTTCTGATTTGTATAGAGTATATTTGCTGGGGACGTTGTTAACCTGTTAGCATTTTGTTCTCTCATCTATTCTCCGCTGGACAAACTGACAAGATGAAAAAAATCACCTCAGCAAAAAGAACGAGAGGTAGTACCGTCTGCCAGGGACCTACTCAATACGGACATTAGTGCGATGTCGGACCTAGAGTTCAGAATCATGACTTTAAAGATACTAGCTGGGCTTGAAAAAAGCGTGGAAGTTATTAGAGAAACCCTTTCTGGAGAAATAAAAGAACTACAATCTAACCAAGTCGAAATCAAAAAAGCTATTAATGGGGTGCAATCAAAAATGGAGGCTCTAACTGCTAGGATAAATGAGGCAGAAGAGAGAATCAGCGATATAGAAGACCAAATGATGGAAAATAAAGAGGCTGAGAAAAAGAGAAACAACTACAGGATCACGAGGGCAGAATTCGAGAGATAAGCGATACGATAAGACGAAACAACATTAGAATAATTGGGATCCCAGAAGAAGAAGAAAGAGAGAGAGAGGCAGAAGGTATATTGGAGCAAATAATAGCAGAGAACTTCCCTAATGTGAGGAAGGAAATAGGCATCAAAATCCAGGAGGCACAGAGAACCCCTCTCAAAATCAGTAAAAATAGGTCAACACCCCGACATCTAATAATAAAACTTACGAGTCTCAGAGACAAAGAGAAAATCCTGAAAGCAGCTCGGGAGAAGAGATATGTAACCTACAATGGTAGAAATATTAGATTGGCAACAGACCTATCCATAGAGACCTGGCAGGCCAGAAAGGACTGGCATGGTATCTTCAGAGCACTAAACGAGAAAAATATGCAGCCAAGAATACTATATCCAGCTAGGCTCTCACTGAAAATTGAAGGAGAGATAAAAAGCTTCCAGGACAAACAAAAGCTAAAGGAATTTGCAAACGCGAAACCAGCCCTCCAAGAAATATTAAAAGGGGTCCTCTAAGCAAAGAGAGCCTAAAAGCAGCAAAGATCAGAAAGGAACACAGACAATATACAGTCACAGTCACCTTACAGGCAATACAATGGCACTAAATTCATATCTTTCAATAGTTACCCTGAATGTAAATGGGCTAAATGCCCCAATCAAAAGACACAGGCTATCAGATTGGATTAAAAAACAAGACCCATCAATATGCTGCCTGCAAGAGGCTCATTTTAGACCCAAAGACACCCCCACATTGAAAGTGAGGGGGTGGAAAACCATTTCCCATGCTAATGGACACCAAAAGAAAGCTGGGGTGGCAATCCTTATATCAGACAAATTAGATTTTAAAACAAAGACTGTAATAAGAGATGACGAAGGACACTATATCCTACTTAAAGGGTCTATCCAACAAGAAGATCTAACAATTGTAGATATCTATGCCCCTAACATGGGAGCAGCCAATTATATAAGGCAATTATTAACAAAAACGAAGAAACACACTGACAACAATACAATAGTGGGGGACTTTAACACCCCCGACTGAAATGGACAGATCATCTAAGCAAAAGATCAACAAGGAAATAAAGACTTTAAATGACACACTGGACCAAATGGACTTCACAGACATATTCAGAACATTCCATCCCAAAGCAACGGAATACACATTCTTCTCTAGTGCCCATGGAACATTCTCCAGAATTGATCACATCCTAGGTCACAAATCAGGTCTCAATCGGTACCAAAAGATTGGGATTATTCCCTGCATATTTTCAGACCACAATGCTTTGAAACTAGAACTCAATCACAAGAGGAAAGTCGGAAAGAACTCAAATACATGGAGGCTAAAGAGCATCCTGCTAAAGAATGAATGGGTCAGCCAGGAAATTAAAGAAGAATTAAAAAAATTCATGGAAACCAATGAAAATGAAAACACAACTGTTCAAAATCTTTGGGATACAGCAAAGGCAGTCCTGAGAGGAAAGTATATAGCAATACAAGCCTTTCTCAAGAAACAAGAAAGGTCTCAAATACACAACCTAACCCTACACCTAAAGGAGCTGGAGAAAGAACAGCAAATAAAGCCTAAACCCAGCAGGAGAAGAGAAATAATAAAGATCAGAGCAGAAATCAATGAAATAGAAACCAAAAGAACAGTAGAACAGATCAACGAAACTAGGAGCTGATTCTTTGAAAGAACTAACAAGACTGATAAGCCCCTGGCCAGATTTATCAAAAAGAAAAGAGAAAGGACCCAAATCAACAAAATCATGAATGAAAGAGGAGAGATCACAACCAACACCAAAGAAATACAAACAATTATAAGAACATATTATGAGCAACTCTTATGCCAGCAAATTAGATAACCTGGAAGAAATGGGTGCATTCCTAGAGATGTATCAACTACCAAAATTGAACCAGGAAGAAATAGAAAACCTAACAAACCTATAACCACTAAGGAAATTGAAGCAGTCATCAAAAACCTCCCAACAAACAAAAGCCCAGGGCCAGATGGCTTCCCAGGGGAATTCTGCCAAACATTTAAAGAATTAATACCTATTCTCCGGAAACTGTTCCAAAAAATAGTAATGGAAGGAAAACTTCCAAACTCGTTTTATGAGGCCACCATTACCTTGTTCCCAAAACCAGACAAAGACCTCATCAAAAAGGAGAATTACAGACCAATATCCTTGATGAACATGGATGCAAAAATTCTCACCAAAATACTAGCCAACAGGATCCAACAGTACATTAAAAGGATTATTCACCATGACCAAGTGGGATTTATCCCTGGGCTGCAAGGCTGGTTCAACATCCGCAAATCAATCAACATGATACAATACATTAACAAAAGAAAGAACAAGAATCATATGATCCTCTCAATAGATGCAGAAAAAGCATTTGACAAAGTACAGCATCCTTTCTTGATCAAAACTCTTCAGAGTATAGGGATAGAGGGTACATACCTCCATATCATAAGCCATCTATGAAAAACCTACAGCGAATATCATTCTCAATGGGGAAAAACTGAGAGCTTTCCCCCTAAGGTCAGGAACGCGGCAGGGATGTCCACTATCACCACTGCTATTCAACATAGTATTAGAAGTCCTAGCCACAGCAATCAGACAACAAAAAGAAATCAAAGGCATCCAAATCGGCAAAGAGGAAGTCAAACTCTCACTCTCTGCAGATGATATGATACTGTATGTGGAAAACCCAAAAGACTCCACCCCAAAACTGCTACAACTCATACAGGAATTCAGTAAAGTAGCAGGATATAAAATCAATGCACAGAAATCAGTGGCATTCGTACACAGCAACAAGACAGAAGAGAGACAAATCAAGGAGTCGATCCCATTTACAACTGCACCCAAAACCATAGGATACCTAGAAATAAATTTAACCAAAGAGGCAAAGGATCTGTACTCAGAAAACTATAAAATACTCATGAAACAAATTGAAGAAGACACAAAGAAATGGAAAAACGTTCCATGCTCATGGATTGGAAGAACCAACATTGTGAAGATGTCAATGCTACCTAGAGCAATCTACACATTCAATGCAATCCCCATCAAAATACCATCCACTTTTTTCAAAGAAATGGAACAAATAATCCTAAAATTTGTATGGAACCAGAAGAGACCCTGAATAGCCAGAGGAATGTTGAGAAAGAAAAGCAAAGCTGGCGGCATCACAATTCAGGACTCCCAGCTCTATTACAAAGCTGTCATCATCAAGACAGTATGGTACTGGCACAAAAACAGACACATAGATCAATGGAACAGAATCGAGAGCCCAGAAATGGACCCTCAACTCTATGGTCAACTAATCTTTGACAAAGCAGGAAAGAATGTCCAATGGAAAAAAGACAGTCTCTTCAATAAATGGTGTTGGGAAAATTGGACAGCCACATGCAGAAGAATGAAACTGGACCATTTCCTTACACCACACACAAAAATAGACTCCAAATGGTTGAAAGACCTAAACGTGAGACAGGAGTCCATCAAAATCCTAAAGGAGAACACAGGCAGCAACCTCTTCGACCTCAGCCGCAGCACCTTCTTCTTAGAAACATCGCCAAAGGCAAGGGAAGCAAGGGTAAAAATGAACTACTGGGATTTCATCAAGATAAAGAGCTTTTGCACAGCAAAAGAAACAGTCCACAAAACCAAAAGACAACCGACAGAATGGGAGAAAATATTTGCAAATGACATATCAGATAAAGGGCTAGTATCCAAAATCTATAAAGAACTTATCAAACTCAACACCCAAAGAACAAATAGTCCAATCAAGAAATGGGCAGAAGACATGAACAGACATTTTTCCAAAGAAGACATCCAAATGGCCAACAGACACATGAGGAAATGCTCAACATCGCTCTGCATCAGGGAAATCCAAATCAAAACCTCCATGAGATACCACCTCACACCAGTCAGAATGGCTAAAATTAACAAGTCAGGAAACGACAGATGCTGGCGGGGATGTGGAGAAAGGGGAATCCTCCTACACTGTTGGTGGGAATGCAAGCTGGTGCAGCCACTCTGGAAAACAGTATGGAGGTTCCTCAAACAGTTGGAAATAGAGCTACCATACGATCCAGCAATTGCACTACTGGGTATTTACCACAAAGATACAAATGTAGGGATCCGAAGGGGTACGTGCACCCCAATGTTTACAGCAGAAATGTCCACAATAGCCAAACTGTGGAAAGAGCCAAGATGTCCATTGACAGATGAATGGATAAAGAAGATGTGGTATATATACACAATGGAATATTACGCAGCCATCAAATGGAATGAGATCTTGCCATTTGTAATGACATGGATGGAACTGGAGGGTGTTATGCTGAGTGAAATAAGTCAATCAGAGAAAGACATGTATCATATGACCTCACTGATATGAGGAATTCTTAATCTCAGGAAACAAACCGAGGGTTGCTGGAGTGGTGGGGGGTGGGAGGGATGGGGTGGCTGGGTGATAGACATTGGGGAGGGTATGTGCTATGGTGAGCGCTGTGAATTGTGCAAGACTGTTGAATCACAGATCTGTACTTCTGAAACAAATAATGCAACATATGTTAAGAAAAAAGAAAAAGAAGAAGATAGCAGGAGGGGAAGAATGAAGGGGAGTAAGTCAGACGGGGAGATGAACCATGAGAAACGATGGACTCTGAAAAACAAACTGAGGGTTCTAGAGGGGAGGCGGGTGGGGGGATGGGTTAGCCTGGTGATGGGTATTAACGAGGGCACATTCTGCATGGAGCACTGGGTGTTATGCACAAACAATGAATCATGGAACACTACATCAAAAACTAATGATGTAATGTATGTTGATTAACATAACAATAAAAAATTTTTAAAAAAACTCATTTCTGGAGGCGCCTGGGTAGCTCAGTCGGTTAAGCTAAGGGTCCTGGGATCAAGCCCCACATAGGGCTCCCTCCTCAGCGGAGAGTTTGCTTCTCGCTCTCCCTCTCCCCTCCCCTGCTCATGCTTTCTCTTGCTCTCTCTAATAAATAAAATCTTTTTAAAATAAATAAATAAACAAACTCACTTCTGGATACTTATTTGGGGTTACTTCCATAGTCTAAGCAAATATAAATCATTTTCACTCTTATTAAAATGAGATTTTTTTCAGAGTACCAGAATAAATTAATCTACATTTGTTTTAAGTGTCTGAAACACAAAATATGTTAGCCCAATATGAATTACTATAGGAGATATACATTATTGGTTTCATTCAGCAAACACTACTAATCACCTGTCTATGGGTCATGAAGATTGAGAATAAAACACAGTCAGTCCTGATAACTCAAAATTTAGTAAAAAACAAAAACATGTAAACAAGGTTATTAATGAACAGAGTGATGTGTGAACACAGAGAAGGGAATAATTAATTGTCTATGGGAACAAAGAAAAGCTTCACAAAGGAAGTGACATCCAAGTTTATTTTTTTGAAAATTTATTAAGAGTTTGTCAGGTAGAGAGGAAGATGGGGGAGGGGATGCCATTCTAAGTAAAATGAACAGCACAAAAGCACAGAGCTGTGAAAGATCACAGTTTGAAAACTGAACTCTGCATGGCTGGAACAGACTAGAAACAGATCCAGCTAGAGGTACTGTTGGGGCCAGATTATGAAAGATCCTTGTAACCACACAAAGGAATTTGGACTTTAATCTTGCAGGCAGTTAGGACCCAGGTTTTAAGAAAATAGGAAAAAATTAAATTTGTTTTTTTTAGAAGGATGCCTCACTCTGATGACTATGTAATGAGGAGACTGGACTAAGAAACTGACCACTGAAGATTTACTTAAGATAGCTCTTCAAATAATCTAGACAAATAGTTTTCAAACTGTGCTCAGGTCTCAATCATTTTTATAAGCAACCAAAAAAAGTGCTTTTCCTTATTTGGGAAAAATAAATGTTTACCGTCGTCTTTTGAAGGGTGACTTTGGCATATCTGCTGTAGGGATCATCTGTTCTCCTGGCCTTACCCACATGATCGGCCCATCATCACTCTGGGACCTACACTGGAGTCGCAGGCTGGAAAGCGTACCCCAGGGCAAAGTCATCTAGAAGTCAGATGAATGAGTCACATTAAAAAAAAATTTTTTTTTGTCTATTTACAAGTTAACCTCTCTACTACCCCAAATCAAAAGAAAGCTCTAGGAAGTTTATTTTGTATATGCATATGAAGAAATAAATGCTATATTAGAGAGTAATTTATATGTAAAATTCTGAAGCAATAATTTTGTTATTGCTGTTATTCTGAACCAATAATTTTCTAAACATTTCTATTCAAAACACTGGATAAAATTTAATTTTAATAGACAAGATTAATTTAATATTAATACTTCTTAATAGAAAGTGTCCACTAAAGTAATGATCAGAACTTTAATAATTGGAATTAACACTCACTTTCAGAAATGGTGATTCTTCTAACATATCAAGGAACTCTGGGAAATAATCACCAACTTCTTCATCTACTGCTCCAACAAGACTTATCTGCCGCATGGGACCTGCTCGGTAGGTGCCACAGCAGTATGTCCTGTTGACCTGAGATAAAACGAAAGGGGGGAGAAAGAACTGAAGTACACTATAATATAATTAAAAAATTAAAATATTGTTTCCATTGTTGCTATTTCTTCTACATACTAAGAACTCAATGCTCAGTACCTTGTATAAAGTCCACAGTTACAGAAAGTTGCCCTAGCACACTGACACATTAACGTGATAAGTGCCACAAACAAATTTCAAAGAGCAAGTTAATCTATGATCCCAAAATCTCAAAGAAACACTGAAGACTTCTCTGAGAATGATGATTTTTGTACTTTGTAAACACTAAAAATAATAATAATAACAACAACAAAGTGATCTTTAGGACAAAAAAAATCAGTAAATAAACAGTAAAACTGGCAGGGCAGAGAAAAGGAGGAAAAAAAAAAAACATGGTCAGATTAATCTTCCATATTCATTTTGTACTCCCTAGTGAAAACCTTCACATCAGGCCAGATACCAGGCTTGACTGTTAGCAATCCCAATCTCCCTCCCAATTACTTGCATATAAGATCCTCTATCCCAGGCAAACTGATTTTTTATCTACCCAATTTATGCCAAACTTACTTCTACCTGCAATGATTTTTCTCTTAAATCTGCCCTACTTGAAATGTCCTCTTCTGTCAATCCAAATCTTATCTTTCAAAGATCAGTTCAAGACTTTTCTTCTGGAAGCCTTCCTGATCACCCTTCATGATCTTTTTTTTCTGAAATCTAATGTTACTTGCAAGCACACAGACATTTTCTATCAACTCTCTAGTGAACTTAAGGCATATTTTATACCAATCTGTAGCCCAGAGAATCCTAGCATTCAAATGGAATCTACTAGTAGACCTGAAACTAATATTGCCCTGTATGCTAACTGGAATTTAAATATAAAATTTAAAAAACCAAACAAATAAAAAACAAATGGAGTCTACCAATTGATTTGACACAATCTGATATTATTCTTCTAAGTCATTTCTTGTATTTTCTTATATTCCCACCTCCAGTTTTTTTTTTAAGACTTTTATTTGAGAGAGAGAGAGAAGAGAATGAGAGAGCATGAGTGGGGTGAGGGGCAGAGGGAGAAGCAGGCTCCCTGCTGAGCAGAGAGCCCCTTGTGGGGCTGGAGCCCGATGTGGGGCTCCATCCCGGGACTCCGGATCATGACCTGAGCTGAAAGGCAGACTTGAGCCACCCGGGCACCTTTCCCCCTTCTGATTTAAAACTAATGTTTCTCAAGAATAAAGACAGATCTGTGCATACAGAAGACTAGACTAAAAATGCTTAATTCTAACCAAAATTTCCACCTTGGATCAGTAACCAAGCATTCTCTACCTTAGTTAAGGTGCGGATTAGACTGAAAAGCCTAATATAGGGGTGCCTGGGCGGCTCAGGAGGTTAAGCAACCAACTCTTGATTTCAGCTCAGGTCATGATCTCAGAGTCAGGCTCCATACTCAGCAGAGAGTCTGCGTGACATGCTCTCTCTCCCTCTCTCTCTGTCCCCATCACATGCACACTCTGTCTCTAAAATAATAAATCTTAGGGGCGCCTGGGTGGCTCAGTTGTTAAGCGTCTGCCTTCAGCTCAGGTCATGATCTCAGGGTCCTAGGATCAAGCCCCACATCAGGCTCCCTGCTCGGCGGGAAGCCTGCTTCTCCCTCTCCCACTCCCCCTGCTTGTGTTCCCTCTCTGGCTGTGTCTCTCTCTGCCAAATAAATAAATAAAAATCTTTTAAAAAAATAAAAATAAATAAAATAATAAATCTTTAAAAAAAGATTTAATTGTTGTTTTAAATACCACCTATTTTGCCTCAATACAAGGCATAAATGACAATCTAGTATTTCTTACAGTTTTTTACTATTAGTTCTCTAGCAGCATTTTCAGAACCCACTTTTTTTTCTGTAGACTATTTAATAGGCACCCCTATTCATACACAATACACAAAGAAAAAATCAGGGATTTCTTACTTCCTTATCTTTCCCAAGATCACCTTAAAGGATCATTAACCAGCAACCACTCAGGACAAAAGTCACCTTTCATATATTTTTATGAGTTACCTTCCATTCATTTGTATGATCATCATGCTATGAAAAGCCAGGGGAGACAGCAGGAAAGATGATGATCATGGGATACAAAGATAAGGAAAGCTTTTCTATTTAGGAAAGCTTTTCTAAGCATTATTCTAACCTTTCTAGGCCAAGCACCCCAAAACAACTAAAGCAGATTAATTAACCTTCAATACCAGTTCTGAGAATGGCATGCTTTCAGAGATAATAAATATCAGTCCCCCCACAACACTCCCCCCAACTATTCCCAATTATCAGAAGTTTCTTTACCAAGATAGACTTTCAAAAATACAGAATAGTGGCATTTTATATGAGAACTATCCTAGAGACACATCACAATTTAAAGCTTACAGAACTCAAGACTAATCCTGAAAAAGGACACTGCCACGTGCCACTTTTGCTAGCTTTGAGATTATGCAACTCTTAATGCATCACTAATTTGAAGGAATTCACACTACTTTAAATTTTACAAAGACAGAATATTTTTATATCACAGTGCTTGAAGTTACCTAATTTAAACAATTAGCAATAATTTAATTGATAGCACTGAGCCTGAAGACAACTTAAAATGCAAACACCTGGGATAATTAATATGTGACATGAATAAATATAAAGCATCCTTTCCTATTCGGAAAGAGAAAGTTAACCTAAAAAGAGGAAACTTGAATTATTTTTTATTTAAAAATATGTATTATAAATTTATAATTTATCCTGTGTCTAGAAAGAATGAAATAATGAGACATTAAACTGTACCCAAAGAAAAATAGTAGAAAGAGCAAAATCGATTAACAGTATCTGTGTATCACTTGTGTAAAAAACGTTCATAAATGCTACTGTTCGTAATGCATTTTAATAATTAATAGCACAAGTTGGAAGATGGATAGCATTTATGACCAGAAATTCAACATGTACCAACTGTGTGACACCAATGCCAAACAAGCAAACTACTAATTCTACCCTTCTTTTTAGAAACAGAACTTCCTGGGCATATAGCCAATAAGCGAGGCTCCTTGGCAGCCAAGTGTGGTCTGGAACTAAGCTCTGGCCAATGAGATGTTAGTCTAAGTTACATATGCAATTTCCAGAGCATGCCTTTATAAGTAAGCTGCTTGCTCTCCACTTCCTCTTTCTGTCTCTTAAGAGCCAGGTTCAAATACACACACAACACCACCAAAGGGATTGGCAAAACTTAAAAGATGAAAGGAGAATCCTGGATGACATCATGGAACAGAACAGAGCAGCTTAACCTCCGGACTTGTTCCTCAAGAGAGAAACTTTTATTTTGTTCTAGCAACTGTATGTGACATCTCCTTGTTATTATCTTGTATACTGGCACACATCATTTTACTGCACTTCACTTTATTGCATTTCACAGATATTATGCTTCACCAGTAACTGCAATTTTTACAAATTGAAGGTTTGAGGCAACTCTGCCAGAAGTAAATCTATCAGCACCATTTTTCTAACAACATTTGCTCTTCG
Source organism: Zalophus californianus (assembly GCF_009762305.2). Taxonomy (NCBI): domain Eukaryota; kingdom Metazoa; phylum Chordata; class Mammalia; order Carnivora; family Otariidae; genus Zalophus; species Zalophus californianus. Next base: position 95,835,111 of record NC_045598.1, read on the forward strand.
TGTCTGTGTGTCACATTTTGGTAATTCTCACAGTATTTCAAAATTTTTCATTATTATATTTGTTATGATGATCAGTGCTCTTTGATGTTACTACTGCAATTGTTTTGGGACACCATGAACTGTACCCAAATAAGACAGCGACCTTAATAAATATTGTGTGTGTACTGACCGCTTTACTGACTGGCCGCCCCCCCTCCCCTCCTCAGGCCCTGTTTCCTGAGACACAACAAAACTGAAATTGGGCCAGTTTAAGAACCCTACAATGGTCTCTGTTTGAGTGAAAGGAAGAGTCGCACGTCTCTCATTTTAAATCAAAAGCTAGAAATGATTAAGCTTATTGAGGAAGGCATGTCAAAAGCCAAGACAGGTCAAAAACTAGGCCTCTTGCACCAAAGAGCCAACTTGTGAATAAAGGAAAATTTCTTGAAGGTAATTAAAAATGCCACCACACATGAAACACACAAATGATAAGAAAGAGCTTTATTGCTGATATGAAGAAAGTTTTAGTGGTCTAGATAGATCAAACCAGCCACAACATTCCTTTAAGCCAAAGTCTAATTCAGAGCAAGGCCCAACTCTTAACAATTCTCTTAAGGCTGAGAAGGGTGGGGAAGCTGCAGAAGGAAAAGTCTGAAGCTAACAGAGGTTGGTTCATGGGATTTAAGGAAATAAGCCATATCCATAACGGAAAAGTGCAAGGTGAGGCAGCAAGTTATCCAGAAGATCTAGCTCAGATCATTAATGAAGGTGGCTCCACTATACAACAGATTTTCAATGCAGTCAAAATAGCCTTATATTGAAAGAAGATGCCATCTGGACTTTCATAGCTACAGAAGTCAGTGCCTGACTTCAAAGCTTTAAGGGACAGGGTGACTCTCTTATCAAAGAAAAATGTAGCTGGTGACTCTTAGTTGAAACCAATGTTCATTTACCATTCCAAAAATCCTAGGGCCCTTCAGAACTATGCAAAATCTCTTCTGCCTGTGCTCTGTAAATGGAACAACAAAGCCTGGATGACAGCACATCTGCTTACACAACATGGTTTACTGAGTATTTTAAGCCCAGTGTTGAGACCTACTGCTCAGAAAAAAAAGATTCTTTTCAAAATATTACTGCTGACAATGCACCTGGTTACCCAAGAGCTCTGATGGAGATGTACAATGAGATTAGTATTATTTTCATGCCTGCCAACACAACATCTATTCTGCAGCCCAGGGATCAAGGAGTCATTTCAATTGTTGTCTTTTTTTTGAAAGACTATATAGCTGCCACAAATAGTGATTCCTCTGATGGGTCTGGCCAAAGTAAATGGAAAACCTTCTGGAAAGGATTCATCATTCCTAGATGCCATTAAGAACATTTGTGATTCACAGGAAGAGGTCAAAATATCAATATTAACAGGAGTTTGGAAGAAGTTGAATCCAACCCTCATGAATGACTTTGAGGGGTTCGAGACTTCAGTGGAGACAGTAACTGCAGGTGTGGTAGAAACAGCAAGTGAACTAGAATTAGAAGTGGAGTCTGAGGATGGGACTGAATTGCTGCAATCTCATTGTAACACTTTAGTAGGTGAGGAGCTGCTTCTGATGGATGAGCAAAAAAAGCGGTTTCTTGGGATGGAATCTACTCCTGGTGAAAATGCTGTGAAGACTGTTGAAATGACAACAAAGGATTTAGAATATTACATACACTTAGTTGATAAAGCCACAGCAGGGTGAGAGGACTAACTCCAATTTTGAAAGAAGTTCTATTGTTGGTAAAATGCTATCAAACGGCATCACATGCTACAGAGATATTGTTTGTGAGTCAATGAGTCAATTTCATTGCTGTCTTAAGAAACTGTCAAAGCCACCCAATCTTCAGCAACCACCACCCTGAGCAGTCAGCAGCCACCAACATGGAGGTAAGACCCTCCACCAGCAAAAAGACTGACTCGCCGAAAACACAGATGATGGTAGTTTGCATTTTTTAGCAATAGAGTATTTTTTCAAATTAAGGTATATGCATTGTTTCTTTAGACATACTGCTATTGCCCACTTAAAAGATTATGCAGTACAGAGCAAACATAACTTTTATATGCACTGGGAAACCAAAAAATTCATTTGACTTGCTTTACTGTGGTGGTCTGGAACCAAAAACCACAATATCCCCAAGGTATGCCTGTACTTTCTATATATACTAAAGGAGACAATACTCCGTATTGCACAAATGACATCGGGAATATTAGCTTCTGCTCTGGGCTTTAAAAAGTCTGTAACTGCAGCACATGCAAAGGAAACAATTAAGATAATTAGTGACTTGAAAACCAGATAAATCGGAAAAAGTGTGAAGAAATTAAAGTATTTAACTTGAAAAAACTGAAGTAGAAGAGTAGACTCATGCAACTTTAAATAAAAACCAGGAATTATAGGAAAGTCAGTATCATTCACTGAATGAAAGTTTACTGTATATTACATGTCAGACACTGTCCTAACCACAGATATAGCAAACCAGACCCATTCGTGGCCCCTGGAAGCTTACAGTCTAGTAGGGAGAGGCAGACACTATCTAAACAAATATTTAATTATAAGCTGTGACAAGTCCTCAAAATGGAATGAATAAGCCACTGTAAAAGAGAACAAGGGATCCTGATTTAGAGAATAAAGTGTTCCTCGAAATAAACATGGAGTTGAAATCTGTAAAACAAGTTTAAAGGAAACAAAACCCCTTAAGAATCACCCTTTCCAAGATCTAAAAGAAAGCTAATGGGGGCGTCTGGGTGGCTCAGTCGTTAAGCATCTGCCTTCGGCTCAGGTCATGATCCCGGGGTCCTGGGATCGAGCCCCGCATTGGGCTCCCTGCTCCGTGGGAAGCCTGCTTCTCCCTCTCCCACTCCCCCTGCTTGTGTTCCCTCTCTCGCTGTGTCTCTCTCTGTCAAATAAATAAATAAAATCTTTAAAAAAAAAAAAAGAAGAAAGAAAATTAACAATGCTAAACACAGAAAGCAAAAGAAAAAATAAGGATGAGGCTGGATAAATGAGCTGTAGCTGGATTAGAAGAGCCTTGAAGACTACTGTTAAAGATTTGGGAAATCACTAAAGGATCTAAAGTAGTTAAGGAAAAGTTATCAATTTGCTTTTGTCTTTTCAGGGCAGAGGGGGCTTGGGGTTTTTGTATTTGTTTCATTTTCCCAGAGGAGTACTGAAAGAGATTTAGGCTTGAAACGATAAACTAAGTTAGTAACAGTGCAGATGATTAGAAAATGATAAAGAAAAAAGATTTGAAAAATATCCAGGAGATAAAATTGCCAGGACTTGGGAGACAGACTGGATATGATAGGGCAGAGAAAGGAATGTCAAAGATGTCTCCCAGGTTCTGACCTTTGCAGGGAGATACAGAAACCACTCTTTCTACTGAAGGCCCACCGCCAGGTTTGGGTGGGAAGGTAATATGTTGAAGTTTGAACATGATGAGCTTCAATTGTGTGGTGGGCTGAATAATGGCCCCCAAAGATATCTAGATATGTAGGTCCTAATCTCTGGAACCTGTGAATATGACCTTATATGGCAAAAAAAACTTTGTAGTTGTGAATAAGTTAAGAATCTTGAAATAGGGAGGGTAGCCTAATCTATCCAGGTAAGCCCTAAATGTAATCACAGGCATTCTTATGAGGAGGAGGCACAGGGAGATCTGCAGAGAAGGCGATACAATGATGGAAGCAGAGGAGGAGTGATGTACTTTTTGCAGATGGAGGAAGGGGCCACAAACTAGGAAATACAGAAGGCTACCAGAAGCTAAAATACACAAAAAACCAACAAAACCCAAATTTGCCTTCAGAGCCTTCAGAACTGTAAGAAACTGTAAGTTTGTATTGTTTTAAGGCACTATGTTTATGGTAATTTGTTACAGGAGCAATAGGTACTAATACCAAGTAGCTCTAAAACACCCAAGTGGGTATGTCAAAAGGGCAGCTGGGTCTGAAATCAAGTGGTTTGGACTGAGGATATAAATCCTAGTCATTGGCTACAGAACATATATAGTTCAAAGAACAGGGGTCTTTGCCTAGGAACATCCAATTTAAAAGGCACCAAAGGAGAAGAAAAGCTGACAAAAAAGAATGTAAAGGAATTGTCAAGGGGTCAGAGAGGTTAAAAAGAAAACCAAGACAACACGGTATAATAAAAGTTAAAATAATATATTTCAAGAAGTTTGGTCAAAATGTTGCTGAGACTTCAGTGAAATGAAGATGAAAAATGCCCATTGGTGACCTTGGCAAGAGAGGTTTTTCAGAGAAAGTATGACAGCAGAAACAAAATCGGTGATCTGAGGAGAGATGAGAAAATGTGGACAGCAAGTGTAAACAATTCTTTCAAGAAATTAGACTGTGAAAATAAAAAAGGTTGGTAGTGAGAGGAGAAAATAAGATCAAGAGAGAATTTTCTTAAATGGAAAGACTGAGCAACCCTCAATAGGGTTGTATAAACTTTTATTCCCCCTAGCACTGTAAGAAAGTATAATGTTGCCCCACAGCCTAATAGAATGTTATCAAACTTTTGGATTTTTACTAATTTGGTAAGTAAAAACTACCATCTTAGTAGTTTTAATTTCACTTTCTTAGGAATGAAGCTGTGTATCTTTTCAAATAAGAGAATTAAAGGGCCTTTTGCATTTCTTTTTCTGTGAACTATCCATTCATATGCCTGCTTATATTTAAATTGGGCAACTAGTATTTATTTCTCTTATCTAATTCTAGAACCCTTAATAATTTAGGAAAGTTGATCCTCTGTATGAATTGTATACAATTTTCCACAATCTGTCTTTTGACTGCGTTGACAGTGATTTTTCTTTTGTTTTGGTCATAGTCAGAAAGACCTTTTGAACTACAAAGTCATGAAAGAATTCTTCCATGTTTTCTTCTATTACATTAATGTCTCCATTTTCCACATTTAAATCTCTGATCACATTGGGAATTTATCTTGGTATCCAGGGATATGGATACAAAGATGAATTCTAGATAAGTACCCTGATGTCCCAACACTATCATCTCTCTGCCATCAATGATTTCAGATACCATCATTTTTATGTATCAAATGCCTGTATGTATTTGGGCCTATTTCTAGACTTACTTTTCTGTTTCACTGAATAATGTTCATAAACTAATATACACTTATTTAATCACTAAATCTTTAGAATGTATTGGTATCTGATAGGGTACTCCTCCACCACTACTTTTCTTTATTATTCTGATGTTGGTTCTTCTTAATCCAAAAATATATCTTTCCATCTAAGTCTTCTTTAGTGTGAGGTCTTAATGGGAAGAATCTGGTAAAGGTGAAAAGGTGAAAAGGACTGCTATTTAAACATGGCAGACAGAACAAAAGATTTATGTCTATTCCTTATCAAAACCCACCAAGTGAGAGTAAAACAAAGGCCATAAATCCCAGAAGCTCAAAGAGAACAGAAGTAAAAAAATGACAGATACAAGTTAGCAAACCAGTTTTTACAAGGGGAAAAGTGTACAGGGGAATTAGCCAACTGAGAACTCTGAATACTGAGTACCTACATAGAAGATAACCAAAAAATCAGTTTGAGCTACAGAATCATGGAAAGGCTAAGCAGAAGGTGGGAAACAAAGCATGGAACTAAAAAACGAGAAAGATGGGATTAAAATTTGTATAAGAATTAGTTAGACCCCTCTACTTATGTTCCCCACTCCCTGCCCCATCCCACATCCTTATCCTATCTTGTGGAGAAAGTGAACAAAAGAGACTATGGAAAACAAAGATACCAGGCACAAATATGAAAGAAAGCCATTACACTGACAACAGACAAGTAAAATTCCATATATTGAACAATGAACTCACCTACCTACTTCCATAGTTCAACTCCAAGAATTCTAGCAGACATATAACCTACTCTATTCCCCTGGCAAAAATGTGGTACAGTCTTAGCTGTAGAAATTAAAGGCCCCAGAGAGAAGATCTCTAAATGTTGCTATTTGGAGCTTTTCTTACAATGATATGGCCAGATTCCCTACCCAGTCATCAAATGGCCAATCCCACCTTTGTGCCCACAGTTTCTAACCAGTTTTGTACTAACACATATTTCAATATAAACAGATCACCAGACATTTGAAGAAAATACATAAACAAGATTAAAACAAAAAGAACTCGATGAAACAAACTACAAGAAAATTTCAAAACAATTACTAATATCATCAAAGAGATGAAAGATGATATTGCATCCATGAAACAGTAAGTTATTTAAATTAAAAAAAAAGAACAAGGTCTTAAATTCAAAACATTACAGTTGAAATAAATCAACAGGAGGAAAAGAAGATAGTTAAATCTCCCCAGAAAGAACAAAAAGACAAAGAATAAAAGGAAAAATTTAGAGGTTCAGCCAGGAGGCCTAATATCCAACTAATAAAAGTTTCAGGAAAGAAGAACAGCAGATACTGAGGTAAGGAAATTAACAAAGAAATAATACAAGAAAACTTACCCAAACAAAAAGATATGCATTTCCATATTGAGAAGGCCTAAATACTCATCAGAGTGAATATAAAAGGACTCATACCAATGAAATCTGAGAAAATCATGTGGGTTGGAGGTGGTCTTCAACTGTATTGATAACATTTTATTTCTTGGGTCAAGTGGTTAGAACACAGGTATCTTTATACCTCTATGTATGTCTGAAATATTTCACAGTAAATTAAAAAACAAAACCCAATTTAAAAAAAATCTCAAGGCGCATTATCCTCAGTATTCTGAAATAAGAGGTTTTAAAATAAGTTTCCAGAGAGGGGAAAAAAAACACCTAAAAATATAAGGACTCATTATGATACTGGATTTCTCAATAGCAGTACTAGAAGCTTAAATAAAGACACTTTGCCTTTATAAACCTCAAGGAAATGATCTCCAACCAAGAATGCCACACCTATCTGAACTACCCAAAATATGTAATGGTAGAATAAAGACTTTAAACACGTGAAATCTCATTTGAATCACTGAATTCGGTCAACAGAATAGTCATGGAATCCCAGGACATGAGAAAAGGCAAACAGAAATCCCAGGGCATCCATGTATAGGATACAGTGCACGCGCGCGCGCACACACACACACACACACACACACACACACACACACACACACACACACACATATATGTAGAGGATACCTCTACATATATTCCTGTTGCAACACTGTAATATTACAAAACTGTACACAACCTAAATGTATAAGAACAGGAGAATAGTGATATAATCACACAAAAAAATACCAAAAATAGCAGTTAAAATGAATGAACTAGAGTTACGTGTATCAACATAATTCTCTAAAGCAATGCTGAAGTGAACCAATCTGCAGAATGATACATGCAAAATACTATTTATAAAGTGTTAAATCATACAAAATAGTTTTATATAGTCTGTATGTTCATACATGTATAGCAAAATATTAGAAGGTGCATAGAGAAATCACAAATTCAGAAGAAAGATTTACTTCTGGGGAGAAAAAGAGCTTAGTATTTTATTATAAATGAAGGAAATATAAAGAATTCACTTAATATAATTTGCACTTTATATGGGAATGGAGAGGGAAAAGATTAAAGGGGTGGGGGTGTGTAAAGATCCTAAGCAAACGGATGCAGTTTCTTTTTCGGATGATGAAAAAGTTCTAGAAATGGATAATGGTGATGGTTGTATAACATTGTAAAAGCACTTAATGCCAATGAATTATACACCTAAAAATAGTTAAACAGTAATTTTGTTATCTATATTTTGTGACAATCCTAAGCAAAGTGAGGAGTGGAATCTAGAGCACAGGTGAAAGATTAGCTTTTGAGGAGGAGGTGGGATTTCTATTTTAACAGGAGGGAATACAGAAAAGATGTATACAGATAAAGAGTTTGAAGAACAAACAAGCAAGGTGACCAAAGAAAAGCAGCAAACTTCCCAATGTTGAGGGCTCACTGGCAGCCTTATGAAACCTTAAGAACAGACAAGTTCCTGAATAATTATCAAACCAAAAGTGATTTTCTAAAACATTTGTAGTATGTTGGGCGCCTGGGTGGCTCAGTCGTTAAGCATCTGCCTTCGGCTCAGGTCATGATCCCAGGGTCCTGGGATCGAGCGCCGCATCAGGCTCCCTGCTCCACGGGAAGTCAGCTTCTCCCTCTCCTACTCCCCCTGCTTGTGTTCCCTCTCTCGCTGCATCTCTCTCTGTCAAATAAATAAAACCTTTAAAAAAACAAAAAATTTGTACTATGTAGAGGTTAGACAAGATTATCTCTAAGAGCCCCTGGTTTATGATTTCTATGAAATTCTAAAAGGATGATCTACAGGTCAAATGAAGGAAAACACAGCAATGCTAGATGGTATATATTTTCAAAAGCTTCTTAAATTTGCCTGATCATAGGCTTTGAATCACCTGAGGTATTTATCTCAGGTCTCCCTCCACACCTAATCATAATTTCCAGGAGAGGAACCTGAGATTCTAAATATGTATTTGGAACCAGAAACCTCAGATTATTCTTAGGATCTGGCAAGTTTGAAAAACTCCGGCCTGGAAATGACACTCAAAAGCAAGGAACAAGTTGAGGAGACGAGTTATTAGGAGGACTAGAGGGAGGTGAGACTAAAGAACAGAAAAACTAAGTAAGCCTGCCATGAGAGCAAGAGACAGAATGCCAGAGAAAACTCAATTAGTAAAATCAGAAGGCAAAGAGGGAACGGAAAAGGATTGTGGAATCAAGGGAGAAAATGCCTGTTAACAAAATAGTGGTTAGCTTTGCATGCATTTAAAAAAATTCTTATGATATCCATAAAAGTTTAAGCCATTACATTTGAAACCACATATTGCTCTGTCAGTACTTTATATAATTCTTTAGATTAGAAACTTAACTTCATGGGACACCTGGGTGGCTTAGGCAGTTAAGCGTCCAACTCTTGGTTTCGGCTTGGGTCATGTTCTCTGGGTCCTGGCATTAAGCCCCGTGGGGCTCTGCACTCAGCAGGGAGTCGCTTGGGATTCTCTCCCTCTGCCCCTCCCCCGCTCATGTGCACACACCCTCTCTCTCTCTCACAAATAAGATCTTTAAAAAGAAACTTCACAGTTATCCTGTATCAACTGCTAAGAGTGAAATAAGCTCAACTGTGCTCCAAATACATACACTTTTTAATAAGGACAGTCATAAGTCAGTTAAAAACTTAGAAGATAGCAGTTTTATTCATAACTGCCAAAACTTGGAAACAACCAAGATGTCCTTCAGTAGGCAAATGGATAACTGTAGTATATCCAGACAAAATATTATTCAAAAAAAAAAAAAGAGCTATCAATCCATGAAAAAAAACATAGAAGAGCCTTAAATGCATATTATTAGGTGAAAGAAGCCAATTTGAAAAGGCTATATACTATTTGATTCCAACTATTTTACATTCTGGAAAAGGCAAAACTACGGAGACAGTAAAAAGATTAGTGTTTGCCCGGGGTTGGGAGAGGAAGGAAAGGATGAAGAGGCAGAGCACAGAGGATTTTTAAGATGCGAAAATACTCTGTGTACTACCATAAAGATGGATATATGTCATTATACATTAGTCCAAACCCATAGAAGTATACCACCAAGAATGAACTATAATGTAAACTATGGGCTTTGGATGATTATGATGAATCAATGTAGGTTCATCACCTGTAATAAATGTACCATGGGGAAGGTCGGGGGGGGCGGTGTGGATGTTAATAATGAGGAAGTCTGTGCACAGATGGGGGCAGAGAGTATACAGGAAATCTCTGTACCTTCCCCTCAATTTTGCCATGAACCTAAAACTAATCTAAAAAAGAAATTCTTAAAAACACACACACAAACACACAAAACACTTAGAAGAACATAAAGTCAGAAATACACTATATGGACATGCCCCCCCCCCACCCAAGTGAAGGGTAATTATTCTACAGAACTCATGTTTTAGGAAGAAGCCTGATTGGTTTTTTTGTTTTTTAAAGATTTATTTATTTATTTATTTGACAGAGAGAGAGACACAGCGAGAGAGGGAACACGAGCAGGGAGAGTGGGAGAGGAGAAGCAGGCTTCCTGCGGAACAAGGAGCCCGATGCGGCGCTCGATCCCAGGACCCTGGGATCATGACCTGAGCCGAAGGCAGATGCTTAACGGCTGAGCCACCCAGGCGCCCCAAAGCCTGATTGTTTAAAAAACAGAAAGGAAAGAGCTAGCCAGCAATCTTCCTTAACTTTGTGATCTGTGAATAGAAAGGCATTCCTACTTTAAAACACACAGTGAAAAAGCAGAGTGAGTCAAAATGAGTTTATTATAAGCTGTACGTAGAATGAGAGGAAAAAGAGATCGAAACCTACCATTCCTATGCTGGTTTATTTTATAAAGCCAGCTACTTAAAACATTTATTTCTCCTTTTATATAACACACTGATGTGTAGTTCATAAAGAGTTTCTCAGTTATTTAACATCTACAAAGCACTCTTCTAGTTCGACTCTCTTAATTAGTACTACCAATTCACCATAAAATGTTAATTATATTGATCAAAGATGAGGAGCACCTAATAAACCCATTTGAGGCCTTACCACAACACACAATGAAGAAATAACATTTGCTGATTTTCTCTGGAACAAAAGACATTACCCTTTTATAGTAATAAAAGTAATATTTGTAAGAACTTCCACCACCACCTAAAGTTAAAGATCTATGATCCTCAGTAAAAGACTTCAACATTGTATGTATACAGAAATTTTTTTTAAGCAGAACTTAAAATATGCACATCTGTCAGATAAAGAAAACAAAATCTGGGTGCCTGGGTGGTTCAGTTGGTTAAGCGACTGCCTTCAGCTCAGGTCATGATCCTGGAGTCTCAGGATCGAGTCCCACAACGGGCTCCCTGCTCAGCAGGGAGTCTGCTTCTCCCTCTGACCCCCCCCCCATGCTCTCTCTAAAATAAATAAATCTTTAAAAAAAAACAAAAAACAAAATCTTATCATGATAGATAGGCTTTTTTAATCAATTGCCTCTCTCGCCAGCACATACATATACACACCCTTCAATTACCTAGTCACTCTAAGGTGAAAATAATCTCAATGGCAATATTTAAAACAACTCCTCCTTTAATTTCACTATACTTTTAGTGTTTTAGTGTTTCTTCGTGTTGCTTTGGCTTGCAATTCCTGTATAGAATTTACAGTCTATAGCCTTGCCGGCTCATGACCAGCAGTATCAGCATCACCTGGAAACTCATCAGAAATGCAGACTATAAAGCCCAAACCCAGACCGATAAAATCAAACTCTGCATTTCATATACACATTAAAACTTGCTAACCCTCACCTGTAGGATTTAATTCCACTCAGTGACAGAAGAAAAAATAATTCCTCTTTGAAGATCTGCCACTATTTAACCTTTGGGAAGGTCATAACCAAAATGTGACCTTCTTCATCTGTAAAATGAAGGGTTGGAAATGGCCCCCACCTACTCTAAAATCCTGTTAGTCCATAAGATGGCTGGAAGACTATTATAATTGCAAGACATAGCACCTAACCAAAAAAATCCTAAATTATACTTATTCCTAAAACATATATATATTTTAGGGAGAAACAGATTTCTAAGTGGACACTAATTTTTTTCTTCATTAACCAACCAAAAGATTCCACAAACTTTTTAGTCAAAATTGTTACTTAGCCAATGATTATTTAAAACTTAATCAGATCTGAATAATCCTACAAAATTATAAAAATACCATACATATATGTGTTAATACATATGTAGTTCTTTAGATTAGAAACGCAACTTTACTAAGTTATCCTGTATCAACTGATGAACGTAATCAAATTTGAGGATCAGCTTGGTGCTTCAGTTGATATTTATCATGAACTTATTACCTCCGTTGGTGTTAGGATATTTGAGTTTTACAGAATACGGAAAGAAAAAAAAAAACACCTTTATGTGCATCCTAACTTTGCCACCACAATTTAAAAATATAAAAATAACAGAAGCTATAATTATTCCTGCACAAAACAAGCCTACATTTTCCTTCCTTCAACTACTGCAGATAAGTTCTAAAGGAGTGCTTCCCATACCTTAATGTGTATATGAATCACCTGCAAATCTTGTTAAAATGCAGAATCTGATTCAGAAGATGTGGGCAGGGGTCTGAATGCCAAGTTCATACACAGAGAAAGTAGTAAGCTTCTAAAAAAGCCCCATAAATAATAGTATTTAGCCATGGTTTGCATCTTGATAAGCACTGGTTTCCAATTAAATTCCTAATTGAGCAACTTCACATTTTCGCCTTATCTTACTTGATCCCTCCTATGAACGTGATACTTAATTACTCCATCATTCTTAAAACCTAGAAAATTTGTATCCTCATTTTCCTTCTACCTTTCTTCTTGATCTTTCCCACGTTCCTCATACTTACATGTGGGTGCATCACAGGATTCCATTCTTAGCTTCATCTCTTTTCCACTCTAATGCTGTGCCTGGATCACCTATATGCTAATGGATCTAATTGCTGCATTTCCAGCCTACATATGTCTCCCAGTCTTAGATCCACACATTCAACTACCTAATAGATGTTTCTAACCTTTAGTCTTCACAGGCACTTCCAACACAAAGTATCTCTAACTGAACTCTTCATCAACACCTTCCACCCCTAGAAACCAGCTTTTTCAACCCTGTATTAACTTCGTGACCAGCACCCACCATCTGCCCATCTGTATAAACCATATTTTAAAACTCTATCCTTCTCCCTCACCAAACTGCAATTAATCCCATCTTCTAATTATTTCTCAAATTTCATTCCTTCCTCTCTAGTGTATCATTTGTGACATGGATCATTTCTGACTTGGTTACCATAGTAACCTAGCCAGTCTTCTTGCTTCCAATCTCATTTTCGTCCTCAATCTCATCCTTCACATTCCTATGTAATCTTGGCAAACATAACTTGATAGTACTCCCCTACGAAAATTCACCAATGATTTCCCCATTACCTTTAGGAAAAAGTACTAACTTTCTTTCGGCACATCATATAAAGCTCTTCACCATCTTGATTTTTTTTTCTCGTCTCAATTCCCACCACCCCTCAACAGTCAACATGTACTCTTGCCATGTCAGGCTAGCTGCAGCTCCCTGAAAGTACCACATTCTCTAATGTCTCTGTGTGTTTGCATAGGCTGTTTTTCCTTTGCTTAAAATGCCCTTATTAAGCTAAGTACTAATCTTCTTTTAAGACTCTACTCAAGCATCACATGCTTTAAACTGCCCCTTCTAATCACCTCAAGTCTGTTAGGTAACACCGCAAACTGTGCTCCCTCTATTACACGGTTTTCCCTATGCAGCATACTTCTATTCGAATACTTAGCAAATTGTATTATAATTGCTGGTCTATTCATCTCCACCAGACTGAGCTCATCAATTAGTCCTTTTAGGAACAGAATGTCCAGTACATGGTTTGCTGAGGGGCACCGGGTGGCACAATCGCTTAAGTGTCCTGCTCTTGGTTGTGGCTCAGGTCGTGATCTCAGTGTCCTGGTATCAGGCCTTGCATGGGGCTCCGCGGAGTCGTCAGACTCTCTTTCCCTCTTCCTCTGCCCCTCCCTGCTGCATGCTCACTCACTCATTCTCTCTCTCTCAAATAAATAATCTTTAAACAATAAATGAAAAATAAGTGTTTGCTAAATAAACTACCTTGAAATAATAGTCATGAATAATTATCATGGCTACATATTTGAACTATAAATAACTTCCAAAAACTGTCCAAGGTAACAAAAGTTTCTTCAGTTTCTTCATAGGCTTAACAGAACTTTAAAAGACTTCATTAAACAAAGAAGTCCAAAATATTTAAGGTATTCACTTAATTCCCAACAATCTAAAAGTATTTGTTAAAAATTAACAGCCTTCTCAATACTGTGTTAAACTAAGATTATTTTAATTTCACTAACGACTGGTAGACAAATAAAAGCACTGGTCTCTTTTCCAATGGCTGAAGTAAAGAAGTGTGGTAAAATGAAAGGCATATTGTTCAGGTGGCCTAGGTTAGCACTGTGACTTCCTACTTACTAGCTACGTGAACTTGGATAACAATGAACATCTCCAGGCTTCAGTTCCTTCAAAGGAAAACAGAGATAAAATTGCTTACCTACACCATAGGTTGTTTCAAATATTGTTATGAATATGAAAATATTTCTATAAACCATGAACTGCTAAATAAATGTCAACTATTGTGTTAGCTTCCATACTAACAACTGCCAAATATTTGACAGGTGCAAATTTAAAGTTCCATGGACTACTTCAACCTCCATACCCACCCCATACTTCTCCAACGACTGAAAATTCATAAATAAAATTAAGTTCTAGGATTACCACAGCACAAGACTTAGTCAGTAGTCCTCAATATTCTTATCTGGTTGAAGGCGTAAAGATATCTAATTTAATAATAATCTCAGATGTTCTTAAGAAGAGGTTTTTTTTATAAATCTCAAAGTAAATCTCAAGGTAAGTTGTTGGTACAGTCATTTAAATTTCAGCTCCATTTTAAAAAATTAATCGGAGGACAAAAATCAGCAGGGAATATGTAGAGATACCTTCTTTTATTAACTATTTAGATTGGGTACTATTGACAAATAAGCTTGATCTACTATAGACTCACTAACATGAAAGTTAAAAAGCCACCACTACAAAACCAAGACTTTTTTTCACCCGTATTTCTGGCTTATTTCTCAGATATGCTTGTTGGTCTATCAATCAGAAGAGAAAATTTGCTGCATTTTCTAAACTAAAAAAGTGATGAAGCATGTTAATTCTGCTCTCAGCAATATCTTTCTTTGTTAAATAGGGACTTACGGGGATTATGGCCTATATCAGGAAAACTGTTTTTTGTCCCTTCTCTGCAATATTTATAAAAATAGGATTCTTAACCTTCAAAGGGCAAAACTCCTTAAAAAAAAAAAAAAGTAAAAGAAAATCTACTACAAAAGTCAGCACTTCGGTACCTGATTGTGGTAACAAGGCCAAAATCCAAGACGAAGCCCTTTATTGCACATCGTGTTCCAACGTCTTGGGCAGCCCCATCTTGCGACCTCTCCAGACTGGCTGCTCCTGTTCTCTCTACTGCAGAGAGAACTTCAATTAGAGAAATTCTGAAGCTCATGAATCTAAACTGGATACTCCCCTCACTGGAGGCAAGGATGGCAAGAATCATTAAAAAGATTCAAGTCAGAAGAGGTTTCAAATAAATCCAAGTGGCTTGAAACCACTATAATGCAGGCAGCTGAGAGTCTTATTAAGCAACAGTCTATTTACCTAAAAAAAAAAAAAAATCTTAAGAAAAAGAATGGCAGCAAATTATTAGATAACCTGAAAAAACAGGTTATATAATCATAAATCTCTAAAAAGTAAAATATTCTCCACTAAACTTGTGTTGAATTTGTATCTATGATACCAACTTATAGCTGACCATTCATGTTTATAATCCTTATGAGAAAAGGAGGTAAGAAAATAACTAGGACATGTTATTAACTTCTTTCTGTGCCCTAAAATAACTCATTGAAAAAATGGTCAAAAACCAGTGGTTAGGAAGGAGAGATTTCCCTGCTGACTTAAGCCTAGCTGCCCAAGCAAGGCTTTAGAAAAGGTCTTCACCTACAACAGTGCATAGGCAGAAGGAGCAGAGGCTATGGCGGTCTTCCTAGTGACACTTCCAAGTCACGTAAACGGGGTATGTTTCTGGGATAGACTGCCAACAAGTTACTGAAAGAAACAAAGCCGGCAAAAACCTGGCAAATAAACAGGCCAATGCCCTCGTGTGTTTATGACATAAGTAGTCTTAACTAAAGTTACCTTGATGCTACCAGATCGAAATCACATCCTCTATACTAACAGTACCTGATTTCTGAAAGACTGGATTCGTTTTCAAGCTGGTTTTCCATAAAGACTTGTAATGATGTATAACATGTATAAAGCATTTCTTAGACCAAGCAAGTAACAAGCTACATCCCAAAGAACCAGCAATTAAGATTTTTCAATTAGAGCAATAAACTAACGCTCTGAATCACCTTTACCACCATGAATTTTTATCAAAAGTGTGCTGGTATGTGCAAATGAAACAGAATGAGGTTAATACTGTCAAGAAGCTGTATTTACTAAACAATTTAACAATGATTTTATCTTACCTGAGTGTGAAAATTTGAAATGGTGGTTGTTTCGATATCTTTCTTGCCCAGAATCTCCATTTTCACAGGAGTGTTGGGGAAATTAAAAGCAAAGTAGTCCAAGAAGTCTGGGAGATAAGCAGCCGCTCCATGCACTATTGCTAAAGCATAGTAAGCAGCATTTTTCTCATTTTCACTGAATGTCAAAGCAAGAAACTCCTCAGAAAATCTCTCCATCTCCATTGGAGACAAAAATGAGAGTTCATCCATGTAAGCATGAAG
This sequence comes from Zalophus californianus, assembly GCF_009762305.2. Classification (NCBI taxonomy): domain Eukaryota; kingdom Metazoa; phylum Chordata; class Mammalia; order Carnivora; family Otariidae; genus Zalophus; species Zalophus californianus. The sequence goes on from NC_045598.1 coordinate 95,851,536, forward strand.
GACAAGTGCACCACCATTGGACTGGTGTTCCTCGTGAATAAAGTTGCTAAATTTAGTACCTGTTTTTAAGAAATTTCTACGAATAGAATGTTCCTGGTGAGTCATAAAAGGTGTTTGTACTCCCTGGGGTACCCGATATTCTTGCATGCCCAAATTTAATCGGCACAGCTGTTCATCTTTCAGATACCTGAAGGACTCCTTATTAACTCCTGAAGTGCTATTTATTTGTCCTTGGGTGAGGATTTCCTTACTGATGCGGGTCAGGCCAGCACAGACGGTTTGTACTTCCTTATTGTACATTTTAAGGCGTCTTCCTCGCATATCTTCTCGGTGTTTCTTTTTCTTTTTCTTCTTTATTTTCTTCAAGACAAAATCATCAGCTCTCTGGGTTTTACCATTTTCATCTGGTGTTTCTGGCCACAATAATTAAAAAGAAGTTAGTTGCTAGGCCTAGTGTCAACATATAAACTTCTTACGGTATTTGATCTCAAATTAAATGGCCTATTCTCAGTTTCTCTGAATTTGCCATGACAACTTACATGTTTATAAAATGAGACAAAGATCTTAGAATACGGTAATATTCAGGGTTGAAAACTATGCTAAAAAGTAGACAATGAATATGTAAGCATATAATTTAATACGACTTGCAATGAAAAGTAAAGGAAATATCCACGTAATTTCACATCTGCCATACTGTACGGAACATCTCTTCAGTAACCACTGTAAAATCTAAACTGAAGCTTGTCATATTTTGCTATGATACATACAGGTAAATCAAACAAAGGCAAAGTAAGCTGTAAGACACCATTTTACCTACCAAACTGGATTGACTTTTCTTTTTTTGGCATTCTCATATACTGTTGTTGGAAGTATAAATCGGTACAAATTCCAAGGAGGGCAATTTGGCACCCACCAAAATGGATGTGTACACCAAAAGCCTTGCAGATATTTGTAATTATCAGACCCAGAAATTCCACTCCCAAGTAAAAATTACCTAAGAAAATAACTGAAGATACACAAAAATATCCATGACAGTTATTTAGGGACTCCCCCTTAAATGTCTATCCTAAGTAACAGGATGTTGATTAAACTCTGGTACTTACATACTGACAAAATACTACCCAGCCATTACAAGTTATATTATAAATGAAAAGAACTGATGAATTACAAGGTTACAGAATGCTTACATTGCCAATCTTCCAAGAAGCATTCTCTAACAAGTCATCTCTACCCAGTTCGGATAGCTATTCTTACCCTGTGCTTCCTTAGCGCTGTACTTCCCCTTCCTCTACCACAGAACTTACCACATTCTATGTTATCACATAGCTAATTTTCTACCTCTCCTCTAGACTGTAAGCAATCTAAGGTCAGAAATATATATCTTACCTTTCTTTCCAGGGCATCTAATGTGATATACTCTGATCCCATGTTTATAATATTAAACAATCAAACATTTATTAAGTACCCACTAAGTGCCAGGGACATTTCTGGGCACTAGGGGGATATGGTGCTAAGACAGACATAACCCCCATTCTCTTGGACTTTACAATCTAGTTTGGCAAGAAAAACAAAATATCAGTAAGCTACTCTAGGTGCTGAGGAAACTTCCCTTCGGGAGGTAACATTTAGGCTGATTCCTAAATAATAAGACAAGCCAGGCATGTTTTCTAGGGAAAAATATTCCAGGGAGAAGCAAAGAACCTATAGAGAGGAAAAAGTCTGATGGATGTACATATGTTTTGTACATATATTACACAGAAAAGTACCTGAAGAAATACACATCAAAGTGTTAATGGTAGTTATCTAGGCTGGTAGGATTATAAATATCTAGATGTTTTCTTTTTTGCTTACCTGTATTTTCTAATTTTCTACAGTAAACACATACTACATCTATAATTAAAAGTTTATTTTTAATTTTTAAGGGATTATCATGGATTGACAAACCCAAAATAGAACAGCATCGCTCATTTACCAGTTCGAAAATATATCTAGCAAGAAATCTTATTAGGATTAAGTATCAGGTATTTCAAGTTCGATGTGGTATTTACTATATAGAATTTGTCCACCCAACAATTGTATTTCTGACATGATTCAAGTAATTCAGTGTTAAGACAGATACTTCAACTGATCCTATGACTACACCTAGGAAGAACAAATTCAATAAAATTTACAGTAAATAATTTACTTGGCATAATTTGCAAATATGATAGTTGCAGGACTCTATACAAAATCATTCCAAATCACCAAAATTTGCAAGTTGTGAAAAACTTCTGAAGAAAATATTTAAAAGTATAAGTCAGAGACTTTAAAGTGTATAGATACCAAATGACTTTCATTCTGTTTAATGTTTTTAAACAAAAAGACTTTAAACCCTTCATTTGCAAACATCACTTATAATTAAACTGAGATCATATAGCAAAATATAGATGTAATCAGACTGCTTAAATTGCCAAGAGAGAAAGAGCAGTCCATCTTTTATTCTGTATACACCTAAATCTTTGAGATTTTGTTAAAACACTTATAGTAACAGTCATTTATATTTCTTACCAAACAAAATTAATCTAAATGCTTTTCCCACATTAAAAATCGGTAATTTAGGCAATTCTCCCAAGCAACTAAATGTTAATGCCATTAAATACAAAGGTTAGACCAATTTTAAAAGTCATCTAATTACCCTCTGCTAAATGTTTTAGCAATTTCACAGGGAAAAAAAAAAAAAAGAAAGAAAGAAAGAAAAGAAACTATCTCTGAATAGATCTGTTATTTTAAGCTTCAGAGGAGGTATTTGGTATGCAGAAGATGAATTGTGACCTAGATCTGCCACTGAAATTAACACCACCAAGGAGCTGCCTTGATTGTAACACATTTTCTATATTACTATCAGCTTACCAATGGTTTTTCTAACATGGCCAAGTCTCTGTGGGTTTTATTCCAAACTCATTTATATGAGAACCACTCAAATCATCAAACACAGGCCCATCAAAAAAACCATGGTACAAGGAAATGAAAAGGACCTTAAATTGATTGTAATCTCATATTTCAACATGATAAAGGTTTAAAATATGAAATAAATGTCAATCTATCTCATTAATCCTGTTTTTCAAATTTTGATTCTTAACTAAGGCTAAATATAGAAAGCTCACCTTTGTTTATAGAGAAATTTTAGACTACTTGTGTCATACCAGCTAATGAATTTCAATGAATAAACAAAATTTACCTCTGAGTTACTGTGATGACAACTAACTGAAAATGGCATATACATATACAAAGTCATTAAAGATTATTACAGTAAGTTAGCCCTGTTGCACTATGAGAATATCAAGGTTGCCTTGCCTTGAATTAAAAACACTAATTAAAAGTCAATGTCTTTGCAATATAAATGTATCAAATCAGTATGTTGTACACCTTACACAATGTTTTTTGTCAATTATATCTCAAAAAAAAAAGAACAAAAAAAACAATGTCTAAAGTTTTCACAATCTTTCCATTCCTGGTTGACTTAGCTTTCCAACAGAGAACATATTCAGGAGGCAACGTTTTGAGTATTTCCCTACAGCGCAAAAGCTAAAATTTATTGACATCAGTTTACAGAAAAGCCAAACCACTCTATTATCTGTGATTAAGGAAAGCTTTCACATACCAAACTGTAAGAGCAAACATAAAGAGAAGTATGTTAAGTCTACAGAGGAAGATACATTTATCTGAGAAACAAATTGCTGTCTTAAAAAAAAAAAAAAGAGGGTCGTTCTAACTGTAACTAAATTAATGCATGACACTATCAATAAAAGCCCATGTCCGTTGAGTCATGAATGGATAAAGAAAATGTGGTATACGTATACGCACACACGCACACACACACACCATGGAATATTACTCAGCCATCAAAAAGAAAGAAATTTTGCCACTTGCAACTACGGATGGAGCCAGAGTGTATTATGCTAAGTGAAGTAAATCAATCAGGGAAAAACAAATACCGTACGATTTCACTCATGTGTGGAATTTAGGAAAACAGAAGAGATGAACGTATGGGAAGGGAAAAACAAGAGAGAGAGGGAAGCAAACCATAAGAGACTTAGTGACAGAGAACAAACTGAGGTTTGAGGGAGGGAAATGGGTGGCGGATGGGCTAAATGGGTGATGGGTATTAAGGAGGGTACTTGTGATGAGCACTGGGTGTTCTATGTAAGTGATGAATCACTAAATTCTACACCCGAAACTAAAATAAAATAAAATCCTCATATGTGCTAATATTATCAACTATCAAATAGCATCATTTATTTATATCACTACTTAAAGTTCTCATTAATGCAAAAAAAATTAGCTTTTTCTATCACAAAACTTAAATTCGTATCACCATTCTCACACTTGAATCGTAACTTAGAACCAAAAGAAATGTAATATCCTCAATTTTTAAAACTCATGGTTTTAAAACATTTTCAAAGCAAGTACAATGTTTTATATTTTATTAATCATAATAAAGAAAAGGGCTGAAGTTGCTTCCTGAAAAGAAATTTTTTAGTCTTCCTGGGGATCCTTCCCATCCCATATAAAAACCCGACTAAAAAGGCCACCGTACGTTCAGAACGCTGCCTGACTCCACCCCTCACCCCTCCACGGCACGGTGGGAAGAGTGGCTGGCTGAATTCCTATCCCTGTCCTTGTACTTCCTCCCGAAATATTACCTTTGCAACTTAATTTCTTTGTACCTTGTTCCTCATTGGTAAAATGGGGGAAAGTAACAGCACCTCCTCATAAAATCAGTGAGCAGGGTAAACGAAACAGAGCACATAAAGTACTTAAAATAGTCCTAGAATATAACAAATACTCAATACACGTTAACTACTATTACCCCAAAACAGCTGGATTGTAGAGGCAGCAGAGATGCTATAGGAGCTCTAGGAGTAGGTGCTTTACAGTTAGAGAGACCTAGCTTAATGTCCCAGCCCTACTACTTACTGCGTAGGGTCTCTGGGAACACTCATTAATCTCTTTAAACTTCCATTTTCTCGTCTTAACGTTAATTCTAGTATCTATCTCACAGAGCTATCGTTCAGGGTTAAATAAGACAATAAACATAAGGGCCTCATCACAGTACTAAGCACACAATAAGTGCTCTTTATTATCTTTAAGTGCACACTAAGTGCATCTTTATTATCATTTTCACAATATTTAATACATTCCTTGAAATTATTGGCAGTAACTCTGACATACCAAAACTAGAGACAGAAATTACTGACCTGGACTACAATGTAGTATGCCCATAAAAAGGACAAAAATCTCTGAAAGAGGGAAGAAAATTATTCACCAAGGGTCTACTTGGTATCATATATGCTATCTCATTTTAATTGTCAAACAAACCAGTGATGTAGATACGTTAAGTCCATTTTATAGGGAAGAAAACAGCTTGAAATAAGATATGTTACTTATTGTAGGCCACAAAACAAGCAGGTGAGAACCAAGATTCAAACGCTCTCCTTGTCTGATTCCAAAACTCAAACTCTTCCCATACACTATTACACTACACTCTTCCTTTCTGCCTTCTCTCTCAACTCTGAGACACTCCCTTGAGATGACCAACTAAAATTATCTGGTTACAATTAATGGACTTGAAAAGGAGGAGGAGGACCTACAATAATCTCCAATAAAGGGAGCATTACTTTATTCAACAAATATTTTACTGAGTGCCCATTACATGATAACTCTGCATGATCACAAAGATGGCATTATTTACATTATGCAAAAATTTCATGCCCTAAAGGGGCATGTGTGAAGGAACATGTCTTTCAGCACAATGATCTATCTCAGAGATTGGCAAACTTTTTCTATAAGGAGCCACATAGTAATAAGTTTTAGCAGCCCACATAGTCTATCTCAGCTACTCTACTGTTCTAGTGTGAAAACTACCACAGACAATATATTTGAATGAGTGGAGTGATGTTCCAATTTATTTCTGGACAACAAATTTAAATTTCTTATGATTTTCACATGTCATGAGGTTTTCTTCAACCATTTAAAATGTAAAGACCATCTTATTTGACAAGTCATACAAAAACAGGCAGTGGAACTGATTTTTTACAAATATGTAGCAGTAATCCAATGGAGGAAGAAAAGTCTTCAATGAAGGTGCTGGAACAACCGGAAACATGAACCTCAACCTAAACACCTCACACCTTTCACAAATAACTCAAATGAATCACAGATTCAAATGTAAAAGTTACCATTATAATACTTTTTAGGAAAAAAAATAAATGAAAATCTTTGGGACCTAGGCCTTGAGACCTTAGATTTGACACCAAAAGCATGATCCATAAAAGAAAAAAATAATTAGACCTCAACAAAATTTACAACTTTTGCTCTGTGAAAGACCGTGTTAAAAGGAGGGAAACACAAGCAACAAAAGTGGGAGGAAATATTTGCAAACAATATATCTGACAAAGGACCCATACCTGTAATATACAAAGAATTCTCAAAAGTCAGTGGTTAAAAAAAAAAAAAAAAAAAAAAAAGCAAACAATTCAGTTAGAAAATGGGCAAAAGACATAAAGAGACATTTTACTGATGAAGATATATGGCCAGCAAATGATGACCAAAAAAAGATGTTAAATATCACTAGCCACTAGGGAAATGCAACTTAAGTCCATGACGAGGTAATACTTATTACACATCTATTAGGACAGATAAAATAAAAATAGTAACAATACCAGATACTGGCAAGGATGTGGAGAAAGTGGAAATCTTCATACATTGCTGGTGGGAATGTAAAATTGTACAGACATTTTAGAAAACAGTTTGGTTATAACTTACAAAAAACAAAAAAACACCTAAACATACATTTTTATGACCCAGCAATTGCATTCCCAGAGAAATAAATGAAAATTTACAACCACACAAAGACCTGAACATGAATGTTCATAGAAGCTTTATTCTAATAGCCAAACTGGAAACAGCCAAAACATTATTCAGGTGAATGGTTAAACTGTGGTATATCTATAACATAGAATACTACTCAGCAATGAAAAGGAGTGAGCTATTAATACATATAACTTGAATGGATCTCAAGGACATCATGCTGAGTGAAAAAAGCCTCAAAAAATCACATACTGTATTACTCCATTTACAACATTCTCAAAATGATAAGAGAGTTATAGAACAGATTAGTGGTTGTTAGAGGTTAGGGAAGGTGGGGAGACAGAGTTGGTACCTAAGACTTTCAAGAGATTAGCAAAAGGGGGATCTCTGCGGTGATGGAATAGTTGTGGATCTTGACTGCAGTGGTGGTTAAACTAATCTACAGGTGATAAAATGGCACAGAATTATACACACACCATTGTACCAATGTCAATTTCCTGGTGTGGATATCATACAATAATTATGTAAGATATAACCATTGGGAAAAACTAATGAAGGGTAAAAACTTCTCTGCACTGTTTTTGCAATTTCCTGTGAATATATAATTATCTCAAAATAAAAAGTTAAAATAGTTTCTGAAAATCTTAAGGGTAAGGGAGGGAAGACATAACTCTGTAAATAACAAGGGTCTAGCCACTCTCCTTATTAATCTTAAGAGTTGTTTCAAGGACAAAGTTTGATAAAATAACAAAAGGTCGTTTTAAAAGCACCTAATATCAGCCACCGTTTTAAGTACTTTCCACATATTGCCCCATGTAATCTACATAATAATCTTGTAAAAGAGATACTAGAACCCCATTGTACAGACAGGAAAACTGAAGCTGAAAGAGGTTATTTGCCCATGATCAAACAGTAAGCAGTAGAGCCACAAGTTAAACTTAGACTGACTCCAGAGGCATGCCTCCTGCACACCACTGTAACAAGCATAAAGATGTTCAGCGAAAAAAGTAAAGATGTCCACCAAAATGTGTGCAAAAGCCTGGATTAAACAAAGTTAAGCCAGTTTGTTTTCTGTAGGGTTCTCAGAATTTTTAAAATGCCAGTATATGTCATATATCTAGAAGGCTATAGTATACAGTGTTCCCCCCCATGTATAAGGCCAGGGAGCTCTTTTCCTGCAGAATACATAATCCAACAGTCCCTCACTCAGAAGTTAAAATGTTTAAACTAAACTTATTATGGTGATCCTTCCACAATACATACAAAAATTGAATCATTATGTTGTATACTTGAAACTAATATAACATTGTATGTCTACTGTATTTCAATTAACAACAACAAAAAAAGTAAGATGTTGAAATTACTCCACTTCTTCACATATTGGCAAACGGCAAATGCTTCAAGCTGCGCTGTCCAATATGGTAGCCACTAGCCAAAAGAAACTATTATGAACTAAATAAAATTAAAAATTCAGTTCCTCAAGGGCGCCTGGTTGGCTCAGTTGGTTAAGCGACTGCCTTCGGGTCAGGTCATGATCCCAGGGTCCTGGGATCGAGCCCCACATCGGGCTCCCTGCTCGGCGGGGAGCCTGCTTCTCCCTCTGCCACTCCCCCTGCTTGTGTTCCCTTCTCTCTCTGTCTCTCTCTCTGTCAATTAAATAAATAAAATCTCTAAAAAAAAAATTTCATTTAAAAAAAAAAATTCAGTTCCTCAATTATACCAGCCACATTTAAGTCTTCAAGACTTATTTCAAGGGCCACATATGACTAATGCTACCATATTGGACAGCACAGATATAGAACATTTCCATCACTGGAGAAAGTTCTGTCAGACAGCACTGAGTTAAAGGTTTGTTTTTGTTTGTTTTTTAAAGAACATGGGGCCTGTGGAATCCTCAGAGAAGCACACTGTATTATACATGTAATTGCCACTATCCCACCATAAAAAGGGGCTAGGTCAGAAATTTTTGATGGAGCTGGCTACTGCCATTCTAATGCCAAGGCATGGGGAAGGGGTAAGCAAAGAAGGGGAAAAAGGAAATACCATAAAAAAAAAAAAAAAAAGAAAGAAAGAAAGGAACAACAAGCCGCTGGGGGAGGATGCTTGAACTGGGATTCAAGATCTGGGTTCTACTCCCTATTACACCAATTATTCATTAAAATAATTTTTTTTAATGTTTGTACTTGGTACTAATTAACTGGGACTTAATTAGACAAGTCTCTTCACTACTTTGGGCCTGGGTTTCCTCTTCCACAATATAAATTTGAATTGGTTGATCTCTAAGATTCCCTCTACCTCTGTATGGTTAAAACACACACACACAAGAAATGAGAAGATGAGAAATAAAAGACAGCAAGATCACTGCATACTGGTGGTGGAAACTGGCAGTCCTGTCAGATTGGCACAAGTTTTATTCTTCAAAATAACATCTGGACACCACCAAAGGAAGAAAAATTTCATTCAATAAATATTTATTGAGCAATTATTTGCAACAAACTGCATTATTTGGATGTGGCACCACAAAAAAACTGACTTAAGTCAAGACCAAGTATATGGAAGGAATCCAAAACACACAAAACTTGAGATTGAAAGACTTTGTTCATAAACATGTAATAAGCCAGCTGGCCCAATGCTAAGAAATACTAAGATACTTACATCTTAAAATCTTGAGGAAATACAAATTATATAAAATCATATAAAAATCCATGGTATAATCAAAATTCCTACCCCCCCCCTTTCTACAGAGAATACAAATGCTACATGTACTTGGGAACAGGAAGATACCAATTTTGGTAAACCTAATTTCTCTAGATCCCACATTTAATTGGTTAGTCCTGTATTTTCTGGGTTCAATATTCTTGACTTTAGTGAGGGTTACTGGAATTAAATAAATTATCAATTTTTTTGTGTGTGCCAGAAAGAATAAACTGTAACTGGAATTCTTGCTTCTAACTATTCACTACTGCACATTTCCCACTTTTCACAGGCACGGTTAGTCCTATTTCCTAGGATCATAAGGGACAGAACACCTTCCCCAACCCTCTTCCCAGAATTAAGATTTAATATAAAAATTAAAAAAGATTTCGCCTCCGGATAAAAAAGAACCACTACAAACTACGTCTGCTATTTTACCTTGCAAAAGCTAACGCAACCTGTGAGTCGAGTAACCTCTGTAAGAATTCAAACTCATTAAAGCCCCACACCATACCCGTGAATATTTTGGAGCCTAGGAGAGTGAATATTAAAGATTTCCACCAAAGACAACAAGAAGAAACGATTTAAGCGACAAGTCTTTACTTCAGAAAAGCAGTTTCTTTAATACCCCAGCTACTAATCCCACGCCGAGGACCGCGCGGCGCGGAAACCCTGGCGAATTTGAAAACAAACGTTGGTAAAGGCTCGGGGTGAAGGGCGGGGGCGGGGAGGGGGGAGCCTGGTAAGGGGGTTAGTAACTGACAGCTCGGCCTCGAAACGAGAAGCCTCAAGTAGGTCAGACTGTGTCAACGGTTTCAAATCCAGAGTCCACCCCAGTGGGCTTAAGGGAGTAGAGCAGCAGGAGGTAAGTATGGGTTTGGCGTCTTTCAGTGCTAAAGGGGCGGGATATCAGAACTGAGAGAGACCTAGAGCCCAAGCTCGGGGCAGTTCGCCTGCTCTCACCTCTCTTGGGGGCCTTGATCAGAGGCACCCCTCCAGTCCTCTCGCCGTTTTCCTGCTTGTCCTTGTGCTTGAAATCGCCCGGAACGCAGGAGCTGGGGTCACCATCGGAGCCGCGGTGGTGATGGTGCTTGTGCCGCTCCTTGTGGCCCTTATGCTTGGGCCCGGCCGCGCTCACCGTCAGGGGAGAGAAGGTGAAGAGGGCCGAGGTGCCTGGGGCCGGGAGCGGGGCAGCGACAGCGGGCCCGGCGGGTGCCAACGAAGGTGGCGGCGGAGGCGGCAGGAGCAGAGGCTCGACAGGGCCTGGGACGGTTGGGGCTGCATTCGTTGGCGGCAGCGGCCCGGGATGTTGGCGGCTGCGACGCCGCCGGTGAGGGGGAGCGAGAGGGGGGTCCTGGCTCGGCCGCCCCCGCTTCTCCTGAGACCCCCCACTGCTCGCTCGGCGCTGCCGCTTCACTCCCCGCGGCGAGACCCCAGCATGGGGTTTCTCCTTCCCTTCTTTGTCCGGCTCCTCCTGCGCCGCCACCGCCCGTACTACGCGCACCGCTCCGACCTGCGCAGCCATTTCACCCACAAACACACATTTAAATGGCCCGACCGCCCCCCCGTCCGCGTAGCGCGCAAGCGCCGCCCGCGCACGGCCCGCTGGGCATTGGAGTCTCTCCCCCGCCCTCCACTTCGCGGCGGTTGTTCCTCCGCAGCTGAACATACCGGAAGCGGCAGTTCCCAGCGCTTCCCCGCAGGCCTCTCCGAGCGAGGCCTATTGTAAAGCACCCTGGGCGGCGCAGAGCCTCATGGGAGCGGTAGTTCCCCCGCGCCCCCGCCGCCTCCCTGGCTCTGGGAGTGGAGGAGCGGAAAGAGAGCGTGCGCCGAGTCACGCTTCGGGCTGCGACGCAACGGCAGCTGGGCGGAGAGTTGCCGCCAACCGCCTTAACGGCCGAAACAATGTTAGTAGCTTTCAGAGTCTGTCGGCGCGTTCCCATTATCCGTGTTCTTGTGCCCCTTCATTATTTTACACGGAGTAGGTGGTCTCCATAGGTACTTTTAAATTTCATAGTTCTCTCATAACCTTTGTGAGGTAAAAGAATCTGCGGCCTTTTATCTTTATACAGGCGATGAAATGAAGAGGAAAGGGGAACTTGGTCATATGTAAAATGAGGGCGATTTGGGTTTAGAATCGAGTGGGGCCGCAATGAAGACATTTTTTAACCTCTTGGTGGGCATTGCTATGGTTACAGCTACAGGCGTAACAAGGCAGGTGCAAGACCTGCCTGGGAGCCTGGTGCGCGCCGCCCCACCTCGCTTTCCAGCCGCATCCCCTCTAATGCCTAGAAAGGTAGAGGGCCGTTTATTTTGAATCCATCCCCACAGTGACGAAAAATTTCTAGACGGAAAACCATGTTTTTAAACTTTTAAATGAGATTTTTTTTTTTCAAGTCGCAAGTATAAGGTTGCATAAATTTGAGAAGCGTGTCTACCACAGAACATTACAAAAATCGTCACTGTTCACCAAGGTTGCTGCCCGGAAATTCATTCACAATTCCATCGGCAAGATCTTAGATTTTTACCTAAGATTGTGTTCATATATTTGGCCCTTGATAAAGATCTTTGGGAATAACGTTACAGTGAAGTACTCAGAAATACCACTAATGCCTGAAGTATTCAGCTAAATGAACACTACAGTAAAGTTAGTTTTTAAAAACAAAGTTTATTCGGCACCCATTGTGTACATTGTACTACAATAAACAGGTTAAGATGTCATCCAATTTGCCCTATCATTAGGCTTCGTAATGAAACAAATGCTGTTTAAGTATTTCATGTTTTTAAAAGTTAAAAATAAACTTTCCTAAGTTTTAAAAAAAACTTAAATCATTAGAACTCGGGAATCCGCTGTAACAGGAATTACCCACTAATATGTTACATAAAATCAGATTTGAAAACTCAGATTTTCTAAAAATAAGGCAGATCCATATTCATATAGGAAATTTTTTAAACCTCTGATTGGTTGGATATAAGTTGCACATATTAATGTAGGACTTTTGAAATGAAAAATGCTACCAAAAGATAGCTATTTTGCTGATTATTCTTCCTGACTTGGTAACTGAATACCTTTGGTCAAAACATCAGAAATGTAGTTGAACATCTTGTTAGTGGATATATCCAAATAGAGAAATGATTCTCTTTATTTATATATTTTATTCTCTTAAATATAACTTCTCCTTTTCTTACTACTCTAGTTTTTCCACCTTTGGGAAGATGTGCAATGTATATTCCATTTAGGCAAAAATAATTCCCAGGGAATAGTCATTGTCACAAGTACGTGTCAGATTTTGTGAAACACTTTCTATAGTAAATTCTGGCAATGTAAACATTCATTTGAGATCCAATTCTTAAAAATATTTTGAAGTTTATATTTATGTAGAAAAGTAGAATAAAAATAACTTCCAAAATGAAAAATAAGTCCATTCTAAAACTGTTTCTCATACACTGTTCTCTACAAAGCTCAAGTGACAAACTTATTTCCAGTTTCCAGCCCAATATAAATGAGATGAAAATGTAAAATTTCTGGCACTTATTTGAATATTCTTTTCTAATATTGCTGTTAACACATTACAGTATCTTCATTGTTGAAATTATGAATATGGAAACCTTATTTTAGCTAATAGTATTCTAGTTTTCTTATTTGCAGATGCACTTGCAGCCTATATTCCAAAGTTGTGTTAAATATTCCAAGTTGGTGGTGGTTTCCTTGGTCCCTTGGGTTTTGAAAAACGATTTGCAAAACCTGGGAACAAAAATAAAATTGTATGAAAAGTTTTTTTAGTATAGAAATGAATAGATTTTGGAGTGTATTATAACATATGCAAGTACATGGACTTTTTTTCAAAAAGTTAGCAACATCTTTATTTTAATAATAGATTGTAAAGGCATAGTACTTAAGTTAATGCTTAAGTGATGACAGAATACTAATAACATTTTAATTTTGTAGAACACTTACAAATTTAATAATGGTAATAATTAGATGAAGAACCCTGTTTACAACAACCTTTGGTAATTCAGCATATACAGTTGACCCTTGAACAGCATTTTCTTTAGATTATGTATACGTATGGCAAACAAAATATGTGTTAATCAACTGTTTATGCTATGGGTAAGACTTCCGGTCAACAGTATGCTATTAAGAGTTAAGTTCTGGGAGATTTTAAGTTTCGTAGATTGTTGACTACACGGGGAGCAGGGTGGCATCCCTATCCTCCACATTGCTCAAAGGTCAACTGTAATATACTTTTTTTCCCAGTTTTATTGACATATTATTGACCTATAACATATGTAAGTTTAAGGTATACAACATGATGATTTGATACACGTATATATTGTGAAATGATTACCACATTAAGGCTAAATAACACCTCCATCCCCTCATAAGATAACCATTTTTTCGTGGTGATTACATTTATGATTTAAACTTTCAAGTATATAATACAGTACTCTTAAAATTATCATGCTGTACATTAGGCCCCCAGAACTTACTCATATTACAGCTGGAAGTTTATACCCTTTGACAAACATCTCTCCATCTCCCCAGCCACTGGCAACCACCATTCTACTCTATATTTCCATGAGTTTGGCTTTTTTAGATTCCGCATATAACTGAACACATACAGTATTTGTCTTTCTCTAGCTTACTTATCTCAGTATAATGCCCACAAGTTTCATCCATGTTGTCTCAAACAACAGGATTTCCTTCTTTTTTATGGCTGAATAATATTCATATATATGTGTATATGTATATAAAATGTATATATACATATTTTCTTTATCCATTCATCTGTCAGGTGGAGACTTAAGTTGTTTCCATGTCTTGTCTAATGTAAATAATAGTTCAATGAACATGGGGTGCAGATATCTCTTCTGAGGTAATGATTTCATTTCCTTTGGATATATACCAGAAGTAGGACTGCTGGATCATGTGATAGTTCTATTTTTTTGTGTTTTGAGGACTTCCATACTGTTTTCCATAATGGCTATACCAATTTACATGCACACCAGCATTATACAAGGGTTCTCCTTTCTCCACAGTCTAGCTAATACTTGTCTGTTGTCTTTTTGATAATGGCTATTCTGACAGGTGTGAGGTGATATCTCACTGTGGTTTTGATTTGCATTTCCCTGATTAGTGATATCAAGCATCTTTTCACATACCTGTTGGCCATGCATATGTCTTTTTCAGAAAAATGTCTATTCAAGTCCTTTGCCCATTTCTTAATTGAACTGTTTGGTTTTTATTTTTATTATTATTTTTTTAATTTATTTATTTGTCAGAGAGAGAGAGAGCGCAGCATAGGAAGCGGCACGCAGAGGGAAAAGCAGGCTCCCTGCTGAGCAAGGAGCCCGATGTGGGGCTCCATTCCAGGAGCCTGAGATCATGACCTAAGCTGAAGCAGATGCTTAACCAGACTGAGCCACCCAGGCATCCTGAATTGTTTGGTTTTTAAAGTAATATCCTATGTCTGCATCTTTTCACCCACCACACACTTATAAAAAAAAAAAAAAAAACCTAGGAAATTTCAATTTCAGAAAAATAAGCACTATTGCTTTACAAAATTATTGTATTAAACTCAGTTATATTTCTACTTCAGCCCAGAAAGCACTCGATTTACTAAGACATTCTGTTTGAAAAGCTTAGAAAAATAAACTAATAAACAATCCTGAAAAACTAAGTAATCACTTTTACTTATCTGTCTCCTTCAAACACTCCCCTCTGTCCCCCCTCTCACCGCAAAAGGAGGAAAACAAGGAAATTTTGCACAACCAATGAAAACAATTTCTGGGTCCTTTCAAAAAGATTTGTAGGTTGATAACATTGTCTCTATCACTTCAACATAAGACTTTTCTTTGATGATGGCATATTTTCTTTCTTTTTAAGATTTTATTTATTTATTTGACAGAGAGAGAGACAACAAAGGCAGGGGGAGTGGGAAAGGGAGAAGCAGGCTTCCCGCCCAGCAGGGAGCCCAATGCGGGGCTCGATCCCAGGACCCTGAGATCATGACCTGAGCCAAAGGCAGTCACTTAACCAACTGAGCCACCCAGGCACCCCATGATGATGGCATATTTTCAAGTTACTCTGGCACAGCAACTTTAGGCGCTCAAATTGAACAATGAAAGTTTTGAATAGAACTGATGAAAAGACCAGATGAGATACTTGTTAAAGCATCCAGCACAAAGCCTGGCACATCGTAACTACTTAAGTGTTTCTTCAATCAGAACCACAAAAACACTATACCAGAACTAGAAGAAAAGGAGAGTATGGAAGAGGGGAAGAAAAGAATATAAAAACAAGAACCCTACTAATATTAAATTTAATAATAGAACCACTAAATTCTACACCTGAAATTAATATTACATTGTATGTTAATTAACTGGAATTTAAATAAAAACTTAAATACCAGAAAAAAAATTTAATAATAGTGATGATTAAAAAAAAATTGGAGGGGGAGAAGCACACAGTTCATGTACATTTTACTCCTTTGAGTGATAAAAAAGAAAAAAGAAGGTAAAATATTTCAGGTTAAATAGTTTCATACACATAGTCACAAACTCATCTATTCAGTCTGGATATTTTGACTATATCCCAAGTGGACTGAGAATAGAAGTAGGAATATAATATACAAGCACTAAGTATCTGAAATTTAAGGAATACCTACATTCAGTTTTTTTCACTCATCAATTCTGATAGTTTAGAACAATAGTGAACTACCTTTTTTTGCATATAGGACAATTCAGGAAAAATAAAAATGTTTATAAACCACAAAATTTTTTAATTTTAATTTAATTTAATTTTAAATTCACATTTAGATACCTTTTTTAAGTAAAATAGAACTGCAATTTATATCGCTTCCTTTCTAAAAAAGAGCCAATGAAAGAGTTGTGCTTTTTAAGTAAGTAAATATTCAAATCTAAGCATATCTGAGAAGAAATAATATGGAGGAAGCTCTCTAATATTTTATCTTCATATTAGATCACAGACTGTTGTAAAGTTAGATGGGTCATGAATTACTCAAGTGGCCTCACGGATTAAGAGAAAAGGAAGCAAGGGAACATTTGTGTTCAGGCAAAGTTTGGTGCTTTTTTCATAGGTTATATAATAATCTATATGAATTTTTTAACTAAATGATTTCATAAGAATAATAACTTCTTTTTCCCTAACATTTTAAACCTTAGAGTTAATGTAATCCAAATAGAATTTTACAGCCCAAGAAACATATCTAGAGATTCTAGTTAAATATTTGGCCAAAGTGGAATGAATAGAGACCATAATCCAGGTGTGGCAGAGATTGCTACCTTTCCACCAAAATCTTTCCTTCCTTCTTCAGGAATAGAATTGTATCTCAGCAACTGCCTCCCCAGCATTATTACATTTCCCAGTCACTCTTGCAATTTAGATGCAGCACATGTCCAAATTCCCTTCAAGGGAATGTGAGCTGACATGATGTTGCCACTTCCAGGACAGTCAGTATCCTAAGACCAGAAGAGGAGGCCACACCTCTTACACATTTTCCTCTCATCTTCTTGCCACCTGCAATCTGGATGTGGCAGCAACCCAGTTCTAACCATACAGACAAGGACAATACCACAGAGCAGCAGTTCTCAAGGTCTTGTCCTAGGGAATCCTAGGGGGCTCCCAGACCATTTCAGGGGTTCAGCTTTTTAGGTAATTATAATTTTTAGTAATAATAGCCTATATTAATTACTATGCTTCTTACAGAAATTTGTAGTATATGTGATACTATCTTAAAGAGTATCATGAATTTATGTCATATAGAATAATAGGATGCTTAAAATAATATGAAATTATTTTAAGTTTATAGTTGGGGCAGTGGGGCAAACAATTCCTTTAAACTGTCAGAATTGTGCTTCAGCTCCTATGTAGAATGAGCAATATAAGATTAGATAGCAACTGTTGTTCTTATTATCATACTTGTGTATTTTTTATAGCTTTGATTAGCTATGAACTGGAGTATCATAGCATCTCAGAATTTCATTTGGCTTTGGCTAGTCACATTCATTTAATACATGCCAACAGAGTCATTTGGTTGCCTAGCTTCATTTTCTGCTATGCCAGGCATTTCAGTCCTAGGTAAGATGTTCAGAGGTAGCTAAGGTCAAAAATGAAAAGATAAATTGGGCGCCTGGGTGGCTCAGTCGTTAAGCGTGTTCCTTCGGCTCGGGCCATGGTCCAGGGTCCTGGGATTGAGTCCCACATCGGGCTCCCTGCTCAGCAGGAAGCCTGCTTCTCCCTCTCCCACTCCCCCCTGCTTGTGTTCCCTCTCTCGTTGTGTCTCTCTCTGTCAAATAAATAAATAAAATCTTTAAAAAAAAAGAAAAGTTGAATGGAAAGAATATAAATATAACGACCTATACATCAACTTTGAATCATACTTAAAGTTGTATCATACTATAAGATAAACATTTTTTTAAAACTCTGTTGGAAAATAACACACATACCAAAATTCAGAAAGGAGCTGGAGCAATTTGACTGAACGGCGTCTGCAGGCTTGTTTGGGGAAGAATTACAGATACCTAGAATCAAAACAAAAAAATGTAAGGGAAAAAATGAAGACAGACTCCGATTACTGTTTATCAGACCACATAATTTTGAAATTAAATATTTCCTCCAAAGTAATACTCCCAAATAAACATATTATTATAAAATATAACAAAATATAGATGCTCAAATGCTTGAAAATTTTTGTGTGGGTATTTTTTTAAAGGGTTTTTTTTTTTCCTTTGGAAACATTGTCCAGTAAAGCCCAACACTAAAGAGAATCACCAGGGTATTCAGAAATAACATCCATTACATTGTGAATCAGCTTCTTGGGGGATTCATATTGTGGTTTTTTATTTCATTTTACTTTGCACTCCGATCACTTTTTTTTTTTTTGAGAAAGAACGCACCCACACAGGGGACTGGGGGAGGGGGAGGGGCAGAGGGAGAGAGAAAATCCTAAGCAAGCTCCATCCTGGATCTCTCAGCCCTGAGATCATGACCTGAGCCGAAATCAAGAGGCAGATGCCTAACCAGCTCAACCACCCAGGCACCCCTGCACTCTGATCACTCTTAACACGTTTTTTTTTTTTAAGATTATTTATTTATTTATTTATTTGTCAGAGAGAGAGAGAGTGAGAGAGCACGACAGGCAGAGGGAGAAACAGCCTCCCTGCTGAGGAAGGAGCCCAATGTGGGACTCGATCCCAGGACCCATGACCTGGGCTAAAGACAGATGCTTAACCTACTGAGCCACCCAGGTATCCCTCTTAACATGTTTTTAATTAATTTGTTTTCCATATGAGTTCATCCATGGCACATCTATGGTTTTTCTTACAAGTATCCTTTACTCCTGAATATCTTTCTTCACTTTCCAGCCTATCTTTTCCGCATTATAGACGATTCTAGTTAGGTCCAGAATCTCCCAAAAGCATTATTATATTGCTTTGTTTTGCTATTTTAACTACTTACAGGTAGGTTTAAAAATATGTTTCTCGGGCGCCTGGGTGGCTCAGTCGGTTAAGCGACTGCCTTCGGCTCAGGTCATGATCCTGGAGTCCCGGGATCGAGTCCCGCATCGGGTTCCCTACTCAGCAGAGAGTCTGCTTCTCCCTCTGACCCTCCCCCCTCTTGGGCTCTCTCTCTCTCACTCTCTCGCAAATAAAAAAATAAAAACTTAAAAAAATATATATGTTTCTCTTCCCAGCACTTTAATATATTCATGTAACAGTTTCTGCCCAATTTTAAAAACAATCCAGTGAAAACATCATCCACATTTTGCATGTGCACTACCTAGCAGTGAAAGAAGATAATTTCAGGTTTGTATAAACCTTCTATAAGATTTTGTGTAAAAACAGCATATGATTAGGGAGAAATTATTAAATATTCACCTTTTTTAGGTATTCAACATTTTGAGTGTACAGCATGAGGACTGCATCTATGTTTGTAAATAATGGCCTAATGTTAGGATTCAAAAAAACCCTCCCTCTTCATGGAGGTACTTGAGTATGAATCACTAGAGTACATAGTGAATTTCAATCAGATTGAATTACAATACATATTTATTGAATGCCTATTAGGTGCAAGCATTGAGCTAGGCACTTAGGATACAGACATGAATAAGAAGTGAGTGAAGGTGAGAAAGTTCAGGACATATCCATCATCATTAAACTGCATATGAGCTGACAGTTGTATACATCCTTCAGAAAGAAAACATTGTGCCCAAAGGGAATGTTGGATTTGTTTTGTTTTGTTTTGTTTTTTTATCACGGGACAAAGATTCTGCAAATATATATCAAAGGGAACTGCTATTTTGCATATTGGCTTATCACAGTTTGGTTTGCTTTTTTTTTTTTCAAAATGGCAGTGCCGTATGGTTGAACTTAATATACTTGTAAGTACCTGGTTTTGTTAAGTTATTACATAAACAAGA
Source organism: Zalophus californianus (assembly GCF_009762305.2). Lineage (NCBI taxonomy): Eukaryota > Metazoa > Chordata > Mammalia > Carnivora > Otariidae > Zalophus > Zalophus californianus. The sequence goes on from NC_045598.1 coordinate 95,871,521, forward strand.
CTGATTATCCTATAATTTACTTTTCTCACTTAATGAAATATCTTGGTTTTTTTCCTATGGCAGCTCCAGTAGAACTATATTATGTCATAGATATTTTTATGCTGCCTGCCCAGCATTAATTCCTCCTTCTGATAACAGAACTTGAGTTTTCCTTTAGGAAACCACCCCTCCCCAATTTTCAGCTCCCATACTTCTGGTGAAGTTGATTCTACCCTTAGATCAAGGAACTGACCTATGACTGGGGCTAATTTTCAGTTGGTACATTGCCATGGTCATACCAGTTGTTTAGGTCTGACCTCATTTCTTAGTGGTCAGTGTCCATGTGTAACAACTGTTAAATATTTTAATAATAGTTAACAGTATGACAGTATGACACTGCTCTGCTTAATCATATGAATATACTGGCAATAACTGGTTCAAGGATGAGCAAATGAACCAAACCAAGACAGGCCCAATCAGCCCTAGTCATCAGACTGTTGCTTGAGCAACCAGGAAGGAGCTCATTTTTTTCCATCACAAGCCTGAAACCATATAGTAAAAGCCTCCCCATGAATGAGCAAGCACAGAGTAAAACAAAGCTGGAGATATGAAATGAGATTAGGTCCTGATTATATCATTTGAACTCTTGGTTACAGGCCAATGAATTCCCCTTTTCTGCTTAAACTAGCTTAAGCTGGATTTTCTATCACTTGCAACTGAAGGATACCTGAGTAATTAACGTTTCCCACCAAAAGTAGGCATCAGGCATCATGGTCAATAGCTTTAATTCTTGTCACCCTATAATTCACTCTCCACACAGCAGCCAGAGGGGTCTTTTTAAAAAACAGACATGTAACATCTCTGCCCAAAGCTCTTCAATGACTGACTTCCCATTGCACTTAGAATAAACTCTAAACTACTTAACATGACCCGTAAAGATTTAACTACCTTCTCCCCCACCTCCACCATCTTGTCAGCCACTCTTTATTGCTCTGTCCTCTTAATACCATGAAGCTATGATGGCTTCCTCTCAGCTCCTACAACACACCAAACTCACACCTCTGTGCTGTTGCATATGCTGTTCCTCTATCTGGAGGGCTCCTCTCCCCGCTCGTCTCCTGGCTGGCTACTCCTGCATGTCTCAGGTTTAATCATCACTTAGAAAGGTCCTCCTGGACCACTCTTTCTAAAATAAATCCGCTTTGTTATTCTCTCTCAAAGTTACCCTCTTGGTTTACAAAGCCAAAACAAAACCAAAACTCTTGGTTTCCTGCACAGCATTTATCACCATGTGTTATTATGTACGTATCTGAATTGTTTAATATCCGAATCCCTCAGTAGACTTAAGTTCCACGAAGGCATAGCCCAATACCTGTTGTGTTTGCCATCATATACCCAGTGCCTTGCAGAATGCCTGGCACATAGTAGGCACTCAATGAATATTCAATGACTGCATAACACTATGCTTAAATGCCTGCTTAAAACACCAGATGAAGAATCCTCATTTTATTAAAAGTAGGACCAGCTTTAACTGCAGACCAGTTAGAGATCCAGGTAAAAGGGAGAACATCTGGACTTCAGGAGTCATGAACCATTTGGAAGGGTAAGAGGACACATACCCAAGTACAGGCAGATAAATCTAAAGCTTCAGGATATTTTGAGGGCCAGATATTGTTCTTCATTTAAGGACAAAAGACCAGAAGATGAAGGCAACTGAGAAATTGAAATTAGCTTAGATCTAGAGAATGATCTGGGAGGTCTTATTTAGAAATAAGACTCAGAATCTCTGAGAGTCCCACCACATATTGAATCTATGCCAACCTAAATTTACCTGAAGTTTCTGTCTCCTTGATATCCCCAAGATAGGGTTGGGGCTATACAAAAAAAGGGTTTTTTTGTTTTGTTTTGTTTTTAAAGAGAAAAAAAACGGTGTTTCATAAGCTAAGCTGTTCAAATCAACCTGGCTAGTTATTCAAGTCAGTCACTTCTTTGTTTTGGGCTCTTTTATTTCCCCTGTTTTATACTACAGTTTTCTCTAAAATGTTTAAATTCTCTTTTGACTCACATTAGAGGAAGGAGTATATTTTCCAATCATACTTTAGCCGTCATAGGTGAGAAATCCTTTCACTTCTAAGATCAGGTTTACTCTCAATGAAAACAGGCTAGCACAAGTTTATTGTGAGGGAAGTGAAGAGAAAACTTAGTTGAAATAGGTAAGATTCAGCTATAAACCTTCTTATATAGACAATACCATAAATTATGTTTTCTCAGCACTCTTTGTCCTTCCCTAAAACACCAGTACAATTCCAAATAGCTGTTTGGTCCTTGATGATTAACCAAGTGGATCTAATTCATAAGAAGTGTATCACTATTTTTTAATATACTTTGTAGTCTTAAATAAGGATTTCTCAGATAATCATTTTCCCACAGTTTCAGGAGTCTTTCGGTTTTGTTTTCATTACAATATAGCAAAAATAATAAGCAACAGACTTATTGCTAATAATACTTGGCAAAAATGGAAACGTGTCAATACTTTGCTTCTTTCATTAAATCAACACATTTGTTTCACAATATGCTTTGCTGTGACTATTTTCAAAGAAAATACATCTGAGGTTAGATTGCTAGGAATTTTAAATAACACACTTGTATGACAGCATCTTAGAATGGGTAGAAAGTGCCAAACATCGTATTATTATTCCCGTCTGTTACACAGAAACTCCCCCTCCCCTTATTCCCTTCCAATATTAGCACTGTGGAGCCTCACACGCTACAAGGCCTGGGAGTGATCGTTCTGATACAAAGGGCCCTAGCAAGGCTCTGTATAGGAATAATATTGTTAATGTTTTCACAGAGGGGTTATAGAAGGAAAAATTACATAATTGTGAAAGTGTATGTGTATTCTAAAAAACAAGTAAAAAGAAACTTACTCTTTTTCATGTTTCTCAAAATTTTCAAGCTCTACAAAAATGAAAAGGAAAATGTTAGTTTTTTCTTGTTTTCCTATGAAATCCAAAATAGTTTAATCAAGTAGAAATATAGACTTCAGTCGAAAGGATTAATTTGCTTAAAAATAGCCATCAAATGCACAAAATTGTTTTTCCATCTTGCTATTTGAATCCAGTGCAAAGTCTCCACTTGATTTTATATTGCTATTTTTTCCCATCCACATTAAGAATCACTCTATGTATTTAAAAGTAGTGCTATCAAAATATCAGAGAAAAAAGGAGTTCCTACTTTTCTCCATTAGGACCATTCTGGAAACCACAATGGCTCCAAAGATAGCTGTAATATGCGGCCATTCCCACTCTAGCCAAGAACTTCTGCCAATCATACTCTGAACTAAATTTACTAAGGTCCACTCCATACTGTTACCATGCTACTTCCTTCTCCGTCCATTCAGCAAACCCACTCTGCCTCCTTTATGGTGAAGTCCCTCACTTATCTCTTCCAGGAACCGACCCATATTCCTTCCCTTCTTCACATACCTCTGCATGTATTTTTTTAATCAAAAAGAACAAATTAAATTTTTTAATTTGTTCTTTTTGATATCTTCATGTTGTTTCTCATACAGGCTTTCTATCCCAATGGATTAACTGTCCTCTTTTCAAGGACAGGTAGAGATCCTTTAGGACATTTCTACTTTCCTAACACCTAACAGAAGTGTATTTTTCTATATAATAGATAATAAATTCTTTTTGGGAGGAATTTTTATTTAAATTTTAAAAAATAAATCATTAATTTATAATTCAAAATATTGTAGTCAAAATGCTCCCATCTTTGTTCTCCATCTACCCAGTTTCTGACCCTCCCTCCACAGATAACCATTACTGTTCATTTCTTATGTATCCTTCCAGAGTCACTTATAACATATAATACAAATATTGATCATATTTTCTACCTTTTAAGGAAAAGTTAATAAATTATAAATAAATACACTGAGAGAGTCCTCATTCCTTTTTTACCTATCTAGTATTTCATTACATGCGTATACTATGATTTATGAATTATTTAATCAGTTACCCTAATGATGAAGTCTTGTTTCCAATCAGCTATTCTTTTTTTTTTAAGATTTTATTTATTTATTTGAGAGAGAGAGAATGAGAGATAGAAAGCACAAGAGGGAAGAGGGTCAGAGGGAGAAGCAGACTCCCCGCTGAGCTGGGAGCCCGATGTAGGACCCGATCCCGGGACTCCAGGACCATGACCCGAGCCGAAGGCAGTCGCTCAACTGAGCCACCCAGGCGCCCTCCAATCAGCTATTCTTATAATCTAATTTCCATCTCGATTCTGGCAGCAGGGGACAGATGGAGGGTGTGAACACCTTCAAAAATGAAGACTCTGGCATGTTTGTTAAAACTCCCATCTTTTTTACCTTAGTCCTTGTGAAACCTTTTCCAGGAGTCTTCAATGTCTGTTTTGAAGATGTTGAATTTTCCATGGTATTAGGACAACTAGTAGAATAAGTCTCTATAGGCTGAGCCTGCACACCTTTAAAAAAAATGTTTTGTTGCATAGCTTGTTAAGCCTTTGGGATATATATAGTTATATATTCAGTAATTCTTAGCTTGGCTTTTTTATGTATTATTTTTACAATATACTATGGGTTTTTTTAATGTATTATTTTTATCTCGTTTAATCATTCTTTATACCTTTACCATTTAGGTCCTACTTTTTTGTTAATCTTTTAGAAGTCTCATTTTTATAGCTTTTTTGAGAGGAATGTACTGGTCACTTACAATCTTCATCAGCAAGAATGAAGGACTCCAGGGTTCTTTCTGGGAGTGGAGGTGGGGGGGGAGAAGAACGATCTTGATGTAGATCTGTGATAAGAGCAGACAACAAAAGAAAACAAAACAAAAATCTATCAATTAAAAGTTAGAAGTCAAAACCCCTTTTTGGTGTTGCATAACTTTTCCAACTTTTCAATATTAATCTACAACAAGCAAATAAAAAGTAATCTGAACAATAACTGCAGCCTCAAGAATTTTTTGTTGTTCTAGCTTTTTAGCCAATCAGTCTATGATGCATCAAAACTTGTGCTCCCTTAGGAAAGTAATTTTCCAAAGAAATTGAACTTGAAATTAATCAAGCTTCTGGTTCTAACCGCCATTTTACATAGAATCCTGGGGATAGTGTAACATGTTAATAAATAAAACCATGAGAATATAAATAACAAAAATCCAGAATATTCAGTCTTTAGGACAAATGACCCATGCTCCTCTACAAATAAATGGCATGAGGAAATATAAAAAGAAGGGAAAACTGTTACAGATTTTAAAAGACTTAACAAATATATAAACCAAATGCAGTGTGTAGACTTTGATTCCAGATGCATATAAACCAACTGTAGGGGCGCCTGGGTTGGGCTCAGTTGGTTGGGTGACTGCCTTCGGCTCGGGTCATGATCCCAGGGTCCTGGGATCTAGCCCCACATCGGGTTCCCCGCTCGGCAGGAAGCCTGCTTCTCCCTCTCCCACTCCCCCTGCTTGTGTTCCCTCTCTCGCTGTGTGTCTCTCTCTGGCAATTAAATAAATAAATAAATAAAAATCTTAAAAAAAAAAAAAAGAAAGCTCAGCAGACAGTTAAATTTCTTAAAAAAAAAAAAAAACCCAACTGTAAAAAGACATTTTTGAGGCAATTTGAGAAAATTGAAAAAATTCTGGATATTAGATCATATTAAGGCATTATTGTTAATTTCACTGGTGTGATAATGTTATTATGGTAGGCTTAAAATGTGTTTGGAATTTTCCATTATATAAAGAATTTTAAATAATAGAGCTATTTTCCCACAATAAAGTCCTAAAGATACAAAGGGTGTATGATAATCTCATTATACAGTACTGAGTATAATTACATACTATATTGTCCTTTGAAACTGAAAATGTGGCTCAGTGCTAGAGTTCCACCTATCTTTGGTCTTTGGGTTCTTTAGGCCTTAGAATTTGTCTCTAAAGCAAGTTCTCTTGTTTCTTTCTTATATACTGGGTGATATGCAAAAGTAAAGTACAACCCTTATTTCCAGCACCTTATATAATACCTGGTATATAGCAGGCACTTAATAAATATTTGATAACTACTCTGAAGTTGCTTATCATCTTCCAGTTTGCTGTTAGAAAATACACTGAGAACTAAAGCTAACTTGCAGTTAATGATATCCTGCCAAATATCTTCCTAAAATACCACTTTCATCTTATTTTTTATTTTTTATTTTTTTATTATGTTATGTTAATCCCCGTACATTACATCATTAGTTTTTGATGTAGTGTTCCATGATTCATTGTTTGCATATAACACCCAGTGCTCCATGCAGAACGTGCCCTCTTTAATACCCATCACCAGGCTAACCCATCCTCCCACCCCCCTCCCCTCTAGAACCCTCAGTTTGTTTCTCAGAGTCCATAGTCTCTCATGTAAAATACCACTTTCATCTTATTGCTCCCCTGTTGAAGAACCTACAATGCTTATTACTTATTACATTAAGTCTAAATTCTTCCACCTAGCTCTGTGTATGATAGAATACACATAATAAAAGTTGCTATTAATGACAGCACATTTACAGTGTTGTGTAACCATCACCACTATTTCAAAAACATTTTCATCACCCTAAAAAGAAACTCCATACCCATTTAGCAGTCACTTCCCATTTCCTCTAGATCGGATTGGCAACCATGAATCTGCTTTCTCTATATATAGATTTCCTTGACCTGGATATTTTATCTGCCTAACTTTAAAATCCTTCAGAATCTTTCCACATTTTATCCAAATTTATTTTTCATAGTTCCCAAAACAGATCCTCTATTGCAATTAAATTAACCTACTCACCATTTCTTTATACTCATCATGCTTATTTCTACCTTTTAAGTCAATGTTACCCTGATCCCAGCTCCTGGAATTCCCTCCTTTTTCCTCTGTCTACCCATATTCTTAAATTTATTTCTTCTACTCAGTGAAGCATTTCCTAACCACTCCAGTAATACCTCCTTTTTTTCCAGACTCCTGGTGATTATAATCAGTCCACACAGATTATCAGTTAATGGTTCCAAGTAAGTATTAATTTTGCCTACCCAATTTGAATATAAACATTAAACAGTACCTTTTCCTATATATCCTGACTATTCTAACACTGTATAAGGCATATAGAACTTGCTTAGGAATGGCTCATTTAATAATTATCTAATAAAAATTGTAATAGGTAACATTTAATGAAGGCTTATTATTTGACAACCACTGTGTTAAAAGGTTTATAAGCATTGTCTCACTTAACCCTTACAAAAACCCTCTAAGAAACGAGTCCTATTATCCTCATATTATAAATGAGGGAAATCAATAGAGAAAGTATATAATTTAACCAAGGTTATGCATTTTGATAACTACTGGTAAGCTAAAGATTTGGATTAAAGCCTATCTGACTCCAAAGCTCATTAACCTCTATGTTAAACTACCTATGTAATTTGAAGGGGCAACTACCACCTGTTATAATGTATGTAAAGTACCTATATGTGCCCAATAAATGTTAACTGTGGATGTTGTTATTTGATGTATAAAACAAGCAAAACTCAGGGCACCTGGGTGGCTAGACGGTTAAGCATCTGCCTTCAGCTCAGGTCAGGATCCCAGGGTGCCAGGAGTCCCAGGATGGAGCCCTGTGTTGGGCTCCCAGCTCAGCAGGGAGTCTGCTTCTCCCTCTGCCCCTCCCCTGCTCCTTCTCTCTCTCTCTAGCTCACTCTCTCTCTCTCAAATAAATAAATAAAATCTAAAAAAAAAAAAGCAAAGCTCAAGAAAATACTGGAGAAGCAACAGCAAGTAAAAGAATCACACTGCCAACAATGGTAAAACCTATAAAATAGAAATGCTGCAAAGTGTTAAGAGATTTCTACTTGAAATAGGGTTTCTTTGTTGTTTGTTTGTTTGTTTGTTTGTTTTAAGGATTATGTATCAAGGAGCAGAATTCTAAACTCCGGTGTTTTCCTTGCCCTTGACAAAACAAAACCCCTAGCCTGGGAAAATCAGAAATAAACCAATAAATAGTGGGAGCTATTATGGGAACCATGCCATCTCCTGAGGTGAATTACTCTAAACTTAACGAGTCATTCTTATAGTATAAATTCTTAGGGCTAAATGTCATCTAAAGCCAGGGGAAATTTTTTACCTGATTTGGGACTCCGGAGTTTTACACTCTGCAAGAAAGAAAGAAGAGAAAAGTGAAAAAAGAAAACGTACACAAATTTACAAACTCAAAGCAATAAAAGGCATTTTTGAAAGCATATTTCATATAGTTATAGAGATAGTTATGAAATGTTGACCTTATTTTTCCTAATTTGTAAGCACACTAAATTGTGAAAAGACATCCTTAACTCTTACAGTGCTTTATTCTCCTTTTGTAAACTTATTTTTTCCTTTTTTTATAAAGAAAGCTTATGAATTTTTAATATTTTTAAATTATTTTTTAAACTTCAAGTATAATTAACATACAGTGTTATATTAGTTTCAGGTGTAAAATGAAACGATTCAACAATTCTATATATGACTCAGTGCTGTTCACAATAAGTGTACTCTTAATCCTGTTCCCCTATTTGACCCATGCCCCCCCCACCTCCCCTCTGCAAACCCTCACTTTGTTCTCTATAACTATGAGTCTATTTTTTGTCTGTCTCTTTTTTCTTTGCTCATTTGTTTTGTTCCTTAAATTCCACATGTAAGTGAATCATATGGTATTTGTCTTTCTCTGTCTGACTTATCTCACTTAGCATAATACCCTCTAGGTCCATCCATTTGTCACAAATGGCAAGATCTCATTCTTTTTTATGGCTGAGTAATATCCCATGATATGTATGTGTATAGTATATGTGTGTATACATATGTATGTCATATCTTCTTCTTTATCCATTATCTGTGGATGGGCACTGGGTTGCTCCCTTAGCTTAGCTATTATAAAGAATGCTGCAGTAAACATAGGGGTGCATATAGCAGGCACTATCTTTTCAAATTAGTGTTTTTGTTTTGTTTGGTAAATACCCAGTAGTAGAATTACTAGATCATATGGCAACTCTATTTTTAGCTTTTTGAGGAACTTCCATACTGTCTTCCATAGTGGCTGCACCAGTTTGCATTCCCACCAGTTCACAAGGGTTCCCTTTTTCCCACATCCTTACCAACACTTGCTTTTTGTTTTTGATTTTAACCATTCTGACTGGTGTGAGGTGATATCTCATTGTGATTTTGATTTGCATTTCCCTGATGATTAGTGATGGGCATCTTTTCATGTCTGTTGGCCATCTGTATTTCTTCTTTGGAAAAATGTCTATTCATGTTTTCTGTCCATTTTTAAAATTAGAGATTACTTAGGTTTTTTTAGTGTTGAGTTGTATAAGTTCTTTAAATATTTTGGATATTAACCCCTGATCAAATACATCATTTGCAAATATCTTCTGCCATAACCTTATGGTGATTTTTTTTAAAAGATTTTATTTATTTATTTAATTGACAGAGAGAGAGAGAGAGAGAGACAGCGAGAGAGGGAACACAAGCAGGGGGAGTGGGAGAGGAAGAAGCAGGCTTCCTGCCAAGCAGGGAGCCCGATGAGGGGCTCAATCCCAGGACCCTGGGATCATGACCTGAGCCGAAGGCAGTCACTTAACCAACTGAGCCACCCAGGCACCCCCCTTATGGTGATTTTTATATGTCATGGCAATTGGTCCTAAACTAATCCTTTTTTTATTTATTTCCTTCCTACTCAGAACATTTCCCAGAAAATTTAATTGGAGGTAAACTGTTGAAATTGAAATTTCTTCATGACATTGGAAAAGGAGTGATTGTTCTTAGCTCTAGCAGTTGTTAAGATAAAGACCATTACATGTGAGCATATTATTAACAATAATAATAACTACTAACATATTAAAAGTGTAATTTTTTAAAAGATTTTACTTATTTGAGAGAGAGAGAATGAGATAGCGAGAGCATGAGAGGGGCGAGGGTCAGAGGGAGAAGCAGACTCCCTGCTGAGCAGGGAACCCGATGCAGGACTCGATCCCGGGACTCCAGGATCATGACCTGAGCCGAAGGCAGTTGCTTAACCAACTGAGCCACCCAGGCGCCCTTAAAAGTGTAATTTAAAAGAAAGAGAAATTTGCCTACCAGCATAGCAATTGTAGGCACTTTAAAATGTTTGTTTGGTTAATTACTTTTCTGATCTCTGAAATTTTAAGGTAGTTGGTTCATAGAATATATACCAATGTATAACAGATTATTGAAGTATAGATTTTACTTCCAGAAGTGGGGAGCGTTATTCCGAAAAGGTTATATTAAATAATACAGACATTTGTCATTCAAAAAATCATTCTCTACAATATATGTATTGCAGCGAACATGATACAGCCTACCAAATGACTACTATGAACAGGCTACCTACTTATGAAACATTTATTTTTGCCTTAACTGTCCTTCAGGAACCAGTTCAAATATTTCCTCTTTCACCAAGCCTTCCTTAGTCACTTCCAACGTGAAAGTTTCTTAAGGGCAAGAATTGTGTTTTATCCATTGTCTTCTCCCCACATCCTCTGACACATTGTTTTATAAGGAGTACCTGCTTAGTATTTATTGAGTGATAGATGTTAAAAATACAAGGAGTAGGATTATGGTCTGTTGAATCCAGATGAGTAGAAAAAAAAAATAGTTATGGACCTTAGTTGGTCTAAGTCTCACAGTGTCATCAGATGTCCTTGACTCAGATGTTCCACTCCATTCTAGTGATGCTCCAACTTCTGCCTCCACAGCTGAAGATAAGGAATTGGGAACATTCAGTGGGCATTCTCCTGAAAGAAAGTAAATATGGTCCAATTCTTAGGAGTGTTGTAATTCTGTTAGAACAATGCAGATGTTACTCAGCAATAGCACACAGAACATTGACAGGACCTGAGAAGTATTCTAGTTAATCCACTTTATTTTACACTTACTGAACTGTACTCACCATCTTCCTCCAGCACAATAAAAGATTCAGGTGTCCGTTCAGGAAGTGGAGGGGGGACTTCATCATCTATCCTTGGAGAAGTTGCTATCCAAAATGCCAGAAATATAACCATAATTCTTCATTAGAAAAATCCAAAGGAAATTCTTTTTTTAAAAAAAAAAAAGATTATTTATTTGAGGGAGAGAGAGAGAGAGAGAGAGAGCAAGCATGAGTGGGAGGGAGAGAGAATCTCAAGCAGACCCCATGCTGAGCATGGAGTTGTACATGGGGCTCGATCTCAAGACCCTGAGATCACAATCTAAGCCAAAACCAAGGGCAGGATGCTTAACCCATTGCACCACCCAGGCGCTCCACCAAAGGACATTCTTATATTCTAATCTTGATGTAAAGTCCATCAAGCATCATTACAATACTTAAGCTGGTATGTGTTTGCTCAAGGAAAAAGCAAAATAAATTCTCCCATTTTAAGTTGCAAACCCAGGAGGCTTTCCTGCTTCTTCAAAATTTATTATTTCTTTTAAAGGCTCCAAAGTATTTTGATCGAGTCACTGAGTACCAGTTAACAGAATATAAAACATTATATTAATTTGGGAGATTTTGAATTGTTTTCTATATAACCCTTTTTTTTATATAGAATATACAATAAAGCATGATAAAGCACTTTGAAATACGCCAAGGATTCAGTTACAGAGTAGGTAGAAGTATAAAGATTTTATTATCTCTTCTTCATTCTACACTGAAGAATGTGGACTTTTTCCTTTTTACAAAACAATCATATATCAAGGTTTTCTTTTTTTCTACAGAAAAAGTCAGAATTTTTATAGAAAAATTCAAATGCTATTATAAGAAACTGCCACCAGGTGGCACACATGTCAACGATGCTACAATACCTAAAGCTGGGATTCGCCGGTTGTTTTTTTTTGTTTTTTTTTTTTTAAATGCTGATGCTCAGAGAAGTTTAAGGTATTGTGGATATCTTAAAAAAAATCCTTTAAATTATAAAACAAGATCAAAGAATATAAAATAAAGAAGGGACTAGGTCCAGATAAAATATTTTTGTAACAAACTACACATCCACACATCTCTCTACTAAGAAATGTTGTACAATAAATAATGTTATAGAAAAAAAAACAACTTTCTCTACTTCCTATTCAGGTAAAATGTTATTTGTAAATTTCTGGTAATATATCTGGAGAGAGTTAAACTTGCTCTTTTCTTCACCTTCTTTCATATCAAGCTATTGTAACCATCTCTAGCAGGATATTTACTTCTACTTTCAAACCACTCTCAATAAAACAAAAACAATATGCATAATATGCAAAAATCCAGGATTATAAAGGTGAAAAAGTATGAACGTAAAGGTGACTATAAGCTGAAAGTCCCACACAGAATACTAAATACACATTCTCATCTACTACATTATTACACAAAGATGGGAAGAAATCAGGTCCTCCCCTTCCAACTCCTGCAGGAAGAGAATTCAGTGCTTAGTGATCTGTTCAACTCAGTGGAGCCATATGGTTGAGCAATAAAAGCCCCGAATGACCACGTGGTGCTGTGGATCAAATCCTTCCTGCTGTTCCTTTGGAAGTTGCTTCTGCATAGCAAGGGTAAATTGCGGACCTCTGTCTGATATACATCCCGAGGAATGGGGGCTGCCTTCTTTAGAGGCACTCTTGTTGGCAAAGATTCTGCACCAGCTCTGACTGCCTCCATCACTGCCTGTTTCATCAACGATTACATGTTTGTCATTGCTATTTTTTAACTTATCACATCAGGAAAACCCTTCTGGAATTTATTTCTTTGAGGAGGAGAAGGAAGAAGGAGAAAGAAGCAGAGAAAGACTAGGGGGAGCATAAGAAGAAACCAAATCTATAGAAACACAGTGAAATCCAAAATGCCATATAAACTTCTAAAAATAACTTACCTACTACCGCTGTCTCTGGGTTCTGTTGGGGGTAATCAGTTAGAGCACTCAATGCTAAAGAATCATGTGAATTGTAACAAGAAAAGAGGGTTGTAGAAGATGCTGGCAATGGGGAACAAGGTAAAATGTTTCCATCTGGCTTCTCAGGTAAATCAAGAGACATCTTAGAACCAGCACTACTTGGAGACAATGATAAGAAATAAGGATCTTCTAAAGACATGTAAGAATATACATTAAGAGCATGAGAGTCCTGCCTCTTTGCATCAGAGGCATTGCACATTTGGGGCCGAGAGCCAGATGGCAGTGAATCATTGAGTTCTGCTGAAGAAACATGCCTCGCTCTTTGAGCCTGCTTAAGACAAGAGTTGTGGGGCTGAGGTTCCAAACGAGAAACATTTTCCTTGATGTCCAGCTCTTTGGTGTCTCTCTGTTGTATCAGCTCAAAGGGAGTTGATTTGGTCCGCATTATTGGCTCCTTTGAATTAAAATACCTTCCTGCTACATCAGCAGATTTAGAATTTGGACACGCTCCAAACAAAATGGCGCTCCAGTCTAAACTCTGATGCTTCTGAAGAGGCTCCCCAGCTATTGCAAACACCTTTTTCTCCCAATTCGTGGTTGTGTCAGCATTTTTGTTACAACTACAATTTAGCTCCAAAAAGTCAAAAGCACTGCTCTGTTCAGTAGGGTGCAAAACCAACCCTTTCTTTTCACTTATTAAAGAAGTCCTGAGGTCAAAGGAAGAAGCTTCTGCACTTTTCACCCTTAGCCTTGGTTTGCTCTGTTGCTTCATCATATTTGCTTCTCTTATGCCACTGAAACAAAAAGAAAGTAATGATGACACCACACCCCAAAGAGGTCTCTTCTTAGCATCACAATGAGTTAGAAGCATGAGATTTGCCCCCCACTCTGACATAACTAGACAACATTGGGGTGTGTAAAATTGTACTCACCTTTTTGGTAAATTAGGAGAATCAGACTCTCTTTCTAGAGTGGGATTTTGCTCAAGAACTGAATATTGTGCTTGAATCTTAAAAAGAAATAAGGAAGACACTGGTTTTCAGTGAAGAAATGGCAATGAGATATTTTAACATTCATGAAGTTGAGAGATTATTTTTCAGAAAACCTAAAGATTTTAAATCATTCATGAAAGAGATGAGTTTCCAAAATATTGAGCCCAACAAGAACTTGTTCACTTATCAAGATCAAAGGGGGTGGGGGGACGGGTTAGCCCAGTGATGGGTATTAAAGAGGGCACATATTGAATGGAGCACTGGGTGTTATGCACAAATAATGAATCATGGAACACTACATCCAAAACTAATGATGTAATGTATGGTAATTAACATAACAATAAAAATTTTTAAAAAAATCAAAGGGATCCAAATAAAGGATTAATAGTGTTATAGAAGCTAGAAAGTGTTTGCTTATAGTATCAAATGTGGGAGTTTTAACATGTCTTTAGGGGTACCTTTATTTTTATGAACAATCTACCTTCAGAAATTACATCATCTCAACTCTTAAATTAGTAAGTGCTTATTAGGTCCTCATACTTACCTTGTTCTCCCTCTTTCTTCCTTTCCATGCTCTAGCTATACTGGTTTTCTTGCCTTTCCTTAAGCATACCAAACTTGTTTCCAATTCCAGCCTTTCACACTTACTATTCCCTCTGATTAAAATACTCTTGCTCCAGATTTTCCATAACTGGCTCTTTCTAAGTAATTATGCTATACTTAAATGTCACCTGCATAAGAAAACCTTCTCTGACCACTCAACCTAAAATCATACTCCCACATACTTGTCAGTCACTCTCTTTTTCTCTTCAGAGCAATTATCACCTTATCGAATATGTTACATAGAATCTTAGATGCCACCAATTTGTAAAATATACCCTGATTTTAGAAATGTTTAAATATATTTTTTAAATGTCATCAGCCATTGTAAGATTCTACCTATTATGGGTTTAATTATGACTCTCAAAAAGATATGTTGAAATCTAACCCCTGATATCTGTGAATGTGACCTTATATGGAAATAGAGTCTTTGCAGATGTTATTAGTCAAGATGAGGTCATACTGGATTGAGGTGGACCCTATCACAATAACTTGTGTCCTTATAAAAAGATAAAACAGAGACTCAGAGACATACAGGGAGAATGCCATGTGATGATGGGGACAGAGACTGGAGCAATGTATCCGCAAGCCAATGAATGCCAAAGATTGCTGGCAAACACCAGAAACTGACAGACAGGGAAGACTCTTGCTAGAGCTATGAGAGAAAGCATGGCCTTGCTGACACCTTGATTTTGGACTTCCTACCTCCAGAACTATGAGAAAATAAATTATTTTTTTTAAAGAAGTACCACTTTTATGAAGTGTGTTGCATCTAAAGCTTAAGATTTTTTTTTTTTTATTTGACAGAGAGCATACAAGTGCACAAGAAGGGGGAGCGGGAGAGGGAGAAGCAGGCTCCCCACTGAGCAGGGAACCTGATGCAGGGCTCCATCCCAGGACCCTGGGATCATGACCTGAGCCGAAGGCAGATGCTTAACCGACTGAGCCATTCAGAGGCCCTGAAGATAAATTTGTTTTAAGTCCTCCTTAGTTTGTGATATTTGTTACAGCAGGTCTGGTAAACTGATAAGAGATATTAATACCCCACTTTCAGTAACGAATAGATCAGAGAGAAGATCAATAAGGAAATAGAGGACAGACATGAACAATGCCATAAACCAATTAAATCTAACAGCACATATAGAACACTCCATGTTAAAACATACACATTCTTCTCAAACTTATATGGAATATTGTACAGGATAGACCATATGGTAGGCCACAAAACAAGTCTTCTTTTTAAATTTTATTTTATTATGTTATGTTAGTCACCATACAGTACATCATTAGTTTTTGATGTAGTGATCCACGATTCATTGTTTGCATGTAACACCCAGTGCTCCATGCAATACATGCCCTCCTTAATACCCATCACCGGGCTAACCCATCCCCCTACCCCCATCCCGTCTAATCCTCAGTTTGTTTCTCAGAGTCCATAGTCTCTCATGGTTCGTCTCCCCCTCTGATTTCCACCCCTTCATTTTTCCCTTCCTTCTCCTAATGTCCTCCATGCTATTACTTATGTTCCACAAATAAGTGAAACCATATGATAATTGACTTTCTCTGCTTGACTTATTTCACTTAGCATAATATCCTCCAGTCCCATCCATGTTGATGTGAAGGTTGGGTATTCATCCTTTCTGATGGCTGAGTAATATTCCATTGTATATATGGACCACATCTTCTTTACAAAACAAGTCTTAATAAATTTTAAAAGACTGAAGTCATTCAAAGTATCTTTTCCAATTATAATGGATTGAAACTAAAAATTAATGATAAAAAGAAAACTAGAAAATTCACAAATGTGTGTAAACAACTGATGGGTCAAAGAAGAAATCACAACAGAAATTAGAAAATATTTAAAAATGAAAAAAACACAGCATACCAAAATGTCTGAGATATAGTGAAAGTGATATTCAGAGGGAATTTATAGCTATAGATGCCTACTCTTAAAAAGAAAGATCTTGGGGTGCCTGGGTGGCTCAGTTGGTTAAGCGACTGCCTTTGGCTCAGGTCATGATCCCAGGGTCCTGGGATCGAGCCCCGCATCGGGCTCCCTGCTCGGCGGGAAGCCTGCTTCTCCCTCTCGCACTCCCCCCCCTTGTGTTCCCTCTCTCTCTGTCTCTCTCTCTCTCTCTGTCAATTAAATAAATAAAATCTTTAAAAAAAAAAGATCTTGGGTACAACACTATATGTTTTTTTAAATAATTTTTTATTGTTATGTTAATCACCATACATTACATCATTAGTTTTTGATGTAGTGTTCCATGATTCATTGTTTGTGCATAACACCCAGTGTTCCATGCAGAATGTGCCCTCTTTAATACCCACCACCAGGCTAACCCATCCCCCCACCCCCCTCCCCTCTAGAACTCTCAGTTTGTTTTTCAGAGTCCATCGTCTCTAATGGTCCGTCTCCCCCTCTGACTTACTCCCCTTCATTCTTCCCCTCCTGCTATCTTCTTCTTCTTTTTTTCTTAACATATATTGCATTATTTGTTTCAGAAGTACAGATCCGTGATTCATCAGTCTTGTACAATTCACAATGCTCACCATAGCACATACCCTCCCCAATGTCTCACCCAGCCACCCAATCCCTCCCACCCCCCACCACTCCAGCAACCCTCAGTTTGTTTCCTGAGATTAAGAATTCCTCATATCAGTGAGGTCATATGATACATGTCTTTCTCTGATTGACTTATTTCACTCAGCATAACACCCTCCAGTTCTATCCACGTCGTTGCAAATGGCAAGATGATCTCATTCCTTTTGATGGCTGCATAATATTCCATTGTGTATATATACCACATCTTCTTTATCCATTCATCTGTTGATGGACATCTTGGCTCTTTCCACAGTTTGGCTATGGTGGACATTGCTGCTATAAACATTGGGGTGCACGTACCCCTTCGGATCCCTACATTTGTATCTTTGTGGTAAATACCCAGTAGTGCAATTGCTGGAACAACACTATATGTTAATTAATTGAATTTAAATTAAAAAAAGAAGAAAGATCTCAACTCAATAACTTAGCTTTACATCTAAGGAACTAGAAAAAAAGCAAGCTAAACCAAAAGCTAGCAGAAGGAAGGAAATATTAAAGATTAGAGCAGAGCTAAATGAAATAGAGACTGAGAAAACAATGGAGAAAATCAACAAAACCAAAAGTTGATCCTTTGAAGAGATCAATAAAAGTGACAAATCTTAGTTCGATTGACTAAGGAAAAAAGAGAGAAGACTCAAATTACCAAAATCTCAAATTACAGAAATAAAAGTGGGTACATTACTACCAATTTTACAGAAATAAAAAGTATTATAAGACAATAATGTGAACAATTGTACACCAACAAATTGTACAACCTAGATGAAATGGACAAATTCTTAGAAACACATGATCAACCCAAACTGACTCAGGAAGAAATAGAAAATTTGATTAGACCTAGTAAATAGACTGAATCAGTAATCAAAAGACCTTCCAACAAAGAAAAGCCAGGACCAGATGGTTTCATTAGGGAATTCCACCAAACATTTAATGAAGAATTAATACCAGTCTTTCACAAACTCTCCCAAAAAGTTGACACTTGCTAAGTCATACTATGATGCCAGCATTACCCTGATATCAAGGCCAGACAAAGATACTACAAGAAAAAGAAAACTATAGATCAATATCATTTATGATTATTGATGCAAAGTCCTCAGCCAAATACTAGCAGACTGAATTCAGCATCATATTAAAAGGATTATATGTCATGACAAAGTGGGATTTATTCCCAGAATGCAAGGATTGTTCAACATACAAAAATCAATCAATATAATACACATTAATAAAATAAAGGAGAAACCCTCACATGAGCATGTCAGTTGAAGCAGAAGAAAAGCATTTGAAAAAATTCATGATAAAAACAACAGTCCAGAATATACAGAGAACTCCTAAGTCTCAACAACAACAACAAAAACCCAATTCAAAAATGGGCAAAGGACTTATATATAGACACTTTTCAAAAGATGATATACAAATGGCCAATGAGCACATGAAATATGCTCTACATTGCTAATCAGGAACATACAAACCAGAACCACAATGAGATACCACTTTATACCCATTGGATGGTTACCATAAATAAGCAAACAAAAATAGAAAATAAAAAGTGTTGCTAAGGATATGGAGAAATTGGAACCTTGTACATTGCTAGTGGGAATGTAAAATGGTGTAGCTGCTGTAAAAAACAGTATGGCAGTGCCTCAAAAAATTAAACAGAGAAATTATCATGTGAGGAGCATCTGGCTGGCTTGGTCAGAAGAGCATGTGACTCTTGATCTCAGAGTCATGAGTTCGAGCCCCATGTTGAGTGTACAGATTACTTAAATAAATACTAAAATAATAATAATAATTATCATATGACCCAGCATTTCCACTTCTGCATATATACCCCAAAGAACTGAAAACAGGAACACAAAAAGATATTTACACACTCATGTTCTTAGCAGTATTATTCACAATAGCCAAAAGGTAGAAGTAAACCCCTATTCACCAATGGATGGATGGAGAAACAAAGTGTGGCATACAATGGAATATTATTCAGCCTTAAAAAAGAAGGAAATTCTGACATGTTATGACATTGATGAACCTTGAGGACATTATGCTAAGCGCAATAAGCCAGACACAAAAGGACAAATATCATGTGATCCCACTAATATGACGTACCTAGAGTAGTCAAATTCATAGATACAAATGGTGAAATAGTGGTTGCCCAAGATGGGGGGAGGGGAAGAAGGAATGGGGAACTATTATTTAACAGGTATAAAGTTTCAGTTTTTCAAGATAAAAAGAGTTCTGGAAATGTATGGTGGTGATAATTGCACAACAATATGAATGTTCATAGTACCATTGAACTATGCACATAGAATTAATTAAGGTGGTTAAATTTATGTATATTTTAACCACAATTTTAAAAAAGATTTTATTTTAGGGAGAGAGCACGTATGCATGCATACATGCAAACGGGGGGAGGAGCAGAGGGAGAAGAAGAGGAAGAGGGAAAGAATCCCAAGCACACTCCTTGCTGAGCACAAGCCCGACCGGACTTGATCCCACAACCCCAAGATCATGACCAAGCCAAAACCAAGTGTCAATGCTCAACTGACTGAGCCACATAGGTGCCCCTACTTTACCACAATTTAAAAATTTTGAAAAAAATAGGGAAAGGACTTGGATATACATTTGTCCAAAGAAGATATACAAATGGCCTATAAGCACACAAAATGATGCTCAACATCAATTAATCATTAGGGAAATGCAAATCAAAACCATGAGATACCACTTCACATCCCTTAGGATGGTTATTATCTAGAAAAAGAAAAGAAAAAAAAAAAAAACCCAAACCAGAAAATACGAAGTGGTGGCATGGATGTGGAGAAATTGAAACTCTTGTGCATTGCTAGTGGGGATGTAAAAGTTTGCAGCTGCTGTAAAAAACAGTATGGCAGTACCTTTAAAAACTAAACCTAGGGACATCTGGGTGGCTCAGTCAGTTAAGCGACTGCCTTCGGCTCAGGTCATGATCCCAGAGTCCCGGGATCGAGTCCCACATCGGGCTCCTTGCTGAGCAAAGAGCCTGCTTCTCCCTCTGCCTGCCTCTGCCTCTCTCTGATAAATAAATAAAATCTTGGGGCACCTGGGTGGCTCAGTTGGTTAAGCGACCACCTTCGGCTCAGGTCATGATCCTGGAGTCCCGGGATCGAGTCCCGCATCGGGCTCCCTGCTCAGCGGGGAGTCTGCTTCTCCCTCTGACCCTCTCCCCTCTCATGCTCTCTCTCTATCTCATTCTCTCTCTCAAATAAATAAATAAAATCTTTAAATAAATAAATAAATAAAATCTTAAAAAAAAAAGTTTCTTAAAAAAAAAAAACTAAACCTAGAATTACTGTATGTCCAGCAATTCCCGGATTCTTCTGGGTATATACCCCAGAGAATTTAAAGTAGGGACTTCAACAAATATTGGTACACCAAATTTTTAAAAAGATTTTATTTATTTATTTGAGAGAGAGAGAACACACAAACAGGGGAAGCAGCAGAGGGAGAGAGAGAAACAGGCTCTCCACTGAGCAGGGAGCCTGATGTGGGGCTCAATCCCAGGACCCTAGGATCGTGACCTGAGCCAAAGGCAGACACTTAACCGACTGAGCCACCCAGGCGCCCCTGTACAACAATTTTTATAGCAGCATTATTCACAGTAACCAAAAGGTGGAAACAATTCAAGTGTCAATTGGTGGATGCATGAATAAACAAAATGTGGGATATACACACAATTGACTATTATACAGCCATAAAAAGGAATGAAATTCTGATGCATACTAAAAAAAAAATGATGAACCTTAAAAACATGCCCATGAAATAAGCCAGATTCAAAAGAATAAATACATTATTCCACTTATATGATGTACCTAGAATAAGCAATCTTATAGAGACAAAAAGTAGAATAGAAGTTGTTAGGGGTTGGGGTAGGAGGCATGGAGAGTTTCTGTTTCGGATGATGAAAAATTTCTAGAAATAAATAGAAGTGATGGTCACGCATATAGCGAAGGTACTTACTGCCACTGCGATATACACTTAAAAATGGTTAAGGTGGTAATTTTTTCCGCTGTGATACAATGATATATTTGACCACAACAGAAAATATGAATGTGGAAAGTGTTTCCTCCTCCTATTTTCTGGTATAGATTGTGTAAAATTCATGGTAATTCTTCCCTAAATATTTGGTTGGAATACTCAAGTGAAATTATGTGGGTCTAGAGATTTCTTTTTTGGGAGTTTTAAATTATGAATTCCATTTCCTTGACTGTTATGGGGCTATTCAAATGATTTATTTCATGTTGAGTAAGCTATGGCAGTTTGTGTTTCATGAGGAAGTAATCCATTTTGTCTAAGTTGTCAAGTGTAGATGTGTTTATACTATATTCCTTTATTATCCTTTTGATATCTGCAGAGACTCTAGGGCTCTCCCATTTCACTCCTGATATTGGTCATTTCTATCTTCTTTTTTCCTCAGCTGTCTTCGTAGAGGTTTGTCAACTTTATTGATCATTTTGGCTCTTTTTTCTACAGTTTTTCTGTTTTCGATTTCATTGATTTCTGCTCATTATTTCCTTCCTTCTCTTTTCTTTGGGTTTATTTTGCTTCTCTCCTCCCTTAGATTCTTAAAAGTGGGAGCTCAGATTGTTGATTTGAGACTTTCACTGTTTTCAAATGTTTGCATTTAGAGTTCTATAAACTTTCCTCTCAAAACTGCTGTAGCTCTGTCCCACAAATGTCAATGTGTTCATTTGTATTCAGTTCAATGTGTGTTTTTTAAAAAATTTCCCTTGAAACTCCCTCTTTCACTCAATGGATTATTTAGAAGAATGTAGTTTAGTTTCCAAGTGTTTGGACCTTTTCCTGTTACCTAGTTTGATTCCACTGTGGTCAGAGAATACATTCTGTATGATTTCAGTTCTTTTAAATGTTTGAGATTGTTTTGTGGCCCTGAATATAACTGATCTCGGTATACGTTCCATCAACACTTGAAAAAAAAGATGTGTGTTCTTGTGATGTTGATTGGAATGTTCTATAAATATCAATTTGATCCTGTTGGTTGATGGTGGTGTTGAGTTATTCTATATTCTTGCTGATTTTCCATTGAGTTTTTCTATCAATTTTTAAGAGAGGGGTACTGAACTATAACCAGATTTGTCTATTTCTCCTTTCAGTGCTGTCAGTTTTTGCTTCACATGTTTTATAGCTCTGTTTGGTTCAGACACACTTAGGACTACTATCTATGTCTTATTGGTGGATTGATCCTTTTATCATTATATAATGTCCCTTCCTGCCTATGATAATTTTCTTTGCTCTGAAGTCTACTTTATCTGATATTAATATAGCTACTCCTGCTATATTCTTTCCTTTATTCATGTTTATATTTATTTTTAATTTTTTTGCCATTTAATATTATTTTACTCTAGCATAAAAGACTTTTCTTTCTTACAGATTATTTCCTTGGAACTCTAGTGGACCTGACTATTGTATAGATACCCTGGGTTTAGATTCAAAATCTCCCCATAAATGACCACAACAAATCTTTAGGCCACATCTTTTGAAATCCACTGAAAGGTGGATTAACAATTTTCCAAACAATCTATAGACAATAGAACTCTGACCATAAAGAGTACATTAACTCAATTTACACTACAATAGTCCTGCTGACCTTCTATTATCCTTGTTATTTTTTTCTTCAAAAAAATTTTTTTAGGGCGCCTGGGTGGCTCAGTCAGTTGAGCGACTGCCTTCCGCTCAGGTCATGATCCTGGAGTCCCGGGATCGAGTCCCACATCGGGCTCCCTGCTCGGCGGGGAGTCTGCTTCTCCCTCTGACCCTCTTCCCTCTCGTGCTCTCTCTCATTCTCTCTCTCAAATAAATAAATAAACTCTTTAAAAAAATTTTTTTTAGATTTTATTTATTTATTTGAGAGAGAGAGAGCAAGAGAAAAGTGAGAGAGAGAAGCAGACTCCTCACTAAGTGGAGAGCCTGATGTGGGACTTGATCCCAGGACCCTGAGATCATGACCTGAGCCAAAGGCAGACACTTAACCGACTGAGCCACCCAGGTGCCCCTTCTTCAAATTTTTATTTAAATTCTAGTTAATTAACATATAGTGTAATATTGGTTTCAGGAGTAGAATTTGGTGATTCATCACTTACTATTATACCCAGTGCTCAACACAACAAGTGCCCTCCTTAATACCCATCACCCATTTAGCCCATCCCCCTCCATCAACCCTGTTTGTTCTCTGTATTAACATGGTTTATTTCCCTCCTTTTCCCCCTTCTCCTATGTTCATCTGTTTTGTTTCTTAAATTCCACATATGAATGAAATCATATGGTATTTGTCTTTCTCTGACTGACTTATTTCACTTACATAATACACTCAAGCTCAATCCACGTGCTGCAAATGGCAAGATTTCATTCTTTCTGATCGCTGAGTAATATTCCATTATATATATATGTATATATATGTATTTATGCCACATCTTCTTTATCCATTCATTAGTCAATGGACATTTGGGCTCTTTTCCATAATGGGGCTATTGTTGATAATGCTACTATAAACATCAGAGTACATGTGCCCCTTTGAATCAGTATTTTTGTTCCCTTACTCATTTTTATATGAATACATCTTTTTCCCAATCTTTACTTTAAACCAACCTATATATTCGAAGTACATTTCTTATAAACAGCATGTAGATGTTTTCAATACACTCTGCCAATCTGTCTTTTAACTGATATATTTATACCATTTACATTTAATGTAATTATTGATATGTCAGGGCTTAAGTCTGCCATTTTATTTTTTGTTTTCTGTTTGTTCTGTTTTTCATTTCTTTTTTCTTTCTCCTGCATTTTTATAATTTCATTTTGATTTACCTATAGTGTTTTTTAAGGTATGTCTTTGTAGAGTTTTTGGTTTTTGTAGTGGTGGCTCTAGGTATTACATTATATATACATAACCTATCACAGTCTACAGGTGTTATTATTTCACTAGTTCAAGTACAGAAACCTCTCCCTTTACGTCCCTAACCCTTCCCTGTTTATAATTGTCTTAAGTATTTCTTCTAATACATAAAATTATACACATCAGACTGTATAATTTTTGCTTCAGTAATCAAGCAATTTAGAAAACTCAAGAAGAAAAAGAAAATCTATTACATTTACCCATGCTTTTGCTTATCATGTTCTCCCTTTCATCATTTCCTTTCTGTTTAGAAAACTTCCTTTGTCATTTTTTTAAAGATAGGTCTACCAAACAAATTCTCTTAGTTTTTTGTTTTGTTTTTCATCTGAGAATGTCTTGATTTCCTCTTCATTCCTGAAGGATATTTTTACTGGGTATGGGATTCTGGGTTGCCATTTATTTTTTTTCAGCACTGGAGAAATATTGTTTCACTTTCTTCTGGCTTCCATGGTTTCTGATGACAATTTTGCTATCATACTAATTGTTTTCTCCCTACACTTAAGATCATTATCCTATGGCTGTTTCCTAGAATTTTGTCTTTAGTTTTCAGAAGTTTAATTATACTGAGTCTTTTTGTTTGTTTTTTTTTTTAAGATTTTATTTATTTGACAGAGAGACAGCGAGAGAGGGAACACAAGCAGGGGGAGTGGGAGGGGGAGAAGCAGGCCTCCCGCGGGGCAAGAAGCCCAAAGCGGGGCTCAATCCCAGGACCCTGGGACCATGACCTGAGCCAAAGGCAGACGCTTAACGACTGAGCCACCCAGGCGCCCCTATACTGAGTCTTTAAGTACTTTTTTAGCCTTGCCTTTTTTCTCCTCTCCTTCTTAGACTTTGCTGACACAAATGCTAGTTTTTTGTTGTAGTCCCTTAGGTTCCCTAAGGCTCTGTTTGTTCTTTTTTTCCAGTCTATTTTATTTCTGATGTTTAGATTGGGAAATTCCTATTGTTCTATCTTCTAGCTCATTAGTTCTTTTTTTCTGTATGCACCCTGAATTCTGCTGTTGAGCTCATCTACTAAGCTATTTTGTTTCAGTTACTACCTTTTTCAATTCTAAAATTGCCATTGGTTCTTCTTTATATCTTCTGGATTTTTTGCTGAATCTTTTTCTAATTATTGCTGAGCCTTTCCATTTTTAAAAAAATTTAAGCATGTTTGTAATTGCTCATTGAAGCATTTAATTGGGGCTGCTTTTAAAACTTTGTCAGATAATTCTAACATCTTTATCATCTCATTATTGTCATCTATTGATTGTCTTTTATTCATTTGGTTTGAGATCTTCCTGGTTCTTGGTATGATGAGTGATTTCAATTGAAACCTAGACATTTTTGTATTGTTACGAGGCTCTGGATCATTGTTAAATCTTCTCTTTTAGCTAGGTTCTTTTATTTTTAACTCCATTCTACAGAGGAAAGGCAAGGTGCTGCCTCATTACTGCCTTGTTACTGCCAGGTGTATTCTACTTCTACCAGTTTCCTCACTCTTTGTTGACACCCAAGGGAGACGTCACAGGAGAGGCTCCCCATGTGGTCTCTACTGACATTGTGGTAGGGGTGGCCTTATCTGCTGGATGATGGTGGACATCCTAACTCTCTACTAGACTTCTGATACTACTTCAGTGGGAAGGCATTAGGGTACCATGTTACTGTCCAGTGGAAGCTCAGGCTCCCCAGGCAGTCTCCAATGACACTGCAGGAAGCCCTCATTACAGGCCATTAAGGATGAAAGTCCTACCTCTTTACCTGACCTTCTCTGACACCACTCTGGCATTCTACTACAGTGTTAGAAGGGTGGGAATCTAGGACCCCACTCAGCCTTTGTTGACATGGGTGGGATTGGGGGACCACTATTTTCTGTGCTGTTGACTAAAGTAGAGTGATGATTATCTAAAAGTTTTCTGTCTTGCTGGACTGCCCCTTTTCTGGTCCTTTGGCTAGACAGAGCAGGCTATTGTTGGGGCTTTTTTGTCTGCATCCCTGGCTTTTCCATGTTGTTGACTTCTTCAGTTTCCAGTCTGGGATATATGAGTCAAAAGAAAACCCAAGGAACTTACCATCATGTCTTTCCTCAGGTTCCAAGGTCCTTAGCTGGCCTGTCTTCTTTCTATCACTCAGAGCCTTCTTATAGTTGTTTTATATATAATATCAATTATATAACAGTTTCTGGTTGCACTTAGTGGGAGGAATAGGGAAAAGTATGTCTATTTGATCTTTCCAGAAACAGAAGTCCTCTTTAGTTAACTGTAACCAATTCTCTCTGGGGGAGTTTGAACTGTGTTGCTACGTTCCCATTTACTGACTAAGGGCCCACTCCAAACAACCCAACTGGAGCCATGGCCCTGCTACTGGGCTAAATTTGAGTACTGGCATTTCCTGGAACCTAAATAAAATATTAGCCCACATATTCCAGCAACATATCAAAAGAATATTTTTTTGTTGGGGTGCCTGAGTGGCTCAGTCATTAAGCATCTGCCTTCGGCTCAGGTCATGATCCCAGGATCCTGGGATCAAGCCCCACATTGGGCTCCCTGCTCCACGGGAAGCCTGCTTCTCCCTCTCCCACTCCCCCTGCTTGTGTTCCCTCTCTCGCTGTGTCTCTCTCTGTCAAATAAATAAATAAAATCTTTAAAAAACAAAGAATATTTTTTTGTTCAAGAAGGGTTAATTCTAAGAATACAGGGATGGTTTGATATTAACAAATCCAATGCTATGACTGTATTAATAAGTCAAAGGAGAAATCCACGTGATCACTCCATGAATTCAAAATATGCAATTGACAGAATTCAACATTCTTTCTCGAAAAATTTCCTAATAAAATAGAAATCAATGAATACTCTCTTTAAACAATTGAAAAATAACAGTCCAATTTATAATCGCACCAAAATGAATAAGATACCTAGGAATAAATTTAACCAAGGAGGTGAAAGACATTGATTAAAGAAATTGAAATGATATAACAAATAGAAAGATATACCATGCTCATGAATTGGAAGAATTAATATTCTTAAAATGTTCATACAACCCAAAGCAATTTACAGATTCAATGCAATCTCTGTCAAAATACCAATAGCATTTTTCACAGAATTAGAACAAATAATCCTAAAATTGGTATGGAACTACAAAAGACCTCAAAGAGTCAAAGCCCAATCTTGAGAAAGTAAACAAAGCTAGACATGGCACAATCCCATATTTCAAGATATATTACAAAGCTAGAGTCATCAAAACAGTATGTACTGACACAAAAATAGACACATAGATCAATGGAACAGATAGAGAGCCCAGAAACAGACCCACATTTATATGATCAATCTATGACAAAGGTGGCAAGAATATACAATGGGGTGAGGCACCTGGGTGGCTCAGTTTTTGAGTGTTTGCTTTTGGCTCGGGTCATGATCTTGGGGTCCTGGGATTGAGCCCCAGTGCAGTTTGGCCTCCTGCTCAGCACGGAGTCAGCTTCTCCCTCTGCCCCTCCCCCTACTTGTGCACTCTCTCTGTCTCTCTCTCTCTCTCTCACTCTGTGTCTCAAATAAATAAATAAATAACTTAAAAAAAAGAATATACAATGGGGAAATGACAGTCTTTTCAATAAATGGTGTTGGGAAAACTGGACAGCTACATGCAAAAGAATTAAACTAGACCATTCTCTTACACCATACACAAAAATAAACTCAAAATGGATTAAAGACCTAAATGTGAGGCCTAAAACCATCAAACTCCTAAAAGAAAACATAGGTAATTTCTTACAGTAATCTCTTGGACACTGGCCTTAGCAACATATTTATGGATATGTCTCCTCAGGCAAGGGAAACAAAAGCAAAAATAAACTACGCGGACTATCAAAATAAAACTCTTCGGCACAGCAAAGGAAACTATCAACAAAACAAAAGGCAACCTACTGAATGGAAGAAGACATTTGTAAATGATATATTCATAAGGAGTTAATATCTAAAATATATAAAGAGGGGCGCCTGGGTGGCTCAGTCGTTAAACGTCTGCCTTCGGCTCAGGTCATGATCCCAGGGTCCTGGCATCGAGCCCCGAATTGGGCTCCCTGCTCCGCGGGAAGCCTGCTTCTCCCTCTCCCATTCCCCCTGCTTGTGTTTCCTCTCTCACTGTCTCTCTCTGTCAAATAAATAAATAAATAAAATCTTTAAAAAAATAAAAAAATAAAATAAAATATATAAAGAACTTGTATAACTCAACATCAAAAAAAATCTGATTAAAAAATAGGCAGAGGACATGAATAGACATTTTTCTAAAGAAGACATGCAGATGGCCTATAGGCACATGAAAGATGCTCAAAACACTAATCATCAGGGATATGCAAATCAAAACCACAATGAGATATCACCTCACACCTGTCAGAATGGCTAAAATAAAAAGCACAAGAAACAAGTGTTAGAGAGGAAGTAGAGAAAAGGGAACCCTCGTGCAGTGTTGGTGAGAATGTAAATTGGTGCAGCCACTATGGAAAACAGTAGGGAGGTTCCTTAAAAAATTAAAAATAAGACTACCATTTGATCCAGTAATCACACTACTGGGTATTTACTCAAAGAATACAAAAACACTAATTCCAAGGGATATATGCACCCCTATGTTTATCGCAGCATTATTTACAATAGACAAACTATGGAAGCAGCTCAAGCGTCCATCCCTAGATGAATGAATATTCCATATAAAAAAGAATGAAATCCTGCCATTTGTGACAACATGGATGAACCTAGAGGGTATTATGCTAAGTGAAATAAGTCAAACGGAGGAAGATAAATACCATATGTTTTCACTCATTTGGGGAATCTAAAAAGCAAAATTAACAACAACAACAAAAAGGACTCTTTTTTTTTTTTTTTAAATAGGCTCCAGGCCCAGTGAGGAGCCCAACACGGGGCTTGAACTCACGACCCTGAGATCAAGACATGAGCTAAGATCAAGAGTTGAACACTTAATTGACTGAGCTACCCAGATGCCCCCCAAAAACAGACTCTTAACTATAGAGAATAAACTGGTGGTTGCCAGGGAGGAGGTAGATGGGGGAAGAGGTGAAATAGATGATGGGGATTAAGAGGTATAAAACAAACAAGCAGATATCTCTAATCAAGTCAGCATCACACTTGATAGTGAAACATGAAAATCTTTCCCGTTAAAATTTGGTTGTCCATAATCACCTTTATCATTTAACTTTGGTCTGGGAATACTAGCCAATAAAACATACATAAATAGGATATAAGTAAAAATTTATGACAAGACCATACTCTTATTTCATGTCCTTCCACCACATTGTTTTCCCTTGAAGTTGACACTAACCAGGATCGCTTAGTCCATTTCAAACCTCAACAGTTTTTCTAGCTTTCTTTCCTTCCCCTTGATTCAGCATTTGACTGACAGGAGTTATGATCAGAATCATGTCTTATATACTTTGTATTCCTAATACTAGGTAGTAGTCAGGTAGCAGGTCCTCAGTGAATATTTTCAGATTAAGAATCCAAAATGTGATATTAAAAATTAAATTAAGAAATATATGTTAACAAAATATACCATTGAAGTGTAAATCAGTAATTTTATCTTCTTTAAGTTTGTTCAGAACCTAGTGCTTTGTGACTACACAGTAAGTATTTGACTCATCAATTTTTGTGATGAGATCAAAATAGCATATCCTGGAATACTCAATATTTAATTGGAATTTGGTTAAATCATAATCATTTTTATATGTAAGACCCTCAGCTAAAAATTCCTCTGCATATTCTAAAATATTCCCAAAATTTGATAAGACTTAATGCAATCAAAGTGAGGCTAGAGGAACCTGAAAAATCACGTTAGTACTCAACTATGCTTTCACTTTGTAACTGTCACTCTCACTTTTAACTTGCCACACAGCTATTGACCTGAGAACAGAATATACACTTGCCCTGTCACTCACTCCTATTGTTTCTAAATTGAGCTGAAACTTGTATACAGTAGGTTAACCAAAAGATTCGTTTTCTAAGTTGATGTACTTCAATTAATTGGTCCTTCTCCACAGGAGATTTGCAGTGTAGCCCATGCACCCCTGACGACACTCCAAGAACTAAGTGACAATAAATACTAAGTTAAGTCCTGCAACTGATCTGAGATCCCTTGACCAAAGTCAAATATGAAAAAAAAGACAAAATATCAAGTTTAATGTTTACCTCTGTTCCCGAGTGTTGATCCCTAATAACATCCATCTGTCTCTTAAAAAGTTCTAATACAGCCTTGTAGACCAGTTCATACTGTTCCTGAAGAGCATCACAAACCGAAACAAATGAAAACAAACAAGAAACTTGGTGAACCACAGAACCAGAGTTTAGGAGTGTGAACATCAGTCAAATCCTAGTATAGCCGACCTGAAAAGACCATCGACAGTAATTTAATCGTAGTGCCTAAGGGCGCTACGCAAAATTAGCGTAGCCCATTTAGGACTGCAAAGCACTTCAAGGCTACTAGAAACAGCTAAATATTTGATCTTCTACCTCTAAATATACAAGGGCCTTCCAGCATGTTTTATGTTTTGATCCCACTTACCCTTCCCTCCACCATCAACCCTCCAATTCCATTTTCCTGGCTCACATTTTAAACATTCTATCTGATCCTGGATGCATTTTTTGGTCAGGCACCTTCATCTTTTCTGGAAAAATGGAGATAGATTGTGGTCGATGGGTAGATAGATAGCTTCAATATGTATTCTTCACTTGACCCTGACAATTGATCTCTAAAGTAGGTAGGCTATTATCCCTGTTTACATTTTGTGCAAGGTCGTTCAGCAGTGATTTCCAGACTTGGATTCGAACCTGAATCTCCCCTTAGTTTAGTGCGCCTAGATCAAGCCGCTGAAATGCTCTCCTAGCACAGACACCCAAGAAAAGCTGACCACCCAAGAGAGTCTGGAAATTTATGCTTGTAAAAGGATTTCACTGTCTAGAAATGACACCATCACCATTACAAGGTCCTGGGGCGGGGCGGGGCGGAGGGGAGGGAGGAGGGGGGTTTTGCCACCGGACCTGCTCTAGCACTTGATTTTGGATCTACTTTTCATCTGAAAGAGCCTCAGCGGGGTTTCCCCGGCACTTCACACAATCCTATACAAATAAAGCACAACTTTTGCCAATTATAATTTTAGCAGAACACTACAGAGTCCGTATCACCCAACACATCTGTTGGTACACTCTTCCATTTTTTTAAGAAGAGAGAAAAGTCAGACAGGAAGCGCTCAGCCGGTTACAGTGCTATTTCCTGGTGAGAATGGTGTCAGAAAAAGCAGCGACAACTGGGAAGGGATTTGTTCAGCTAGTTGTTGATAATGTTGATGAATTTGTGAAGGCTAACCGGAAATCGCTTCCTCTGTCTTCCGACCTTTGCAAGGAGGCCAGAAATGGACTTTCTCCGAAGTGGGGTAGGGTTTTATTGATTGATTCAGTGTTACAATGTGATATTAGAAAACTAGGTTGCATACTTCCTGGGGTCTTTAGCCTGCTTTTAAGTCTGGTGGCACTAAACCAGCCAGTGCCTTTATATCACAGAAACTTTTTCCCTCAGGTTGAATATAGAAAACACCTACAGTCGACGCATGAAAAAAAAAATTTTTTTTTCCACTAGCTATTAGTGGAAAACCTGTGTGGGCCAAACAGAAGGCTTATATTACAATAGCTCTTCATTTTTTTCCCCTCAATTCACAAATGCCCAATGAAAATACCTAAACTTCCACTGGTGGTTGTTTTACCTCCAAGTCTATGTGCAAGTTCATTTGTAAGTGCTTTAAACACTTCAGGGTCTTGCCATTTAAGCAGGAGAAAGTAGTTCTAACAAATTATGTGGAAGTGTCTGTTACTTATGTCAATCAATGCTTAGTGAATGAATGAATGCAGCAAAGTTAAACTCCATCTTAGAGATGGAGACCATTTTTTTTTAGAAATGTGGGTAAAATTATTGGTATGGAAATCTGGGTGAAATTGATATTGTAGACAGTGAGAGATATGTGCTGGGAAAGTTTCACCTAGGCGGTGGAACTTGAGCGGGAGAGGAGAGGACAAAACAGGGGAAGAGCACCCCTAACGGAGTGAACGAGGGTGAGCACTTTGGGGTGGATGAAAATATTGTCATACATATGTAACCGTATATATAGTATGATTCTAATTATGGTTTTTTAAAGTATGCATACAATAAGGATCAGGAGAGACTACAGAACAATAGTAATCGTGGCTACCTCTAGGTGATAGGAGTATGGTTGCTTTTATTTTTATTTTTCATCAAGTCAAAAAATGAGTATACAGACTGCATTCTCCAGATTCTGTTACCACTTCCTGAAGTTGAAATGACAAATCTCTGATTTTTCTCCGGTTTCAGAAGTGAATTACTGCTCTAAAACTTCCAGTTAACCTGACCCAACTATTTCTCTGTAATAAATCAAACAGCTTGTGGAATTTCTTCAACATCCTTTATAAGAAATATTATATTAGTTTCTTAATATTTTCTGCACAGACAGTAAAATACAAGGAATGAGGGGAAAAAAAATACAAGGAATGAGAGGAATTTGACCCAAGGCAAGGGATACAGGCAAAAAATTGATCTATTCAGAGTTCAACGAAATGCCAATGGGCTAGTGAACCTAAGAGTCAATCGGTGTTACAGCTAGGCAGTCAGCTGTTTTGGGTTGTCTTACTATGGAACAGAGAGATGTAGCAAGACTCAGACACATGTTATGATCCATTCACCATAGTTGCATACCTGAGTTTGAACAAATGAAGGCCTTTGTGTTCGCATTTCCTGGATCAAACTAAAAACACTGAAGTTCTCAGGAAGTATCTATCAAATAAAAGGAAAAAAAAAATCTTACTCCTTTGTTCCTTAGCTTTGTTAATAAATTATTTCTCCTAGTCTTGTCACTCCCATGATATCTGCTCTCTTAACAGAAGATAATATCCGAAAAAGAATGCATTTTTAAAATGAATGAGATTTCTCATCACTTGCATCGTGATTTAGAGCCTGGTATTTTCCCCAGAAAAGATTGAAGAAACTCTTGAGAATGATTTCACATGGGGTCATCAAATGTTTGAAGTTAAAACCTATAATGAGGCAGAAGGCTCGAGTAGATGAGCAAGTATGAGAATTTGATGAAATAAAAGAAGTTGGCAGATATATTTCAAACTTCCCACTTCCTACTAGACTATAAAAAATGACTTAGAGATCGGAACACAAGGTTTGATTGTGGTAAATTGAGTCCAGCCACTAAAGTAGTTTGGATAAAGGAAGGGTAACTGTGGAATTTAGGGCAGTGATTCTCAAACTACAGCATGCATCAGAAGCACCTGGAGAGCTTGCTGCCCGCCCTCTCCTCCTTCCACCTCCAGAGTTTCTGCTTCAGTCCATCCAAGGCAGGGCCCAAGGTTTTGCATTTCTAACAAGTTCTCAGGTGATGCCAATGCTGCTTGTTTGGGAACCACACTTTGAGAACCACCCACCTAGGGCCTAATTTATTCATCTGACAAAGCGGGGTCTACAGTGAACACTCTAGAAAAGATGAGTCATGGAGATAGATGTTTGGAAGAACCAAACAATTCCTAAGTCTGAAAGTAACAGGGTAAGCAGACAGGAAGTGCCTGAGGAGAAAAACTTACCCATCTTTTAGCAACATCCAGGTATAATCAATAGCACAGATAACACCAGTCCTTCCACAGCCAGCACTGAAATGAAAGATCATAGGAGCACATATAGTTGCAGAGGGTGGATCATCGACGGTAGCTGGGAAATATCACCAGCAGATTGAGGAAGAAGGAACCTAGAGGCAATGAAACGTTCCAACCCCTCCCCCCCCATTTCCTAGAGCAGGTTTGTCAGTTGCCACATGCCCCACACCAAACCTCAGGACAGATCCTAGGTGACTTCTCTAAGCAGAGAGTCTCTAGAGCTGCACTGTTTCCAAGTAACTTGTCAGAAAATACGAATTTTATTGCTTTAATTCAATTATTTAATATTAATTAAATGCTTGAATTTATTATAGTTTGTTTTTGCTATGGACCTTGCTCTTTCAATCACTCTCATTTCTTTTTTTTATAAAGATTTTATTTATTTATTTGAGAGAATGAGAGAGAGAGAGAGAGCACATGAGAGGGGGGAGGGTCAGAGGGAGAAGCAGACTCCCCGCTGATGAGGGAGCCCGACGTGGGACTCGATCCCGAGACTCCAGGATCATGACCTGAGCCAAAGGCAGTCGCTCAACCAACTGAGCCACCCAGGCGCCCACAATCACTCTCATTTCTAAGCTTTGTTCTTTCTAATCAACTGAAAAAGCGAAACTAGGGCCAGGAGCCTACATCCTATTTGCTTCTACCGCTTTAAATTCCAACAGAGTCTGTCTTCCTTCGGGTACGGCCGGAGTCCTGGCCAGACTGTGATACTTGGTTTGTTTGGGGTGGAAGGTACATAGAACAGCATTATACCTGCAGTGAATGCATATGGGAACACTGTCGTCCTCTTGGTAAGAACGCACATCCCAGATGAGCTCAAGAATAGGGTCTATGGATGAAGGCACATCATGGTCTGGCCAATTCTTGTAATGAAACTGGTAGATAGTTCGAGTTTCCTATAAAAGAAAAAATAGCCAGAATGAAAGGAGAGGTCAGTGTTAGGACCCCACCTCATTCTACCACAAGATTACTCTGACTTCCTAAGTAGCATCTCTGTCCTGTTGGCAATTTATGCTGCTTTTTTCTCTATAGGCCTCTGGGGACCACATGCCATCTGAGAACACTGACTATTGGTCTGTCCCTCTTTGCCCCACTCACAAGAGGTGGTAGATATTAAGATAGTCCAAACCAGAGCTTCCCAACTGGTGTGCTTCACCGGTTCAAGTGGGTCACAGGCATGCTGATCATTAAACCCCTTTGCCGTAGAGAGACGGGCAATGCGAGCTCTCAAGTTGGTTCTCAGCCTCTATTCACTGCACAGCCTCTATCATCCTACAAACATTATCATTTTATAGGTGCGCCATGGTGTGTAATAGATTGGGAAGTAGGGATTATACCAAAGGTCTCTTTTGCATGTGAAGATTTATCCAGAACATCAAAAGGCCCCACCGCTCCCCATTGTCTTGTGCCCAGCCCAAGTCACATACATATGTATTTGCCTCTGTGGGCTCTTGAGTTTACCACTCGGGTTTATACTTACACTATTGAACTTGGCTTTAGAGTCCTGATTATGTAATCAGATTTTCTATTTTCAGCTTCCTAAGAAGTAAATTCAAATATTAGTTATTTCCAAAACTAATGTTCAAAAACTAGTCTCTATAAAGTAGAACCTGGAACATCTGTTCAGCCCATAACGGAAGCAGGCATCATACTCACACAGGATATGGAGAAAGGGCCAACTTGCCGCGGTAAGCTCTCCTCGCTCAGTCCAGTAACGCTCACACTTTTTCTGTTGCACAAAGCAGAATGTCATGACTCCCCTCCAGATACTCTAGTCTATTCTGGGTAGCAAAACCCACTTCCTCATTCAGAAGCAAATTTAGCTCTGTGTCCTTCACCTTAGGTTAGGACGATCTAACCCCAGGGGCTTCAACCCAACATCGTGGTCTGGAATCTCCAAGGACGGGAAAAACACTAAAGGATATGTAAATTACAGACTTCCTAGAAGTCTGAAGAAGTAGAAATGGGGATCTGACATTTTCAGTACAGTAGTCCCCCCTTATCCACAGCTTTGCTTTCCATGTTACCCATGGTCAACCGCAGTCTTTCAGTTGCCTATAGTCCAGGATGTATTGTTGGAAGGTCAGTAGTAGCCTAACCCTACATCACAACACCTACGTCATTGCCCTCACTTCATCACATCATGTGACATCTGATCTTCTCACATCATCATCAGAAGAAGGGTGAGTATAGTACAATAAGATATTTTGAGAAAAAGAGATCACATTCACATAACATATAGTATATTGTTATAATTGTTCTATTTAGTATTGTCGTTAACTCCATACTGTGTCTAATTCACAAATTACACTTTACCATAGGTATGTGTGCATAGAAAAAAACAGTGTATATAGAGTTTGGAACTATCCACACTGTCAGGTATCCACTGGCGTCTTGGAGTCTATCCCACACGAATAAGGGGGGACTACTGTATTTCAAGAGGATTAACAGAAATCATGTCTACTAAAGCAAAGCTGCACAAGCTAGTGATAGCTTGTTTTTGTAGGTTGTTTGTTAAAGATTTTATTTATTTGAGAGAGAGTACAACAGGGGGCGGGGAGGGCATAGGGAGAGGGACAAGCAGACTCCCCGCTGAGCAGGAGCCCGAGACTGGACTGCACAGGGGCTCCATCCCAGGACCCTGAGATCATGACCTGAGCCGAAAGCAGATGCTTAATCATCTGAGCCACGCAGGCGCCCCTGAAAGCTTGGTTTTAACTGGAATATGAGTGTCTCATAACAGTAAGTAAGAAGAGTACTATTCAATAGAAACGTAATGTGAGCTACCCAGAAGTTTTTAAGTTTACTAATAGCCCCATTCAAAAATGAAAAAAAAAAAAGAGATTGATTTTAATAATACATCTTAGCCCAGTATATAAAAAAACCACATGTAATCAATATAAAACAGATATTCTATATTTGACATTTCTTATCTCGGTCTTCAAAACCCAGGGTGTGTTTTATATTTACAGCACACCTCAATACCCTAAAATTGCCATTGGAAACATTTTTATTTCCATTTAGAGTTCATCAAATATATAGTTGAGAAGATTCATGTACCCAAGTTGTTCAAAACACAAAGTTTTCCAAACACTGAATTGGAAAACCAAGTTTTTAAATTTAAACTCACAAAATAAAATGAAATAAAATTGAGTTCCCTGAAACTAGCCATGTTTCAAGAGCCCATAGCCACATGTGACTAGTGGATGTCATGTTGGACCAGCATGGGGTTAGAAGTGCTTACTGCCAGCTAAAGATGCCCAATAATAAAAATGGGGAAAATGAATCGTTACTTTAAAAACATATCTTATCTTTACTTTAAAATAGAGAGTCTACTGAAAAAGTGGACAAAAGGAGTTCTTAGGGGTAAAAAAAGCCTTGAGAGTAAATCATTTAGCATTCCCAAACTGACAGCTAGCAAGCTGAGAATAATTTTTAAGTAGGCACACTTAAGGAAAGTTCTGTGACCAAGTCTCCCCCTTCTCTTTATCTTTAGGTCCACTGGAAGGCGACTCACCTTCCCCATCTCAAACTCCATGCATGCCATAACAATGATCTGAGGGGATGAAATAGATAGAGCATTGATGTAGTTAGAAAGAGCAGTTAATACATGGGTCCCAGAGTCATTGTTTTTTTTTTTTTCCTTCTGTTTTGTTTGTTCTTTAACCCCCAAAAGAAATCTTTTGGTAAGTGATAAAATGTTGCTCCTACCCTTCTTTCTGTCCTTACTTCCCTTTACTCTATTCAAATCAGTAAATTCTTGTTAACAAATGAACCTGTCAAGATATGAACTTTCATTTCCTTGAATAAGGGTGACATTGTGATTTTGGCAAAAATTTGCCTGAACACTGAAATTCTAGCGACTGACCCCAAAGGGCACCAATTTTAATGCAGAGGAAACCTCAGTCACATATGCTGACACCCTCCCCGACAGCTACAGAATAGAGTAACAAAAGCGACTCTGCCCTTACCAGGACACTGTATTCCCAGATCATCCTCCAGAAGTCCAGGAGAGTTGTAGACAAGGGTCCCTGGGTGGCAATGTAACCCTTGGGTCCATAAACTCCCTAAAGGGGAACAGAAGTTATATGGGATGACGACAGATAATATCGTCTTCTCCTGGTCTAGTATCCCCTCCACCTTTTTTTTTTAGGTACCTAGAGAAATATGGTCTAGTATCCCAACCCCTTTGTTTAGGCACCTAGAGAAGTATAGAATACAGGGTGTACCTTAATGAAGTTGGCATTGATGTAACTGGAATCTTCATCCGAGGTGATCAGGGACAGCTCTACTCGGCTATGATCATCTGTAATACAGGAGACAGACACAATATAACTAAAAGGGCTTGGTCAGAGGGTTTACTGTAAGTCAGGACCTAGCACTGTGAACAGTGGATACTCACAAGTGTTTGCTAAGTGAGTGAGTGAGTGAATGTTCTTTCGCGGTTGTAAGCAGTACAAACTCACTTGTCAAAGCATTGTTCCAGGATTAGGATCAGCAGGCAATGGGTAAAAAGAGATAGGAACGATTGAACCGGGGAAAAGGTGAGGTACAAGTTTACAGGGAGAAATGAAACTTACAGGGCAAGATATCCTTATATCTGTTTTTCTTGATATTCGTGGGCATCTCAGCCACAGTTGTGGGATAGGTTTTGTCTGCCTTGTACTTGGTGGATTGTCTTTTCAGCTTCTGTAATAAAATTCCAAGAATTAAATCCTCCTAGGGCACAAATCTCTAGACAGCTTTCCTCCTTTTCTGCCCAAACAGTCCACTTTTGCAATTTGTAGCATCTTCTAGAACTACCTCCAATTCAGGACAGAGCCCCAGAGCATAAGGTCAGCAGACCTCAGGTTTGGAGAAGTGAAAAGATCACACTGAACAGCAGCTGAGCCACAAATAGCTAAAACCTAGAGGTGAAACTAGTGAATATTTTAAAAGCCAATGTCTTTTTGAAAACAAACTATGTGCTCCACACAAACATCAGATACTAAAAGTGTACCTTCTTTATAGCTGCTACAGGGCTATTTTATGTAAAAATGGAGCTTAGGCCAAATAAAATCTCTCTACATCTAGCAAAATTTCAAAAATTTCAGTCCCGATAGCAGTCTTTGTTTTTTTTTTATATGACTCAAACTGCAAGCCCACCCCTCAACCAAACAATATCTAAATAGTGTCATATTCTGTTGGTAGAATAAGATCTGGACCAGGCTAGGACTAGCATAATATGGTTCAACAAGATCCTTCAAGGTAATGAAGTAACTCCTTGAAATTACTCCCATTTTCCAATATTCTACTATAGACCAGACTTTCAGATCAGAGAAGATCATAGTCCCTCTGTAGCTCCTTAGGAATCAACCTAGTCCCAGACTTTGTTTAACTCCCTTATCATTAAAAGAAACTGCTTTTGGGCGCCTGGGTGGCTCAGTCGTTAGGCGTCGGCCTTCGGCTCAGGCCATGATCTCAGGTCCTGGGATCGAGCCCCGCATCGGGCTCCCCGCTCGGCAGGAACCCTGCTTCTCCCTCTCCCACTCCCCCTGCTTGTGTTCCCTCTCTCCCTGTGTCTCTCTCTGTCAAATAAATAAATAAAATCTTTTTTTAAAAAAATAAAGAAACTGCTTTTAATAGAGCTGAACTTGTGAAGCCTTACTCAATCTGAGAAAGAAAAGGGGGAAACATCTGTGATCGCTGATACATATTTGTTGGATTGAACTACAGAAAATAGTTTATATGATCTACCCACTATTTAATGGTGGATGGATCACGTGAAGAGCATTAACTACTTCCTATAGGTCCGATCCCTCAGGATCTACTCAGTCTTCATTCTCTTTAACTTCCTTTTCGAAATCTCCTCCTCCCTCGGCCCTTACTAGTCCACATCATCTTGGTTCTCCTCCTCCTTCTCTGCCTTCTCATCCCCACGTCTACTCTTCCTCACTGGCTCTCTGTCCATTTCTGCCTTCCGGTTGTGAGTTCTCCAAAGTTCCAAAGTTAAGTCCTCAACTCTCTGTTCTTCTCTCGCTCTATACCTTCACTCCAGGATACCATATACTCTTAGAGAAGGCATACCAGTGGGAGGGTTTGAAATTTATTTAGCTGATTCAAATTCAATTATAGTTCCAACCCCGATGGGAGAACTCTCAAATTTCTATATAGAGATTTGATTACTAAGTTTCAGACCTGAATTCCTGACCATATCTTAGACCTTACCACTTCCACATCTTATTAGAGCCTCCAACTTGGCACATTTCAAACTAAAATGCTTGAACCGGTCCAGTTGCTTCTTAACTCACCTGCACACTTTTCTGTCTTTCCTTATCCAAATTCATTAAGGGACAATTATGCCAAATTAATCTTACTAAAATGTTGCTTTCTTTATCTCTCGCATGCCCAAAACAACTTCAGTGAATCCCCCTTGCTACTGGGAAAGAGCCCAGACTCCTTAGCCAAGTACTTGAGATTCTCCCCAGTGGGATCGCAAGTTAATTTTCCCATATTCCCCACAGTCCTATAATTGTAAGGTGCCTTAAGATTAACTTCCCAGGAGACATAATGTGTGATCCATAAATGTTTAATAAATGCAGGGAATGGGAATAAACAAATGACTTCAGATACTTAAAATTCTTTTTATAAATTTTTTTAAGATTTTTTTTTTTTTTTGTAATTTTTAAGTAATCTCTACACTCAGCGTGGGGCTCAAACTCACAACCCTGAGACCAAGAGTCACATGTTCCAATGACTGAGCCAGGCAGGTGCCCCAGGTCCCTAAAATTCTTAACCCGGGCCTAGGTTGTAGTTCTGCGGGATCATACCTCTCTGATTACATGCATTTCCCTGCAGTGACCTCATTGTCTACACACATCCTTGTTTAGCCAATTTAACAGGCTTGCTTTCAGTCTACGTGAATGCTTAACTAGAAAAATATATTTAAGGGTATTAGAAAAAAATGTATTTAAGGTTGTCTAATAAAACAAGAAATACTTTTTTTTTTTAAAAGGTTTGACTTCTAGTTTCTTCTAAGATTATACAAATTGAGGGGCACCTGGACGGCTCAGTTAGTTAAATATCCAACTCTTGATTTCGGCTCTGGTCATGAGCTCAGAGTCATGAGATCAACCCTGCTTAAGATTCTCTCTGTCCCTCCCCCTTTACCCCTCTCTGCTCCTCGCACATGCAGGCACCCTCTCTCTCTCTCTCTCTCTCAAAAAAAAATGATACAAATTGATGTCACTATCAATTATGTATAATATAATTTCTTTAAAACTATGGCTTTCCTTTCCTTTTCATAAATGTATATTGGTACTGCTTGTGCATTTCTGAACCTAAATTATGGTCTATTTTGTTCCATGGGGTAAAATAATAAAGAGAAGTAAGGAAATAGAGAAAGAACTTTCCTCGAGTGACTGGCAACAAGAAAAAATAAAAAAGAAGGGGGGTGTCATTTATTGTTGCTTAGTTGCTATACTTCATACAGTGTTTTCACATAATTAGGATGTGTGTCTATCTGTAGGAGTTTACTTAAGGACACTTATAACTATGTCATTTAAAAAAATGGGTGAGGGGAAGGGAGAGCCTAAAACCAAGGTATGATGACACACAGAGAGATTAAAAAAAGGTAGAGAATAGTCGTAGAGAATAGAAATCTGCTCCAATAAATCATCCAAATCCATCCTTAGATTTCAAGATCAGCTCTGGATAACGTGATGAAAAGTTGGGGTCATGAGATGTTTGTTAGCTGGGAGTTCATAACACAAAGAATTCCAAATATCTAGAAGCTAATTAAATTGATACTTTCCAAATAATACATAATCACTAAATTATTATACCACCTCAGAATATAGGAATGTAAGCCTTTTCCACCTGAGGATGACAAATGGGACAGCCGACCAGTGCCTGCTTAGTTGCTGGACCACAAATACCAGCATGTGTTGTTCTAATGACCATTTTTCTGTTTCTAGAGGTAGATCAGACACAGGCGACCTATTACAAAGCAGGTATACAGTCATTTCTTAAATTCTGGTTTCTTACCATGGTTTGAATTCCTGTGGATTTTCAGGATTAGATTTAGGGGGAGAGATGCTGAACTGATAACAATACAGTATGTTTTCACAACAAGATGGATGCCAGTGGGCTAGTTTGGGAATTTAACTAAGGACGTGCCACAGGCACCTGGGAGACTATAAAAGATTTCCACTCAAGTTACACTGATTTTTTGGCTCTCTCTGCTCTTACGCATCTTTGGAATGATCACTTTTAGGTTGCCATTCATTCCAGGGCTGCTGAAAATATGTCAAGTCCTAGAGCTGTTCCTCTTAGAAATCTCCAGAACCGAGCCTGGTGCATACTCTTTGTTACACTGTTTCTACTTGTTTTGCTTTGCTTACTTGTGGAATGCTTTCTAGGGAGAATGCTAGAGGCAAAAAGCCCTTTTTGTAAGATATGCCTCTATTAATTTGGTAAAATGTCACAGAGAGAGAGAGAGAGAGAGAGAGAGAGAGAGAGAGAGAGAGAGAGAGAGTGTGTGTGTGTGTGTGTGTGTGTGTGTGTGTGTGTGTGTGTGTGTGTGTGTACACGCATGCGCACGTGCGCTTGTAAACTTGTGCCTGTTCAGCCACCTTGACTGCCCCCTTCAACAATAGGACAGGCTGGCTTTTCCTCCCCTACTCGTTCCTCCTGGAGTCCTCCTGCTGAATGACACAGGGAGATGGACTTTTAGCAAAACATCACATAGGAAATGCCTATGGAATTGTTCCTCTGGAAAGTGTGAAAGGTTTTTGTTTTTCTCGTTTTGTTTTTAGATATCTTACTTGAGCTCAGATCACTGTTAAGGCCTTTTTTTTATTCCCCTTCTCTCCCTACCAGACCCGCAGCCTCCAACACCCCAAGAGTAAACAAAACAGAGCCGAATTAGGACAGAAGAACGGATATACCTCACCAGAAAAGAAGGAGCTTTGAGAGTAGACAGCAAAAGTGCATAAAAGAGAAAGCACAGCCATGGGAGTGAGTTGGGGTTGAGGGAGACAGGATAGATGAAAGGGGGGAGGTACTCCTCCACCCAGCACAAGATGCGGGGCCGTGCGTTCACTAGAGGCGGCCCGGGCGAGAGAAATCGGGCAAAGTTGCTGAGGGGCCAGCATCCCGTCCTGGGCCCTGATCAGTTGGAACGTATGACAAACCAGATTCAGTGTATGCTTGATAAGCTAATAGTACATGCATTTGGTTTATGGTCTGTACTACCCTTTAACTTTCAAGACAGGAAAACTGAAGTTCTGGCCATAAGAATAGAAATCAGGACAGAGTCATTAGCCTGTTCTTTTCATTGACTAGTAAGCTCATTAGTAATAAATGGATTAAGGTCACTCCCAAAAGAGGACAGGAAGAAAAAGAAAGCCCAAGACCATAATATCTTTGCCTTGGAGAACTACATCATTATGCAGAAGACCTAGCCTAAGTTACATTTTGGAGTGGGAGAAAGCAAATATGGCGCCCCCGTGCTAGATGAGAGAGGGAGATCAGGTTGGCCAATTCCAGAGCCTCTCAAGGTAGTTCTTCAATGCTTACAACTATAAGTCAGTATGATCTACTCCAAACCTTCAGTCTAGCTCCAACTAGCCAGCCAAACATATGAGGACTGGGTTGCAATCCACTAGTCAGTCAGGTTAAGTGAGTAGGTGGGTAAGCAATAGCCAAAGTGGGGTGAGTAAACCAAGAAGTTCAACTTTTTAGATACTTACAACATGAGGCTATAACAAGACATGTTTGTTTTTTTAATCCTGTGAATAACTGAAAATATGGGACTGGACAGTCCCTAGTGAGAGGCTGGGAATGGAGTTGAGAGGAATTCGCTTTAGAAGTGATGCAATATATTTATTCTGGTGGCAGTAGCAAAAAAATTTCACCTTCGTGTGCACAAAAGTCAAGAAATGTTGATAAGTCTGTTCAACTGATAGGCTGTTTTGCATAAATGAGTCATTTCAATTGCACAGATGTTTGTGCACTGGTTATACCGGAGGCACTGTGTTCCTGACTTCCCTATTAGTATTGTTACTGTAAAAAAATACAGAACTAGGATACGTCTAGATCTTC
Organism: Zalophus californianus; assembly: GCF_009762305.2. Taxonomy (NCBI): domain Eukaryota; kingdom Metazoa; phylum Chordata; class Mammalia; order Carnivora; family Otariidae; genus Zalophus; species Zalophus californianus. The sequence goes on from NC_045598.1 coordinate 95,915,332, forward strand.
TCTGTGGAACTAAAATATACCTTGCCTTCTCTGGTCCTGTCTATGATAAATCTCCAGAAGTTGCTACGCTACCAGTCTGACTTCTAGTGTATTATAAACCAACGTTACCGTGGCCTTCAGGACAGGGTATATTCTTTCTATTAGGGCTCATTGAATCCTCCATATGTAATAAATATATCTTTGTATTTGATAAACACAGCATTTACTTTTTCTACAAAAATACCTCATCCCCAAGAAACAGAAAAATCACCCCCCCCGTTTCTCTTTTTGCTTTTTCTTGTTTAGATGGAATCAAGCAACACAAGAGGAAAATTTTAAATATAAATTTCTTAAATAAAAAAGTTATGCATATTCACTGAAGAAATTTTAGAATACTGAGAAGCAAAACAAAATTATTAAAGTTACCTATAATCCCACATTACCCAGAGTTAATCATTCTTAATATTTTATATTACATTCCAATCCTTTATCTATGTGTGTAATAAAGATGGGATCACACTCTATATAGGGATTTGCGACTTGCTCTTTTTACTTACAAATTTGCGTTCTACATTTTTAGTGATGGTAGAGTATTTCATTGTATGGGGTGCGACATAAATTACTTAGCCTATTCCTTCATATTATTGCACATTTAAGGTGCTTCAATCTTCCTAAACGATAGTTCTAAACAATATCACTATATGCAGACATCTTTCATTATTTTCTTTAGATAAAACCTATGCAGACATCTTTCATTATTTTCTTTAGATAAATTCTTAGGAGTGGCCAAAGAATTTGCCCACTGTAAAGGCTTTTGATCCATATTATCATATAAATATATCAGAAATGGTATACAAATTTTGCCTCTAGAAAGCAATGTATGAAACTGCATATTTCTGAACTCTGACCAACATTAGATTGTAATGTTTTAAGTAACAGGGCCATCTGAAAGGTTAAATGTTGTTGGTGGTATTTTTGTTATTTGTACTTCTATTTGCAATTTCTTCACTCCAAAACGTTTTTTAGGAGGAAGATACACCATAATCAAATTACCCTATCGACATGAAGCCGTGTTCACATTTCCATATTCCCATCCAGTCTTTGTACAAATACATACAGACATCCAATGAGCTCATATGTGTATATTTAGCACAATTTTTTTTTTTAAAGATTTTATTCATTTATTTGACACGGAGAGAGACACAACGAGAGAGGGAACACAAGCAGGGGGAGTGGGAGAGGAAGAAGCAGGCTTCCCGCGGAGCAGGGAGCCCAATGCGGGGCTCGATACCAGGACCCTGAGACCATGACCTGAGCCGAAGACAGACGTTTAAAGACTGAGCCACCCAGGCGCCCCTATTTAGCACAATTCTTGACATTTGCTAAGCTTTCACTTTTTATACACAATTCATACTTTTACACATGCTTTCTTTTTTTTTTTTAAGATTTTATTTGTTTATTTCACAGAGAGAGAAAGCACAAGCAGGGGGAGCGGCAGGCAGAGGGAGAAGCAGGCTCCCCGCTGAGCTGGGAGCCCAATGCAGGCCTCAATCCCAGGACCCTGGGAACATGACCTGAGCTGAAGGCAGACGCTTAACCGACTGAACCACCCAGGCACCCCTTACACATGTTTTCTAAATGAAGATGCTTCATACTGCCTCCAATGTAGAAAAGTATATCAAAGGAGTTTTAAACAAAATCGACCAGCATGTGATATACATAACCAAGTCTCGACCCATATTTCATACAATAGCTGAAATGTACATGTCATAAAACCACAATCAGGTGCAGTAATTGGCCAAAGGGAATACCTATTCCTCTGCAAATTGTGATCTATCTGATCAAGAATGCACTGATGGAAGCAGATGGTCCTCATTAAGCCTAGAAGATAAGACATCCAAGCACTGTCACTGTGTCCCCAGGGCTGGCCAGGAAATAGTAGTGGTCCCCAGCTTGAGGGTTCAGACCAGGAGGTGGAGACCATACCATCACAGGTGAGGCCACCAAAATCACTATGCTCATCAGGCAACTTTCTGATTATAGTTGGCTTCTCATACAAGTTTTTCTCCAAACCATAGAACATGCTGTCGGTCAATGCAAGCTTCTACTCTGACAGTGATTTTCCTCCCTGAAAAATTAATAAATTGGCATTCTTGTTTCTGGTGAATTTCTTATGTGTTTGCCTAGTCCTGATCAACTCTGGGCATACTGACAAAATTGAATTTTTAGACTAGCAAAACTAAAGCTAAGACACTGGACTGTGGTGATCCAAAATAGTTAATACAATCCTAGGTGACTACGCGACCTTGCTCAGTGCCCTCTGTGATCACAACTCTACAGTAATTGCATATATTCAACCCTGATGGAATTCTTAAACATGATTAGAAAAAAATCAAGACCTGCCTACATATAACAAAACGGATGGATTTTATAAATATAATGTAGAGTGAAAGAAAGAAGACATTAAACACGTACACACACACACACACAAATACATAACATGATTGCATTACATAGAGTTCCAAAACAGGTAAAATTAATCTCTACTGTTCAGTGATATATATATATGTATATATATATACACACATATATATATAGGTCTTAAAGCTATGCAGAAAAACAAAACAATTCACAGAGAAAGGCAAATATCATATGATTTCATTTGCATGGGGAATCTTAAAAGACAAAACAACATGAAAAAAGAAATAGACTCATAAATATTAAAAAAACAAAAACAAAAACAACTAGTGGTTGCCAGAGGGGAGGGGGTGGGGGGATGGGCAAAATAGGTGAAGGGGATAAAAAATAAATAAAAATCGTAACCATTTCAGGGCAGCATTTACCTCTAATCTGGTGGGGGTTGGGGGCAGCTGTGATCCAGAAGGACACCCAAGGGATTTCCAAGGTGTAGGCAATGTTCTATTTCTCGATCTGAGCGGTGTGTGTATGGGTGCCTGCTTTATCACTTGTTGTTAAATTGCATATGTGTGTTTATTTTATTTTTAAAAAGATTTTATTTATTTGAGATAGAGCATGAGCATGAGCTGGGGGAGGGGCAGAGGGAGAGGAAGAAGCAGGCTTCCCCCTGAGCGGGGAGCCTGATGTGACCTGAGCCGAAGGCAGACACCCAACAATTGAGCCACCCGGGTGCCCCATGTGTATTTTATTTATTTCTTTATTTCTTTGTTTCTTTATTTGTAGTCTCCAGGTGCAGAGTGGAGCCCAGACTGGGGCTTGAACTCACCACCTTGAGATCAAGACCTGAGCTGAGATTGAGTCAAATGCTTAACAGACTGAGCCACCCAGGCGCCCCTCATATGTGTGTTTAAAGCACTTTTCTGTGTGTATGTTATATTCTACCATTTTTTTTTAAGTTTAAAATGTTCAGACCAACGTATAAATTGGGGGCAATAGAGTCAGGGATCCTAAGGAGGGCTAAGAGCACAGGCTTAACAGATGGCTCTCTTTCAAATCCAAGTTCCACCACTTAATGAACTGCATGACCTCAGCGAGTTGTCCCTCAGTGTCTACGATTTGCCAAACGTGCTAGTGGCTACGAAGATAAGCAGAACTAAACGTGAGCCTTGTCTTTGCGGAGCTTCCAACTGGTGGGAGAGCAGACATTAACCAAATAATCACACAGAGATGTAAAACTGGAACTGTGGTAAATGCTGTGGAAACCTTAATAAGGCTGGGGGCAAAAAAGAGACGTAAAAAGAAATGCCAGCCGGTGCTAATGAGAACGTATAATAGGAGATTTGATGTATTTCGGGAGGTCAAGGAAGGCTTCTCTGAGAAAATGACCACCAAATTGAGATCTGAATTACGAAGTGTTAACTAGGTAAAGAGGAGTACGAGGGAATATTCAAAGAAAGGGAGGGGCGCCTGGGTGGCTCAGTCATTAAGCATCTGCCTTCTGCTCAGGTCATGGTCCCAGGGTCCTGGGATCGAGCCCCGCATCGGGCTCCTGCTCAGCAGGAAGCCTGCTTCTCCCTCTCCCACTCCCCCTGCTTGTGTTCCCTCTCTCGCTGTCGTCTCTCTCTGTCGGATAAATAAAACCTTAAAAAAAAGAAAGAAAGAAAGGGAACAACATGTGCGCACAGGCCGTGTGACAGAAGCAGCGTGACAAGGACAAGAAACTCAACCTGCTGTGGGAAGCTGGAGAAGCCCTTGAGGGCTGGTCCATGCAGGACTTTGTTAGCCATTGTAAGGTATTCTTTGGGAAGTAAATGAGGCTCTGTGTGTGAAGCACTTGAGCATAGAGTCTGGAACACAGTTCCATGGATTAGTTATTGTTGAAAGTAGACGAACAGAAAATTTAAAATGAGAAAATGCAGGTAGAAAATAACCATGGAGTATAGAGTTGTGGAATCTCTGTTGTACACCTAAAACTAATGTAACACTGTGCACCAGTTATACTTTGATTTAAAAAAAAGAATCAGGAAAATTTTTGAGGCTCTAAAATCAAATAAACAAAATTAACATAACAAAGTACTATTTTACACTAAATGGCAGCGGGGGTGGGGTGGGGGGAGCATGTTATGATGCAGTGCAGAGGTTAAGGGGGCTCAATCCCAGGAGCCCAGGATCATGACCTGAGCCCAAGGCAGACGCTTAACGACTGAGCCACCCAGGTGCCCCAAGGTTAAGGGCTTTTAATCAGACCAGTTTCAAATCCTGGCCTTGCCATTTCATGCGTTAAATGAAGATAATGCTTTCCTCTTGGGGTTGTAGTGATTAAGATCATATACGGTAGACCACTTATTGCCTAACATATGGTAAGCAGTCAAAAAGATTTATTTATTTTCTTGTATATATAGTTATTAAGAGTTAGCAAGGTGGTAGAGAAGGTGATAAATTCAGATTTTGCAAGTTGGAAAAGCTCTTTGAAAGACACATTTGGCAATACTTAGCCAATTAGATGCTAAGACTCTTGAACCCGATAATGATACTTTTGGGGATCTAGCCCCAGGATATAATTCAAAAGAAGAGGAAAACCATGTGGACAAGCACGTTTATTGCATGCTCTTAATAATCGTGAAAAATTGGGAATAATCTAAACGTCCAAGAAAAGAAAAAATCAAATTACTTGGGGGTCTACCACACGTCAGAAATTTTATGTATTTATTTCATTTTCCTCACAGCAATTCTGCAATGTGAATATTTATTTATTCCCACTTTTTAATGACTTTGTTCAAGGTCACAGAGCTAATGATAGGCAGAACCTAAATTCAAACTCAGGCTTATGACACCAAAGTTGTTGTAAATATAGGTGGTAAAGCAAGACTACTTGAACTTAAATCTCTGTTCCACGCTTACAAGCTCTCCGACCGTGAGCAAGTCAATGAAGCCGTCTCAGTTTCCTCATCTATAAAATGTATAGTACCTTCTTCAATGGATTAAATGACTTGATACATAAAAGTGTTTAGAACGGTTTCTATAAGAAATATGAATGTATTAGTTATTATTATGAGTACTATTCTTTCATTATACAATGCTGCATCAAAGGCCATAAATACAGACTTTAATTAACAAGATAATTTTGGTATAATGTTAAGTGAAAATATGAGAATACAAAATCGTTATCTACGCTGTCATTATAACAATGTAAAAGGCAGTATATAAATGGACAAGAACTAGAATTTCCACACCAAAAAGACTGTATTTGTTGGGATATTGGTACTGTGGTGAATTTATTTTCTTTTAACTTGCAATAATATTGTTTTATAAGAATAACAACAATATGGGGCGCCTGGATGGCTCTGTCAATTAAGCGTCTGACTCTTGATTTTGGCTCAGGTCATGATTTCAGGGTCATGAGATTGGGCCCCGAGTCAGGCTCTGTGCTGGGAGGGTAGTCTGCTTGAGATTCTCTCTCTCTCCTTCTCTCTCTGCCCCATTCCCCCTGTACTCTTACTCTCTCTCTCTTAAAAAGAAAGAAAGAAACTCTACTAACTGGGGACTTAACGCTCAGGCTAGGCCCTTTGTGGAACTTGGTGTTACTGGCTGAAGCAAGACACTACTGCATAAGGATTCAATTCACAGGCTCTGAAATGACAGATCCAGGTTAAACTTCATGCCTGTGGCTGAACACTGGCGTGAGCTTAGACCAATTACTTAACTTCTGAGAGCCTCAGTTTTCTCATCTGTAAGTCACAAATCATAACTACCTCATGGGTTTTTTTTTTTTTAATGAGTAATACATAAGATAATGAATATGCACCCCACCAAGACTATCACAATTCAATATTTACTAGCGTAATTAGCTGTTTAATGTCTCCCTCACTATGACATTCTCTGATCTTAGGAGATAAGCTCCATCAAAGCATTGCAATTGCATACTGCAGCATCTAGCACAATGCTTTGCACATAGTAAGCGCTCAGTAAACACGTGAATGAATGCATGAAAAGCTTATGGTCGTGGCAGTTTCCACTACACTAAGAGCCACGTTTAGTAGAACTAAACTTCCACTAGTTTTGTGGCAGTTTCTGCTACAGAAAGGTGATTGAATTTAGTGTTGGCACAGGAAAAGTCCTACGCTGCATGGTATTGGCTTTAGCTGGCATAGCAGGGCCATGTGCTCTGTGCACAGATACACAGCCAAGGGGTTGGGGGTGGGGACTGATATCCAAGCCTCTGACCTGGCGGGGGGCAGGGTACACAGATTGCCTCCCTGGAACCAGAGATGACTTTCTATAATTCCCACAAAGGCACCACCATTTAGGCTAGCAGTGGCTTCGTGTCACAGAATTAGTCCTCCAACCTCAAAAACATCAAATCCTGGGAGAATACATTAAAGGGCTTAAGGTGGGATGGGAGACAGGACCATATGGAAAGCCCTTCAAGTTAGTGGCAGTATTGGCCTTGTCCAAGCAAGCAACCTAGCCCTGTTCACCACGACCCAACTCCCCCAAAATGAATGTCTCTGGTATCTCAGCTGAACCTTTAGGTGGGGCTGAGGACAAGACTCTGTTTTTCCACTGGAGGACATGAGTCAGTGAACAGTGAGGTTCCACTTAATCACCACCCAAAAACAAGGTCCTTAAAACCAAGAGGAGCTAGAAAAGCAAGGAAGTGATTAATATAAAAGTCAGGATAGTGATTATTCCTTGGGCAGGGCAGGGCAGGACACAGTGGGGGTGGGGATGGGAGTGGGGGTGAGGGACCTGCTGGAGAAGCGATTATAGAGGTCTTCTGGAGGCCGAGAATGTTCTAGTCCTTGACCTCGGCGGTGGTGGCTTTATAATTATACATGTTGTCTGTAATTTTCTAACTATGTATTATACTTCACAATTTTAAGCAGCTGAAAAAACTGTTTTTAAACAGGGGAAACTGACCAGGTTTGTATTATTAGTATTGAAGGGAAAATTGACTGAAGGTGGGGCAAGGCTAGAGGCAGGGAAAACAGGAGGTGAAGTGACCGCCATAATTTGGTGGGAGATTATAATGACTGAGGTAAGAAAAGTACAATATTAAGGATGTAGTCTATATTATTTTTAAAAATGCAACCAAAATAAGACAGAGGTTGGCACTAGCCCCTCAGGTCACTTTTTGCCTCTATGTGTTGGGTGACTCAGGAGTTATAGCCCAGGGGCAGGCACGTGTCTAAACAGACACATAAGCCAGGACTTTCCCCTTGCCTCCCTCCCTGGTAGCTCTACTCAGAGGGACTCCCTGCCTGGCCAGGGGGGATGAGAGCACATTTTTCACCATTCCACAGTAGTATCCAAGTTGGGTTGACATAGGGGCTTCTGTGGCAACATATAGTCATAACATCTAATCACTCAAAGACTTTACAGAGTGTTTTCACATCTACTATCTGGTACCAGAATGTTAGGTCCATGAGCACAGAGGTGTTATCTTGTTCATGGCTGTATCCTCAGGGCCCGGAACTAAACTTAGTACGCAGGAGGTGCTCAATAAATATTACTGAATGAATGAGCACATTTAATTACTACTGATATTTGATCATCACAACAACCCGTGAGGATTGGTAGGCCGTGAATTATCATCCCCATTTTGGAAGTTAGTAAACAAAGACTTGGGGAAATCAAGGAACATGTCAAAGAGTTGACAGTTCGGTTGACAAGAGAATCATGATTTGATTTCAGGTTTTCTGCTTCAGCTCTCTTGTTTTTCCCACTTCTTTGCAGCTGAAAAACCAAGGTTTCAAGTTTTTATAGCCCTGAAACCCTGCTGGAAGTGTTCCAAAACACACACTAGGTACTATCAGATATCCCATGTCCTCTGATGTGCTAGGTTATAGATGAACGAGGCCTACCCAGCTGCTGACACATCAGTCACCACAGTCCCCTTAGAGGAGATCACCCCCACTCCCACTGCTTGAGGACAGAAGTTCCAATCCTGAAGAAAACTGATCTGGATGATCAGATCTAGTCGGCCCTAGGCTCTATGCCCCTCACTTGTCTCTACTCTCCGTCCCAGCCATTCCACCTCTCCAAGCAAAAGAAGCTTAAGGAAACCCTATTATTGCAAAAACACATGTTCTCATTTTTCTTCTTAAGAAAATACATAAGAAAAGGAAAAGAAGAGATAAAGAAAAATGGCAGCAGGTCGTTTTGGCGCTCAAGAGCCCTTGTCATCCAAGTGGAATTCCATGCGGAGGCTAACACATAATGTCCCATGAAAAGTTAATCTTAGTTTCTTTCCTCTTAATATTAATTAAACGTAGTCATTTGAAGCCTAAACCACAACTCAGATACCTAGGAACTCCAGATGTTCAATTAATGTGGGTATTTATACACCTGGAATCAGGCAGGCCTTCCATGGGAATCCCAGTCAAACTCCAAGAACTAGCAAACACAATATTTAAAACAGTATTTTGGAGAGAATACTTAAAACACACAAGCCACTCAGAAAAGTTGAACTTTTAGGTTGCCTTTCTCCCTTCTTCCCCTGCACGGTCTGATATTCACTTTTTATCCCAAGAGCAATTTGGTCTAGGAGAGTGGACCATCCTCGTCAGTTAAACAGTCTGTGTAACTCCCCTGAGAGTGTCACACGTAGGACTCACCAGAAATTCATTGGCAAACTCCTCTTTGTTAGTTTTCTTGTTTTGGGCCTCCTCCAGGAACTTGTGCAGAATTTCCCTTTGGTCCATGCTGCAGGACAAGAGAAACCGTCTACCAGCGGGTTACAGGAGGGCATGTCAAATGTATGTCATGGCCAAGATACCACCAAGAAGCCGCTGCTGTCGCTGGAGCAGAGCATGCTGAAGGCTGTGGTTAACTGACTTCATCACAAGCCCTAGAGGAAATTAGTACGCAACCAGCCTCTGTGGTCACACAACAAAGCCATCATCACTTCAGGGCCCTAGTGCCTTCCTTTTCAAGGAAGGAACCTGGTTACAACTCAAGTTGTAACAAACAAGAGGCTAACCAGAGCATCATACATGGTCTGCTTAGCTCCGAGACTGTTCCACTCCATCATCTTTAAGCAAGATTCACCTTTTTTTCTGGTTCCCTAGGGAAAAGGCAGAATGCCAGGTCTCATGGATGGGGTCTGCCTCTCCCCATTGCCTCAGTGAACACAAAGGCCCTGTTGACACCTTCTCAGCCAAGTTCAGTTAGAGTCAGAGAGGGGGGCTCCAAACTTCACTGTTTGGGGTTAAGACATCTATCTGCCTGTACTATTCTCCCCAAAAGTGTCTTGTCCATGTGATCGGTGGCAAATTTCTGTTCATCAGAGAAGGCATTTTTATTCAGAAGTTTTAAGTCTGCCATATAGACCTCAAACTCTCCTTCGGATGAAGCAAAGTCAGCTGCTTCTGACAGTCTGTGTCTCTCCCAGGGCTGGGGAAGTGCCGACCTCGGTTAAGGGAAGTGTTGTCGATTTCAGGACTGAGTATTGGTCTATATGGGATCCAGGAGCACAGTGGCCCCCATGAGGAGCACCTGACCAGGAAGCTGGCACAACGTCCCCTGTATGCAATACTAGTTAACTATAAGGAACAGAAAAAGAGTAACATCAACCACCTTGCTGGCAACAGCATAACTTTCAGGGAGCAAAGCATGAACCGTGTCTAGAGAAGACATTTCTACTCTCCCAACTGGTGCCTTGGAAAAAGCCATTGCTTCAGGAAGCCATGCTGTGCATGTGGCATTTTGGCCCTGTTTGACAGGCCGGCTGTTCTAGAAAAAGCTTCCACATCTCAGCTTGAATAAATCCTCTCCTCAGTGGGTACAAACCTACTTAAGACTGTCTCATCCAGAGTGAGTGCAGCCCCAAGGCAGCATATCATCTCTGCTTGAGGACAGAAATTCCATAAATAATTGTTAACAAAATTAGTCTGAAATAATCCTGAAGAAAACTGGGAAATGTGCCATTAGAGCTTCCTCTATTTAAGATATTAGCAATCCTTTCTGTTTTGCATTATTCAAAGTCCCTTTAGGAAATCATGACTCCAAACACTATGAAGCTGCCTCCACTCTATTGAACCTCACAACAGGAAAGGAATGGTCTTTGAGGGATTCTGCTTATAGGCAGGTGAAGCCAACAAAGAATTTCAATCCCGAGCCACACAATAAATTAAAATGAAGCAGAGTTCTTCAACAATATTTGTTGAGAATGGGATAGGATTTCTCCAATTAACCCCATCTAGCATTAAAGGGGAATTTTTTTGTTGCGCTAATGCAATGTTTAATTTGGCTATTTTAAGGCATATAAAATATGGGGGGAAGCCTTTAAAAGCACAAAATCTAAAGTTCACAATAGCTCAAACCCTGTAAAAGTATGTACAAGGTTAGATGAAGACTAAGTGATGCAGAAAAGGATCAGTTGTGTAAGTGCTGGGATCGAGGGTGCTTTTTAAAAGTCTTATGCCCTTTTTTTAAGTTAGAAAAAAAGACATAAAGATCCATCAATTTGTTAAACAAATGTATTGAGTACCAACTAAATGCTAAGCACTATGTTAGGGCTGGGGATGCAGTAGCGAACAAGCCAGAATATAGTGAAAAGAACCCTTAACCAGTTAATAAAGCATCTCAAGACTAAGACATAGATGTAATTACTAATTAAAATAAAAACATTCCAAACTAACTTGCTCGTTTGCAGAGTAGCAAAGCGTAAACCGAAAAGGAAAATGATTTTCTGTATTTTAACAAGAGAGAGAGTTTCATAAACTCCATGTCCCCTTAGAATGTAATCACTTCCAACCAAACCAGAACTTTATTAATTAATAAACAAAAAGAGACCTAATCAAATAAGATTTAAAGCTCTTTTTCTCAAGCTCATATTTCAAAACAATCTTTAACTTCAGTCTCTTCTTAGGGAGAGCTAAGACAGAGACAGATTATGAGGTAAAGAGAAACTCGCTGAGATGCCCTCTGTAGTCCTTTTACCCCAATACAAGAATCTAAAAATAGTGTCTTAGCACAACTGCAGATTTTTTTTTTAAAGCAAACAGCAATTCTTAGGAGTCTGTTCCATTCTAAAACCAAAAGAGACAGAAACATCGTGAAATAACCAAACCTCAAAAACCCACTAGCTGAAAGACCATTTCCTGAGTAGACCACTCAAGCGAGCAAAAAACAAAACTGAAGGAGAAAACAAAAAACTTCAGTTTTATTTTTAACAAATCTAAGCTGCTACTTAATTTTTCACACTTCCTTCTATGGATACTTACAGGTGTCTACAGACAATAAGAGCATTGTGCTTTTTGATAAAGATTCTGATGACTCATTTATATCTTGTGGGAAGATCAAGAGCCGGGGAGGGGAGACTATGTTATACAGCAGAGACTGGCAAGTACCTGAAAGAATTTATGAATTTGTGATGAAACATTGAAACCAGTCTGGCTCACACCCTGAGTGAACACGACAATTCCATGAGCGCTCGGTCAGAACCCTCAGGGCTGAGTTCTAGTGGAAAGTAAAAGTGAATGAGCACCTGAAGAAGAGGAAGGAAGGACCATCTCCCTGCCGCTTCCTGGGGCTCTGCTGTGTGTTCTGAAGGACAAGGACAGCAGAGAGGAGGACCCGTCACATGGTCACCTGCACCAGCAAGAGGCAAGTGTGCCAGTGTAAAGGGAAACATCAGTGTCACGGAGGTTGGAATTAGATGACCAAAAAAAGCTTCAACCGGGGGCGCCTGGGTGGCTCAGTCGGTTAAGCGTCTGCCTTCAGCTCAGGTCATGATCCCAGGGTCCTGGGATCGAGCCCCGCATCGGGCTTCCCGCTTGGCGGGGAGCCTGCTTCTCCCTCTCCCGCTTGTGTTCCCTCTCTCTCTCTCTCCCTCCCTCTCTCTCTGTCAATTAAATAAATAAAATCTTTAAAAACAAACAAAAAAACTTCAACCGAAGGGAGTATCAGGGAAGATTATTAGGACATTGATTATTAGCTAATGGGAAATACACTCAGGTTTCTCAGCACATCCTTCTCTCTCTCTGAGGAGGCATGCTCTACCCTGGGGAAGCCACTGACCAATCTTCGCTTCAGTTTCACTATGCCTGCCTTTCTCTATCTCCCAGGGTCATTGATTTGATAGGGGCTCTAGGCGTTATCTGCGGGACCCTTGGTTCTTTGTGAGAGCATCCCCTGGGTCACCAAGGCCAGCCTGTCCTTTCTCCTCAATGTCCTGTAGATTCAAGCAGCCTTTTCCATTCCCATGCTGACCACCATGCCCTTTTGCACACGTGGATTGCTGCAGCAATGGGCTCTTAGTTCTAATCCGTGCTAGCATCTCCTAGGAACCAAGGCTAGATGAATGTTCATAAAACTCCACTTTAATGCTCAAGACCCAAAAGTAGTTACCAATGGTCTACAGGAACACGCCCAGATTCCTCCGCCTGCCACCAAGCCCCTCCCCATGTGTCCCCACCCAAACTACCTAGCCACATCACCCACAGGCCTTGCACTTGCTACTGCCACCTCTTTTGCTACTTCTCACCTTTCCCCTAATTTTCGTCAAGACGAAAATAGAGCTGTAAAGCCTGGTCACTCTTTTCTTCAACAATCCTGCCCCTGACGCCGTCTCACCAATGAACTTCTCTTAGTCTGCCTCTTCTCGGAATGAAGTCTTTATATTCAGCCACAGAAGTTTTCTTTGTTTCTTCACGTGTTCCTTGTCTCCCATGAGTTTAAAAGAGTTTATTCAAAAGAAAACACATAAACGGCCCCCTGGAGTTTTAAGTTTATCAAAGGCAATGCTAATGTCTTCTATACGCATCTGGGTAACCCACAGTGCTTACCATGGTCTTAAGCACGCCTGAAATAAGCCTATCGTAATAAAGGACGCTACATAATGTGCTTGGGTGCTGGTGAGAGATCTACCCCGACTTGTTTACTCGCTACAGCAATGACTCCGGCTCTCCTGCCGGGCACTTTCACTGTGCCAGGAACAGATGGGCCTTCCCTACAGGGACGTCCAGGAACCTGGCAAAGAGCATTTGCCTGAGGGCTGCTGCCCAGCAGTGGAGCCATTGTTATGGAAGGAATGGGACGCAGAGTCCAATCCTGCAGTGTCGCCATGGCCTGGGGGCGGGAATGACCTCCTTCCTCTTCAGAATAGACCCAGTTCCCCTTCTCTAAAAGGACACAAAAGAGGCTTATAAAACGCCTCTAACGAAGCTTGTTGCTTTGCTGGTGTTTTTACATCACCCACAGCAGGAAAGTCCCCTCCCCAGCTTCTGGTCACGATTCCTTCTGGTCACTACAGTATTCTGAGACCTCATCAAGCTCTTCAGTTCACCTGCTGTGAACTTCGTAGTCAGCACCCCACATTCCACAAGGAATTATGCTCCACCTTCGGTTTCAGAAACACAATCCTCAGGGAGCAAAAGTCAACTGATAATTTCCAATTGACACAATTTACCTTTCTTTTTTTTTAACTCTTGGTGGGGCTTGGCATCTTGTTCAAAATATAATCAAACTTGCTTGGAGTCTTATCTTTCTTCTGATTGTTTATTCAGTATTGAGTCTGTTTGTTTATTCATTTAATGAATACTTACGAGATCCATATACATGCAAGAGAATGGGGACGAGGGGCGCTACAGATGTGTGCAACAAATTGTCTTCATTCAAGGATCTTTTATATACCCGTAAGGAAGGTAAGTACACAAATAACTATAATTTTTTTAAAGATTTTATTTATTTATTTGACAGCGAGAGACACAGCGAGAGAGGGAACACAAGCCGGGGGAGTGGGAGAGGGAGAAGCAGGCTTCCCGCGGAGCAGAGAGCCTGATGCGGGACTCGATCCCAGGACCCTGGGATCACGACCTGAGCCGAAGGCAGATGCCTAACGACTGAGCCACCCGGGCGCCCCCACAGATAACTATAGTTTAAGGCCATTCGTGGTAAGGCCGTAAACGTTATGCGCACAAAATTTTGAGAAGGCAAAGATCACTTTGTGCCTGGGTTATCTGGATAGCCTTCCTGGAGGAAGCGGCATTTAAGTTAGGCCTTGAATATGTCAAAGAGCCTGAGGAGAAGCGATATGAAAGAGAAAGAGAACAGTAGGAGTTGGGTGGTTTAGTGAGTGGCTCAGTCTGACTGCACCCTTGGTTCTGTAGAGTCCTGATTGATAAGGCTAGAAAGGGTAGTTGGAGACGGACCCTTGGGGGAATTTGAATACCAGGCTGAAAAGTCAGGCTTTATTTGATGGGCAGTGGAAAACCAGTAAAGGTTTTTGTTTTTTTTAATAACAACTTTATTGAGATACTATTGACATACAATAACCTGCATACTTCAAAGTGCGTGGTTTGATAAGTTTGAAATGTGTACACAGCCATGAAACCATCACCACAATCAAGATAAGGAACATATCTGATCACCTTCAAAAGTTCCACTGGAAAATCTTAAAAGAATGGCAGGCAAAGCAATGTTTCTCGATATTTTTTTTTTAAAGAAATGGCCCCTTCTGATAAATTTTTTGAAAGTCTCATCATCTCCTTCAGTAGTATGTAAAATTTCAAAATGAATTATGCCATACCCAGAAAGGAATCAAGAATAGCCAAGGAAACCACAGCTTTGGTCAATCTGGTGGCAGTATATCGGATGGACTGGAATGGGGCAAGCCTGGAACAGGATGATCAATTAACAGCCTGACTGAGAGGCTTTACCAAAAGTCCAGGCAGAGAATTGGGACAAGAGGAATAGATGAGAAAGACTAACTGTGTGTGTGCAAGACTGGAACGAGGGAACAGGGAGGAATGACTAAGGTTTTGAGCTAGCTGGATGGCAGTCTGGGAAAGTACAGGAATAAGAACGGTACATGGAAATGAAGAATTAGAGCTTGTGGATGTGGATTTAGGAAGAAGGGAGATAAGCCAGACTTGGGAATCACCCACATGGAGGAGAGAGGTAGAGCCAGAAGGTTGGCTTGCCTTTGTGAGAGACGGTGTCAGTGGAGAGAAAAAAGTCAAGGTAGAACTGTATGAACACCGAATCACAGCAGTCCCGAACTGTTAATGGTGCAGGGCTTAAAATATTCCAGAAACTGGGCTAAACCCTTTAAACAGTGTGTTGTTTCATTTCTCCTTCGCCACAATCCCACGAATTAGTAACCAAATCATCTCTATTTTAAGACGTGGAAACTAAGGCACAAAGGAATTGGATTACTGGCCCAGTGTCACATGATTAGCCTATGGTGAAACCAAATTGTTAAAATCAGACGATCTGAAGGTATTCTTAATCTCTGGGCTACCCGTGTCTTCCTTCCGCAACCCCAGCACTCCAGCTCTCCTAGGAAAGGGTGGCCTAGCAACAAACACAAGCCAGAGCTGTTTTTCCCATTTACTTAGCATAACCCCCAGGGGCACCATATCCTCAATCTCAAGACACTGCCGTATACTTGGAGCCAGATTCATATTCTGATGTTTCATTGGCAGTATCGGATAAAACAGGCAGCTTCTCTAGCTAAATGGAAAAAGAAAAGACAAAGAGGAGGCTGCTGGCCTCTGACATTTATTATTTACTTTGTCAGCTTATTGAGCTATAACAGACATATAACTTTGTATAAGTTTAAGGCATACAATGTAATGATTTGCTATATGTGTATATTTCAAAATGATTACCACAGTAAGGTTAGTTACACATCTATCACCTCGCCTAGCTAAAAAATGTGTTTTGGGGCGCCTGGCCTGCTCAGTTGGTGGAACATGTGACTCTTGATCTCAGGGTTGTGAGTTCAACCCCCATGTTGGGTGTAGAGATTATTTAGAAAAAATAAAATCTTAAAAAATACATAAATAAAAAAATAATGTGGTTTTGTGTGTGTGTGTGTGTGTGTGTGGTGAGAACTTTAAAAATCTACTTTTAGCAAACACTTTTCAATATATGATACGATATTGTTACCTATAGTCACCATGCTGTATATTACATCCCCAGGACTTTTTCATCTTATAACTGGAAGGTTATACTCTTTGCCCACCTTCACCTATTTCCCCCACCTCCCATCCCCTGCCCCTGGAAACCACCAATCTGTTTCTCCATCATTCAATTGAGATGGCACTTACTGAGAATTAGTTCAAATACATGGACATAATTTTATTTCACAAACAAAACAGCATTGGTCAAAGTGAAAATAGTGATTTCACCCAAGAAGTAAAATACCACAAAATCCACCATGCTGAATTTACAGTAATGTAAGAGACAAAGGAATACATTGTTCAAACTTGGTAGCAAATAAAGCTAATTCCTACCTAAGAGAAACATGAAATCTCATTTGGGATTACTAAACTATTGTGATTTATCCATGAATAGAGGAAATACCATAACTTAAAAAGTGAAAATATAGTAGCAGCGCTACATCTTTACTTCTATGCATTTAGGGGAAACAGATAGCTGGCTGGCTGAAGGGAGGGGATGTGGTTACACTTGAGCCAAACTGTAACCAAACCATTAAGGCCTCTCTTCAAAAATAGATATAGCAATGCTTTTCTTCTTGACAGTCAGGTAAGTAGTCTAGCCTTGGGGCTTATGAATGTAAGAGTCTCTGCTTGATGAGCGCCTACTAATCTATGAGATTATGAAGGATTATTACAAGATACACATGCCATAGATACCATAGGCTTTACTTCCAGTCACTTATGGTAGGGGCCAGGGAAATGTATACCCTCTACTGACTGACCACCCAGGCGTCCCAGAGCTGTCTTTTTTTTTTTTTTTAAGATTTTATTTATTTATTTGAGAGAGAGAGAATGAGAGATAGAGAGAGAATGAGAGATAGAGAGCACGAGAGGGAGGAGGGTCAGAGGGAGAAGCAGACCCCCCGCCGAGCAGGGAGCCCGATGCGGGACTCGATCCCGGGACTCCAGGATCATGACCTGAGCCGAAGGCAGTCGCTCAACCAACTGAGCCACCCAGGCACCCGTCCCAGAGCTTTCTGATTTGCCAAAGTCCCAGAGAAAGTGTGGACTATGCAGGAACTAACAAACACTCTCAGACTAAATTCTAAAAAAAGAATAGAGTTATCCTACGTACCGCTGTGTTTGGCACAAATGATCAGGATTGCAACAGAATTTAAATTATTCAGAGAGAAACATTCATTTAGCTTTAAAGCAGGGGTCTGCATGCTTTTCTGTAAAGGCCAAATAGTAAATATACTTTATAGGCCATTAGGTGTCTGCTGTGGCTCCTCAACTCTGCCCTTGCAGTGCTCATACAGGCATGGACAAGATGGGGGGCCGGTGAGTGCAGCCGCATGCCAATAAACCCATCGACAAAAAAAAGCAGCAGACACGATTTGGCCAAGCCCTGCTCTAATGTGAGGGTTCTCAAGTTCTCTATGGGCACAAGAACCCCCTGTGGAACTGGTTAAAAAGGTAGGATGCTAGGCCCCAGCCTCCCCCGACAGAATCAGAATCTCTAGGGATGGGGCCCGGAAATCAGCAACTTATAAGGTCCACAAGTGGTATGTAAACCACTTTTTGGTTTGAAAAACACTGTGGTACGCAGCTAGTTTCATCTAAGGTGGGATGGCCCCACTCTCCTAGATGCGGGCCAGCACTTCCTGCATCCTGTGGCAGTAAAATGCACTGTTTTATCTTTTGTTGGCCTTTCTAGTAGCAGGGCAGATGAAGAAACTGCCATTTTTTTTTTTTTTTTTGCTTTCGGCCTAAAAATGCATAAAATAATTCTGCTTTGGTGAAATTAACACAAAACTTAGGATAGGAATTTAAAAGAAAATCCTCAACTTAAAATAACAAGAGTCCAACAAAGATCTCCCTTGAAGTCCTTTAGACTGTAGAGTGAGTAGACAAGATCCTTAGCAAGGGACAGGGCTAAATCTGAATAGTTTACTATGTGCTCCCTTTCCCAAAATACGTCCAGCGAAGGCTTGCTCTGTTGCCTGGAAATTCCACTCCTAACAAGCCATTAGTTTGTATCTGGAGGTCTTTGCTTAAATGGAACCTCCTTCAAACTCTCATAAAGACGGAAAGTACAAAATCTCTGTAGACCTCCGAGGGCTGCTCCCAACTTTAGCCATCAGTGGAAAAGAAATTATTCAGCTAAGTCCAGTTGTGTCCAAAAGAAAGTAGCTTTGGATTTGGTTGTCTGTGTCAATGGCCAGCAATCAATCAATCACCCGATCAAAGTGGCAGTGATGTTCAGGCTGGGAAACAACGCCGCCTCTTCTTCAGCTCTCCAGATTTTCCTAGGAAGGACAATGAATATCCTAGAGTCAAAGGGATTGTCTTCCTAAAGGGAGCTTCCTAAAGAAAGCACAAATAATCTACAGATACCTCCAGGGAATGCAGCTCTTTACTGAAGCTTCTGCTGCTGCTGGAAATGAAGAGGAATGCTCAGTGAGAGCAGATGTTCTAATGATTACTAAGATATGGGCTTAGAATGCCTCCTAGAGTTATTGCTGCAGCAGATGACACTGTTTTTTGTTAGACAACAGGGGTATGATTCTGAATTTCTGAAGCCAGGCTGAGACTAGTACTCTATCACCAGCACACTTAATAGGCCGTTATATATAGGCAGTGGGATTTAGCTCTACACTGTTAGTAGTCAACTAAAATTTTAGGCAAAATGTCTCTGGAGTCCAACACCCATAGCCCCGAGCTTCTGACCGCTCCCCTTCCCATGGGAGTGGGGGGGGGGGACCCAAATTGCCATTTTCAGCAAAGTAGGAAAACCTGTTTTTCTACTCGGTTTCCAACTTACAGAAAGAATCGGGAATTGGGAGTGCCAGGTATTAGTACAAAAG
The DNA here is from genome assembly GCF_009762305.2 of Zalophus californianus. NCBI lineage: Eukaryota > Metazoa > Chordata > Mammalia > Carnivora > Otariidae > Zalophus > Zalophus californianus. The sequence goes on from NC_045598.1 coordinate 95,934,485, forward strand.
CAATGCAAATGCCTATCAAAGCCAGGGGCCCCAACATACTCACCCTCCCTGGCCCTGGACAAACTCCCGGATGGCACTGTTCCCATTGATCATGTTTGTCATGGGGACAGCCACCTGTCTTGCCATTTTGGGAGCCATGCGGGCCACATATTCAAGAAGCTTCACTGACACTGCCAGAAAGGCTCTTTCGTAAACTAAGCTGGAATCCTGAGCACACCAGGCCTGGCTGAGAGATTTCACTGTGTCCCGCAGTACAGCGCCTGCCTGGGGAGAGACACAGGAAATCAGTGAGGTATCGATAAAAAGGTACAGGAGGCTGCAGGTGCAGGAGTCCAGTAAAGCAAGAGTTTCCTAGAGAATGGCAAATGCACCACTGGTTGTATCTGGAGTAATCTTAAGGAGTAGATGGACAAGTTTTATTACTTTGTTATTTACTGTAATGGGTATAGAGAAAAACATAAGTAGCCCATCAAACCCATGAGTTCAGATATTATTACTTAGGATGAGCACAAGGGTTGAAAGAAAAACAAAATGATTGAAAGAAAAATATGAAGTATGTGATGGTACAGCTGGTCAAGTTGTAGAGGTATTACTTGAATGACTGAAGTCTGGGAAATTCTAAAGTAAAAAAAAAAAAAAAAGATCTGTTTTTCCTCTTCCTCTTTCCTTCCCCCCAAAATTGATCTAGAAGTCATTAGGTGGGGCCAAGCAAGATCTACTGGGGTGTAGTGTAGGGGGGACCCATGGTAGTCAGAGCAGGTTGTCAGAACCCAAGCAAGCTGGGGCTCGCCTGGGTGGCTCAGTCATTAAGCATCTGCCTTCCGCTCAGGTCATGATCCCAGGGTCCTGGGATTGAGCCCCTCATGGGGCTCCCTGCTCAGAGGGAAGCCTGCTTCTCCCTCTCCCACTCCCCCTGCTTGTGGGTTCCCTCTCCGGCTGTCTCTCTCTCTGTCAAATAAATAAAATCTTTAAAAAAAATTTTTAAAGAACCCAAACAAGCTGAGGAGGGCATCCACATGTGTACCCAGATCTTGGTTTCCAAATATCATTCTCCACTGAAAGACACCAGAGCTCTCTGGAGAATGGCTGATTTCAGGCTGGGGCTTGGAAAATACAAGAGATCTGTCAGAAATTAAGGAAGTACTCACAGAATGACAGGGACATGCTAAAATGACACAGTCCAGATGGAGAGGACTCCCACTGGTCAAAACTGGGACAATTTGAGCATCCAAATAATAATGATAGTAACAGATTATAACCCTTGAAAAAAGTAGGAATTCATGAGTCCATGTTGCTATAAAAAATAAATGAATAGATTGAAATGTTGATGGGATATGGGATATTTACATGGTTTCAAAGTACCCCCCCCACAACACTTATTTATGTTAACCACAGATATTAACTACAGTGGAGAAGACTTGCAGACACCATCCTAAGTGATTGAAGTTAACATCAGTAATGTGACAAATTAAAATTTGTGCCACTTAATAGGTGCAATGAGAACACAGCAATCCTTCCTACCAAAAGTACATACCCTGAATCCACTCATGAGGAAACATGGAACAACCCAAGCTTAAGGGACATGCTACAAAATAACTGACCCATAATCTTTGAGCGTCAAGGTCAAAAAAGTCAAGGAAAGACTGAGGAACAATTCCAGGTTGAAGGAGACTAAAGAGACATGACAACTAAATGCAGGGATCTGATTCTGGCCTGGATCTTTTTGTTGTATGTGACATCATTGAGACAAGTGGCAAAACTTCAACGGGATCTGGGGACAAGATGATAATGTGTCAGTGCTGATTTCCTAGTTTTGATGTGGTTATATAAAAGAATGGCCTTGTTTGAAGGAAATGTGAAAGTATTAGGGATGATGGAACATCTTATCAGCTACCTACTCTCAGATGATTCAGAGGGAAATTCTTTGTACAATTAATTATGTGCAACTTTCCTATGAATTTGGGAGTTCCAAAAACTTTATTTTTAATTAAAAAACAAAAGTAAATTCAGCTCTCAGCTACCTAGGAAAGTTTCAGTGCAAGCTATATTAGGAATAATAAGTCCAGTTCTGCCTGAATAGGTGCACCATCCAAGCTATATGTGGTAAGAAGAATAAAGCATAATGGTGAAGAGTGTGGTTCTGGAATCAGTCTGGGTTCAAATCCTAACTGAGTAATCTAACCTAATTCTTGTTTCCCTCTTCCTCAGTTTCCCTATCTGCTTAAATGGATATTGAGTCAGAAAATATTTATGGAGGGTCTCCCGTATAGGAGGTACTAGTCTGGGTTGTGTGAATACTGCAGTGAACAAAGAGGTTAGATGTTTGCTCTCACAGCATTCCATACACAGGAATGAGAGGTTGCCCTGTGAATAACAGTTCCTATAATACGCCAGGGAGTGGTGGAAGGTTTAAATGAGATAATAAGTGCAAAGTATCTGTAATACTGTTTGGCACCTGTTAAGTGATGTGTTCATATTACCTGCCATTATCGATATTAATCAGCAACATCTTCTAGAATGTCGCCTATGGTCTTTACATCCAAGGCAGAATCAAGTGCCACTGCCAGTAATCAACATTCTGATGAAAAGCCGCTATGCCCTAGATGGCTGTTGTAAGTACTTATCCCTCATTGCAGCATACTTGTGGGACTCCTGCCTTTCTGGTACATAATTTCATCGCTGGACCTTGGGGGGGGGTGTGAGGGGAAGATGCCCCACTCCCAGCCAAATCAATGTTAAAAAGGTACACAAAAGAATAAAGTGCTTTACCAAGAACAAAGTGCTGCAGATGTGCCTCTACGTCACGTAAGCACAGCTCTGCTGAAAAACAAATGGAACAATCTGAAGGTTGACCAGCCCTTGCCAGTACCTCTCAATACCACTTGGGCCTTTGATTAAGTCCTGAAGAATTAGCAATCGGAGAATTATTGCTGTGTCTCCTTGGATGAACATAAGCCCCCAAATCTTTCGCAGGACATTTTTAGTTATAGCCATATAAGAGTGGTAAGAAAAGAGCAACTGGAATAGAAAAAGAGCAGCAACTTTACCTGTCCCTGAATGGTTTCTGCAATGACATTTTTGGCAGAAGCTTCCAATTCTCATTGAACTGGTCACCCAACATCTAAGGCGGCCAGCAATGATGGCCACGTCAAAGAGCAAGACTCTCCTAAGATGGAGGGAACACATTCACATTTGTTACAGAACTTGAAAGAACGGCCAGTCCCAGGAATCTGGGCATTGGAGAACGTTCTCTAGACTTTAAACAATTTTGGCATCATTTTCTCCAAGAACACCTTCATTATTCTGTCAACCCCATAGTCAGAAGATCTCCCTTCACTGAGAATATCTTTCCCTTCCAGGGAAACTACTGATTTTCAGGTATTGCTGAAAGCTTAGTTTGCCTTTTGAAACTTAAGAGGAAATAAGAAAGCATACTCAGATACTCTTATTGACCTACAATCACCACCTCGGGCCAGGAGCCTTACCTGAATCTGGTTCATCTCCATAATGTAGGTCCCGGTTAGCAACCTGCACTGTGGTGCCTAAGAAGTCTGTAAGTAAAGTGTCCACGATGCATTCCGTTTGCTCCTCAAAAGTCCGGGGCCTCTTCATTTTCAATGCTTGCTGCAGAGTTTTTGCTTTTCCACAAAACAAGCAGTTTTCAGTTCAGCAGGAAGTCAGAAATACTGGTAAACCAGATACATCTACATTTGTACTTTGTAAAGTTTCCTAGTGGGACATGTAGTCCTAGAGCCTGTCCCACCAATTTTTTTCAAAACTAGCTGTCAGAAACATGGGACTTCTCTGAAGAGCTCACCTACACAGACTGGGAAGACTTTTGAAGACTCTTAGTTCCTTTTCTCAGAACCACACCCTAGCCGGTACATAAGATTAATGAATAACTTTTATTTTTAGCCAATTTATAACTGAAATAGAGTTGAGGAAGAGTTTCTTGGGCAACTTCATTTAGAAATACTTCCTGTTAGGGTTCTGTGTCTGGTGTAACTTCAAGAAGGTTCTGAAGTTACAATAGACAAGCATTCAATTCCTGATAGATGGCATTTGTGTGCCACAGTCCGACGTTTTAGGTACTGTTTGTGGGTAAGGAACGATGCCTGGCACTACAAATAGCACAGGAAAATGACAGACACAGCTTCTGTCCTCATGGAGCTTACGTTTCAGCATGCACAGCAGGTATTATGTGACCAATCCCAGAATTTCTTGTGCTTATTGAGACAGTGTGACCACAGTGTGCAGTGGAGAATCAGAGCTAGGGGGTTAGGAAGGCTTCCTTGAGGTTGTAACATCTTAGACGAGCTCTGAAGCGCGAGCGAGACTCTAAGGCAAAGAGGAGAGATAAAAGCATCCCAGGTGGGAACAGGAGCTAGAGAAGCTGACTGGGGGTGGGGGGGGTGGGGGGGGCAAAGTTGGGTGTTTGAGGAATTCGGAATGGGGACAGCACAAAGTACTTCACAGGGAAATTATATGAGGATCAGATAAGATAATGTTGTGTGGGATGATCCAGCAGTTTCTGACATGTAGTGTTAAACGTCTTTCCTATTAGCCCAAGGCCTGAGGACCAGGATGACAGGGATCTGCGAGTCACTCTCCAACAGAATAAAGTAGGATTCTCCTGACAGGGGTTAGACACCATCACTGTTTTCACGAGATCTCATGATTGGACACTTACCCACCGTGGCCACCTTCTTAATGTAGCCACACTTAGATTTTGGATTTGGGTGTCAGCACTCAAACTATCAGGTCTTCCAGAGTATTCTGACCTGGCGAGCTGATAAGAGATTCAGGCATAAGCAGTAAGTCAGTTGTTCAGAACGAAAGTTCTACTTGCAAAATAAAGAGAACAAATCTTCTGTTTTCTATTCTACTCTAAATAGATCATAAATTGCTTTTGGATGAGAAACAAATTACGTAAAGGGCCGTTTTCATTTGTCATCTATCACTAGGGCTGAAACTTCAGTTTCTGCTGAGTAAGCTTCAGACCTCTAATGTAAGAAGGTCCTTCTGAGATAATTCTGAGCCACCTCCTTTCACACTAGAGCCAGTTACTGAAAATTTAAGGATTCCATCAAATTATGACATACTCCCCAAATAGCATACGAAAACAAACAAAAGGTTTATAAGATACCATCCAATTGGTGTTAAATATCTTACCCAAGGTAAATGACATCCGTAAGTGGCAGAATAGAAATTTAAAACCAAGTACGTCCTACCTCAAATAATAAACCTTTTCCCACAGTAATTCGTTTCACGGCTGATGTACTTATGGGCAAATGCCATCTTCGGAATCTAATCTTTTTTTTTTTTTTTAACATATAATGTATTATTTGTTTCAGGGGTATATGGCTGTGATTCATCAGTTTTACACAATTCACAGCGCTCACCATAGCACATACCCTCCCCAATGTCCATCACCCAGCCACCCCATCCCTCCCACCCCCCCTCCACTCCAGCAACCCTCAGTTTGTTTCCTAAGATTAAGAGTCTCTTATGGTCTGTCTCCCTCTCTGGTTTCGTCTTATTTTTCCCTCCCTTCCCCTATGATCCTGTCTTGTTTCTCAAATTCCTCATATCAGTGAGATCATATAATTCTTTCCCTAACTGACTTATTTTGCTTAGCATAATACCCTCTAGTTCCAACCACGTTGTTGCAAATGCAAGATTTCATTTTTTGATGTCTATATAATATTCCATTGTGTGTGTGTGTGTGTGTGTGTGTGTGTGTGTGTATACATAAACACCACATCTTCTTTATCCATTCATCTGTTGATGGACATCTAGGCTCTTTCCACAGTTTGGCTATTGTGGACATTGCTGCTATAAACATTGGGGTGCACGTGCCCCTTCGATCACTACATTTATATCTTTGGGGTAAATACCCAGTAGTGCAATTGCTAGGGTAGCTCTATTTTCAACTTTTTGAGGAACCTCCATACTGTTTTCCAGAGTGGCTGCACCAGCTTGCATTCCCACCAACAGTGTAGGAGGGTTCCCCTTTCTCCACAGCCTCGCCAACATCTGTCATTTCCTGACTTGTTAATTTTAGCCATTCTGACTGGTGTGAGGTGGTATCTCATTGAGATTTTGATTTGGATTTCCCTGATGCCGAATGATGTTGAGCACTTTTTCGTGTGTCTGTTGGCTATTTGGATGTCTTCTTTGCAGAAATGTCTGTTCATGTCTTCTGCCCATTTCTTGATTGGATTATTTGTTCTTTGGGTGTTGAGTTTGGTAAGTTCTTTATAAATTTTGGATACTAGCCCTTTATCTGATATGTCACTTGCAAATATCTTTTCCCATTCTGCCGGTTGTCTTTTGGCTTTGTTGACAGTTTCCTTGGCTGTGCAAAAGCTTTTTATCTTGATGAAGTCCCAATAGTTCATTTTTTGCCCTTGCTTCCCTTGCCTTTGGCGATGTTTCTAGGAAGAAGCTGCTGCGGCTGAGGTCGAAGAGGTTGCTGCCTGTGTTCTCCTCAAAGATTTTGATGGATTCCTTTCTCACATTAGGCCTTTCATCCATTCTGAGTCTATTTTTGTGTGTGGTGTAAGGAAATGGTCCTGTTTCATTCTTTGCATGTGGCTGTCCAATCTTCTCAACACCATTTGTTGAAGAGACTGTCTTTTTCCCATGGGACATTCTTTCCTGCTTTGGAATCTAATCTTTGCCTTATCTTATCCTCCATTATCTTGTAGAATCAATGTTGTAAGGCTAAGGAAATGGAGTATACCTTCTCTTGGACAATGTAGGGTAGTTTCCTCCTTTGTGTATTTCTTCTTGAAGTTTCATTATAGCATCTTCCCAAACCATCCCATCCCTTCTCCCACAGCTCACATAACCCTCACTCTTGCAGTTCAAGTTCTGTCTCCCACTTATTACTGAAAAATGAGGCCACCATGTTTTCACCATCACTTGCTTCTTTTCCTGCTCTGGCCACAACAATTTACATCCTTCTCTCAAAAGCCTCATCACCTTTTATCATTGGCTCAAAGTCTAGGGTCTTGTCATCTGCACCAAGTCTGCCTGTAAAGGAGGATCTTGGGTACAGCTCCTCTCAATTTGTAAATCTATAACTGAGAAAGTAAGTTCTTTGTCTCCCCTCCCCCGAACACCCAATATATGAGAAAGGGATGGAATAATGGTAACAGAACTCCCATTCAAAAAGGGGGGTGGGAGAAATGGAGGCATTTAATAGCCACTAGTCCATGGCAGTAAGATTATGGTCAGGAACTACATAAATGATTGCCTCTGCAATGTTCTAAAGTGCCATGGTCGTCAGTGGGCACCTATTACATGTGAAATACATACTATTTCCCAACAAGACAGACATTAGAAAGCCATTTTTCTAAAAGCACAATATCAACCATACTCAAGGATTTTTTAAAAATATGCATCTACTTATATCACATCATCAAACCATATGTCTGCCAAGGCTAGAGAGACCTCTTAGGGAGAAGAAATATAATTAACTTCATGGTATACTTAAGCTTTAGTCATTTTGCTTAAATGAGCAAAATCAGGCTAGTTACGAGAAATCATTTCTTCCTTGAGATTTTAAAAGTACACTTTTTCAAAAGCAACAGTTTCGTATTCTGCTATGCCCCATATATTACAGAGAAGCAACCAAGCCATTTTTCTAAAAGCACAATATCAACCATACTCAAGGATTTTTAAAATATGCATCTACTTATATCACATCATCAAACCATATGTCTGCCAAGGCTAGAGAGACCTCTTAGGGAGAAGAAATATAATTAACTTCATGGTATACTTAAGCTTTAGTCATTTTGCTTATAAATGAGCAAAATCAGGCTAGTTACGAGAAATCATTTCTTCCTTGAGATTTTAAAAGTACACTTTTTCAAAAGCAACAGTTTCGTATTCTGCTATGCCCCATATATTACAGAGAAGCAACCAAGCAACTTTAAAAAGACTTAATCTTTTTAAAGCTCCAGTAGCTAGGATCATTTTAGTAACATTTATTCAATTATCGAGGCATACCTAATTTTCTTTAGGTCAACATTTCAATTATAGTCTTTAATTTTTTAAAAAAAGTCCATCAGTTTACTTAATCTTTACCATATTTATCCTGTTCCCTTATAACACTGTAAATTGGCAGCATTTTACACTTCCATTTTATTTCTTTTAGCACCTAATTAAACACTCATGGCTTAACTGAACAAGTCAAACTATGGAAAAGCAATTCTGAAGCTGTTTTGATCTTGCTACATGTAATCCCTGGGGACCCATGATCTAGCTCATTCTCAATGAGGAGCGATTTTGTCCCGCCAAGGCACTTTTGGCAATGTCTGGAGACATTTTTATTATGACTGGGGGTTCTATTGGCATCTAGTGGGTATAGGCCAAAGATGCTGCTAATAATCATCCTACAGTGCACAGGAAAACCCTCCACAACAAAGAATTATCTGGCCCCAAATGTCAGTAATGCCACTTTGAGAAACCCTAGCCTAGGTGGACTTCCACTGTTGTTTGGTTGATACAATATAGCAAAACACACACTTCAAACATCAACCCCAAAACACCATCAGAATCTAATTACTGACAGCCACTCATTTGGTAAATATTAGTGAGTCATCACTATGTGGCCGACTGTGGAGATGGAAGGAAAGAACATCACCGTCCTTAGAAGTTGTCCAGGGGGAAATCAACTCACAAAATCCAGGCCCTTCCCAGAAAATTCAATGCTGTCTGTTATCTACTCCTATTAAGAGCCTAGTTGAGAGAAGTGATGGATGAAAAAAATTTTTAAAGGTATGCAGTCCATTTACATATCTATGTGGTCAAAGTCCTTGAATTAAGCTAGATGATATTTGAATCGTGTTAAGTCCTTGAAGAAATGCCCCTCCCTAAGCTTCATGTTAAAGTTATGCTCTCTGCTTTCACTGAAGAACACCGTAAGTCATGAGAAATCTGTTACTAACTTCCCCTAAGAATCTCGTACTTATCCCTCAGTGTCTCCTATGTGAAACTACCTGTAAATTTCTTTGAGAAATTAATATTGGAAGGCTTCTTCCTCTCTGATGACATCTATACACCTATTTCTCTTCATCCTGACTACCAAATCACTTAGCTAAATTTGAGGCTCAACTGTACCAATTATGTAGGCCCTTAAACCTGAACATTTGTGTACTTCCCCATCCCCAACCAAGCTGGTCTGAGGTGGTATTTCCATTTTCCCTGTTGTGGATCCTCTGGTTATTTATACTTTACTATATATATTTAATCATTTTATCACATCTGCTCTTGCCATAAGTTGCGTCAGTTAATGTATATAATATGGGCAGGTATGAATAAAATTGAAAGCAAGGAAGAGTGACAGGACTAGATGTTACCTAAAGAAGATACGAGGGTGAGGAAATGTTCTAGCCAAGAAATAAAAGCAGGAGCAAAGTACAGAGGTGAGAGAGAGCCTTTTGCATTCAAGGAATGCCGAGCGGTTTGCTTATGCAAGAACAGGGTGTTTAGGCGAGCGGTGAGAAGGACACTGAAGAGTTACTTCTGATGCCGCACTAAGGACTTTGGACTCTGGCCTTGAAAAGCATGATTAGAAAGAGACCAGTGAGGAATTTACTGCAGTAATACAGGGAAGAAAAGATGACCCCCACAAATGATGACTTCATCAGTTTCCATAAACATCAGGCATCTTATCTTTAATTAGTAAAACAATCCCTAAAACGGATTAGAAAAGATTCCAATTCCTATCCTCACCCCCTCCCCATCCCCTTTCCAATATTAACCTTTTCAACATCACCTGGAAAATGGGGTCATTCACCTATAGGTATTACAGGAATAAGTCAATACTCTTTGAACAAAAACATAAGAATCCTGATTCTGAGACTGTCCATTCTCCTTTGCATTTGATAGTATCTGGACTTACAAGCAAATTCTAGTAAGAAAAACTAGGAACTCTGATAGCTACTCATCTCACTTAGAACAGGCAGCAAGAATCTGTTATGATTTTATGTCTCCAATTGTTCCAAGCACAGTTTCTAGTACAGAAATAAAACTGTTCAGGGTCTCAGTCCTCGGCTCATTTTGTTTCACAGAGATCTGCATTTCTGAGCTCTCGGGCTCCAAGAGCAGTTCCGTTAGGAACAGGCAGCCAGTGTCATCCTGGGCACCGAGGTAGGCTTTCCACGGGTGAGCCCCCGCCCTACTCATTGCGATGGTCTGGATGTTCACTACCTGCAGGGCCATCTGGAGGGTGTCAGGATGGACGGCTCCCCGCCAAGGGAACACTTGCTGATGAGCAACTTTCAGGCTAAACCAAGTTTTCTCAAAATACTCAGCAGTCAGCTGGCAACTGGGGACTAGCATGAGGGCTTCAGAATCAGGAAGTTCCTGTACTGTCTCCTTGCTCTCTTCAGGAATCAGGGGACCTAAAAGAGTTAGAAAGCTTGCATAAGAGACCTTCTTAATCTATACCAATTAGGTTTTTTTTTTTAAAAAGATTTTATTTATTTATTTGAGAGAGAGAGAGCATGTGAGCAAGGGGAGCAGCAGAGGGAGAACGAGACTCCCTGCTAAGCAGGGAGCTCAATGCAGGGACTCGATCCCAGGACCCTGGGATCGTGACCTGAGCCGAACCGACTGAGCCACCCAGATGCCCCCGAACTATGATTTTAACTAGATTTCCATACGTTCACAACATGCCTTCTATCCTTGGATAAATGATTGAAATAGCCAATGAAGATATTCTTTCTTGCTCATGAAGACTTCAAATTCACACAATAGTCTGAGACGTAGCTAGGGTACTCTACTTTCTAACAGTCATTGCAAAAGGTAAAGGTTTTTCATGACATGACGTAAAGTAAGGACTATTTTTACCTGGAGTGGCAAAGGATGCAGTGTTAGGAAGCTCTGGGCCCCAGCGCTCCGCCCCCTGGTATTTAGAGATGGTTGCCCAGCGGGCTTTGCCATAGACTGGAACCAGCGTGTTGAAGTCTGAGGCCCAGCTATTCACAGGTCTTTCTGCCTGATCCTCCAAAAGTCCGAGAGAAGGGTCAGATTTAGGGCTACACAGGATCCGCTTCACTTCATCAATGCCAGCTAAGAGAAGTCGATAATAAAAGAGACCCCGGTCTCGTACTGCCATATCCTTTTCTTCCTCTGTGGTAAGACAAAGACAGAGTTAATTACAAACAAAACCAAAAACACTCTTTCTACCCTGTGTCAACTGCAATAGGGAAAAAAAAAAAAGGAAGGACGAGGAAACCCTAGAGAACATTGTCTTCTTGGGTCCCCCGAGATGACTCACCGAACAGTGTCAGCTCTCAGAATGTTTACTATCTGACAGGGCAAGTACAGTTTCCTTCTGAAGAACCTACCTATGCAGTAATGTAACAGACGCCCCAGCATGTCCTGGCACTCGGCAGGTCGGGAGAGGAAAAGGCGCAGCAGTGCAGTGAGTAGCTCCATCTTCACAGCTGGAAAGGTCTCTGATTTCACATTCTCCACAAAGTCTTCCAACACATAGGGAGCATTGGGGCTTCTTTCCCCATGGACGCCAAGGAGCCAAAATAAGCGCCTGTTTCCCCTGGGGAATGAAGGAGTAAGAGCAGGTGCTCGACTTTGGCTGTCCCAAACACAGTGGCAGGGTTTTGCTTCCCCCCAACGTCAGCAGGAAATGTATAATCCTTTTGTTTACTTCAAATGGCACTGTTATCAATCCCCCACAGCCCGACTCCACTCTCTACAACAAACAGGAATAAATGTTACTACACAAAAGGAGACTCAAGACTCCCAGAGCCTGTGTTGGTTAAGAAATAAGGCTTCTCAGTTTGGGGGCCTCTGCCCCAGTCTGGGGTTTAATGTGTCAGTGGAAGCGACTCAAAGATTCCTCTAAACCACTTCATGAAATTGGTAATTAACCTAGAGTGCAAATCGGAGCCGTCTGTGAAGCTTCTTAAAATCTATGTGTCTAGGTCTACCACTCCCGCATATTTAAGTCGGTGGGCCTGCAGTGAAGCCCAACTATGCAAAAACGATCCTGATTCTCATTCCAGCTTAAAAACTCCATGGTCTAAATCTCTGGCTTAAAACTGTTCAAGAAAACAATGATATCAAAGCATTTGTAATAAAAATCATAGATAAATCTCATGTTTTTATCACTTCTATCCTAACTACACCCAAAAGAGAATCTGAGGTGGCAAATCAATTCTAAGAATTTCCACATTCAGACACGGGTAGAGAAGAATTAGATTCCATTTCACAGAGCAGGGTCCCAAGCATTTCCCCTCTGCCTGGAGGTAAAGGAGAATGGCCATCTACCTCGCTGTCTTGAATGTTCTCCTCACAGCCGGGCAGGGCCTGACACACAGCTTCCGTACACTGAGGACACAACCAAACAGGTCTCGGAAAGTTTGCACCACCACTACAACACAGCTCAGGATACAAGAGCACAGGATTAGAGGCTCCACGCAGGAAGGAATCAAGAGAAGTCACATATTCAGACTAGATTGCTATGTGAATTTCTGTAAAATGGGTGTTGGAGGGGTGGTCCATGATTATCTGAGAAATGTCTGACACGGGCAATAATTTCTTAAATGGATGTTGCTCTTATTGGATGGCTATGAGGACAAATGAGCTCATATATGCAAAAGCACATGGTAAAATGCAAAGCAAATGTGAGGACATGTTATTATTGATTGATATTCTGAAGACGGTATAAATGGAGCCACCACTGCTGGGACTAGGGTAGGGCAAACGAGGTACTGTGGGTGTAAAATCTAAGACATGCAGGGTTAGCACCTGCATGAACCTGATAGTGAGTGCCTCTTTAAATTTTTGCATCTTGGGCACCTTGCTTGCCTTGCTCCAGTCCCAGCCCTGGAAGCCACTGCTGCCATAAAGCAAAAAGAGGGGTAAAGGTGGGGAGTTAACAAGCACAGGCATTCTGGTAGTCTTCATTATCTACAGAACAGCCTGGCAGAGTTATGGCAGCCAGAAGACCCTCTACCTGTTAGATCTATAGACCCTATGCTTCTCTGATGGCAACAGATGAGGATGCAAAGAAAAGTTTAAACCTCTGTTAATCAACAACAAATATTTTTTGAGCAACAGCTATAGGAGAGGCAATTGACAAAAAAATAAATAAAAATAAATAAATAAATAAATACAAATCCTCAAAGGATAGCCAGCCATTACCTGTGGTAATGTGCTCTTGCCGAAGCCCCAGCAACTCTGTTAGAATCTGCACGCACTGATCTGTGTAGGTCCGGGCAATACCACCTACAGAGGAAGAGAAAGCAGAAAAAAGTGGTAAGTCCAAATCCTAGCACCTCATTTAAAAAAAACTTCCCACCAGCCAAAGACAGAGAGGACCAGGGGTACCTTTAAAAAAAAAAGAAAGAAAAAAAAATCACCCCTTGCTTGATGAAATAACAATTTACGTTTCCTAAGTTTGGTAAAAGTGAATTTTCCATTGAACAAGGTGGAAAACTTTCAGTAACAAAGGTATGTATGTGGCAGCCAGATACGAGGCCTCGAGGCACCACTGCCTGCAGAGCACCTCACAGCAACGTCCCTGCAGGAACACCTGACCGCAGGAGCTCTGCTCTCCTCTTTGTTCGCTCTTCCTGACCCTGAAAATAATCACTCTTTATTCTAATATAAGGGTTCCTTCTCCTCTTCCACTTGAAGCCCTCCAACAAAACATTACTCCCTGGCTGCTTTCATTTTGTGAGTCACTCTGGCCTTCTGAATCCCAGAGTAATACGAAAAAGACTGTTAAGATTTGGGATTTATTCTGTGTTGGTCTGTACTCAGCACAATATATAGCCCATAGCAGAAGTTCAATAAACAACTGGTCAATTGTCACAGGACTTTGAGTCTAGAAAGCCGGGTTCTGACCCTGGGTCAAAAACTACATGACCTTTTGGCCACTTAATAACCTTTTTCTTTGAGTTTCTTCATCTCTAAAATGAGGTGGTAACACTTGTCCGCTTTTCCAGACTGCCTCCAAAAACTGTGCTAAGATGATATATGGGAAAGCATTCTGGATAGTAGCCAACAAAAGGCCATATAAATTTTAAGTACTCTAGTTTGAGTTACCTGTATTCTCTATCCTAGAAGATACGGTAACACCAGTGTTGACAAAAAAAAAAAAACAAAACAAAACACCTCCCTTCCCACTCCTGTGGCCACTGACCCCATTCTTTGGTGCATGGTAATTGGTCTCTGATGCAAGATTCATTCCCTTTTGTTCGCTATGATTCCACAGCTTCCTGGTTAGTTGAAGGTCTCCAAAAGGAAAAGCAGCAGACCCCTACCTATGGCAAAGATGGCAGCCTGGGCAAAGTCGGCTGACACGTCAGTGCAGTACCCTCGGAGCTCCTCTAGCACCTGCTGTACGTTCTCATCGTTCACCAGCTCGCAGAGCACCTCCACCTTCTGCAGCTTGATGTAGTGGGGCTCCGAGTAGGAGCAAAAAAACTTTTTGTAGTGGCTGCTAAAGTGACCGGGCAAACTATGCAAGATCTGACGCACATGACACAGGGCAGCAAAACAGAGCTCGCGGCTCTCTGAAGAACATGCAGCCAGCAAAGGGCCCTTGACTTGCACAAGCACATCAGTTTGTACATGGGGGAATTTTTTTGCCAAGATCAGAAAGAGTTTCGTGGCTCCCATCACCACACCGGGGCTACTGCTCTGAGAAAGCTATCTAACAGATTGAGAATGTCAAACAGCTCCTCCTCACTGCGCGGTTGATAGCGTAGCAGAAAGTTCAATACTTCAGCCTGGCCCCATTGGTCCAGTTTTGGCATTCTAACCAAAAAGAAAAGAAAAGTGTTATTTTAGCAACCAAATTAGGACCATCAGCATGCAAAAGCCATGTCACCAGTCATCTGTTCATCGTAACAAGGAGAATTCTTGAAAACAGGCTATCCCATAATAGAATTACTCTTTTCATGTCCTATTTAAAGTTTACACAAAATAGGCTTTAAATTCCGAGATTTTACACTACAAATTCTCATGATCTAAGGCCAAGGACCATGATCACTATACCTAGATCCAGATTCTTTACAGTTTAAGACAGTATAAATCGCTTAGTTTGGGGGACATAATGATTGTAGAGGAGGACAGAACCTATTTCCACAGAATATTTCTGCCATCTCTCTATATCACCGAAAGAAACTAAGACAAATAAAAGAATCCTCTCAATGAAATATGAAGAGGTTAATAGTTATGGTTAACTTTACTACTCTACAGAAGTTGTTCAAGACGTCTCCTTAATTCAACATGTCAAGATCCCACTAGGATGCAGATCTCATCATAACAAAAAGAGCACCGAGGCATCCAAACCGATTTAAGAGATGGTGGGCGATGGGCTTGTTGATGACAACACCTCCTTCCTGTTTCAGAATTTCCTCTAGAGACCTCAGGCAGTTCACAACCACAATTGGATCCTGGTCACGCAGCAAACTGTATAATTCATTTACCAGAGCACCGTCTATAAAAGAGCACGAAGATCTGAGAGAAAGAACTTCAGAGTCTCAGGAATAGAGCTGAGTACTAGCTCCAGCCAGACAAAGCTGAACTTCTCTGCTACAAAAATAACAAAGGCAATAATAAAGTGAAAGGCAAAAAATTGCCATCTCCAGACTATTCTAAGTAGCTAATGTGACAGATCTCACCTGGGCCCCAAAGAAAAGGCTTCTCTGATCTCAAAAAATACCAAACCAGCCTTTCTAAAGAGACAAGTACAGAAGTAGGGTGACATTACTATTTCCTACCAAAGTCATGTCATCTTTTACAAAGTCAAACATGTAACAGAGGCACAAAATAAATACTGATCATGATGGATTATACTGAAACTTACCCACTTCAGAATCTCCATGAAGATTATGCATCTTGGCACAACCAAGGACTGCCACCCTTCTGACGTATGAAGCTTTATCTCGCAGACCATTGAGAATAGGCTGTTGGATATATTCCTGCACACCAGGCATCCTAAGCAACACATCCTAGAGTCAGCCAGATCCTGAAATACTAGTTTTGACTTAATTCAGCCTCTATTCACTTAACAGAAAGTTCAGCAGATGTTTGAATGTACATCTATCACATCATAAAGAATTAGGAAAGCCACTGCCACACTTAAAAAGTCATACTTGAATTTTCATTTGGACTAATACTCCAGGGGCGGCAAAAACATGTATCTACACGATTGTTTACAAATCATTAACCAAAACCCAGAACTATTTCAGCAAGAGTGAGGACGGAAACCTCCCTTTAATGTAACCACATGACATAGTTTTTTAAGCCTAAGCAATGGCTGAAAACCTGAGTTCAGGTTACAACTGCATTTTCCCTAGGATTAAGAACCTCACCATTGAAGACCTGCCCCAGGGTCTCCTGAATACCTCAGACACTGATAAACAGTCAGGGAAAAGGGTACTCACCTGAGGCTACACATGCTCCGTAACGCCAGCCCTCGAACCATTGGATTGGGATCCGAACAGTCTTTGCACAACGTATTAATGGCCAAGAGAGCCAGATCTGGTTTCAGGGGGGCATATGTACACATGTACAGATAAACCAACTTCTTCTGAACAATATCTACGGTGGCACTGGCCTTCACCATTTCCATGAAAACACCAGACATGTCCAAGCCCTGAGTCATGTGCCTGAAACCAACACACATAGCAGGAGAAGTAAAATACATAATCCCCAGCCTACAATGAGAGGCATTTTACCTATACACATCCCGGTGATCCAACTAGACTGTGAAGGAAGCAACCAAGTCCACCTTGTCTATTATACTGCACAATACTTCACACCATGGGCCTACGATAAACATTTTTCTATTCATTCAACAAACACTTATTGAATTCCTGGTACATTCCAGTCTAATTCAGCTTCTACATTCCAGAGATATGCTCTGGGGACGTAATCTTTATTTTTTTTGTTAAGATTTTTTTTTTTTTGTTATTTATCAGAGAGAGAGAGAGAAAGAGCACACACAGGCAGGGAGAGCAGCAGGCAGAGGGAGAAGCAGGCTCCCCGCGGAGCAGGAAGCCTGATACAGGGACTCGATCCCAGGACCCTGAAATCATGACCTGAGCTGAAGGCAGATGATTAACCGACTGAGCCACCCAGGTGCCCTTCTGGGGACATAATCTTGAAGAAGGCATGGTCTCAGATCTTTAGGAACTCAAAGTATAACTAAGGAGCAAGACAAAAACACCACTAATTACAGTACAAAAGGTAAGTATTAAAATAGGTAAGCGTTAAAACAGAAGTAACAAAGTTGGGGCACCTGGGTAGCTCAGTGGGTTGGTTAAGCGTCTGACTCTTGGTTTCAGCTCAGGTCATGATCTCAGGGTTGTGAGTTCAAGCTCCGTATCGGCTCTGCACTCAGCATGGGGTCTGCTTGAGATTCTCTCTCTCCCTCTCTCCCCACTCTCTCTCAAATAATTAATAAATCTTAAAAAAAAGAAGTTAACAGACAAGGTGCGATGGGGACCCAGAAGTCTAATACTGCCAAGAAATCATAAAATGTTTCCAAAGAGGAAGTAATACTTTAGTTGAATGAGCTGGAATTTTCCAGGCAGGTGTAGTAGGTAGGTAACACATGCTTTGAGGAACGTAGACGTCAGCAAGAATGCTACATTCTTTTGAGAGTATGCAAGTAGTTGTGTTAGCAGGGTGTTCTTTGGGTGCTATGGTAAGAAGTTTGGACTTCCTTCTGTAGATCACTGTTTCTCAAACAATCTCCTACAGGAATCAGATGAGAAATCTGTTTAAAATGCATATTGCTGGGTTCCATCCCACCCTCCTGAAAGCAGCATTACTGGATTGGATGAAAACTTTACACTTTTTTTTTTAAAGCACCCCAAGGGACTTTTGTGCATACTAACGTTTGTTATCCACAACTGCAGCCAAGAGTTATACCTTTAAATTCATGTCAGGAAACTTCTGACTGAAATGAAGAGGCAAGGTCTGACCTACTAGTAAGCCACTGCAATTGCTTTGCTAATAAAACCAGAATAGCGGTGCCAACAAAAAAGAAATACACAGACATTTTCTTAAAAAAAAAAAAAAGAGGATGGATATTTAGAACTATATATCCATACCATCTGACTTGAGAAGTGAAAATCAGGCGTCATCAAGATGGACTCCCTCCCTTGGTCAGCTGGATGGTGACATTCCTCAACCCAAACATAAGCGGAAGAGCAGGTTTGGGGAGAGGGGAAGGATGCAGGTGCTATTTTGCATGTCTTTGAAGAAATGTCCAGGTGGGAATGCCCAGCAGGCAGGAGGATATGTGGGTTTGAAGATACAAAAGGCTTTCTGTACTAGACTCTATAGATCTGGGAGTCAGCAGAGTTAGGGTCAAGACATGGGTGTAACCACCCTGCTGAGTAAACCAAGTCAAGCAAGTCCCCCAGGGGAGGCTGCGGTGGCCATCCGGAGAAGCAGGAAGGCCAAATCATACCCTGCCCTGAGTTCATTCGCTCTTTCCGAGCGGCCACGGGTAGAGGGCCCGGATGGGGGCTGCGGCGGGGAGTTCGGGCGGTAGCTGATACCTAATCACTCGCTGGATGACATTCCGGTAGCGCAGCCTATCCGCCTGAACGTGAGGGTTACACAGAGCTTTCTTCAGCTCCTTCACCACGTCCTCGGAGCCAAGGTACGGCATCTTCAACGGCCACGGGGCAGCCCCACAGACCCCTAGGTAACTCGCGGGCTCCTCCTAGCCCTGACGGGGGAACCTGGGTAAAGCAAATGTCAGTCAGCTAAGAGACCAAAGGCGGGATCTCGCCCCAGCCTCGCCAGGCCCCAGCACACTCACACCAACCCCCTCCGCGCCCCGGCGAGCCCCAAACGAGGCTCTGTGGTTCCTTCCCGGGACCTGCAGGCCGGCTCGCTCCGCCTGAGACCGCTCCGGCTACCTCGAGGCCCTTCGCCGCATTTCCAGCCCCGCCGCCGAAGGTCCGCAGACCCCTCCCTCGCCAGTTCCAGCCCTTTGTGCGCCTCCGCCGGGTTGCCCACCCGGATAGGCCCAATCAAGCTTTTTGCGGAAGTCCCGCCTCCTCGGGGCCGACCGCGCACAGCAGCTGCCACTCACCTTCTCGCAGCGAGCGCCGAGCGTCGCCCGGACGCCGACCTTAGGGCGCCCTTCCCCCCCACCTCTCACCTCCAGGCGCAGCCGCGCGGCTCCCTCTGGTGGAGGCGCGGCGGGCCATCGGAAATCCGCTGCTTCGGCCTGTCTCCGCCCAGCAGCGCGCGCTTTGAGTGCCCGGCCTCAGCCCCGGCTCCCGCGCGCGGGTAGGAGTGGCGCTCAGTCGAGCGTCTTCCGCGGTTTGCGATTACCCCCAGGACTCCCAAGAGTACGGCCACTTCCTTCTTTCTGCCCACGCTAGGGACTGCTCCTCTACTGGCCTGGCTTCCGGTTAGGGTCTCTGGCCGCGTTGCCCCAGCGTGACTTCTCTTCAGGGCGCCGTTGCGGGAGCCTTGCGCGGGAGCTCTGTGCCCATGAAGATCCCGCTGGGGACTCTCCAGCCCCGCCACCATGAATGGGGCCCTGATCCCCCATACGCCCATCGCTGTGGACTTTTGGAGCCTGCGCCGGGCTGGTTCCGCGCGGCTCTTCTTTTTGTCCCACATGCACTCGGACCACACCGTGGGTTTGTCTAGCACCTGGGCCCGGCCCCTCTACTGCTCCCCAATCACGGCTTACCTCGTGCATCGTCACCTACAGGTACGGGGGGCCGGAGTCCTCCGAGAGCTGGGTCGAGCATTGGGTGGGATTTCCGATCTGTCACAGCCTCGGACTCCAGAGTAGGGGCCAGGAGGACTGATTTTTACAAATGCGGGAGTTGTTCGAACCCAGAAATGCGCCTTTAGCCCAGAATGGGAATGTGGCTTCTTGGTTGGCCCACTTGGGAAGTTTCAGCTATAAGTTGGGGAGATCTTTCAGCCAAGGAAACTAGCTACCTTTTCAGATAAACTAGGCCAGTGTTTCCCTTGTGTCCTCTAAGAATCCACCTAATGTGCTGGGTGACACATTCTCCAGCGGCCACCGCCCCCCCCCCCCCCAAAGTAGATCTAGCTGGTGCAGGTCCTGGAAATCTGGTTGGAAGTTTTTTTAACGGGTGCCCCCAAGGGATTATTATCAGGAAGGTTTGAGAATTGCTTGGCTAGACTGTTTTTTAGACTCTTAATTTACATTGTACAAAGGGTGGGAGGGGAGAGTGGGAGGAAGAAGGGAGGATTTGAGGGGACTCTCCATTATACCTTCTGCTCCAGGGTGGCTTAGGATGTCGTCTGCTTCCCCTGATTCCGGTAAAGGGTTAGTTCCTGATCCAGGGCAGTACCAAGGAGGAGATTCTGTGTTCACTAGAATGACCGACTTTTTCCTCAGGTACCTAAGGAGTGGATCCGGGCCTTGGAGGTTGGTGAGAGCCATGTCCTGCCTCTAGATGAAATTGGGCGAGAGACCATGACTGTAACCCTCATGGATGCCAATCACTGCCCTGGCTCTGTCATGTTTCTCTTTGAAGGATACTTTGGAACCATTCTCTACACAGGTGGGCCTTCCAAGGGGTCGCTCCCACCTTCCCAGCCTAGATACTACTTTTCTTGAGCAGTCTTAACTCAGAAGTCTGGAGGCCTCCTAGCTTCATCCCATATGACCACAGTGACCCTTTCTCAACTGATTTCCCACTCTTTAAGGTTTCAAACCTTATTAAGAGTAATAAAAACAGAAGCAGAACGGAGACCTTTCCGAAAAGAAGCTATACTATGTTAGTGCCAGACTTCCTGTTTAGTTTTTTCACAGGCTGGTAAGCAAATTTCCATCAGCTATTGGAAGCCGGGAGAAGCTTGTGTTTCATACTTTTGCCTCTGACTCTCTGCCCCCGCCCCCAACCCCATATACTCTTCTTCTAGGTGACTTTCGGTATACACCATCCATGTTAAAGGAGCCAGCCCTGAAACTGGGGAAACAGATCCATACCTTATACCTAGACAACACCAATTGCAACCCAGCCTGGGTTCTTCCTTCCCGACAAGAAGCTGCCCGCCAGATTGTTGAGCTCATTCGAAAGCACCCACAACATAACATAAAGATTGGTAAGTGGTTTCCTTTCCTTTTTCTTTTACCCATAGCTAGTGAATCTTGGGTTTTGGGGGGGGGGGTTCTCATATCTTTCAGGTCTTTGTAGATCCCCCCTTCTCCATGAAACCTTATTTAAAATTGCAGTCTTCCTGGGGTGCTTGGGTGGCTCAGTCCGTTAAGCCTCTGACTCTTGGTTTTGGCTCAGGTCTTGATCTCAGGATCGTGAGATCAAGCCCTGCCTAGGGCTCCATGCTAAGCTCCCAGTCTGCTTAAGAGTCTCTCTCTCCCCCTGCCCCTCCCAGTCGCCCAGCACTCCCCTCACCCCCATGCGTGCTCTCTCTAAATAAATCTTTTTTAAAAAAAATGCAGTCTTCCTACCATCTCTACTCTGACATTCCCAACTCCTGATCCCCTATACCAACTCAACTTTTTCATTCTTTAATAGTGCTTATCACCTTCCAGTATATTCTGTCCATGTTTTAATATGCTATTGCTTATTATTTGTCTGTTTTCCACGTGTCCTGCCATACACACAGACTCCTTGAGAGCATGGATGGAGGTAGGAAGGAGTCTTGCTTGTGGAACAGAGAAGTAGCAGCATGACAGGCACACAGTGGGTGAGGAGGCTGTCACGGGAGGAGGGGCTGAAGTGCTTGCTTGTAAGCTTGAACTTGGTCCTAAATGTAATTCTTTTTTTTTTTTTTAACAGTCCCCCTTTTTTTTTAAATTTATTTATTTATTCATGAGAGAGAGAGAGAGGCAGAGGGAGAAGCAGGCTCCCAAGGAGCAGGGAGCCCGATGTGGGACTCGATCCCAGGACCCTGGGATCATGACCTGAGCTGAAGGCAGACGCTTAACGACTGAGCCACCCAGGCGCCCCTAAATGTAATTCTTAAACGTAACTTGATCCAGATGGTTACATTTGGACAAAAAGCTATTGAAGGTTTTTAAATAGGAGAGGGCCAATATTGCATTCATCATCTTATAATGTATTCCACAATTTACATATTGTTGTTTTTGGTTTTTATTATCTGTCTACCCCTGCTAGAATGAATATAAGTTCCAAAATGGCAGGGCTCTTTTTGTTACTTGTGGATACATCCCAAATGCTTAGATTAATGCCTGAGGAGGCACTCAATAAATATGTTATCTGAGTGAATGAAATTTTTTTTTTTAAGATTTTATGTCTTTATTTGTCAGAGAGTGAGCACAAGCAGGGGGAGTGGCAGGCAGAGGGAGAAGCAGGCTCCCTGCTGAGCAAGGAGCCCCAATGCGGGGCTCAATCCCAGGATCCTGGGATCACGACCTGAGCCAAAGGCAGATACTTAACCGACTGAGCCACCCAGGCGTCCCTGAGTGAATGGAATTTATCAGAATGTAGATATTCAAGTGAATGCTGTGCTTAAAATCAGACACATTGAGAAACCAACTGTATATTTGTTCTAGCAACTCCACAATAGTATAAAACATTTTGGGGCCTTTTTTTTTTTTTTTAATTTTATTGAGAGAGAGGGTGTGAGCACACATGAATAAGGGGAAGGGCAGAGGGAGAGAGAATCTCAAGCAGACTCCATGCTGAGCATGGAGCCCAATGTAGGGCTTGATCTCAGAACCCTGAGGTCATGACCTGAGCCGATCAAGAGTCAGATGCTTAACCAACTGAACCACCCAGGCGCCCTCATTTTGGGGCCTTCTAACTGGTACTTCTGATTTCAGCATCTCCTCATCCAGGTGATCAGTAACACTCCTGCTATTTTTTTCTTCTAAAGCGCTCCTCTGATCATATTATTCCTGTGATTAAAATGAGCCATTTTCCTGCTGCACACTCTTTAATGGCTCCCCTTCACTTACAGAATTAAGTTCAAACTCCTTAGCAGTATATATGGGCCCTGTATAATACGACCCTTACCTCTCCTATGTCATTTATTACTAGTTCCTTTTTTGCACTTTAGTAACACCGAACCATCATCCCCTTCCCTTGCCAGGTAAACTCAGACCCATCCTTTATCTTTTATGACAACTCAGTTGCCATTTTTAGGGAAGTTTCCCTAACTCTGTCAACTGGTAGATACTTTTCTGTGCCCTCATAATACTATGTGCATGTCTCTGACTTTGCTTCTGGGTCCCCATGTAGACTGCACTCCTTGAAGACTGAGGCTTATGCTTATTTTCACAGTGCCTAACACCTGGTAGATGCTCTCCTTTGTTGAACCGAACGAGTGGGTGGATTCGGTGTTAAGCCCTCCCCCAACCTCCATGTTTTTCAGCTCAAATGCCACCTCCTCCCTGATACACTCCCTGGTTGCCCCATTTGTGTATTTTTGTTAAACATTTGGTTGATGTATTAGGATTCCCCAGTATCTCCTGTCTTTCATCCCTTGCTTTTCCCATTCCCTTTAACATGATTCAGGACTCTATAGCCTGGGAAAAGAGTCACTTCTGGAGCAGCTGGCCCTGGAGTTTCAGACCTGGGTGGTATTGAGCCCTCGGCGCCTGGAGTTGGTGCAGCTGCTGGGCCTGGCGGATGTGTTCACCGTGGAAGAGAAGGCCGGCCGCATCCATGCAGTGGACCATATGGAGATCTGCCATTCTTCCATGCTACACTGGAACCAGACCCACCCTACCATCGCTATCCTTCCCACGAGCCGGAAGATCCACCGCTCCCACCCCGACATCCACGTCATCCCTTACTCTGATCATTCCTCCTACTCGGAGCTCCGGACCTTTGTTGCAGCACTGAAGCCTTGCCAGGTGGTGCCCATTGTCAGTCGGCAGCCCTGTAGGGACTACTTTCAGGACAGCCTGAGCCCCAGGCTCTCTGTGCCCCTGATTCCGGACTCTGTGCAGCAATATATGAATTCTTCCCCAAGGAAACCAAGCTTTCTCTGGCTGTTAGAAAGGAGGCTAAAGAGGCCGAGAACCCAGGGTGTCATGTTTGACTCCTCTCAGGACACTGCTGATCAATCTCCAGCTGCCAGGGACTCAAAGAAGGCCAAGAATGAGAACCTTTCTGGGGACCTTGAGAAGAAGGCTTCCCACCATCCTTTGCAGATCAAGAAACAGTTGTGCCCGGACCTCTGCTACAAAGAATGGGATGGGGCAGTCCCTATCTCTGAGTCCCAGAAGATGGTGACTGTACGGCCCACCCCCTTGAGTTTTTCAGTGCACTTACAGTCTACAGATGAGGAATTTCTTTCTCTAGAAACTGGGGAGGAAGTTGGTGTAGGGCCCCACTTGGGACCCAAGGGAGACCACAGTGGCTCAGCAGCCACAGGGAACCAGAGCGCCTGGCTGGCCCAGGAGTCTCTCCTGTCTTGCAGTAGCATGGCTGCCCGTCTCCTGGCTCCTGAGTTCAGGGGCCTGGCACTAAAATACCTTTTGACTCCAGTGAACTTTTTCCAGGCACAGTTCTCTTCTAGGGGCTTTGACCAGCAAGTGGAAAAATACCATAAACCAATGCTGAAGTCCAGAGAGGAGAATGCAGAATGATACCTTTGGTTGGTCCAGCACTGCAGTGTTAAAGACTGAGTGATGGCTGGGGAGGAGGTTTGTTTTGGGCCTTACTTTTGTATCTTCACAGGATCCCTCTGGGCTCACCCTGGAGCAGTACTTCTCAAAGTATGTTCATTGGAGTCTCAGTGCCTATGGACTCATTAGTTTCATGGTTGACTATGTTTAAGAAACACTTTCCATTACGCCCCCTGCACGGTATACATGAGCACATTAAAGGTTCCCAGAAGTCTTGCAGTAATTTAATCTGCTTAACTTTAACTCAGTATTTCTCCACCTCTTTTGAACATGCAGTCCTCTTATGTGAGTGCAGAAAGAGATATGGTCTGAATCCAAAAGGGCCAGGTTATTGGGGCCATGTGCCTGCCATTCCCCATGTCCCTTTCTCCCTCTTCCCAGATTAAAGAACCTAAGTAGTTAGGTTGTTGTTGTTGTTGTTTTAGTCAGGAACTGTGTTGCTGGAGGATAAAGTGGTGATCCAGACAGCACGTTCCAATCCCGAATGTCACTGACTTGCCATGACCCCATCAAAGAGACTTCCTGTCTTTGCCTCTGGGAGGGAACAGGAAGCAGTGAAGAACCTTGGAACAGTGGAGAGAAACTCCCCCCTGCCTCCATGGGAGTTTGCAATTAGTGTCACTGGAGACTTCTCTGGAACAGAGCCAGCTAGGGGATTGGGCACCCCTCACCAAGGCCATACCTGGAACCAGCTGGGCATTAGACTTAGGGGTACAATGGCCTCCCGGCTGCCTGGAGGCCCTATTTAGCTGAAATAAAGTTATAAAAGATCAAATGTGCTGCCAGATATTCCTGATTGTTCACATAGCTGGGATATTTGCTGCTCTCCCCAACCCCCACCCCCTTGGGTTGAGTAGGGAACCAGAGCACACAGCCTGTTTGTTTTAGTATCCAGGGCAGAGACCAAGGAGCCAGCTGGTGGAAGGGGTGGGGGTGTGCAGCTCTGCCCTGTCCTTCTGCTCACAGCCTGATGCCATGCCAAACCAATAAGCAGGACAGCAGATACCACAGGCTCTGAGAGGGCATAGGCGAGTGGAGCCGGGCGCGGGTAAAAGCTGCTTCAGAATGGAGCCTTGCAATAAAGAAGGTGGTTTCTACTTTCAGAAGAAGATAGGAAGAGTTTAGAAAGTAAGGCCTTGCTCTTGGGCAAGCTGTGCACAGCTCTGTTTTGTCAGTGACCTTCACTGTAAGCCTCCCGTGGGCCCACTAGGAGCCGCAGCAGAGGAGGCATGTGGGGCAGCAGGAAACATGGGCTTGTCCTGGGCTCGAATCCAGGGTACCGTGGGCAAAGAGCTCCCACGTCTACATAGTGGAGCCTCTGTTCCTCATCTGTAAAACAGGGACTGCGAGACCTACCTCTCCTAGTTGCTCTGGAGGTTGGATAATTGGTAAAATTCTTAGCTCAGTGGCTGCACCATGATGGGTATTTCAAATATTGGTTCTCTTAGATTCTGGTTCTCTAAAGAGATTATTCCGTACATAAAACACAAAATTTTGGAAGTCATATAAAAACATAAAGAAGAAAAAGTCAATTTTAATCCTCCATGTACATCAGTTGTTTCCTTCTAGTCCTTTTTTGTATGTATAAATGTATAATTTTTTTTTCAAAATTGGGCAATACTGTATATAGTTTCAATCCTGCATTTTACTTAATATCTTAAACATTTCTTTGTACCATTAAATATTATTTGAAATGTAATTATGAATGGTTGTATAATATCTTATATAGGTAATACCATTTCCATATTCAACATTTTATGTGCCCTTTTTTCACAATCATACATATTACAGTGAACATCTTTATGCATCTCTTATGGCATTTTTATTTCCTTAGAGTAAATTACTGGAAGTGGGATTAAAATTTTAGGTTATTTTGGGGGGAGCGGGAAAGGCCTGAGGGAGAGAACCTATGCCCAATGTGGAGCCCGATCTCACAACCCTGAGATCATGACCTGAGCCAAAATCGAGTCGGACGCTTACCCGACTAAGTCACCCAGGCACCTCTACAATTTTAAGTTCTTGATGCAAATTGTGCCCAGTTGCCCTCCAGAAAGGTTTCCTTACCATCCTTTCTGCAGAAGAGGATAGGATTAGAATACGTTGAAGATTCATCAAGTTCAAATAATGTCGTTAGACTGGAACATGTGAACATACGGCAAATCATCCTGTGTGTTAATAAATATTTACTAGGGCTGTGTGGGCAAAGGCTTAGCCTGAGCTCCTTCAGGAGCTAGAGCTCACTTCTCGGCTACCCAAAGGTGGCTGGGAGAGATAAGGTAGTCTTCATACAAGGACCCCCAGATTGGTGTTATCTTCTACTGACAAGGGAACCTGTCTACTCTTGGCCTGTGCTGGGTCACATGCATTCCTTGAAATGGGATCTCTGTGAATTCCGGTGGGGGGTGGAAGCAAATGGCTTTGAGGAATTTAGTTGTTGATGGCATGTTTGTGTTTTAATAATGGGAAAATTTTCTGAAGTAAATTTGTCTGGCTTAGAATAGAGACTGGCAATTACTTTATTTGATAATCTCAATAGTCTCACATAAAAGTGCTGCACTGCATACATCTGTAAGTAGCCAGTTTTTTTTTTTAAGATTTTATTTATTTACTTGAGAGAGACAGCGTGTGTGAGGGAAGAGGCAGAGTGGGAGGGAGAGAGAATCCCAAGCAGACTCCCCGCCAAGTGTGGAGCCTGACACGGGGCTTGATCCCACGACCCGATCATGACCTGAGCCAAAACCAAGAGTCAGCTGCTTAACCACCTGAGCTACCCAGGCACCCCTTAATTTATTTTTAGAATCTCGGGATGACCGCACAGATCTAAGGCAATCTTACAATTAGGCTTGAGGATACCGGGAGAAAGGAATTCCATAGAGATCAATTAGTTGTTTCATGATCTGTGGGAAAACATGTACTTCTCTAAAAGAAGATGGACAGTGGCTTAAGTCCCTTTAGAGAAAAAAAAATCTGCCTGGCTGGCTTTGAGGGGCCATCTCTCACTCCCTTTGTAGTAGGAAATAGGAGATAAGCGAGTCTGCTTATTCGAGGAAAAAGATTTGGACTTGGGTTCTCCATGTCAAGTCCACTCCCAGGGAGACCATTCTCTCTGCCTTCTTGGAGTAGTTCTTATGCAAGAGAAATCCCACCTGGGAGACCACGTTTACATATTGTTGACGCTACCACTACTGAATAGCTGTCAATTTCTTACCTGCCTCCCACCCTTCACCCTCCCTAATCACTACCACAACAAGCTGTTTTGTCTTGGGTTCATGGTGCTTCCCACTTCCTCCTCCACGGAACACCCCACCACATCAATACAGAATAATTCTGCTTGCCATTATAATCTAAACCTACAACTCCTGTGGGATTCTCAGAATGGTTAAGATTGTCTTTATTTTGACCACAGTGCTTTCATTTAGCTGTACCCTTCCACCTTGACTATCTCCTTCCTAGGTAACTTCCTCTTCTTTGAACACATCCTTAACCCACTGGATGCTCCCAGAATCTCAGGCTTGGTTCCTTTCCTGGACAGATGGCTCACTGAATCATCTTTCAATCACAAAAAACTTCTGGCAAGCCTTGGGTTAGTCTTTCCCTTATAATATTCAGATATTAAAAAACAATTATATTATGGCTATTTTACCAATCCTGAATCCTCCCATCAATTTTCAATAATTTTGGGGCGTGGAGGATGAAAAGTTTGTCCTCTGTGCTATAATCCCATTCTTAATGTGTTCACTGTAATGTGTGCTTCTGTGGAACCAAGAACATTGGGTCCAGCTCACTCACCCTACTAACCGGGCTCCATAGAAACAAAGCATCAAGGTGGATCTAGACTGCTGTACAGAATGAGTCAGGGATATAAGGTTTGGAGAAAACCTGCTAAAAGGTTCTGAGCACCCAGTTCCTAAACTGGGGGGGAGAGGTGGGGAGTCCCCCACCAACCAACAATTCTCTGATACCAGTTGGGTGTCGTATAATTCAACTCAATTCTGACACTCTCTACCTGGAGGTGGCCTCCACTCCCAGAGGTGAATGGCTCAATCCTACAAGACTGCTCTCCTCCCCTTCAGACACACCAGTCACAAGTCCAGGTTGTCGCCTGTGCTTCTGACCACTGGCTATAGATTGGAGGTCCCAATGACTCCTCCTTGGGTTTGATTCATTTGCTAGAGCAGCCCACAGAACTCAGAAAAACATTTTACTTCCTAGATCATTGGTTTGTTATAAAAGGATATCACTCAGATGGAAGAGATGCTTAGGGCAATGCGGAAAGGGTGAGGAGCTTCCATGCTCTCTAAGCATGCCACTCTTTCTAGATTTCCAAGTGTTCACTCCTTCAGAACTCTGTCCTCACTCTGGATGACTTCAACATTCCAGCCTCTTAGGTTCTTTGGCCTCCTTACCTCCAAAGACTTTATTTCTGTCTTCCTCACCACCCTGTTATTACCAGAAATTGAACTACATCTGAAATCTCAATTTTAAATCTTTTCTCCCACCTTATTTACTAAAGTACCTCCATTGCCAATGTAAGCCCGTTCTGAGCTTCACTTCCCACCTTGACCCAACTGCATCCCACGATACATCGATATAATACAACTCCCTTGCTCTCTCTCACTCAGACACACTTGCCTTGAAAAACTCAAATTCTGAATAAATTCTACTATCTATCTGTTGTTTGACTGTACTGGAGCAGCTAGATGCTGTTGGAGAAACCCCTAAGCAGGCTGACTGGTTTCATTTTAAATTCATGACCTCAGGGGCATCTGGCTGGCTCAGTTGGTTAAGCAACTGCCTTTGGCTCAGGTCGTGATCCCAGGGTCCTGGGATCAGGCTCCCTGCTCAGCGGGGAGCCTGCTTCTCCCTCGCCCTTCCCCTCTCCCTGCTTGTGCGCTCTCTCTCTCTGTGTCAAATAAATAAAATCTTAAAAAAAAAAAGCAACTATTTAAAAATAAAATAAAATAAATTCATGACCTCATACATCAAATGGCCTTCCATTCTTTTTTTTGATATTTTTTACTTATTTTTCTTTAAATTTTTTTGTTATGTTAATCACCATACATTACATCATTAGTTTTTGATGTAGTGTTCCATGATTCATTGTTTGCGTATAACACCCAGTGCTCCATGCAGAACGTGCCCTCTTTAATACCCATCACCAGGCTAACCCATCCCCCCACCCCCTCCCCTCTAGAACCCTCAGTTTGTTTTTTGTTTTTCAGAGTCCATCGTCTCTCATGGTTCGTCTCTCCCTCCGATTTACCCCCCTTCATTCTTCCCCTCCTGCTATCTTTTTTTTTCTTAACATATATTACATTATTTGTTTCAGAAGTACAGATCTGTGATTCAACAGTCTTCCACAATTCACAGCGCTCACCATAGCACATACCCTCCCCAATGTCTATCACCCAGCCACACCATCCCTCCCACCCCCCACCACTCCAGCAACCCTCAGTTTGTTTCCCGAGATTAAGAATTCCTCATATCAGTGAGGTCATATGAAAATGGTCTTCCATTCTGCTAAGCAATCCTATTATGTTTCTTCAGTGGGCTTGGTTTCCAATTGTCCCTTTCTCTTGGCTCTCCCTCCCCGCCACACCACCATCTGTCAGTAAATCCTGTTGACTCTACCTTGAAACGTATCCCGAATCTTATTTCTTTTCCCCATCTTCACCTCTACCACCTTTGTCCGAGGGGCCTTTGTGTTGTGTCTCAGTTATCGCAAGAGCCTCTTAAATGTTCTACCTGCTTCCAACATTGCCCTCTCCCCTGCAGACACTCAGTCGGCTACCCACAGCAGGCCTGATATAAATCATCCCGGGTTGCTTCTCTGTTCAAATCCTCCAAGGTATTTCCAGCTCACCCAGAATAAAACCCAACCCAAAGCTCTTACCATGGTCTTCCTGGCCCACGTGCTCTGCCGCGCCCTTCGCTTACACTCTCCAAGCCTGCTGACCTCCTTGCGGTTACTCCAGCGCCAGGCAAGCTCTCACTTCACTTTGTTCCCTCCCCTTACCAGACCCTCCATTCAGATACCCACATGGTTTCCTCACCTCCTTCAAGGTTTTGCTCAGCAAGACTATTCTTGGTCATCTTATTTAAAATTGCAACCACCTGGCCAGCCACTCCCTCTCTCCCTTCCTTCTTTTTTGTCCATAGAGCCCTTACCACTTTCTAACATACTCTAACATTTACTGACTGAAGTTGGTGTGTACCTCACTGTACTGGAATGTAAACTCCGGGACTTTTTTTTTTTTTAAAGATTTGATTTATTTATTTGAGAGAGAGGGAATGAGAGATAGCACGAGAGGGAAGAGGGTCAGAGGGAGAAGCAGACTCCCTGCTGAGCAGGGAGCCCGATGCGGGACTCGATCCTGGGACCCCAGGATCATGGACCCCAGGATCATGACCTGAGCCGAAGGCAGCTGCTTAACCAACTGAGCCACCCAGGCGCCCTTTTTTTGGTTTCTTTTGTTCACTGTTGCATCCATAATGTCTCGAACACATGGCAAGTTCTTAATAATAAACACTGGTGGAATGAATGAATGAATCTAGAAAAATGGATGGATTGTTCATCCTTTAGGCAATCTTCCCTCAATAAATACTGTTTCTCTCAAACAGGAAATAAAGCAAGATCTTAGCCCTCAAGGAGCTAACAGCTATTGAAAGCTTACCTTGGGGTACCTGAGTGGCTGAGTTGGTTAAGCGGCTGCCTTCGGCTCAGGTCACGATCCCAGTGTCCTGGAATCGGGCTCCCTGCTCAGTGGAGAGCCTGCTTCTCCCCCTCCCTCTGCCTACTTGTGCTCTCTCTCTCTCTCTCTGTGTCAAATAAATAAATAAAATCTTAAAAAAAAAGAAAGAAAGAAAGACAGCTTTTCTTGGCAGACACTTTTTATATATTAGCTCTAAATCTTGCAACTCTCCTTTGAGAAAACTAGTGTCCATAAGTTCATTCATTCATTTGCTCATTCAATAAAATTTACGGAATGCCTACCATGTGCCAGGCATGTGTTCTAGACACTGGGCATACAAAATAGTGAACAAGAACATGTCCTGCCCACATGGCATTTATACTCTAAAGAAGAGAGACAGGCAGTATACATCAAGATCAGATAGTGATAAAACCTAAGAAAATAAAACTGGCTTATGGGTGTGGGGAGCAGTTCAGAAACAGGTCAAGGAAGGTGTGTCAGGGGATCGACACTTAAGATGAGACTCGAGTGACGAGAAGGAACCAGTCAGGTAAAGACCTGGTAGCATCAGTGCGAAGACCATGTGATGGGAATGAGTGTTGTGTCCAGGGAACACTGAGAAGAGCATGTGTTGGAGAGGGAGAAGATGAGCTCAGAGAGGGAGGCAGAGGTGGGGTCAGAAGTGACTTAGGGGTCAAAGTAAACAGTTTGGGCTTTAGTCTAGCTACAATAGGCAGCTACTAGAGTGCCTTAAAGCGTGTGTGGGGGTGTGTGTGATATGATTTGATAGGTATTCTGAAAGCAACAGATGGAGAATGAGGCAAGAACGAAAGCAGGCATACGAGTTAGGAAGGTCTTGCAGCTGTGAGATACTGGTGAGCTCAACTTGGGGCTTCTGGAAGAAAGGGAATTTGCATTGTGTCTGGCTATAAATCTATTAGAGAAGCCTTTTTAGCACAAGCAGCTACAGATATAAAAGACATGACTTTTCCTCCACCATAGCTTTCACAAAGGAGATATATATACATATATATCTCCACAAATATATACATACTGATATCTGGGGGGAGTAAGGAAAGAGAAGAAGAAAGTAATGAATTTTACAAGTAACTAGAATACTTTATGAGTTAACACTACTTCCTATAATAGACATATTTTACAACTATGTACTTAAGAGAAAGAAACATGTTTTGCTTGCTTTGGAGTCAACACAAGCCTTGGGGTTAAAGGTTATATTTTCTGAGAGATTAGGGCTCTTTAGTAAAAACAAACAAAAAATTATTTATCAGAGCATACTTAATTTTTAAATTGTTTAAATTATTATAAAGTTTTAACCATAAAATTGTATTGGGAATAACATTAGTCCTGATCTTTGAATATCTGCATCTATGAGGAGAGATCTATAAGATATAGTAGAAAACAGAGTATAGTCAAATTCAGTGCGAATTGAACCTTTTTGTTTAATTCACCAATTATAATATTCCACATCCTTACAGAGGAACACTAGAATGAACAGGTAATTTTTTATTCGTTACAGTGCATCCTCTCTCTATAAGGCTCCTAGTCAATGTATACATAACTAAAACCTGCACTCCCTTTTAATCAATATAGGACTGAAAAATCCATATTTATTATTAGTCTCTATCTCACTTCTTACTGTCTGTGAAATCAGAAAGTCTGTATCAGTGGACATGAACAGTAGTGGATTCAGGATATTTTTTGGAAGTAACATTGAAGACTCTTTTTTTTAAAGATTTTTATTTATTTATTTGAGAGAGAGAGAATGAGAGACAGAGAGCACGAGAGGGAAGAGGGTCAGAGGGAGAAGCAGACTCCCTGCTGAGCAGGGAGCCCAATGTGGGACTCGATCCCGGGACTCCAGGATCATGACCTGAGCCGAAGGCAGTCGCTTAACCAACTGAGCCACCCAGGCGCCCAACATTGAAGACTTTTTCTGATGGATGGAATGAAGAAGGTAAGAAGGTATTATCATCTCCGTTTTATTTTATTTTATTTTATTTTATTTTATTATTTATTTATTTATTTATTTATTCTCCCAGAAGGAGAAGCAGACTCCTTGATCCCGGGACTCCAGGATCATGACCTGAGCCGAAGGCAGTCGCTTAACCAACTGAGCCACCCAAGCGCCCTATCATCTCCATTTTAAGAATGAGGAAGGTGTGGGGTGCCTGGCGGTGTAGTGGATTAAGCGTCCCACTCTTGATTTTGGCTCATGTTATGATCTCGGGGTCTTGAGATCAAGCTCCGCGCTCAGCAGGGAGTCTGCTTGCCCCTCTCCCTCTGCCCCTCTGCCACTCCCCCCTCAAATAAATAAATAAATAAAAATCTTTTTAAAAAAAAAAAAGAAGAATGAGGAAGGTGAAGTTCATAAGCATGCCTACTAACACCCTAGTTCTATACTAGAAAACTCAGGATTCCTACTGATGTCAAGACTCCAAAGCTCAGCCGTTAAGTGTCTGCCTTCGGCTCAGGTGGTGGTCCCGGGGTCCTGGGATCGAGCCCCGCATCAGGCTTCCTGCCCCACGGGAGGCCTGCTTCTCCCCTTCCCACTCCCCCTGCTTGTGTTCCCTCTCTCGCTGTCTCTCTGTCAAATAAATAAATAAAATCTTAAAAAAAAAAAAAAGACTCCAGAGCTCATGTTTTACTTCTGTACTGGACATTATGGGAGCTTGGAGGTTGGTCAGGCAGAAGCCTACTTCACCTCAGAGAATTTACCCTCTAGGGTTTTGATAAGGCCCCTCCTCCTACCCAACTCCAAAGGAGAGGGCCACTTGCTAACCCCTTGATGACAGCTTACAGATTTTATAAAAGTGAGTTTCCAAAAGTAATAATAAAAAATTAAGTTAAATTCACAGCCAAAGATGACGATTGTTGAGATTTCCAAAACTCTATTCTATAGTTAACTGAATTCTGATGCTTTGAGCACCATGAATAAACAATCAGGTAATTTAGTAATTTAGTCAGCCAAATAGTTATTGGTACTGACCACGTATCAGGAATTGTGTTAGACAAGGGATACTTCATTAGGGCCTTTTTGATTTCTGAGTCTGCAGGAAGTGCAGAATGACTTAGCATAAATAATAGTCAATGATTGAATTTCGCGTTTCTGTCCTGAATCATAGCCCTCTCCCTTGTGGGTCTCTGTGTCCCTTCCCAGAGCATTTGTTTTGGTTTTGGCTTTTGCTTAGAATTGAGAATAGGGAGAGACATATGGAGGGCAGGTGCTAAAAGCTTGTGTAACGGTTGGTCGAAGGTGAGAAGATACAGAATGGTGGAGACATGATAATGAGACATGACAATGATCCAGGGAAAGGGAGAGAAAAGCACTATCCCTTGGTTTTGCTGAATAAAGAGTTGGTATATGGAGAAAGTGAGAGAAAGATGGTCATGTGTAGATAAGGAAGGAAACAGATATGATTAGGGGGAAGGAGGGTCTGAGGAGGAATAAACACGGTTGTAGGAGTATTTAAGGCATTGCTCTTCTCCCAGAAGGCTCTAGATTGACTCTTGAAAATTAGGAAAGTTAGGGATCAAGTCTCTTGCTCATTATCTCTAAATCCTGCAAACCCCCTTCCCCTCCCCTTTTTTTGAAGTGAAATTCACATAACATACAATTAACCATTTTTTTTAAAAGATGTTATTTATTTATTTGACAGAGAGAGAGACAGCAAGAGAGGGAACACAAGCAGGGGGAGTGGGAGAGGGAGAAGCAGGCTTCCGGCGGAGCAGGGAGCCCGGGTGCAGAGCTCGATCCCAGGACCTCGGGATCATGACCTGAGCTGAAGCCAGACGCTTAATGATTGAGCCACCCAGGCGCCCCACAATTAACCATTTTAAAGTGTACAATTCAGTGGCATTTCATGCATTCATAATGTTAACTAGTTGTATTTGACTCTTTCTCTTTAATCCCACAGCCATGGCCTCTTTCCAAACTCCCCTTCCACCCAAAGCCATCATTTCTGCCGGGACCCAGTCCCCAAAGTGTCCTATTTCGATACAAAAAGTAAACAAGACCAGCAAGACTTACACTTGAGAGCAGGGAAGCCATTTCCTACTTGCAATGCCACTATTCAGCCCAGCAACCACCCCAGCTTTAGTGGGGAGATACTGGGGAGGATAAGAAGTGTGGGAGCCATTAGGGGACCAAACCTTTTTACCATACAGAGGAGGGACTCGCTTACCTGGTTATCCTAACCCAGGTGGGTGCTTCACTTCTCTGCTCTGTATACCACACTCATCTCTGCCTCGTTTTAGTTTCTAACCCCATGGCTCTCTGGTGGCCTAGTGCAGACCGATAACTCCTTCCCAAGGAGTACCTGTCACACTGAAGAGCTCATGTCCATTGTATATGATAATGTAACAGCATATTTATTCTGTTCACATGTTGCATGGAAAAGGTACTTAAAGATAGTTACTAAATACAACATCTCACTGATGGCCGGCTGAAATAGTGCTGTCTTCTTTAAGTCCCTGTTCAGTCAACAGTAATACTTCTAGATGCTTCTGCAGTGATCTCAGGACAGTTAACTGCTATATTCTTGAGCACTTATAACGCCACTTTGAGGACCAATCTTGGACTTGTTATAACTGTTCCTAATTTATTTCCTTAATTAGATCGTGAAGCCCCTGAGGACACAAAATGTGCTTTATTCATTTTTTATTCTGTCTAACTAAATGCCTGGTACTTATTATTCAGTCAATAAATCCTAGAAGAAAATGTTTTTTAAAAGGCCCTATTTAGTCCCCATCATACAGGCTGGATTTGCCCTCTATGAAACCAGTTAAGGGTCCAGAACAACTTTTCCTGGCTTATTCCTGTGAGAAGTGGTAAAGAGAGCAAAGTGATTCAGTTTATGATTTCCCAGATGTTGCTGAAGCAGACAGCAGGAATCCAAGCAGCTTCCTTGGATATTAGGAACTGAATATGGGAATTGACCAGAATAGATTCTATCACCCAGTTGGATCAAACCATCCTTCCCAGTTTGTCGGTCACCACTCATACTAGGAAAAATCCTTTGTAGGAATCACATTGCTTCTGCCCCAACACATTGCACCATGCCACTTAAATTGCTCTCACCAAGATCAACAGGGATCTTCTCATTGCAACTCCACTGGCCTCTTTTTCATATTTATTCTCCTTTACTTCTCAGAACATTACGATACCACCAATTAGCTCCTTGTTCTAGAAAAGCTCTCCTACTTCTCTCCTGTGTCACTTAAGAATGATTTTTGGCAGCAAAGAACAGAAAACTTGTCTAATGGTGTTCTTGAAACATACGAACATTTATTTACTTAAAAAAGTCCAGAAGCAGTGGGCACTCCCAGGTTCATTCAGAAGCTTACCTCTGTCGTCAAGGACCCCTCTTTCCATCTGTCTCCTTTGCTGTCCTCAGCATGTTGACTGTCTTCATCTTTGTTTGCTGTCACATTTATGGTCACAAGATGGCTCTGGCAGCTCCAAGTCTGGTGTCTTCATTCCTTTGTCTCAGCAAAAAAGAGAAGCAGGAACAAAAGAATTTCTTCTGTGAAGGTCCTGTCGTTTTCATACAAAAAGAAAAATTTTCCTATGAGCCTCCCATTAGACTTCTTTTCCTATTTCATTGACCAGAACTGAGTCTATACCCACTCCTAGACTAGTCATTGGTGACGAGAAATGGAATTACCAGGATTGGTTTGGACCACTGTAATTTATTTCCTGATTTGGTGAGAGGAAGTTACCTTCTTTGAAATCAAAGGATCTTCCTTCTATTTGAACAAAACTGGGATTCTATGAATATGGGAGAAGTAACATAGGGAATGGCTTTTGGACAAGTGTGGCAGAGACTGGCCTAATTTTTACTAAGTCATGTCTCTTGGGCACATAGATAGTGTTAGCTCCTAATCACTGTAGCAGTATTCATGTTCCTGAGTTCCCACCAATGTGATGTGTGCAGAATAGATCTATGTGTTTGCTACCTGCAGGCCTGGCCTATAAGAACTTCCCACATGGGGCGCCTGGGCGGCTCAGTTGCTTAAGTGTCTGCCTTTGGCTCAGGTTATGATCTCAGGGTCCTGGGATCAAGCTCTGCAACAGGCTCTCTGCTCAGCGGGGAGTCTGCTTCTCCCTCTCCCTCTGTGTTCTCTCTCTCTCAAGTAAATAAATAAAAATCTTAAAAAAAAAAAAACTCCCCACACAAATAATCCATATTTTCTCTTCCCTTTGTTTTTTTTCTGGGCAGATACAAAGCATCCAGTGGAGAAAGCCAATGCTCCAAGGAATGGTGAACCTGCAAGAATCAAGATGAGTCTGGAACATCTGACATTCAGACAGGCTAAAAAAGACACAGGAGCTTGAAAAGGCCCCCATTGACTAAATCTGGAAAGTTTTAGCACCCAAATAATTAAGGACTGTAAAGAATTACAAATCATTGAAAAACATAGTAATCCATGAGTCTATATCATTATTAGATAACTAACTAATAAGAGATAAGGGAGGATTGGTACAAGTAAGAACCATCAATAGATGCTAAATCTAAGGGAACACGTTTAATGAAGAGCAGGATATTTGCAGGGTCTAAGATGTCTCTCCACAGATTGCTTATTACAAGGAAAAAAATAGTAAATATACTGTGGGGGAATCAGACACCTCAACAAGGTGACCAAAATTATTATCACCCAGTGAGGGACAGAGACATCGTGTTGACTTTGGGTTTGATATCCTGAGAAGGACACAATATCACTTATGCAGTATTCTAGCCAGGAATGGATAACCGGGATCTAATAATGAATAAATGTGAGACAAACATGAACAACAAATCAGAAATGAGGAACATTCTCTTGTCCAAACAAAGGGGATGGGCTGTACTCCTCAAAAATATCAAAGACAAAGAAAAGCTAAGGAACTGATGCAGATTAAAGGAGACTAAAGAGACATGCAATCTACGATCCTAAACTGGATCCTCTACTCGAAGGGGAAAAAGGGTAAGAATGACATTATTGGATTAATTGACAAAATTTGGAATATGGATGGTAAAGTATGGTATCAATGTTAAGCCTCCTGGAATTGATAACTGTATACGCTGTGTACGTAAAGGAATGTATGTAGGGATAAAGGGGCATGATGTATGAAATTTACTTTCAAATGGCCAGAAAAAAATGTGTATGTGTGTTACCTACTTGAGACTACAAGTGTTAGAGCAAAGGGGCAAAACATTAATCAACAAATTCAAGTAAAGGATATATAGGTGCTCTTTTTATTATCAACTTTTCTGTGTGTTCGGAATTATTTCCAAATATATAAAAGGTTTTCTGGACTCTAGATTTAAAAAATCAGAGGCTTCCCTCTTGTTTCAAAGGCTTTTTCCATGTTCTATCTCCTATCCTTTCCTTCAGACCTTTACTCTCATTTGGTTTTCCCAGTTTTACAACTGTTGGCTTCTACTTGAATTCTCTTTTCTTCCTAGCCCCTTGGATTCACTAATGTTCAGATAGTTGGATGAGTTTTTTGATTCAACTTCTCTCCTGACACAGCTTTTTGGTCAACTTCTCCCAGTTGGCCTTAAGCACTGCAGCTCCTGAGCAAACTTCTTGCCTGCAACATTGAATCTAGACTCTAGGCCCCAGAGGAATATCATACCCTAAGTGAGATTCAATGCTTCCAACTAGCAACAGCTCCCTTTCCCTCTCCAGCTGCACTGATTTTGTCTAGGAGGAAATAGTTCTATCTGCCCCCTTCTCTCCAGGGTCTCTCCTTGACCAAACCCTCATCATAGCTTTCTAATTAGGCTCCCTTTCTCTAGTCTTTACACCTTCCAGTCAGCCATCCCCCTCATTGCCACTGGCTCTCTCTGTAAAGCACAGATACCTTCATATTACCTGTTTGGTTAAACCTCTGAGTTCTTCGTTGTCTTTAAAATCGGACTCAACCTACTTTACTAATTCCATCTCTTGCCACTTCTCTGCTGAAGTGTCAGCTTTTTCAGAGCATGGACCGTGCTTTTTCTTTTTTGTTTAAATATCTCCTTTTCTGAAGTCTTCTCTGGCTCTATCCAAGTCTTATATATGTCGCCATGCATTTTTTTTCCCCCTCATTGACTGCAAGCTGAGGAAAGACCATGTCTTATTCATTTTGCATTTGACCCAGTATCTAGGAGACCACCTGGAGTAGAGGAGGCATACAGTGGTTGGATGGATGAATGAATATTAGAGAGGGGGAAATAGATTTTGAGGTCTCCATGTAGTGAGGGAGACTGAAGAAATGACCTAAGAACCATGAAAATAGATCAACAAGTATAAATAAGGTACAAGGAAGTAAATAGACATGATGATGTAGAATGAAATAATTAGAATAAAATGGGAGTCAATCAGAAAAGGCTTCCTCAATTTGGATTTTGAGATGTGTTTGAAGAGAGGAAAGGGACATAACTTGAGATAGTAGGAGCCTAGAAGCATGTCATGGAGTTTGGTTGAGCCAAGGCATGGTAAGTAATTAGTGTGTTTGAAGCCTGTCTACTCCAGAGCTCAAGTTCTGCCTTTTTCCTGGCTCCTCCCCAAGGGGGTATGCTTGCCCACTCTCTATATTTTGATGTTTCCCAGGTCAGCCCCAATGTAGGACTTTATGTTCTAAGTTCCTGTGAAAATAAGCAAACAAAACTGCCCTGTGTGATTGAACACTTGCTAACCTTGGTCCTCTAGGGAAATAAACTTCCCTTTTCCCAATAAAACAGAACTGCTCCCAGCGCTTTAAGCCAGAAAAGAAGCCCTAAGGTACTAACAGAGCATTACTGCTTCTTCACAAAAGTATTAGCATTTTGTGTGTGTGTGTGTGTGAGAAGATGGGGATCCAAAGAGGTCAAGAATGTATACTAAGTGAGATCTGAGAAATACACTGTAATAGCAGAATCTTGACTTAGCCACACCTGTCCCCCTCCTCAAAGAGTATATGCAAACACCCATGATGCTGGACAGTCACTTTGTAGGATTCAGATCATTGCTGCCTCCAGCACTTGCGGGATAGAAAAAATAAATAGATTATACTACTCTCTCTCTAAAAATGGTCCCCACTTTAGGAATAAGAACATTTTACACAGCGGAAGGTACATCTGAAATCCTACGAAAGAATCTCTTGACTCTGGGAGATGGCAACAGTTTTTCTTTTAGAATAACCTAGTTTTTTTTTTAAGATTTTGTTTATTTGACAGAGAGAGACAGAGCGAGAGAGGGAACACAAGCAGGAGGAGTGGGAGAGGGAGAAGCAGGCTTCCCGCCGAGCAGGGAGCCTGAATGGGGGCTCCACCCCAGGACCGCGGGACCATGACCTGAGCCAAAGTCAGACGCCTAACGACTGAGGCACCCAGGCGCTCCAGGATAATCTAGTTTTTACAGTGTCCATTTTCTCTGAATGCTGTGTGCCCAACGCACTCCGTTTCCTGAATACCCAGTCTTACTATCTCCTGGTAGAGGCAACAACATTATGGTAGCATTCACTCACTGCACGTTTTGAGGGACTGGGTCCTGAGCACAGCTGTTCCTTCTCACCTCCTAATGCAAACACAGGTTCCTATGGCCGGCAGCGGGAGAGTCTCCTAAGGGGCTCCTGATGTACGTGGAGGCTTCCAGATCCCGTACACGGTTGCCACTCTGCCAGAAAGTCTCTAGATGGCAACGAAACGTTAAAGCCTAAACCGAAGTAATTCCTCACCAGCAGGGGGGCTTCCC
Source organism: Zalophus californianus (assembly GCF_009762305.2). Taxonomy (NCBI): domain Eukaryota; kingdom Metazoa; phylum Chordata; class Mammalia; order Carnivora; family Otariidae; genus Zalophus; species Zalophus californianus. The sequence goes on from NC_045598.1 coordinate 95,975,519, forward strand.
GGGTAGGCACTGCCCAATCTCTGGGGGTATCACACTAGAATGTGGTGATGTCACACTGACTGGGATGACATTTTCCAGCTGGGCCCCCCTACCACCACCAAGCACCTTTAAATCGCCGCGGAGTCTGTCGCCCGGAGGGGGCGGGGAATCCGGCCCCCGCACTCGATCCACGCTGGCTCCCCACGGAGGCCCCCCCACTCCCACTCCCATCTGTACTATGCTGTCGTCCTAATCCGCCGGCTCCTCGACACTTCCGCCTCAGTAGGTGTCATGGCGCGGGGCTGGTGAATGGTTCCCGCGGGGCGGGGCCGCCGGATGGGGGCGGCCGCTCTGCGCTCGGCTCGTCGGGTCTGGCGACAACGGCGGCTGCGGAGCGAGGGGCCCGGCGGTGGCCCCGGACGGCAGCGGGAGGCCGAGGCGGGAGCGCGCGGGGCTGAGGCGGCGGCGGCGGCGGCGGCCAGGGGCCGGGCGGCGGAGCGGGCGGGAGGCTGAGGGGGCTCCCCCAGCGGGACGGGCGCGGGGACGGCTCCGGGGGGCGGGGGCCGGGGCCCGGGCCGGCTCGCGCGGGGGGTATGATGACCCGGCGACGGGGCCCTGGATCTCGTCTCCTCCGCCGCCTCCTCACGGCAGCCCCAGCTCGCGGCTGAGAACCAAACCCACCGGCGGTGAGTTGGGCCGAGCGGGAAGGGGCCTCGGCGGGGAGCGAGCTCCCATCCGCTTCCCGAGGCGGGGCCGGGCGGGCCGCGGGCTCTCCGGGGCGCCTGGCCTGCGGGGGGCGCCTCCCTGGGCGCGCCCCCACCCGGGACCCGGCGCCCAGTCCTGCGGCCCGGCAACTCGCGGCCGCGGAGGAGCTTGCGTTCCCGGGAAAGCGGGGCGGCTCCGGGCTTGTTTTCGGGGCAACTCCCCCTGCCTCCTGCCACTTCTCTTCGGGGCGTGTTGTTGTCCTCAGATGACAGGGGGCCGCCTTGCGCCTCCTCACCCGGCCGGTTTTTCCCGGCCGTGGTGGCAGGTTCCCAGCGTGTGGCTTGTGCGTGTGTATTTCACAGCTCTGCTTATCACCATGGTTTTGGGTTATTTGTGCTCTTTGCGACCAGGAAGCGGTGTCTGGAAAGGACGGCGGTGGTGGGGTGGGTGTGGAAGCTTTTCTATCCTCTCCGCTTCTGTTCTTTAATCGTTAGGTTTGTAATTTGTAATGATGGTGGAGACTGCGTGGGACCAGCCCACCTAATGTGTGTCAGTGCAAGGCGGATTTAGAGGTCTGGCTCAGAGGGAAACTTTTGCTGTCTGTCGCCAATTTCCCAAAGCTTTCGTTTAAAGAAAAAAGAGAGAGAAAAGGTGGGGAAACAACCAAAAAAAACTCTTGGGTAAGGCCCGCGCCGTTCACAGGTCTGTGGGAAAGAGGCCCTTTTTGTGTTTAGCAACCAAGACTTGGGGCTCGGTCTCCAGGAGCGCTGGTCTAACCTCCAGTTTGTTGTGGTGACAAATCGTGAGCGTTGGCCTTGTGTTTATGTTGGACGAGTTTTCTTTCCTGTTTAGGTGGGGGAAGGGAGGAGGGGCTCGAGAAGGGGAAAAAACAATCCTGAGCCTCAGTATGTCTTTCCTCCTCTTAAAGCACTCACTCAGTTGTAGATAGACTTCGTTTTGAAGCAGCCCTGGGTGCTTTTTCTTAGTGACACTTTGGGAATTTTCAGTAATTGCATCAAAATAGTCATTTCAACTGTAGACTCTTCTGTCCAGTCTATCCTTTATCTTATTTGTTCCCTAGTAACTGATGAAAACAGCAGCCTGGCTTCCTGCTCTTGATGAAGTGGGGTTAAATTAAGTGGCTGATGCCCTCAGCAAAACCTACAATTTTGCTCTTGTTTGTGTAAAGCTATTTTTTGATTCCTGGTCTGTAGTGTGTGTGTTTTAAAGATCGTAGAGAATTCAAATCATGACAAGCTTTTACTTATATAGGTCTAAAGCTTTCTGTAAAACATTTACAAATCTAACAAGTCCTATTACCTAATAGTTATTCAGGTGGTGATTTTGGATCTTTACGTGTAATTACCTCAGAGTTCTGTGTTACAGTACTGGTATGATGAAGTATATCATTGACTTTAAGATACTGTTCCTTGCTAGGAGGATATTTTAGTAAAGTAACTTGTGGTTGGAACTGGAGGCAGCCAAGCCAGTAAAGCATCTGATGAGTAAAATGGTGAGTGAGATCTTGTAAATATGTATACTGGCCCTAGTTGGTAAGTAGGACTTTGCTAGTGATACTCATAAATAGTTTATGCTATTTTTGGATTTTGTAGTTTTAGGGATTGTAGAGTAAGTTGATTGGTAACTTGAGATTTTAAACCAAACCAGAACTCCCTCCTAAAAGAAACAAAGATAATCTCAAAATTCACAATTCTCTGGAAAATAGAATTTCTTCATTTTGTGGTTTTGTTTTCATAAGCACAGCTCAGTCAGTGGTTGTGTTGGGAGAAATCAGTGAGCCAAACCTGCCTTGTAAACTTCTTACACTTGGAACTTGCACAACTTGTTGTTAGTTATATATTGTAACTGGTCCTTTTGTAATTTTAAGTAATTTTGCAAACATGAACTTCCTGATCTGCCCTTTTATGTTCATTTTCATCTGTATAAAGCAATACATATTTTTTTAGCTTTTTTTTTTCAAGTTACAGTTATTAATTTCTCCCCAGTTTCTTCCCTTAGGTTTTGTGCCATTCTGAGCACAAGCCATCAAAATAATTTTTCCTTCAAGTACCACTTCAACAATCACTGATTTGCTTTTTGGTGCCTTTTTTATTCCTAATTTCCCAGCTCCCTAAATGACTTAGTATTTTTGTAGAGCATAATTTGGCTCTGTAAAAAAACTTACATCCTGTTTTTGTTTCTTTGTTTCTTTCTTTTTTGTGTGTGTGTTACATCACCTAAGCAACATTCTATCTTTGAAGATAGGGAAACTTGGTATATTTCCTTTGGATTTTTTAAGGGCACCTGGTAGGTATAGTGCTTTCCCAGAGTGCTTAATGAAAAAGAATCAGAAGACCTGAATTCTTTGCCAGCATTGCTACTCATTAGCTCTATGTAAAACTTGTTTGCCTTTCTTGGGTCTCCTTTTTCTCATCTTGGAATTAGGGGGTTTTGGAAAGAGTCTCATAAGGTCCGGTTTAGCTGTAAGAATCCCTGTACTTTTTTGCCAGTGTCTTCTGCTTCAGTCAACTCCATCTCCTTACTTGAAACAGTTTTTCATTTTTCCACATTCCCTGGCATACTGGCAAAAGTTATCTCATTCATCTGAAAGAAGTTATTCTGCCTTCCATCTGCCAAAGTGTTGTTACCTTATTTAAGTCCTAGTTTCCTTAGGCCTTTGCTGACTGATCTAAACAGGGTCATCTCACGTTTATGTTCCATATTGATGTATGCTTTGTTAATTTGATGTTTTCCTTATGCTTGAAACTTTTCGAGGTACAGCTTTCTTCATTTTAAATTTTATAGGCCTTGTAAACTGTTCATGCACATACCAAGATCGTACCTTTTTTTTTTCTTTCAAAGATTTTATTTATTTATTTGACAGAGGGAGGAGAGAGACAGCGAGAGAGGGAACACAAGCAGGGGAAGTGGGAGAGGGAGAAGAAGCAGGCTTCCCGCGAAGCAGGAGCCCGACGCGGAGCTGGATCCCAGGACGCCGGGATCATGACCTGAGCTGAAGGCAGACGCTTAAAGGCTGAGCCACCCAGGCACTCCCCAAGATTGTACCTTTTTACCAAAGATAAAAAAAACCTACTTTTTTTGTTCTGTTGCTATAGAGTCATCATTCCAAATAAATAGCAGGGTGATTGAAATTTAGGAAAAGATATCCTGCCTAGAAGGAAAGCACCCATCAGCTAGTTTACCAAAATATTACAAAATATTGATTATATGACTGTAAATTACATAGAATTGTAGGGTTACTCTTTCATCAGCTAACACCACTTATTCCACGCCCTCTCTTTGCATACTGGTTGGGCAATTGGCTTGGTTCCTTATGAAGGAAAGTGTTACAGGAAAGGGGTGGGGAACTTCCATTCAAATGGTGTCCTTAGGGTTTCACGCTTATTTTTTCCTTCTGTATCACTGCACTTAGAAAACTAATTTAGGTATTCTCTTGTAGACAAGAGACTATAATTTCTATTTCACTTGAATATTTCTCTAATTTAGTCAGTATGACACCTGAGATCCCTTTATGTTTATGTATGGAGAAGTAATGATCTCTTTCTAGTCAACAAACATTTGACACATACCATATGTGATAGATGCTGGTGATACCAAAAAAAAAAAAAAAGATACCTACTCTGGTACTGAGAATTGCCCTCGCAGAACTGACAATTTAAGAAAAGTCAACTTTTTTTTTTTGAGAGAGGGAGGGAGGAGGGGGAGGGGCAGAGAGAGAGAATCTTAAGCAGACTTCACACCCAGCGTGGAACCTGTTACAGGCCTCAGTCTCACAACCTTGAGATCACGACCAGAGCCCAGATCAAGAGTCAGACGCTTAACTGACTGAGGTACCCAGGTGTCCTGAGAAGTCAACTTTTAAATAGTCATGCTTAGAATAACATTTAGGGTGGCCTCATGAGTTAATATGCGATCTGGCCCTTGTCTGCCACTTTGGGCCCTGTTTCTATTATTTTCTCTCCTGTTCTATTCAAATAGGCCAAGAATATGCCTTGGCACTAACTGTTGTCATTCCCTGGAATGGCTCCTTCTTGTCAGTTATATCTTAGCTTAAGTGCTACCACCTGACAAGGTCTTCCCTGACCACCAAATTTAGAGTACCTCTGCCCTTCCCACCGTCTCTGTCACATCGTTGTGTTTTGTTTTCATCATAGCATTATCACTAGCTACTGTCTTCTTGGGTGTGTGTGTGTGTGTTTGTCTTCCCAGAAGAAAGTTAAATTCCGGGAGACAAGGGATCTTGTCCTTCTGGAACACCACTGTTATCCCTAGTTTCTAGAACAGTGCTGGGCACATAGACTAGGTACTCAATATATGTTTGTTAAATGAGTAAATGACATAAATAAGTACAAGTGTGATACGTACTAAGAAGTGGTAGAGGATGCTGTGGGAGCCTTTACCAGGAAACCTAAGCTAGTACAAAGTGATCTGGGCAAGGCTTTCTGAGTGTATTTGTCAGCATAAGCCTGACTAAAACATACATAGTCTAGGAAATTAGTTTTTCTTTCGTGTAACAGCCTGAAGTAAATGTTCCAGGTTGAAGTGAGCATTCTTGGTGGGCAGATGGCTCTGCTCTTACAGAATCATTCAGAGACAGTTCTTTCCATCTTACTGCTCTGTCATCCCTTGAGCATTGTTTCATGGTGGAAGCTGGGTCTCCATGGGTTTCTGCTGGTGGAGATGGAAAGGAACACAAAAAGCTAACCCACACATCACTCTGTCTGTTGGTGAGAGGGGCTGGTGAACATAGCCATGTGCCTGAGGTGAAGGAGAGAGTAGATTTTGATCCAAACCAACAGCCTATACCACACTGAGAAAAGTGAGGTTTAAATGGAGACTGACAGGATAAGTAGAAGTTAGAAAAAGAGAAGCCTGGGAGGGGACAGTGAAGTTCAGAGAGGGAGGGACTGTTCTGTGTGAGGGAACTAGGATGGGAGAAATAAGGCCTACTGTAGGAACCCAGAGAAATTTAGTGCTACCGGAAATTGAGAGATTTCGGACTTTATCTCAAGGTTTTAAGCAGGAAACAGATAAGCATTTTTTAAAAGCTTCAGTTGTCAGATAAAGCATGAGTTGGGAGAAGGGAGTTTGAAAAGGGGGCTTGAGAGTACCATTTGAGGGAAAGCAAGTTAGGCTGTTGAAATAGTCCAGGACTGGGCGCCTGGGTGGCTCAGTTGGTTGGGCGACTGCCTTCGGCTCAGGTCATGATCCTGGAGTCCCTGGATCGAGTCCCGCATCGGGCTCCCTGCTCAGTGAGGAGCCTGCTTCTCCCTCTAACCCTACCCCCCTCATGTACTCTCTCTCTCTCTCTCTCTCATTCTCGCTCTCTCAAATAAATAAATCTTAAAAAAGAGATTGTTAAAAAAAAAAAAAAGAAATAGTCCAGGATTGTTAGCAGGGGTGGAGAAAAATGGGTGGAGTGGAGAGATAGATGGTGTTGTGGTGAAGGAGTTTTCTTCCCAAAACTACTCCTTGCTTTATTTTTATAGAATGTGTTTTCTTATTTACCTACTTTAATGATGTGAATATTTTTTATATATCAGTGTGCTGGAGAGAAGATGTATATCTGTGTACACATCAGCTGAGGACAAGTGCCAGAGGAAGCAATCAATATACAGTACTGATTTTAGGTTATTTGGTCACCAATTGTTAAATTGTATCAAAGAGGCAAAGATGATGCTAAGCGAAAGCAGTAGGAATTTATTATTGATGTGGAAGGTGGAAGCTACCTGAAGAGTAAGGGCAAAACACTGACAGATGATTACCTTGGTTGTCATAACCAACTGTTCCATTCATAGTTATAATATTTGAATCATTTGTAGTAATATTACCTACCTATAGTGCCCATAATGTGGGGCACTCTGTAAATGTTTGATAGATGTGACCACGGCAGGGAGTGGGGGGAAGCCTTTAATTTGATTGTTTTTGAAAGCCTTAGGTTTTAGCAAGACTCAGTTTTCTTTAGCAATATGTGCAAGTACTAGTAACCTTTTGCCTGTTAGTCCTAGTTCCCGATTAATGCAGTGGCCAAATTTGTCAGTATGTTTAGATAGTTAAATCCTTGGAAAGTCAGGTTTGAAATGAAAAGACTAGTTTATTACTAGAGTCAAGAGGTACAACATTTTCAGGAAGTCAGAAGTAACTTTTAATTTATTGGGAGCTGCTCTCCTGCTCTTTGAGAATATTTTTAACAGAGTCTGATACATAGTAAATTTTCCACAGATGTTAATTCTGTTCCATATTTTTGTTTGGGAGGCCTCACCCTAGAAAGAAAATTGCTTCCCCACTTTGCAGAGGCAGGTTTTATGGAACATAGTATCTTTATCTTATGTCTAGAAATGGCTGCTTTTAGCTGAATTTCAGGGTGTCGTGTAGATAAGAGTGTTGATTTTTCTTTTTTAAAAATTTTATTTATTATTAGAGAACGCGAGCAGCGGGGAGGGGCAAATGGAGAGGGAGAAGCAGACTGCGCACTGAGCAGGGAGCCTGACATGGGGCTCAATCCTAGGACCTTGAGATCATGACCTGGGGGCAGATGCTTAACCAAATGAGCCACCCAGGTGCCCCAAGAGTGTTGATTTTTCCAGGCAGTTTTGATTTTGTATTTTCTTCTCACCTTGTGCTGGTTGAGGTCAGGATGAGTCTCAGCCATACTGGCATGAAACTGATTTAAGTACCACACACCCTTACTGTGGGGAAGGCCAGTGAAATTCTGGGTTTTTCTTTCCCTGTGGGTGGACTTAAAATTTGTCTTACTGAATAAGAATTGCATTCGTTTATGTACTTAAACTTAGAGAAAAATTCCTAGAACTTGTGCATTTTGCAGTGCTCACTGTGAAGATTTGATGGGGTGAAAAGTTGTCCATAACGTTACTCTGGTAAATGCAATATTTTAATGGGTGTCTAGTTATGAACATACTTTTAAAAATTTGATATTATACTTCATGAATTCTTTTCAGTATTATTACTTTAAGCTTTCACATTCTTAGATATAGCTACAAACTGCAAATTTTGCATTCAATTCTTTTATCAAATACTTTTAGGCACATAAAGGTTGTGCTCCTGTTTCTTGATAGATTGTTAAAATTAGTAGCTGAACAGATATGCAATGGAAAACAAATTTCAAAAATTTGCTTCCTTTCATTGTTCAAAAATTGGCTCAGTTTTATGATAGATGAGAAGTATTTTTGCATATATTTTAATAGGTAAATTTTGTAAAGGTACTACGTGGTTTCACATTTTTATTTTTAATTTGTTACTATGTCAGTGATATAGGCAGAACAAGAGGACTTGTAAATTTGTAGCCTTGGACTTAAATTGCACTGACTTTAGCTTTTAATTTACACTTTTTTCTCTTCAGGGTTCACATAAATTATGGAAACTCTTGTTTAAAGTAAATCCAGACCACATCTTAGAAATTGAAGGCTGGGGATTTGTTCTTCGTTCCAGCTGTCTAGTCCAGTGCAGATGGTTTTTAGTTGCATTCAGGCCCAAAGAAATGTACACATTGCTTTTTTATGTTCTGTAACATCCTTTGTCACACTTCCTTCCTTTCCTGTTGTGTGTGTTTATTCTCTTATGACTAATAAAATTATACTATGTGTAGTATAGGAGACTCCCCCTACGTCTCAGAGACTGCACAGGTAAAAGGAGGGACATTTGAAAATCCTGCAGTTTGAGTGGTAGGGAGTAGATATGAGCTTGGTAGGCAGGGGTCAAAAACATCCAACAAATACTGCGTGTCTGAATATTGCCAGAGTCTCTGTGGTAGTTCCTGGTGATAAGCAAAGAACAAGACAGATATGGTGCCTATCATGGAACTTACACTGTAGCTGGAAATGTGAGTAACATTAAATAAATAATTTCGAGTTGTAAGGGAGGAACGAAATGCTATGGGAGTGCGGGGTGGGGGGTGGTTGGTGGTAGTTGTGGGGAGTGTGTGTGTGTGTGTGTGTGTGTGTGTGTGTGTGTGTGTGTGTGAATGGTTTTCCCAGAAGAAAATCTTCAACACATCAGAGGGCCTTCCAAGAACTGAAAAGGGCAGTATGGCTGGAATGGAGGAATCAAGGTGGGGAGATTTTGGAAGACAACAACCAGATTTTTGGAGAGCTTTTTAAGGCAGATTGAGGATTTTGGATTTTATCCACAAAGCAATGGAAAACCCTGGAGGCGGGGGGGGGGGGGGGGGGGGGGGGGGGGGAAGGTGGTTAAGAAAGAAAGAGCAGTCATCTGATTTGCATAGTTTAAAAACAAAGATCCCCAGAGTGCATTCAAGATTAGTTGGAGGCTACTGGCTCTTTGAACTAGATTGGTCCCAATGGCTGATTTTGAAATATACTTAGGAGGTAGAATCGGTAAGATTTGGTTATAGATTAGAGGTGGAGTAGTAAGGGAGGAGGAGAAGTCAGGGTAATAATGCTAAATGAATTCCAGGCACTGAGCACTTTACATATATTAAATAATTTAATTCTCAGAATAACCCCATGAGGTAGGTATTATTATCACCAGTTTATAGATGAGGAAACTGAGACTCACTGCCTCTTTGGGTTTTGGCTTGAGATGTTGGGTATATATGGTGGTGTCATAATTGAGATGGAAGACTAGGGGTGGGGTGGAGGCTCATAAGTTTAATTTTGGACGTGTTAAATTTGAGATGTCAGCAAGGTATCCAAATTGCAGTGTGGAGTTGTTATTTGGAAATAGGAATTTGGAGTTCAGGAGAGAGAAGTCTGGGATAGAAATAAAGATTTGAGAATCTTTTGCAGATGACTAATCCTGGGAAGGTAGTTATTGGGAAGGGGGAAAGTATGGATAAGAGAAGATGAATTAATATAGAGCCCCCAGGCATTTGAGGGTTATGTGGTTGAGAAGGGAGAAGATAAATAGGAAATGGCTTGTATGCTACTTCAGTTGTTTGAACTTTTTTCTGAAAATATTAGCTTTGGGAGTCTTGGGGTTTATTGAGCTTGAGGTGTTTATGGGATATTCCAGGACAGAAAGCTGGGCTGTTCTACCCCCTTTCTCCATATTTTTCTAAGAGTAACTTCCTGTAGTTCTTCAGAAGATCCTCTCAATAGGCTCTCATCATCTTGATTACTTTCTTCTGGTCATTTTATCAGTGGTCCTCTTTACAATGTAGTGGACAGAGCTAGACACTATTAAAATAGTTAACTGAGCAGAGTAGATAGCCTTCACTTTGTCCAGCACATTCTGGACACTATTTCTATGAACGTAGTTTAAGATTGAATTAGCTTTTGGTGGTGGTGGTGGGGGGGAGCATTATTACATAATGTTTCTCTTACCAGCTGAAAGTGTTTCTCAAATACACGTGCTCCTGCTAAACCTTGTATTTCTTATCCTTGTGCTTTGTGCTAGTTATACTTTGGACTGTGTAGGATTCTATATTTGTGTTAAATTTCATCTGCTTGATTTGTCTTGTAGTTTCTACCCTAGTGTGGTCTTTTTGGACCTGTTACTTAGCAATATATTGAGTATCCTGCCCAAATGATTCCTCTGTAAATTTTATAAGTGTGCCATCTATGTCTAAATTTAAATAATTGATCAAAAAGCTCATCAGGGCGGGAGTGAACACAGAGCTGTGGAATGAGCTCTGGGGCCAAAGAGCCTGGGTTTGAATTCCAGTGCTGCTACTTAATAGCTGTGCTATTTTGGGCAAGTTACTTTAACCACTCTGTATCTTAGTTTCCTCATCTGTAAAGTGGAAATAATGATAGTATCTTTTCCAAAGAGTTATGGTGACAAATTTTAAATGAGTAATGCATGTGAAGTGCATAGACGACTACTTGACACATAGTAAGTGATCAATTATCTAAGCTATTATTACTATTATGGTTATTATTTTATTAACTGTCATAGACGTTCATGCTCTTTTAACAATATTACCTACTGTTGCTGAGTCTCAAAGAGTGATTAAGGGTGTGTGATTAGACCAAAAAGTTGATCCTTCTGTAGTAGGAAACGTGTTTTGGAAAATGTATAAAATAAAACCCCAGCCAGATAGGTATATTTTACTTGCGGTTTTTCTAAACTAAAAGTTCTCTGATTTGTTAGTCGAGGGGTTGTGTAAAATTGAGGGTCTAATTCTTCCTCTCTCTCGATGTAGGTATGGCATCACAGCTGCAGGTGTTTTCCCCCCCATCAGTGTCGTCGAGTGCCTTCTGCAGTGCAAAGAAACTGAAAATAGAGCCCTCTGGCTGGGATGTTTCTGGACAGAGCAGCAACGACAAATACTATACCCACAGCAAAACCCTCCCAGCCACACAAGGGCAAGCCAACTCCTCTCACCAGGTAGCAAATTTCAACATCCCTGCTTACGACCAGGGCCTCCTCCTCCCAGCTCCTGCAGTGGAGCATATTGTTGTAACAGCTGCTGATAGCTCGGCCAGTGCTGCCCCATCAACCTTCCAAAGCAGCCAGACCCTGACTCACAGAAACAACGTTTCTTTGCTTGAGCCCTACCAAAAATGTGGATTGAAAAGAAAAAGTGAGGAAGTTGACAGCAACGGTAGCGTGCAAATCATAGAAGAACATCCCCCTCTCATGCTGCAAAACAGGACTGTGGTGGGTGCTGCTGCCACAACCACCACTGTGACCACAAAGAGTAGCAGTTCCAGCGGAGAAGGGGATTACCAGCTGGTCCAGCATGAGATCCTTTGCTCTATGACCAATAGCTATGAAGTGTTGGAGTTCCTAGGCCGGGGAACGTTTGGACAGGTGGCTAAGTGCTGGAAGCGGAGCACTAAGGAAATCGTGGCTATTAAAATCTTGAAGAACCACCCCTCCTATGCCAGACAGGGACAGATTGAAGTGAGCATCCTTTCTCGCCTAAGCAGTGAAAATGCTGATGAGTATAATTTTGTCCGTTCTTATGAGTGCTTTCAGCATAAGAATCACACCTGCCTTGTGTTTGAGATGCTGGAGCAGAACTTGTATGATTTTCTAAAGCAGAACAAGTTTAGCCCACTGCCACTCAAGTACATCAGACCAATCTTGCAGCAGGTGGCCACAGCCCTGATGAAGCTCAAGAGCCTTGGTCTGATTCACGCTGACCTTAAGCCTGAAAACATAATGCTGGTCGATCCAGTGCGCCAACCCTACCGAGTGAAGGTCATTGACTTTGGTTCTGCTAGTCACGTTTCCAAAGCTGTGTGCTCAACCTACTTACAGTCACGTTACTACAGGCAAGTGACAAATGCTAAAAAGCATATCTTAGACTAGAGATCTGTCTTTATATTTAACATATATTACATAGAGCTACATACGGAAAAACAATGAATTTATTTACAGATTCCAAGGTAGAATAGGATAATACGTTTTACTTTATTCCTTGTCTGGCATTCCTATATGTAACATTATTTTATTTCTGAAGTTTTTATTTAACACTAGAAAAATTAATGCAGTTCGATTCTGAAGCTTGTTCCTAGTTGAATTATACTAGCATCTGGTTCCTTCTTTAGTACCATTATGCCTAATTTTCCATTTTAAAGAGTCTTTACAAATATAAAGATGTTTACTTATTTGTAATGAATTTGGGCATATGCTGCTACTTTTTCCAAGTTCCTTTCTTGGCAGGTAAAATGCTTTGGGAATAATTCCAGGTTTAACTCTAGCAACATTTCATTCTTTGACGTTTTCTTTCTTTTGTAATAGAATTAGATTTGATGATTGCTAAGAGCTCTTCCTGTTTTAACATCTCCATAATAGTTCTAACTTATTCAGTTATGACCTTATTTGGTTATCCTAGAATGTCCTTGACCCAAGTGCCTTATATTTTAGTGATTTATATTTCCAGATTGATACTTCTAACAAAGCTACATTTTTAATATATAATTACTGGGATAGTTCTTAAATGCTGGTATATTACAATGTTGTCTGCTATAACCAAGGAGATTTACTGAGAGAAAAGGGGCAAGTCTTCTTAAATGAGCTTTTATTGTTCAATACCTCATTTATTTACTTGTCTAGTTACTAATTTTAAGGAATCTGATACTTAATTTTAATGATCATTAAATACAAATTGTCCACTCACCCAATCAAGAAGTGAAACAATAAACAAAAAAAATAGGTAATCCACAGTACGTGTTTATCAGGAGATATGTCTAATCTGTCAAAAGCCTCTCTTAAATTTTGAGTAAATAGAAAGTTTGAGCTTAGAATTTTATATTATGTGTGAAAATAATAGAAGGATATTTTAACCTGTACAAGGCTCACATAATATGCCATCTACGTATTTTTTCTAATTGTGTAAAATCTGCCTAACATGAAGTTTACCATTTTAACCATTTTTAAATGTACCATTCAGTGTCATTAAGTACATTCACAGTGTTGTATAACCATCGCCACTGTTTCTAAATTTTTTTCATCACCCAAAACAGAAGCTCTGTAACCATTAAGCAATAACTCTACCTTTCCCCCTACCCCTGGTAACTTCTGTTTGACTTTGTGTTGCTATGAATTTGCCTATTCTAGATACTGCGCCTAAGTGGAATTATGCAATATTTGTCCCTTTGTGTCTGGCTTATTTCACTTAGCATAATGTTTTCAAGATTAATCCATAGTGTAAAATGTATCAGAATTTCATTCCTTTTCATGACTAAATAATATTCCAGTGCATGTATGTGCTACATTTTGTTTATCCGTTCCCTTGGGTTTCCACGTTTTTGGCTATTATGAATAATGCTGCAAAGAACATTAGTGTTCAAGAGTTTAAGTCCCTGTTTTCAGTTCTTTTGGGTATATAGCTAAAAGTGGAATTGCTGGATCATATGGTAATTCTATGTTTAACTTTTTGAGGAACCACCAAATTGTTTTCCACTAGCAGTGCACGAGGATTCCAGTTTCTCCACCTTCTCATCAACACTTGTTTTTGTTTTTTTGAGGTTGGGGGGACAATAGCCATCCTTCTGTGTGTGAAATGGTATTCATGGGGTTTTATTTGCATTTTGCTAATGATTAGTGATGTTGAACATCTTTTCATTTGTTAGACATCTGTGTATCTTTGGAGAAATGTCTGTTCAAATCTTTTGTCCATTTTTGAATTGGATTGTTTTTTTTGTGGAGTTGTAAGAGTTCTTTATATATTCTAGGTATTAATCCCTCTGCAGATAGATGATTTGCAAATATATCTTTAATTCCATGGGGTTGCCTTTTCACTTTGTCAATGGTATTTGCACAAAAGTTTTGAATTTTAATGAAGTTCAATGTTTTTTTTTGTTGCTTTTGCTTTTGGTGTTAACATGTAAGAAATCATTGTCAAACCAATGTCATGAAACTTTTTCTGCTTTGCTTTCTTATAAGAGTTCTATAGTTTTTAGCTCTTATTTAAAAGAACATAAGAAATATAGACAAAGATAGTTCTTGTATTTGGATCTTTGGTCTATTTTTAAGTTAATTTTTATATATGGTGTAAGGTAGCAGTCCAGTTTCATTCATTTGCCTGTGGATATTGTTTTCCTAGAACCATTTGCTTAAAAGACTATCTTTTCTCTGTTGAAAGGTCTTGACATTGTCATAATTCATTGACCACAAATACAAGGGTTTATTTCTTGGCTCTCTCTTCTATTCCATTGGTCTATATGTCTGTCTTTATGCCAGTACCACACTGTCTTGATTACTTGTAGCTTGGTAGTAAGTTTTAAAATCAAGAAGTGTAAGATTCTAGCTTTATTCTCTTTCAAGATTGTTTTGGCTATTTAGAGTCCCTTGAGATTCTGTATGAATTTTAGGATTGATTTTTTATTTCTGTAAAAAACATTGGTTTTTGAAGAGATTGCACTCAATCTGTAAATCATTTTAGGTAGTAATGACATCTTCTCAACAGTACGTCTTCCAATCCACTCTTCTCTATTTTTATCTTTTCCTTTTATAGTTTTGTGAAATTCTGATTATTTCTTACTTGAGTGAGATGGAGTAAAGAGATTCCTATAGCCTTGGTTTCTCATTTCATGCTGCTCTAGGCAGTTTGGCTAATTTTGAGAATCTTACCTCCATTTAGTTATTCACAACTTGGAAGATTTAGGTTCCAATTAGTTTTTCTTTTAGTATTCTCCTTTGAGCAATCCCACCACCACCCACTCAGGTATATATACAGAAACACTCTACAGGTGCACTTAAGAGCTCAGTTCTGCATCTCGTTTGGAGCATTGGGGAGGTAGGAGGGAGGGCACTGCTGAGGGGTGTGGAGGCTGATCAGCTCTTGCTTCTTGATCTCTTCTCTAGTCAGTGCCTGCAGGTGTTCTTTAACTATTTGCCTTGTGGTAACGGAAGCAATGTTAAGATTGAAAAAGCGATAGAAATAACAATTATTTTGTGAAATAATTTTGATGGAATTTTCTCTTAAAGGGTAAAGGAGATTTGGGGGGTAAATAGTTCTGGCTGCTTAGCTATCTCTAATAAGTAATTCATTTGAATAATTTTCAGTGTTAGGTTGCTGATCTTTGCCCCTTTCCCTTTCCCTATCCTTTTGATGTATTTTTTTTAAGTTTTTTTTTTTTTAATTTATTTGAGAGAGAGAGAGCATGAGTAGCGGGGAGAGAGAGAAGCAGACTCCCTGCTGAGCAGGAAGCCCAGCGTGGGGCTTGATCCCAGGACGAAGGCAGATGCTTAACTGACTGAGCCACCCAGGTGCCCCTTGATTCATTTTTTTTTTTTTTAAGATTTTATTTATTTGAGAGAGAGGGAGAGCACATAGGGAGAGTGAGAGGGAGAAGCAAACTCCCTGCTCAGCAGAGAGCCCGGCATGGGGCTTGATCCCAGGACACTGAGATCATGACCTAAACCAAAGGCAGATGCTTAACTGACTGAGCTACCCAGGCACCCTATCCTTTTGATTTAATTTAAGATGTCATTTGAGTAATTCAATTATGTTTTGTTTTTATAGGAAATAAGATTTTCAGATTTTTAAGTCCATTGGTAATTACTCTTCAACAAATCATCCTGCAAATCCATTGCATTTAAGTCATCCTGCAAATCCATTGCATTTAGTTCTTGACTAGAGGAGTAATTGTGAATGGAGCTCAGTTTACCCCTTAAAAACAGGAGTTCTTCCTGCGTATCACTGAGTAATTACTATGCATACTGAAGTTCAACGTCCAGGGCTTGACTACATTTAGGATTTTTTTTTCATTTAGGATTTAACATGAGTATTCTCTTGTGTCACAGTAATACTTGATAATGAACCTCAGGCCAATGGAATAGCAGCTCAGGCATTCCTTCTTTACCATTAGTTTTATCCACAGTGGTCCTCTTTGTGTTGCTTTTAGAGTCTGTTAAATCCTCACCCTGGTGTCTTTCAGAAAACATCTGTGAAAGCCAGACTTCCCCTTACCTTCCTTTTTAGTTTACATTGCTTCATCCTCTTGATAACATGCCAAAATATTATCAGTTGACATAAATTTTTGCCACCATACTGTCTCTGTTGGCTATGGGCATGGCTAAATGCCTTAGGCAGTGGAAA
The DNA here is from genome assembly GCF_009762305.2 of Zalophus californianus. Lineage (NCBI taxonomy): Eukaryota > Metazoa > Chordata > Mammalia > Carnivora > Otariidae > Zalophus > Zalophus californianus. Next base: position 95,991,699 of record NC_045598.1, read on the forward strand.
AAATATACTTTATTTCCTGGCCACCATAAATGTAGATGTAGACTACTTCCAAAGAAGTTGCTGTCTTTGGGGTTTGAGTTTAGGCACAAGGGTTTGCCATGCTTACAAGCTCAGTGCTTTTCCATTCTGAACAAACTAGCTGGCTTTATTAAAGTTAAGAACACTATATTTGTTATGTATGAAAGGACAAGGGCTAGAGAAGGAAAGCATATTTTCAGTTTATCCTAGACAAATAAACATACTATAGTTTCACCTAAGCCACAGATGCAGGAAGTTAGGCTTTATGTAACATCTCTGATCTGGTAAGTTTGATGCCTCTGAGATGGACAGGAAGAAAGAAGAGTGTTCATGACATTGAGCAGAGATTAATTTGTGCTGTTAAGTGATTCTAACTGCAGCTTGTTCCACGTTCTAATGAAATAATGCTTTATGACATTGGAGGAATTGTTTAGTTTAAAGAGATTTGAAGTTGGAAAATCAAAAGGCAAGGATAGCTATTTCTGCTACCTGGTTGTAGTCATTAGAGCCTGTTTAGTATTTGTTCATTAAGGATGGGATGTATTTTCAAAGAGGGGACCCACTATGTCCAAAGTACAATTAATGCCATTTTCCTACAAAAGTGAATACTGCCAGTTTGTTTTTCCCCCTCTTCCCTGTGCTTCTGTAGGTCATCTTTTTTAGATGTCCAGTTAGAATGTCAAAGCTGGAAAGGGACCTAGAAGAGTAATTAACCTCCCTCAGCCTCCTATACAGATGAAGTAGAAGCAGAATTTTAGTGTTGAGAGTTTATATTGAGGGATTGAGAAATAATGGAGGCCAAGGGGAAAGATGATATAGTAATGAAGATAGTACCAAGAATTATATTCTGAATTTAGAGTTTAAAACATTCAGTCTTTAGAGATGAACCTGCTTTAAATGTTCTGTTCTGTTCAGTAAAAGAAAATAACCTCAGTCTTTTTGCTTCTGAGAGTTTAGGTCAGTCAGCATTTCTAGTTTCTGATGATAGTGAAAAGCCCTCAATAGACTGAGCAACCTTATTTTATTTTTACTTTCATTGTTTTTTTTTCCTCCTTTGATGCCTTTTTGTATGGTAGATGTAGTAGAGTTACTGTTTTAAGTGCGTTCTTGCTGGAAATCCTTATCTGCTTTTGTTACTCCAGAAGCAGAGTGAGACCAAATGGAAAAACTGGTTCCAGCCAGTCTTTAGGGTTTTTTTTTTTTTTTTTTTTTTTTTGTCTAATGGGGCTTGGGGGCTGGAATTAGTGTTTTTCTTAATTTCTCTGAAACTTTAAGCTTTGGAAGCCTAACAATTATCACATATTATTGCTACCTTTTTAAAGAAGTAAATTATTGGGTGGCCTGCCCCTCCCTATGACCTACCTTTGGATTTTAAAATGTCTTCCTGGTATAGTGGGAATGGCAAAATCAATCTGTTGCTCTTCAGTTGATGCTTAGGAATGTTCTAAGCCCAGTTTTTATTTTGGCACAAAGCCATTTGCACTCTCCCTGCCAGCTATTTTTGGCACTGTCATGAACTTGGAAATTAATGATTCTGCTCACTGAAAGTAAAAATTTTGTCCCTTTTCAATTTTAGAAAAGCTTTTATGTTTCTGGATACTCTTATGCTCTAGTTTATTAATGCTGTTAAACTTGTGCCATCTTAAAAACATGCTGCAGTGGTTGGGATTTAATTAAACTCTGAAACTCCATCAGTAATATGTGGCTCTAGCCACCTGCAACAGGAATATCCCTTTTGAAGTTTGTTTCTTTGGCTAACAAAACCACAGTTCACATCAATTAGTATAAAAACTGGTAATATTAGTCCTTCCACTGATAGCTGTCAAATAGTGAAAGTCTCAGCAGGCCTGGATCATTCTTCTGCTATTTCTGTACTAGGACCAGGAAAGCCTTTAGATCCTATAAAGTCCTCTAATTTACCTTATTTTCTAAGGGCTACTTACTTAGAAAATTACTTGGGGGAGGATGTTCTTATTTAGAGAAAAATCTTTATACAGTCCCTACTCAATCCTACCTGTCCCAGAGCAACAGTGTGCACATAATACATCGAAGTTGGACAAACCTAGGCACTCCACGAGGGGGGACAGCCCATTAGAGGGCTCCTTGTGAAGAGAAATCTGCCGAGGGGTCTGGATCTGGTGTGTCCTTACAGATTCCAATTCTGTGACTTGTAAGAAGGAAGGAAATTGTCTGGAGATGATGATAAAATGTTTACGAGCTCAGCCCTTAGATCCAGATTGCTTGCGCTCCATCATTCAGTAATTGTGTGGCCTTGGGTAAGTTACTTAACTTCTCATCTGTAAAATGGAAGGGATACTTTATTACATAGCAGCTAAGATACCATTGATTAGAAGATGAAACATTTATGTACCAATAAGAAAGTAAAATCACTGCCATTAAGCTAAAAAATTACATCATCATTTGCAAGAATCTTCTTGATTTTAGAGATGTTAAAATATGAAAAAAAGCAACCATGCATCTTAGAAGTGATGAGTTGGGGCGCCTGGGTGGCTCAGTCGGTTAAGCGTCCGACTCTTGATCTCAGCTCAGGTCTTGATCTCAGGGTTGTGAGTTCGAGCCCTGCACTGGGCTCCATGCAGGGCATGGAGTCTACTTAAAAAAAAAAAAAGAATTGATGACTTAGCAGTAATATCTACTTCTGTAGGATTGTTTTAAGTGGTAAGTGACCACATTTATAAAGAACTTAGAACCGTGCGTGGCACAGAGTAAGCGCACTATATAAATGTCATCTTTTATTATTATCGATATTAGTAATGCCTATTATTATTTATCTTCCCCCTTTTAAACCGATTTAGCTCATAATTTTAGTCATGGTTTGAAAAATGCCATGTACCACCATGCCAAATAGATTTATATAGGGGGATATATACAACTTCTACTTATTTGGAGACAGTACGGTACAACTCTGGGACCAGATTGCCAGGGTTCAAATTCTAACCCTTCAACTTATTAACTGTGATTTTGGGCAAATTACTTACTCTGTTTACCTCAGTTTCCTCTATAAGTGGGGATAATAATTTTACCTTGGATATGTTTTTATATATATATATATATGTATATATATATAATATAGCTTTTAGTTTATGGTATTATCTTAGTCTTCTCTTTAAGGCCCCCTAGGGTTAGGTTTCTCACTTGGAACATTAATGGAAGTGAATATTTCTGTAGTGCTTTCGACCACTGTATCTCTAGGAAGGCATTTCTGTTACCAAGGGGTACTTATTGATCAGGTCATTTAATTGATTTTTCTATAATTAAAAAGGTGCTAAGAATAAAAAGAATAAATTTGTGATCCCTTATCTGTGATTTCAAAATTCAGATTTCAAAATTAAAGAACTTTTTCTAAGTTTGGTGTAAGCTCATTTATTGGCAAAATCTATCTTGAACCAGTGTAAGGCTATTTAAAGTATTTAGCCAATAGTATAACTGTTCATTTGTTTCGTTGTGGAAATATTAATGTGTCTGATTATGGGGTGCTTCCCTAAACTCCATCGGGATTACTATGCAATATGTAGTTTTATGCATGGTGATACCTTTCTGAAATTGAAAAAAATTTTCAATTCCAAAACACATATGGCCCCAAATGATGGATTTTATATCAAAGATAGTTTTCAGTTTCTTTAATCAATATGTACCGTGAGCTAATACTAAAACAGGATTTAGACAATAGTTAATTTTCCTGAATAACGTTTGTTTTTTAATTTGATATTTTTGTTTTTGCTAGAGCCCCTGAAATTATTCTTGGATTACCATTTTGTGAAGCTATTGATATGTGGTCATTGGGCTGTGTGATAGCTGAGCTGTTCCTGGGATGGCCTCTTTACCCTGGTGCTTCAGAATATGATCAGGTAAGAGTATATATTGGGATGGAAATAGAATGCAAGTATTTACTAGTGAAATAGATTCTAGAGGAAGAGAAGTACTTACTAGTGAAGTATTTAGATATTAGGGAAAAAGTCCAATTAGAAAGGATTTTTTTTTAAAGACTAGAATTTTCTCTACTTGTTTCTTAGTCTGATATTATGTTTGCAATTTAACAATTTAAAAAGGTTTTTATTTCATATTACCTTAGATTGGTACTTTTCCAGATCTGTCATGATTTATTAGAGACTGGCTTTGGTTAACAAATGTGTCTTGTGAGTTTTTAAGATACGAAAGTAAAGAAGGATGAGGAGTTGGAATTTTAAGAGTGAACTTTGTCTCATTCAGAACTGTTACTTCCTCTTATACACGACATACACTGAAATAAGTTACTCTCTGCATACTGAAACACATTGGGCCCTGGAAGCTGTGATGTATACTGGGTTTCTGTAAAATAGGATTTAGGAGGGAAATCATATGAGTTGAGAAGTATTGTATAGAAGATGATCTATGTCTCAAAACAGAGAAGCTTTACAGGATATGCTACAGTTTCCCAAGGAGCTGGTCCTGAGGGAAAAGGTTTTGCCATGGACATAAATTGTGAATTCTTATTTCTTGTTCTTAAAAAAAAAAAAAAAAATGGTTCTAATCACTATGCTGTAATCTCTTTAAGGGCATAGACTGTTTGATTCCACTAGTGTATCCTCAGCTCCTGACATTATGTCTGACACATAGTAGGTACATGAGGATATTTTGTTTTTTGTTTTTAAAGAAATAAATGGTTATCTGGAATTATTAAAAGGAAAAAAGAGTAAACAGTATTTTCCCCTATTCAACTTAGAATTTTGATTCCTTGATCCATTTTAGATCCACCTTCCAAAAATTTGACTCTTTGGGCATGTCTTTGATTGAAACAAAACATGAGTTGCTCATGTGATAAGTAACTGGTCACCTTGAGCTTTGTAATTTAGCCTTTCTTCTACCTCGTGAGAGAGAAGCCAGCTTTCGTATTTTACAATGACAAAAAAGTGTGAGGGAGATTAAATGATGCAAAAACACAGTTGGTTGAACTAAGCCACTGATTCTCCTTTTTGGGTCATAGACCCTTTTGAGAATCTGATGAAAGAGGGGTATGGATCTTTTCAGAAAAATTGATGTACAGTATTCTGAGTACAAATTTAGGGGATTCATGGATCCCTAATTAAGAAACCTTGCTCTGAGCAGTTACAGGCCCCCAAGTGCCATTCCTAGGCCATCCTTCAACCTTTGTAAACAGATTGGTATTGTAAATTTCCCTAGGAAGTGGAAACAAATGAAATTAGGTTTAGAAGCTAAGGTACAACTGGGGTTTTTTAAAATAAAGAAATGGTCTGATAGTTTTGAGAGAATTTTGCCTAGTACATAGATGTGAAACTGTGGGTGGTAGGAGGAAATCGTTTTTCCCATGCTGAATAAATAGGATACTGCTGTTGTAGAGCAGGATTGGGGATAGGTTATCTTGGTGCATCTCTGGTTATACACAAAGATTTCTGTTGCAGGATCTCTGTTCTTATAGTCAAGTTTCTTTAAAACAACTTATATTGAGATATAATTCGTATACCATACAATTCAGCCATTTAAAGTGTACAACTCCATGATTTTTAGTATGTTCACAGGGCTGTAAACCATCACCATGGTCAGTTTTAAAACATGTTCATCTCTCTGTGATGAAACCCTGTACCTCATTAGCAGTCAGTGCCCATTCTCTCCAGCCCCGACTTCCCCCACCCCTGGCAACCACTAATCTACTTTCTCTCTCTATAGATTTGCCTATTGTAGTTTATCATATTTATCACATACAATGTGTGGTTTTTGGGGCAACTGGGTGGTTCAGTCGTTAAGCGTCTGCCTTCGGCTCAGGTCATGATCCCAGGGTCCTGGGATGGAGCCCCGCATTGGGTTCCCTGCTCGGCAGGGGGGCTGCTTCTCCCTCTCCCTCTGCCTCTTCCACTGCTCGTGCTCTCCTGCTCTCACTTTCTGTCAAATAAATAAATAAAATCTTAAAAAAAAAATAATGTATGGTTTTCTGTGATGGGCTTCTTTTATTTAGCATGTTTCTCATCCATGCTGTAACCTATATCAGAACGTCATTACTTTTTATGGCTGAATAATGTTCCATTGTATATATGTATACCACATTTTGTTTGTCCATTCATGTGTTGATGGACACTGAGTTATCTTTTGGCTATTGTGAAAAATGGTGCTATGAACATTGGCATACAAGTGTTTAAGTTCCTGTTTTCAATTTTTGGGGGTATACAGCTAGAGGTAGAATTGCTGGGTCATATGGTAATTTTATGTTTAAACAAACTTTTTCACAGCGGTCACACTGTTTTACATTCCTACCAGCAATACATAAGAGTTGCAGTTTCTCTACATCCTTGCCAACATTAGTTATTTTCTTTTTTACTTTTCTTCTTTTTTTAAAACATAGCCGCCATCCTTATGGATGTGAAGTGATAATCTCATTGTGATTTTGATTTCCAGTCCTCTAACAATTAGTGATGTTGGGCATTGTTTTATGTGCTTACTGGATATCTGTGTATCTTCTTTAGAAAAGTCTACTCAAGGGGTGCCTGGGTGGCTCAGTCGGTTGAGTGTCCGACTCTTGATTTTGGCTCAGATCATGATCTTGAGGTCGTGAGATCAAGCCCGAGTCGGGTTCTGTGCTCAGTGGGAAATCTGCTTAAGATTCTCCCTCTCCCTCTCCCCCTCCCCCTGCACACATGAATCTACCCCCCCCCCCCCCGCAAAATAAGTCAGTCAGTCTTTAGAGAAGTCTGTTCAAGTCCATTGCCCATTTTTGAATTGGGTTGTTTGTTGTTGAGTTACAGGAGTTTATACATTCTGGTTATTAATCCCTTATTAGGTACATAATTTGCAAAAACTTTCTCCCATTCCTTGGGGTTGCCTTTTCACTGTGTTGATAGCATTGTTTGCACAAAAGTTTTTAATTTTGATGAAGTCCAATTTGTTTGTTTTTCCTTTTGTTTCTTATACTTGTGGTATCATATGCAAGAAATTATTACCAAATCCGAAGTCATGAAGCATTTCTCCTATGTTTTCTTCTAAGATTTTTATAGTTTTATCTCTTGCAGTTAGGTCTTTGAGCCATTTTAAGTTGATTTTTCTACATAGAATAAAGCAAGGGTTCAATTTCATTATTTTGCATGCGGATATTCAGTTTTTCCAACACCATTTGCTCTAAGACCGTTCTTTCCCTACCTTTCTTAGCATCCTTATCAAAAATCAATTGACCATAAATACAGTGATTTATTTGTGGACTGTAAATTCTGTTCCATTGATTTATATATCTATCTTTATGCAAGTATCCCACTGTTTTGATTACTGTAGCGTTATGGTTAGTTTTGAAACCAGGAAGTGTGAGTCCTCTTTGGTCTTTTTCAAGATTGTTTTGGCTATTCAAGGGCCCTTAAGATTCCATATGAATTTTAGGGTGGGTTTTTTTTTTTTTAATTTTCTGCAAAATAATTACTGGTTGTTTTGTTTAAATAGTTGAGTGCATTGAATATTGTCTTCCAATCCCATAAATGTGACCAAATTTTTTAGGTTTTCTCTTTAGCAACATTTTGTAATTTTCAGAGTACAGGTTTTACATTTCTCTTATTAAATTCATTTCTAAGTATTCTATTTTTTGATGCTGTGGTGAATGGAATTATTTTCTTAATTTTATTTTCAGATTGTTCATTGATAATGTATAGAAATACAATGAGTTTTGTAATTGATCTTTTATTCTGCAACCCTTTTGAGCTCTTTTTATAGTAGTTTTCTTTCTTCTTTTTTTAAGGTTCTTTTATTTATTTACTTTTTTATTAAGTAATCTCTGTGTCCAGTGTAGGGCTTGAATTCATGACCCCAAGATCAAGAGCTGGGGATACAGTGCTGCATAAAACATTGTACTTACCGTCATGGAAACTATAGTTTGGTGATGGGAAACAGATACTAAGTAAATAATTATGTAATACTTTTATATATAATATATAAATTATATACATAATATATAATAATTATATAATATCGAGATCTCCAGTTCTTTTACAATTTTTACAAAACACAAATTTGATCATGCTACTTACTTGCTTTTCAGTGGTTTTTTAATACTTTTAGAATGAAGGGCTAAATTTTTAATATGGCCACTGAGTCCCTACATAGGTTGTCCTTTCCCTTTTTCTCCCCCTCTCCAGATTGATCTTATACCATTTCTTCTTGCTTTTCATGCTCTAGCACATTGGCATCATTTCAGCACTGGTTAAGAATATGCTTCCTTCCAGCAAAGGCCCCTTGTACATACTGTTCTCATAGTTTGGAATGCTTCTGTACCACCCATTCATTTCATCTAGTCAGTGCCTACTCATTTATTAGCTCAAGTGTTACTTTCTCAAGGAGCTTTCCCTTACCAGTCCCCAGTCTAGCTCGGGTTCCTTTGCTATGTATTTTTATAAAAGCCTATTTCTTTTTTTCAGAATGCCAATTCAGTTTGAATATTCAGTGTCTGTCTTCCTCACTTGACTGCAAGGTTTATGAGAGCAGGAACCATGTCTATTTTTAAAACACCAGTGCCTGGCTCAATAAGTACTTACTAAAAGAATGAATGAATATATGTGCTATATATAGTTCTATTCCACATGATAAACTTAGGGATATAGAGGAGGATATATACTGTATTTTGTCATATTTAAGACACTATTGATTGAAAGATACACCATTTTTCTGTACCTGTAAGAAAGGATGCTGCCAATTAAACCATGTAGTTATCAGTTGTAGGACATATCTTGATTTCAAAGATGTTAGTGTGAAAAAATGTGCCTCTTAGGATCAGTGAAATGTAATTTTTTTAAAAGTGAGATTATTTAATTTGTAATCTGCTTTTCTACTTAGTATATTGTGAAATATCTTTATGTGTCATTAACTATACTTCTATTTTGTCACTTTATTTTACTTATTTTGAGAGTGTGAGTGTGCACGTGTGAGCAAACAGGGTGGGGAGGGGCAGAGGGATAGGGAGAGAGAATCTTAAGCAGTCTCCATGCCTAGTGCATCTAGTCCCAACCTGGGACTTAATCTCAAGACGCTGAGGTCACGACCTGAGCCGAAATCAAGAATCAGATGCCTAACTGAGCCACCTAGGTGCCCCTCTCCTCTATTGTTTTAAATGTCTGGTTAGTATTTTATTGCACAAATTTTATTCTGGATTTTAAGAAATATTTCACCATTTTTGTACGCAAAAGAAGTTCACATTAAAAATGTTCTTATCTACATTTTTTTTCTCTTTTGTTCATGCTGTATTGGCTTCCGTTATGTAGCTCCCACAGATTCAAGAGTAATATCCTGCTGTTATCTGAAATTGTCTCATGATAGCAGGCCAGATTTGGCCTACAGGCCATAGTTTGCTGACCTCTGCTTTACACTGTTAAAAAATCAGTGAGGATCCCAAAGAGCTCTGTTTGTATAGCTTATATCTATTAGTATATACTGCATTAGAAATTAAAACTGGGCACACCTGGGTGGCTATCATTTAAGCATGGTACTCTTGATTTTGGCTCAGGTCATCATCTCAGGGTCATGAGATCGAGCCCTGCTTCAGGCTCCACACTTAGCACTGAGTCAGCTTGAGATTCTCTCTCTCCTCTCTCCCCCTTGCCCTCTGCCCCTACTGCGGCTTATACACATACTCTCCCTCTCAAATAAGTAAGTAAATAAATAAAATCTTAAAAAAAATAAAATAAAAAGTGTAACTTAAAAAAAAAGACATTAAAACTGAAGTTTTTAGGGGGAGAGGTAGGAAGTAAGATTTATTTCCTGGCTTACAAGTTTCTCTCTAATTTCATCTTAAGTACAGCCATTCAAATATGGAAGAGGTGGTAAAAAAAATTGCCTCTTGTATCACTCTCAGTAGTGGAGAGAAAAGCAAATCACCTCTTCTTTTGCTTTCTTGGATCATTAGAATTGTGTGTCATCCTTGCGCAGGGGCCATGCTAATCTTCTCTGTATCGTTCCAATTTTAGTATATGTGCTGCCGAAGTGAGCACGGATCATTGGAATTGTGGAAGCAAACCTTGAACAATAAAACTGGGAAATTTTTAAGAACTATATACAACTATATACAAGCACGTGTTTCATTAGCCATCAGAGCAATGACATCATCATCACATATCCTCTCTGGAAATCTCTACTGTATACCCATAAGGGAATGAAAAAGGCAGATAACTTCTGAGTAGTAGTTAAAAAATAAAAAGTTTTTGCTTTGTGGACTCCCTGAAAGGATCTTGGGGACCCCTAAGGGTCCCTAGACCAGACTTTGAGAACTGCTAGCTTGCTTCATTGTAGGAATTCAGTAAATGTTGATTGAATTAACACAGAGCCTGCCCCCTAGTGGTGCAGGGGTAGAGAAACTAAATTAAGTATTTAATTTCATGGTATGAGAGAAAAGCTCTATGGCAATTTAGAGTAAGGAGCTAGAGTAACCAGGCAAGAAAGAAGCTTATAAAAATGTTTTCCTGATCTTTTAAATTTGATAATGTATCAGCAAGTGAAACAGAAAAATCCTTGGTGATCCATGAGATAGTTTGTTGGAAATTACTCTGTTCTGTCCTAAAAATCTCCCGAAGTTCTCTGAACTTTGTATCAGAGGTCTACAAAGAAGCAAAAATGGTTACACACAAAGTTTTCAAAGCTGAGTTTTCCTTGTAAATAACAGATACAGTAACATGGAAGTAGCTGAATAAATATTTGGGAATTACCTGTGAGTGGGTTAGCATTTATATGTATTTATAGATAAATTTCATTTGTATTGATTTGGCTGGAACTAATAATATCTTAGGGTAAAAGTTTTTAATATTTTTAATATTTAATAATAAAATATTAATATTTTAATATTTCCCCTTTCCACTCCAAATCAATGTTTTAATGGTTTTGATGTTTCAGATTCGTTACATTTCACAAACACAAGGCCTGCCCGCCGAATATCTTCTCAGTGCTGGGACAAAAACAACCAGGTTTTTCAACAGAGATCCTAATTTGGGGTATCCGCTGTGGAGGCTTAAGGTCTGTCTCCCCTACTATACTACCCATTCCTGTACTTTCACTCCCCGCTTTTTAGTTATTAAATTCTTGAGGTAAAAGAGGGAACGGGGGTGGTGGTGGTGGCAGTGTATGTTTGCAGGAAGAAGTACTTGGAAAAATTATTTAATTGTACCCCTTTGACATGATCCTTTGCTAAAAAAATAAACTAAACACCATTTAGTTGTCTGAGGTTATTTTGTATATTTGAACCAGCAGCTGAGAAGGGGGTGTGGAAAATAGTGCTCACCATTAAGTCACAGGAAGAACTAGAGTAACTTAGCTATATGACTGTTTTTTAGAGAATTCTCAATAAATATGAGAAAACAACATAAGTTTCTAACTCCCCATGTTAAGGCCTGTATATTTTCATGAAACAAATGCCTGCTTTTTCTTCTGAGCCTACTCCTTTAACTTGAGAGATCTCTAATTTGAGTAACCTTGTGAATCTCTGCTCCTGAACCTGTTTAATAGTTAGCATTTGAAATATCATTTCATTTGAAAGTGGCTTTAAGAGAAAAATGGTAATATCCCCTCTTACATGACATCTTTCAGGAACTGTGCTACATCACTGTTTCCACATTTAATTTAGCACTATTAAAAGGGTGGTCAGATATCCAGGTCCCGACCATCCACCAGAAGATTTTCTGGTTGTAAATTACTTTCATGTTTGCCATCTCTGATTGGTAAGGTAACAACACTTGTTTTTTTGTATTTTTGGCTCTAATTTAGAACAAAACGTGAAAATAACATACAGATGGAATTTTTTTTTTAAATCTGTATTTTATAGACACCAGAAGAACATGAATTGGAGACTGGAATCAAATCAAAAGAAGCTCGAAAGTACATTTTTAATTGTTTAGATGACATGGCTCAGGTGAGTATAGAAGGTTTCAGGAAGCCTGATATTTATATATCTCTTAATCAGAGACACATTTCCATTGATTAGTTATATTAAAAATAGATTCAATCTGTTATCTTCTAATATGTTTTCATTTTTTAGAGATAAAAGTTCATTAGTATTCTGCCATGTATTAAAAGAACATTTGAATACTAACCAAGGATACTTTTAGAATTTTGTGTTTCTCCCTTGCTTTTGCTTAACTGGTCTTTTTGTCTGTCAGTATTTTGAAATATTATTTTGAAGATTTCTTTACTGTCCATTTTCTCTGCTAAATAAATACTTAAGAGGTAACATTAATTGAGTGCATATTGTGTTCCAAAGTCTGCTTAAATGCTATACTTATTATGTCATTTAATCTTTTCAACAATAGAAATTTTTATATTTAAGTAATAATAATTGCTTTCACTTGTTCATCCAAATTTTGAATGAAAAGACTCATTCAGCTTTATTCTACCAACACACTCTACCAAATTGAAGATTTTATTTAGACAGCATAAGAAGAGTTTCCACTTGTGAAAATGATTTTTCTGTAATAAAAAGAATTTCCTCAGGTTTTTCTCTTGAGATCTGTTATCTATCTATTATTCATATGCCTAGTATCAACATTAAAGGTTAAGTCATGAAGTATAATATTTCTGAATTTTCCTTGGAAGGTGAATATGTCCACAGACTTGGAGGGAACGGATATGTTGGCAGAGAAGGCGGATCGAAGAGAATATATTGATTTGTTAAAAAAAATGCTAACAATCGATGCAGATAAGAGAATTACTCCTCTGAAAACTCTTAACCATCAGTTTGTGACAATGACCCACCTTCTGGATTTTCCACATAGCAATCAGTGAGTATGGTCTGGGGCATTTGCCATGATGTGGTCCGGTGTTGTTACCATGTTACAGCTAAACAGAACAATCACATGAGCAGCAGCCTTGGTACTTTCATATTTGCCTCACTGATGCTTTCCTTTCTCATTGAAAAAATCATGAGATTAAATATAAGATGTATGCCTTTTCTCTTTATGGTTATAAAAACTCTGGATTCATTTTATCTAAATATACTTGGGGAAAAATGTTGATCCATATTCATCTTGAGTTTTTTGTTGTCTGTTTAAATCTCAGCATTCATTTTACTGAATCTTTAATCTCTTTTTTCAGTGTTAAGTCCTGTTTTCAGAACATGGAGATCTGCAAGCGGAGGGTTCACATGTATGATACAGTGAGTCAGATCAAGAGCCCCTTCACTACTCACGTTGCCCCAAATACAAGCACAAATCTAACCATGAGCTTCAGCAACCAGCTTAATACAGTGCACAATCAGGTATTCAGTAAATGATTTTGGAAAGTCAAACCTAAGAGGGGTAGAAACTAGTAAGAGTGCAGTTTGAGGTAAACCAGTTTTTGCTTTGGTGATCGTGTTGGTTCTTATGAATTTCCTGCATAGCAAAAGTGATGGAAGACCAGGTGGACTGATGATACCTACCAGTCATGTGCTGCCAAAAACTAAATACAAAGGCCTAATCCAGGCCCTCACAGTCTTCGCATAGTCCCATAAACGGACCATAGCTATTGTACTACCTACTGCTGTTAGTTGTACTGACTTTAGCCTCTGACTTTCTCTATTGGGAAGATTTTATATGTCTCATTACATGTGTTGAAGGGTGTTTCCAATAATTTTTTTCTCTATTGTACGTTAGATCCTCAGAACTTATTCGTCTGTAACTGCAAGTTTGTACCCTTTGATTACCTTCGCCCAATTTTCTCTCCCACCTTCTGCCCTGTCCCTAGCAACCACCAGTCTACTCACTGTTTCTTTGATTTCAGTTTGGTGTCTCCAGTAATTTAAGAGTGGTTTTGCATTTGTTTGCCAAACAGTGATACTTAACATTTGTTATTGAAGATGTGAGCTTCCTAATTTCTTAGTTAGGTCTACTTTTAAAAGGAGATTTGGTGGTATTTCACATCCAGCAACTTTTTTGTACAGAAGGAAGAGGTAAGGGTTTATTTGAGGCTGTCCTCAGTCAGTACAGGACTGTTTTTTATTCTGTGTTTTCTTATTCAACCTTATAGTATGCCTTAAATTTAGAGATTGGGAAGATTTCTTAAGCAGAGAGTTATTTCAGGGACAGTTAATACTACATTTTAAAACTTTAAGTTTTTCTGGGTAGATTCTGCATGTGTAAAAATACTGTTATTTCCACTTTATGCCAGTATACAGCTATAATCCTTTTGTTTTTAGGCCAGTGTTCTAGCTTCCAGTTCTACTGCAGCAGCTGCTACTCTTTCCCTGGCTAATTCAGATGTCTCACTGCTAAACTACCAGTCGGCTTTGTACCCATCGTCTGCAGCACCAGTTCCTGGAGTCGCCCAGCAGGGCGTGTCCTTGCAGCCTGGAACCACCCAAATTTGCACTCAGACAGATCCGTTCCAACAAACATTTATAGTATGTCCACCTGCTTTTCAGAGTAAGTGGGGAAACTCCTGTATCAAATGGTATCATATCAGAGCCACAGATTTTGCTTTAGGCAGTTCCTTAGTAGGTATCTAGTTGTTTAGTTTTGATCTCTGACAAGTTTAAACTCTGCCTCTGAATATGAAGATAACTGAAATTAACAAAGTGGATTTACCCTTTTTACATTGATTATGTATCTAATTATGGTACTGTCTGACACATTATGGGCGTTCAATTAACTTCTCTTATTTGAACTGCCCTGATATCAATTTCTTGCCCACTGAGACCTTGTACCAATGTCCTATATCTTGTTTAAGTATGTATCTCTCAATATGCAGAAATATTAAGCTTGAAGAAATTTGTTGTAAACAGAAATTCTATATTGAATCTTATTTCCTTTATCATTCCACTATTAAAATTAGCATTCCAAATAAAAGGTAATTTTATTCTACAATGTAAAAATTATGCTTAAGAATATGGAAACCTCATGAGTTACATTCAGAAATAAAAATTATTATTTATTGAACTGAAAAATTCTACAAGCGGAGGTACTTGTATGGGGAGTGCATTAAGTTTATCTGCTTCAGCTTATGAATCATATTGTTCCTTCAAACTCCTATCAACAGAGGAACAGAATAGCTGAAGAAAGAGGCTCTGACCCCATGTGTTGCAATAAAATTTAAATGTTCACATTCCCATCCTTCCTCATTTTTTTCATTATTGTTCTGTAATTTAGTCTGTCCTGTTCCTTTTTTTCTGAAATATGGGAAATGTGTTTATTGATAAGGTGAGCCATATAAAAGGTTAAATTATTTTAAGGATATTTTCTGACAACACACTTGACTTTCCCAACAGAAAGTCGTTGTCAGTACCCTGTGGTAATAAATCAGGATTCAGGCTCGTCATAGTACTTTACAGTAGAAGCAGGTAGCATTTTTATCTTTTTACTTAAGTTACTTATTGACTGTGACTCTTTTGTTTGTTTGGTTTCTGACAGAGTCGGAGCAAGCAGGAGGAAAAGAGGGGCTAGGGGAAACTGAGAGATTACCGGGAGGACAGGAGAGCGATAGCGATGTAAACCAGGGAGAGACCACAGGGAGAGCGGAGGAGCAGATACCAAACCCGTAAATGCATATTTAGCCTAACTTACCAAATAATTTTCTGCATATGCTACATAATAGTAAATTCTATACTTTGGGTTGTCGTATGTCGAGTGATTCTTCTACTGAATTTAGCAGACTAGCCACCCTCCTCCCCCTCACCTTTTCCAAAGTGAGTCTCACGGGAACAGTTTTCAGATGTGGGACTCTGAAGTCTTCTGCTGCTTCTCAGATGATATTTATAAGATGAAGCAGGACTTTTTGGTTCCCTTAGTAAAACAAAATGTAGACTCAGTGTAGAGGGGAAAAGTGGTGTAATTCTTTTGCTGTAATTAGCTATAAGTTTTGGAAATTTTTTTCTATTTAGGAAGTCTGAATAACCTGAGGAGTTAGAGCAAATTATATAATTTCCAAACAAAAGGGAGTTTTTAAGTTAATGAGGATGAAAATAGCTGATATGTATTACTACATGCCAGATAATGTTCTGTTTGTACATGTATTAATTCATCCTCAACAAACAACCCTAGGAAGTGGGTAATGCCATTATGCCCGATGTCATTATATCCCATTATAGATGAGAAAATTGAACCTGATTCTCTCATCTGCCCAAAGTCTTAATAACTAGTTAGTGGTAGAACTGGGGTTTGAATCCAGGCGGTGGGGTTTTGAAACATGCAGTACCACCTCTTAGTATTTAAACTCAGCTATAAAGGTTGTCAGTGGTTTGCCAGCCGCAGCCATATGCTGGTTTCTGCCCAGCAGTCTTCTATTCCAGGTTGCCTCCTTTTCTTTCACCATCTGTTTTTTTACAAGATACTATACTTAGAAGAAAATTGACCCTCATCAATTAGACAGTTCTTTCCATAGTTCCATGGTTTTTTATTTAATGGGTTGTATTCAACAAAAATCAAAGTTTGAATCATTTCCTAGTTCAGGGCTCAGGGAGAACCTTCCAAAAGTGTTGCCTTTGTTAATTCTTTTTTTCCACTTGTAGTTTCCTGAAGAAGCAAGTGTAAATAGCTTAACTGGTGTGGCTTAGCCTAAATTATGAAAGCAATCTAATGCTTATTTAGTTACATTTGTAGGTCAGTACTATAAATAGTACTTTCTGTACTATTCCAGTTGACCAAAATAGATACACATTTTACTCAGTGGTAACTATCATTTTGTAATTTTGTCCCCTTTTACTTTATTATCTTGGAATGTATAGGTGAACTTCTATCATGAACATTTCTTCCTAAATTTTACTTGCCTTTGCCCTTTGTTCCTGCCCATTTCTAGGAGACTATTACAATAATGTTGTCTTGTAGTTGGCCATGAGTCCTGGGCATTTAGACAAGAATTTTGATGTTGCTTAGCTATTTTATTAGCTAGCATTGCCTTATGAAGAACGGCTGGCAGATTTTTTTTTTTAATCTGGATATCTGGATTTGTGTTACCTTTTATTTTTATATAAGTAGCACTTTTTAAAAAAGTTATTATTACAGTATTTTAATTCCAATTTTACTAGTCTCTCTTACTTTATGTATTTCTGGATTGTGTTTTCCAGTATGACATCTTACTGCTAAAATACTTGTAAATCACTGAAATGGAAAATTGGAGGACTTGCTGAAAACCACAGTGTTAGAGTTGAGGAGTTATGCTTTTTGGTAGTAATATTAAGAGAAATTAGTTGGTGATAGCTTAGAAAGTATCACTGAAGAAGTATTCTAATTAAAATAAAATGTTTGTGTCCCACTTAACAAAACTTCAGTCATTAGTGAATTAGAGAAACTTCTGTTAGTGGGTAATAGAAACTTAAATTCTCCACATTGAAGGTTTTGATAGGGCAAGTTTAAAAGAAAGTTTTGAAGTCTCTCTTCTCGACTCTTGGCAAAAGGGAGAACTGTCTTGAGCCCCTTTTTTCCCCAGAATAAGAAGTTCCCATTTGGAGGAAACATTCATTCAGCATTTGTGCCCAGAGCAAGGCAGCAAAAATTAGCTGTGCATTAGTTGTAAAAGAGAAGGCTGTCAATGGCAAAGGCAGATTCCTAAAATAAGTAGAAAAAAAGTGTTTCTGTAAACCAAAATACCTATTTTTTAAATATTTTTATCCTGGGTTATAATTTCTTCAGTTCACATACTAGTTAAAGATAAAATGTGGGGCGCCTGGGTGGCTCAGTTGGTTAAGCGGCTGCCTTCGGCTCAGGTCATGATCCTGGAGTCCCGGGATCGAGTCCCGCATCGGGCTCCCTGCTCAGCAGGAAGTCTGCTTCTCCCTCTGACCCTCTTCCCTCTCGTGCTCTCTATCTCTCATTCTCTCTCTCTCAAATAAATAAATAAAAAATCTTAAAAAAAAAAAAAAGATAAAATGTGTAACTAAATTGTGAATTTTTTGAGGAGTAGGGTAAAACATCTTAAAATATTCTGAAAGGGTAACTTAGATGATAAATAATGATAATTTTTTCTTAACTAAGAGTCATAATTAACCAAAAGTTATTATTTTAAGTCTTTGCTTTTAATAGATTGCATGTAAAAAATACAAGTTTTTTTCCCCCTAATGGATTAAAAGGTGAATGTAACTTAGTAAGTATAGGCTTTTTGTTTGCTTTTGCATATGCTATTAAGGGGAATGGGATGGGTGTTATATTTTAAGTGTTGTAGCATAAAAAAAGTTTCTTTTTAATTCCCTTAAACCATCCCTTCTTGTATCAAACATCTTCCCATGAATTTAACCTGAGAGAGCCAAACCAGTCTCCCTTTTCTTAAGTCCCTAGACTTCTATGAAATTCCTATGTCACATGTCTAGAACTAACCTGGGTGGTGGATGGTTTGAACAGAAAAGCTAAAAACAAAAAAACCGTAAGCAAACCACAGACCTAGCAAAGCAATTTAACTGTGGTGTTGTTTTCTACAGCTGGACTACAAGCAACAACCAAGCATTCTGGATTCCCTGTGAGGATGGATAACGCTGTGCCGATTGTACCCCAGGCTCCAGCTGCTCAGCCACTGCAGATACAGTCAGGAGTTCTGACACAGGTAAAAGCCATAGCAGCTTGGATACTCAGTATTGCGGAAGCGCTGCTGAGATGCAGATATTTTGTCCTAGAAGATGGTATTTGCTTTGACTGTAAGATCTTTCTTGGTTATGATTCAGTGGACTTAAAAGGAAACATCTATAGAGAAATGATTGCTCATTCCTAACACTGTTGCATGTCTGACAGTGTCTTCCTTAGACTTATAGGATAAATACCCAGACCTTGAGAAATTGTGTTTTGAGTAAATTTACTCAGACTTTGTGGGATGTAGTTAATTTTTTATACACATGTAACAGCATTTTGATTCTAAAGATAAAGTGTTCCCCATTTGTTCCCTTTAGTGTCCCCTTTGCTCACTCTTTCAGAATGATATCATGACAGAGAGGCTGGATCATATCAGGATGTCTCTTCAAGTATTATATTCCTTCACTCTGTGTGTTTAACTGAGCTATAGAAAGCCTTAAAGCTTTCTACCTGCCACAGGACATGCAACTAAGATGGGCAAGAAAATCATGAAAGACTCTTACAAGCAACAGATACTGTATTTTCAGTTCTGTGCATAAATGTTTGTGGCCCGTGACACAGAGGAAATTTGGAAGCCCAAAACTCTTCTTTTGGGAGTAGGAGGAAGAGGAATTCTTAATACATGCCTTTGTTAACTGAGTTTTGTAGAGCCGATCCTCTGAATCTGGCCCAAGAAGGATTCCTATATTTGATTGCCTTAGGCCCTTGACATTTGACCTAGTGGGCTGATGCCGTGCAGAGTTGAAGGGGAAAGTTGTGTTTTTACGTGCATTTTAGGTGATACGAAATTCCTACTTGTTGGTAATATCTTGGGGGGAATGAGAACCCTTCTGAATCCAGATAACCTGCCTCCGTGTTTGTTTCACTCACCTGCCTAATCTACGTTGCAGGGAAGCTGTACACCACTAATGGTAGCAACTCTCCACCCTCAAGTAGCCACCATCACACCGCAGTATGCGGTGCCCTTTACTCTGAGCTGCGCAGCCGGCCGGCCGGCGCTGGTTGAACAGACTGCCGCTGTACTGGTAATTCCCCTCACTTGATTGTGTTACTAACGGAGTTTCTTTGGTTTCTTTCTTTTTTATTTTTTCCTGTTTGTTTTTGTCCTGTTTCCTTCTGGTTTTCTCATTTTTCAAAAAAAAGTTTTTTTTTAACTTAGTCTTTGCAGAGGGCATGGAAGCATGTGCCATCTTGTGGCTGTGTTCTTGCTACATCTTTAATGTCTCATTGTTTTCCTCCCCAACATTTGCTGAAGCACTGTTTGACTCTGATATTCAGTGTGACTCTGTAAGGAGCCAGATCCCTTTATTCTTCTTTGCCAGCTAGTGTGATAAAAGCTCTTGGTGTAGCCTCAGAAGAGCTTCAACACTGTATCTGTTTTCTGCCCTTTTACCCTCTGATCCTTGAGAATAAAGGAAATGGCCTTTAGTTTGGCTCTGCTGCAGGTATCCGGATGGCCAAAATTTGAACTCCTTGGAAAGTTAGCTTCCTTCTTTATTTGCTATTTTAAGCTTCGAAAATTTTTGTGCATGTAGAAATGTTAAAGATGCTCCTATTTTATTGCTTTATCAGTTGATGGTAACTTTTCTTCTAAGAACATGTGAAGATAACTCTGCCACTCATGATCAGTGGCAGCTTACATCTTCCATTTAAAGATGGTCCCTTTAGAATCTTTTTAGATCATATTTCATTTGTTGGTTGAGATAAAACGTGGACTCATTTTTAGGGGTTTATGGAGAAATTAATGACTTTACCAATAGGTCTTTATACAGAGATGAAAATATGGCCGAAAACCCTTATGCAAATACAATACCTTTGTCACTAAAAGTCCTGGGGAAAAGTTACTAAGTACAGCAGCAAATGTAATAGTATGGGGCTTAGAGGTAGAAAAAACAAATAGGACCTCGAGGTGTATTTCAGGATTTGTACCCTTCAGGGTGGTCTTTGGATGTGTTTTGGTTTATTTGGGGGAGTTAGAATTGTTTATTGGACAACCAGCATTTCATTATTTAAAAATTTAAAATTAGGTAAGCATTTGAAAACCTTATGGATACTATTGAATACTGATATCTACGTCTTTTGAAGGGGCTTTTAAAAAATTGCCTTTGTTGTCTCTCAAGGACTCATGTTGAGTGTAAACACTTCCAGAAACATACTTTGGTTGTTAGAATTTGTTTGGTTTTTAGTTTAAAAGCCTTTGTCACCTCCAAATTAATTGTATCATGAGCATAAAACCTGAGTGCAAGGGAGTCAGATATATTTCCAACTTGATTGATCCAAGCCACTGGTTTTAACTTGCTCACCTGTAGTTTTGAGAATGTTAGTTGATACTTCTCCTTTGCTGCTTTTGTTAAGTTTGCACTAGTCATTTGCTAAGCTTTGCATATTTTTGTTCTTCCTCTGTCAAAACAGTTCGTCGCTTGGAACGCCAGATTTCTGCCTCACGTTGGAATGTTATTTCTTGCTCTGTATTAAACTACATGCTTTGTCTTGTGCAGGTGTTGGCTTATGGAAAGACGCATGGTGTGACTTAACATACTTCTCTTATTTTTTGTTTTGTTTCATTTTGTTTTAAATTCTGCTTATGGTAGCAGACGTGTTTGCAGTTTCTCTGCTTTGAAGGCTTCTTGTTTGGAACCGGTATTTGTAACAAGTGGATCTGTTACTTGCAGAAATATTTTTAAAACAGTGTGTTGATGGCCTTGCAGTTTGAAATTCAAGAAAGAACCATATGTACCCAAGCATTGTAGGTGATTGTACTGTAGAATTTAAGTTTAAAAAGGAAACTTTCAAATCTGTTCCCATTTTTTCAGAAAATGCCAGAATTTCTGTAAAAAGTTAGAAAACATATTTGTTGCTGTCTATTGCAAGTGCTTGTTAAAAACTAGAAACGTAGTGATTAGTTTTTATGTTGAAGTATGTTTCTATAAATGATACGTTAAACATTATATTTTAGGTAACTATTAAAAACAAAATATGGTGCTCCCTGCATCTATTTTGGAAATATTTTACTTACTGCCTTATTTAATTCTATCATATGGCTGTATATGATGAAGTTAGCTTTCTCTTACTGGCATACGCTTGTTTGCCAAAGGATTTTGGCCTTTGGTCATCCACATCTGTCTCCATGTTCCAAGTTCTACCCTTTTAAAAAGGCACAATTCTCCCCTTTGTTTTATGGGTTGAATTGACCTGATGTCTTAACTGATTGGCACTTCAATTTTAAAATTCCTATTTTTAATCTCAAGGGAGCTGTCTTCACTCTTTCTAGGTGTATTTTTAGAATCGTTGCAAAAATGATACTCCATCATTTAACCAGAGCTTACCTCTGAACTTTTCAGACTCTTTGACTCTGCAGTATAAGAGAGAAACTCTTAACCACAGGGATCTTCTTTTCTTTAATACCCTGGTGGTCATGTTACAGAGGTGGCCGAGAAAAAGCAGCATATTCTCTTTCCCTGTTCATAAGACTTGTAACTTTGAGCCCCTCTGACTTTTCTTTTTGATCTCTGCAAGTTAACAATCTACAAGCAACTTCTTTTAAGATATGAATTTTTCTTTCATCTGAAAAACAAAAGAAAAAGCCAAGAATGAGTCAAGTCTGGACCTTTTTGTGTGTGTTTTCCTTACAGCAGGCTTGGCCTGGAGGAACCCAACAAATTCTCCTCCCTTCAACTTGGCAACAGTTGCCTGGGGTAGCTCTGCACAACTCTGTCCAGCCCACAGCAGTGATTCCAGAGGCCATGGGCAGTGGCCAGCAGCTCACAGACTGGAGGCAAGTACCCTGTGTTCCTCTCTGGGAGATGTGCAAGGGCAGATCCCCTAGGGTAGGAGTGCTTGATGGTTTGGTCAGACTGGGAAGAATATAAAGGAAAGGGGAGCTGTATCTGTGTTTCAGATTCTTTAAGAAAACCCTGATCGGGCTAGGAGATGGAGTAATGAGAAAACTTGGAATATAGGGAAACAATAGATTCTGAGATCAGGAATCATTTATTTGGGATTTAAAGAAAGGCTTAGGCATTAGAAACCATGCAATGAAAACTTACAGCCTTGTCATCCAGGTGCCCAACTTAAAAAATAAAACGCAGCTCTGTTTGGTTGTTTTAATTGCTTTTAATACCTGTTCGGTCCTAATTTCCCAGCGGTTTAGGCATTCAGTCTTCTCTGTGTCTTTCTGTTGGTACAGGAACGCCCACTCTCATGGCAACCAGTACAGCACTATCATGCAGCAGCCCTCCTTGCTGACTAACCACGTGACACTGGCCACTGCTCAGCCCCTGAATGTTGGTGTTGCCCATGTTGTCAGACAACAACAATCCAGTTCTCTCCCTTCAAAGAAGAATAAGCAGTGTGCTCCGGTCTCTTCTAAGTAAGTCTCTGTTAGAGCTGGTAGTTAAAGCTGCCAGTTTGACAGAGATGTTGCTAGCATTTAAAGTGCCGTGGTATAGACCCTTTTGGTGTGAAGCAGCGAGTAGCTGCCGAATTGAGCTAACCTTTTCACTTGGACATGCATGCCAGGTGTGTCCTGGTTATGCAAATCCTTTCTCTCTGCTGCCACTTTGAATCCCGGCCATCTTTAGGCCAATGTGTTTGTTTTCCTGCCGCCATTACGGAGGGAAATTTAACCGTGGAATAAAGGGCATACAAAAATAAAATTTATGTTGTATTTTAGGGTTCTTGTCCCTGGTGGAAACCCTGGTTAGAGCGGTTCGTTTAGTTTTTATTGGAACTTCTATAGTTAAGTGTTGTATTGACTTAATGGTTAGGTAAAAAGGAATCAAAGAACAAGTTGGGAAGAGTTCTGGGGGAAAAGATGGATAGTTGTGGGGACCGAGGACTGAACGGTCTTTTTTGTGACCTTTTTCTACAGGTCTTCTCTGGATGTTCTGCCTTCTCAAGTCTATTCTCTGGTTGGGAGCAGTCCTCTCCGTACCACATCTTCTTATAATTCCCTAGTCCCTGTCCCAGATCAGCATCAGCCAATCATCATTCCAGATACTCCCAGCCCTCCTGTGAGTGTCATCACCATCCGCAGTGACACTGATGAGGAGGAGGACAACAAATACAAGCCCAGTAGGTAAGACAGGTGGATGGCTCCTTGGCTCGGTGGCTCCTAACCTTCATCTTAGACTCTTGGTTTCAGGCAAGTGGTCCAGTTTGGGCTCTGAAAGGAAGGACTGAAAAATGGTATTTTGGAAGCGTGGCCTCGGATGCGTGAGTCAGAACACTCAAGTTTCCATGACTGAGCAATGAAATCAGTCTTTTCAGATACATTCCCTAGAAGGGGGATATTAAGTTGCTTAATATTTAGCTGCTTTGGCTTGGAATGCACATTATACCACAGACATGATTCCCTGCCTTTAAGGACCTTTAGAGTCTGAAAATAGATGCCATAGCAGAAGCACATAAAAACAATAGTTAATTGGAAAAGTTAGTAGATAGGAGGAAGCCTCTTTGGAAGAGGTGCAACTTTAAGTATGGTCTGAAAGTTGAGGAATGTAAATACCAGATAATTTCCTCTTATTTCAGCACCTTAATCCAAGTTCTTAACTGGGCAGTTAACCAAGAGAGAATGGATACATTTAAGAACTGTTACATACACCTCTCTCTTAGTGGGAACATAGTTAATTGCTTTGATTGTTCTGTGTTATATTCTTCCCTGGACCTTTGGTCCTAGGCATAAAGGAGAGGGAATAACCCCACATTTACCTGAGGAGGTAGGATTCACATATGACAGTAGCTGAGAAGACTTTGCAGAGTTATATATAAATGAAGTTTAATGACCTGAAAGAGCAGATTTAGAATGAAGTACTTCAAAAGAGCTATTTACAAATGATATTTACAGTTACAAAATGGTATTTACAAATGGGATGTAGACTTGAAACTAAGTATTGCAAGTGGTTTCTGAATGGATTTGGGAAAGAGAAAAGGTGAACTTTCCAGTGAGGAAAAGTGACCATGGAGTGGCAAAAGTTGTATAACCAGCAGGATTGCTTTGACTGGAGCCAAGTCTCTTTTAAAATCAGGAAAAATTAAAGTTAGGAAGATGGAGTTCCGTTTGTGAAGGAACATTTAAAAAAAAAAAAAGTATGGCGAGAAGTTTGATTAGACATACTAAGGAACCATTTATATAGTCTAGCAGGATGATACGGGGAATACTACTGAAATGACCGTGAGTGGAAATGGCTGAGCGGCAACGTGGAAGAGTTGTTAGAGCTGTGTATCTGGCAGCATTCTGTCCCGGCTTGAATCCTGTCTTCACCACTTAACCACCTGTGTGACCTTGGCTGAGTGTCTTAATCTCTCTGTGCTTCAGCTTCCTCATCTACAAAATGGGGGTGATAGTACCTACTTCACAGAAGTGTTGTGAGGATTTGGTGAGACCTATGCGTAGTGTAAGAATAGTGCCTGATGCATAATAAGCACTGAGAAGTCCGCCGCCGCTAGTATTATTCTGTCGCCGTCGTCATCCTTGTCATCATGGGAGACCAGAGATCATCAAAGAAACATTGCTAAAAGGGGGTTGAATTTTCATGTATTTTCTTCTCCTCAGCTCGGGCCTGAAGGCGAGGTCTAACGTCATCAGTTATGTCACTGTCAACGACTCTCCAGACTCTGACTCTTCCTTGAGCAGCCCGTATTCCACTGATACCCTGGGTGCTCTCCGGGGCAATAGTGGACCCCTTGTGGAGGGGCCCGGCAGAGTCGTGGGGGATGGCGCTGGCACCCGCACCATCATCGTGCCTCCACTGAAAACTCAGCTTGGCGACTGCACTGTAGCAGCCCCAACCTCAGGTGAGCATCTTCACAGCCGCACGTGAATTCTTCGTTGCTGTGTGTGTGTCCTTAATGTGTCACTATAATCTGCTTAGGTAGATTATATGGTAGTGATGGTAGCGACCAGTTACTTAATTCAGAAATCAATTCCTTGTGATGTGAAATCATTTTTGGCAATCAGTGTATCTTACTATGTTTATTTTGTTTGGATTAACGTAGACGTGAATTTGTAGTCTCAGAAATGTACTCAGTTTTGATGGGAGAAGACAGACAAGAGCTGTTGTACCGCAGGGAGAATTAGCAGGCAAATTTTTTTTGGCACAAGTGATTCAAATTTGACAATCCAGAGTGAACAGGAACTAATACTATTAAAAATGACTGCAAACTTTTTTGTTTTTGTTTTTGAAAACAGTATGTACTTAGATATTTTCTTACCCAGTGTCATAGCAGTAATACTTTTGTGGTTTTATCATCAACTTAGATACCTCCATCTTTTTTGCTGTTAGATGCTGGGCTTAGGCTCCCCAGTTCAGTTATCAGGTAATGCTAGCTGCAGTAACAAGCCACAGACCTCCCTGGCTTGACATACTAGAAGTTTGCTTCGGGCGCCTGGGTGGCTCAGTCATTAAGCGTCTGCCTTCGGCTCAGGTCATGATCCCAGGGTCCTGGGATCGAGTCCCACATCGGTCTCCCTGCTCCACGGGAAGCCTGCTTCTCCCTCTCCCACTCCCCCTGCTTGTGTTCCTGCTCTCGCTGTCTCTCTCTCTCTGTCAAATAAATAAATAAAATCTTTAAAAAAAAAAAAGTTTGCTTCTTACTCACATGACTTCCCAGTGCTAGTGCTCCTGGTTGGTGGGCCTGCAGTGAGGCAGGGATCAGAGCCCAGGGATCCTCAGCCTCCAATGAAAAGAAGAAAGAGTTTGGAGGAGGGACACAGATTTCTTTACCTCCCAAGCCCTGGAAACAGTGCAGACTAATCCCATGGCCCCACCTAGAGGCTCGGGGGCCCAAGAAGTGGAGTCCTTGTCTAGGCAGCTGTTTTCCAGTGGCAACTCTGTACACCAGAGTAGGGGGAGCATGAAATTTTGGTGTAGTGTAGCCGTCTGTGCTGTACTGACATAAAGTAGTGTTCTACTATGAATTATGTTACTGCCGGAGACATGAACAGGGCTCTGATTTCAGATATCGTGTTAAGCTTCAGTGCGGTTCTCCCCCTCAGAACTGGGCAGCTGTCCCATTGCAGACAAGGCAGAACTTCCTGATGCCAGGCTCCTGAAGAGCGTCATTAGGAGCTCTGTCCATTGTTGGGTCCAAAGAATAGAGGCTACTCCACAAATCATTGAATAAATGCTTCCGTTTTCCTAGTAGGACCACAGAGGAAGCGAACCTTGGAAATTGATCTTGCTTATATCCAACTGCTCTGCAGTTTCTTAGAATTTGAAGATCGTGAGTGCCCAGCAGGATCTAGTCGTGCCTTCTTTTGAAGCTCCTTTGACACCTAAATGTCCTCAGTATTACCAACATCTTACTCAGCTTCCCATTGTCATTTTTATACTTGTTTAACCCCTTCCTACATAAAACTCTAGGCCCCTTGGGGGTAGGGACTGTGTCCCACTGGTGTTTGTATTTCCAGTAGTGCCTTGCACATACAAGAGACTGGATAAGATTTACTGAAGTGAATCTTTCGAAGATCCTTTATGGAGCTTTGTAGCAAGACAAAAGAAGTGGGTTGTACAGTTTTTGTTCCTCTGGTGTAAATGTAATTGAGGAACTAAGATAGACATGAAACCTTAACTCTTGCAAACCTCATACAGATGTGGACTGATGAATATGATGCCATCTGAGCTTTAGCTGAGGCCACTCATAACTGACTACGGTCTGACCCTTTTTTAGGTCTCCTGAGCAGTAAGACCAAGCCAGTGGCCTCCGTGAGTGGGCAGTCATCTGGATGCTGTATCACCCCCACAGGGTGTCGAGCTCCACGCGGGGGGACCAGCGCAGCACAGCCACTCAACCTTAGCCAGGTAAGCGCCAGGCGCTGCTGCCTTCTGTTTGGGGCCCTCCCTGTTGTCACTCTCTGGAGAGCCCCGCTTCTGGCTGGACTGCTGAATAAAGCCAAATGAAGCCCCTTTTGTGTCAGACCGTTTGGTGTTCTATGGCCTGCGTCATCCCTGCACGTCCTGTGTCCCTTTATTCCTTCTGTAAGTGTGTTGAGGGTGCCCATTCCAGGTTTTCCTTCAGACCTCCCTAGTCTTTCCTGGAAGATTAGAGAAATGTCTGGAATTTAGAGAGAGCCTCGGGTGCTTTAGTCCATACCTGCTTCTGTATCACCACATGCTTTGCTACCGGATCCTCTTGCTTCACCTCCCAGGTCATAAGTAGCGAGCCTCACACCGATTACTTGAGGGCAAGAGACAGTGCAAAGCTTTGTGGCCACTTCATCAGCTGGTTCGAGTCCTGTGTGCTGGCTTGCGCCTGAGTTCCCCCCCGCCCACCACTGTGTGATCTGTTGGGGTGGGGAGGGACACTGTTCTGTCTGTAAAAGGGGCACTATTCACTCTTTCTTCGGCTGAAATTCTGCTACTTGTATGATGTCTACCGGTATTAAGAAAGTGTAAATATGAGGGTGTAACTGAGTGTGTGAGTGAGTGTGTGTGTGTGTGTGTGTGAGAGAGAGAGAGAGAGACAGCACAGGCAAGTGCAAATGTCAGTTCGAGTTAGTGCATGTGTTTGAGGCTCCACAAGTCAAGAGGGATATGAAGAACTTAGAGGAGAACAAAAGAAAACAATGGCAAGAAAGAAAGGTTAGGAAAAATTCAAATTCCCTGGCGCCAGAATAGGGTGAGTTTGAGTCAACAGTTACTAACTTGCAGGAGTGGGTAACCCTGTGAACTCTTGATTCTCCCCTCCCCCTTGCCCCTGTCATACTTAAAAGCAAACTGCTGCTATCTGGGCCGGGTTAGGATCTGTTCTGCCAAGAGGTGGAGGGATGGAGGCTGACTTCTGACGGCATTGCCAGTCTGGGAGATTTCTGTGCTATGGCAGCCCAGGAACAGTACAGGTTAGAACCTCAACTCTCCACTTGGTCTTTGGTGCCCCGAACCAGGACGACCTCAAGGTTCCTCACTCCCTTCTTCCTCCTTCCAGAACCAGCAGTCATCGTCAGCTCCAACCTCGCAGGAGAGAAGCAGCAACCCTGCCCCCCGCAGGCAGCAGGCGTTTGTGGCCCCGCTCTCCCAAGCCCCCTACGCCTTCCAGCATGGCAGCCCACTACACTCGACGGGGCACCCACACCTGGCCCCAGCCCCTGCTCACCTGCCGAGCCAGCCTCACCTGTATACGTATGCTGCCCCCACCTCTGCTGCTGCATTGGGCTCCACCAGCTCCATTGCTCATCTCTTCTCCCCCCAGGGCTCCTCAAGGCATGCTGCAGCCTATACCACCCACCCTAGCACTCTGGTGCACCAGGTCCCTGTCAGTGTTGGGCCCAGCCTTCTCACTTCTGCCAGTGTGGCCCCTGCTCAGTACCAACACCAGTTTGCCACCCAGTCCTACATTGGGTCTTCCCGAGGCTCAACAATTTACACTGGATACCCACTGAGTCCTACCAAGATCAGCCAGTATTCCTATTTGTAGTTGGTGAGCAGAGGGAGGAGGGGTCATGGCTGCCTGTTCCTGGCCCTGAGTTCTTAATAACGGGCTATGACGAGCTCCTCCCTTAAGCCCCTCTTGAAACTCCTTAGCCAGCAACTTGTTCTGCAGGGGCCCACTGAAGCAGAAGGTTTTTCTCTGGGGAACCTGTCTTAGTGTTGACTGCATTGTTGTAGTCTCCCAAAGTCTGCCCTATTTTTTAATTCTTTATTTTTGTGACAGCATTTTTGCTATTTGAAAGAGTTCAGATGCCTATCTTCTGCAGTTACCAAGGAAGAGAGATCGTTCTGAAGTTACCCTTTGAAAAATATTTTCTCTCTGACTTGATTTCTATAAATGTTTTTAAAAAAACCAAGTGAAGCCCCTCTTTATTTAACTTTGTTTTATTGTAATTGCTGGTCAGAGGAAAAATGCTGATAGAAGGATTTGAAATCCGGTAATAAGTGAGAAAAGAAAAATCACCACTTTTTGCTTGTTTGAAAACCAAGAGTTAATGGCCTATTTTAAGAGCAGCTTACACAAGTCTGTATCTGACTATCAGGCATTTCTCCTCTCAAAATTTTACCTTTCTTATGGGACATTAGACTTACAGTGTTTTAGTTTTGTTTTCGTGTCACGTTATACTTACTGGGCAATTGTTATTTTTGCAAAACTGGTAATATACTGCTCTGTGTTACTCTTGGGATTCTCTCAGTTGCTCCTGTGTTTATTGTAAAGTAGTGTTAAAAAGGCAGCTCACCATTTGCTGGTAACTTAGTGTGAGAGAATCCATACCTACCGTGAAAGCACTAGGTATTACTCTTTTTAAATGAAGTACCGTGCATTCTTCTTAAGTTATTTTTTAAAAGTCTTTCTCTCTTTCTCTGATTCAGCTTAAATTTTATTATTGGAAAAGCCATTAAGGTGGTTATTATTGTATGGTGGTGGTTGTCTTATTATATGCAAAATCTCTCTGTATTATGCGATACTGGTATTGATGAGCTTTGCCTAAAGGTTGTTGGCATTGGTGAGCTTTGCCTAAAGATTAATATGAATTTTCAGTAATACACCTCTCTCTCTCTTTGCCTCATCTCTCCCTTCTGTTCTATGTGATTTATTTGGGGAGAAAGCTAAAGAATCTGAAACCAGATAAGAACGTTGTGTATAGCTTTTATACTTTAAAGTAGCTTCCTTTGTATGCCAGCAGCAAATTGAATGCTCTCTTATTAAGACTTATACAATAAGTGCATGTAGGAATTGCAAAAAATATTTTAAAAATTTATTACTGAATTTAAAAATATTTTAGAAGTTTTGTAATGGTGGTGTTTTAATATTTTGCATAATTAAATATGTACATATTGATTAGAAAAATATAACAAGCAATTTTTCCTGCTAACCCAAAATGTTATTTGTAATCAAATGTGTAGTGATTACACTTGAATTGTGTATTTAGTGTGTATCTGATCCTCCAGTGTTACCCCGGAGATGGAATGGATGTCTCCATTGTATTTAAACCAAAATGAACTGATACTTGTTGGAATGTATGTGAACTAATTGCAATTATATTAGAGCATATTACTGTAGTGTTGAATGAGCAGGGGCATTGCCTGCAAGGAGAGGAGACCCTTGGAATTGTTTGCACAGGTGTGTCTGGTGAGGAGTTGTTCAGTGTGTGTCTCTTCTTCCCTGTCTCCTCCTTCCCTTATTGTAGTGCCTTATATGATGATGTAGTGGTTCATAGAGTTTACAGTGAGCTTGCCTTAGGATGGACCAGCAAGCCCTTGTGGACCCTAAGCTGTTCACTGGGATTTATCAGAACAGGATTAGTAGCTGTGTCGTGTAAATGCATTGTTGTCAGTTTCCCTGCCTTCATTGAAAAACAGCAGCTTTTCTCCTTTAGCACCACGTCTACCCCTTTCCAACCCAGAATCTCAGCCTAGTTCTCACAGAAGCATTTTCCCCATGTGGCTCTCTCACGGCGCATTGCTACCTTGCTTCTGTGAGAGTTTGGGAAGCAGGTGAGAGGAGTCAAGCCAACATGAAATATGTGGTGGTTTTCTTTTTCTTTAAAGTATGTGCAATCACTTTTAGAATGAAATTTTTCTTTTCCTTTTCCCATGTGGCAGTCCTTCCTGCAAATAGTTGCCATTCCTAGTAAAATATTTGCTTGTTGAAAAAAACATATAACAGATCTGTTTATACCAAAGAGCCTATTGTATTGCTTACCATGTCCCCGTACTATGAGGAGGAGTTTTGTGATGCCGCTGGTGACAGGGAACTCACAGGAAGGTTTCTGAGCCGGTGAAGAATATTAAAAAGGAACCAAAGCCTGTTGAGTCATCAGGCTTTTGAGGTTTCTTTTTAACAACTTGAATATTCTTGGGGCTGTGAAATTGTCCTTGTACTCTCAGCTCCTGCATGGATCTGGGTCAAGTGGAGGGTACTGGGGATGGGGATGTTCCTGCCCATAAAAGATTTGGGGGAAGAAGGTTAACTCTAAGATATAGAAGTGTTCCATCTGAATTGAAAATTATGTACTTGAGGGCTAAGTCTAGGACTGGTTCTTTGTAGAGATGGCGTCAAGGAGGTGCAGGATGGAGATGGGAGATTTCATGGAGCCTGGTCAGCAAGCTCTGTACCGGGTTGGACACCGAGGAGCTGTCAAGGTATTTGGAGTTTCTTCATTGTAAAGAGTAAGGGCTTCCACGATGGGGCAGGTAGTACAGTCAGTCAGTACAGCCTACCAGGAACATGGTGGTGTTTTCTGCTTTTTCTTTTTTTCTTTTTTTTTTCCTGTGGTCACTCTCCTGAGTTCGGTTTGCACCGCTGTATTGGTAAGGATACCCAAGCAGTTTGTATGGTTTCCGTCACTAGTGTTACACAGTTTTCTGGTCAGCGCGTGTGATCGTTGTGTTTCCCTTTTTTGCCAAGCATATTTTGATTTTCTTGTTCAAAGGCAGACCTAGTTTCTAGTAGAAACATTTTTTTGTTCCTTATCTTTCCTCTACAAGGGGTAAGATTTGTTGTTTTTGTAACAAACGAGATGCAGGAAAAACAATACAAAACACTCCCCTCCTGCCTCCCTGTCCAATAAGTAGATAACCACTTAAGATGCGAGTCTTGTAACTTCATGGGGAAAAGACAATACCAAGAGTGTGTATTGTTACCTGAAACATCCTTACTAGCAGTGTATGGCTTGAAGAGTTTTAGAAATTTTCAGCCTTAGTCTGCAAATTGGCATTTCAAATTTACCAAGATAAAAATCCATCTGTGTCCGCTCAATGTGTATGTGCTCAATGTGGCTTTAGATTCTGTCCCTGGGGCTTAACATTGCCAGCCCTGACAGGATGGGGGGAAGCCCTGCGAATTCAGTGAGCGGCGGCCTAACCTCAGACCAGCTTAAGGCTTTACGTCCTTTCAGAACTTGCATTTCCAGCTTCTCCCCTTCAGGGTGAGAGAGAAAGTGGAGAAGGTTTAAGTACAGCCACTCTGGGCTCATTGGGACACTTGATCACTCCAGAGTTTTAATAGCTCCCAGGAGAGGGATACTGCTGTCAGTGCTCAGCGCAGATACCAGCCCCAGGAATAAGAACTCCCATTTCAAACAGTTCTGGCCATCCATCGTCCTCCACTAGAGGGGCTCAGCTTGACTGCCCTTAGCCAGGCAAGCACAGTAATGTGTGTTTTATTCAGCATTATTATGCAAAAACCCACTGGTTAGGTTGGTTGGTTTTAGGATAGGAAATGAAATTGCCTCTCAGTGACAGGAATGGCCCAAGCCTGCTTCCTGTTTTTTTTGTTGTTGTTTATTTTTTTAAACGGATGGTGCAGCATGTCTACATGGTTGTTTGTTGCTAAACTTTATATAATGTGTGGTTTTGATTCAGCTTGAAAAATAATCTCACTACATGTAGCAGTACATTATATGTACATTATATGTAATGTTAGTATTTCTGCTTTGAATCCTTGATATTGCAATGGAATTCCAACTTTATTAAATGTATTTGATATGCTAGTTATTGTGTGCGATTTAAACTTTTTTTGCTTTCTCCCTTTTCTGGTTGTGCGCTTCCTTTTACAACAAGCCTCTAGAAACAGTTTCTGAGAATTAATTGAGCTATGTTTGTAATGCAGATGTACTTAGGGAGTATGTAAAATAATCATTTTAACAAAAGAAATAGATATTTAAAATTTAATACTAACTACGGGAAAAGGGTCCATTGTGTAAAACATAGTTTATCTTTGGATTCAATGTTCGTCTTTGGTTTTACAAAGTAGCTTGTATTTTCAGTATTTTCTACATAATATGGTAAAATGTAGAGCAATTGCAATGCATCAATAAAATGGGTAAATTTTCTGATTCATGTGGCTGTCTTTGACTTCTGTTAGAGGTTTACAAAGGGGATCAACAAATGGCATCTTTGGAGTGGCTAAATACATCGCATCTGAACACCAGTGGTGGGTTAGAGGCAAATCCATCTTTCATACAAATCTCCACAATGGAAATGAAACAGGGTTGGTAGAAAACACTTCCCAGGAAAGGAGTGTTCGGGCCCTAACTGAAGATCTCATCTGGTCCTGGCCCTTTGAAAGAGGCACAGCTTCTGACCCAGGATAACTAAACTTTGTTTCCTAGCATGTTCCAACAACCATCTGAAGTATCATAATGAAAATCAGAATCACCACAGCAGATGCTATTTTCCCCTCCTTTCAAGCTGCATTGTTTGAAGCACAGTCCTTTTGGAGAAGGACTCTGATTAGAGTTCTCTTGATTCTGAAGTGAAGAAAATTTCTCCTGATGAAGAATTAGAGATTTGTCTAATCGATCACTGCAGGTCCCTGAATAAATGCTATATATTCGTTTGGCTTCTTTTGACACATGTGTTTCAGGCCACATCTACCCTACAGTGGCCATTAATTCATTGTGGGGTTCTGCAGTCGTGGTTGGGGTATAGAAATGAGACGCATTTAGAAACACCGTTTTGGACCATAACCTAGAAATGATCAATAGGCTCTTCTCTCCCATTGGTGGGGAAGTCAGAACACATTTATTTGATTTAGACTGCAGCACATATATTTTTCAGATTCTTTTTTTCCTAAATAAATGAGGGTGAACTTACTGAATGTTCCCCAGGTTTGGTAAGAGAATATACCTAGAAGCGTTCAGGTAAGAGAAAGGCAAATAGAAAGGCTCTGCTATCAGTCTCACTTCCAGGTAATCAAGAATGAATTTAACTTGTCAATGATCTGGGTTTTTTTGCTATTTTTGTTTGTTTTTAAATCTCAGTTATATTCTCTTCCTTAGGCTAAATCAGAGAGAGATTGGGATAGCCCCTTAAGTAGTTGGGTAGTCTGTGGGGAAATCTGTGTTTTGATGATGAAAACCCCTGGTAAATTCAATCTGCTTGGCTTGCTTTGTGGAAATTTTCCACAGGACATGAGGTCTAAGCCTTGGTTTCCCTGTGAATCCTGAGATGACACCAGGTGCTTATCACAAGATGGCGCCAATGAGCTATAGAAGAAGGTAGTGCAGACTTGACCACTGTGATCTTTTCTCCCACCCCTTCCCCTCAAACCTCATCTCCCCTGCTTCCAGCTTCCACTGAACAAGGCAGAAAACAATTCATGCTACTATTGCTGGGGAAGGAAAAGATTAATGATGGATGTGTCTGAAGAAGCCAGCACTGGAAGGAAGCATGCATTCTCCTAAAACAGGAATAGAGTTTGCTGAGTGTACTCCGGGGCCCCTGCCTCCCGCTGCGAGCTCCTTTTTCTGGGTGACTGCCCAGAAGGCCTCTGCCCTGGGGTTTCATCTCCTTCCCCTCTCCCCGGGAGCCTACAGCCTAGGCGGGAGGTGGTTAAGGCTTCTTCTGGCTGCTCTGCCATAGGGCCATCTGTGTTTGATCAATCCAGGCGGAAAGGAGGGGGTGGGGGCTGTAAAGAGACCGTGAAAGCATTCCAGAGTAGTGAGAGAGTCCCGAGATCCAGAAAGAGAGAAGGCACCGCCCCCACCCTGCCTCCAAAGCGAAGCGGCGGGCTTGAGTGGAAAAGGCACAGGACTGCACGCTCCTACTCCGGCCCCCTTTCTCCCGCGGCCATGGGGCCCTGCACGCCTCTCCTTACCTTGTTCCTTTTGTCATGGCTGCGACCCCTTCAGGGACAGCAGCACCACCTTGTGGAGTACATGGAACGCCGACTAGCTGCCTTAGAGGTGAGTGACTTTTTTCCCCCCGGGCCAGGCGGGAAGGACTCCACATCTCCTGTTGATTCACCCAGTGTGTCAGGGATCTGGGGACATGACACGATGGGGCTCTGTGAGCACCAACAGAAAACTCTATCTTTTAAGAAGAGTATCCTTACAATCGCAAGCCCTCCTCTCCCCACGGCCACAGAGCCATTCCAAAGCAAACAGGCCTTTGTGTTTTACCCTGAGACGGCATGGAATAAGGGGACAGTGGACATGAGAGCTAGCATGGCAAGAAAGCATCTCAGGGTGAGCTGATGATTCTGTGAGAGTTGGAAGTTCCGAGAGAATCTGCAGCTTTCTGTCTTTTTAACAGTTTGAAGTCTGTGCCATTCCCGAGTTGAAATCTGTTCATTCCCAAGAGGAGAAGTATACAGTGGAGCAGAGACCCTTACTGCCCTCATGCACTTAGGCCGCCCCGGCGACTCAGAGGACATGAAGTGGGGGTAGAGGCCTAGGTGATCTGAGCCGGGCTTTTTGCACATTTAGCATCTCCGAACATCTGGTTTCCTTTCCGTGGGGGTTGAAGGGGAGTTGATGCCTGGCTAGTTTGTGCTCTTTCCCGTTCCTCACACCCTGGCTGGGCCTCTCCCTGCCTGGGAGTTGTAACGCTTCAGCCCCTCTCCTGGCCCCCATCCCTGCAGGAACGGCTGGCCCAGTGCCAGGACCAAAGTAGCCGGCATGCCGCTGAGCTGAGGGACTTCAAGAACAAGATGCTGCCGCTGCTGGAGGTGGCCGAGAAGGAGCGCGAGGCACTCAGAACCGAGGCCGACACCATCTCGGGCAGAGTGGACCGTCTGGAGCGGGAAGTTGACTATCTGGAGACCCAGAACCCAGCTCTACCCTGTGTGGAGGTTGATGAGAAGGTGACCGGAGGCCCTGGGATCAAAGGCAAGGGCAGAAGAAATGAGAAGTACGATATGCTGACAGGTAAGTGGTCCAAAAGCAGAGCCCTGACACTCTCAGGACCTGTATTCTGCCTTGGTTCTTTCCCATTTTTCTCCTTGTCCCGGAGGCCACTTTGGCGCGATCTCCTGGAATCCGCTTTAGGGGAATCTCTATAATGACAGGGCCATTGTGAGTGTTTCTGGGGACCCAGGCCTCTGTGGCACCTTTTTCCCTATCCTCCTTAAGAGTGGAGGCGTCCACTGGCAGATGCCCACTGCCCTCCAGATGGCCCACCCTGGGGGTTTCCCGCCGCGGGCATCTAACTCTTGCCCGTATTGCCTTGTCCTGTGCTTTTCTCCCTCCCCACCAGACTGTGGCTACACAATCTCTCAGGTGAGATCAATGAAGATCCTGAAGCGGTTCGGTGGCCCAGCTGGTCTGTGGACCAAGGATCCAATGGGGCCAACAGAGAAGATCTACGTATTAGATGGGACACAGAATGACACAGCCTTTGTCTTCCCAAGGCTGCGGGACTTCACCCTGGCCATGGCTGCCCGGAAAGCTTCCCGGGTCCGGGTGCCCTTCCCCTGGGTAGGCACGGGGCAGCTGGTGTACGGTGGCTTTCTTTATTACGCCCGGAGGCCTCCTGGAGGACCCGGAGGGGGAGGGGAGCTGGAGAACACCTTGCAGCTCATCAAATTCCACCTGGCAAACCGGACCGTGGTGGACAGCTCAGTATTCCCGGCGGAGGGTTTGATCCCCCCATACGGGCTGACAGCAGACACATACATCGACCTGGCGGCTGATGAGGAGGGCCTTTGGGCTGTCTATGCCACTCGGGAGGATGACAGGCACTTATGTCTGGCCAAGTTAGACCCCCAGACCCTGGACACCGAGCAGCAGTGGGACACACCATGTCCCAGAGAGAATGCTGAGGCGGCCTTTGTCATCTGCGGGACCCTGTACGTTGTCTATAACACCCGCCCTGCCAGCCGCGCCCGCATCCAATGCTCCTTTGATGCCAGTGGCACCCTGACCCCCGAGAGGGCGGCCCTCCCGTATTTCCCCCGCCGGTATGGGGCCCATGCCAGCCTCCGCTATAACCCCCGAGAGCGTCAGCTCTATGCCTGGGATGACGGCTACCAGATTGTCTATAAGCTGGAGATGAGAAAGAAAGAGGAAGAAGTCTGAGGACCTAGCCCTGGTTGGTGAATCTCTCTCACCTCTACACATTTCTGTCTGCACAACGCTTCCTGCTCCTTGTTGTCCAGATGTGGGCAACTTGTGCTTCGGGGCCTGTATCTGCAGCCAACGGAAGCCAAATTCTCATGGCCCCTCCGTTTCCTGTGGGACCTTAGATCTTCAGAGACCCTTTTAGAGATGAAACACAGACAGCCCTAAGTGGCCAGTGCCCTCCTGCCCCATGGCAATGAATTTCAGGCCAAAGACCATGCAGACCCAGAGCTCTGGACCCTCGTATGGGGGCAACCCCAGCAAATGGGCAACAGAATATTTCTTGCCTCAGTGTGAGTCCGGTGAGGGGAGAGGGTTCTAGGAGAAGGAGACTTTCCACTCTGGCTGTCTCCCTTCTCCCTTTAGTGCCCCGGGGAACAGGGCTTTCTCCACATCATTTTGTATTATTGCAACATTTTGCATTAAAAGGAAAATCCATGCTCCTCGCCTGTGTTTGTTTGGGGTGGCCCTCAGATCAGATTTCTCCCCGTGACCCTCCATTTTCCTCCTCCACCCCATTGCCACTCCTTAAGCCACATTGGGGACTTGGCTGGGCTCTCCTGCTGAGAGAGAGGGGACTTCTCTAGTTACAGGTTTTACCATGGGGCGCCTGGGGAAGCACACAATCCCGCCCCTTTAGGGGGCTGGCCGAGGGGCTTCCCTCCACAGCCGCCTCTCATCTGGGGTGGCCCTCCCAGAACCGCCCTTGGCCCCGCGCCCCTGGCTGCCAGCCTGGGGCCCAGGGGCAGAGTTTCCAATTCCAGTTCGCAGAGGGTTTGAACCAGAAAATGAATCCGAGTCGCACCGGAGCGCCAGTGTGAAGACCAGAGCCCCAAATGTGTTTTGGGAAAGGACTTCCGGTGTCACTTCTGAGGTGGACTCGGCCCCGGCCCCAGCCCCCACTGCCCTCTCCGGCTTGGGGCAGCCCGCGGGGCCCCGTTACACGGTTACACAATCGAGCTTGCTCTGAACCGCGCTGATTTTCTTGCTGCCACGGCGTCTGCGGTTTGAGCGAGGAGGAGGGGCTGTGACCGTGCCCCAGATGGGAGCTCTACCAGTTTCCCAACACATCCCTCCGGGCACCCCCACCACAGTCCTGGAACCTGGCTGAAGTCTGGCCAGGAGTCCTGGAAACTTAACCCTGTCCTGCCCTGGCCTCTGGCTCGGAATTCCAGGAGGCCATCCGGGGAAGGGAGAGGGACCAGGGAGAGGAAAACCCTGGCTTTTGGACCCCCACCCCCACCCCGTCCCTCGGAATGTGCTGAGCTCTGTGCCAGGCCCCACCCCCGCTGCATACCCCCATTCTGCACTCAGGAACAAGACCCGCTGCCCTTCTGGGAAAGTAGACGTCAGGCAGCCCGAGGGTCCTCGTGGTTATTGACCTCAGTGTGGGGAGGAGAAAGGAACACATCTTTTCCCTAAAGGACACCGCCCCCACCCCCAGGTTAGGGTGGATCGGCCGGGGGGGGGGGGGGGGTGCCCTGTGATGCTCCTTTTGTCTTTTCTTCTCTCCCCAGGCAGAGCTGCCCCTGACAGATTGGTGAGGACAGGGAAAAGAGAGACACTGAAGCACCTCACAAAGGCGCTATTGTAGGGAGCCTGGGGCGGGTGGGGGCTCTCTCCCATTCAACTCTCTCCTAATGTGGGGCTGGCAACCATAATCACTGCCTGTCACACCCACAGAGGGGGCTGCCCACGGAACATCTGGCTCCCGCAGGCAGGTGGTGCACGGGAGGGGTGTGGAGGAGGGAGGGAGCTCTCCCGGGAGGGCCTGGAGAGGGGTCCCGGCCGGTGGCCCCTGGCCGCGTGGAACTGTCGCTGCGTGTGTGCGCCTGTGTGCATGTGGGGGGGGTCTCCTTGCAAGTGGGACCCACTTTCACAGTGTGATTGCTTATAAGCTGCCAAGAGGCTGGGGCCGGGTCTGTGGCGTTATGTCAATATGGCAGCAGACACCAGGGATGGGTTCTGGATGACCCTCATGAGGGACTGGCTCTGAAACGGAGGGCCTATGAGAATTTGCCTCAATCCTCAATGAGAAAGACAAAAACAGCCCTTCTTCTTCTTCTTCTCCTTCTCCTTCTCCTGCTCCTGCTCCTGCTCCTGCTCCTGCTCCTTCTTCTTTTCTTCTTCTTCTTCTTCTTCGTTTTCTTTGGAAAAGTTCACTCAGACTTTTCTGAAAGGGCAGAAATCTCTGGGGCCTTGTCATTTATGACTTTTTGCTTTTTTTCTTTTTGGCTCCCGTACAATAGCTAGTGTGCTATTTTGGAAGCGTTTTGGAAGGTGAGTGGAACTGTGTGGGCAGATCCAGTGAACTGTCCAAATTCATTAAACTAAATTTTCTGCTGCTCAAGGAGAGTGCCTCGGTAGCTGAATCCTCTCATCCGAAACCAGCCTCAGAGCCCCTTCTCAGACCCTCTATAACCCATCACTTGGCAGAGACAGGTTGTGACCTCTGCTTTGGGTTGAACAAAAGGCAGTGGAAGGCAGAGCCTCTCATGGGGGAGAGGGGGCTAAACGCCCAAAGAGAAGCCCCCCATCTGCCCCCAGTCCCTGGCCCAACAATGCTAAGCTGCCAGATCAGTGGTCCAGACGTTGCCTCTCCATCACAAGGCCCGATGGAGAGGGGTCCCCTTCTCCCTACTCCAGCGCCCAGTCTCCCTCCCTAACTCCCAAGCTCTCCTCTTTGTTCTCACTATGTTCTCCTCCCTGGGGCTGGTCTTTGCGACTGCCCGTGGAGAAACCACGTATTCATCTTGCCATTTTCATCAAGGAGCCTGAGCCAATGCTGTCTGAGCCCCGGATGGCGGGGAGGGAAGGGCAGTGATGGATGGATGAAGTTGTTGATTCAGCTGTCACGGCTTCCTCTGGGACAGGGCTCCCGGCTAAGCAGGAAGCAAAGCCCTTTTCCTCCTCCTCCTCCTCCTCCTCCTCCTCCTCCTCCTCCTCTTCCTCCTCCTCCTCCAGGCTCAGTCCCCTTCCTAGTGTACGAGCCCCTTCCTTCCCTGAGGCTCCTGCGATCCTCCCTACCTCTGCTCCCATTTCTCTACATGTTTAGGTCAAACTGCGCTCATTTTGAGAGCTGTTGTGGTATTTGTCCCAGCCTCCGGAGATGGCTCTCTGTAGGACCTGCTGTCCAGCCTCCCTGTGGCTGCCTGGGCAGGGCAGTGTGGTCTCCAGTGCAAGAGTTCTGCTGTGTGTGTTTTGGGGGGGGGTCCCTCCACCCTTAGCCCCTGTCAGCAGCTGCAGTCTCTCCTGGCTCCTTGGCCCCAGCATCCTGGACGCTCTGTCCTCTTCTACCCCTGCCACCAGCCACCACCGAGGCCGATAAGCTCTCCTCTGCCTGCTCTTTAACTTTTGCTCTCACAATGCAGAGCTTAAAAGATTACATCTTTATTTATGGATTTAATAACGCCACAGAAGAATTATAAATGTGGAGGCCAATGTATTACTTTAAAGGGCAGACCTCTCAGCACTGTCTCTCCAGAACATGGGTTCTGACAATATCTAGAGTTGGACACCTCTCCAGAGCCCTCCGGCATGACCCCTGGGGTCTGCCCCACCGCCCAAGCTCCACCTTCTCTGAGAATGGACACCCACACTCCCTGGCCTTGGCTGTGTGGCCCAAGGGGAACAAATCGCATTCTCTTTCCGGGGGATTTAGAATTGCAGATCAGAAATGTGAGATGTGAGAAAGTATTTGGAAGCATCTTTTGCCCTGCTTCAGAGAGGCAGCGAGAGCCAGCCTGCAGAGGGGAAAGGTTGAGGTGGGTGGACAGAGGCTGAGGCCCTGCAAGAGGGCCGCCGAGCGCGTGTCCTCTCCCTACCCACCCCCTGTGCTCACCCTGCTCAGCCTAGCCTGGCTTCTCCAAAATGCCCGACTCCTTAAAACAGATACTCCCCTTCCTGTTTGCTTTTCTTTTCTTTCTTTTCCTTTTCCTTTTTTTCTCAAGTTAGTATGAGGTATGAGTGGGTTTCTATTTCTTATGACCTAAAGACAGACAACTCATCCTCAACTTACCTCCCCACCAAAAACATTCACCCTGTGCCCTGGCCCGCTGGGCAGGGGGCCTTGACCTTCTAGGAGGTTCCTCCCCGTACATGACCCAGAGGACACACCAGGGTAATGAAAGAGCCTGTGTAAGCCTGTCATACCTCCTCCCTGTCACCTTGCGGATGGTCGTGCGGTTGCCCTTTCCTGCTGTGTTCATTCGTGGTGTGTGGTTTCTTTCTCC
Organism: Zalophus californianus; assembly: GCF_009762305.2. Taxonomy (NCBI): domain Eukaryota; kingdom Metazoa; phylum Chordata; class Mammalia; order Carnivora; family Otariidae; genus Zalophus; species Zalophus californianus. The sequence continues at coordinate 96,033,212 of NC_045598.1, forward strand.
AGCTGAGCTTATGGCACAGTGTTCTCTGCGGCAACCCTCCTTATTAGAAAGAGCATGGACTTTAGAGTCTGGCAAGCTTGGAGTCTGAGTGCCTGCGATCTGAGTCTGGTCTGCCGCTTCCTGCTCTGGTACCTTGAGCAAGTTACTCACTACCTTATCTATAAACCAAAAGTACCTGCCCAATAGGATTGTTGCTTCGAGGATTAGAGCCAATATATGGAAACTGTTGAGCAGTGTGGACAATCAGTATGGGGCACTGAAACCCCACTTGGGGTTTCCACTCACACCCAGCAGAGTCAGGTGCCTTTCCTATGGGCCCCAATTTATCCTGGGCACATCGCAGCTGTGGCCTGCATCACCATGTACTGTATCTTGCTCATCTTTGTGTCCCTAGGGCCTGACCCAGAGCCCAGCTCATAGATGGGGCTCTTTAAATACTTGTCTTCAGGTTCCCCCATCAGCCTGTGAACCCTTGAAACTCTGGGCTTATTTGTCTCCTAACTCAGGACCTAACTCTAGAAGGGGCACATCGCCAGCACGTGGTAAATGTTCTTGGCGGTATCCTTCAATTCAGCTGGACAAAGACAAGCTACAGAAAAGTGCTGAAAGCAGTCTCCTTCAACTGCAGAACATGCTGGCCTTCCCACGATGACGATTTCTAGCTCCAGCATCTAAAGGCGAACTCTCACACTAGGCCGGCGCATCTAAGCCCTGTGACCACAGGGGAGGAAGGCAGTAAAAGTACAGAAGGTAGTGGAAGCTTCTTGTTCAGCAGCTGGGTCTGGGTCCTGGCGAGGGTTCTGGAGTAGGGAAGGCTGCTCCCACCCTAGCCCTGTGCCCCGCTACTTGCTGCTTACTTGACCTCCGTGAGCCTCTGTTTCTTCACTCATAGAATGTGGGTAGTCGTACCCATTTCACAGATTACTGTGAGGACTGAATGGAGCAATTCATGTAAAGCAGTGAGCGCAGTGCCTGGCACATAGGTGCTCAATAAATGTCATTCCCGTTATTGTTAGTAATGTCATCATGATTGTAGAAATCTTTTTCAGAGAGCAAAGTGCTCGTGCATTTAATCTCCTTTAATCTTTACAAAAATTCCATGAGACAAGCAGGTTTCCAGGAGCCTGAGGGGGTACAGAGATTGAGACAGTTGGTCCAAGGCCACGTGGCTAATAAGTACCGGGGCAGAACCTATGTCTCGGAGGCTGTGTGAGGTGTGGAAAGAGCTGGAGTTCTCCACTCAAGCTGAGTTCAAATCCTTGCTCGCCCACTCCCTAGCCATGTCAGCCTGAGCACACCGATTCTCTGGGCTTCAGGGAATATGACCTACCCTGAGCTGGTGAGGAATGGATGAGCCAGTGTTTACGAAACAGCCAGCAGAGCATCCAGAATAATAAAGGTGCTCAGCAAATGCTCATTCCCAGGGCTGATTCTTGCTGTCTTGTCGTGAGGAGTATGCTGGTGGCCATCTCTGGTGTTCCAGACCATTTGTCTCAATCCAGTGGCTCTGGCTACCTTGTCTCTCCATTTGTACCCTGTCTGTAGGAAGACAGGCCACCCGTGGCCTAGTGTAGATCTCCGCATCATCAGTAACAGCAGGGTAGACAAGATATCCCGCGCCTGTGCCTGTCCCCTTTTCTCTGTGCCTAAACCAACCCTACCAGCAGGGATGCGTATGTTTGGTTTTTGGGTTTTGGTCGTCTTTCCCCCACCTTTTTTTTTAAAACATAGTACTCCCAAGCTGCCTTTTCCCTTTTACCATATTTTCTCTCAAAGATATTTTAGCTCCTCAGCATGGGTCCCTGGTAGGCATCACTGTTGACTTTTTTGACTTACCTTGCTGTTGATCTTGACAGATCCTTCAATGCCGTTTAGGGTGCACTTGGTCTTACAGATATTTATGACTGTACATTGCACATGACTTTTGTTTTGTAGCTGCTGAATGTTGTATTCCAGACTGGTAAATCCATGCAGTTGTCAGGTGCATGGGCCGTTCCCCATCTATTCTGCTTGCCCTTTTGGAGGAAGGAAGATAATGCAGACAGAGCACAAGGGAGAGAGGAAGACCCTTCTTCTTGGTGTGATTGGTCCATGTGGCTTAGTGTCTCGGCTCTGCTCTGCATTGACTGTGTGACCTTGCGCCAGACACTAACCCCTCTAAGCCTGTTTGTTCATTTGCAAGACAGGATTATGGGACCTGGATTACCACCTCATAAGATTGGTGAGGTTCAAGCCCTAATATATAAAGCTTTTAGCACCCCCAGGAATGAATCTTAGGGATCACTGAGTTTGGCTCCCTCATTTTACAGCTGAAGAAACTGAAGTCCAGAGAACCTTTTGAAGGCGAAGACCGTACCTTATCCATCTTTCTATCCCTGGATCCAGAGTCGGGTGCATCCTGGGCGTCCAGTAAATATTTTGTAAATGCGTTGAGTGACCAGCTAGCTCACAGTGACATATCTATGGTTAACCTCTCTTGATGACTCAGAGTTACTATCAACCTCAATTCCTATACTGTGCAGCTATGCCGTGATGCCTTCGGAATCATTATGCTGAACAGAATGTGGTTACTATGCTTTTCCACTTACGTTTCTTCTCTTACCTCTCTCACTATCACCTGTCAGTTCTCCCTGTAGCCTTTGGATCCACTCAGAGCAATCTGCGTCACTTTCTAATGATCTGTCCCTTCTAGGCTGGAACAGAACAAGAGTGAAGGGCTTTGAAAGATTTAAAGTTGGCACCATGATGGGAGTCCCAAGGAGTGTGGCAGAATATTCCACAGACAAGAAGCGCAGCCTCTTTTAAGCTGGGAGTGGCCTGAAGTCATCTGGTCTCCTGCCCTGAAGACATACAAGTATTTTCTAACTCACGGTACCCTTTCTACACATGGTGTGATTAGTTTCCTTGGTGAAGCAGGTGCACGAGGTAGCTGGTACTGGTTGAGCAATGTGTTGGTTTCTGCCCCCTGGATCTCTACCCAGTGACCTGGATTCTTTTTTTGCTTTTTAATTTTTTATTGTTATGTTAATCACCATACATTACATCATTAGTTTTTGATGTAGTGTTCCATGATTCATTGTTTGCGTATAACACCCAGTGCTCCATGCAGAACGTGCCCTCTTTAATACCCATCACCAGGCTAACCCATCCTCCCACCCCCCTCCCCTCTAGAACCCTCAGTTTGTTTTTCAGGGTCCATCGAGTGACCTGGATTCTTAACTCCTTTTCCCTCCCAGCCCAGGGGAGGGAAACACACAGAGATGTGGATTTCTCCTCTCATTTCTGATTATGACCTAGTAAATTCCCTTTTCTTCTCTCTGTCCTTGCCAGCTCTCCTTAGTCCTGACTGAGGTGAAATATTTTTTGCTGTTGTAAACTAGTAAAGGTTTACACTAGGAGCACGTGCTTAATAATAATTCAGGAGGTAAAGGGAGACATGGGGGAAATGTTAGTCATATCGCTGGATTTTAAATTGAGATAGGAGTAATCTCATTTATATCAAACTTCAATATTCAATTGAAAGCCTGTAAATTGCAGATAGGTTATCAGCCATAAATTGGGATTTATGTTCTGTGGGTTTTTTAACAAGGGCAAATCAGGCAGCTCAACACTCGTACTGATTCCCGTCTGGAAAGCACCAGCTGGCTCATCCTTGCTGTGGGCAGTGCGGGGGAAGGGCTCGGAGCAGACATCGTGGTCCACGGTGTAGGCGATATCCATACCTGCCTCCCGGGGATGGTGTGATGACTGAAGGAGATCATGTATGTGCAAGAGCTTTGTAAATCATAAAGCACACAAATGCCTACAAATGTCGGCTGCTCACAATATCCGTTTCCAAAATTAGCTTCGATGTCTCATGTCTGCGCTGGGTGTTGGGCAGCCAAGGAACGGGGCAGGCCGTGGAGACTGTTCGGCAAGAAGGAGCAAAGGGATGCTGTATAGATGAGAAGCCGTAGTTCCAGGAGTGGATTATTAGGAACAGAAGGAACTTGTAGATGTCCCAGACTCAAAAAGGAGCTCTGAACGCTCTGCCTGGGGGAGGGGTGGGGCAGCTTCTGGAGACTCCTCAGCCTGAGCCAGAGGGACACCCCCGCGGGCTCCTCCGCACACCATTGCCACTGCTGTCACAACCGTTTGGCTGGCCATTGCAAGAGGCTCCCAGTTGACCTCTTTGTCCACGAGTGTCTCCTGGCACCTGCACCCACGTTACTATGTCTCACTGTCTGTCATTATTTGTTACTGGACCCATCTCCCCAGATTAGCTGTGGACCTGCCCTTGTCTGCGGGGAAGCAGCCCCTAGAGAGCCGGGACAGGGACTGCCTCTTCACCGGGTCAGTACCTCGTGCTCCAGCTTGAGGGGTGTTCGTGGGAAATAGAAAGATGAAAAGGCAGGAAGGCACACAGAGAGAAAGGAGGGTCTTCACTGTCCAGGGACTGTCCTCTCCTCCCAAGGATGTTCTCCATGAGCGTGGGAGGCCAGTGCCCCCCACACGAGGGTTTTTCACAGATGTAAGTTCTGCAGAAGCAGCTGATCCTCTCCTGAATGGAAGATGTGCCAGAGGCCGGTGGCCAGAAGGCCAGGACCCAGCGGCCACCTTCGGTTTCGCACACCGTTTTCTCTGCGGATCTCCGGTTGTCAGCCTCGCGTTCCCCGGGAGCCTAGATTCACTGGATGCAGCCTCGAATTCACATTTGCCTTGGGCTGCAGCTTCTGCGGGGCCACGTGCCTCTGGGCTGGGCCGCCAATAAACAGCAGGACTGTCTGCTGAGCCCTATTCCCCCTCCGGACACGGCATGAATGCAGTGGTCTCAAGCCTCAAAAGACAACGGATCCCACCAGCAAATTATTTAACGAGAACCAGGCTTTGTGCTGGTGGTCAAGGAGGACACCATGATGAGTTTTGTGCCTCAGAAGCTGACGATTCGGGTGGGAGGTGTTACATGTAGGATGATAAACAGGCACCCGTTTCCCTCTGCTACCCAAGACTTCCTGAGTGGTTGAGGAGTAGTGCCTTAAGAGGGGGTCCTTCTTAAGACCTCCAAGGAGGAAGTGGTCATACTCCAACGAGGGAGACTTGAAGAGGCTCTGTAAAGGGGTGACATCTGAGGTCAGCTTTGGAGGGAAGACTGGACCTAGAGCAGGTTCCGGGAGAAAGGACTAGCATGAGCAAGGGTGGGGAGGCAGGTCGGCACAGGCATGACCAGGAAATAGCCACTAGGCTAGTTCTTTGAGAATATAAATTGCCTCTAACTGCACGATAGGTTTAAAGCAAAAAGACTTGAAGGATTTTGGTTGGTATCAGGTTGATGTAAGCAGGTACTAGGAAGTGTGGCTGCTACCAAAAGACGAGCCTTCTTAGGCTGAATAAGTAGAAGCCCAGCATTAGTGTGAAGGAGGGGAAACAGTCCCGTGTTGCTCTGCTGTGGTTAGGCTGGAGAAGCAATGTTCTTTTCTGTCCTGGGGAAGAGGACCATTAGAGCTGCTGCTACTTATTAGGGACCTGCCATGGACGAGGCTCCCGTGAGATGTTTGCATGCACTCTTTTTATTTTGATTTTGATGATTTTTTAAAAGATTTATGTATTTATTTCAGAGAGAGCAGGAGGGGTGGAGGGAGAGGGAGAGAGAATCCCAAACAGACTCCATGCTAAGTGTGGAGCCCGAAGCAGGGTTTGATCTCACAACACTGAGATCAGGGCCTGAGCTGAAACCAAAAGTTGGACGTTTAACCAACTGCGCCACCAAGGTGCCCTGGCATGCATTCTTTTTAATCCTAACAGCAATCCTGAAAACGAGCTATTATTTTTTTAAAGATCTTATTTATTTATTCATGAGAGACAGAGAGAGAGGCAGAGGGAGAAGCAGGCTCCTCACTGAGCAAGGAGCCCGACGTGGGGCTCGATCCCAGGACCCTGGGATCACGACCTGAGTTAAGCAGCCGCTTAACTGACGAGATATTATTATCTTCATTTTATAAGTAAGAAAACCGAGCCTTTGACAGGTTGTCATGGGCCAAGTTACCTGGACAATAGAGTAGCTGACACCCCATGAGAAGGCCTGTGGGAAATAAGAGCCCTGCCTTCAAACGTCTGAAAGGTCACCAGAAGGAAAAGAGGTAATACTTGTTTAATCTGGCCCCAAAGCATAGAAAGAGGCTCTCAGTACAAGTTATTTGCACAAAAAGAGAGTTTCACTTAACAAAAGGAAGAATAATCAGCTCTCTGCCAGAATGTTTTGTGTTATGTTTGGTGATGGTGAGCTCCCTGTTCCTGGAGGTGTGCAAGCAAATGCTCGATGAATGTTGGGTGGGGCTTTACAGAGGATGCAAGTGTTAGAGGGGTGCAGCTAGATGCCCCTTACAGTATTTTCCAACATTCAAGGGTTCCAGACGGGAGGGGGGTGGGGGGATGGGTTAGCCCAGTGATGGGTATTAAGGAGGGCACGTACTGCACGGAGCACTGGGTGTTATACGCAAACAATAGATCATGGAACACTACATCAAAAACTAATGATGTAATGTGTGGTGACTAACATAACATAATAAAATTTAAAAAAAGAGGAAAAGTTGATAGGGAAGAGGTTCAAAGAACGTGGGCTGGCTGGCCACAGGGCAAACCTCCACATGGTGCATTTTAACAAATGAGAGGGGTTCTTCTGGCCATTGGGTGAGGGATAGAACTGGGGCCCTGCCCGACCCCACCCCTGACTTGGCCTCAGGTGAAGTGTGCTGGAGAAGTTAGAGGAAGAAGAAATTTAGCGTGTGCATTTCTGCCTAAGCAACTCTGCCTCCATTTTTCACAAGCTCTGGCTTAGGCAGGTGTCTGGTTGTGGTCTGAATCTGATTTGTTTGCATTTCTGCAGCAGGCAGCTGCTGTGACTGGCTGCAAAGGGAGAGATTTGCTTTGCACATAATTTAATACAAGGGTTAGTTGATGAGTTTGCTCCCCCTCAGACAAGGGGAATCAACACACTTCCTCTAGCCTTGCTCTCGCCTGGTCATTAGCAGGGATGCTGCTCTGTGAGCCTTGTTAGTTTCATGTGATCACAATTCACGGGTGATTTGCTGTAACTCCTGATATTAAAAACCTCTGAGTGAGACATGTGGAATGAATAATGCTCAGTAGTGAATTTGTTAATGAATTTCCTCTGGAATGAATAATGCTCAGTAGTGAATTTGTTAATGAATTTCCTCTCTGCTCCCCCAAAGAAGGGACTGGCCAAAAAAAAAAGGGGGGTCTTAGACTAGAGAAAGACCATAATACTCTGCAAATCAGCGTTCTTGATGATTCTGGAGAGAAAGCAAGCAGAAATTGCTTCTCAAAAAAAAAAAATCTGACTTCTGTTCTCAGGAGGGACTGTCATTAATTTCAGGGTAGAAAATGGGTTGGCATTCTTCCGGTATCCTTAAAATAGAATAAATAAGCAGTCACCTTAAGGGGAAAAAAAGGAGGTTATGATCCAGGGTTTAAATAATCTTGGCTGGCTTCTGATTTGCATATATATGATAAAGTATGCCACTGTTCCAGAGGTTGATTGCTGGGAAAGTGGACTCAGGATGAATGAACATCTGTTCAGCAGCAGGTGAGAAAGTGGTGGGACCTCCTGTCAACTCCTCCAGGCATGGTGCAGGGCTGTAAGCCCTCACCTGCTGCGTTGTTGTGCCCTGCTCCAGGCCAAAGACCAGGGCTGGCTTCCTGGACACACGACCCGGCAACAACACAGGGCTCCCCCCTTAGATGGGCCCCACACTTGGTGTAATAATGCTCTGCTGTTGCTGTCTCGAAAATCTTAACTTTCTTTAAAGATTTTATTTATTTATTTGGTGGTGGAGAGAAAGCACGCAAGCAGGGGGAACTGCCCGCAGAGGGAGAGGGAGAAGCAGGCTCCCCCCCTGAGCACAGAGCCTGATGTGGGGGTTCGATCCCAGGACCCCAGGATCATGACTTGAGCCAAAGGCAGACACTTAACCGACTGAGCCACCCAGGTGCCCCACAAGAAACTTAATTTTTGAAAAAGGAGCTCCTTGCTTTTATTTTGCACTGGGCCCTGCCAATTATTTAGCTGGCCCTGCCAAAGATTCTTTCATCGATCAATGACCTGCCCTGTGCTCATCTGTCTTTTCCACTTCTGGCTTTCCTCAGGAGGCCAAGTGATAAGTTTACTTTATGAGTATTGGATAAAGTATATGGCTGTCCTTTAGAAAGGTGGACAATTTATTGTTTTTGTCTGCTAAGAAATAACGCATGCTAATTGTGGAAAATTTAAGAAGTACAAAGAAAAAAAATCCATATACCCACCACCCAACATATCTTTCCAGTCTTTTTTTTTTTTTGGGGATATGGTTTTTGTTTGTTTGTTTGTTTGTTTGGCTTGGTTTTGTTGTTTTTTTTTCTCTCCCTCTTTAGATATAATTGGAGAGATACTGAAATAATGTTTTGGAGAATGCTTTTAAAAAATTCTCAATATAGTATGAACTTTTCCCCCTAGTTTTTTTTTCAAGATTTCATAGTATTCTAGTGTCCCCAAATACCATCATTTGTTCAGTCCTTTCTGTTGGGTCAGTTCTATTTATTACGAATAACACTTGAAAGAGAACACTTACAGATTTAAGACAAAACGAAACAGACTGTTTTTCTTGGGGTAGATTCTTAGAAGTCAGATTTAGTAAGATCTTTGGCACACATCACCGAATTCTCTCTGGGAAATTGTCCCAATGTACAGTGGGGAAGGGAGGAAGGGAGGCCGGGTGAGGGTATAGAAGAAATAACAGGACAAGGGAGCCCTGAGTGGTCCTTGGGCTCTGTGGGTTTCTTTTTTTTACCTTCTTCCCTTTTCTTTTTTTCCCCCCAAATTTTTCTTTTTTAAGATTTTATTTGACAGAGGGGCGCCTGGGTGGCTCAGTCGTTAAGCGTCTGCCTGCCTTCGGCTCAGGTCGTGATCCTAGGGTCCTGGGATCGAGCCCCGCGTCGGGCTCCCGGCTCCGCGGGAAGCCTGCTTCTCCCTCTCCTGCTCTGTCAAATAAACAGAGACACAGCGAGAGAGGGAACACAAGCAGGGGGAGCGGGAGAGGGAGAAGCAGGCTTCCCGCGGAGCCGGGAGCCCGACGCGGGACTCGATCCGAGGATATGACCTGAGCTGAAGGCAGACACTTAATGACTGAGCCACCCAGGCGCCCCCCCCCCCGCGGAGTTTTATTTCAATTCCAGTTACTTAACATGCAGTTGAGTTTCTTTTTACATTCCGATTGTGGTACACTGCAGTGACTTAGAACAGAACTAGTTTGGCCACTAGACCAAAGCTCCTCCCTGGAGGAGGCTGGTCCCTCCTTTGGGCCTCCACCGACACTGCCCCAGGGGATCTGACAGCCCCAGGGAGGGGAGCTACCTGGAGCTGCTTCCCGCTCCTTGCTGTAGGACAAGGGCACTGTGCGTGGGAACGTTTTAGGGTGCTAGGAGTGGCTGAATGTCTGTACTCTTTCCAAAGTCTCTCGGGAGTAGGAGAATGGCATTCCAAGCTTGACAGCCTCTATGTAAGAGTTTCCGGTGGGAAAACGGAGCTGCGGGGAGGATGCTGCCCACTGCCCCCTGCAGGTTCATCCCGAATGTGAAGGAGCTCCGCGTGCGTTCACAGAACGAGTCTGCCCATGGCTGTCATGATCATTTAGCCTTCTGTTTAGGTTTTTGGGAGGGAGAATGGTGAGCGGTTGGTGTGTTTACTACTGAGGCCTCGGCCTGTGTAAGTGGGGGGAACTGCTATATGCTGCTGGTGGGGAGGGAGCTCTGGAGATCTCTTTGAAATGCAAGTTGGGAAATCTCCAGATGTTTCCACTCCGGGTCTGTGGCCAGGGTGACTCCCGGAAACAGGATCCTGCTAGGGGAGAGGGGAGGTGAAGAGGGTGTTCTGGGCAGCATGGGGTTGAAACAGCATTTAGAGAGCAGCTGGAGGACCCAAGGGACCCTCAGCCCCTGCAGAGTCCCTGGCGGAAAGGAGGGGCACAGGGGTCCTTCTTTACGTTTAACTGGTTCTTCTCTGTTTGGAAGACCTTCTCTTGCCCTGGCAATGTTTCCGTCTGCTGGAGATATAAAATTCCTCAGTTACATCGTTTTCCCCGAACTTCTTTCTGCCTCTGCCCGCAGTCCATTTGGCCCCCAGTCTTGTGCAAGGCTCTGCTGGCTCCAGGGTCTGGTGGGAGGTTGCTCACACCCACGGGCTGGACCCACACCAGGCTGGAGTCGCCAGGGGCAAACCACTGACCTTTTGGCTCCCCCTCCCTAGTCCCACCCCTGTGGGAAGAACAAAAGCCTCTGTCTCTGCAGACCACCACAAAGAATGTCCCCTGGAAGGAAACCATGCTGCTGGCCATGGAAGTGGCCTCTGCCTTTGGCTCGGCCCCAAGGCAACTTATTAAACAAAGGCTCCTCAGATGGGGGTCTGTGGACACTCTCAGCTTCCGCACAGTCTCCAAGAATCGCTTGAATTTTGACTTCTCAACATGATAAGCTTTACAAAAGTTTGTACTCCATTTATAAAATAACATTTATTTTGAGTCACTCTTTTTGCATATGTGTTTTCGGGGATCCTATGAGAAATTCTCTCCTTTAAAGGGGACCGAACTTCTAACAGTCTGAGAAATACTATACTGTGCCCCTAATGATAATAGCTGCCTTTTTGAAGCCCTTAATCAATGACAACCCCCCCCAACAAACACAATGGCTCATTCAACTCCTTCAACAGTGCTCTGAAGGAGGCATCACCATCACCACCACCCCCATTGTCCAAAAAAGAAGAAAAAAGCTTAACACACAAGCCAGGAAGCCAAGATGCAAAAGTCCCACCCCAAAGCCCACACACTCTTAATTTGACTAGAATCTCCCCATGAGAGGCATCGTTCTAGGTGCTGTGGGGACCAGGGTGGAGTCAGGTTACAAAAGTTAAATCCAATGACTCTGGTCAGTTCATAACCCATGAGGGGTTATAACACATGTGTACACATAACTGATAAAGGTCATGTGGTGATTTTTTGCTCCGTGCAAAATCAAATGCGAGGAGGTGCTTAAGCTCAGAGGAAAGACGAATTCCATCTTAATTGGTTGGGTCTGAAGAGCATAGGAAAGAGAATCGTTTGTTTTTAAGCTAAAATTTAAATGAGCTGCTACTGTGTGCAAGGGATTGTGTCAACTGCTGGAGACCCAGAGATGAAAAGGACACGTCCAGCCTTCAGAGCGCTCTCGAGGGCAGTGGGATGAGTGAGTGGGCAGTGGGGAGACAGTGGGGAAAAGCGCTGGAGTGGAGATGAGCACAAGATGGTACTTCCCGGGGAGCGTGGGTGCTCTCCTCCCCCCTCCAAGGTCCTTGGGGAAGCGCTGGAGCAGTCAGAGGAGAGGAGAGCAAAGGGGATGCTCTTCGGCATGTGGAGAGAGCTGTTGGAACAGAGGGTTCGAGGCAGTGGCCCGCACAGGGAATTAGAATCCGTTCTGTATTATTGAGGGCAGGGGGTGCTCCTTGGATAATGACTGCAGAGAGATTAGACAGGTGGGTCTAAGCTCAAATCACCCAATTTTTAAAGCCTCACCAAGGAAACTGACATTTTCTGGCAAGAGTGGAGACCTGGTAAATGTGTTGAGAATGGGAATGATGTGTTGCAGAAAGCTGACTCAGGCAGCACTGATGGGGGCGGGGGGAGGGGCACGCAGGATGAAGGCTGGAGTCAGGGAGGCCAGATAGGAGGCTACTTCAGTAATGCAGGTGAAAAATGGGGAAGTCTCAGTTAAGGCTGCCCACTGCACTCAGAGTAAAGACCAAAACCATCACAATGACCTACCAACCAGGCCCTTGCAGGCTGATCCCTTATTTCTGTGACCTCATCTCCCACTCAGTCGTTGCTGGTTCAGCCACACTGCCCCCCTACTGGCTGCTCCTTGAACCTGCCTCGCACTGACCTCAGGACCTTTGCACCTTCTCTTTCTTTTCTCTGGAATGGTCTTCCTCCACGTGTTCACATAGTTCATTCACTTATCTCCTTCAAGGCTTTGTTTAAAATTTTCTTTGCCATGAAGCCTTGTGGGCCATTTTATTTAAAACCGTCCCTCCACTCCTATGATTTATTTTTTCCATCCACCACACTGTATCCTTTACTTATGTATTTTCTGTCTCCTTCCAGTAGAATGGAAGTTCTTTGAGGGCAGGAAAATTCCTTGAGAGCAGTATTGTTCACCGCTTTCTCCGAAGTGCCTGGCACGTAGTGGGTAGCAATAAATATTGGCTAAATGAGTGAATTATTGAATTTATGGATGAACGAAAAGAATCATGAAGATAGGGGCAATAGCAGTGGGGTTGAGAAAGGGGAGAGATGGGGAGAAATCTAGGAGATTGCTCACAGGACTTGGGATTGCTGAGTATGGGATGAGGGCACAGAGAGGAATCAAGGATGACTCTCAGGTGTCTGGCTCCAGCGCGGTTTAGCAGAAGGCTAGGACAGTGGTTTTAAACTCCGTCTGGTTGACTCCTTTGAGTGGACCCCTAGGGGTTTTCTGGAGCCACTTCAGAGGCCAGAGAAGGGAGGAAGGGAAGAGCTCCAATCAGAGAAAACCTGTGTTTCTCTATTTGTTTTTGGTTCCCTTGTTTTGGTTTGTGTGAGATAATAAAAAAATCCATATCTTGGTCTTTGCCCCCAGTTCCTAACACAGGCTCCTGAACCCTTATAAATTCCTAAGTGATAAGAACACAAGAAGCGTCTTTTGTTCTAATGAGATAATTCTGGGTGGCCTCCTGGATGGCTCCTGAATGGGAACTGGTCCCCAGAAAGACTAAGTCATGATTAGAAGGTTGGAGTTTTTAGCCCCACCCCCCATTTTTCAGAGAGGGGAGAGGGGCTAGAAATGGAGTTAATAATTGATCATGTCTATGTAAGGAAGCCTTCATAAAATGCCAGCAGTGTGGGCTTCTGTCAGAGAGCTTCCAGGCTGGTGAACACATCTGCGTTTCCAAGAGGGTGATGCACCCCACCTCCATGGGGACAGAAGCTCCTGTGCTATCCTCTCAGACCTCGCCTACGTAACTCTTCCATTTGGATATTCATCTGTAGCCTTATATCCTTTTATATTACACCTGTAAACAGTAACTGCTTTCCTGAGTTCTGTAAGCACTCTAGCAAATTAAACCGGAGGAGGCGACTGTGGAAGCCACTGATTTGTAGCCGCTTTGTCAGAAGCCCAGGTGACAACCTGGCATCTGAAGTTGGGGTGAGGGCAATCTTGTAGGGCTGAGCCCCTAACCTGTGGGATCTGATGCCATCTCCAGGTAGACAGTGTCAGAACTGAGTTAAATTAGAGGCCACCCAGCTGGTGTCGCAGAGAATTTCTTAGTGGGGAAAATGCCCCCCTCCCCCACCATCTGTTGTCAGAAGTGTTTTGAGCGTGGTAATCCTGTGAGAATATAGAGATACATAACAGGTAAGACTGGGAGGTTTCTTCCAACTCAGTTAGTTTAACTTTTAAAACACCGAGATGGGAAATTATAATAGGTTGCTGTTACTGAGTTCCTACTATGTCCCGGATATTAGGCTAGGTAAGCAGTAAAAACTGGATTATCACATTTCTTCTTCATGACAACTTGATGAGGGTGACACTAATCTTATCATCCTCTTTCTACAGACAGGGAACTGAGGCAGAAGAGAGGTGAACTGACTTGCCTCGGGTCACACAGCTGGTAAGTAAAGGGCAGTGTGATTCCTAAATCCCTGGACTAAAGAGAGAGCAACAGGCAACGTGTAGACTGAAGAACAAAGTCTTACCTTTATTACCTGCTAAAGCTCTCACATCTGGAGCAAAATGGGGTCCTTCGGCAAGGGACCTGCCCCACAGGGCCTGAGGACCCAAAGCCAAACAGGTGTCCTGTGGGCAGGTGGCTCCGAGCGGGAGGGGCGGTACCTGTTTCCGAGAGCCCGTCCGCCAATCAGGAATGGGGGGCGGAGCCAGGCGGGGCTGTCGGCTCAGGTAGGTCCCTCCGCAGGTAAGGAAACGTCAGCAGTGGGAGGGTGAGCTGCTGGGAGAGCCGCAGGACCGATTTTTTTGAAGATCTAACACAAAGGACCTAAACCGGGGTTGAGAAGGCAGACTCATCAAAAAGAAATTGGTCCGTTGGGGACTGTGCGGAGCCCATGCCCCATCTGAAGGGCAGCTGCTGACCTGGTCTAGCAAAGTCTTGCCACCAGGGAATGTGGGCTCAGGGTTGCCTCATTTTCCAATAATAATTTTTTTTAAGATTTTATTTATTTATTTTACAGAGACAGACACAGTGAGAGAGGGAACACAAGCAGGGGGAGTGGGAGAGGGAGAAGCAGGCTCCCTGCTGAGCAGGGAGCCCAATGCGGGGTTCGGTCCCAGAACCCCGGGATCATGACCTGAGCCGAAGGCAGACGTTTAATTCCTGAGCCACCCAGGCGCCCCTTCCAATAATAATTTTTAAAAACAACAACAACGACTAGAAATCAGTATTTTTGTGTAAAATCCTCTGACCTTTAAATGTTGCCCAAAACCCCCAGAATACCATGCTGTCCAAACCAATAACAGAGGGCCACATCTGGCCTGCAGGCCCTGATTTGTGTCCTCTGACAAGGATTCTTAACTTCTCTGGGTCTTGAGGAGCTGATAAAAACTATATAGTCTTTTCCTCAGGGGGAAAAAATACGCCTGAACAAACACCAAATATTGTGGATATCCTTTGTGGGCATCTTTGTGCTCCCAGAATCATTCTTTTCTAAAGGCGCACGTTGCAGAGGCAAAAATGACAAGAGCTTCTTGTGAAGGGACCTGAGGCCTGGGAAGGTACAAGCTGACTCAGTGGTACTTGGATGAGGTGTATCTTATATCTGAATAAGATGGCGGAGTTTGGTGGGGTCAGTACTTACACCTCTGTGCACCCTGTTCACCATGCTCTGTACCCGACTTTCCTCCTCAGTCTTGGTTAACTTCCTCCGCGTCAGGAGGTATGGGTCAGGAAGTTTGGCCAGGGGAGCAGGGAAGGGGCTGGGAGGCTGGGACACTGGTCTGGAGGAGGGATGGAGGCAACTGAGGCAATCCTGAGCAGGTATGGAGGGAGTGAGGGAGGCTTGATGGACAGGTACCTTTTTTTTTTTTTAAAAGGTTTTATCTATTTATTGGACAGAGAGAGACAGCGAGAGCAGGAACACAAGCAGGGGGAGTGGGAGAGGGAGAAGCAGGCTTCCTGCTGAGCAGGGAGCCCGATGTGGGACTCGATCCCAGGACCCTGGGATCATGACCTGAGCCGAAGGCAGACGCTCAACGACTGAGCCACCCAGGCGCCCTGGACAGGTACCTTTTGAGCTGGACTTTGGAAGGTTGATAGAACTTTAAAAGACAGAATGAATAGTTTTCTGCTCCTGGGCAAGGAGGAGGGGGTGTGGATCTAAAGTTGGAACACCCTAAATGCCAAGGCTGTCTGCAGCTAGGACAGGTATTCTATGCAAGACGCTCTCCTTCAGCCACGCATGTGCCCCAGCCAGGCTCCTGAACTTTCACACGTGGATGACAGCCCTTCTCCAGCTCATCCTATTAAATAAAGAATGTGGCTCTGCCCTCAATTGGTAACAGGGCGGAGCTGAACTACATGTACTTGTCAGCGAGCATAACATTGAGCTCCCTGCAGCTCAACATTTACCAAATGCTCAGTGGCAAAAAATAGCATTAATGGAGGCAAAAGACATGCATTCCCACCATTCCTCTAGATTCCCTAGTCTTATCCATGGGTAAATCCGACCTTCAGAGATCTTCAGAGAGCTGGATGCCTAGACAGATGATCGTGGTCTCTGGTTGGCTAGCTTTTTGGAAAAGGGCTTCTCTGCTATGGCACTGGCCTAACAAAGATGTACTTATAAGCATGTTTAAGGATGAGGTTCACTTTGTTAGCAAGTTTCTACTTTTTGAATACTTGTGTGCAGCCTCCAGTGATCCTTGCCTCCTGGTGATTCGTGTTTTTATGTGATCGCCTTCTACAGTGAATAGGGCTGACCTGTGTAGCCAAGAGGACATATGTGGAAGGATGGAGTGTGACTTCTGAAGCTAGGTCGTAAAAGATACTGTGGCTTCTGCCATGTTCTTTCCTATACTGCCCACTCTGGGGGACGTTGGCTACCACATTGTAAGGAAGCGCAAATAGCCCTGTGGAGAGGTTCTGTGGTGAGGAAGAGAGGCCTCTTGCCTACAGCCAGCAACAATGGGCTAGCTGTGTGAACGAGCCTTCTTGGAAGAGGATCCTCCAGCCCCAACTTTCGTAAGCTCCTTTTTTTGGGTACTCACTTTCACACCTCTAAATAACAAGCTTATACAGCTGCTTCCTGATTTTTCTGTTTTAGGCATTATCTATCGATTTCCCACTTTACTTTCTTGTACTTTTTAAAAAATACTGGATATAATTATTGCCCTGTTGTTATGCTTAATTTCTATGAATTTATCATTATTTCATGCTGAACTTCCCCCTAGTTGTCTAAACTCTTCAATACTTTCAAACATATCAGGTCTTCCATCAGTTTCCTCCCATGGAGATGGCTGTTTGGAGACAGCTCCTGGAATGTTCTGGTGCTCTCCAGGCCTGCTGCAATGGCTAATACCCTGGAATTTTCCTATATTTTCATGCTGAAGTTCCCTTTGCCTCTTTTATTCTGAATTCTTTTGTATTTTAATACATTTGTTTTTATTTAAAAGCACAGCGAATTGCATACCTCATGTTTCCTCTTTACATTTGTTGCCAGAAAGCTCAGAACTCTATGGTCTATGACCATTTAAAACAAAGTGTACAGAAACTGATGGTGATGGAATGTATTTTTGGCATTTTCACCTTATTCTGGGATTTATCCTCCTTCATCTAACTTTGCTTTTTCTTCTCATTTATGATCTCATTAAAAAAAAATCTTGTTAGAGTCAATATATCTCTGTTAACCACCTCAAATCCCTTTACCCACAAGAGACAAAAGCTAGAGTGTCAAAGTATTGAATACAAGACAAATCTCTGGAGAAGGAGCCAAGAATCGGGGGCAGAAAGGAAAGAACACCAAAGCCAAAGGAACAGGGGTAAGCAAAAAATTGAGAGGTGGTTCCAGAGTTGGGAGGCAGGGTAAGTGAAGTTGGGTTTAAACCATAAAGAAGCCAGTCCAGTGTCCCCAAATTAGGGAGATTCTTGCCTCTTGCCTATGGTCAGCAGAAGCATTGCATTGAAGACTATGGGATGCGGACGTCTCCGTCCATTATGGGCTGGAGTCCCTTTTCCCGTCCCCACTTCTGGCTCCGGGCCCCTGGCCCTCCCTCTTGCTTCTTGGGCACCTCTGAGTTCTTGCCCTTACTGGAGGGAGTTGGAGGAAGGATGAAACAGAATAAACTTCACAGTAATCTCAGTAACAGGTGCCAGCCTTAGTTTACAGGGAGCAGGGAGCGACGCATGCAGCATTATTTCAGGAGAGCTCAGGGAAGGGGTGGTCCTTCTCCAGTCTGTGCGAACACTTTCAGCTGTGCACTGCACCCCCTCCCTTCTCCAGGGTCCCCCTCTACCTCTTGTCTCTCCTCTCCCAGATCTGCAGTCTCCTCCTCTCTCCCACATCCTTTCCCCCCCCCCCCATAGATACTCAAGTTGTTCTCATCCTTGAAAAGTCCCTTCCTTGGCCCCCTCTAGTCCCAGTTCTGTCTCCTTCCCTACCTTCCCAGCCGGATTTCTTGACTTTTCTGCTAGTGCCATGCCTACATTCTGTGTGTGTTTCTCAGTCTGCCGCAGTGTGGATCCAGTCCCTGTTGTTACCAGTGGCTTTCCGGTTGCTGTGCTTGTTTCAGTCTTGATGTGACTTACCTGCCGCCCCTCGCTTCCTCCTGCTCGATGATTGATTTCTTGATTTCTAGGACTCGCTTACTCCCCATCTCTTCTCCAGGCTCTTCCTTCCGTCCTCCTCAGCTTCCAGTGCCTCCCACCCCTGAAAAGAATGGTCCCGTCTTGGCTGCCTTCTCTTTTCAGCCCCCCCACCCCCGACACAGATGTGGAGGTTCCTCCAGTGGCTCTTCATCGTGGGGCTGCCAAATGCACCTCTGTCCAGCCCAGGGCCCTCTCGCTCCCTGAGTACGTGTGTGCGCGACCACCTGCTGCACCCTAAACTCAGCCCTCCCCACGTGGAATCCGTGGTCTTGCCCAAGCCTGCCTGTCTCCCCTGGATATCCTGTTCTGGAAAACAGCATGACGGCTACCTTGCTTCCCGACCAGAGGCTGCAACATCATCCCTGACTCTCTCAGCCCTCCTCTAGCCCCATGGCCAGGCAGACGCCGGTCAGTGTACTCCTGGGTTCTTCCTCTTCCTGTCTCGCAACCTTGGTCTCTTCTCTCCATCGCCTGGGCCGCTGCCTTAGTTGCAGGCCCCCAGTGCCCCTCCAGCCTCCTGAATCATCTCCCCACCTTCAGGCTTCCCTCCAGGAGCCCAGTGTGCACCCATGTCCGGGGTGGTTGTGGAAAATGCACACCGGGGTGTGATGGTCTCTCGGGTGAAACCACATCAGCTCCCAAACCTGTAGGCAAGATCTGAACTCCCCTGCTCGTCTCGGAGGCCCTTGGGAGCAGGGCCTGCCTGCCTCTGGGGCCTCGGCTCTCTGGGGCCCGGCCTTGTTCCGCCTGCACTAGCCTGGTCTGAGCCAGTTGCTCCTTAAAACCTCCATGCCTGCCACCAAACTTGCTGTTTCCCGCACCTGTAGTCTCCTCTTCACCTTCTTCACCAGATTAACACATCTGGTGTTAATCAGATATGTTAACAAGGGAGCCCAGAAGGGCTCAAGTCACCCCTCTCCAGTCTTTGTTGCCCCAGCGCCTCCCCCAGCCGAGGCTGGTGGGCGGTCCCCTGCTCTGGGCTCCCTTGTCTTCACCTCTCTCAGGCACTGTCACTCCATAGGACCTATTTTTTTTAAAAGCTCTGTAGTCCTAGCCACTGGCACAGTTTCGCCGGCTGTGGATGCCTACCAAATGTTAAGAGTTGAGTGAATAAATGACTGTGTTGTGGGAGAGAGTGTTGTCCATACTGTAACTTCACAAAGCTGATGCTTCATAACAACGCACTTCTTCTCCCCCTGATTTTCCGGTGCACAGGGTGGGATTGGCCCACCCCTCAGCTCATGTCACGCATGGTCCCCTCTGGTCCTTGCAGAACCCTTGGCATCCAGTCCTTCATCCATTCCTTCCTTTTGTCCCCATTCCTTGGTGCTATTATTATTCTAATTTGCTTAATGTTGGATCTTTGAAAAACGTGTCTGGTTGTTTTGTGAGCATGTGTATTGTTAATTTCTGCGAACAGTGTTTTGGTACACAGCTCATCGTGTTTCCTGCATTTTCTATTCAGGGCCACGTTTTTAAGATCCAGCCATGTTGCTAAGTATACAGCTAGCCTATTGCTTTTAACAGCTTCATTGTTCTCCTAAAAACAAGCATTTAAACAGACTTTTTTTTTGTTCCCATGATTTGTTTTGTTTTTGTTTTTTAATTGGATCCTCATATCAGCAAGGTGAGGAAGTCAGGACAAGTATTGCTATCTCCATTACACCGAGAAGGAAGTTGAGGCTCAGAGAGATTAAGCAACCTGCCAGAGTCACACAGCATTTTTGTGGCAGGACCCGAATGGAGTTCCCTGTCTTCTAACACCAAGTTCAGCGTATGCTCGAGGATTGCACTCCTTTCTCAGCGTGGAAATGACCATTTCGGAACCTGAAGATGTGGGAGATCTGAGCTTGTCCTGATGGTCAGCGACAAGAGGGTCCCCGGGGGGCAAACCTCACTGGCTGTCTCAGCAATCCTGCTTCCTCAGAGTCAGATTAAAAGGAGTGTCTGGGCAGCTGGGAGTAGAGGTAGGGAGGAGGACCCTATGCAAAGACGACAGCTTTGGGGGTGGTGGAATTCATATGGGTCAGGTTGGGGTGTGATTGCTAATTGCGTATAATAGACACTTGCCTCTCCCTCTTTCCATTACTTCCCCGAGCCATTGTTGTGTTGCCTGCAGGGAAATGGCCCCCATCTCCAAAACCCAGTCTCTGGGATTTACCCCATCTTCCCCCCTTGCCTCACGGTCTGTCTCAGGCACAGGTGTCTGCTCTGCAAGTTCTGATAAGTGACATCTGTGCTTGTTTCTCTAATTAATGAAAATGATGAAGGACTGGAAGTGAACCTCCCAGAAGAAGCCAGGTGAGCCCTCTGTAGATCCTACCCACCAGGACGTTTCCAGGAACTCAGGCCACTGCCTCTCCCCATTACGGAAATAATACATAATTATAATTACAACTAATAAGCACTGTTTACAAAGTATCTATTACTTCATCTAATACATCTTTAACGCATATTATTACTGCTTTTTAGGGATGAGAAAATCGAGGTTCAGAGAGGGTAAATAACTTTCCCAAGGTCACACAGCAAAAAGGCAGCACAATTGGGACTCGCAGATCTAGATCCTCCGATCACAGATGCTATGCCTTATCCACTAAATGCTACCAAGGGCAGATGCCCAGTTTTTCTCTAGGAGAATTCCGGGTTGGTGCCTGAGACTGAGCATGACAATGACCTTCTAAAAGGAAATTGCTCACGTCTATCCAGTGAGTACCCTAAATGGAGGAACAGTATCATCCATTGTTTAGCAACTATTTCCTGGGCCCCCACTGGGTGTGCAACCATTTCTGTGTAAGTGAGAAACTTGCAGGTCTCCTTCTGTCTTCAGAGTAACAGAGCCATCTCCCAGTGAATCATTGATGACTAATTAAAATGCATGCTGTCCTGAGCTCCCTGGTTCATTCTTTCTCAAAACAGGCAGGGGTGGGGTTGAGGGTGGAGGCTGGAAAGGAAGCAGAGCAAGAACAAGAGACAGACAAAAGGAATGGAAGGAGAGACAGGCAGAAAAAGTGAGAAAGAAGAGAGGGAGGGAGGAAAGAAGGAAGGAAAGTTTACCTAATTTTTTCAATGAAAACAGGTAAACTTTCTAAGTCTCTAACAAATTGACACTTGCTAGCATTTTTAAAAAATTTTTTAAAAAGATTTTATTTATTTCTTTATTTGAGAGAGAGAGCATGAGCGGGGGGAGGGGCAGAGGGAGAAACAGACTTCCTGCTGAGCAGGGAGCCCGATGTGGGGCGTGAACCTGGGACCCTGGGATCATGACCTGAGCATAGTTAGACGCTTAAACGACTGAGCCACCCAGGTGCCCCCTTGCTAGCATTTTACAAAGAACTCTCAGGTGTGTGATCCTATTGGCCCTCCTACAAGACCTAATGTTTTAAGTAAAATTTATTATTCAACTTTACAAATGAGGAAGCTGAGATTTTTGGAGATTGGGGATCACTTAACCTTGAAGATAGCCTAGAACTGGAAAGACCTTGGATTTTGATGCCCGACAGACCTGGGTTCAAATCCAGGTTACCTATGAATGATCAACCTGGTCTTGGTCAAGTTACTTAACATCTCTGAGCTTTGGTTTCCTTTCTGAAAAAATGAGGGCGATGCTAGCATCAATCCCTCAGAGTTATTCTGAGGATTAAATATGATATTGTGTGGCATGTAGAAAGAGCTAGATAGAGGCTAGCTATCTTGTTTCTGCTGTTTCTGTATTATTGTCATTACTCTTACTAAAGTATCTGGCCATACTATTACTTACAATAGCAACATTCAGCAAATGTTAGTTTCCCCCTACATGACCCCGTGCCCTCACTTCCCTACGGTATCATAGCTAGTGATTGCTGGAGGCAGGCTGGCCCTGGCTTTTGACTTTAGTACCAGTATTCTTCTGCAGTATCCTTGCTGTCCACCTCTCTATTTAGCACCTTAAAAATGCAACCAGACCGTACTATATCTCTCCATGACGTTAATATTCTTTCCTTTTCAAAAAGATATCCAGATATCTTAAGATCAATTCTTCGGACTATCCAATTATCCTCGGCTGCCTGGGGAAGGACCCGTGTGCCATCTGTATTACAGCCTAGTATCCAAGGATATGACGTTCCCTCTAATTATTTTTCAGTTTAAGTAGACAATCAATTCTGTAGAAACAATAAACCAAGAAGCCTGAAAATAATGGGAAATTTAATGTTGAAATTAATCTTAAAGCAAAGTTAATCAACACACAATCATCTTTGTGCTACATGGTGTTTAGGTATAAATGAAAGCTATTTGTGTAAGTGAAAATAGTCAGCAATATTTTGTGCAATCAAACCAAGTACTTGCAGGGGCTTCTAGGAGTGAGCAGCAGTCCTGAATGTGGGTGGGTAATCAAGGGCCAGCTCCCAGTTTCTCTAACTTGCTTGAGGAAAAGATTGGCCACTGAGTCTCTAAGATGCTTACTCCAATGTCTGGCAGTTGTAAAGATACAATATATGTTCGCTACTTCTCTTCCACGTCTATTTCTTCTTCTTTGCCTACCCTCTTCCCATTATTATTATCGCTGTTATTATTCCTTAGCCTTAACTCACATGGTCCCAGGACCGCTACCTTAGTTCCCAGTGTCTGAGAATAAGTAACTGTGAGCAAGGGGCTTGGAGACCCCTGTTCAGACATTTGCAAAGAGGAGAAAACTACCCTGGAAAAAATGATTTTAGGATTCATTAGAAAGTGCTAATAACAAATGATACCTTCTCAGATAAGAAAAGCAATAAAGAGTGAGATTATAGTAATTTTTAAAAACTCAGTGGCTGGAGTTATGGGACCAGAACAGCAACAACAGCAATGTGGAAAAGTGGCTCTCTGTCCATGCAGGGTGATAATAGGGTGTAGACAGTTTGGGGATTGCTTCCTGTGCCTCGCTAGCCCTTTGAGAATCTTCCCAGCCTCACCCCATCTACTCATTGGGATGTGTTGGTGTATGTTCCCGTGGCCAGATGGGAAGGGATGAGGACTGGTGCTTGACTCCTCTGAGCCAATCAGACGCCTTCTCCCTGGAGCCTGGAGCTGTCATTCAAGGACAGTGAGCTCCTGTGTGTGGATTGAGTTGATAACATAAACTTGAGAGTCAAACGCGACCATCAGGTGGAGAGAGAGAAGAATGGAACAGAGGTACAGAGAGAGGCAGGGATGATGGGCTACGTGATCCTAAAGTAAAAGAAAACCAGAAAATGGCTGATCTGGTCTCTGTGGGGTTTCCAGCTTCTGGTTTGGACTCTCCTGAGAACCCTAGCTTCTCCCTGATCCTGGGTTCTGTGAGATACTCTTATATCCATGCGATCCATTTTCCTCTTTTATTTAAGCTAGCTCAAATGGATTTTTGTTATCCGCAACCAAAAGCACCTTAACCAAAACACATTGCTTTGTCAGATTGCTTCCCTGATACCTTTTACTGAAGGAAGAGGAATTTGGACAGTTTGGTTGAGAGATGATAAAATAGACACTGCTGCTTCCTTCTTAGAGGCTAACACCAAGCTTACTTAACTTTCTTTAAATCACTTTCCTCCTTCTCTTTCCTGTCCTGAGTAAGTAGGTCAGAATGGGGATGGGTGAATATGGCGGCGGTGGGGCAGGGACAAGATACAAACAGCTATGCAGGAGACATTCTGTCCTGGGCAATGTTGTATATTCACATCTCCAACAGATGTTGTTACCACTATCCCCTTTCTCCAGATGAGAAGATTGAGGCTCAGAGAGGGTGCATAACTTTCCCAAGGTCACACAGCAGAAAAGTAGGACAATTGGGAATCAGATCTAGATCCTCTGATCAGTAACTGCTCAGGACTCATCATCTAGAGGAGTTTCCTCTCATCTGACCCTGCTTCCTGCAGACTTTTCAAGGTTCTCCAAGAACCTGCTGCCACAGTTCTAGCCACTGAACCCCCACCCCTGCACCCCACCAGCAGATTGGGAGTTACGAACAGCTTTTGGAGGGGCTTAAAAGCCAACGGGCCAGCAAAAACAAAGTACTAAGGGGAATGGAGAACTCAATTGCCAAGAAATACAAGTCCACTTTTGTTTATTACGAGTAGATGCAACGATTCTTAGAAGAGCACCAAATATGGACTTAATTAAAAAAAAAAGTCCTTAGTTTTCTTCTATGTCCCCAGTTGCACAAAAACTCATTTTCCCAAGCAGTTTGGTGTGGCAAGAGATGCAGAATGACCGGTAAGGGGATCCAAATGTGTTCTCTGTGTTGGAAGTAATTAAAAATCCAGAAAATATTTACATATGGGAGGTTAGTGAGGACAGAAAGGCCCCAGATTTGAAGCAGGTCAAGGCTGCATGTGTGTGGAGGATGAATCTGTCTCACTGAACAGAGATTTCCTCTAGAGAAAAAAATCGAGGACAAATGTTCTGAGTCCCATCTATGCACACTGTGTGGTAGATTTCTGAATTCAGTGAAATTCTGGGACCGGCCAGGAAAGTCTACATTCAAGAAGATCAGAAATTCTAGAAGAAAAGTTTCTCTGGTCATCCACCCAGCAAACATTTGGAGAACATTTGCTTGGGTCAGAGCACTGAGCTGGGGGCAGCGAAAGACACGAGAAGGTCACCAAAAGCACACATCCCACTTTGAAGACTTAACGTGTCACTTATGTATCCAGGCAGCATTTATGAAGGACCTGTTTTGTGCCAGACACTAGTCTAGGCGTTGGAACAAAGCCGTGACCTAGAGTAGGTGAGTCCCACTGCCATGGAGTTTAAATTCTAATGGAAAGAGACAAAAACAAGCAAGGAAGTAACTCACTAGAAAATAAATATATATGCGAAATTTCAGAGAATACAGAACATCAGAGAGGGTAATGGAATGAAGTGGGGTTGGAGAAAGGGACTGTTTTAAAATATGGTGGCCCCCGAGGCCTGAATAATGAGGAGGAGACAGCCAACTAAAGCTGTGGGGGGGGGAGGGGCAGGGAGTGTTTTAGGTGAAGAAAACAGTGCAAAGCTGAGGGATATTTGAGGGCCACAAAAAAGAGCAGCGCAGCTAGAGAATGACAGGTGGGGAGGCGACAGAAGTGCAGAGGTCAGCTCACCTGAGCCTCGCAGACCCCGGAAAGAGTCAGGTGTTATGCTAGGTGTAATGAGAAAACCTTGAAGGGTGTTAAGCACCTGCTTTGTTTTGAGATGTGGAAGGCCACTCTGGACATCCTGTGGAGAATGGGCTCCAGGAGAGCCGGAGAGGGACACTAACTATGCTACAGCAGTAGCTCAGAGGAGGGGTATTGGTGGCTAGGACGGGAGTGGTGACGATGGGGACAGTGAGACGCAAACGGATTTAACATGCAGCCTGAGGGGACAGGACTTGGCGGAGGTCCGGGTGGTGGGGATGGGTGCAGGAATTGAGGATGACTCTTGGGATTTGGGCCTGAGCAAATGCACAGAGCCACCAACTCAGGCTGGGGGAGAAGGGGGTAGGATATGGTGTAGTGGGAAACTGAAGAAGTTTGGAGGGAAAATGATGAGCACTCTTTTGGACGTACTACATTTGAGGAGTTTTATGATACAGCTTGGTTGGACAAACACATCGAACAGGCAAGACAGCTCAAGTAGTATAGAAAGAATGGGATCCACAAGAGGTCTTGAATATATAAAATCCCCTTAATACTTCAGACCCTTCCAACAAAGCATCCTGTACCTCAAAGCTCCAACTCCACTACTTACTAGATGATCGTGGGCACGTGCTTAACTCCTAAAAGCTTATATTCTCCAGCTACAAAACACAGATAAAAATAGCATCAACTCCATAAAATTGTGGCGACAAAAGAAATTCTGTGGGAGAGGACTTAGTATGGCTATTGGTGCATAGTAAGCATTCAATAAATATTAGCCATTAGTAACTTAGGGCTGCCGTAACCAAGTACCACCAACTGGCTGGCTTCAAACAACACAAATTTATTGCCTCATGGTTCTGGAGGCCAAGAAGTCCAAAATCAAGCTTTCAGCAGGGTTATGCTCCCTTTTGAAACCCAAAGGGGAGAATCCTTCCTTGGGTCCTCCGGCTTCTGATGTCTGAGGGCAACCCTTGTCATTCCTTGGTTTGGAGCTGCATCTGCCTTTGTTGTTACATGGCTGTCTTCTTCCTGTGTGTCTCTGTGTCTTCATATGGTGTTCCCTCTGTGAGTCTCTGTCTCCTCTTCTTCTAATAACACCAGTCATTGGGGGCACCTGGGTGGCTTTGGTGGCTAAGCGTTTGACTCTTGAGTTTGGCTCGGGTCGTGATCTCAGGGTCATGAGATGGAGCCCCGCATGGGGGTCTGTACTGAGCGCGGAGTCTGCCTGAGATTCTCCGTTTCCCTCTCCCTCTGCCCCTCCCCCCGCTTGCTCTCTCACTCACTCTCTCAAATAAATAAATAAATCTTAAAAAAAAGTAAGAAGACCAGTCATTGGACTTAAGGGCTCACCCACCTTAACTAATTCCATCTGCAAGGACCTTATTTCCAACTAAGGTCACATTCTGAGGCATAGGGGCTAGGGAGAGGGACAAGATTCAGTCCATAACAGTAGTTTGAATAATATCACTGAGAAGTTATTTCCACATCTTGGTCGAGGGCCCTGCCCAACAGAACCACTTACAACCAGTTCTTCCAATTCATGTAATGGTATTTGTCTCTAATGAACTTGACTGTCTGGGGTTGGCATTTTGACAGAAAGTGAGTTAAGACGATCCATTCATACTTAGAATCGCGGAACAACGTGGTTCCACTCCTTCAATTTGTGGGTGAGCCAGCTGAGGCCTGGAATGTGCTGTGTTGTGACAGAGGGCACATATCTGCACAGCAGCCAGGCCCCATCTAGGAAGCTTGGCTTTTCTCTTCCAAGCTTATGTTCTCCCCCCAGCCTCCGCTGTACACATTCGGTCCTGCAGCCAAGTGGCAATTGAACTTGACCACCTTCATCCCCTCCTAATCCCCTCTCCCTCTCCAACCACCACACCTACCTAAAATCAAAACCTACATCCCTCTCCAGCGGGATTCAGGGCCCTCTGTTTTTCACTTTCTGTTTGACTCCAAGGAGGTTAGGCAGCAACTGAAGGTTGTAAAGAGTAAAACCCTAAACAGACGTGCTGGGTTATTATGACTTCATCTATAGTTTCTGCAGTCAGGGAGTGGTGTTATCTCAGGCAACTCATTCTTCAAAAAGCAATTCCAGTGTGACGAAACAAGCCAATGTTAGAGTTTTTACCTTTAGAGTAAAGCAAAGATTTAAATGTCATACTGGTGTGCTTTCGGCTGCAAGTAATGTAACAGCTGAATAAAAGTGGCCAAAGCAATGGGGTTTGTCTCGTATAATGAGAACATCGGTTAGACAATAAAGGATTGCTTAACTCGGTCGGTTCAACCAGTTCAGGAGGCCTGAAGTGGCTTCTCGGGAATCCTGGGGGCTTTTTCTTGGGGTCGCAAGATGGCTACAGCAGCTCCAAGGTCACTTGTATTAATCATGCTTTTCTATTTTCTGTGTTTCTGATGCTTTGAATTCTCAGACCCTTGCTGGCCCTGGGGAAGATGCCCCTGCTCCCAGGACCCTGGGATCAAGATTTACGCTGAAGGCAGACGTTCAACCAACTGAATTTATTCTAACTAGCCAATCCCAAGCCTGCTTATCCTACCTCACCTGTTCTGCCCCATAGAAAGCTGCAATAGAGACTCTTGCCTACATTTTCCCCCAATCCGTCTCCCTCCGGACTGACCCTGGGGCTTCCCCGCGTGACATGGAATGCTCGGTTCTCTGAGAGCTGTGAGAAACAAACTGTCTTTCCAGTGACAATTGTCTCCTGACCTGTTGGCCTCACCATGCCTGAAAAATAATAAATCTACGTTTTAAAAACAGGAATATCTTTCACCTGACAAGTCCAAAAGCATAAATGAGCTAGGGAAGGAGCCCCTTCCTTGAGCACAGGAAGAGGGTGAATATTGGAACTAAAGCAGAGTTCTGGTGGCAAAGGCACAGGAGGGATCCTGGCTGTGGGGTAGGCAATCCACAGTGTCACAGCCCCAAAAGAACACAAGGAGGAGGAAGATCAAGATTGGGTCCTGATGAGGAAGACTTTCCGGAGGGCATGGACTTCCAGTGAGATCCAGAAGTCCCAGATGGACTTGGTGTATGTGGTGTATGGGAGTGAGAAGTCAGTAGAGGCAAAGGAGAAACAGAAAACAAATGAGCAGCACCTTGCTGATGATGGTAGACACGTACACTTGATGCACAGAGAGCGTTAGCTTTGGCCAGGGGTGTTGCTGGAAGATTCTGGCCTGCCTTTCTTTCCTTCTTTCCTTCCTTCCTTCCTTCTTTCCTTCCTTCCTTCCTTCCTTCTTTCCTTCCTTCCTTCCTTCTTCCCTTCCTTCCTTCCTTCTTTCCTTCCTTCTTTCCTTCCTTCCTTCCTTCCTTCCTTCCTTCCTTCCTTCCTTCCTTCCTTCCTTCCTTCCTTCCTTTCTTTCTTTCTTTCTTTCTTTCTTTCTTTCTTTCTTTCTTTCTTTCTTTCTTTCTTTCTTTCTTTCTTTCTTTCTTTCTTTCCTTCTTCCTTCCTTTCCTTCCTTTCTTTCCTTTCTTTTCTTTCTTTTCTTTCTTTTCTTCCTTCCTTCCTTCCTTCTTTCCTTCCTTCCTTCCTTTCTTCCTTCCTTCCTTCTTTCCTTCCTTCCTTCCTTTCTTCCTTCCTTCCTTCCTTCCTTCCTTTCTTTCTTTCTTTCCTTCTTTCTTCTCTCATCTGTCCTCCCTCCCTCCCTCTTCCTTTCCTTTCTTTCAATTGAAGTACACTTGACATACAATAGATCCTAGTCCTTTCTGACTTTAAATCACTTGCCTTTGGAATGGAAAAGGATAGATATCTCATCAAATGAACCAACCTGGCTGCAAAGAGCACCGGAATCATTCCCACTCAGGAGTCCTGGTTTAAAGTTGCTACAAGATGTCTGTGACAAGGAACAGTGGGTCATAAGATCTATTTCTCTTGGCTGCCTATGACTCAGGGGATGACTCAAGGTGAATCTCTACCCGTCTCTAAGTCTCTGGCCCCCAACTGGGAAGAACAGAAGACCACATTGGTATTTACCTCTGGCAAGGTTGGCTGTCTGTGCAGGGGCCCTGTGAAGACTACCAGCCTGCCCTGTCTGCCCACCTGCCCGCTGACTCTCTCTTCAGGCTTTTGGGATCTTTCTCCCCCTCCCACTTCCCCCACTTTCTTTCTCTTTTTCTCCTTTTCCAAACAGCACTGCTCCAAAGCAGCCCAGGCGTGTGTCCTGGGGAGAGCTCTGCAGCCTGGCCCTGAAATACAGGAGCAGGCTCATGAAGGCTCCCTTCATGTGCAGGATAAATAATATGAACCTGAGGCTGGCTCCTGAAGGCTGGGGCAGATTTCCATTTTGCAGCGGGTCAGCTTCCATTCTACTAGGGGGTTTTGAATGTTAACAGATATTTCTCTCCATGCACCCATCTCCGTTCTTCACAGAGCACCAGGCCAGGAGGGACCTTCCATTGGAACCCTACTGAGAGACTATTACTCTTCTCATTGTTTTCCTTACAAATGAGTTTCTGGGTTTAATGGCTCTGGTTGCTGAGCAGACCTTGAAAATTGGGGTGGAGGGTGGGGTGGGATGAGCTGGAGCACCCACAATGGGCGTCTGGTTATTGGCAGCCTCCGGGAGTGTGCAGCTTGGGATTTAGGTGAAATTAACTCTCATTGGTCTCTTGGAGACTTGGAGATAGGAGTGGGCTTTCTCTTCCCCTGGAAGGAATTATGTTTGTGTTGCTGTATGTTTAAGTAATTTTAGAGCTGGTAGCCCTGGAATACAATAAACTGAGAACAAGGATCTCAGTGGGTTATGGGAGAGTATTGCTCAGCCGTGGGAGGATTTGGAGTTAGAGTCAGAGCTGGGATTTGAACATTACCTTGAGACTGTCTTGTTAATGTCCCAGAGCATCGAAGGAAATAATCCAGGGCTGTCCCTCGTGCTGGGAATGTGAGAACAGGTGCATACAGGGTGGGCAGACAGGGAGGAAGTTGAGAACCACAGTTCCGGAGGAGAGTGGGTGCCCAAGAAGGTCACAGGGTCTGTGACAAAATTGGTTGGAGCTGGTAAACTAAGCGATTCATCTTTGGGTTTAGGATGTGTCAGTCATCTCTGCAGCGAGCTGAAGGGCCTGAAGAGACAAGAGGTGCCCTTCAGGCCGGAAGCTGCCGCTGAGTGGGAGCTCCCACAGGGGGCTGGCATTTTGACACAGGAAGATGGAAGTGGACGGTGGGGTAAACAGAAAGAAACCCAGCTATTATTAAAAGAAATTTGGGGATCAGAGAAATTATACTGAGGAGATGGTGCCATTAGTTTTCCAATGCAAGCAGACGCCTTTTCAGCTAATGGGAGATGTTTTGGAATAAAAACCAGGCCAGGAGTGGGCGAATGGTCCTTTAGTATAATGAGGCCAGGGTAATTACTTCCCAAAGAGTAGGGTCAAAGTTGTGTTCGTGGGAAGAAGATGCACTCCTTATGTATCTCAGGCTGTGGGCTTTGGAAAAAAATTAATTGTTGTAGCAAGGGGTGTTTGCCTTTAGGTCATTCAGGGGAAAACAGCCTGCAGCATTTGCTGAGGGATGGAAGCTGGAGTTGAAACACCTATCAGCTCATCATCCCTCCCCAACCCCCTGGGCCCTGTAGTTTCCAGTGGACCAGCAGAACACCAGGGAGAGGAAACTCACTAAGAGTCGCCGAGGGACTGGTGGCCAAGAAGAGAATGGGCTGAGGCTGGCATTGTCCTATGGGAGCAGAAGGAGACCCCTAGGGAGGAGAGGCTCCACGTTAGCACGTGTGGGAGGAAGAAGTAGGTCAAGCAAGAGAGTTAGAGAACAAGGAATATTCCACGAGGGGTGTTCCACCTTGCCTCCCCTTTTGTGCAAGTCATAGTAGATAGCATTTTTGAGGACCAAGTCTGTTCTAAGCTCTTGTACATCGATGGTCTCAGGTAACCCTCACCAACAATCCTAAGAGAAGGTACTGTCTCTGTTTTATAGAGAAATGAAAGGATTAAGGAGCCCATGTGGCTTGCCCAAGGTCATTCCACTAGTCAGTGGTGGCAACAGCGTCCACCTTGGACACTGTGAGTCTAGAACCCGGCTCTCAAACCCTGCACCGTGCTGCCACAAGGAGCCAGAAACAAAATGGTTGCACCCGCAGCACACGGGGTCTTTTCAGCTTTGGACACCTTTGACAACGGCTTCAACAGCCATCAGAAACGTGACTATACAATGTGGTGAACACTGGCCAGGCCATACTAGTGAAAGGAGAGTCCTTTTAGAGGTCATCTGATACCCTGGTCTGTAGCTCTGCTTACCCAGGCAGAGAGGATGAGCGGATGGCAGGTCTTAGAGATTTGGAGGGACGTGTCACGTGGGTTACAGGGCTGTATGTAGCTGGCGATGGTGGTGGCAGTCTCCCACATCTCATGGCAGCTACTGAGACTCAGCTCTGCTGGGGACCCAGGACAGCAGAAGAGCTGAGCCCACCTTGGCACCCATGTATCTACCAAGGCAGGCCTTCCAGAGAACAAAACGACGGACACCTGAAGGAGAGCCGTGGAGGGCTTCTGTTCCTTCATTCATCCCATCAGAAATGTTCACTGAGCAAGTACTATGAGCCAGGCACCATGTTACATGGTAAAAACACATGACCTGGTTTATGTCGTCAAGGTTTTAACAGTACAGATACACAAATAAGCCAAATTCAATGGAGTATGAAGAGTGGGAGCAAACCCAATGTACTAGCCTGGGGTGGGGTTTGGTCAAGGATAAGCTTCAAGCTGACACTTGAAAGTGAATAAGAGTGAGGGAGGCCTGGGGCTGCGGGTGACTACAGGAAAAGTGAGCTTTCCAGGTAGAACTGATAGCATGCCTTCCACAGGTAAGGCAGAACGTGGACAACCTAGTTCTTTCTGGTTGAAGGCTGATGTCAGGGAAGGTGAGCCAAAGCAATATCGTGAATGGCTTTGTAGACTTAGTCAAGGAGTGTGGGTTTTCTCCTAGGGCACTGGGGAACCACTGGAGAGTCTCAAGAACAGGAGCGATGAAGATCAGATATATACTTAGCAAGGTTGTTCTGGCTAAGGTACAGAGGGTAGTTTGGAATCTATCAGTTAGGGGGCTATTGAAGTTTTCCCAGCAAAAGATGATGGTACTGTGACCCTCAGGTTTGTGTGGGATACCCCAAAACCTGGGGAGAAATCTGTTGGTATGGTGTGGAGACGGGCTTTCCTTGCCCCGTGTCCAAGGATCAGGGCACAATCCATAAGTGCCCGCGTGGGCAACTGCAAAGTTTATAAACAGAACAGCTCAAGGCTAAAGATGCCTGCTGTGAGTGAGGAGATTTGCAAGAAGGTTCTGGAAGAGACCAAAAATTCCATCAGATGTAGAAGAGGTGTCAAAACAGATATTTTTGGCCTAAAGCCAAGTAGCATAGTCTGCCATCCAACCAGACAAGAAGTGCAGGTGAATTTCCAGGATGGGAACTGATTCCCCTGTAGGATCATCTAAGCGGGAGGTGGGGGTCTGAGAGCCATTGCGCTGAGGCCATGGCGGTTTCAGGGACTTGATAATTTCCCTCAATTTGCCATTTAAAAATTCTATTTGCTTTGTTTTTCTGTGGGAACTAGCAATAAAACCCTTAAAATGCAAAGGATTATTACTTCTTTAGTGAAGGCTTGTAGGGGTGAAACTGGGATGACTGCATCCTACTGGGTGTGTGGGGGGGGGAGTCCGTGGTGGAAGGGAGTTTGATGGTAGATGGTGACCGCTGGAAAAAAGAAAAATCAGTTTTGGGGCCTGAGGAAGAGGGATTGAGGTTGTTTGACGATATGGCCACAGGGGCACCTGGGTGGCTCCGATGGTTAAGCGGCTGCCTTGAGCTCAGGTCCTGATCTCAGGGTCCTGGAATCGAGCCCCACATCGGGCTCCCTGCTCTGCGGGGGGTCGGTTTCTC
The DNA here is from genome assembly GCF_009762305.2 of Zalophus californianus. Taxonomy (NCBI): domain Eukaryota; kingdom Metazoa; phylum Chordata; class Mammalia; order Carnivora; family Otariidae; genus Zalophus; species Zalophus californianus. Next base: position 96,066,122 of record NC_045598.1, read on the forward strand.
CCTCTCCCTCTCCCCTTGTTGTGCTCTCTCTCTCTCTCTCAAATGAATAAATAAAATCTTTAAAAAAAAGAAAACATGTCCACAAATTCTTTTACACTATGCGCTTCAAAAATGGGGTCTATTTTCCGTCCCCTTAAATGTGGGCCAAACTTAGTAACCTGCTCCTAATGCCTAGAATGTGGCCAAAGTGACGGTGTGTGACTTCCCAGGCTAGGTCATCAAAGGTGTCACTGCTCTCTCGGAATTAGTGGCTCAGGGGCAAGCCAGCTGTGTCTTGAGGGCCCTCCAGCAGTGCTGAGGGGAAGCCCACCGAGAAACAACTTTCCACAACCACGTGGGCGAGCTGCCTCTGAAGTGTGCCTCAGCCACACCTGCAGATGATTTCAGGTCCCAGCTTTTCAGTCATTCAGGTGAGACCCCAGAGACTTTATTTTATTTAATTTATTTATTTTTATTAACATATAATGTATTATTTGTTTCAGGGGTACAGGTCTGTGATTCATCAGTCTTGCACAATTCACAGCGCTCACCATAGCACATACCCTCCCCAATGTCTATCACCCAGCCACCCCATCCCTCCCACTCCAGCAACCCTCGTTTTGTTTCCTGAGATTAAGAGTCTCTTATGGTCTGTCTCCCTCTCTGGTTTCGTCTTGTTTCATTTTTCCCTCCCTTCCCCTATGATCCTCTGCCTTGTTTCTCAAATTCCACATATCAGTGAGATCCTATGATAATTGTCTTTCTCTGATTGACTTATTTCGCTTAACATAATACCCTCCAGTTCCATCCATGTCATGGCAAGATTTCATTTTTTGATGGCTGCATAATATTCCAGTGTGTGTGTGTGTGTGTGTGTGTGTGTGTGTGTGTGTGTGTGTGTGTAAATATATATATATATATATATATATACACACATATACATACCACATCTTCTTTACCCATTAATCTGTCGATGGACATCTGGGCTCTTTCCATAGTTAGGCTTTTGTGGACATTGCTGCTATAAACATTGGGGTGCATGTGCCTCTGCAGATCACTACATTTGTATCTTTGAGACCCCAGAGACTTTAGAGGGAGCTGAGTCATGCCTGGTGTGTCTTGTCTAAATCACGACACACAAGAACTGTGCAATAATAGGCGATTGTCATTGTGGTAAGCCATTCAGTCATGGGCCGGTTTGTTAGGCAGTAATAGATATTAATACAGGGGTGAGGATGGGTTGGCCTGGGACTACGAGATGTCTCTCAAAGTTTAACTGAAGAGAGGATCTTTTGTTCCTTTATAGTGGGCCTACCCACCTCAAAGCTTCATCCGGGTATTCACTCACACACCCACCCATCCATCCATCCATTGCTCCGTTCACCCATTCATCCCCCACACACACCCTACCATCAACCCACCCATACATTTGACACACATTTAGAGTATAAGCTCCAGGCCAGCAAGAACTCTGTCTACTTTATTTATTTTCATGTCCTCAGTGTTTAGAGCCATGCCTGGCACATCGTTGGCACTCAACACATATTTGTTAAATATAGCTAATCCATTGTTCCTCTCCTCAGGGAGTTCTCAATGTAATGGTGGCAGACAAGAATATCAATAATTGGAACTCAAAGAATAGAGACAGGCATGGGGTATATGGAGGACAGAGGAAAGGGCTGTGCCTTGGGATGATAGGGTTACAGTGAGGTCAGGAGAGGCTCTGAGGCCTCAGGTGGGTTTTAAAGTATGAACAGAGTAGCCCAGGAAGTTGAGGCAGGGCTGGCGTGAGAGACTGTGGACTCTCCAGAGAGCGGCAGGCTTCTGGGTGTCTGGAACTCCATGAGCCCTTTGCCTGAAAGAGTGAGGAGGAATCAGAGGACACACAGGCACGGGGCAACCCCCTGACCTGGCCCAGGGCACCAGGTACAACGGTTCAGGGTAGCGCTGGACCATTAAGGACATTCAGTGTCACCAGTCCAGCCACACCACTAGTTTATTCTCATCCACACTCACCTGTTCTCTACCTTACCTTTTACTTTCTCATCATTTTGTCTGTGTGGTTAACACACGGTCACCCTTCAAGATTTGGCTCAAGAATCATCTCTTTTATGATGAGCAAAAGATCAAACTACCCCCTGGTAAAACTGACTGATTCTTATAGGCACCTCCTTACCATTCATCCTGCCAGTTTCAATACCCACCACGGATGGACACATTCTCTTGGCTTTCTCCAGTTCGAATTCCTCAGAGAGAGAAAACAACTGGTCCGTCTTACTTCGTTAGGGGTTCCTAGACACCCTAAACTGTAGCTGTCATTGGGATATGTTGTGGACTGAATATTTTGGTGTGTCACCTCAAAATTCTTAGGTTGAAGCCTTAACTCCCTATGTGATGGTATTTGGAGGTGGGGCCGTTGAGAGGTTAATTAGGTTTCCTTGAGGTCATGAGAGTGGGGACCCCATGATGAGATTAGTGTCTGGCCTGTAAGAAGAGGCCAGAGTTCACTCGCTTGCTCTCTCTCCACCATGTGAGGATATAGTGAAAAGGTGGCCATTTGCAAGCCAGAAGAGAGGCTCATCAGGAACCCTGAGCTGGGACTTCCCAGCCTCCAGAACTATGAGAAATAAATCTCTGTTGTTGAAGCCGCCTAGTCTGTGGTATTTTGTGACAGCAGTCTGAGTTGACCAGGACAAGCTGGGTGTCTGTCTCTGGTCCAGTCAGCCGTGGCACAGGGAAGTGGACAGGGCTATGAAGTACAAAAATAGCCTCATAGGGCAGCCTCCTCAGCAGAGTCTGATGGCAGAGAAAATTCCCTTCGGAGGGTCTCTGAGCTATGGAATGGCAGACAGATGTGAGGCAAAAGGTTTTAGATCTTGTAGCAGACAGCTTTTGGTGCCTCTTGTCACACCCCCTTGGTCCACGCCTGATTTCAATTGCTGCAGTGGTGGATGGTTCTGGGCAAGATGGGGATCACGGCTTGATGACAGGTCCGGCATACTCCGCCTTCTGCCTCCGAAGGTGTCCGAGGCCACAGGAGCTCTCAGCTGGGGGAGGGCGGGGTGGGTGTTACACATGTTACAGCCTCATGCAGGGGAAGGGCCGGAGCTAGTGGACAAACGTTCTAGCCTCCTGTCTTGCAGGTGGACAATTCTGGGAGCGACTCAGCAAGGGGGTCTTGTAGAACTGAGTCCCGTTACCTTCAGCAATGGTGTCCCAACCACCACCCCACATGGGCTTGTTCTCTTTGTCTCTCTCTTCCTGCTCCCCCTCTCCTGCTTTCTGGACAATTCTACAAACCGCCTGCACCCAAGTCTTTATCTTAGACTTTGCTCTCAGGAAACCCACCAGCAATTTACTCGGAAGGCAATAGGGAGAGTCCTTGAAGCATGTTTTTCCTTTCGAATAATAATCTTCTAATGAACTCTAGGCACTCTTGCTGGGCAGAGAAGATACAAGTACAATAAATCAAAGTCCTTGAACTTGAGGAGCTTATCACCTCCTCCTCCTCGAACCTTCACAGTGTTTTTATTTCCATGATCTTGTGTGGCCCTCTCAGCACCTTTTCGAGAAACGTAGTGCAAACATCATTATTCCCACCTTATAGAAAAAGCAAAAGGAGACAAAAAGGTTAAAGCAGTTTGCAAGGTCATATAGCTAGCGCATGGCCTTTTAAGCAATTACAATCTTCGGCTGGGTCTATACATTATCATAGGTACTCAGAGAAAATAATGTTAAAGTGACACATTTCCTGTAATTTAATTATTCGCTTGCCTTCATTATATTTTCTTTGCTTTTTCTGTTTCTCTTCAACTTTCCAAATATTGTACTGGCTGTTAATCAGTGCTATATAATTTCTTCTGTGAAACTAGGTCAATGTACAATGTGTTAACATAACTTTCCTTTTACAGTTTAAACAACATTTTAGTTAAACTGAATCTTAAAAGAAGAAGAAAAAAAAAACCCTTTGATTACCATTGCATAATTTTAAGCAGAACAAAAAGATCGGATTTGCATTTTAGAATACCCCAGGCTGAGGGCAGCTTGGAGATACTGGAAGGGCATGATTCTGTGTTCCCTCCCTAGGCGGTTCTATCCCTTTCTGTGGCTTTAAATAACATCTGTATGCTGATGACTCACACATTTACATCTCCAGCCCCAACTTCTCTTCAGAGCTCCAGATTGTCATATCCAGCCCCCTAAGTGTCAGCTTTACTTGGATGTCTCTCTCCCAGGAGCTCAAACTTACCACGTCCAGAGTAAACTCTTGGTTTCCACTCTTCCCCCAAGCTGCCCCTCTGAGACCTCCAAGTAGAGATGTCAGTCCGGGGGCTTGGTCAGGGGTATCGCCGTAGCCCCAGGTATTCGTGCCAGAAACCTGGAAGTCATTCCAGATCCCCTCTCTCTCACACTCTGTATCCAGTCAATTAGCAACTCTGGCAAGTTATATATTTTCTAAATATGTTTCAGATCCTTTCACTTCTCCCCATCCTGGCCACCATCACCTCTTGCCTGGACCAGGGTTGTAGCCCCCTAACTGTTATCTCTCCTTCCTGTTGAGACAGGGGTGAGGAGAAGTTTTCCCTCTGATTTCATGTTTCCCTGTGGAGCTACCTCCCTGTTAGGTGAACAGTGCTGGCCTCTCTCCACGATCTGAGTGGTGAGTTTAGGGAATGGCATGGCACACATGGCTTAGCTTTCTTTCAGAATGATCTGCCTGCCCCAGGAAGGCTGTGTTCGTTTTCTAATGCTGTCTAACAAATTACCACAAACGCAGCTGCTTAATGCAAGAAACGCATATCATCCCAGTGTTTCTGTGGGTCAAGACTCTTGGCATGGTTGACCTGGGAGCTCTGTGTAATTCTGACAAAGTTGCCATCAAGGTGTCAGTCAGGGCATTTTCATCTGGAGGCTCAACTGGGGAAGAATCTGCTTCCAAGTTTATTTGGGTTGTTAGCAGAGTTCATGTACTTGAAGTTGTATGCCCAAGAGCCTGGCTTTTTGCTGGCTATCAGCCGGAGGCCACCCTCAGATCATGGGGATTGCCTGCAGTTTCTTGCCATGTGGGCTTCTCAACATAGCTGCTTACTCCATCAAGCCAGCAAGGAGAATCTCCTGATCCAGCCTGTTATGATAGAGTCTTCTATAAAGTTATGTAACCATGGAATGACATGCCATCACTTTTGCCATGTAATGTGACCTAATCAAGAGAGTGATAGCCCGGGCGCCTGGGTGGCTCAGTCGTTAAGCGTCTGCCTTCGGCTCAGGTCATGATCCCAGGGTCCTGGGATCGAGTCCCACATCGGGCTCCTTGCTCAGCGGGAAGCCTGCTTCTCCCTCTCCCACTCCCCCTGCTTGTGTTCCTGCTCTCACTGTCTCTCTCTGTCAAATAAATAAATAAAATCTTTAAAAAAAAAAAGAGTGATAGCCCACCACCTTTGCCATATTCTACTGGTTAGAAGCAAGGCAAGTTCTACCTGCACTCAAGGGAAGGAATTACAGAAAAGCATAGACACCAGGAGCAGAAAAGCACAGAGGGTCACCTCAGGGTTTGACTCTAATGGAGGCAGGTGCCGTGCTCTGCTTCTCTACCCATAGGTTTATAGGAATGGCCCCCCACAGGGGAGCCCCTGTCATATAGAGCTGCCTGGTCCTGGGAGTTGGACTATATGGATGGAGGTTTCTGGGATTTGTCCCGCATAACTGACCACCCAGACCTGCACGTACACAGGCAGGCTAAGGAATGTTGTTTGTGAGACTCCTACTGCATGAATGACTTTGGGAGCCCAGTTAGTTGATATTATCTGGCCTCTAGTTCAGAACTGGCCCTTCTGGTCTGGATGTCAAGAGCTTTAAATCTTGCCTTACATCCCCTCCTATTCCAGGCTGGGCTGGCCCTCCCCCGGATTGGAATCTGAGAGGCGAGGCAGGAACACGTAGCCCAGCCTCCTTGAAAATGTAAAAACATGATAACATAGAAATGCAGCTCCCTCAACACTGCACATAGACAAACAAATGTTTAACTTCAAACCCTGTATTTGCCCATAAATAATATGGGGATGGTCAGTTGGAAGTCTCACCTGAGGGGAGAACACTCTGCCCAGGTCTCTGAATTGGGACTCCAGCCGCCCGCCCCCCCCAACAGGGCTTACCCAGCTAATGAGGTTGGTTGTTTTAAGTACCCGGTTTGATGTAACTCTGTCTTATTCTTATTTACTGCTTACTATTACCCTCATTTATGTGTAGATTTCCCTGTTTTCCTTTCTGTTACTAAGTTTTTATAATGTCAATAAAATGTTTTTCCCTTTCAAAACTGAAAACATAGTTGTTGTGAATCTTTTCTTTAGAGCAGGAGTAAGGGGTTGGTAACTCTGTATAATTCTGGGATAAAGTATTAGAAAGTTCATTGTTGCCACAACTGAGCCACATTCTTCAAACAAGCTTTTATCAGTAAATACAGATGCTATTTTGATTTCCTATTGTATAGATGACTGTAGAGTCTCTCACATAATTCAGAACCCAGTTGGAGAATAAATGAATGCTTTGTTTCTACTCCCTCAAACCCAACATCCCTACCTTTCTATTCTCCACAGAGAAGACAGAATGATCTCTTAAAAAACATAAATTATGGCTAATAGGAAGAGAACAAGAAGATATTATGAACAACTTTATGTCAATAAATTCAACAACTTAGATGAAATGGACAAATCCCTTGGAAGACACAAAGTAAGATTTTTCAAGAAGAAATCGATAATCTTATAACTAAATAGATAGTTAAACTTTTTTCTACGAAGAAAACTCCAAGCCCAAATGGTTTCCTGGTGACTTATACTAACCACTTAAAAAAGAAATAATCTCAATTCTATAAACTTGTTCGTAACTGAAGAGGAGGGAATACTTCCCAACTCATTCTGTAAGGCCAGTATTACTCTGATGTCAAAGCCGTTATAAGAAAACTATAAACCATATTCCTCATGAAGAAATGGGCAAAAATTCTTAAAATTGTGGCAAATCAAATCCAACAATATATAAAAATGATAGTAAAATATGACCAACTGTGTTTTGTCTCAGGAATGCAGGGTTGGTTTGCCATAAAAAAAAATTCAGTCAGTGTAATTCAATATATTAAAAAACTGAAAAGAAAAGCCATATGGTCATCTCAATAGATGCAGGAAAGCTCTCAAACCAGGAACAGAATAACATTTTCCTGGGGTCCCTGGGTGGCTCAGTCGGTTAAGATCGAGCCCCACATTGGGGTCCACATTGGGTGTGGAGCCTGCTTGGGATTCTCTCTTTCCCTCTCCCTTTGCCCCAGCCCCCCACCCTGTGCAATCTCCCTCTCTCTCTCTCTCAAAAAGAAAAAATGAAAAAAGAATGAAACTTTCCCAACTTGATAATGGGCATCTATGAAAAACGCAGAGCTAACATCATACCTAATGATAAAAAACCAGATACTTTCCCACTAAGATCAGGATACCGTAGACTAGACAACACTATTAACTGACTTGATCTAATTACATTTGTAGACTATTACACCCTGATCCTCTCTCACCACTTCTAGTCAACATTGTACTAGAAGTTCTGGCCAGTATAATCAGAAAAGAAAAGAAATAAAAGGTGTACAGATTGGAAAGAAGGAAGTGAAAACATCTTTACTCTCAGATGGCATGATTGTCTACATAGAAAATCTGTTGGAATTACAAAAGAACTACTAGAACTAAATGTGTTTAGCAAAGTTGTAGGATGCAAATATACAAAATCAAATGTATATATACTAGCAATGAATATTTGGAAAGTAAAATTTAGAAAAACAACACCACTTACAATAGCAGAAAAGATATAAAATACTTAGGGACAAACCTGAGAAAAGATGTGAAGGACCTGTACCCTGAAACCTATAATACATTGTCGAGAAAAATTAAAGAAGAACTAAATAAATGCCTTGTTCATGGATCATAAAACTCAATATGGTTATGATGTCAATTCTTCCCAAATTGGTTCATTGACTCAATATGATCCCAATCAAGATAAATTCCAGCAGGCTCCCTTTCTTCCTTCCTTCCATTCTTTCTTTCTCAGAAAATATGAATCTCCATTCATATGGAGATTCAAAGGATCTAGAATAGCTAAAACAACTTTGAAAAAGAACAGCACTGGAGGTCTGATGCTCCCTAATTTTGGCTTATTATAAAGTTACTGTAATTTAAACAATATGGTGTTGATGTAAAGATAGGCAAATAGATTAATGGAACAGAATAGTCTAGAAATAGACCCACAAATATCTGGAAAACTAGTACTCAACAAAAGTGCAAAGGCAATTCAGTGAAAAATGGATAGTCTTTCTAAAAAATTGTATCAGAGGAGTACCTGGGTGACTCAGTTGGTTAAGTGTCTGCCTTTCGGCTCAGGTCATGAACTCAGGGTCCTGGGATCAAGTCCCACATCAGGCTCCCTGCTCAGTGGGGAGTCTGCTTCTCCTTCTTCCTCTGTCCACTGCTTGTGCTCGTTCTCTCTCTCTCTCAAATAAATAAATTTTTAAAAATTTAATCTAAAAACTTGTATCAGAACTATTGGATATTCATACTAAAGAAAATGAACTTTGATCCATACCTCACACCATATAAAAAATTAACTCAGAATGGATCATAGACCTAATGTTCTCTCTTCCTATAAGGACACTGATCCTATTGGATCAAGACCCCACCTTTATGACCTCACTTAACCTTAGTTACCTCCTTATAGGCCCTATCTCGAAATACAGCCATGTTGAGGTTAGGACTTCAACATATAAATTTTAGAGGGACACAGTTCAGTCCATAGCACATAACTGGAGCATGTAAACTGCTAGATTAGCCTGGAACATCTTGTTTGGTGAAAAGTGAGGAAGTTCTCAAAGAATGATGGGGATGTATGAAAAAGACACAAAAACCAATTTCAAGGGGATCACAATGACCAAATCTGGGGAAAAAAATGAGCATGAAAAGAAACAATATACACCTGAAATTAATATAATATTGTATGTAAACTATACTGGAATTAAAAAATAATAAAAAAATTAAAAACACTTATATCTTAATGAAAATAAAATGTTACTTGAAAGACAAAAAAGAAAAGAAATAATAATAGTAACATTAAAATCCTTTGAAAAAATAGAAAACAATGAGTCACTAATATAAATATATAAAAGAATGGGAAGTTTGATAAGGAAGGGGATATTACATTATTTCTAAATACCTCCTCCCAAAATACTTACTACTTTCCAAAGGGAGAAAGAGTAGCTTTATGGAGGAGAGGGCAGATGGACATCACTTTAATCAAATGATCAAAGCTAACATCACTGGTAGTGGAATGAATAGAAATCATGTACCACCTATAAGATGCAATGAGAAGAACATAACACCACTTCTGTGATATTTGTACCAAAATTTCATAACCTAAATACAATCATGAAGAAACAATAGTCAAACACAAGTTGAGAATATTCTACAAAATAACTGGCCTGTAATCTTCAAAAGTGTCAAGATCATGAAAATCAAGAAAAGACTGAGGAAACTTCCAGATTAAAAGAGACTAAATAGACATGACAAATAATGCAACATGTGACCCTAAATTGAATCTTTTTGCTCTAATGAACTCTACTGAAGCAATTGGTGAAACTTGAGTACGGTTATTATGGCAGCTCAGGCAAACTAAGACATCATGGAATCAGCCTTTTCTCTAAGAAATCCTAGTTCCTTTTACATGAGAATGATATTTAGAAGCCAAAATCTGGGTGCTGCATGTGCCCATTACAATGGAGGTGTTGCTGGTCTCTCAGGGCACAGACCTAGAGAACACATGCACATGCTCACATGCACACATTTCAAGTCCCTAATCAGTGTTCATTCTAGTTTTTTCCCTTTCCATATTTGTAACTCCCATCTCCAATAATGAGAAAACTAGCTCCACTATGCTTAATCCTAATTTACTTATTCGATCATTTTCCCTATATGTAATCAATCTCCCATCCCTGGTGGAAGGATCCCTTCCTCACCCCTTTTGAGCTCTGATACCCAGTGCTGAGCTTCCACAACTGCCCCATGTGGATGACTTCTTCAGCCTGCCTGGGCTCCAAAACTGCACACTGGGCCATCCCTTAGATCAAAACCTTCCTCATTCCTTTCAAGCTCTGATCCTTAAGCTGGGATGTCCCTATCCCCATGTGAATATCCTTCTCATTCCTCTCAGGCTCTGACACCCTGCCCCAGGTCACCTTTTTATTCAAACGCCCGCTTCATCCTGCTCAGGTTTGGACATGCTCCACTGGGCTATACCCTGTGTGCGTACCATCTTCACTCTCTTGGAGTCTGACATTCTCTCCTATGTGGACACCTCCTTCCTTACTCTGCTCGGGCTCCATTATCCTGTGCTACCCACCCTCTATTGCTGTTGCTGTCCTCAAGCTCTGATACTCTGCATTGGACCACCCCCACCTCCCTTTTGTAGACAACCTCATCTTAGTCAGGCTCTCACATCCCACTCTGCGACACCACATATACCTCCCCTCCCCCAGGCAGACATCAGATTTGTTTGGCCTAATGGCCTTTTTACTGAGTTGTTCAGGAAGGCAAAGAAGAAACAGTGGAAAGAGGAAGAGGAATCTCTTACCAACTTTTGGACAACTTCTCCATCTTTGGGAAATTGAGTCCTGCCTCTCCAAGATGGAGCCAGAAATTCAATTCCTTCTTTTAACCTCCCTTGAAGCTCAGGCACAGACATGTGAATCTGCCAACTAGCTGGACCCAGATGAGGTTTAATTCAGAAGTGAATAACAAGAAAAAACAGAATCTTCTCCTTCCCCTTCCTCTACCCCTCTGTTTCCTCTTCTTCTTCTTCTTCCTCCTCCTCCTCCTTCTATGAGAGGGGTGGTGGAGGTTTCAGCTTTTTGTGGACAGCAATGGTGGGGTTTCTTGCATTCAGTTTTCTGCATCATCAGTGAGGCCGGTACAGTGGTGTCTTCACAGGAAGACCCTGCAGGGGGTTTGGGGCATTGCCCCTAATTGCAGAGCCTCTGAGCCCACTTTCCAGCTCTTCTAGAGATTCTTTGAATCACCTAATATTCTTTAATAACTTCCTTTTCTGTTTAAACTAGTTAATGTGGATTCTGTTGTTTGCACTAGAACACTGATTTTTGTCTCTCTTGTATCGCTGATGATGCCACATATATATTCGTTGATACATTTATTCTGCAAAAACTTCACTTTCACAAGGCCTCTTCTTCTCCTCAAAGTAATGTAGTAAACAAATATTTACTAAGTCAAAGGAGTGTCTATTAACAAACAGACCTTTTAGTCAAACAAACAAGTTGTGCTTAACACTCTAGGACTTAAAGTAAGTAGGATCTATGACACCAGTGACACTGAAATGTTCTTAAAGAATATACCACACTTCAGTGTTTTCAAATCAGGAAGGAATACCTATCAGTATCAGTGAGGAGATTTGTTTTTTCCCCAAAATGACTGAGCCTTTCCCAGGGAAATTCACATTTGGTAGGTTTGAGTTGGGGCCCAGGAATTTATGCTTTTTGTGAAAGCACTCCAGTTGATTTGGATTTACCACCATGAAAGGAACTGAACTAAAAAAGCATGTAGGCCATGGGGATTGTGGGAAGAACTCCAGGCTGAGAGCTGGCTCAGAGACTAGGCAATTAGGTCAGGAAGTCAGAAAAAAGGGCCTAGTGTCAGCAGCAGTCAACAACCCTCTAAAAACTTGGAATTAAAGTTGCCTCAGAGATAACTAATAAAAACAACTTCCAACACATAATTGTATGTCTGTGGAAATAAGTTATAGTGTGGGACTGAAGATTTGAGAACACCCAAAAGTCCACTCAAGGTGTTATGGGAGGATTCTCAGGGAGTAAGCCTGAAATGTGATTATAATTTAGTGAGTAGTAACCTAATGATTAGGTTCAGATTATTGGATCTAATTTAAGAAAAATCTGTCCCCACTGAAGGGGATTGCTCAGGTTCAGACCTCAGTATCACTGGCCACTTTGGGTGGCCTCTGCACATGGTAAAACTTCCTAGAGATCCTCATAATCCAAATTTCTCTCTACTCATAATGGCAGCTCTTCTTCTCACTCTCCTTCCAGAACCTTCTGACCCATCTGGCTTCTTTTGTACTCCTCTCTTTTCCACCCCCTCCTCTTGCCTTCTGAGGCTTTCTTTTCTTTCCTGGTGCCATGCTTCTTGTAACAAATCTGATTGGCTCTTACCTTTTTCATCCCACCCATACCCTAAAAAAAAAAAAGTGGGAGAAATTTTCTTAGACTGCAGAGGGAGGGGAAAGACTGTGAATACATTAATATTTTGTCCCTATCTAAAATATAATGACTTTGGGACGCCTGGGTGGCGCGGTTGGTTGGCATCTGCCTTCAGCTCAGGTCATGATCCCAGGGTACTGGGATCGAGTCCCGCGTCAGGCTCCCTGCTCAGCAGGGAGCCTACTTCTCCCTCTGCCTGCCACTCCCCCTGCTTGTCTCTCTCTCTCTCTCTCTGACAAATAAATAAAATCTTAAAAAAAACCCGAAAATACAATGACTTTGTTGGTTAAGATACAAGTAACTCAACCCAACTCAAGCTGGTTTAAGTCAAAATGAGAACTTAGTGGATTCATGGAATCCAAAAAGGAGTTGATCATTGAGGTGCCCGGGAATAAGGGCAACTCAAGGGGCTTAACATCAGATATTTGTGCGTCCTTCTTCAAGAGTAGGGGCCTCAAAATTTTTCACTGTGACTCACTGAAGAGGAGTGAAAACCTTGAAACCTTTCAATTATTCCCAATATCCAGAGGATAAAAGTCAGTGCAGCATGAATTATCACTGTACTCATATGCATACATAGAGGCATGATGATGCCATTTGAATTATAATGTATAGTTTTAAAGTCTAATTACTGATAAATGATAGGTCCAAAAGATCACTATATATAACAACCACAATAAACTAAGCTGATAATTATAAGCTCAATAATCAAGATGCCAAGTTTATAGTAATTTATAATTAATATCACTTATAATTAATGATTGATGTAATTAAGTCATCAAAACTCACAGTCAATTCTAAACAACACCGATAAAGCACTGATGATAAAGTGTCATTACCCCAAATTGCAGGAATTCCAGCTATCTGGGTGCCTGTGCTGTGAGAGCATCACTGCATTGCCAAGTTGGCCTGGCAGACAGCTTCCCCGGCACAATGTTGAATTAGAGCTCTCAGAACACTCTTCTAAACAGTCACTTTAGTTTATGAATCCTAAATTTTAGTAACCCATAGTGACCCATTTGGTAGATTATTAGAAAATAGTCCCTCGTTATACATAAAAATTTATGGCATTATATAGTAAAGTCATTTGCACATAAGAATAGGAACAAGGGCTTGCACTTTGGGTCAGTTTGGGGCTCACCAGGGGCTCCCATAGTCCCTTTGGGAGCCACGGCTCTGGAAATCTGCCATGATTGCCAGCCACTAACAGCTCCTCTTCTTCAGATCAAAATCTCCAAATCCCAAAAGAGATTCGAATTGGTCCAGCTTGAGCCAGTTGTCCACCTGGAAACCAATCACGCATGGGGTTGGAGAGCAGGGAGGAGGGAACAGGACCTCTTAATAGGAAGTGGTTTGGTTTGTTGGCACTGCCCCATGGGTGTGGAGGGCAATTTGTACAAAAGAGAACTCCACAGATGACAGCATCCCCTAAAATAACAACACCAATAAAAACTGAATCAAGGTCATAAGACTTATACCATGCCTTGGACATCCAGAGGGAATTGGATTCTTTATTTTGTCTCCAGCCTCTGGATAGCTGGAAGAAAAATCTAGATTCCACTGAAGGCAACAATGTAAACAATACCTCTAGGAAGTATTCAATCTCTCTCTGTAAAAATGCTCAGTCTCCCAGCTTCGACGGTCTTTTTCCCACTCACCCCTCCTTCCACCGCCCCCTTGGAATCATGTGGTGGTATCCCTGGTTTCTGGAGTCTCAAGGGCTTTCTTTCTCTCTGGCCCCTAATTCTGGTTGCTGCTTGCACTGCTGAATCTGGCAACTAGAAGGATTTGTGATCTGGTTTCTCAGCCTGGTCAGGGCTCTACCTTACTCCTTGGCTAACTCAGCCTCCCATTACAGTTGCTGGCTGGGTGGAGATCCTTCTGAGTTTCTGTCATGTCCCCCCATGGGCTCCCCAACCCTGGTGGTCCCTCCTAATTTTCTCCAGACCCTCTTTCTGCCCGACATAGCTACTTGGTTCTCATTAGCTATGCTTTGCCACATGAGGTCTCTACGTCCTTTGTGCTTTTCAGTCTCTGGGTATTTCAGAAGGTCATTCCTAACAGTTGGTTGTGTGTGTGTGTTGTGTGGCTTGCATGGTATGTGTAGAGTGTGTGTGGAGTGTGTGATGTATGGTGTATGCTTGGGTGGTATGTGGTGTGTGGTGTGCGTGCATGGGGGGGTGTGTATGTATGTGGCATATGTGATGGATGCGTATGTGTATGGGGGGGTGATGGGGGAAGTTTTCTCCTTTTTTCTCATCTCCTCTTCCCATAATCCCTCAGGACCAAAAGAAAAGGCTTTTATCACTTTCTGACATATCCCCCATGTACCACAGAGAGAACTTACTGGCTTCATTGGCACTCTAAGAACCTGTTCTTGATATGCTAAAGAGGAAGATAAAAGAATTTTGAAAATGATGTTTATTGAATACTTGTTATGTCCCAGACACTTTCTAACTACCTCTAAGTGTTACAGTGTTTGGTAGCTAGAGGGAATCCATTTTGTTGAATGCGCACGTTATGTATATTACCTCAAAACAGTCCTCTGAGGTAGGTACTATTATTACTTCCATTTTACAGATAAGGAGAATAAGTCATAAAGAAATTGAGTAATTTGCTGAAGGTCACATAACAGGTAAGTGGTAGAACCTGAGCCCAAATATTATACCTCAGAGTTTGTCATTTTAGCCAATTGGCAATTATAACTCTCTAAGACAGTAGCCTGGATCTAAAGATAAATGTCTTGCTGAGAAATCTCATTTTAAAATGTCAATAGCAGAATATTAATTCTTTATTTCTTTTTGCCTTCTTTTGTAACAATTTAATCTTTCCCCTGGCAGATGGGTGCTTGGGGCTAACCACGGGAAGACCAGGTCCTCTGAAAGGCAAAAGAGGAAAGCACATTAATAATTTTTCAAAATATTTCTTTCCTGCTAATAATAACAACAACAATAAGGACATAGAAGCATAACAATAGTAATGTAATCGGACAAATATGGATGGCGCCCAGCTAAGCACTGTTTTGGGAAATGAGCTCTTGGCCGAGCAGACATACGCTAGGATCTTCTTGACGAGGGCCACTTCTTTTTTTTTTTTTAAGATTTTATTTGTTTATTTGAGAGAGAGAGAGAGAGGGAGAGAGCACAAGCAAGGGGGAGCAGCAGAGGCAAAGGGAGGAGCAGACTCCCCACTGAGAAGGGAACCCCCAATGTGGGGCTCGATCCCAGGACCCTAGGATCACGACCAGAGCCAAAGGCAGCCGCTTAACTGACTGAGCCACCCAGGCGTCCCAACAAGGGTCACTTCTGAAGCCGTGAGGGGTCAAGCTACTCAGCTGAGAGATCTTTCCCAAGACGATGAGATCCTCTAGAACTGCTTGGGGATTCACGGCTCTCGGAGGACTTTCTGGCCACGTGGCCTCTCACGTTTCTCACCTACAGGGGAAGACGCACTGGCTGGGCACTCTCGAGTCTGGCCTGATTGACAGTTACATTTTGTGTGGTGACCAAATAGATGGGTGTCCTACCCTGGCGAGCCTGGGTGACACAAGCTGCCCCTGGAGGGGATCCCATATTGGGTTCTTAAAAAAACAAATCGAATCTCTGAACCAACAAGGCTAAGGACCAGACATGGAGAGTGGGGCCCTGCAGGGGACCCACCTGGGCAGCCAGGCCCTCTTAGCAGTCCCCCTCTCTGTCTCTGTCTGAGTCTCAGTTCCCCTAAACGACAAGCCAGAGAGAGTCTTCATTGGGAGGTTTTCCTGGAGAGTGGGGACCAGACAGCCTAGTGAGAGTCAGAGGGATGGAGAGAGCTAATTCAAAGACGCACTGCTAGGTGGCCCGCTTCCTGGTGGCCTGATTGGGTGGGGCTGCCTACAAAGCCACCTGCCAGGCGTCTCCGAGCTGTCTACCTGAAGGAGAGAAAGAGAAAGCTCTTATCCGTCAGCTGCCATCCCCTCTGGTCAGAGGTCCATCCCTCCACCAGCTGGCCAAGTTTAAGTCCCCAGCATACACTGGTTCCCCACCACGCAGGCGGGGAGGTCCCCCCTGGGGAGACAGCAGTGCTGTGCTGATGGCTATCGAGTTCAGCATGAAGACCGTCTTAGCTCACAGAGGACCGGAGACTGCATGAAGACAGGGTGAGGCCAAAAGTGTCCAAGGAGGTGTGACAGCAGCATCTGCCTTCTTCACACTGCCACCACCAGCGGTGTGAGCTCAGGAGGGTCAGGCCTCCAGGCTTCAGATTCCTCGTCCACAAAGGTGGGGGACCAAGGAGATGAGGCAGCAAACTCGGTCATTAAAGCTCCTTTCGACCCACACTCCACATAGAACAGAACTTCCAAATGGGATCTGAGGAGAAAGGATGGGCCGGTGAGCAGAGAGGCAGGGAAGAGCAGCACCCCCGGGGAAGGTGTGTCTTGGGAGGCAAGTGGGAGCAGCTGAGGCCGAAGATGGGCAAAGGCTCCCAGGATGTGGGCACAAGGAAAATTCAGTTTGTGTAGAACAGTAGGTGATTTGGGGATTAAGTGGGAATGATAGCTTTTAAAGGTAGAAGGGATAGCCTGGGGCTGGGGTACCCTCCTTATGGGGCAGCTGGCTGGGGTCCTCCAGGAAAGGGTGTGAACTCTGGAACTGCTGGGCAGTGGAGCGAGTAAGGACGATGCCAACAGCCTCTAAGAGGGCCAAGAGGATGCCCTCCATCATTGCTGAGCCCATCATCACCAATGGGCCACTGCAGGCAGCCAGCACAGCCCCTGTCAATGCTCTGATGGTGATGGAGTTCCAGGGATCTTCTTTGCTCCGTAGGCGCACCAGGCTGCAGCCGATGGTGAAGGTCGTGTCCCCCCCACATATCGCGAAGCTACCTCTAATCTGGGGGGCTTGGATCCTCACAGTGTCGACACTACCTCTCAACTGGTGCCGAATTCCGACAGGGGCATTGCAGAAGTCCTTAATAGCTTGGAAGACTCCATCGCTGATGACACCCATAGTGAAGGCTCTATTGCAACCATCCCCAGTTTGCCAGGGGCAAGGCTCCCGAGCATACTCTTCCATGGTAAAGGTGTCCGGCCGTGCAGTCTGGCTTGGTTCAAGCTCTCTTTCCATGATGTAGAGGTACTGCAAGGATGTGGCTGTCCAGCCAGACGCCATAGTTCTCAGTCCACCTGTCTCTGACTGGGCCCAGAGGACGAGCTCTGGCCAAAAGAACCTACGTAGAAATGATGCATCTCATTTCCCAGCTGAGGGGAACTGCCTTCCCTTCCCCAGCCTCTGGAGGCTGCATGTTCAAGATGACAGCATTATAGCAGGCCAGGGGCCTGGATCCCTGAGCCCCTGTTTGGGGGACAGCTGCCCAGGAACATGGTCATCGGACTTGTCACAAGCAAGAAATAAACTTGCATTGTGTTCATCTAATCATATTTTAGGGTCATTGTCATGGCAATTAGCCTATCCTATCTAGTACAGCTATAGTAGGAACTTCCAATAAGCTCCAGAGCAGAAGCTCAGCTATTTGGTGATCCACAACTTGGGGAACTCAAGGATGAGCCCACTCATTAGTCTTGGATGATATTGATTTTATTTATTTATGGAGAGACGACCACATGCCAGACCCTCTTCTCCATTCTGGGGATGCAATGCTAGGATGATATAATCCACCAGCAGGGGAGACAGATAACAAGCTGACATGCTAAGTGCATGACTTGTAGGACCAAAGCATAACTGACTTTTTCTTGTCCTGCCCGTTCAAAGTAAATCCAGTGGTGGTGAGCTTTTCCTGCATCAGAATGTGGGCAGATCTCATGATTGTTCTGTCCACTCCTAGGTTATAGATAGTTCTTCCACTTTAAGTTGTAAAACAGTCTTAGTTTAAGAACTGGAATTCCTGGCACAAGACAATAATTAAGTTCTTCAATTTCACCCAAAGGTTGAATGAAAGCCTCTGAGTTTGGACCTGTTGATGGCTTCCTGACTCCAAAGAAAGGGGCAGAGCCAGCTCCCGCTTACTCGTATTGCGTCTTCTTCCCATTCTCAAGTTCTCATCTCTGGTGTTCTGCTCTTTTCAGGGTGGGGGTTGTGTGCGTGATAGGCAGCAGTGTGTGTGGTAAGGGGACAGGGCAGTTCTTTCTAGACTGGGAGATTTTGTGTTCTCTGGGCCTGGCAGATGATTAAAGCTGACTCCTTTGGGGATTCCAATCACTGTAGTTCTTCTGGCCCAGGTAGATGCATCTTAACTGTGAGGGGTTATTTTCTACTCTCCCTTAGCCTCTAGGAACTTAGCCTTCACTCTCAGCTTCTTGTTGCTGGGGTCTCTGCACCTTCTAGAAGCCCCCATTGGGCAGAACCCAAGACAACCCCTCTTTGATTCTTCTCTCGTGGTTCATATCGGTCCATAGGAAATACTCAAGCATCTCTCATCCCAACAGGTTCTGGAAGTAAGGCCTGAACCCAGAACAGCACCCTCTATCCTGTTTTCCTGCTAACCACTTCAGGTTTCTCAAGTGAGAATTGTGCACTAGTCCAATATCTGACACCCCTCCTCCCCTCTCACCAACCTGAGAGGGTACATAGTAAGCTCTCTGAGTGGTCCTTTAAAACCCTCTCCTTCCAGACTTGGAGGAGGTGGCTCTCCCCATCTTACTACCCCTTCCCTGGGGTGGAAAGAGCTGGCTCTCTTAGGACAGCAGCAACTCCTTCCAAAGAAATCCTCTACAAATCCCTCTTTCTTCATTTTCTTTTTCTTTCTTTCTCTTTCTTTTCTTTTCTTCTTTCTTTCCTTTTTTCTTTTTTTTAAATATTTTATTTATTTATTTAAGAGAGGGAGTGAGAGAGAGAGAGATCACGAGCATGGGGGAGGGTTAGAGGTAGAAGCAGACTCCCCGTTGAGCAGGGAGCCCAGTGTGGTACTCAATCCTAGGACCCTGGGATCATGACCTGAGTCAAAGGTAGACGCTTAAGCGACTGAACCACCCAGGCGTCCTCCTTCTTTTTTTTTTTTTTTCCTCCTTCGTTTTCTTACCTCTTTTTTATATACTTGATCTTGCTGAGGGGACCAACAATCTTGGAAATGTTCTTGACCATTTCCCTTGTAGATTTTGCAGATGGCTATCTAGCTTTGAAATTCACATCTATTGTCTCTTGGTGTTTTGGTGGAAAATCCTACTTTAATGTTACACAGGAAACTTCTAATTTAATATTACACAGGTAAACAAATTAAAGAGAAGGTAATTGCAGATAGTAATCAGCTGCATAAAGAAATGAAGTCAGGGTGATGGGGCAGAGAGTGGCCCAGGGGAAGCAGAGCTAATTTAGAATGTGTGATTCAGGAAGGCACCTAGCTCTGAGAAGGTGGCAATTTGAGCTGTGACCTGAAGGACAAGGAACCAGTTTTGGCCAAGATCTGGTTATGTGTGTGGTGGGGGGGGGGGGGGGGGGGGGTGAAAGCATTTTGGGCGGTGGGAATAGCAAATGCAGAATCCCGGGTGGGAACAATTTGGTGCGTTCAAGGAAGGCCCTAGGGCTAGACTGAATCAGCAAGTGACAGAACACTGGAGAAGCAGGCAGGGCCAGGATCCTATAGGGCCTTGGGTGTGGTAAGGGTTTTGGATTTTATTCTAACTCCTGGGGAAGCTGTTGCAGGGTTTTGAGCAGGGAATCACCTAATCTGATTTATATTTAAAGAGATCAATCAAGGATATGGAAAGAAAAGAGGGGAAACTATTATATAATAAAAGAGCCTTAAAGAACATAATGAAACACAATGTATTGACCTAAAACCACACCCAGAGAGTCAATGAGTTAAAACTCACCAGCAAGACCCCCAGTGACCCCCGCTTCTTCTTCACAGAAATGCTAACCTTATCTTTTATTTATTCATTGGGTGGGGCTTGAACTCACGACCCCTGAGCTGAGACCAAGAGTCGGACATTTAACTGACTGAGCCACCCAGGCGCCCCTAACCTCATCTTTTAGAGACAAACCACAGGAAGAGCCAGACTAGTTTGAGCTCCACCACACACACCTGCGCAGATGGACCATTGCTTGCCGCACAGTTACTTCTACCTCATTAAAATGTCAAAATCTCGCCCCAAGGAGAGGCACAAGCTTCATTAACATAACATAGGATGCATGTATACAGATGTTTTCTGTCTGCTTTGACCTGTAGTGAGAATACTCCCTTTTCTGAACATTCATCCTAACCCCAAACGAAAGGAACACACTTAACCCTGCTCGGGGAGTCAGGGCTTTGAAAGTTATTCCCTGTAGTCTTATTTTGCTGCAAATAGTTTCCTTTTTGTGAATAAATCCACCCGGGCTAGTCTCACGAAGGAGCAAACTCATGTTAGTTTGGTTACAGACCTAGTCTGGATAGACCTTATTCAAACTAATTGTGAAAAGAGATCTTTGAGACAACCTAGGAAATTTGAATACATACCTGGTATCAATTGATTTTAAATAATTATTGTTAATTTTGGTAAATGCGATAATAGCACAACCCTTGGGTTAAAAGAAAATCTGTATTAGAGACGCATAATGCACAGATGGGTATGGGTGATATGCCATGATATCTAAGATGTGTTTTGATGCATCCCACATGCACAGAAATCACTGAGCCTTCATTATATGTGGTGCCTAAATGGGGGTGTCTCTCCCCCCCCGATGGGAGCCCCCAAATGTGCGGCGATGATCGGGTAGAAGCGGGTGGTACAGGGGGTGGGGTGGTAGTGAAAGAATTCACCTGAGGCAGAACAAAGGAGATAGAAGTGTATTGAATGCACCTCAAGGGAGCAGCGAGGAGGACAGCAGAGGAGAGCTGTCTGCAGTAAGGCAGTGGGTGGGGGCTGTTTTTTAAAGGGAGAAGATAAGGAGGCATGGTGACACATGGAATCTTCCCTTTTTTGGTAACTGTGTCTGGTTGTAAGTAGCCCATTGGTCAGTGAGAGCCTATGGATATTTTGAGGTGGGTTGCCTGATGGGCTGGTCTGTATCCAGCCGGGGCGGGGGGGGGGGGGGGGGGGGTTTGCTGTGGGCCCTTTGTACATTCCATTGCTCAAGCCTGTTTGCCTAAAAGTAGTCTCTATGTTATACTTTGTTCTCTACTTAGATGTTTTTTAAAAATGCATATTAAATGGGCGCCTGGGTGGCTCAGTCAGTTAAGCGTCTGCCTTCAGCTCAGGTCATGATCCCAGGGTCCTGGGAATGAGTCCCACATTGGGTTCCCTGCTCCGTGGGGAGTCAGCTTCTCCCTTTACCCCTCCCCTCTGCTCGTGATCTCTCTCTCTCTCACCCTCTCTCTCAAATAAATAAATAAAATCTTTAAAAATGTTTAAAAAATGCATATTGAACATGACAAAGAAAATAATTTGGCCGTGGTGCGGAGAATGGGGTGCAGGGGCAAAAACACCAGTAACGAGGCAGGACCCCAAGGAGGGGAGAAAGGGGACGGTGGATTAGAGCAGAGTGGGAGGGTCGGGTGGAGGTGGAAATAAAGACAGAGATTTGAGAGAGAGAGCCAACAGAGCCTGCAGATCACATGAGAGGCAAATGGTGGTAGCCTGGGTTGGAGTAATAAGAAAGTGACCTGGGGGACAATGAGAGAGCCCATTATTCCACACCACCACTTGCATTCTCGAATCCATCCCCACTAGATTGGGGGTGGGGAAATGGGGGACTAAAGCTCTTCCAATTATTTCTGGCTCATGTCAAATTGATGTTCTTGGATTCAGGGCTGGGCTGAGCCCGAGTCAGCAACGCAACTGTGAGGAGCTCGCAAAGAGGCGGGGGGGGGGGGGGGAACAGGAGGACTGGCTTAAACGTTTAGAGTAGCTGGGAATTCTGGAATTCTACAAGGTGGGCAACTGGAAGAAATCCCTTCCCATTCGGAGTTGTGGTCCTCAACCTTCAGGAAAAACTCTTGGTTTATCCGCTCCTGGGATGAATGGTTTTTTCCACACGAGGCCATCCCAGAGTGCATCTCAGCAGTGGAGCCCAGAAACTCAGATCTCAAATCAACTCTCAGTTAGATCAATTATGCAAACACCCGTTTAGCTGCTAGAACACTATGTCAGCATTTAGGGAGCTTTAATTCAGCCGCAACTGCTGGTCCCAGCAAAGGAACTGCCTGCCTGCGATCTGCCCAGAGGCAAAGCTGTTTGTTGGTTGTGATTTGTTTCTGGTAGCACTCCTTTCTTTTCCTTTCTGTACAACCTGTAAGACAAAGGGAGATGTGCATCTGTCACTATGGATCTATCAACGGCTTGGGTTTTCGGGATAGAATCTTGTTTAATGGAAGCAGCTCTTTCTTTGCCTATATTTTGTCCCTATGTGTGAAACATTTTTTGTTGTTGTTAAAGTGGTCTGATGTCCTGGCACTGAAATACACACACAGAGAATATAAAGTGCTCTTATTGATCACTAAGAGCAGAGGCCCTGAATGGCGCTTGGAATACAGTGGGGACAGTGTTGAGTGGGATGGATGGACCTCATAGGCAGCAGCTGCTTGGCCTTTTATGTATTCTACCATCCTACTGGATCCTTGATTGCCCCCCTCTGAGTGGCTCAGTCAGTTAAGCGTCTGCCTTCAGCTCAGGTCATGATCCCAGACATGGGATGTTGTCATGTTGTTTTCTAGAAAATCAAGTCACCCTGTACCTAAGTTTCCCCCGGCCGATCATTTTTCACTGCCTATTGAGCTGGTGGTGTTGTCCACTCTAATAGTTAGAACACAAAGTCTTCCTCTCCCTTGTGACCAAGTGGTAGTTGCAAGCTCCTGGAGCTTGTCATGTTGTTTTCTAGAAAATCAAGTCACCCTGTACCTAAGTTTCCCCCGGCCGATCATTTTTCACTGCCTATTGAGCTGGTGGTGTTGTCCACTCTAATAGTTAGAACACAAAGTCTTCCTCTCCCTTGTGACCAAGTGGTAGTTGCAAGCTCCTGGAGCTTGTCATGTTGTTTTCTAGAAAATCAAGTCACCCTGTACCTAAGTTTCCCCCGGCCGATCATTTTTCATTGCCTATTGAGCTGGTGGTGTTGTCCACTCTAATAGTTAGAACACAAAGTCTTCCTCTCCCTTGTGACCAAGTGGTAGTTGCAAGCTCCTGGAGCTTGTCATGTTGTTTTCTAGAAAATCAAGTCACCCTGTACCTAAGTTTCCCCCGGCCGATCATTTTTCACTGCCTATTGAGCTGGTGGTGTTGTCCACTCTAATAGTTAGAACACAAAGTCTTCCTCTCCCTTGTGACCAAGTGGTAGTTGCAAGCTCCTGGAATAGGTCCCGCATTGTTTTCTTAACAACTGCAGTGTCTGCTGAGTTAGAGTCTCACATCTCACTACTCACAGCACATTTTTCTTTAAAACCTGCTCATTCCTGTGCTTTCTCTGCTACCAAAGATTGGCACCTGCTCCCCAGCTGTCACTTATAGATTTCCCAGTAAGAACCAACCCTAGCAACCTGCCGTCAGATGAGTCATTTAATGCATTTGAATCATATTTCCTTCTCAGATAAATAAGAGTAACATTCCTTCCTTCCTCCATTCTTGGCATTGTGCCAGGGCTGGGGCGGGGAGGTTGCTGGGATAATCTAATGAGATATGATTTGTGAATATCCTTTACAAGATGTAAGACCCTGCACAAAAGCTAGCAATCATAATAACAAAGAAGTGTCAACAGGAGTTGGGAGCTATACATACAGCAACAGATAAGCCTGTCTTTTTGATTCAACAAACCCGCATCGAGTATGTGCCAAGCACGGTGCTGTATACAGATAAGAAAATTGGTGCTTACAATCCAGAGTGATGAGATCTATGGTAACGCCAAGCCCCTTATGAGAGCACGCAGAAAATACCTCTAACTTAGACTAAGGAAGGTCAGAGAACGCCCCGCGCCAAAAAAGGTGTTGGGCCCGTGCAAAGCGGAGCCAAAAGAATGACAACAGTGGCTTCTGGGAACTGGAAACTGTTCAGTCTGGCTCTCAGAGGGAGGTCGAGCAGCAGGGCTAGAGGGATACATTGGGGCACAATGGAAAGGTCCTAAGAGTGACATGATCAGATTTGTCTGAAAACCATCTGGGGAATATTTTGGGAGGAAGAAAGACTGAGGAAGATCAGCGAGAAGGCTACCGGGATAAGTTACTTAAAAGTTAACGACAGGAAGAAAAGGGGAGTATGTCAGAGGGGGAGACGAACCATGAGAGACGATGGACTCTGAAAAACAAACTGAGGGTTCTAGAGGGGAGGGGGGTAGGGGGATGGGTTAGCCTGGTGATGGGTATTGAGGAGGGCATGTTCTGCGTGGAGCACTGGGTGTTATGCACAAACAATGAATCATGGAACACTGCATCAGAAACTAATGATGTAATGTATGGTGATTAACATAACAATAAAAAATTAAAAAAAAAAGAAAATAAATGGTGAACTAGGCGGGCATATATGTGTAAAGAACAAAACTTATCAAGTCCAAAATAAAGTCTCATTTGTTTAAAAAAAAAAAGTTAACGACAGCATGATCTAAGATAATGGTGGAGGGCTAAAGAGAAGTGGATGGATTCAAGAGATGTTCAGGAGGTAAAACCAATGATGTTTGTTGTTTAATTCGACATAGGGATGCCAGTAGAAGGGACAGTGAAGGGGAACACCCCCATTTCTAGCTTGGATGGTGGTGCCATTCACTGAGATCGAGATTATGGAAGAAGAAGGATTGCCATATAAAGGGATAATCATTTTTAAAAGATTTTACTTATTTATTTGAGAGAGAGAGAATGAGAGATAGAGAGCACGAGAGGGAAGAGGGTCAGAGGGAGAAGCAGACTCCCCGCCGAGCAGGGAGCCCGATGCGGGACTCGATCCCGGGACTCCAGGGTCATGACCTGAGCCGAAGGCAGTCGCTTAACCAACTGAGCCACCCAGGCGCCCAAAAGATAATCATTTTGATGCATGCAATGACTCATTTTCAGGGCTGGATTCCGTGTAGAGATATACGTAGTATTTGGATGTTCTGCTACTCGTTTCATGATGCTTGCTCCAGGAAGGGACAGAATTACAGACTACATGGCCCTCACATGACTGCCAATGCCAACTAGACATGGAATGGAGGTCAGACACAAAGGCAGTGAATACATTGGCTGACCGGTAAAGTTTTGTGGGTGGTCTGGCTCAAATAAATGAGCTACGCCAATCAGATTTTGTCTCTGGAGAGCTTCAACCAAGCCACTGAGTACTGCCAGTCATTAATGGACATTGGTGTTGGAAGGTTTTTGAGTCAGGGGCTATGGTAGCAGCCACGGGGGCCACATGGAAGGCATTGAGAAGGTAGTGAAGGTTTCAATGTTAAATAAACTCACATTTAATTCTTTTTTTACTTTAGTTCTTTCAAGTGTGTAACCAGAGAAGTCACAATTAGAACAGAAATTGGTACCGGGAATGGGGTTCAAAGTGATAGAGCCTTAACACACGAGACTAGCTATGGTATTATTGGGATGAGATACAATACAAAATTGTTTTCATTATAGGATAGGAAGTTTGCAGTCTGTGGTTTTTGGTGGAAAAACAAATTAAGTTGTCACCTGCTGTCCCTTGAGACTCAGACCATATGCATACCAAAGGTGAAGCTTTGAGAGGCTTGATGCCTGAATGTAAGGATAATGAAGCAGATTATTCATTGCTTATAAACTTAGACAATGGTCAGCAGCAAAAAGACGGTTTTCTGTCCAGAATGCCTGTCTATGAGCAAATAAGACAAACGGTGATTATGTAACTCTGGTGCAGAAAGCCCATTTTGCCTGTAGCTGGAGCTCTCTGATTACTTCGAGCCAAGTCCAGAAACCAATGGGCCTTGCCAAACTGTGGTCTGGTCCTAATTTTCTGTCTCATTGAATTTCTAGTGCCAAAGTTAAAGCTCTGATTGACAAAGATGGATGTTCAGACCGTTGGAAAGAAATTATTTGGGAGGAGGAGTTGCTGGAGATCATGACACCCCACAGGCCCTTCTCAGCATTTCTTATTCTACCTTCCCCCACAAAATAAGGAGAGCCTTCCCACTCCGAGGCAAGTCTCCCTGTGAGGGTTGGAATATGGATAAGGACAGACAGACTAGGAAAGACACACCACCTTCACCTACATCCTTTCTGTGCCTTTCTGTGGTATCAGCTATTGAAAGAAGGACAGTCAGATGGAAGGAGCTAATCCTGGGTTCTTAAACAACAAAGGATTTGGGGGCCTGGTCCTCAGGATTCATTTGGGCTGTTAAGAATAGGAAGCCTTCCGAGGACATGGGTTTTACTCTGCCAGCCAGGGGTCCCCTGTGGCCACAGGGTTTGACATACACTTGAACCGGGAGCCACTGTGTGGTTCTTGCCCTGGAGATCTCTTCCTTTTTTCTAGTTTTCTCTTTCTTTCCTCTACTTTTCCAAGTAAATAATTTCCACCCCACCCTGCTGTCATCCTGGTTTTCTTCCATTGTCGGATATTGGGGGAATGGCAGGGGTTAAATTTACCGTTTCATTCGTAGATTGTAAGAAAGTGGGCAGGCACGTTGGGACAAGATCCCACAGAACTAGAAGAGGGATGGGCAGCACCTGAATATTGTGGATCCTGAGGCCAGCAAGCGACCTCGGCAGCAGTCTCGTGATGCTCACTGACTCTGAACGAGGAGCAGAATGTGACCTCACATTCCGGCGGGGAGACGCATGATTTATCGTTGTAAATGACTGTAAAGTTGATTTATAGTTGTAAGTGTGATCAAGTTAGATCAGAATATCTTTGCAAATGTCTGAACAGGGAGAAAGTTATGTGTGCCAGGCAGGGCAAGCAGAAGAATACAATTGATAGGCTTTTATTATTTGTCCTGTCCAGCGATGCCAGAAGGGACAGCTCTATATACCGCACGATCCGCACCCCCCCACCCCGACCTGCCATCGACACCTAACCCAGGGCAGCCATCCTGTGACTTCTGTTGTCTGGATCAAATGGATAGACTCATCCAAGAAGACCCTTTCTCCCAACGCTTCAACAAGGAGCCGTGGAGTCTATTGCCATTGGGAGTGGGCTCTGGACTTGGGTCTTATACACTTGGGGGATGATAAATAGGCTAGGTGGTGGGGTGCAAGGAGAACAGAGCAGACCCTGGAGAGAGAGAGAGAGACAGAGTCGCCGTTTCTTTTTTTTTTTTTTTTTAAGATTTTGGTTATTTATTCATGAGAGACAGAGGAGGAGAGAGAGAGAGAAGCAGAGGGAGAAGCAGGCTCCCAAGGAGCAGGGAGCCCGATGCGGGACTCGATCCCAGGACCCTGGGATCATGACCTGAGCCGAAGGCAGACGCTTAACCATCTGAGCCACCCAGGCGCCCAGAGTCGCCGTTTCTGTTCTGAATGGGTTTTCCCCGATCTCAAGTGTAGATTCCTCTCGGATCTGGTGAGGAGTTCTGTCGTTGGAGTTCATTGGATTTCTGCTTTCTTAAAATAAATCCCAAACTGTAGCAGACATCTAGAGTTCAGGAGAGAGATCTGGACAGGATATGGTTTTCGGGCCCGTCTACCTTTCCATGGAATGAAGACCCTGGGAGTGGATGGTATGGAGGGGACTGTACGGAGGGAAACAGAAAATGTTGCTCTTCTGGTCATTGCAAATACTTTACATTTCAAGCTTGAAAAGACACGTAGCGCTTGTGTGTATTATTTTGCTTACCCTTCTAAACAACCCTGTGATGTCGCTATTATTTCGATCCAGTTTTACAAATACGGAAAGGTGGTAAAAAGGGCTAAGTCCCGTTGCTCAGCCTATAGCAACTGCAGTGAGGGACCCTGTCTTCTGGCTGGTCCATGTTTAAGCTCCTATTCTCCCCTTGAGGCGGGCACCATCAGCATTGCCTGATATTTGCAGAGAAGTTGGCGAGAGAATAAATGAAATGAGGGACATTTATCCTCGGAGCCCCCTCGTTTCCCTTTGTGGGTCTCATCCTCCCTGGCTCCCATGACCAGTCTGCATATCACAGCACCTCTCGGGGAGACAGCTGATGCCCCATCACTGGAGCAAGAAGGGGTCTGTGTTCCAGTTATCCCTCCCAAGGTCAATTCCCAGGTTGTCAGGGCTGTGTTTAATGCTCCCAAATTCTACTGGTTGGGGGTGGCTGGTGGGGAGAGATGGTAAGTAGTATTTTGTGGAAAAAGGGTCACAGGGTCAGCTCGTTTGGGAAATCCTGAGTTAAATCAACATAAAGACTGTTTACGCTGTTCTTCTCAGAGCATTAAATGTGTTAATGTGCATCTCCCCGAGGGACCTATCATGGGAAGAATTTCCCAAACTTACTTGACCACAGACGGACTTCCAAATGTGGTGGTGTTCAAAGTCATAATAGGGAAGAGGAGAAAGACAGTATGGAGGCAGGAGGCCGGAGGCTTACAAGAACATCTCACATCTACCTCCAGGGTTAGCGATCACCTGCTCCCTATGTGCTGGGGGCTGGCCATGACCGGACATCTCCACTGATATATTTGTGCGTGCGTGCACATGTGTGTGTCCATGCATCCATGCACGTAGGCGTAATTCCTGGCTCTCAGCTCAGAGGCAGGAACCAGATTGATTTTTATCCTTTAGCTCTTAAGGTCTCTCATCCTCTAATATTTGTTCAGGTCTCTTTGGGGACTCCTTGTTCAATAAGCATAGCCCGCCTCTCTCTCGGGCTCTGGTTGGTTGGGGTACGGCAGAGCCAGATGGGGAGCTTATTCTCATTTTTCCGAGGCCAGGAAGAACAGGCAAGTTAAGAGGTTACTTGCCCCTACCGCAGACCTTGACCCTGGGGGGCCTCTTTCTTGGGCCTGACTTTCCTACCGGGGACAGGTTGGGAGAAGCCTCTGCAGAGAATTTCTAATTGATACCCTCTGTTTATTTTTGCACCCCTAATTACCCTTTCAACTTGCCATGGTTTATTTTTAGAGGTTTCCCATCCACCTCATTAACAGCTAGTAAGAGTTCCTGTCTCATATTTCTACCATTTATACCCTTAATTAAACACAGTGGCCTTTGTTATCTCTGAGTAGTGGCCTTGTTAGAATTTAAATAGGATGACTTGCAGCTATTCTTAACAGCTTTTTAAGCATTCCATCCCTTTCCTCCAACCTTTTTGTGTGCCACTGGACTAGCTAGAGCCCTTCTCCCTGGGGCTCTCTCTCTGTTCCCTTTGGTTATTCTTTTCATAATCAAGGGCGGGGCTGAGCTGAGCGTGTACAAGGTTTGGGATTCTGGCGCTCTGTTTTGTGGGTTGGCTTTGTTTTGTTGATTTTCTTCCTTCCTTCCTTCCTTCCTTCCTTCCTTCCTTCCTTCCTTCCTTCCTTCCTTCCTTCCTTCCTTCCTTCCTCCCTCCCTCCCTCCCTCCCTCCCTCCCTCCCTCCCTCCCTCCCTCCCTCCCTCCCTCCCTCCCTCCCTCCCTTCCTTCCTTCCTCTCTCTCTCTCTTTCTTTTTCTTTTTCTTTCTTTCTTTCTTTCTTACTTTCTTTTTCTTCCTTCCTTCCTTCCTTCTCCTTCTTCTCCTTCTCCTCCTTCTTCCTCTTCTTCCTCTTCTTCCTCTTCTTCTTCTTCTTCTTCTTCTTCCTTCTTCCTCTCCTTCTCCTTCTCCTTCTTTCTTCTTCTTCTTCTTCTTTTTTTGGCACCCTTGGCCTCCTTCCTTTCCCCCCTCCTGGAGTTGTGAGGGAAGAGGCTGGTTGGGATTTTTTCAAGATTTGCCATCCAATGTGTGAACAGAACAGCGACACTTAATTAAATGCGCACCAGGACTCAGATCCCTGATCTTACACCTACTGATCCTCCCACCTCATCAGGAAAGCACTGCCTAATTACCTTTTCCTGCTGGTCCAGTTTATTTTCAAACCTTTGTGGTGGGACTGGCCAAATATTGAAGGCATCCATCATCAGAGGCACCTGATCCTAGGTACCACCTTGCAGAGAGAGGGAGGCTGGCATGGCTCAGGAGTGCTCCGTCTGGGGATGCAGTGGCATGGGCCCAGGTGGCTAGGACAGGAAGGAAGATGTTTCCCCAGCAGTGTTTGGGGGGGCCTGCGGAGGAACCTGCACTTTGGGCAAGGAAGCGCAGTGGTCTGTCCTTCGTGGCCTGGGCTCCATCTGCTTGTGGAGCTCACAGACTCTCTGGCAAGAGATAAACATGTTGTTGTACCGATGGCTCAGGGACAGCCCGTGGGGTGCAGATTGAGGGGGTGCCCAAGCCCTGCAGAGGCAGGACAGAGCAGTTAGGGTCAGAATCACCTTGGCCTGAATCTCGGTTCCTCCCCTTGGCCTTGGGCAAGTGACATGACTTCTTTTTCTCTTACTTGTTTCCTCGTGTATTATGAAACAATACTGAATGGTACCTCCCTCATAGCACTGATGTCAGAACCAGTCAGGTAATGCAGGAAAAGAACCTAGCGTGGAGACTGACATATCAGAGACATTGAACAGATGATAGCTGCTACTATTAGTGTTATTGGAAAAAAGTGGCCACTGTAGTCCTCAGTGACCACTCTGGACCATAGAGGTAGTGGAAATACTTTAAAAACCTTCCAAGTATGTATTCTCTTTAGTCCATTTCTCCCAGAAACGACCCTATGTTCCATGGATGGTGTAGGATAATTCTGGGTCATTGTGATGATGTTGACTTTAGCTTATAGGAGAAGTCATCTACTGATTCCCAACTTATCCAACAAACATTTATCAAGCCCCTTCTATATGCCAGGTACTACACAAAGTACAGTAGGGACATCAGCTCTCAAGCGGCCTCCACTCTTTTGGGGAAGACCCTAACTATGATATACATCAGAATGAAATGTCTTCTAGAAAGAAGCAGCAAACATTGGACTTACAGAGACAGAGAAGAAGGAGCTGACCTGGGACGTGCAGAACTTGGGGAAGATGGAGGAAGGACATTTGAGGAGGAACGTGAAGGACAAGAAAGGTTTCAAGGGACAAAGGAGAGGTGAAAGAAAGCTCCGGGATGAGGGATCAGCGTGAGCAAAGTCATGGAGAAGTGGAAATGCATAGGTGTTTGGGAAATGCTGCCTGTGTGGAGAAAGGAGGTGAATGTGTAGGGTCACCTGGCACTGGCCTTGAATGCCACAGTAAGGAATCTGAAGGAACGGGGCTGAGGGGCCAAAGAGAAGTGACATTGGACCTTTGTTCCAGAGAGATTACTAAAGGACAATGTAAACATAGCCTGGGTCTCAGCTTTTCATGACCAGGAGGCCCCTTTCATTAATGTACTCCCATAGATCTCATAGTTTGATTTCAGTTGTATAACAAATCATATCCATGAGGCTGTATTGAAGTAAATGTACAGTTTCTAGTAGTTCTTTTAAATATTGCGGATCCCTGGATAATCTGTCAGGGTCACTTTGGGAACCAAGGCGGGAGTGTAGAGAAGTCAAGGAGCAGAGATGTGCAGCCTCCTTAGTAGACGCCTGCTGTTGTCGGGGCCAGAGGTGAAAGGGCAGAGGTGCGGTTTCTGAAAGGCGGGACAGGTATGAGACAGACTGTGGGTGGAATGGACAGGGCTTGGTGAGTGACTGGGGCCGAGGAGAGGGAGGAATAGAAGATGAGTCAGAGGCCCTGGGCCTGAGGAGTTGAGAATGTCAATGGTGCCATCACCAAGACTGGGAGCCAGAGGGAGAAGCGTCAGTTGAGAGTGGGATGCACTGAGTTTGAGGTTCCCATAGTCATCCACCTGGAGTCCTCCAGCAGGAAGTTGAGAGCTTTCGAGGCATCTCAGGACATTTTCTCTTGACAGACAAACTGAGACTCAGTTGACTTCCCATCCTCAGACTCAATGCATAGGACTAGTGGGTAGGACTGGCACACTCTCAGGCTCCCACCTTCTTCTGTCTTACCTCCGGCTCCAGTCAGTCCCCCATCACAAAGGCTTCCCTAAAATGCTCTAGTATCTGTCCCTTGGGGCCTGGGTAATGCTTATTGACTATAAGAAGGAAAAGACTGGGTTACGGAGAGGGGTGGGTGGTGGAGGGGCTCTGGAAGAGGTTCGAGGCCAGGGCAGCCCTCTGCCATTGCCTCCTGGCCCTGCCTGTGCCCAGTCTGCGGTCAGCTAGCTTAGAGCAGATGCTTTCAGTCATGGTCAACCTGATTGCCTCTGCCTTTGCTCTGTGGTGACACAGGGCAAGGGTGCAGGAATGGAAGCAGATGGCTTGCCCTGTTGTGGTAGGGACTGAATTGTAATATCACGGGTGGGGGAGGGGGACTGTTAGAGCTTCCACACTGGGTGCCTCTGCTGCTAAACCCCGCTCCTGTCCACATTGACAGCGTGCTGCTCATGGGATGGCCAGACAGATACCCAGGGTGGGAATCATCCCACCCCAAGACTGTCCAGGAACACAGCCCTCTGTGACTACCTTCCATGTGGAATTCAGAACACAATCGCCCTGTGAGCTGGGTCTGGATCAAGGTCTTCACGATTGGGAAGAACTGTCCCACTCCAGGTAAAGCCAAACCTCTAATTCTAGGACCAACTGTTCCTCAGAGCGTGGGCTGGGGTTACTGGCACTGGAATCATCTGCCAGCTTGTTGATACATGTATTCCTAGGCTCCAACCCAGGTCTAGGGCATCAGGATCTCTGTGGTAGCCATTTACATTTTTAACCAGCTTTCCAGGTGGTTCAAATGCACAGTAAGGGTTGAGAGCCCCTGCTGGAAACCATTACTGTGACTATTACCCTTGGGCCTCTCGAAACAATTTTGTCAACCACACACTTGCTATTCTGAATCTGGGTACTTGACTCTGGTCTTGGCTGGTGGGTGCTCCTCCCCGGTGGTAGATGCTTCCTCTCTGACAGGCTCGCGAGATGGGGCACCTGGATGTGTAGGGCGGCGGGAGGGAGAGAAAATCTTTGATCCTTGCCACGGGTGGAGGACAAGAGCACGTGCATGAAAAAAAAAATGAGACAAGGCAATGCACACGGGCGCGCACAGTAAGGGAGTGTGTGCCAACAACCGCTCAGGAACGTGGTGGGGGCCCTCTCCCCTGCACCAGTCTGGGGAGGCTTTTCCAAGAAGAGGGGCTGAAAATTAGGTCTTAAATTAGGCTGGATGTTTATGTTTATATTTCCCAGGGGAGGCGAGGGCATCCTGATGGCAGAATCTGCGTTAAGTAAAGCATGATGAGAGGTGGGGTTGCCCACGGAAATGGTGACGGGAACTCATGAGGTGTCCTGAATGCCAGATGAAGCCATTACCAGTTTCACGTAAGGCAAAGTCCTTGATAATATTTAAAATTTTATGCAAATAATAATCATTCCTTTCCCCCCTATGGGCAAAAGGGGAGTCAGTACAAGTTTTAGAGTAATGGTGGAACGTACACCAAAGATGTCAGGGGAGGAGTGCCTGGGGGGGCTCAGTCGCTTAAGCGTCCAACTCTTGATCTGGGCTCAGGTCATGATCTCAGGGTCTTGGGATCGAACCCTGTGTGGGGCTCTGGGCTCAGCGGGGAGTCTGCCTGTCTCTCTCTCTCTCTCTCTCTCTCTCTCTTGCTCCCTCTGCCCCTCACCCTTGCTCTCTCTCTCTAAAATAAATAAATAAATCTTTAAAAAAATAATAAAGGTAGTCAGGGTAATGAAACGACCAGGGACGTATAGACCATCTTTTTAGGGGCTGAGAAGTAGTTGTCCAGGGGCCAAATCTGATTAGAATGCCTAGGGTTTTGTTTTGTCTTTTAATTTTAATTTGAATGTCTTTGGATAGAGCTTGCCCCCTCCAGGGCCCACAACTGGCCACCCTACCTTTGACTTACAGCCTCACACAATTACGCTACACTACCCTCCCCGTTACCAATCCCCGGATCGGCATAGGGGAGGGTGAGAAGTGGAAATCCCAAGCAGCGGAGGCCACGGGGGTAACCCATGATGAAGGTCTAGAGAGAGGGTGCAGCGAGACAACACAGAGAAAGGAAGAAACGCGGTGTCGTGGCTCAGACAGGGAGAGAAGGGAGTTCCAGGATTAAACACGTGGGGGAAGGCTACTCAAGTTCACAGACGGCCAGAGGGCCTGCTGGGCTGCAGCAGGACATCCAAGGGCCTTGTGGAGGGCAGGTGGCAGGTGGTCCTTGGGAGAATAATGGCAGCTGGGGATGGATCAGCAGCAGCATGGAGGCTGGAGGTAATATGGGGGCTGGGGGGTGGAAATGGTGTAGAAAGTTGGGGGGAGGCCAAGGACTGGGCCTGGTGGCCCTCTCACTTCTGGGGATATATGCCTAAGAGTTGGGGTGCCTGCAAAACTGGCTCCAAGATGGACGCCAGGGTCAGGAGAGAAGCTCCAGGAGGGAGGGCGAGTACACAGGCAGCACTCTCTGCAAGACGGACTGGGAACGCTTGCCATACTGAGCCACCTGGGCTTTGTGAACTGGTGGGAAGGCAGTGGGGGAGGGTGTCCCTGTGGTCTGGCTCTGCTCTAAGTGCGAGCACACTTAGGTGGTGGGTCTCCTGTTTGTTTGGCTTCGCCTGGGGGGCTGGCATGGCCTGCCTGTACACCCCGGCTTTGAACCACACAGTAGAAGGGTGGTTTCCTCTGACATGTCACCGTGTGCTCCGTGTGCTCCCTGAGCAACCGGGCTTGACCAAGGCTGAGCTGTTGCCATTCATCCTGAGCTGGCTCACCCCGTCCTGCTCCCAGGCAGCCTAGAATACCATGGCCCTCCTCTGCCCCTCAGGCCAGAAGCTGAACTCCACTAGATCAGCTGGGCTTGCAGAACTTTGAATTTAAACTTCCACCAGCTCATTTTCCATTTGGGTTTTAACGGCTCCGTCACCGTGCTCCTCGGTGCCCATAAGGCTGATGAGATTGGCCGCTCAGCTGTGGATGAAAGCGGGGAAGTTCACGTTGGGGGTTCAGGATGGAGTTTGAGATGAAAACTGCTCAATGCTGCTTGGCTTCACGTTTTTCCCCAAAGTGAAAATCCAGCTGGTTTGTTCCCCGGTTTGTCTCTGAAGCAGTGTCTGGTATTTATAGAGGACTGCACCAAGGGCCAATCAGCTCAGAATGGAAATTCCTGAGCCTGGAGTTCTCTGGAGCCACTGGCTCTTGGCTTTCTCTCTCCCCGGAGTTCAGCTAAGGTTTTCTCTCGAAAACTTGTAAGCTCTGAGAAGTTTGAAGAAGCATAAATGGAGGATCTCCATGAAAACACGGACTGTCTTTCCCTTGGCGTGGATGCCTCATGTGTTTGTTAGAGTTAGGGGCAAGAAGGTGGGCGAAAGGCATGGAGACAGGACCCTTGGGGGCCCCAAGGAGCTGCTGCAGGGTCCGGCTCTCTGCAGGTGACGGGCACTGTCCCCTGTTCCTTCTGCCACTGGGACCTCCCACTTCTGAAATTCTGCACCCATGCTAACCCACTGGGCAGAAACCAGAATTGGTTGTTAGCACAAACATTCCAGCTGCAAGGCAAAGGGATTGTGAGATAGCTGACATTTCAAAAGACAGCTGGAATGAGTGAGATATCAACGGACACATTCGTTAAATGTCACTTTTGTTTCTCTGCAGTGTTCAGTGCTTAAGTTATTCTAAATTAATTACCCAGCCACTTGATTTATTCTGTACATTTCCCCCTCCCTGCTCCCTCCCACCCTCCTCAGACTTCAGAGCAGTGCAGTCTTATTCCCTTTGTTCTCCAGTGACTCAGCTGCCAAAGGTGAACAGGTCTCCAAGGAGGGAGGACGTGGTTCACGCAGCACTGGCTTCTGGTTGCTTCTGGTCTCGGGCTGCCAAAGCAACTCCACCTCTGTCTTACAGACTGGTTGGGGGGGAGGGCAGAAGGGGCAGGAAGAAGAGGCTCAGAGAGGTTACATGACCTGCCCAGGGTAGACTGGGGAAGCTGAAGAGCCAGGGCCTAACCCATATCTTCTGGCTCTTGAGTTGACCAAACGTAATGGTGTCGAAGAGATGAATCCGTCCTCACGTGGCAAATTAGGCAAGATACAGCGTTACATGTCAGGTAGCCCCCGCGATGAAACAGAATGGAAAATACACTTCCACCCCAAGCTTCCCAGCCAGGGAGAGAGCAAGCCAGGAGCATCTGGGCAGTCTGATGATTCAAGACCAGGAGGCACGGGGAGAACCTTTCTGCGTAAGAAGTCAGGCATCTTTGGACCATCGGCAAAAGAAAGCTAGTGGTAATTTAAGGAGGACAGTTTGTGAAGCTTCTCTGGTTCTCTGATTTCACCATCCACTTTCACTGCCATGTGCCATCATCAGTAATGTCTCCTGAGAGCAGCCCTTTCAACAGTGATTCGCAAGTCCTCTGTCATCTCAGGGCCTCGTGTGTCCACAAACACTGAGAATTTCTAGCCACAGGTTTTCATTCCTCGTTGTCCCAGCCCGAAGGGTCCCCACAAGCCTGGCTCAGACACAGACTGAAGCCACACAAGGTGAAGCCATAGAGAAAAGAAGAAATGCTCCATGTCTCAGGATGCCTGAGGCACCTGCCCACATGGCTGCTCAGTGTCTCTCTGGATAATCCCTCATGTGTCACCAAAAACCCCAATCTGTGCAGAAAAAAGAATCACCTCAGGGAAAAGAGTCACACATCTCCCCACTCTGCCCCCAGTCCTAATTTACTGCCTGTGAGTGTCTTCAGCTGAGACCCCTGCAGGAGGAGACTCAACCCTCTGGTACTGAACAGGAAGAGATGTAAGAAGGCAGGAGAGCTGAGCTAGCCTGTGTGCATTCCTGAGTTTGCAGAGCTCCTCTGAACCCTCTGCGTTCTTCTGCCTGCCCCCTCTCGTGGCAGCTCATCATCGATTTCCCTTTTCATCAAGTCTGATGGCACAGGCTTTGTTTGGAGCTGCATATTGTAGAGTGATGAGCCCTCCTGCCATTTCTGAGCTTTCCAGTAGAGCTACTAAGTTACAGCAAGACTTCGCTCTTCCTGGCATTGTCCAACACAGGACACGTTTATGGGATGACTGACTAGGGTTGGGGGTGATGAGTGGACTCCACAATTCTTTAGCTACTCCTGGAAGAGTAACTGATGTGGGGGGGGGGAGGTGGCAAATGAATTTGCATGAGTCCTGGTTCACAAACAGGCCATTGCAGGGTTCTCTCCAAGAAGAAATGAGGCTCAGGGTTGCATAATGAAGGGTGTACACATAAGTGGATGGCTTAGGCAACCCTTCTCTAGGTTTACCACATTATAATTTCCTCTTCATGTGTCTGTCTCCTCCTCTGTATTGTGAGCTCCTTGAAAAGATTTGTTTTGTTAGAAGGCAGCTCAGCATCATGTTGACCAATGATTAAGCATCATGCTTAAGCATGTGGACAATGGGATTTAGTTATCTGGTTTTAGTTGTATGACCATGGGCAGGTTTCTTGACCTCTTAGGGTTAAAGAGAAAATTAAATGAGGTAATGGATGTAAGGCACTTAGAACAGTGCCCAGTATCGAAGAAGTGTGTAGTGTTGGCTAGTTGTTATTATTAATTTGTGTGCCATCAGCCTAGCACGTTACCTGATATATACTAAGTGCTCAACATGTTTGTTGAGTGAATACCTATGTGCATTCAACAAAAGATGAACCTGCATTCATGGGAGTTAGTCCAGCTGAAGTTCTTGAGTGTTCTGAGGCCAAGTAGGGCAGGAGAGAGAAGTTGGGCTGTGGGGTTGTGTTTGGTTGGCAGGTTGGGAATTGGTCCAAGACATTTGCAGTTGTGGGAGAGGAACTCCAGAGGAAATTGGCAAGAATTGGGTGAAAATCTAGTTAGCCGGTTAAACCTCCATCACTGTGCTTGGTCCTGCACGAAGTATCACAACATATGTTTATCAGCAAAAGTCCCAGAGGTGAGGATGGACAGAATGTCAGCAAATGGCACCTTATAGGTGATTCCTATAGGATACTTTGTAGTGTCCTCAAAAGTTGAAGCCCTGTGAATACTACCTGAAACTATCTATTGATTCAATGCAATCCCCATCAAAATCCCATTTTTTTGTAGAACTAGATTCATCCTAAAATGCATATGGAATCTAAGGGACCCTGAGTAGCCAAAACAATTTTGAAAAAGAACAAAGTTGGAGGATTCACACTTCCTGATTTCAAAACTTACTAAGAAGCTACAAGTAATCAAATTAATGTGGTACTAGTATAAAGGCACACATATAGACCAATGAAACAGCATAGAGGGCCTAGAAATAAACTCTCACATATATCGTCAAATGATTCTCAGCAAGGGTGCCAAGATCATTCAGTGGGGGAAAAGACAGTCTTTGAAACAAATGGTGTAGAAAAAACTGGATATCCACGTGCAAAAGAATGAAGTTGGACCCTTACCTCACAACCTATACAAAAATTAAAATGGATCAAAGACCTAGGTGTGGAGGGTGGGGGGATGGGTTAGCCTGGTGATGGGTATTAAAGAGGGCACATTCTGCGTGGAGCACTGGGTGTTATGCACAAACAATGAATCATGGAACACTACATCAAAAACAAATGATGTAATGTATGGTGATTAACATAACAATAAAAAATTTAAAAAAAAAGACTTAGGTGTAAGAGCTAAACCTATAAAACTCTTCAGAAGAAAATATAGAGGTAAAGTATCATGGCATTGGATTTGGCAAGATTTTTCAGATTCGACACCAAAAGCACAAGTAACAAAAGAAAAAGACAAATCGGACCATCTCAAAATTTAAAACTTTGTGTATCAGAGGACATGATCAACAGCCACCCACAGAATGGGAGATAATACTGTATTTGTAAATCATAAATCTGATAAGGGATTAATAGAGGAATCCAAAAACTTAACAACGACAAAACAAATTTAAAAATGAGCATAGAATCACTATATTGTGTACCTGAAACTAATATAACACTGTGTGTTCACTACACTGGAAGTAAAATTTAAAACTTAATAAAGTTTTTTAAAAAATGAACAAAGGCCTCGAATAGATATTTTTCCAAAAAAGATATACAGATGGCAAATAGCACATGAAAAGATACTTAACATCACTAATCATTAGGAAAATGCAAATCAAAGTCACAATTAGATACCACTTCACACCCATTATGACACCTACCATCAAAAATACATAAAATAACAAGTGTTGGTGAGGGTAAGGAGAAATTAGGACTTTTGGGCACTGCCTACGGGAATGTAACATGGTGCAGCCACTATGAAAAATGGTATGGCAGTTCCCCAAAATATTAAATATAGAATGACCATCTGACTCAGCAAATCCACTTCTGGGTATATATATACCCCAAAGAACCGAAAGCAGAGGCAGGAAGAGATCTTTGTACACCCACATTCACAGCAGCATTATTCACAATGGCCAAAAGGTGGAAGTGACCCAAAGGTCCACTGACAGATCAATGGAAAACAAAAGGTAGTATTTTCATACAATGGAATATTATTCAGCCTTAAAAAGGAAGGGAATTCTGATACATATTATATAACATGGGTCAACCTTGAGGATATTCTGCTAAGTGAAATAATCCAGACACAAAAGGACAGATATGGTATGATTCCACTTACATGAGGTACCTGGAGTAATGAAATTCATGGACACAGAAAACAGAATGGTGGTTGCCAGGGGCTGGGAGGTGGGGGGAAGGAGAGGATGGCAATCCACTGTTTAATGGGTACAGAGTTTCAGTTCTGCAAGGTGAGAAAAGTTCTGTGGATGGCTGGAGGTGAGGGTTGCCCGACAGTGTGAATATACTGAAAGCCGC
Organism: Zalophus californianus; assembly: GCF_009762305.2. Lineage (NCBI taxonomy): Eukaryota > Metazoa > Chordata > Mammalia > Carnivora > Otariidae > Zalophus > Zalophus californianus. Next base: position 96,106,092 of record NC_045598.1, read on the forward strand.
TGAACTATACACTTAAAAAAGGGTTAAAATGGTAAATTGAAGATAAGTATATTTTCCCTACACGCACACACACAAAAGGCCAGAGCAGAGGCGAGGGGAGGAAAGAGGTGGGTCCCTGCAAACGTGGATGAAAACAGACTTGTGAGTCAAGTGATTTCCAAGCACTTTGGATGAACTTGTGAGGAATCTTTTTATGAGGCCCTTGATTGATCTGTTTTTGTTCATCTGCATCCTCATCGGTCAGCTCTGCTCGGGCACACCTCCATTATTATTCACATCGCTTCCTTTTTCCTTGACCCCTAAATCTTGATGGGTCCCGAAGAAACCCTCTTTGAGACTCTCCTTGTCTGCTTGTACCCACGTGGCCGTGTCAGCCTCCTGTCTTCACATCTCATTCTGGTGCGTAAGCTTTCTATAAATTAACATCTCACGCCCTACCTCTCTGCCAAGCTGCTTCTCGAACTACGGCTGTCTGCTGCACATCCCTGCCGCATCCCAAATTCAGTTGGCCCAAACCGGACTCATTGTTGAGCCCGAACAGACTCGATCTGTTGAGTCTCCTGTTTCTATGGAAGGCTCCGTCGTTTTTCTGGTGCCTCAAGGGTGAGAACATTCAACACTCTTGAATCTCCCTGCCTTCTCCCTGCCTTCCAGATCTGTTCAGTCGCCAGCCCCGCTGTGTGGTCCATCTGTGTCCACCGTGTCCTGTACAGGTGCCCTCCTTTCCTTGTGTGGGACCTCTGCCTAGCTCAACCTTCTGCCCCCTCCTGGGTGAACGGCCGCAACTGCCTGCCAGCCTCTCGCCCTCCCGTCTCTGCTGGTGGGCTTGCCGCAGCCGTGCTGGGAGTGCCACTGTGAACCAGCCAGAGGAAAGCCATGGTGGGGGAGGGGGGAGGCCAGGCCTGTTCCCCGCCCTAGGGCATCAGACATCTGGATGGGGCTCACTGCAAAGAGGAGCGGGACACGGGACAAATCACAAAGTCCCGAGGGGCCTGTGGCTGCAAAACAGCCTGAGGAGAGGAGGCCAGGTGAGGGGATGAGGTGTGGCAGCTAGACAGAGTCTCAAAGTCAGGCAGATCTTGCAGGTCTGGGGGATGAGCTCGCCTGGGAGCAGAAGCCAAGCCAGCGGTGGAGGGAGGAGGGGCAGCAGGTCCATCTCACGGAGGCAGTGGGCAAGAACGAGGCAGGGACCAGGTCTGCAGCCTGGTGGTGTGGTGTATGGACCCCTCGGCCCGGAATGCGCCCCCTCCTCACAACTTCCCCACCCCGACTCTTACCCATCCTTAAAAGCTCTGGAGCAGATGCCCCCTCCCTCTTGAAGCTGTCATTCTGCCCCGCGGTGATATGCTTTCTTGGGCTTCTGGAGCTTTCTATTTCACCTCCTGTCCTGCGCTCACCACTTTCTACCTCAGACTATAGTTCCTTATGTTGCCAATTTACTAGACTAAAGCTTTTTGTGGGCAACGTTCAAGTCCGAGGCTGGCCCAGTCATGGGGCTCTATCTAGTCCTTGAGTTCATGCACCAATGAATGGACTGTAGCTTCTCTTTGTTTCTCTGAATCAGCCGGTCAGTAGCTGTCACCCTCCACAGGGCTGCTCACTTTGCTGTGGTCACCCCAAGTGCTAACCAGTGATTTCCAGTCCTTCTTCCCCTGGGCGCTTGAACCCCTATGTCCTGGGAGGCCACGTGAGTAGTGGTAGGCAATGAACTGGGAAGGAAAGGGACATGTGTCTCCTCCGGACCACAGTGGTGAGGCCAATAGGAGAGGTTTCAGAGCGCTCGTTTCCCTCGGGTGTGGCAACGAGCCACGTTTGGGATGTTGCCTGTTCTTGTCATCCTGAGCCCCCCCGCCCCGCCCCGAATAAATACGATGAGCAGAGCTCCCCCTTGCTGACCTGTCACGGGCACGAGCACAAATGAGAAGTAAGCCTTTGTTGTTCCCAGCCACTGAAGTCTGAAGGTTGTTATGGCTGCCTAACCCAGCCCGGACAGCCAGACACATTTACCCTGTCACTTGATCCGCTCTAGATACCAGTCACATCACCGGGCCCTGCCTGCTGATGGGTGACCCGACGACAGGCAGAAGCCAGGGGAGGCTGTGTGTTTGGGAAGCAGAGTGCTTCCCTCAGCAGTTCAGTTCCCTCGGTGGCATCTCACCGTGGAATGCCAGTAATTTAGCTGCAGATGCGCAAGAGCAGACGGTACCTTCCACTCTCCCCTCAATGGGCTGCTTCCTAAATTAATTAAAAGCTGGGGGTGAGCACAGAGAATATTCTATTAAGTCAGAATGTCCTTTTTAAATGTTCGAGTCTGCGGTAGGATTTTCTCCTCACTCGGCCGAGTGGTGTTTTATGAGAGTTAGCAGGATTCCTCCCCTGGTGGGCGGAAGCGTTGCACTTTCCAGCTATGAGTGTGCAACCCGCTTCCCTAGAGAAGCTTGGGCATCTGGAGGGGCTGCTCGTTGCGCCGAGCAGCTGAGGAAACAGCACAGCCCTGCGCACCAAATGCTCTGTGAGTCGTAAGCCTGACAAAACACAGGTGGATTTCAGCTTTATGCGGTATGCAGGTATTCCTTGGGCAGAACTAAAAACAAACAAGCCCTTCCGCTGTACCTCCGATGGAAGGGAAGTGGCTATCTATGTGAAACAAAGCTTAAAGATGAAAGCTGTGTGGTGTCCTGTGTGTATGCGGACGGCTAAACCTTGGGAACATACGATGACAAGAGGAATGGGCAAGAGACAGAGATTTAATTGAATAAAAACTCCAGGCTGTGACGGGGTGGGAGACATGAAGCGGTAATTAACAACATAATTTTTTTAAATGATGTTGCAATTAATTAATATCCTGAGTATGTGAAGGAAGGGGGCGGCCTCTTTCAGCCCAGAAAAACTGCTAAATAAAGAAGAGAACTTTGCATTTTTTAAAAAACATCGATATGTAAAAGGCCCTGGTTATCATGACTTCAGCAAAGCTCAAAACACCAACCCAAGAAAGGTTTCTCATGGCAGAGAAGCTAACAAATGAATCGACTTTGTATTTCATTTTATTCTGAAATTTGTAATCCATTTTATTCTCATCTGTGAGGAAGAGGTATTGGGCTAGATAATGAAGTTGGCAGACATTCAGGTTCATTCATGCTTTGGGTTGAGGACTAGTCCCCCCAGAAGACATTGGGAGTGGGGTTCCTGGAGCTGAGAGCCTCCCTGGGGTAGGCTTCCCAGCCTGTAGAAATTTACCAAGACTGCTGTAATGGGAGTGGTAGCAGTTGGGTAGGTGGTGTGGGGCTAACCGTAATCTGCTCAGGAAATGACTTCCCAAAACCACTGAGAGGTTCACTCATGTGAGTTAGCTGCTTGGACATAAAAGGAACGTCTGAGAGCAGTAACTATTCCATGATTCACATCGATCATGCTCCCTCCTCCGAAAGAGTTGAGTGGTCATCCTCATGTGTCTAGGGGTATGAAGATGGCAGCTGGACATGAGTTTTGAGATCACTTCTGGAAAGATCCTCTCACACTCATTTCTGGGCTGCTCATGACCCAGGAAACTCAACTGTCCCCTTCCTAGTTGCAGGACCCACGACATGTGCTCAGTGATCGAGTTGGCTGTGTTGATGGGGTCAGTCTAGAGTCAAGAGACAGAATGAAGTTTATGGCCTGCTCTGAGTCTTGCCATGCCTTTGGGTTTTTTTGCTCACTCTCAAAAGAATTTCCAGCTGCAGTACTGCCTGACTAGGATGGCCTATCAATCACAAGGCATTTGGAGAGAAAACTTATCTTTATACCAATGATGCATTAGCTCCTAGCCTAAGGCTCAGTACAGAGTGGAGTTTGGTTTATCTGCCTTTACTTTTCTTTTCTTTTTTCCTGCCTTTACTTTTCTAAGCTGAAAACATCTCTGGCCACAATATCCTGGTCACCCTCATGCCAATCTGAACTTTGGGTAGAAGACACTGCCTAAAGTTATATCAGCAGAGAAACCTGATAACTTGGCTTAAGGTGAGGGTTACTTTATTGAGTTTCTGCTCCTAAAGCATGTGACATATATAAAGAATAAGACACAAGGTGTGTGAATAGCTTTTCCCTTCTTGCCCTTCCACTGGTGGAAGAAGGTGTTCTTCCAGCAGACTTGCCTCTTGCAAGTCACACACACAACTCTGGAAGTTGGCATTGTGTCGTCACAGATAAAGTAGAAACTCACCTCCACGAATTTACCAGGGCTATACAGACTGAGATTGAGCAAATCAACTGAGTTATAGGTGGTTGGTGGGAAGACCAATATGAACTCAACAGAAACATACTATTACAATACAGAAGAGTTGAAACATGTTTTTTTTCCTAAACTGAATTTGGCCTAAGGTAGAGCTCTAAAGGGAAAAAAAACCCAAAAAAACCTTCACTACCACTGAAACAAACACTGAAGCACTTAGTAATCTATAGAACTAAAGTTTAAGATGAATATTGTCCCAGAGTCAGGGGGGCTGAAATAGGCTTAAGCTGACTTTGTTTCAATCAAGAAGATTCTCTTCACAGAAAGATGGATTCCAGCTATGACTTGGATTAAAACTCCCCATTCCCCAAAGAACATTTTATCTAGGTGTTTCTTTGACCTATTTAGGCATTTTCAACAGTTGCTTGATACTTCATGGAATTAATAAAGCTACGCATAACACAGAAGTCGTTCTGGAACACGTGTGCCTTCTCTTCTTTACAACGAAGGTTATTTTTGAGAACAAAGATCCCGTATTCAAACAAGTGTGGTCCTTAACTGTGGTGTGCCAGAAAACATACAGCATGTTTAGTTTCAGCAGAATCATTCCTAAAGAAAGAGACTAAGTTCCCACGAGGAATCAAGACATTTTCAGATGATGAGGAAAGTCAACAAGGAAAGGGGGGCGGGGAGGAGCCCTGCACGACCCGCGGAAGGTGCGAGGACACCTCGGAGCGCTCATGATTTCACCGTAGGACCAGGAGCCTACACTTCGGTTTGTGTCACAGAGGCGAAGAGATTCCGAGGGTCACAGCTAGCCTTGTAAAGGCTCTTGGCCCGATCTGCATCTTCCCGCAGGCCACTGCAGACGCAGCCGGGGCTCCATCCCATGTCCTTCTTCTATAGGCTTCTGGAGCTTGGTGGAGACACAACACTGCAGGAACTCAAACCACCTCCCCCGGGAAAGACAACTATTTTACATTGTATTTTATATGAACCAGCTTCTGGGCTCTCCACGCTTCTTTCTCTCCTACTTTTCCCCCCTTCTCTTCTTGGCAGCCGATCCATAAAAAGTGAAAACCACAGAAAACATCACCTTAGGAGACAAGAAAGACTAAGACAGGTCTGGCCACACGACAAGGGTCTTGGCCTTGACCTACACAGGAGCGGTTCAGACTCGTGCTACGGCCGCTGCTGCCCCTGTGCAACACTGTGTTTGGACGGTGGGACGAGTGCAAAAAAAACGTCGCTGAGTCCCGTTGGTGTCGCCCGGCCACGCGGCTCATGGTGTGGGAGGTGGTTTCGGAGATGGGCACGAGCTCTCGCTGTCAAAGCTGGCAGCCCGGCCCTGCCACTGCAGAGAGGGGAGAAGGGGGGTTATCGATGGCCAAGGGGACTTGCATTTCAACTTTCAGAACTTCTCTGGCCCATGCACTGAATTCACTTTTCCCAGCTTTTCATAAGCTTACTTGAATTTTGCTGTCAGCCATGCAAAAACAGAAAGAAAAGAGCTGTAGAGCCTCTAGTTTGGAATACCTGATTTAAAAAAAAAAAAAAAGACCTACTGCAGAGATAATGAAAGCTTTTTCCACTATGTGCAGTGTGTGTGTGTGTGTGTGTGTGTGTGTGTGTGTGTGTGTGTATGTGTGTGTGTGTTAATGAGGTGCTATGACTGGACCATTTCTGAGTGCTTCAGCCATTTTTCACACTGAAAATCGGATTATGTTAGCAGGGAAAGAGGCAGTCTACAGAGTGTGCCCTTACTGCCAAGAACCCACGATCATGAATTATTAGCAATTTGTCTGGGAGCTGTTAGTACAGCTACAAACCTGATACTGCTTTAGCATCCGGCTCTCTTTCTCAGGCTTAATGCTTCCTGGGGGCACTCATGCCCACCTTGTGAGGAGGTGGGGGTGTGAGGCCGGCAGCCCCTTCCCCTTTCCGGAGCATCCCCTGCCTTCTCCCCACCTCACAGGTTGTCCCGTCAGCCCCACCCTGACCCTTCTGTCGAGGTGGGTGTTGGAATGAGGCATAATGGAGCAAAGGAGAGGGCTGAGGATGGACGGGGACCCGTACCTGAGCCATTCGACCCTTCCTTAGATTGAAAAGCCAGTCATGCTGGAGCACTGTGTTCTGGGCAAAGATCTGACCCTGGGAATATTCTTGACCCATCTTGGAGCCATGTAACTTCAAAGTGAGAGAGTGTCCACCGCTCCCTCCATCCTTCTTGGATGCTGAGGAGACCCAAACCTCTCCCAGGTACCCACGGGATGGGCTCCGGAGGGAGTCAGGGAGGTGGTCGAGGTGGCCTTTCTGAACAGAAGTACAGTCTCCTCTGCTCCCCCTGAGCTCTGGGGGTCTCCATTACGGAATGATGGGCCAAGTAGAAGCTGCTTTATGCATTTGTACACGAATGGGGGCGGGAGGGGGAAGGATGCCGTGCTCCCCACAACACAGCCATTTCTAGACAGAGCTGAACCACCTAAGGAGTAGACCGTTTGTCAGCCAGTGCTTCCTACTGGAAGCCCACAGTGCTGAGGAGAGACCCAGACCTGTGGAACATCTCCACACTCCCACTTCTACAGAAAGCCTCTGTCAACTTCCCCGGGCTCAGTCCCTTAGTGTCCCTGTGCAGGCCAACCGGCGGATCTTTACAACTAACCCAACGCTGGACCATCGGGTATGGATGACCACCAGTACGTGCCCTAGGTCCAAGCAATCTTAGCATGCTGGACCTGTGGGCAGGCCCAGGGCGTCATCCAGCCAACTCTCTAGTTGTTGCCCGTAACAAAACCAAGACACAGAGAAGTCAAGACACAGCTAGTTAGGAGCAGAGCCAGGATGTGAAACCAGGTCTCCTAACTCCCAACTCACTGCTCCTTTCACTCCATCCTGCTGCCACCTTAGCATCCGGCCACAGCAAGGGGAGAAGGAGACATACGGTGTAGGAGGAAGCCTAACCTCTTCGGGTCCACACCCGGGTACTTACTCCTAACTCCAGGTGGCAGTCTCTCTGCGGGCAGCGTCCACGTGAATGAAATCACAACCGAGGGTTTCCCTGGTGAAATATTTTAAATAAATAAGTGCCTGGTTGTTGAGCCCACTGTGACTTCTGACTCAAGTGCTTCTTAACCGGAAGGTGACACAAGATGATCACCAATGTTCTCAGTCAACGCACCTTTGTTTTAGGGGTTCCACTTTTTCTGCACCAGCCTATAGTGTTGGTGAACGGTACATGTAATTACTGGCTTCTCCCCTGGGTAAGCATGCCACTTAAACAATCTGACTGATAGGCCAGTGCGGAGGAGAAAAAGCAAGATGGCCACACAGAGTACCTTTCTTTTCTTTATATGATAGCCCAAGTCACACAGAGCGTAATTGCTAATCCGGAACACACGAGGAAGGCACACTGGCTTCCCTGGCAGCCCCTGACTGTTTCTGTGAAGATAAACAGAGGACGGAAATGGGTTTCGTGGACAATGGGATGGTGACTGATTCCAGCAGGCTTATCATGGTGGCTCTGAAATCCCAAAGACCGGCCCTCCCTGGCACCCGGGAAGGTGATCGTTCCAGGACGTCTGTGTTCCAGTAAGACCTTCTGTTATTCTGTGATGGGTCACGCTCAGAGATCTGAAATCTCTGGAAGCTGATCTCCACTTGGCCCTTCCTGATGGAACGCCTTTGGAGAAGGCTGCTGGTCAGCCTCGGCTCTGGGTGCGGTGACAGCAATGACACGCAGCACCGGGCAGGGGTGCTCAGAGGGAAGGGGACCACTGCCGCTGCTGCCGGGAAGGATGCTCGCTGGGGCTTGATCAGATTCTACTCGCGAAAACATCCCAGCAGGGAAAAATACCTTTTCAGTTCATTTGTTCCCCTCAACCTTATTTTAAAACCCCAAACAAGCGAGCAAGTAGGGTGCCCTCTGTTCTCATTAATAAAAAAGAAATGATCACAGCACTCGAAACTCCTCGAAGAAAGGTACAATCTAAATAGAGAGTGCTTTATGGATGTGATGCCGTTTATCTTCCCGGGAGCGGGAGAGTGAGATTTCTTTATGTAGGATACAAATGGGGGAAACAAATTCTAGGAGCAAGGTTCTTGCTCGATGTCCAGAACAGAAGCGAGGAGGCAAGATGGGAGCTCTAAGGGTGATTGAGGTGATAGATGTTAGAGTGCAATGCATCACTTGAGCCCAAAGAGGGTTTACTTTGTATCTGCCTGGTAGGTTTTTAGATGCAGTTTTACGAAGATACTTAAACTGTGGGTGCTAAAAGTGTAGGTGAAATCCTAGGTTGCCAAGATGAATGTCATTTTCAGCTTCTTCATACAGAGAAATGATCAGCTGGGCAGAAAATGGTAGGATAATGAGAGGGGGAGGGGCAGGCTCGGGAGCTTGGTGTGTGAGGTCAAGAAAAAAGTAAACCCAAAGGATATGAATCAATTTATTCTCTTTTCGTTTTCCATATACTGTTACTTTCCCCTTACTGTCTCATCAAATATTCATTTTCAAGGGCTTGATTCTACTTTATCTTTCTTTCTTTTGTAGTCTGGACTAGTGAGTCAGAGTTTTCAAAGGAATAGGACTTAGAATCAATTATTTGGCTTAATTAGGTTGTATTCATCACGGAGTGATTCTGGAACTGAGGGCCGGCACCTCTGTGCTCCCTGCATCCACCCCCAACTCCAGCCGCCCCTGGCTGGTAGCTTCAGTTTGCGTGGACAGAGTGGCCCAGTTACATGGGGAGGGTTATCTCCCTGAGCTGGCAACACATGAGGGCTCCCTGGCTCCACCCGTCATGATTTAGGGTCAGAGTTTCCTAGAAAAGCAGAGATGACAGAGCCGACCCCATCATTTACCAACCAGGAAACTGGAGACCAGAGGGGGCAGTGAGTTGCCTGAAGACTTGTAGCCCATCGGGGCCACTTAGCTTACATGTCCCTGCCCCTAAACCATCCTGAACGTTTTAGTATGCTTGCTTATTCTACTCTTAAATATCTCCAAGGGATTTAAGAGGAGAGAGGGGGCGTGGCACCCTCCCTTGGTTGAATCAAGCCTGCATTCAGTGAGGTGCCAGGTGTGGTCCCTAGGTCATCCTCAGTTCCGTCCAAGAGCTGCCTTCTGTGGAGGCAGAGGCTGGTTGTGGGTACCTCACCCACACCCTGCAGAGAGAGCCTTCTGCATAAGAGGGGGCAGAGGCTCCCTGGGGGAAGGGAGCCGGAGAGCTGAGGGGCCGGTCTCCGTCATTCAAGCTTTCACAGCTGTGGTAACATCAAGGCAGCCACAAGCTAGAAACAGGAGGCTTCCGATGAACAGGAACTGTGTCTATGCCTTACTTCTCATGCTTGGCCTCGAAGGCATGCCCACCTCAGTAGGTAAATCAATTAGCCTGGCTCCTGGAACCCTCTCTCCCCCACAGCCCTCAGTCTCTCCTAAGATACCTCACAGCGCTGGAAGCAGGGAGAAACAGGCCTGGCCACACCAAAAAGAGAAGGGAGAGCTGACAGGTCCTCTGGCTTTGTTGCCCACACCTTTCCTGTGTCCCAAAGCCCAAAAAAGGGATTACAGTTGACCCTTGAACAACATTGGGATTAGGGGCACTGACCCTCTGCACAAAGATCCGATATGACTTTGACTCTCCCAAAACTTAACTACTAATCACCTACTGTTGACCAGAAGCCTTACCGATGACATAAACAGTCAATGAACACGTATTTTGTATGTTATAGGAATTCTATACTGCATTCTTACAATAAAGCGAGAGAAAAGAAAATGTTATTAAGAAAGTCATAGGGAGAGAAAATACACTTACAGTGCTGTGCTGTATTTATTTTAAAAAAAAATCCACACACAAGTGGACCCACACAATTCGAACTGTGTTGTTCAAAGGTCAACGGTACTCGGTTTTTAAGGTGACTGCTTTTAAGCTGAGGGGCCATGTGGTGTAAGGATGAAAGCTTTATTTATTTATTTTTCATTTGTAGATTTTCCAATTTTAGACTCTAGACTTCCTAGGCTTAAAGCCTAGGATGAACAAACAACCACCTGGCTTTCTGGGATCTGGATTGAGGTATGAGAGCCTCAAAATGAGGTTTCAAGCTTGCCTGGCTACCCACACATCCCAACCCCTTGGAGAAAAAGCAGGCCTGGGAGCAACCAGGATGATAATTTGAAGGATCTCATGTTGGTGGAGTTTGGTGGAGGGGAGCCGACTGTCAGAATCACTGGAAGGGACATTTTCTTTGCCATTGAGAGAAATGACTGGCCCAAGATTAAACAGCAAGTCCGAAGGGGCCCAGATTGGAGCCCAAGCCTCAGGACTCCTCGGCAGTGCTCCATGTGTTACATCTCTTTTGGGATCCTCTTGGAGAGCGTGACGCCTCGAAGCCATACTCTCTCCAGCAATGGGAGAAGCAGCATTCATGGCTGCAGGGTCTTGTCTCTGGCCACCTGCATGGAGCCCATGAAGACTGCCTTGGGACTGCCTGGCTAGAGCCTCAGGGAACATAGTGATTCGACAGGGGTAGAATTTCTTGCCAAGTTCTGATCTCACCCTCTTGGGGCTTTCTCCCTGAGGACCGACTTGGCCTGGGCGGGGGGGGGGGGGGGTGCTCTCTGAAAGCATTCTGGGCCTGGCACCATGGAGACACTGGGCAGGCTTCCTCCGAGTTTTAATTTTCCATTTAGAACTCAGTGTCGCTTTCAATATGCTCAACATCCGAGGCTTTCCGTCAGGCAGCTTCCCCCTGTCTTCCTCCATCTCTCTCCTGCTGCTTACACACTGGGCGAGAAGCATGGAGCCTCCACGCACCCCAGGAGCGACCCACGCAGGCGAGGTCACACAGCCGCCGACTGCCATTCTCCAGCCCGAGTGGCCATGCAGCAAACATGCCAAGGTCCGAGCACGACCTCACCCACCTCTTTGAAGGATTTCTTTACCTCCACCAAGGAGTGCCAGTGTGCGATGGGCTTCCGCGGGTACGCCAGCATCTCGTTCCAGTGGTCCCGGCCCAGGCCTTCAGCGTTGATCCCCACGCGGCAGACTCCTATGATCTCATTGTGGCCCACTCTGGGGGAGAAACAAAGGACCCAGAGATGCTGACCAGACATGCTGTCAGAAGGGGAAGGGTCCTGGAGTCTGGGATTCTGCCTGGCAGGTCTAACTCAGAATGCTGAGCTCTGAAAAGAGATGCTTGGCAGGGCCTCAGAGTGCCAGTGGCAATGAAACTTTGCCCAGCCTCCTTGGGTGGACATTGACTCAGACAGATGAGAAAAAGATTACAAACCACTTTGGAATCTCAGGGAATGGTGGGCAGATGGCCTGGCTTTGGGCAAAGGGAGAGTTTCAGTCTTTACCCTTCTTTGACTCAGCTAGCACATCACACCCTCGCTCGAGACATCGGCATTTGGAAATAAATCACCCTGCTCTAAGCACCATTTCTCCATACTCCCAATGGCTAGAATGTGATTTATTCACTCAGCAAGAACATCAGTCATCACCCAAATATGTTCCGCGAGCACCTACTATGCCCAAGAACTTGTGCTAAAAATCCTGGATAGGGGCTTTACTGCATGTTTGTTTGTTTTTTTCTCCTTCAGCTGGAGTGACAACTGGATAGGAGTCATGGTGGCTGGGGGCAGGGGGCGGGGGGATTGGAAAACGTTTTTGAGCTAGCCTTGATGGAAGAGAGGATTTGGGTAAGTGGAGGAGAAGAAATCCATGCAAGGAAGGGGAAATTAAGTTGGATGATTATGCTGGGTCCAGATTCTGGAAGGCCTTGAGAAACCAGGGGAAGGACCTGGATTAACAGGAACCACTGATGGTTCTTGAGAGAGGGCAGGTCCCAGAAGAAAGTGGTCTTTTAGGAAGGCATGCCTCTCATGCATTGGCTGGCTTGGGTCATCCCTCAGTGGGAATGGTAGCAGCATCAGAAATGGAGAGGACAGGTGATCAGACCTGGTGCCAGATGGAGGAACAGGAATCAGTAGGGGCGATTTCAGGGAAACTGATGGGTGGATGAGGCCCTGACAGAAATGGGCCCACTGGGAAGCCAAGCTTTAGCTTTTTTGCTCAAGGGTATCCATGCTCTTCCTCAAACTTCTGCACCCTTCTTGGGTAGAGCCAGATTTGAGGCCAATGGGCTCCTGAGCCCTGAACCACAAGGCCCAAGGCCAGGAAACCCTGTACTGCATTGGCATGGGGGTGAGAGGCAGGGAACCGTGGCCCTCTGGGATCCGCACTTACCGATCATAATCCATAACCGAGATGAGCAGGCTGACTTGATCCATGTTCTCTGGGGGAATATCAAAGATGATGGCTTCATTGTAGACAGGATTAAGAGTGTTCTTCTTTATGGTTGTCTTCTTCTTCTTCAGTCTCCGCCCGTCACAAAGCAGGGACACTTTGACATATGGATCTGCGCCAGTGGGGGTGATGGGAAGGGAAGGGAGCATGTAAACCAGATGTCCTGGAACATCATTTGCAGCAGAGGGACGGAAGCCACAGACCTACTGTTGCTCATCAGATGGTATCAGTGGGTTGTTAAGATAATTAAACCACCTTGTATTTATGTAGCACACCTGTCTCTGAGGACACTTCGTGCTTAATAAAACACAGAGTCTATAGCGACCTCAGGATTATTGGGAGAGTGCCTAATGGACTTTCACTAATGGGGAAGCTGGCCTCAAATCAGACAGGACACCTGCCCGTGGGTATGCGGTTCACAGCCCTCCATCCCCACTCGGCGATGGCCGGCTGGCTCCAAAGAGTGGTGAAGCTGAACAAGTCACCCTTCCTTTCACCTGCTTGGAGTCCTTTCCTCTGGGGGTTTGTCGGCATTATTAGCCAAAGGATAAGGGGGGTAAAAATAGAAGTTGATGACACCCGAGGAGTAGCAGCGTGTGAGTAAATGAACAGCGACAATCACAACACTGTTCGTGTCCTCCCCACCTGACAACAGGATTATGGGTCTCATTGTTCCAGCAAGCTCATTTCCAGCTGGCGTCAGGAAGGGCCCTGCTCTCTGCTTCCCTGGAAGCCGTTTCCTGCCCACTTCTGGGCAGAGGAGGTGGACAGAGCTGTGCTGGGGGCCGTGAGTAAGGCGGCTTCCTGAGATTCGGGACAGCCTGGTGACATTTCATTGCTCAGTGGGATCTTGGATCCTCTCCATCCCCAGAGGAGGTATCTTTTTACTGAACCTCCACATGTCTCCCAACCCTGTCTCTTCTTTAGTTTTCTGAATAGGTATTTCGTGGTCATCCTTCTACCCTGAAATTTTCCACTCATCCGAGTGAAGTGACACCTATTGTATCTCATAGCCCAGGTGTCTTAGGCACCATTGTAATTGTTATTTATGCTGCTCAGCTCCAGAAATGGGCGGGCGCCTCAGAGGTAATAACAGCTTTTGAGACACTGATGTACTGAGACAACTTCTTGCCCAGAAGCCAGGGTTCCCAGGAAGCCATCAGAAGGTGTGGGCCGAGCGGCCGTTGCCCAGCGCCCCGAGGCCTAGGCATGCGGTTCTATGTCCTGGGCACCTGAGCACCCGCCAGGCCCTCACGCTCCCTGGTCATCGATCAGGTGGCAGCTGAGACACCTAGCTATGGGGAAGCTAGAGAGAACTACGACATGTGATCGGAAATGCCTAGCCTCAAAGGCATTGCTGTAGACACCCAAAGGAGCTGCCGACTAACTAATGTGACAGAGCAGCCATGCTTTAACCATGGGGGCACTTGGGCTTACAAGGGAGATGGGGAGACCATGATTAAAGAGCAGGTGTTTAATCAACCTGCTGTCTCCAGCGACCCACTTGGAAGGGTCCTCTCTCTCATGGGTGTTTTCAGTAAAAAGGAAGGCAGAGTCCTTCCTAGAACTCTAGTCTAGAGTTCTAGAACCTCTGTGAGACAGCTTTCTGGTGTTGGTGGACTCCATTCTCTATGGATATACCCAGGGCAGGGTTCCGGCCCAAGCAGTCAGGTGGGGCAAGCTTGCTCCAAGACCCATCACTAACATGGCAACGTATACACTCCATAAGGTGGACACTGCCTTGGAAAGTGTCTTCAGGCTTGAGGCTGCTTGAGTGCTGCCCCAACACCTGCCATGCCCATTTCCATGTGCTCCCACAGCCCAGCAGAGTCCCATGCCACCAGGCTTGGAAAAATATGGCAGAGCCACCTGTCCAGGAGGCCACTAGGCAGATGCCTTATTACCGACTGGGAGATTCTCAGCTTCCTTCTCCAACTCTCTTCACTCCTACGAGGCATATCCATTTATAAAACTCAGTGGGTGTAACTCCCTTGAAGAAACCATCAATCTCGTGATTGTCCAAGAGGCTAAGCAGAGAGATGACTGTTCCTTAGGACTCTCTAGGGGCAAAAAGTGTGTGGCTTCCAGTGGAATGCTGGCTCTATAAGACCTTGGAGGTTGTTTGCTCTCTAACAGCCTATGATGTTCAGTGCAACTGAAGGAGGGAGTGCAAAGCCTGACATTTCAGCCCCACAGTCATAGGAACCATCATAGTTCAGCATTCAGTATTTGCCAAGCATTGTGCTGAGATTTATGTACCTCGTGTCTTTTAAGCTTCCCACCAATGCTATAAAAAATATCTATCATCATCATCCCCTTTCTTGGATAGGGAGATGGAGGCTAGAGAGATTCAGATTTGAACCTAGGTCTGTCTGACTCCCAAGTTTACACTTTAAACCACTAGACTCAAATCAGTACAGACCAGCTGTGGAGGAGATGGGTGCTTTTACTCACCACCCTTTTGTGGTGTTCTGATCCTTATTATTATTTTGTGTTATTTTCATTGTCATCGTTCCAGTGGATGGGCTTAGGGAATTGATTCATGACTAGTTAAATCAAGGAGACTAGGAAGACCCTCAGGTTTGGCGGTCAATGTCATAGAAATCAAGAACAGGCAATAAGCTCCATTCATTCCCTGCTTTATCCCAATATCCAAGCAGTCTGGGCCAAAGGCAACATCAAACTCATCCTCAAAAACAGGAGATCTAGTTTGAGAGGCCCCTGGCATGCATGCCCCCACTGTTCCACCCTCTGACAAGGCTCCTCATGCTATCCCTTCATTCATTCATTCAAAACATATTCATTCAATGCCTGTTGTGTTGCATGCACTGTTCCAGACACTTGCTTACATCTGTGAACCAGACAGAAATCCCTAACTAAAAGAGGACCCCTGAATTTTCAGAATCAAGCTGAGATTTAATAGCAGATTCCAAATCCAGGTAGAAAGGAGGGTCAATTGCAAGAGGGAGATGAGAATTTAGCATAAGAAAAATCTCTCCCCCCCAACCCTCTGATGTGGAACTGCCCTTATGGTTACCTCAGTGGCTTTGCCATAAGCTCTCTCTCTAGCACATCAATTTAATTACACTAGAGAAGATAGTGTGGGGACTTAGGCAGCAAAATCCTATTTCCCTCAGCAGCCTTGAGAGTCCTCAGTGAATTTCTCTCCTCAGCATGCACTTATTTTGATATTAAAATGGAATCTACATTGGCTGTATTTTTGGAGGAAGCTGACTTGCTGGGGCCTGAGAGCTTTGCGCATGTCGGAAGAGGCTCTTTAAGCTCTCCCCCCATGTCCTCCCCGAAGAGCTTCAGTGGAAGGAGAGGCATTAGGGTGGGCGCTATCTTGGGGAGCTTTTGGCCTGGAAGACACGAGTGCTGCACAGAGACAGTGGGGGCTGGGAGCAGAGGCTCCCAGGGAGTCAAAGTGGCAACAAATACACGTTGCTTCAGCGTTTTCCAACCACCTTCCCTGAAACCTCATTTTTCAAGGTCTAATACCTCATCTCCTTCCAACTACACCAAGTTGCACCTGGGCCTGGAGGTTTGCAGCTGGACCCATCCCCTTGTGTGGCAACTGTGATGATACTAAGGAGTTTTCCAGGCAAATAAATAATGAATAAAAGGAAAAACTGGCACCTCTAGAATGGTTTTACACTGGAAATCTGATTCCTCAGAAGGGCCACTTGGGTGATGGGTCCAGGGAAATAAGCCTTTTCCTACATTTGCAACTCTGAGTGCAGCTCAGGCTGTTTTGCGCTTCTGCTCTTCGGGACACTTCACCCCATTTCTCTTCTCGGGCTAATGTGAGCCGACAGGGGGAAGGAGGCTCCTGGGACTCAAGCTACGCCTCTGTTGTATCAAAACTCAAATACCTTCTCTGACAACGACTTACAGAATCATGGAAAAATATCTGTCTCAGCAGTGGCCCCCAAGCAAGCATGGGCTCAGTTGCTAGAACAGGACTGCTTCTGTACCTAACAGCAATCCTGGTGCTGAGGCTGGGGCCGGGAGCCCTGCAGGAAAAACTCAAAATACAAATACACTTGGCTTTGCAGTGGCTTTGCCCCTTTGACTAGGTCTGCGGGGCTGCCGGGGGGCTGTGCTGACCTACAAACATTTACACACTCAAACTTTACAAAACCCTTGAAAGTTCTGGGGCCTCGTATAACTAGAAAGGTTTTCCTTATTTTTTTTTTTCTCCTAGGTGTTTACTTCTTATTCTCTCTCTCCTTTGAGGGAAAATGATAGGAGTAGCTAATGTCTACTGAGCGTATACTATGTGTCTGGCACAACTCTTAAGCACGTACACGAGTGAACTTCTTTATCCCTTAAAGCAACCTGTGTAAGTTATTTTTTTCAGATTAGGAAATCAAAGCATTGCACAGCAAGGAAGGGGCAGAACTGGGATTGGAATCCAGAGCTGGTGCTCCTCTTCTTAGAATTCTAAGAATACTGACAGTTCTTCCCCCTTCTCTCTAAGCATCTTTCCAGGCCCTAACATCTGGGTGGCTGGCAGGCCACTTGGGGAGGAGAGGTACCTGAGTAGCCTGTGATGTCCATCGCCTTGAGGTTCCGACACTTGATCACTGTGAGGGTGAGCCGGCCAGCTGTGGGCAGGTAGCACAGGGAAAACATGATCTCTCCCAGATCCACGCTTTCCTGCAAAGAAGCAGACAAGAGGGCAGATGAGGGGCACACGGCTCCCAGGGCCGCTGCTGCGGGCCACTCTGGGGCCCAGGAGAAGGCTCTTTGAGGCAAAGTGCCACGTCTTTTGGACCCAAGGGTCTGGCCTCCATGCTGGGAGTACCTGGGAATAGATGATGAACGATATTGCCTCTTCAGTAGAATCTGCCCCATGCATTGTTCCTTCTCAACTCTGCTCAAACGCGGGCCCCGGTCCTTGCCACCCTGCTGTGTCCTGCCCTGCCCTCCGTGTGTCCCTCGGCTGTAGCCTCGAGACCAGCAGCCCCGGAGTGTCCCAGCCCCGTTCCCCTCCGGTTCGCCCTTCTTGGCCACTGGTCCCCTTGACCCCACACCCCAGCCCCCTGCCTGGCCGTGGTCATGACAGCGTCCTGCACAAGACACGCTCCGGCCATCCAGGGCTCTCTCCCGGCAGGTCTGCTTCCAGCCCTCAGCTCATCGTTCCTCGCCAGTCCCTCTGCCTAGCAGCATCCCCCCCTCTCCAGAGACCTGCGCAGCTCTCTAACTTCCAGACCGCGGCACGAAAGCACAAGGGATTGCCACCTCGCTCAGGCCATGCGGCCCACCGAGGAGATGTGCACTCCCCATCCCAGGTCTGTGCCGTGTCTCCACGTCTCGGATCCATCTTGTCCTTTTTCCCTCAGGTGTGACCATCCTTCACATGCGACCTGCCAGGGAGTAAATGCTCTGCTACCTCACCTACCCCCGGGGGCTCCCAATCCTAGGAAGTTTCTCAGTAATGGGGAAGATGAAAACTTCAAAATAGGGTACGAATGTCTGTCTGTCAAGTTAAATAGCACTTTGCCGGACTGCTTCCTCTGCCTGCTCCCCACTTGATAAAGGAGGATGCTGTTGCTGCCACACCTCCCCCCAGGCTCTGAGGCTGGCCTGGTGCCCCCACCCCCGACCCTGGGTGGAGGAGGAGGGCAGGGTTTGGAGTGGCTCTGATTTCACATGGGGCCATCCACTGGCTCATTCATTCGTTCAGTCAATCAACAAACGTTCACCGAGCACCTGCTGTGTGCAGGTGTTGTTCTGGGTGCTAGAGATATGGGAAAGAACAAAATACAACCCCCCCCCCCACCCGACTGCCCTTACAGAGCTTACATTTTACTTGGGCACAGGACAAGAAAAAAAGATTAAAAGACCGTACAAAGTATCAACAAGAAAAATGTAAAGCACCAGAAGGAGGATGTGTAATGCACATAGGGGGAGGCTTAGTTGTTTGAATTTTAGACAGGCTGGGCAGGGAGGGCCTCCCTGAGGAGGTGAAGTGTGAGAAAGAGAGCAGTCAAGGGTGACACCAAGGTTTTTGTCCCCTCTTCTCACAAAGAACCCCCCTTGACGGGGGACTCCTAGAGACACCTGATACCTGGCCCCAGCTGGAGACAATCCAAGCCTCTCCCAACCCCTTCCAGAGCATGTGGTCCCAGGGCTCTCCTCTAGGGAGAACTGGTACCCACCCTCGCCCTAGCGCGAGATTCAGTCTTGGTCTTTAAATCCCAGAGTAGCAGAAGGGGAACCCCCCAGGTCCCCAGGAGGGGGTCTGGCTGGGGCAGAGCTGTACGCTCCGTAGAGGCGGGACGCCCTCCAGCACACAGAACCCCGAGGCGCCGCACAGCCGGGAGGTGAGACCCACACCCACGAGCCCCTCTGCACGCATCAACTCTGTGAGGCGGGGGCTATTGTCCTTATTCCCTCCACTTCACAGACTCAAGAGCTCAGTGTTCAAACTCAGGTCTCGAAGCTCTGCCCAGGCTTACACAGCTGGTGGGAGTTGCAGCTGGACTCTCAACTCAGGAGAGCGCTCCTCGAACTCTCTATCTTGGAGCACCTTCCAGCTGACCCAGGGAGTACCCCAACGTGACCCTGGCTCCTCTAGACCTTGGCTCCATGCTCTGTGGCGAGGACACAGTCCCCCCCTCAACACACACATGGTCTCGTGGGGTGTACCAGTTAGAAGAAGGTGCCAGCGTCCCCATCTCCCTCAGGTGTGTCTCCTGTCTCCCTGGTCCCCTATTCCAAAGAGGGAGACACAGGAAATGGCCCTGTGGCATGGTGTTGAGGGAGTGTGACCTTCCCATTATGTAGCAGGTCCCCGGTGCACCTGGCTGAAAGTTCTATCTCTGACCAAGGCACTGAGGTACAAGGGGCCCCCGGCTCCCTCTACTTCCCTCATAATCCTCCTAGGTTCATTCCTGCCCAAAGTTAGAGAAACCTCCCGGATTCAGTAACAGCGAGAAGAACTAACACTCTTATGTGTCTGCCATATGCCAAGTCTGTTGCCAAATGATCTCAGTGAGTCTTACACAGCCCTACAAGCTAGGTGCTCTTATGATCCCCACTGCAAACAGGAGGAAAGGACTGTTTGGTGAAGGGAAGTAGCCGGCCCAAGTTAAGTAACTTGTGTGACTAATGAGTGTTCTGGTGCCCATTTATATAGATCAAGCCTGCTGCTTGAACACCCCAGTGGCTCCCCTTGTTTGGCTTCTGGAATCAAGGCCCATCTTCTTAGCTTGCATTGAGGCCCCTCAACAATGGGGTTCCGTCTTACTACCTCACCTGATTATTTTCTCTGTTCCTCTATGCCAGTCCTCTGCTCCACGGGGCTGGTGTAGCTTTAGTCCCTTTTGCCAGAATGTTCCTCCTCTCATCTTGGCATAGACAATCTTATGCATCTTGTGGGGATCCTCAACCACGGTCCAGCCCACAGAGACCATCTCTCCCCCACATCCCTGCAGCACCTTCTGCCCCTAAGCCACAGGTGTTACCAAGTCCGCCCTCTGCTGCCGCCATGCCCTCCCACCAGCACCTGGTGACTGGAGGCCCCTCTGGGGCTAGGCCTTGCTTTACACCTACCCGTGCTTCGGAGGTGCCCCGAGCATGAGAGGAGCCGCATGAATGCAGGTAGAAACACACGGTCATATCCTAGCCAGGAGAGCCCTGGAAGGAGTGGTTCTCCACGTCAATGCTGCCATCAGGGTCGGGCCTGGGAAGGAATCCTGTGGCCCCTCTGAAGGGACTGGTTTCCCTGTCACTGTCATCCTGCGATGCAGAGTGGCCCTTTTAAGGGCTGTTTTATTTGGGGGAGTCCGAGTCAATCTGTTTATGGACTCAGCAGACTGGCTTGGGGTGTGGGAGATCTCTCGGGATAAATGGAATCAAGCGCAGCACTCTGCACCGCTCTCAAGGATGGCTCCCTCCAGGGGCGCACCAACCCAGCAGGGCCCCCCTCTTTTCTGCAGGGCTGCCCTTTCTTGGACAGGACTGTGGCAGTCGGGCAGCATGCGGGTGTTGAGTCTACAGTGTGGGGTGGGGCTCCCTACCCCCACCCTGGTCCCTGCTCCCGACCGAGAACTCCTTTCTCCATCCCTAGTAAAGGGAATGAGCCAAGATCCCCCCATGACTTGCAGGCGGAGAGAAAACAGGAGTCAAGTGGCCTGCAGTTGGGCCCAGGACCTTCTGCCATGGGTGACTGGGCCTCACGGGGCCTGACCACAAGTTGGTTGCCCTTGGCTCAATGGATCAAGGAGGGGTGTTGTTCCCCTGTACATGCAGGAAGCAGAGGCCTGGCCTGTTTGATAAAGGAAAATAAACAGGTTACTTTTGAGTAAATAAAGGGATGAGGGGCTAAGCAAACGAGAGTCAGCTTTTCCTGGCAGCCACCTCCCTCTCTGGAAAGCTGGGCCCCAGCTCAGCCCGCTTGGGCGGTCTTGCCAGATCCTTGCTCTGCCCCACCCCCTTTCTTAGGAGGTTTCAGCCCCAGATCCTATATTCCTTGCCAGCCTTTTATCCTCATTAGTGATGCCTGAGACTTTGGCTTTAATAAAACCAGGGTGACCAGGGGCTGCAGAACAGTCCACGCATTATTGCTGTCATCTTCACTGGCTGTTAGGGGAGGCCGCCTTAGGGCCCCTGATTGGTAATGAGCTCCCTGGTGATGGAGAGGTCACTGCTGTCCAGAAATGGGCAGAAACGAACTTGGCCCTCTCGACTGCTAACCTGCAGGCTGAGGGGGGCAGATGGGGGCCCAGGAGCAGTTGGCTTTCAGTCCTGGCTAGAGTTTGGAGGGGGCAGACCTGCTGCCAGGGGAGGGACAGCCAGGATGTTGGCTCCTGGAAAAGTCTGTCCTTAGGTGCAACCCATCCACCTGATGCCAGCCCTCTCCCCTGGCTGCAGTGCCCAGGCATCTGGGCAATAAGATTCTGAAAGTCCCATCCACAGCACGCCATTGCTCTTGCCGGTTCCCCAGTAGGCTGTCTGTAACAGCATTTCCTTCTCTTCGATGGACGCACAGAGCCCTAAGCATAGAAGAGAATTCCTATCTGTGGGCTGCCCAGGAAAAAGCAGTGAACCACAAGTCAGGAGACTTGGGCTTCAGTCCCTCAGCCTCCAACCAGCCACGAGAACTTGGGCACTTCATTTCTCATCTGTGTAAAATGAGATGATCGTCCTAAACGTTCTAGCCCCCAGGTCCCTCCCCGCCAGCCATACAAACAGAGGATTCACACTGGAAAACCTACCATCAACATCACCAGTTTAGATGGCCCAAGGATGCCTGACTGTTGTCTATTGCCCACCTCAAGGAATCTAGCAACTTCGCCTTGAAATCCAAATGCTCTCATCCCTTCGGTCCCTGCTGCCCCCAGGAAGGCTAGCCACCTTCTCTTCCTCCCAAATAGGTAATGAGTGGCGTCCATGCTCTGCGTCTGTCTTGGGAATCCAGGCTGAGCGAAGCAAGAGCCATGCTTCCCCATCTCTTAGAGAACACTTCTTGTCTCTTAATCATTAAGTGGCTTGTCTGAATCTCTCATCATCAGCAGAGAAGCATCCACTATACTTTTAGGAAGGCCACAGGAGACCTAAAAGGAGCTCTGAAGCACAGGGCAGGAAGTGCTGTTAAGCTACCCCAGGGCAGGGGGGCCTGGAAGAGAGACAGGTGGAAGCCAAGTTGGCTCCAATGGGTAGAAAAACATCAGTGAGCAATCCCTCTGTGAAGGCCTGAGGCTTGGCATCAGGGATAGAGCTGAGTCAGAGATGGAGGCTGGCACTTGGGGCTGGGCCATTTCCTCTGCTCTCTGTCCCCAAAGTACCACAGACCTCCTCTTCCATAGCCCAGGCCACCACCGTAACCTTCCTGGTGCTCGTGGCGATTATGTGACAAATGCTGTGTTCTCCTTAGATTGTGGGCTCTTGGAGCGCGGAGATGGGGTCTGGGTTCACTCGTGATCACACCTGTCACATCTCGCCCAGGGCCTGGTCCATAGTCAATGCTCAGTAAATACTAGCTGATTAGAGACAGGTTGAGACCATGGACTGGGGGTCAGGCAGCTCTGGGTCCCAAGCTCCAGCTCAGAGGTTTATGAGCAGTGCGACTGACTTATTAGCCTTTTGTATTGTCGGTTTCCTAATCTGTAAAATGGGGCTTATTAGCCCCACAGTAGCTCCCTTGTAGGGTTGTTGTTAGGATTAAATGAAGTCATCTGTGTAAAGTGCTTGGCATAGTACCCAGCACAGAGTAGGCTCTCAGTAAGTACTAGATGCTATTATAATTATTACTTCTATCTTTACAAATATTACACCTCACAGTCCTGGATCAGGGACAGGGGAGAGAAAGGCATAGAAGTAAGTAATAAGTTGATTTGATCAGTGATTTAAGAGAGGCTTGGGCAAGATGTGGGGAGGGGGCGGAGGAGAGAATAATAAAGTGCCTGGGGTTACAGAGTAAGCTTCCCGGAGCAGGGTGATATTCCATAGGGTCTGGCAAGGTGAGCAAAAGGAGTTTGCTAACAAAGGAAAACAAGCGAGGCCATTCTAGGCAGAGGGAGGGGACGCGAGGGGTTCTGTGTGTTAGAAGGGTGGGGACTGAAACAGCCCAGGGGAGCCCGGGAGCAGGGCAGGGCTCCGCCTGTCGGCCCCATGGCCCCCACTTAGGAGTCCACCCTGGCCCCTGGCCCCTGGCCCACTCAGTCCACAATGTCACCTCCCACCCAGACGCCCACGCCGGAGGCCAATTTCATGGGTGTCATTCATTAGTTATCCACCTACTAAAGGTTCACGAATATGGGGAGACAGTAGTGATAAGAGAGACAGGATCCCAGCCCTCCAGGAGCCTGTATTCTAGGGGAGGGAGACAAAAATAAACTAAGCAAGAGAGTATCTGAGAGCGGTGAATGAACCAGGGACATGACGGCGGGGGGGTGGAGGGGGTGGGGGAGACAGGTTAGACAGAGTGGTTGGGAAGGCAGTCAGACCTGAACAAGGGAGGGGGCAGCCAGTCACCAGGAAGAAGAGGCGAGCAGTGGCTCTGGAAACATGCTGGTTTGGGGCAGTGAGCTGGAGAGCAGTGGGGACCAGGACGGGGCAGGGGCAGGGGGGTGGGGAGCCAAGAGAAGCAGAGCCAGATCTCAGAGGCCTTCAAAGAGGTTTGCATTTATTCCCTGTGAAAAGCAGAGACGTCAGCAGGCTTGTGGAGAGAGAATGGCAGGGGAAGAGGGGAAGCCAGAGTAGCCCAGCTTCGGCGCCCCCTCACAGACTCCACACCTAGCCCTCCGTGCTGTTCTGCCTTCCGAGTGTCCCCCCAACGCTGGGGCCTCTCCCCACCTTCCTTCTGCACAACCTCAGCTCTGACCCGCATCACGCTCGCCCGGACCTCTGAGCTTTCTGACCTCCCTTCCCTGCCTAACCCCTCTGACCTATCCTCCTGGCCGTAAACAGGGGGCTGTTCTCCCGCTCCAGATCCTTCAATGGTTCCCCATTTCAGACCCGTTTTGTAGATGGAAAACCTCTTCTTCATCCAGAAGTGCAAATACGTACAACAGATAAAAAGTGGCTCAGAGACGGGACACACAGGGCTCCTACCTTCAACCCCTCAGCCCACCTCCTTGAGCTTCCAGGAGTCAGCCTGAGCATCACATAGAATCAAGTAGCATTGGGGCGCCTGGGTGGCTCAGTCATTAAGCGTCTGCCTTCAGCTCAGGTCATGATCCCAGGGTCCTGGGATCGAGCCCCGCATCAGGCTCCCTGCTCAGCGGGAAGCCTGCCTCTCCTTCTCCCCCTCCCCTACTTGTGTTCCCTCTCTTGCTGGGTCTCTCTCTGTCAAATGAATAAATAAAATCTTAAAAAAAAAAAAAAAAGAATCAAGTAACATTTAAGTGTCTTCATGATTTGGCCCTTGCCTTTTTTTGTCCGTCATTCTGCTTCAAGTGCCCTAGCACAGGCCATTCTGTCCTAAGTGCCTAAGCGCCATATAATCTTCGCGTAAGTCTACGAGAGGGGCACTCTTATTGTCCCCATTCCCCACATGGGGACACTGAAGTACAGAGAGGCTGCGACTGGCCCAAGGACACACAGCTAAGAAATGGCAGAGCTGAGGTATGAACCCCGGCAACTAGGCTCTAGAGCTCACAAGTATTAGCTTCCACGCCATTCTGCCTCCCTATGGCTTCCACTTCCCCAAATGCTCCTCCGCGCCTCCGCCCTGCTCTTGCCACTGCCTGAAATCATCTGTCTCTACCTCTGATGGCTCTGGACGACACTCCTCTTTCCAGGCCAGCTGCCTGTTCCCTCCTCTTGGGTTGCCTACTCTCACTCCCCTGGTCTGACTGGGGCTCCCCATTGCCCCTGGGTTGAAAGACCAAGTGTTACACATGCCTCGAAGCAAAGGCGGGGCGTTTCTGAGCTCAATCATGACCCGCTGGATGATGGGGCTGTAGGGGGGGACAGCAGAGACTTGACACCCCGCCCGCCCAGTGCCCCCAGGGCTGGCTCCGCTCTCTGCTGGGAGTGCCTCCTGAGGGGTGGGTGTGCTCCTTCCCTGGCTGCTTCCAGGACTCCTGCTGTGAACGCTGTGGGGGAGGGGGGGCGCGGGGAGGGACTAAGGGTGGGTTGGCTCCCTCCCTGCCCCTCCTCAGGCCCGGGCTTCCAGGGCTGTGGGGAGAATGCTGGGGGTGGCCGAGGTGGAAGGGCGGTATGATGCTTGGGTTACCTGCGGGGTGCTGGGGCAGGTTCCATTTGTTCCGAGTTCCATCCCTGCCTGCTTGTTCTCTCAAGTGCTTTCTGTCCCAAGGGCTTTGCAGCGATATGAATAAGTCATCTGGCAGGAGAGAGGTGCCTTATGTGTACTCAATGGACTCCAGCTGTAGTCTTGAGAGCCGGGGATGGCTCCCTGGAAAGAGGGAGACCCTCCAGCTTGCAGGAGGCAGGGCTTGCAGGAGAAAGTGGGTGAGATCCTCGGGCTGGGCTGTGTCCCTGGGACGTGGAGAGGTTAAAGCACACCGGTGGGAGGCAAATGTTTCTGTATCTGAGCATCTTCAGGGAAACAGACAGTTTTATTTAAGAAACTTTTTCTCAGCCTCTCCTCCATGAACCTGCACTCAAAAAGAGGTTTAGTGTTTCACACGCACCATTACTTTTGGGCAAATATCCGTGAGTCAGACTCACACTGGGAGGTGCAGATCTCTTCCTAATG
Source organism: Zalophus californianus (assembly GCF_009762305.2). Taxonomy (NCBI): domain Eukaryota; kingdom Metazoa; phylum Chordata; class Mammalia; order Carnivora; family Otariidae; genus Zalophus; species Zalophus californianus. Next base: position 96,131,779 of record NC_045598.1, read on the forward strand.
ACTTTTTAAAAGGTGGGCGGAGAGGGAGAGGGGCTGTGAGGGGGTGGAAGGAACTTGAGGAGAGTAGAGTTTGGGAAAGTTCTAGAAGAGATGGAGGCAATGCCTGGGTCAAGCTGGAAAGTCGGCCCCATGGGAGCTTGTTCTTGGGAGGCCAGGGACTCTGCTCTGGTCCTCCACTGGCATCTCATTAATGACAGAGAGGAATAAATGGCACATTAATGAAGTTAACGATGGGAATCCATCTTCATTTCTAGCCTCCAGTTGTCCTGCTGTGTGGCTGTCAAACAGCTGTTTCCTCCAGGAGAGGGTGGGCATCTTGGCAGTGAGTGATCTGATCTCTGCCCGAGCAGGGTGGTGGCAGCTGGGGCTCTCGGCAGGAGGGAAGATGCCCTGGTTCCAGTGAGATGGTCTCCCGGAGCAGCTGAGGGGCATTTCTGCCAACAGGTGCCCTGGAGGATGCCAAACGGGCAGGGCTTTGGTCTCGGCCACGGGCACATGCTCGAACGGCCGGTGACAAGAGCTTTAGCTTCCTTGTTTCTTTGCTGACCTGAGGGTTTAGGTTTTCACCCCCCTCCTACTCCGACACGCGAGAATCTCTCGGTCCTACCGTGGTGTGGCTGTTGTGTGAAGAGGCTCTTTGCAGCTTCTCCTGCACTTGACCATCCTGCTCTGGAGCACCCGCTTCCCTCGGTTCTCCTCCCACCTCTCTGGCTTCTCCCTCCCAGTTCCTGCTCCATCCTTCTCCCACCTCTGCCCCTAAACAGTGGAATTTTAAGCACTCATTCTCTCCCTCTGCTCATCCATAATGTTAATGCCCATTTCCATTCTCAGGACTCCCAAATTTATAGCCCTTCTCAGACCTCTCTCCTAGACTCCAGACTCATATATCCAACACGACAACTCAATGTGGATGTCTCACAGAAATCTCAAATCTCTCGGATGTTCAAAGGTGAACTTTGATCTGCCATGTACATCCTCCCCTTGTTTTGCCCAACGGGGGAAATGGCCCCAGCAACCCCCCAGTTGCTCAGAGCCAGAAACCAGATATTACCGTCAATGCCTGTCTTCCTTTCTCCTTTGCAAGTAGTTCATCACCAAGCCCTGTCAATTCTACCTCCAAATTCAGTCTCAAGCCTGCCCACTTCTCTCCATCTCCAGTACCACACAGAGGGCAAAACCATCTCTCACCTGCCCACTTACAACCGCCTCCTAATGGACCTCTCTGCTTCCCGTGTTCGCCTGTCCCACTTTCCACACAGCAGCCAGAGTGCTCTTGCAAAATTATAAGATGGAGCACATCACTCCTCTGTTTAAAACCTTCCAGGGCTTCCCCTTGCACTAGGAATAAAATCCAAAACACTTACCAAGACCCACAGGGCCCTACCTGATTAGGGTCCAAGTCTTCACCCTCGCCCTCCCACAGCAACTAAAGAGTTCCAGGGTCTCCCTGCTCCCAGGACTCTGCATATTCTGCTCTCTCCGTTTGACCATTCTTTCCCCAACTCATCACATGGCAGGTGTCCCCCCACCCTTCAGGCCACTTCCTCCCAAGCCACACCCCTGCTCTGGACTGTGTGTTCCCGAAGGACGGGCTGTGGGTCTGTTTCACCAGGAACAGGAGTAGGGATGAAGCAAACCAGGTGCCCAGCATACGAGAGGGATGTAGGCCCTCCCTCTCAGGTTCAGGCATGCCTCCAAGAGTGAGCGCCTCCTTCAATTCTGTCCCCTAGGCACCTTGTTTCCCTGACCCTAGTCCTGGCTCTATATTTTACTCACCACTTGTATTCCCAGGACTGAGCACTGTGCCTGGTACATAACAGATGCTCAGCAAATATCGTGGAATGAATGAACAACTTAGCTTTGTGGGATGCACTTGGTTAAGAAGGTGGTGGAGGAGGGTGGGTGACAGGAGTGGACCTTGGTTAACCTCAGTCTTTGGTCTGTCCAGGAGTGACTCCCCTAGGTTAACGAGATGGCTTCAGGGTGGAGCCTCATAAGGTATTCCTCAAGGCATGGTCTGAAAATCTCCTGTATCAGACCTCCCTCGGGGGAGGGGGAAGCTTGATTCTTGAGCTATGCCTAAGACAGACGGAGTCAGAACCTCTGAAGGTGGGGTGTGAATGATTGAGAAGCTTCCCAGGTGATTCTTGTGCATCCTCAGTTTGCAGCACAAGGGAAATGAGGGGGTTCTGAGGCCGCCCTAGATCAGATCCTACTAGAATCACTGCGACACGGAACATAACCAAAGCCATTCAATATCAATGCCGCCAAGCAAAAGTTAGGAGGATGGAAGGGCCCCTTCCCTTTTGTTGGGAGCAAACAAGGGTTCTGATGGATCAAAGCCACGCAAGATCCTCCTGGAGCAGCGTGCTCACTCTTGCTCTTCACCTTTTCTCCATCATCACACGTACACTGGATAGCTAAGTTTTAGCAAGAAGGCACCTGCCCCAAATTTAGAGGATTTAAGAAACCTGGGTAGGGTTTTAAAGATGCCTGAAGCTATTCTGTAAATATTCCTGTTGCAGTAGTTTTCCAAGTGCGGTTCCCTGACCAGCAGCATCAGCACCACCTGGAACTTGCCAGAAATGCAAATTATTGGGCCCCACCCTCACCCAGGTGAGAACCACTGCTTTTTCCAGTTAGAAGAACCAATTGAGCATGTACGCTCTGGCCAGGATTTTGAAGTTTCTTTTACTTCTTTTAACCTACTTATTTTAGTGACGAAAGCCAAAGTCAAGAGAGAAGGAGACTAACAGATATAGAGCATCTGGATATTTAACATCTATGTTTTTCATTTCATTCATACCACACTCCTCGGAAGAGCCCATGATCATTGCCAACTTGAGGTTCAGAGAGGTTAAGTAACTTGCCTAAGCTCTCAGAGTGATTGACCAAGTCTGGGTTTAGACTCCTGTCTGTTGACATTGAAGACCTTGCTCTTCTCCACCATGTCACTCAGCCTCCTCTGGAGGAAGCTGGACTGGTGGTAGGCAGAAGTTCTTGTCTCCATGCAAGGACCCGAGGTTCTCTCTACACGCATCTTCCCCCCTGAGCTAGGGTGTGGACACCAGGACTGGGAGGGGGACACCCTTAGATGAAGAAGTTTGCCTTCTGCAGAGCGGGAGCTATTCTCCTCACTTTCATCTTCTTGCTCCCCTACGTTGTGAGGTGGGTGAGGGGATGGTCTGTGGTCCCTGTGGGCTTCCCAAGAGAGATGTAGGTGCCATATCTGGGCATTCATTCCCTTGATATGGAATCTTTACAGATCTGAGCAAGACCACTCCAATCAATCACATGTTTCTAGACAGCGAGAGACCACAAGTGATTGGCCAACTCATTCAGTCCTAGCTTCCGAGCAGGACTCCACTAAACTGAACAATGAAGCCCCCATTTTTAAACATCTCACACTTTTCTCAGTATTCCACCATCTTAGAACTCAGGAAATTCTTCTTGATGTCCAACCCACTGCCTCCGGAGGCAGGTATGCCCTTCCCTCCCAGTTTCCACCTACTATTTCATCATAAGGCAGACATTAGGCCTTCAAGGTCTGAAAGACTATTATCAATTTTCACTGTCTTCTCTTCTCTAAAGCCCAGAAACTCAGTGTCCTTGGCCTTCTACAGTTTCCGGGCATTTTAGTGGCCCTAACGTAGACCCAGAATATTCAACAAAGAACTCTCGACTGGCGGTCTGATGGGAAACTGGGGTCTTGGCTTGTCATCCAACCAGAGGGGAGGAACCACTAGTCTGCTTCAAGGGAATTAGTACAAACAACCCCAGGGGGGAATGTGTGGGGTTTGGGGCAGAAGCTGGGGTTCAAGTCCCGCTCTTCTGTTTCCCAGCTGCATGACTGTGAAAGTCATTGAACTTCTCTGACCTTGTCTGATCGTGAACATCAGCCATCCTCAGGGGGGTTTCCCCCTGGGAAGCCGCTCTAAGCCCCTGATCTGGAGGCAGATGACGAGACCCCAGGGCAGACTTTGCCAGTGGCTAGTAGAACAACTAAGATGCACACGCAGCAAGCATGCAGGCTGTAAACCTCTTACTCTCCAGCCCCACTGGGGCAGGCGGTGGCCCTGCGGGCCAGGTGTGCCCCCCTGGACATCTGGGTCAGCAAGAGGAGAAGGAGGGGCTGCCATCGTGGGCATGTCCCTGGGTAGAGGGTGGCCATGAGGATACCTTCTAACCTGGCTCTCAGAGGCCAGCTCCTGGCCTTGGGGCCCATAGAAAGCTGTGCCAGTTTGCAGGTGCTCTCTTCCCTCTCTCCCAGCCTGGGCTTCCTGACCCATCAGCACCTGCAAGAAGCAGGGTAAGGCAAGACATCTTGTGGGTCTTCTCAGGCTGCAGGCTCCAGCTCACGTGTCCCCCGCAGTAGGAGAAACTTGAAGCCAGGAGGCTTGGGTTCTAATCCCAACCCTGCTGCTAACCTGCAGAATGATGGAGGGCAAGTCACTATGCCTCCCAGAGCCACAGTTTCCTCGGCTGTAAAATGAAAGCCTTGACCCAGGCGGCCTCACCTTCTCATCATAAAATGGGGTTAACGGTGAGGCTGAATGATGTGTGCACTTTACCCCCTGCAGGGCCGACCCTTTGAGCATTTCCACAAACTTCCAAACCCCTTCCTGCTCTGTCCTGCCATGGAGCTGATTCTGGCTGTCGACTAGGGTTGGCTTTCATCCTCCTCAAGCTGCATTCTGACAACATGTCACGGGAGGAGAAGCAAGTAGCGGGGGAGGAGGCCGAGGGTAGAGGGAACCCCGTTCCACGGGCCCCGGAAGATGCCCACAGAGCTCTGCACTGGCTGCTTGTTCGAAACCAGGCCCCAGGCCTAGGCCTCTCTTCCCCCCTCTGCTCACCCAAGAGCACAATGATGAAACACCAAATTAGCTCCATTATTATAACCCCGCCAAAAATTATAGGTCGCATGTTCTGCCAGCGCCAGATAATGTCTCCCGCTGGTGAGCAGGTGTCACTAACGGTTGTTCTCTCCCTTCCAGGCACCAGATGCAGAGCGGCCAAAGCAGGACGAGGCGCGGGCAAGGAGGCAGCTTTGAGGGTGGGGATCCAGGGAGCCCGGGCTCCCACCTGCCCACAGCTAGTGGGTGCCTGAGCTCCCCCTAGAAGTTCCTGCAGGTCCTTCCTTCCCACTCTGAGAGGGGTTGCCTCTTGGCACTGAATGAGCCTGGAAGAGCCCAGCCTGGCATGGGAGGCAAGGCCGTAGCCCCTGGCTGGGCTGGCCTCAGCCTCCAGGCTGAGCATCCCCCAGGTTACTATGGCTGCTGGGAGGGAAGCTGCTCCGTGGATTCCCCCCACCTCTCCGGCTCCTTCCAGGCCCCCAGTAGCCGCCCAGAGCTTCCTGCCCTCCCAAACAGCTGCCACGGCCTCCTTCTTACCCCTTCCTCCCTCCCCCACAGCCCCCTGCCTCTCCTCCTACCCCAGACAGAGCATCTCCTGTCCCGTCCGCTGAGGCCATTCTTCTCAGGTGGGATGGACCCAGACGGGAGGGGAACAGCGTGTTCCCAGGCAGACCCAGGCCCCTACCCGCCAGGCCAGGCAGCAGGAAATGATAGAGCCTGTGTTCACTGCCATGCAGACAGCTCATGGCTCCGCAGAGCACCCAGGAACTCTTTCTTAGCCCAGCACCTTCCCAAAGATGAGGTGGGACCTGGGTCTCTTTAAAGGATTCCTGACCACACACCTTCTGCGCTTGGTAGTTTCCGAGTAAACCCCTCTCTGTGATAATCAGGGTAAGAGCTCAAGGGACCTTGGATATTACAAAGATCCCTGCTCATTTTACAGACCAGGGAAACAAGGCTTTGAAGGGCTGGGTGGCCCAGGTGAAGCTAGATGGGAGTTTCCCAAGGCCTAGACCACACTGGAACCCCTTTCTCTCACTTTCCAAATTCACCTCACATGTATAAATTGAGTACCTACTAGATGAAGGTCAAGGGCTAAGGGTTAAGGACTGCAGGGGACATACAAACAAATGAGACCTACGGGTGGCTGAGGAAAGTCGGGAGCCCGGGATTCCAGGGAACGCCCACCTCTACCACAGTTAAGGAGGATTACTCAGAGAAACCTTCAAGAAACTACTCGTAGCTGGCATTCATTGAGCGCTTGCCATGCGCCTGGCACCTGCCTAAGAGCCCTGCGTTAAAGGAGTAGGAATTATTCTTACCCACACTGTGCAGATAGGGAAGCAAGCCCAGAGATAGTCACAGAGATGTCAACCAGAGATTTTAACTAAAGAGGAGGGGCATGTGGCTCGAACCCACACACACCCTGTTAATCACCAGGCCAAGTCAGCTGGATTTTGTGAAACGTTGTCATAGGGATCAAATTCATTACACTCATTACCCAATGTTTGGGTTTCCCCTAATGCTTCTGGAGTCCTGAGTAGCGCATGACAGTGCTTTACGTACATTACCCCAGCTACCCACTTTCATAAATCTTTCGAAAAGAATCTCATTTGTCACAACAAACTTAGGAACTAGGTCTTATGATTACTGCCACTTTGCAGATGAAGAAACTGAGGCCTAGGGGGGCTACAAGATTTTGGAATTCAAAGACCATGCCCTGGACAACCCCTGTGATGTTCATTATTCTCTCCTGTGCAACACAGACCAGGAATAGCTTTGTTTTCCCCCAAGCAGCCGGTCTGTATTTACTTCATGGACGCAGAATTCTGGGACGAGGTTTCCCTCTTTGCGTTAGCTGCTAGAATGCTTAAGTCAAATGTGTGCCTGACGGCAGGGCACGTGTGCTGGGTGGTAGCCTCTCTGAACTTCATGTGGTCGCACGTCTTTCCTGGATCCTTTCGCTACATTTGTATGATGTTTTAAACTTAGTTTTAATGGTGTTATAGGTCTTGCGAGTTAGCTAAATCCTTTTTGGAGCAACACAAAGTAACAGACAAAAATAAATGAAAGTTTCTATTACTTGCCTTGCAAACTTCAGACAGTTCACTTTGTCTTTTTTAGATTATTTTCTCTCTGTACAGAATTAGGATCATGCCCCTACAAAGACTTGCTGAGGATTAAATGAGACAATCTCCTGATTCCAAGTCCTGTGCAAAAAGGTCGGTAAATTCAGTAGTGCTATATAAGGGTAAGCTAGATCTGTCAGTGACCTTGTTATTAATAAGATGGGTCCCTGGGCACCTGCACCATTTATGGTCTGGATCCAGGGATTGGTGAAGAGGGTCTAGCTGGCTGGGACCCAGTCCCACATAGTGGGAAGGCTCCCACAGCTGTGATGGGTGTTGCCGAGTGGCTTGATGCTGCTCTGGTCGGGGAACAGGGCTATACCAGGTCTCACACCTCCCATACCTGGAGGCAGGCCTTAGCTGGAGCTGTCTCTGTTGCTCTGCCCACTGAGGAGCAGACTGGGGCCCCCCAGGCGAAGGTCAGCAGTTCACCGTGAGGTTATAAGCCACCCCAGAATCCTCCAGAAACGTGTCAGCCTCATCACCAGGGAAGAGGAGACCAGTACAACCCCTCCTACTGCTCACACCTCTGGGAACTAAGGGGTTCACTGATAATAGATTTGGAGGGGCCATGGTTTATGGTGAGAAGGTAGGCCTGGGGCCCACCAGACCTGTGAGCCTGTCTTGACTACCCCACCTCTGAGCCTTGGACCTGCACACCTAACCAGCTCCTTCCTCCTGCTCCCCACACATCCTTCCCTTCTTCCCAGCATTCTTCCAGAATCACTTAATCCCAGAAACTTGCAGGCCTCACCTAGCCAATGCATCAGCACTCCCTGAATCTCCAGCACATTCCTGCCTCTCACTGCACCCATGTGATCTTTCTAAGAAATAGGACTCTGGATTCCATCAAAACAGTAATGGTGGTTACCTTAGGACAATGGGCTTATGGTGAGTAGTATTTCTTTTTTGTGTGGCTTTCTGTATTTTCCAAAATATCTAAAACAAAATTGCAATAATTTGCCTTGAGGCAAGGAAGGGTGAAATATCTTACAGCCATACAGCCTTTAGAGAAAATGATCTGTTTTGGCTCTCTGTTCCAGCGCTTTAAAGCCATGTGACTCCAGAAATTTCCTCAGTTTGCCTCATCTATAAAATCGAAATAGGGATTTCTTACTGTTTCATGAGGTTAAACGAGGTAATAAACTCGGACACTGCTTTAGAAACACGTTAGGTATTATTGCTGTTAGCATCAGGAGCAATAATCTCTGGCAAGAACCCGGGAAGGCCCTTTCTCCTTGATAGTGAATACATCCTCACCACAACCTCGTGAAATACAGGTTATTTCTCAGTTTTACTAGTAAGGAAACAGAGAGGTGATGTGATCCATCTGAGGCTACATAGCAGAGGCAGGATTCACGCCCTGGTCTCCTGATTCCAAGTCCTGTGGACCTGCGAGTCTCTGAGGGCCGGCACCATGTCCGCCAAGCACCTTGTGGGTCCTGACTAAAGGCCTGAGCGGACCGTGTGCACTTGAACAGATGTCCTCCCCGATCCTCAGCTTCCTCACGAGGGAAACCAAGAGATAATCTTTATCCTCCTTTATCAACAGATGGGAGACATGACCTAGAGCGGAAGCAGTCATGGGCTCATTATAACCACCCATATGGGTATATAATAAGCTACATAACCTTTAGGACACAAGGTCTCCCCCCAGATTATTCTTTTCCAAATGTGAGTTCTCAGGGCCACCAAAAGTGGTCCCGCTCGGGACTGCCAGAGCCCTCGGAGGAGGGGAAGGGATGAAAAGCTAATCAAACAAGCTTGCGTCAGGGACCCAGAGAGAGAGAGAGAGAGAGAGAGAGAGAGAGAGAGAGAGTGTGTGTGTGTGTGTGTGTGTGTGTGTGTGTGTGTGTGTACAGGGCTGCTTGCTCGGGCCTGGCCCAGGGAGGCCCAGGCTGATTCCAGCAGGCCACACCCGAGGTGGCAAGACACTGCTGAGCATCTCCCTTCTTATCTCATGCAAGAAGAAACAATTGTTCAGCCAGAGTTCCTCTGGTAAACAGTGCCCAAATAGGGCTGGGGGATTATTTTTCCTTAGGGAACCCTCACTCCCTAAAGAGAGCTGGGTGTCTGCCCAGTCTTGGATAGGATTTACTAATATATTTTAAAAAAACAACAAAAAAAGCTCTGTCAGCAGGAATTGTAATTACAAAGGCATTCTCTGCCTGCCTCCTCACCGCCCCAACCCCACCTCCCACCCGGCCTCTTTTTTTCCCCAGACTATCAAAAAGGCCCAGAAGCAAGAAGAAAGTTCAGTCTCCCTGTTTCTCCCTTTCTTAAAAGCCACCTTGGAGCCCTAACCCCCACCTTCAGATTGCCTGGTGAGGGCCTGCCCTTCCAGGACAGCTCGCCAGCTCCCGGATTCTCCCCAGTCACCCTTCTTCCTTGCTGCCCTCGAGGCTCTCAAACTTAGCTGTTCTAGGGCCTTCCCTCCTGCTCTTCCACCTTCTGCTACTTGCAGCTGAAGAGGAAGAGAGGGCTCCTCAGAGTGTCACTCCAGCAGGGGCCTTGGGGTGGGTGGGGACTCAGATGGAGATGGTTTCTGGGATGTGGGGGAAGCATTTTCCAGCAGGTGCCTCAAGTCACAAAGCCAGCCTGTCCCCAACTTCTTAAGAAGGACAGTGCCTCTCATGTTTGCATCATGACACACCACCAGAGCTGGTTTCCTCTCTGGAAGTTGGACTGTTCTTAGCACGTGGTCCAATGTGTCACTAAAGATGTGAGTCCGTCAAAGGCTCTCGGAAGGAGTGGATTCCCTCAGGAGGCCCCTAGGGAAGGAGCCCCCCCACCCCCATGCCCCAGTGCTCTTCTTGGGAGTGGGAGGAGCAACTCTCCCCATCCTGCCCCACAAAAACGTGGCTCCCTTGGGGCGCCTCAGTGGCTCAGGCGTTAAGCGTCTGCCTTTGGCTCAGGTCATGATCCCAGGGTCCTGGGATCGAGCCCCGCATCGGGCTCCCTGCTCGGCGGCGGGAGGAAGCCTGCTTCTCCCTCTCCCACTCCCCCTGCCTGTGTTCCCTCTCTCGCTGTCTCTGTCAAACAAATAAATAAAATCTTAAAAAAAAATGTATTAACATTAAAAAAACACAAAAACGTGGCTCCCTTATTCAGAGGGAGGGGCTCCGGAGAGGATTTGCCAGGCAAGTAAGGGCTGAAACGGTAGCTCCCTTCTTTCGCCCCTGAGTTTCCCCTTCTCTCCTTCTGGTTTTTCTCTCTGGTCCTAGCCGCCCCCTTCAGGTTCTGCCCGTGCACTCTCCTTAAAGCTCCAACCCAAGTGCAGACCCAAATCTGCTCTACTCCTGGTTCTCACAGCAACCCCGAAATGGCCTGGTCATAAACAAAGGAACGTCTCTAAATACTAAGAGCTAACAAAAGGAAATAACCAGGCAACACAAAGGCACATGGGTACAACGTTGGGCTCTAGCCCCGAAGGGCTGGGACAGCTTCACAGGCCCCTCCCTGGGTTTGTCCTTAGCAGCTCTCTGCCTGTTCCTGGGGAGTGGCAACCTCTTTTTTCTCAACATTCATCTATGGTCTCCTAACAACCCATATCCTTCCTGGCTGAGGCCCCATCCAATGCATCTGCCAGTCTGGGGCCCCTCCCTTTCAGGCCTCATCCTTGTGGGAAGAGCTGTTTCCTCCTCAACCCACCGGCAGAACTGGGAGGGCTGAGATGGAGAGTGGTTTCCCCTCTCCAACCTCGGTGGTAAATCCACCTAGCCCCCCAAGGAGGGGCTTCTTCCTGCCTCTACAGGCCTGGCCCTACATGCCCTTTTATGGGCTCACAGAAAGCCAATGGCCAGAGCAGTAAGGAGAGAAAACTAATGTTATTTAAAACCACAATTGCCTTCTCTGGAGGGTGGAGCCTGGTAGAGGCAATAAACCAATCTCAAGGTCCCACTGCTCCTAGAGAAGATAGACCATCATTACTCAACTGAATACCCTGTCGGGGTTTGAGTGTTCGAAGATGGACCTGGAATGGGGCCCAGGCCTAGGAGCTGGAGAGAACTAATTGCCCAGGGCAATTTAAAGAGGGCCTGTGTTTGTTTGTGCTTTGAGGCTTAGAAGCTGGGGAAGGCGGAGAGGAGCCCAGAGGAGGATGGGAGCCGGTACCCTATGGGAGGCTTGGTGGGAGAACCCCTCGGGGCAGGCACCCCACCAGCACTCAACTGGGCAGTGAGAGGAGAAATACCCAATCCCCATGACAACAAACCTCCAACAGAAGCACAGCAACTCACTTTGTGTCCCCTGGGGTGGGGTGGAGCTGGGTTTGTGTCCCATGACTGGGTTAGTGAAGGAAAAGCCACCAGAGGCAGAGAGAAGGACATTTTGGAAGAGGCAGAAAATTAAGAGGCAGAGGGAGAACATCTGCTTTCCCATCCCCAGTAGAGGCCAGGGATGAGCCTCTCTCTCTTGGGGGGAGCCCTCCCTAGCCAGCTCTTGAGCGGCAGCAGAGAGGAGGGCTCGGAGCACATACGGTGGAGCAAAGTCCCTGGGTCTGACTCCTGGCTCTGCATCTCCTTGGCTTTGCACCCTTGAACAGGTTGTCTGAGTCTCCTCAACTGGAAACTGGGGATGACAACAGTACCCACCCTGCAGGGGAGTGGTGAGGATTAAAAGTAAGCTCTGTCACTTCGAGGCGGCAAAGAAGCCCCCGTTGACGCCGGCTTCCATCTGCAATGGGGTTCTGCACAGACAGTAATCTGAACCCTGGTCTCCAGCCCCTTCCCCTTGCACCCCGCCCCCACCCACCCTGTGCAGGCTCCAACACATGCTTTCTGATCACAATATAATTAACTCCGGGAGAAACCAGTGTCATAGTCAAGGACACGGAGCCTCCCTAAATGCTAGGCTGTGCCAAGTCCAGCCCAGCAGCGGGGTAGAACTGCGAAGTGACAGACGTGGGAGTCTACTGAAGCCATCACTAGGGTTTCTTGGGCCATCAGGTCTGAGGGCAATGGTGGCCAGAGAAAGGTGAACCTTCAACCTCCTCCTGTCCCAGGGGCACTCCCCCTGCTCTAATTCTTCATCCCAATGCCAAGTGGACTCTGCAGAAAATGCTCCATCCCAAGTTTTGCTACAGCCCTAGAGACCCTCAAGTTCTCAGAGCCTTTGTCCAGAGAGGAAGGCATTGCTGTTCATGGAGATGAATAGATGTCAACTCAGACCTGAGAGGAAAATGTGGTTAGGGACAACTGATGAGGATGAATGGGGGGGGGGGCGGGCATGGGCTTGGCGCGAGAGTGGGGTAGGGGAGGCTGTCTGCTGGAGAGGCCACATATTTCTACATATTGCTGACACTAAAGCACCCTAAAAATATGCTAGCAACTGGACAAGGTTGACCTAGACCCCACAGCTAGCCTTGTCTCTTTCTTCCTCCAAACTATAAATATTTACGTGCAGTGGGGAGGCTTTGAAGTCAGGGTTACTTGGCTTAGGGTCTGAAGCACTTTAATAAATGGCCTCTCTTCCCTCCTTGGTTTTCGTGTTGATGTTGTTTGTTGGTTTGCCCTATTTCCAGTCTCAATGGAGACTGGAAGTCTCTTCCATGCGAGAGGCTATCTGTTGGCAGAGAGAACGTGTTCTTTGCTCTGCGCCCTGACACTTCTTGCTTTGGGCTCCCGGTCTTCCCTTGGCTCTCTTCTTTGCAGGAGAGAGACACACACAGACACAAGTGAAGACAGCAAGTAGGCAGTGGCTTTGGAAGGGAAGGGGAGGGGTGGGGAGTGAGTAACAAAAACCAGGGCAAGGGAATTCCCCCCAAAAAACCTAGAAACGACCAAGGCGGTGGGCAGAGCACAAGACTAGGTCTCATGAGACCTGGGTTTGGGCTCCAGACTTGTATGGACTCACCAAACCACCCCAGTCGAGTGTGACCTCTCCGGTCCTGACTTGCTCGTCTGTAGCAGGAGGACACTGGGCCAGATCATCTCTGAGACCCTTTCCGGCTCTGACCTTCCACACTTCCATGAGAACGTGGTGGTCCTCGGGCCATTAGAAACCCCTCAGGGACTGCCCCAGTTCTCCCAAGGCGGTTGCTATTCTGGTCATAGTTACACCCAGCGACCCCAGTCTCTGAACTTACGCTGATCTAGGAGACCCAGTTACAATCCCTTCCTCCTGAATGAATCCTGGAGTCCGAACGTCCTTGACAGTGTCCAGAGGGAATGTTTGGCGGTTGTTTCCCTGGTGACCAAATAATCTCTCTCGCGGAGAAAATGTCACTGTGGGTTATCAGGTGATGGAAGCGACAAGACAAGTGCACATGCTCTGCACAGCAAGGTGGGGGAAGCGCAGAAAGTGCCCCCGTGTTAGAGGAACAGATTTTTGTTGATGCATGAGCTCATTGCCTAATGATTTCCCATTCATTCTCGTGTAAGGCAAAGATTAGATATTTATATGATTGAGAGGCACACCATACCAATGAAGGGCATGTGGGCTGGGGCAGGGCAGGGGCGGCTGGCCCAGCCTCCTCGGGGCTGGAGCAAGCAGCAAGCAAGGGAGGGAGGAAGGACGGGCTCTGGTCCAGTTGTCAGGGGGGAGCAGGGCTCTGCTGAAAGCTGGCCAGAGTGGGCAGGGGGGCTGTCTGGATGCTAGGAATTTATCAAGGGTGAGCCTGGACCTGTCTCTCCTGTGGTGAGCCTCTGACAGCCTCTTAGGGCTGTTTCCTCTGAAGCCACGGGGAAGGACCTCTCGTGAAGGGGAGAGCACTGAAGGCCAGCGGAGGGGTAACTGAGCAACTCTGCTCACGGCCAGGTCAGGGCCCTGTCTGGACCAGTTAGTTTGTTTTCCGGTACCACCTGGGAAACCTTTAACCCTATGGAGCCAAGAACGGCTCCTGGTCCCAGTAGGCCCAAGGGAGAGGCTGTGGAAGGGCGCAGTGCATGCCCACCACCTCTGCCGAAAAAACCCGAAGACCTGGAGCCTTCACAGGGGGGCGCAGGGGCCCTGCTGCCGCTCTGGGAGTGTATGCCCGTCTCCCCAGCCTGCTGCCTTTGGGATGGAGCTCGGGCCCCCACCCCCTGCCTCCTCACCTTGCCGGGTCCTTGGTGGATTTTCAGCAATGTTTTTCTAGAAAAGCCTTGGCCCCGTTGGCTTCAGAACCTGGGGCCTGGCAGGGTGACCCACATTCTCAGGACCTGCGCTTTGAGCCTGGAGAGACCCCTGGGTGCCCGCCATTCCAGTTTGCTCCCAGTCATTATACGACATGAGCTCTGAGGGTGGGACTGCGGTTCTCGTTCTGAGCAGGAGCAGGAGCTCCTGGCTTTGACATTCCCATCTGACCTAGACTTCCTTGCAGGGAGGCAACCAGACCCTGCCTCTCCTCCCTTCTGCTTGGAGGAGAGCAAGGGAAAGATCCCACCCAACTGTCCTCTGCACCACAGGGGCTGGAGGAATAAATGCTGTAGGAGCACGGTCTGGATGTTCCCGCCCCCCACCTGAGGCGGGGGATGCAAGAGGAGAGCTCAGGACTTGGCATTCCAGAGAAGAAGGAGGATCATGAGGCCAGGCCTGAGGGAGCGTGGGGGTAAATGAACATTAGCAGGCTGGGAGTCAGTCCCACTGAGCAGCGTGCAAACAAGGAAACCCTGCCGCCCCTCTGGACCCAGGTGGCTTCTGACTCCAGCGCAGGCTCAAGCAGCCTGGAGGGCTCACTTGGGGCCAGGCCACGGAGACAGCGGGCAGGGCTGGTGGGCTTCATACATTATTCAGAGCATCTCTGGCAGAAAGACTTGGGGAGCCGTCTTCGTGGTTTGGGCAGGAAGCCTAGGCCCAGCCTTGCTCCCTCACACCTCCCATGGCTTCGGTGTGACCCTGATCTGCCCTACGGGCCTCTTTTGGGAAGCTCTCCCTCTCTGCTTCTATCCTGGCTTGGTCCTGCCTGCAAGAGTCCAGACACCTGGGAATTTAAGGCAGAATGCTAGAGATACAGTGCCCCTGCAGCAAACTCCTGATGGAATATGTTATCTTGGCCTGGGTTGCTCTGAGTGGGCTGGAGCCATTCACCTGCCCCCACCCCCCACCCCCCGCCCATCCCAGCCCTGCCTTCCCAGAGGTATGACCCGTACCTGGAGCCAGGCTGCTAGCTCGCTGCAAAACCAGCCTTCTTAGTCCTTTAAATCACATTGCAAGGGCCAACCACTCAAGAAAGTTCCCCAAAACAATACAAGCCATGTTCCAGTCTTCCACACGTGATCTCTTCCCCAGGTGGGCTCTTGTCACGTGATGCTGAGCAAAATGGGGAGACCTGGACCTGTCTCTTCCGGGGTCCACCTGATACAGTTGGTCTTTGCCTCTCATCCTGGAAATACTCACTTTGTTTCTCAAGGCCCTGCACTGGGTTTTCTCCTAACTCACTGGCTCTTAGTTGTCAGTCCTCTTGGTTGATTTTTCCTCCCGGTCCCCACCAATGAACAAGACAGTCCCAGTGCCGAGGCTCAGGCTTAACGTGGATCCCCATACATGGGATCTCAACTAGTCTCATGGCTTTTAACACCATTTATATGCTGACTTCTACATTTATTTCTAGAGCCAAGGCCTCTCTCTTGGACCCTGCACTCTATATCCAAGTGCCTCTCCAACAACTCCGTTTGGATGTCCCAAAGGCATCTCCGATATAATGTGAGCAAGTCTGAGCGCCTGATCTTCCTCCGCAAATGGATTCTTCCTCCAGGATTCCCCAATTCAGTGAATGGTGATTCCCTCCCCAGCTGCTCAAGCTGAAAACCCTGATTCTTCTCTTTCTCCATACCCTCGACCCTACCCTCAATCTGTCAGCAAATTCTGCTAGTTCTGCTTTCAAAATACATGCAGAATCAAGCCAGGTCTTACACCACCATCCTTGTCCAAGCCACCATGGTCTCTTACGGCAATAGTCTCTCAACTGATTTCTCTGTCTCTGCCCTAACCACACAGTCTACTCCCAACCTGCTAGCTACAGTGATATTTAGAAACTTTTGATTGTGGAACCCCATTAAGCTTTCCTGCCCCTTTACCCCTCTCACCTCGGGTTTTGCTCTGTACCCTCCCCAGCCACACTGGCCCCCTGACTGTTCTCTGACCAACCCACGCCAGGTTCCTCATGGTCGCCTTTCTCTCCACCCAGATCTCTCTTCTTCCAGATATCTGCATGGCTGTCTCCTTGTCATCCTTCGGGTCTACTCAAAAGGCCCTTCTCAGGGAGACCTCTCCTGACCAGCCTGTTTTACCCCCCACACACCCATCCTCTCTTCAAAACGCCCTCCCCACCACACTTTGCTGCTTTGCTTTCGCCACAGTATCTCTCTGACCATACTATTTGCCTCACCAACTCATTTCTGTCCCTCAACCCAAGTGTAAGTGCCTTGGGAGCAAGGACTTTGTTTAGCACTGCACCACAGAGCCCAGGACTGTAGTCGGCGCCTTGCAGATGGTGGAACAAATCACCACTGAACGCGCCGTTCTTGAACTATGCCTCCTCTCACTTCCTCAGTTCTCTTTTCTCTTGGGTCTCCTCCAGCTTGCTGCCCTTTGCTGGCCCCTCGCCCCCCTCTTCCGTGACTGTGGGTGTTCCCCAAAGCTCGGTTCTTGCTCCCAACTTCTCCTTCCACCATCTGCATCCTCGGTCCACTTACCCACCCTCCTGGCTTCCAGAATCACCTCAAATCATTGTGTTCTTCTGAATGCATTGACTCACTCTGAAACCTTCACTCGACAATGAGCTACCTGAAAGCCAGGACTCTGTTTGTCCCTTCAGTTGTTCTTGGACCCAGATAAGTTCTCTGAGGGATTGCTGAAGACATGTTGAGTGAATAAAGATTCATCATACTTCCCTCTTGGGGCCTCCCGCCTCCCAGCCAGGGTAGAACTGAAAGCCTGAGATCCAAGGTGCTCGTTGCATCAAGCTGCTGGTCAGTGAGCCTTGGGGAGGTGTCATCCCACGGTGATTTAATGATTTAATGAGTCACAGAGGATCAATTTAGCTGATTCTTTGGCTCTACTTGAAGAGGCCTTTTGTGCTTACCCTTGGATCTCATTTGACTTGAGTACGTGGGTGTGAGGAGAGGACGCAACCGAACTCTTTTCTGGCAAGGACAGGAAATTTCATTCTAGGAGGCCAGCCTCCCTCAACAGGCTGGGCTAGTGAGGACCTGCATATCCCTCGGGACCGCAGAGCTGCCTTCCTGCTTCCCCTGTCCGACTGGGAGCCTTTGAGGACAGGACTGGAGTTTAAGCCCTCGTACTCTCCATGCTAGCCTGGTGCCTGGTCCAGAGTTCATTACACCACAAGTCATCTTGCACAAAGAAAAAAACCCAATCTGACATGAGAGAAGTTCCTTCTAGATCCTCCCCCAATCCAGAGAAAATAAAGAAACACAGTCCCCTACTCCTGACAGCCCGGCCTTTTAGCACTCTCTATCTTCATTGCCATCAAAGCCTAGCCTATAACTTTCTTTTTCTGACTCTGACTTCTTTTCTCCATCTCTCCCCAACACTTCTGCACGTGGCTTGCTGTAGAGCATAGTTTTGTTGCAAGCACCCTGAACCGGCCCACCCCCCAAGCACGTGCCCTGTGTGCAAGGGGGTGGAGGCCACCGCACCTACTCTAAGGTGCCCATTAGCCTGGGCGCGGTGAGGTGGAGGGCTCTGTCTCTGCCATCCTTTCCACGGCCAGCTCAAGTTTCTACATCCAGCAAGCTTCTACGTCAGTGATGTAACTGACACTCGAACGTTTGTTGAATGAAAGAGCGATGAATGTCAGACTACAGCCCACAGGAAGAATCCTGGGGAGATGGGAAAGGAATCCCAGGGTCAGCACAAAAGCTGCCGCCTGGAACAAGAGGAAGGAGAGAAGCCAACCAGGCCACAAGAGAAAACAAAAACACTCTTCTGGATCCCTTGAACGAGCTGCACAATTTCGGATCTGTCTACTGCCCCAGGGAGCAAGGCAATCCCGCTGCGCTCCCACCATGCAAGGACCACAGGCTTGGTTGAAGACGTGGGTTTGAGTCTTCGCTCTCCACCACCTTCTCTCTGGGCGACACTGGGTGAATCACTTAACCTGATCCTTCATTTCTTTCTTTAGATAAAGGGGATGATAATAAGGCTTGTGGCGAGGATAAAATATGATCAAGTTGGTTGTGCTCTAGGCTCCTGGTAGGAGCTCAAGTAATAAGCCACACAGCCCCAGTAAACAGGGATGATCTGAAAGGAGGCAGGTTAAGGAGGGAGCTAAGCCCCTCTCCCCAGCCAAAGGACTGTGCCTCGTGGGAAAAGGAGGAAGACAGCTAGGTGAGGAGCAGAGGATTCCTTGTGGCAGGAACCCCCTAGAGGACATTTCCCAGGGGCTGGAAGAGAGGACTGATTCTTACTGACATTTAAGGGAGGAGAATATGTCTGGAAATTCTGCCTCGTGGCCTATTAACCTATGGACCACACTCCCAGGGACTGGGTAGCTCTGCTCTGAAAGCAAGGGAGCCAAGCACTTCTCTCTAAGAGATGCCAAGAATCTTAGAATCTCAGAATTTTGAAGCTGGTTTAACACGCAGTAAACTGCAGCTCAGAGAGGACAAGTCACTTTCCCAAGGTCACACAGAGAACATACAGCCTGGCTAGGACGAGAACTAAACTAATAAGAATACCCAACAACGTGCCAAAACAGGTGGTCGGGACCCAAGCGGGGGTCAGGTCTGAGAGCGGTACACACAGTGACCCACAGGCTGAGCCAGAAGGAAAGTCACTGTGACATTGGGGCTCAGGGGGTAGTTCTGTGCCAGTGCCCACCTAGGCATCTCATGGATGTTACTTAGCTTTTTACATTTACTGTCACTACGAGCTATAGTACCCATTATTATCCCTGTTTTGCTGATATGGAAACTGAGGCACAGTATAGATAATGTCCCCGAGGTCTCAGAGCTAGAAAGAGCAGAAGCTAGAATACAACACAGGTCCGTTGGGCACCAACGCCTGAGCTCTTTCTGTCCAGCCCTGCTCATTCCCAGGCTGGAGACCAGTCCACCATATTGGGCCTCTCTTCCTCCCTGCAGACTCTGAGTCCATGGTCCCTGGAAGTACACAAAACACACCAGCACCCCAAAACAACACACGCATGCACACACACACACACACACACATCCATACTTGGCTCACTCTGACCTGGTGGGGACCTGCTAAGGCAGGAAGATGGCCGAGTCCATTAACACAACCAAGCACAACACATATTTATGGCCCCAATTACAGCCTTCACCTCCCCCCGCCACCAAGGAGCAGGAATAGCGACAGGAATAGTTGTGTGCAGTGGGGTCTGAGGCCTCTGTAGCAATAACTACAAGATTACAGAGACGTTAGCAAACCCTGGTGACGGCGGCACTATTATAATGATAAATCTACAGCTTTATATAGAAATAATGAGACTGGGGGCAGAAGCGGGGGAGGGAAGAGCAGGGGGATTTCAGCCAATCAAAGTTCTGGGTGGAGGGAAAATGGCAAGCCGCTGGGAATGCCCAGGAGACCACCAGGGGCCATTAGTCAAGCCAGGCAGGAGTGGGGCAACAAGAGTGTGAGAAGCAGCCCTGCCTGGGGCCAGAGTGGATTTAATGAACTCCCACGATTTCCTTCCCACTCTGAGCTCCTTGACTCCATGGAACAGAAGAGGCCTCCAATGGCTCTAGCATGTCCAAGTTGCCTGCTTCGCACCCTCCAGCCTGGTGGTGGGTATACTACCTCCATTGCTCCCTAGGCTTCCCTCCAGAGCAACCTGGAGGCGGTGAGGCCAATGTCCCTTGTGGCTTAAGATTTGCAATTAACCAAGAGCTAGACTCCCGGGATGTACACCTCTCCTTCACTAGCCTTGAAGCTCCTAATTCAGGGGTTATGAGAGAAACAACAGGGATCCTCCAGGCTTTGCTACTTCAAACCAACTTGAGCCATGGGGCTGGAGCTAAAGCAAGGGATATACCCGGTTCCACCTGCCAGGGCTGAATGTGATGCTCCAATACAAGCACAAGGACCAACAAGGGGACAGCATTCATGGACTCATGTGACCCCAAAGCAGCCTGCTGAGCCCCTGATTCTCACAGCGCCCGCCTCTCCTACTTAGCCTGTGGGTCACTGACCCTCCAGTTCAATCCGGACTCTCCGATCCAACTGGTTAATCAGTTTGCCACCATATCTCTGAAGGAATGCACAGGCTGCATCTCTCCCCACCAAGCCTGACTCTACCGGTTTCCTCCTCCAGGAAGCCTTCCCAGGTTATAACCACACACTATTCCCACTGCTTCTTTAATAATTCTTTCTTTGTGTATCCATATATAGTTTTAATTGAATTAACTAAGCCGTTGGTCATTCTACAAAAAATGTGCTGGATTCTTATGTTTGTTTATAATGACACACTGAGCCTGGAGGAAAAACACAAGAGAAAGTCAAATGTGGGACAAAAGGCATTCCTGAGCCATTGGGAGGACTTCGCAAGACTAAAGATGATTCAGGGTATAACTCAGAGACACAGGAATAAATCCAGAGGAGCGATTTCTGTAAGAGCGGAAGGGCTCAGGGAACTTTGAAAGGGGGATTGGTTTGGGCCAGGCAGAGCAGTGCGGAAAGGCATGCGTGACGGGGAACGCTGTGAGCAAAGGCAGGAGGCAGGAATGTCGGGCATGCTTCGGGGACCAGCCTGCAGGACAGTGGAGCTGCCAGAGTTCCAAGCGGAGTGGGGCCCAAATGCAGCTCTAGGAACGGAACCCAGCACGAGGACAGATGGGAGCCCCTGTGCTCATCCCTACCGCCCCCACCACGCTGGCCGCAGGATTTCACATGCACTCAGTGCTCGTCATTCTCAGGGACTATGACTTGGGCCTCTCTGGCCCCCAAATAAGTATAATTTCAGAGTCAGTGCCAAAAAAAAAAAAAACAAAACAAAACAGGTAAAAGCACCCCCTTCTTATTTCCCTTTCCCCTCCTTTGCCTGATTTCCTCGCCCACCAGGAGGATGAGCCTACTCCTGAGAGCCAACCCACCAGAAGAGCTGCGGACTGGAGGGCCCCAGGGGCCTCCCGTTGGCAGAACATCAGCTCAGACAGATTGCAAGCAAGACAGGCTGTGTGAGCACAGTCACCTGCTCCTCGGCTTCAGAAACTCCCGGGCCCGGCCTCCCTGTGCTCCCAGCTAGGATGCTAGCCCCTCTTCTGTCACGCTATATATACCACCCCTCCCCACCTATCTTAATTCTTCCCCATCCGGGGAAAATTCCAGGGCTGCCCTAACTCTCAATAGCAACCTCACACAGTGCACACTATTCACTATTTAGCATCACTAGCACCTGCATGGACGTCTCTTGTCTCTGGAATTAGATTCTAATTTTCTGTGGGTCAAGGAAGCTGTCTTTTATCGCAGTCCCGCTCACACCCCAGCCCCTGGCACAGTGTTCTGCTCAGGAGGAGAGGGTGGAGGACTGGAACAGTACCAGCTGAGGATGATGAGGATGGTGACGATGTGTCCAACGCCTTTTGGATGATCTGCCGTTTTCTGAAGCTGGGCTGAGGAGGGGGATGGGACGAGGAGAGGGACAGCCACAGCGTTCTAGCACCTAGGAAGCTCGCCTCCCTGTGAGGAGCCCGCTTAGGCACACGGACTGTCCAAACCAGGCTTGGGTCTTCCATCGTGCCCTCAGCTAAGGTCGCAGGAGAGGGTGGGGAGTCCTCAGAGTCTGAGTCAAGCTCTGTTTCCCCAGCCCCTGGCCTCACCCCTCCCGCTCTCGGAGCCCCTGGGCCTTGACCTCCACGTGGGGAGGACCGAGCTGCTTTTCTCTACCTGTGCAGTCACCATAACGAAGCTGCTGCCCGAGGAGAGCACAAGGGAAGAGCTGCGCCAGATGTAAACTTCACAGTGATTTATAGAGCAGAGCTCTTGGGCCTGGGCCGGCGCTCAGCAGCTGCGCCATCCTTCCCTGTCTGCCCGCCCCGTCTGCCCGGCCTCGCTGCTGGTCCTATTCATGGGGATTTCATGGAAGCAAAGGTCGGGGAGGCACCGGGACATCAGACTGAACTGGTCAAAGTCAGGACCAGCTCGGAGAATGGGGTGTCCCTGAGACCCGCCCTGGGGCCAAAACGGAACCCACCAAGCTTTGAACAAATCAAGTTTCTTACACTTTTCCCATCAGAGCCGGGGGGATGATTTTCCTGGCCTCTCTCCTCACAAATTCAACACAGAGATATTGAGAATTGACTGTTGAAAGGGAGGGCCTTTCATGACCCCACTGAGTGGCGTCATCCCCACCCCAGAGAAACAGTGCCAGAAATATCCGGGGAGACTCAACCAATTAGCACTCAAGATGCCAGACCCAAGGCCATTGGTGTCGGATGGGAACACCCATGCTGGGCTCTCAGCTGCCTGGATGGGCTTAGTGAGAGGTACGCCCACACCTGTGGGATCTACACTGGACCAAAGGGCTCTGGAAATGCCCTCTTAATTCTCTATGCCAAACCTGTCTTCCCCCTGAAAAGCCAGCTCGAGCCTCAGCTCCTTGAAACTTTCCCTGGTTAATTGCAGTTGATCGTGAACAGCCAAGCACCTCCTGTCCCATGTGTGGATTAGTCAGGTATCCTTCCAGGCTGCCCTGGGCAGGGAATGCCTCAGAGAAGGGGGCTGTGTGGTAGTCACTCGTGTTGGTCATTAAGTGTTTCCAGTTCTCCTTCCGGGCATACGGTAGGATTTCTTTGCCCTGCCCTCCTGAGTTGCCATGTGTCTTGCTTTGGCTAATGAAACGCAAGTAGAAGTAACAAATATGCCTTCACTGTGGAAGCTTTAAGAAGTAGTGCATGACTTGCCACATCCCCTTTCTCCTGATGTTGTAACTATGGGAGCACATGTCCAAATGAAGCCTCTGTCGGCTCGGACCCCTGGGTCACAAGGTAAAGTAGAACCCCAGCCAAGCTGCAAAGCATGGATGGCAGGAACGAGAACTACTAGATCTTGGTTGCTCTAAGCTACCAAATCCTAGGATTATTTGTTGCCACAACTTAACCTCATTCGTCCTGATTAACATGCCCTGTTCCTGATTGCTCTTTCCAGCCTTCTAGTACACATCAGTGCACTTGGTAGATACTGCTGTCTGATTCAGTCTAGAGACCTGGCCCAATCCTCACCCATGATCAAAGAGATAGATAACATTATTTTATAGGTGGTAGACCTAAGGCCTAACAGGTGGAGGGAACCCCACCTGTTACATACCCCAGAATATGTAATCAGAAGCAATGGACAAAAATTCTCTTCCATGCCAACCCACACCCCAACCTGGGGCAGCGTGCAAGGACTTCCCCAGGGTGGGCTGAGCCGCTGCTCAGTTCCCAGAGTCCCCCTTCACATCCTGAAGGGCAAAGGCCCACTTGTCTCCAAGGCGGAGGAGGATAGGGCCACACCCCACTCAACCCGACCCTAGGAATCCTCAGGAAGCCCAGGAGGCCAGGCTGTACTCACACTGGTGGCATACTGGATGTCCTTCCAGATGGAAGTTTCCCGGGACAGGTCGGAGGCCTCGAAGAGGTTGTCCAGGATGACCTCTCCGATCATGTCATGGCGGGAGAAGCGGTCGAAGTCGAAGACACTGAGATGTAGCTTGCGCTCGGCCAGCTCTTCGTAGGGCACCGGGAAGTGGAAGTTCTCATCGAAGGTGGGGTTCAGGGTCTTGCGGTGCACCCGGGTCTGCAGCTTGCACTTGCGATCAGGCAGGAGGTAGATCTTGACGTAGGGGTCAGAGCTGCCACAGAAGTCCTTGGCAGGGAGGTCGAAGGCCTTCAGGATGCGCACGATCAAGGTCTCGTTCTCGTAGTCGTAGCGCAGGCTGAAGTTGATTTTCCCGCAGCTCTTGGCAGCCTCGGACTTGGCATCGTCCCCATCCACCGACTTCTGCTTGTAGAGTTCAGGCTTGATTCGGCCAATGCTGGTGGGCTGTTCTGCCGCCGGCGGCAGCTCGTTGCCGTAGTCCACGCTGGAGACGTGCATCTGCCGTGGCAGGTGGCGCTTGAAGGACGTGTGCCTGGCGGGGGCAGGGACAGCGTGGTCAGGGCCCCGGCGGCGGGGCGTGCAGGCCACACCTCCCCGCCGCCCTGGCTCATCCTACACTTCGCGGGGCCCTTTTCCTCCTGTTCGCCGACCCTCTCTCCATCTGCACACACTTGGTGCACGGGTGATTGTGAGCATTACAAGTCTACGGAAAGGAGTTGGAATGGGGCCCGGTATATACTAAGGTCAATTCATGGTAGCCTTTGCTGCCATTTCTTCCCCCTGCTTTTTGGGTTTCTTTCCTTGTAGAGGTGACTCTGGTTCCCCCATGAAACCACGAGATCCCTTAGGAGAAAGGACCATTCTTTCTCCCCCGGGCTGTGGCTATGCCTTCATCATCATCACCAACTCTACCACCGACACTGTAGTTAAACACTTACTGGGCTTGGGAGCCAGACGGTGTAGATTAATGTTGGCTCTGCCACTGTCTGGCTATGTGACCTTGGTCAAGTTATTTAACTTCTCTGCATTACAAAATGAAGATAATAAAAGTAGCAATTGCATAGGATTGCTGTGAGGAGGAACCGGATTCATACACATAAAAAGCACTTAGAACAGGGCCAGGTGTATAGTAAGGGATATATCGTCCACTCTGGATTGTCAAAGAATCCAGCTCTGATGACTCCTTCCTTGGCTCCTCCCAGCAACCTGATGAGCCACTAGCCCTATTTTACAGTCGGGAAAAGCGAGGCCTAGGAAAGGTGAGCAACTTGCCCGAGGTCATATGATAAACTCTGAAAATGTGACCCCCAGCACGTTCATTCCTGGACTCCCAGCTGAAGACCTGGTCTCCTTCCCTTCAGCTGGTTCCCCGGGAGCCTGGGGAGACATTGCAGGGACCCAGGAGCCCACAAGAGCCCTAGGTTTGAATAAATACGAGTGAATGCACCACTTCTGTGTCTGAATTTAGAGAAGGTTGTTTGTTACTATGCAGTGGGAGTTGCTTTTGGTTTTCTCCATTAAAGAATGCCATGTATACAACTGCTGTCCTTCAGGGGACTCTGCCAAAGGTTATAAAGGAATCCTCCTTCCTCAAAATGTTAGGAACCTCTTGTCTTATAGCCCATGAACGGCCGACTCTATCGACAAGGCTTTATTGGCATATCCCTAGACACACCATGAACTTTTATGCCTCTGGGACTTTACATATTCTCTGCCCTCTGCCTGCAATCTCTCCTTCTCTCCAAACACCCAACACCTCCCACCCACGCGCATCCCAGTGCACACCATGGAGCACAGTGCCCCATCTCCAAGGTTCCCCTCTCCTGCAGCCTTTCCTGGTGCCCACCTCCTGGTTGGTTACCCACCGTGGAGCACATCATCTGTTATATTCTCCAATCAGAGGACATGAGTTATTATTTCTGTCGTCTGCTCCTCACGGGCTGGAATCTCTTAATGTCTTGAGTAAGAGAATGTGGAGGCGTGGCGGGGAGGGAAGGGAGAGGTCCATCCTCACCTGGTAGATGATGCTGGCTCTGTGGTCTGTCGCTGCAGCCGCGTGTGACGCATGATATGCTCCTTGACTGACATCTGCACCTCGGCTGGGATATCTGGGGACGTGTGGCTGATCTTCACAGCCGCCTCTAGGAAGCCCAGTGTGTTGGTGTCCTTCAGCTTGTCTGCCATGTTGCTTCTGGAGCCGGGGCTCTGGAGGGCGTCCGGGGGAAGGTTAGCAGAAGCGGGACTGGAGGCCTCCTTGCTCCTCCAGGGCATCCAGCACAGCTTCCAAAAGAGAAAGAGAAAAACTGCCACCAGGGCCACGCCACACACAATCACTATGGCTGCGAGGAGGCTGACGGAGGTGCCTGCCCTCGGCGTGAGCCAGGCAGGGAGGGACAGAGACAGACAGAGGTGGGCAGAAGCAGGAGAGGGTGTCGGCAGAGGGAGCACACAGAAGGGACAAAGACGGGAGAAGAGAAAAGAACGCTCATGAGAAAAGCTACCCGCCAGAGGAGAGGTGGTTTTGGGGGGTGGCGCTCCGCAGTCCACTTTGTGAAATGTCTGCAGCCAGGCGCTAGCCTCCGCCGGTCCCCCCACCCCCGCTCCCCGCCCCCACTGCCAGCCTGGGAAGCACCTGGGCAGCCTCCCTGACTGCCTGTCGGCATGTACACCGGGAAGGGAAAGTAATTTAAATAGCAGCCTAAGCAAATGTGCAAATTCGTGAAGCGTTCACATTTGGATGCTGTTTGAATTTCTATTAGAGCTGTTACTATGGCCAGACTTAGAGCAGAGTCATTTTTTGTATATAGCTCTCTTCCTCAACAGGCTGTGTGGCCTTGGGGACCAGAGGCTTGGCCAACTCCATCTCTTCCCGTACCCGACCCCCCATGGAGACAAGAGCGGGGGCTCAACGGTCACGAGCTGACTTGAAGTGAATGAGAGGCAGGGGTTAGGTCTCAGACTTCTTCTGGACTCTCAACTCTGCACGCAGTAGGCTCAGTAGATACTGGGATGAAGTCGGAATTCGACCCACCCAATTTATTTCCAAGCTACATACAAGTGATTCCTGTAGCTGGTTTTTCCCATTCCTGTGGCCAGTTGAGAGATTTTCTGTAAAGTTGGTATTTTTGAACGTTGTGGTTGGTTCAAGGCCGGGGCTCACTGCCTTGTCCCCAGCCCAACCCTGCCCCCCAGCAGGATACCTGTGATCCCAGGAGAGCTGTGGGAGATGCCTCCCTCTGGAAGAAATGATTAGACAGATCTCCCACCCCAACCCCTTTTGGAATGACCCTTAGAGTCCAAAGCCTCCTCTTCTTCTGAGAGGTCAGAAGCCTCCGAACCAACGGCACACGTGGTGGGGTGTGCACTAAGGTCAAGCCCGCAGAGGAGTCTTACATGGCTAGGGTGACAAGGGAAAAGTTGAGAAATTCCATCACCATCATCATCATCACACCAAATTCCTGGAAAGTCTGGAAGAGGCCAGGTGACTTGGTAACTGGACCTGGGCTCTTGTGCTCCCTTTGGAGGGGTGTGTCCTCACCAGCCTCCCTATTACTTTCGTGGCCCCTGCAGGCCTGTGGGTTTGCGGGCTCTGGATTATCTTGGCCCAGTGTCCCAGGAATCTTCAGATTTAAGGTGAGAAATGACCCTACAAGTACTGAGGCCAGGCTGTGCTTTTGCAGACAAGAGCAGTGGTCCAGAGAAGGGACTTGCCTGGGAGCCTGGACCAGGGTCCAGATGTCCGCCACCCAGGCTGGGGCTCCTTCCACTGTCCTGTAGCCTGTTTGTTCCTGATTAAACTGAAGGCTATTGTAACCCTGCATTTTTATATTTGTCTGACTCAGGGCCTAGCACAGAAACTGGCACATGAGAATGAATGAGCAAATGAGGTGAATGAATGAATGAATGAATGGCACATAAAAGAGCTATAATTATCTCTCAACCAGCATTTACTGAGCACCTGCAGGTACCAGGGGCTAAGCTAGGCTTGCAGTATCGAGATGCCAAGTCCCTCCTGGGAGGAATCCAGAGTACTCTCATAGCACACAGTCACCAGGGAAAGCTGCCTCCCATCCAGAGGAACCTGGGAAGGAGGTGAGAACGTCAGATACCTTCTCTGGGGAGCTGGCACTGCCTTCTGACTCCCTGGCTGTAGGGTCTTGGCCTGGATCAACTATCATAGCCACCCACGGCAACCCTAGGCCCCTGCACAGAGACAATGGCACCTCTCCCCGGCCAAAGGAGCTGGGTGGGATTAGTCCTTCACCCAGGGACTGCCAGGGATCTGGAAAGCCAATTCTAAGTTCACTTCCAAACTAAAGGTCTCTAGTGTGGTATGTGTGCATTCTGGGGGCACAAGAGAAAAAAATATCAGATCGCTTTCCTATTTATTTATTATCTTAAAAACAATAAGTGAGAGTTGCAATATACTGGTTGATAGTAATAGAAATGATAGCATTTTATTTCTGGACTTAGTTAAGTTTTGAACGTTACGAGGTCCAAGGTACAAAGTGATTTTTATGCATTCGCTCGTTTAATATTCTCCAGTGAGATAGGTGTGATTATTATTTTCATTTTGCAGATGAGGAAGGTGAGGCACAGAGGATGCGATTGCCCGGGGTCACACGGCTGGTAAGCCATGGAACGGAGATACAACCCACGTGTGTATGTAACACGGGAACCAATATATTGGAGACATTAAATCAAATAATTTGTGCTGTTACGAGTTCATTATCTAAATGGTTTGGAGACTGTTTCTGTAGGCCTTTATACTCCTGGGGTTCACGAGGAAAGCTACCACAGATAGCCCTTATTCTAAGTATCCAACCATCTCTAGACCCTTCACATCTGCTCTCGGTTACAGCTGTTCTGGATGCATTCTCTACAATATGAGTCACCTTAAAACAAAAAGGTATTTCTAAGGCTTGGCTTTCCTTTGATTATACATCTTACTTGCTGTGGTAATAATTAGAATTTTAATGAGAAAGGGGGAGAAATGGGGGGAATCCAGAGAGCATAGAGTGCATTTAAATGTTCAGCCTGACAAAAAACTGAATTCATAAATGAAAAGAGAGGTGGGGGGAGGGGGCGGGCAGAGGGAATCAGTTTTCCTAGCTGTGGCTGCTATTTTGAATGCTTGTGCACGTGCACCCCCCACCCCCGCTGTCGTTCCCTCGGAGCTGAGATTAGGGCAGGCAGAGGTATGGATTATTGGGAATCAGCACCCAGCGCTCAATACTGGTTATGTAAGACCAAGTGGCCCTTCCTCTGCCTGGAGAATCCCTTTCCAGGACACCTCGCCCACAGGTAATACACGGAGATTTGGGTCCTGTTGCTGAGTGCATTCACCCCCACCAGGGAATGCAAGGCAGGGAGCAAGGCTGGTAAAGAGCAGAATTAGACCAGGGCAAAGGTGACTGTACAGAATTTAGCCCCTATAAAATCACTATATGCAGCCTTGAACGCAGCCAGCCCGCATAGCCCGGTTAAAGGTGCACCGGCGCTGGGAAGGATAGGTTCTTGTGGGCTCTGCCAAGGGCCAGATCAGCTACGATGTGTGCCTTCCTACCCCAGGCCTGCTGGGACCAACCCACCAGGACACGTTGCCCTCTACCAAATCACAGGTGCATGAGTCGCCCTCAAAGCCTTTTTCCCACTAGTCTTGTTTGAACCTTGACACTGTGAGGTAGATAGAATTTTGATGGGCAACTCAGCCACCTTTTGTGTCCTGATCCAGTACTCTTCATATTTCATACTGCTATCACGCACTAGCTTCGTGGCAAGAGAGAGGCAACCCTCTGGTAAGGGAGAAAACCCTTCCCAAATCCTTGTATTCTTCCTCCCTCTCTTCTTCCTTCTTTATTTCCTCTTCAGCCTGGAAAGAAAGAATCAGTGCCCTCGGGTCAGACTGGGCTCCTTCAATGTTCATCTCCACTGACTTTAAACTGTGTGACTTCAACAAGCTACTTAATCTCTCAAGCCTCAGTTTCCTCATCTGTGATATGGGTATAATAATAGTATCTACCTTCTAGGGTTATTGTGAGGTTTCAGTGAGATCAAAAGTGCCAGGACAGTGCCTGGAATGTAGTAAAAAATAAGATAAATATTAGCTGTTTCTATTAGAATCACTTAGTTCTGCCCAGTCTAGTTTTGAATATCCCCTCGTTTGGAAAAGTTTGGTTGGCAGAATATCTGCAAGGCATGAACACTAATAAGAGAGAGCTTTAACTTTGTCATTACAAATGAGGAATGACCTTACTAGCAGAAAGAATATAAGTATTTTATATATTGCTACATGTCAGGACATAATATGTACTATATTAAAGATCTCTCATCTCTGAGTTTTTCTGTCAATACTCATTTGCTTGTTACTCGTCCAGTTTCGTTGTTACCATCACTAGCCATCTGGTGAACAGGAATGAGCTCCAAAGGAGTGAAAAGAAAATCATGAAAGAAAAATCAACAATTGAGAGAATATGCTATGGTTTTGCAAAATTCTCTTGGAAATTTGGAAAAAGGAAGTCCAGTCCATTACTCAACATTAGGTGTGAAACATCTTTATTCAGGTGTCAGAAGAATCCAATATTCCATGGGCACCCAGTTTGGGAAATCATATTGGCCAATTACCCAGCAGCCTCTGGGAGAGGAAAGAGCTGTGCAGCTATGCTTTGGATACACACCCAGTGACCTGGCATTGCTCAGGGGCATGTGGCTTCTAACCCTGGCGGTTCACTTCACTTAGTGTTCAGATATTAGACGGGTAGCTCAGGTGAGCACCAGCACCAGAATGACCACAGAGCGCATCCAACCACATTTCTAATTGTGTGACCTTGAGCAAGTTACTTAACATTCTCCAAACTTTGGTTTCCTCTTTGATTTGATGGGGATTCTAAGGATTCCTACTTTACGGAGTCATTATGAATATTAAATGAAGTAAGACTTTGGGCATAATTCCTGGTACGTGGTAAGTGCTCCCCAAATGTAAGCTATTTTTCTTCATGTGTTGCTTTTTTTGATGGCAAATAATACAGAATGGACCCAAAACTGGGCCCTCTGAGACAGGGAAGGGGGACGCCAGACCATGGGGCAAGGCAGCCAAGAGACCTCAGGCCCACAAGGGCAGGAACTGCTCATCCCCTTCAGTGAAACTGTCTGGCAGGGGTAATGGCTCCTGGCCTCCCTCTCTCCCTGGAAAATGCTGGGTTATTAATTAGCAACCCAGGGCTTTCTTATCTCTCCACACTGACACTCCTTTCTCCAAAGACAGCCCTGGCACCCCCTCCCCTTGTCCCCACCCAGAGTGTTAGGATTCATCAGCAGCTCTTATCACCTGCTATTGTTCGCATTTTTCTAATAGGTTTCCATGTCAGGAAAATCCATCTGTAACAGTAACAGGCATTTTTGATAATAGATTGTACCTGAAAAGATAAACTGGGGAGAGGAAGCGAAAAGAAAGGACCATTTTCTCTGCTCCCCCACAGCTGGAGAACGCTGGCTTCAGGGCCTGGGGCTGCTGGTAGACCCTCGGAAATGGTTTACGTGCCCGCCTGTACAGAGCAGGGGCCGCCTGGGCTGAGGAGTCCTCATTCAGACACAGAACAGACACAGACAAGCACAACCCAGAGATCAGAAAAGCAAGAAATGCAGAGGCACAGCACCAAGTCTGGGAAGGGAAAAAACTCTGGGCAGAACCATTCATATTAATACCGGTAATATAATTTGTTATTTCTTTCTACCTGGTCAGCACCATGCCCCTTACATTATTTCCTTTAATCTTTACCGCCTCCCGAAGAAATGAGTATGCAACTCTCAAAGATAAATTAACTCAGCTTAGAGATGTTAGAACTAAGTTACTTCTTCAAGGATACATCGCATTACACAGAGGAGCTGGGATTTAAACCTGGGACTTCTGATGCTAAAGTCAGAGCTTCTGAGCCGGGCCCCTGAGGGGACTGGGGGCTGAGTGGGAAGCTGGACAAGAAGCTGGGGACGCATTTCTTTGTTATAATCAGGAGAGTGTGGGACACATCCTCTACTATTTGGCCTGATCCTCCTCTGTACCTGGATAGAAACCTGGAGACTAGAATTATGACCAACCTCCTCATCCCCCATCTCTTTCTTCTTCTCTAGGAAGTATAGACACTGCAGGTTACCCACCAGGTGCCAGACCAATAACCTCAGTGGCCCCTGGAAATGCCCTGTCCAGAGATATATGTCCCTGAGAAATACCCGAGAGTACGGGTATGTGTGTGTGCATGTGTGTGTTGGGGGAACGGGGCTATTCTGTTCCAAGCCTTACAGACATGGTCCATTAATAATAAACTCTGTCATGGCTTGTAAATTTATTAGGAGAAGCCGGTGTAATTAAAATTCAGAGTTGGGGGAGGGAGAGCAGAGAGCCTTTGCTTCCATTCCTTCTTTCAGAGATCCAGGCTGAACTACCGATGGGGATAATTAGCAGAGTCCAAACAGAGAAGGAATTAATGCCCCTGAAAAGCTTCAATGAGGAGAGACAATGCCGGGCTAATTATGGCCGCACCAGCTTTATGACTGGGCACCAGCTTCCACCATCATTAGGGGATTCAGAGATAAATCGGAGACTAATGTGGAGTGCTGTAGCTAACAGAGCATTGGCATTAATTTAGCAATTATTAGTATTATTATTTTGGCAGATGGTAACTGTAAGTTTATGCCTGATTAGTCAGGGCTTGGGGCCCCTCTGAGATGTGGACATCAAGGCTGGGGTGATGGTGGAGAGGGGCAGACAGAGAGCCAGAAAGATTCTTTCCCTCTACACCCCCCCCCTTCCTGTTTACCCCTGCAAGGACTGAGAGGAGAGGTCTGTCCGGGCCCACATGGAGCAAGAAAAACAGATTGGCAATAGAGAGAAGGGGGAGATGAGACAATGTTGTATACCTAGAGTATCCACAGCCGGACGTCTTGCTCACCTCCACTTTCAACGCCCCCTCAGATGAAAATTCCTAAGTGTGGCTGGCTCAGTCCTCTGGTGCTCAGAGACCTCTTTTCCTAAGCAGGACCAGCAAGGATGCCACCTAGCTTGGGCAGGACTTTCTCTTACCCTGTTTCCCGCCCCCCCCCAACTCCAGACAGCCTTACACAGACCCTAAAGAAACCTGTCTGGGTCCAGATGTCTCAGTCTTAGTCCTAATTTTCTGCAGCCACATGTTATACCTCCAACTCTGTGGACAGAGGAACAGAACAGTTAGAACACATCTTCTCTGTACAGAGCATGGAGGGGATGATCTACCATTCCACTTTTAAAGTTCCCACAGACAGAGGTAGAAGAAAACTTCTAGAACTGTAAATCCAAGCTCTGTACAGCTCCTAGATACTTTACCCTAGTTCTAGAATCTTAAAGTTGAAGACACACCATAAAGTCAGAACATCGTCTAAAGGATGTACGTTCGAAAGGATCGTAATTGCACCTTTCCTCAAAGAAGGCAAAATTTGCAGAATTTCTTCCTTCCGGCAAGGAGTGAGGGAGTAACTGATTATTTAGTTATAGAAACAGGACATTTGTGTTTTTGGTGAAATGCTATGCATTTAACTTGCCATCACAGGCAGGAAAAATCTTACCTGCTGCCAAAGGCCAACTTCAAAACCAGGTGACTGAATCACAGAACATCTCCAGAGGCAGTAGAGAAGTAAACCAACAGGACATACATCTCCTGGCCACATGTAAGACCAAGAATAACCATTCCTGGCCGCCAGCTTGGCAGCGGCAGGGCAGCTCAGGGTCCTCCATCAGTTCCTGAATTTTTTTGGAACACCTTTGAATCTCTGCTTGCTACCTCAAATCCAAAACCCTCCTACCCACACCCACCACTCTGCATTTGGCCTATGGAGCAAATTCATTCATCTCCACAAGGCAAATGGCATGAAAAAGGAAGAGAACTGCCTGTCAGTGTCCACTTGCAGGGGTAGGCAGGTGGGGGGCGGGTTGTATATTAAAGAAGAAAACAGACCCTTCGCCTTCAGAATGTTTAGAGAAAAACGGAACTTGCTTCTATCTGGGACAGTTTGTGTAGAGGTGTCTCAAGTCAGGAAAGCTAAGGAGATCTGATCAAGGTTTCCTGTGCAATTCCTAGCACAGACCACGGCATATAGGAGGGTCCCAGTAAATGATAGTAGAGTCCGAATCTCAACTGTTGAGTCTCAGGGTGTTACTAGAAATCCCATGAGCTAGAGACTCTGGGTAGGAGGAAGGCAGGGGGAAACATACAGAGGTAAAGAGAACTGGGCATGTTCTAGTCACTTGCATTTTTCGTGAAAATACAAATGAAAAGATCCAGGATTTCTCTGCCAGGAGAATCTGGCAGTGGCTCTGGGATGTAGCGAGTAGGCTAGGACGTAGGCTACCCGGGGGCCTGGTCCTGAACTGCACAGCATCTCCCCAGACTTGTGCTCACTTAAACCCCAAGCTCGGAAAGCCACTCTCAACCACTTTCTTTCTTTTGCTGTGATTAAGGGTCTCCTTCTGCCACCTCCTCTCTTTCAGCCCCCTAGCTTGGCCCCCAGGGGCTTCCTGAGGCTTGTGACTCAGCAGCCAAAGTTCAAGTCCCCCAGGACTGACAAGTCAAGCTCAAGCAGCCTGCAAGGAAGGCACTCTGATTCATCTGAGCCTGCTTACTCTCACTCCTCAACCTTCTCTCACCCTCAGCCTGGCCACCAGGTACCTGTCATTCCAGACTACAGGGTGTCCCTCTGGAGTCGAATACCAGTGCCTCCCTGTATCAGAATGTTCTGTGCACGTGTACACCCTCCCTAGCATGCAGCATTTCTGCTCTGGACAGATGGGGGAGGAGGGCAACCTCCATCCCAGGTGGAACTCGACAGGTGTGTTCTCACCTTGAATTAACCCCTTTAGGGTTTGAGAAGCCAGGACCAGCATTAAGGCCCCCACTGGAAATGAATTGTTGGAGGTAAGGATGGAAGGGAGCTGGGTAGGCAGGCAGGAAGAGACTCCCTAACTTGGGGAAAATTGTGTGTCTGGGGGATATGAGGAGAGGAATGGTGCAGCAGATGATGGCCCCTGAGAACCAAAATCTAACACTTGCTGGGCCTACTTTATTCCAAGATTCTTCAAGAGGGAGAATCAACCTCTCCAACATCCCTCAATGTACCGCCCTCTGAAAGTTCTTCTTTAGGTCTCACCTTCTGCTGCAGTAATCAACCCACTGATCAAACATTGCCAGGGCCAGAGAGAGTGCAGGCGAAAGAGCAGCGCCCCCTACAATCCACGCAGGGCTGAGGTGCGCTCCACTCCCGCAAGGCTGGACACAATCCCCTCAGACACACAATCCTCCCCTTGGCCCACTATCTTCCTTCTATTCCTCTGCCCCCCAGCGGCCCGGTTCCTAACCTAGGACCTTACCAACAGTTGTGACCTTTAACTTCAAGTGAAAAAACAGGGCCCTGGAACCTGCGGTCTCTGGGGAGCTTACCCCAGCTGTACCTGCTCCAGGAACCGCCGCTCCAGTCCCCGGCTTCCGATCCCTGGAGACGAGCGTGGAGAAGAAATTCCCACCTCTCGTGGCCCCTTCCTCCCTTTCCCGCGCCGTTGGTGCGGAACCACAGGGGCGACCCTCGCCTTCCCCGAGGCCCAGCGCCACCGGGGTCAGGGTCGGGGGACGAGGAGGGGCGGTGTCTGCGGAGCCAAAGGAACCCCGGCGCCTTGGTCCCTGCAGAATCTCCCCACCCCCACTCCGCATCCTCTCGAGGCTTCGCACTGCCCCCCCCGCCCCTCCCGCCCCCGGAGGCAAGGCGACCCGGTGCTCCCTCTCTCCCAGGACCCTCCAGACGTTGGCATCCTGACAAAGAAGCCCGGCTGCAGCGCGCGAGCGTGGCCGCACGGCGCTGGTGCGGCAAGTAAATACCCGGGCCGGCGGGCCGCCTACCCTCCCGCGGCTCCCGCCGCCAGGGCGCGACACGCCATTGCCGCTGTCGCGACTCCCGAGAGACGCCGCAGCTGCGCGCCGGGCCCGGGCCCTGCGGGGCTCGGGCTCCCGACTCACCGGCTCCGGCGAGCTCGCCTCGGCTCGGGCTCCCGCCTGGGCTCGGCGGCCGCCGGGACTACGTCCGGCGCAGGGTCCGCGCCGTTCGGGCAGGAGGCGCCCGCTTGGCAAAGTCGGCGAGAGGCACCGGCTCAGTCGCGCACCGGCCCCGAGTCCGAGTGAGTCAGAGAGGGAGCGAGGGAGCGAGTTATAGGGGCGGGCGTGGGGGGGGGGGGAGATGCCGAGACACCCTCCCCCACCCCGCCCCCCGACCCCCCGGCGGAGATGCAGAGAGCCACTCGCAGCCGGAGAGACGTTCGGACACAAAGACCTCGTGCCGCCCGCAGACCCAAGTTTCTCCCCGAGACCAGGGGGCTCGGACCGCCTTCCCCGAGAGAACAGACAAACGGACGCGCAGACCGACAGACGAACCTTGGGACCTCGACACCCCCAAGAAACGAGTTACTTCCTCCCCCGGGGTGTCCCCGGTCTCCTACTCGCTCCACAGACCCCTTCCCTGGCAGATTGCCCGCAGGGTGAGCGGAGAGACGCTAGGGAAACTGAGGCCCCCGTGGGGCGCCTCACCCGGGAGCGCGGCTTTGCGCGAGATCCCCGAGGAGTCACACGGGAGGGGGCTCGGGGATTCTCTGCCTCCCAGGTTCCTTTCACGTCTCTCCGCTTGCCCTGCTGGCGATGGAACAGGGCACTGGCTGGGGCTGGTTCCGAACCCAGGATCCTGAGCTGGAGTTCTCTGTCTAGGTTCTGGGGCTCCCGGGGGCCGGGGCTCTGGGAGGGAGGACGGCCAGGGCGAGAATCCAGGAAGAGAGGGGGCCTCGGATTTCCCGTTACCTGAGTCGGCTGCGCTCGGACTCCTCTCTGGGGGCTGTAGCTCGAAGCTCCGACAAGTCTCCACGTCCAGCCCGAGAGGGGGCGGCCGGGCCCGGCACAGCGAGGCCAGGAGCGCGAGCGCCGCCTGGCACCGAGGCCCCCCGGTCCCCCACACCCCACTCATGCCCGGGACACCCCGGCGCTTCAAGCAGCTGCCCGAACCCGTACCGCCGCCGGACTGGGGCGGGGCGAGGCGGCCCCAAGAAGACCCTCCCCGCAGCGGCCCCCTACGGCTCCGTTCAGCTTTTAATCGCTTCCCCGCAGGGTCTCCGCCCCTCACGTGGCATCCCGCGGCAGCTGGCAAGTCTGGCGCCTCACGGCCGCCCCCTCTACACCCAGGGACAGGCCTGAGTCCCGGCGGGTTCGAGGCAGGGGAGCCCGGTTGTCCAGCACCCCGGAGGGTGCAAGGCCCAGGAAAGGGCCTGGGATCTGACTCCACATTCACTGCCTGGTGTGACCTTGGGCCTCTCTGAGCCTCAGTTCCCCACTATGTAAAAGGGGTATAATGATTACGAGTGCTTCACAGCCTGTCTGGGAATATAAAGACAGTGTTCGTGAAAACACTGGGTAAATTGCCACATTCCACACAAGTGGCAACGAAATAGATGAACCCATTACAGAAAGAAAGATGACCCGGCTGGGAGTGGGAGAATCTTGGCCAAGGTTCCTAATGGGGGAAGTTAGTCAGACTAGCCCCAAGTCCCAGCTTCGGAGGCAGAAGACCCTAAGACTGCGGGGCTATTTGAACTGCAGGAAGACTTTCTGAGCCCCGCAGTCCTGCGGTCCACCGTACCCGCATGTTGCTATGGCAACGGGAGGCAGCGGCCGTCTCTCTCCATGGCAACGGGAGGGGAAAGTTTCTGGCAAATAGGAATGGGGGGCATTTCAAGAGGGCGCTCCGTTCCCGCCAGACCCATCTCCCCACAGCGGTGCAACGCCACCTGGCTATGCTTAATGCCTCTTGCTATTAAGCATAGCCAGGGCCAGAAAGCCTGAAAACTAAACGAGAGGACTGAGGCTAGACTTAAGGCAGACTTCCCCTCCAGGAACTGTGGCGTGAGGTCCAGGAACAGGTTGGCTGCGGGGCTCCGAGGCACCTCAGTCAGCCCTGGAGATCTACGGGCCGCCACCCGGCGCGGCCCTGCAGGGGGTCCTGTCACGGAAGTCGCGCCTCCTCGGCTTGTCGGCTGGTGGGCCCCCTCCCGTGTGCGGCTCACCCGAAGCTCCAGGCTGAGGTCCCTGTGCCTCCCCCGAGCTGGGAAGGAAACTTTAGCTGGAGCCTCCGGAAGCCGCGGGGCTGGTGTGTACCCGGGTGGCGGGTGGGGGAGGAGGGTCTTTCCTCTTAATTACCACGTTAATTGGAAGTGGCTTGGGCGGTGACTCACGTTCCAGAGGGAGGAGATTCGGAGCCCCAGCTCCTGGCGGTCTCCACAGGCGCCATCTGCGCCAGCCGCGCTTGCTGGCCCTTGGACTGGAGAGCCCCCGGCAGCTAGTGCCTCGAGTACAGAGGGTCCAGCCGAGGCCTCAGAGGACCCCGGCTTAACCAGAAGGTTTTTGCCCTTGGGGAGCGCTCCCTGGCTCTGTCCACGGTGCTGAAGGCCCATTGGCTCAATCGCAGCGTGGGCACGGGGTTAGGGAAGGTGGGGCGATGGGCAGGTGTGGCGGGTTCACAGTTTCCACCCTGACCTCCGGAGCCTGCGATACGAGAAGGCTAGGAACTCAGGCCAGAGGGACTGAGCAAGCGTGATCCCGGGGGCACTATGCAATCCAGGCCGCCTTCCTGAGGGAGGTGCTCAAATGCTGTTCCAAGAACAGGTGAGGCTGTGGAGTCCCCATTCGCCTCCCAGTGCTTCTGGAACCCACCTGAGGAGCCCAGAAGCCCTGTCACCTCCTGCTCCCCCACCCAATGCAGAGCTCAGCACTGGAGAGGCCCCTTGTTACATGCTCATTAGCAGTTTCCGAGGCAGCAGGTTTGTGTTTATGTAAAATACAAATGGAGAAGAACTGCTCTCTGCCCATGTTTATGGCAACTCTGTTGCTCCGCGGTGATTTCTCCCTCCCCCTCCCGAGTTCCTGGGGAAATTCGCAGAACAAAGCGCCTTGTTTTGCCTTTGCAGAGAATGAAAAAGCACAGGACCTTCCAAGGGCCCAGACCTGTGATGCAGGGAAATCAATATGTTGCTTTACAACGAGTGGGGGAATTTGCATCTAAACTGAAGGCAAAGGAGCCTGTTTGGAGCAGAGCAGGTGGCAGGAGCCGAGAATTAACAGATAATTTCTCATTGTTCCCGGATTCAGCCTCCACACTAGGCAAACAGTTCTGCGGCGTCTCTGGCGCCCCGGCAGCGGCTCTGGACCTGGCATTGCTCAACAGAACAGGGCGGAGTTTCTGCTCTGACAGGGCTGCGGCGGGAAGGGGCCAGGGCTCCTGGGTCAGTCGATAACTATTGAATTTCGAGTGTGTGAATGAGTGTGTATGAAAGAGAGAGAAACAGAGACACAGATAGGGACAAGAGAAAGAGAAGCAGAGGATGAGACATACGGAGACAAATATAGGAGATACAGAAGAGATTCAGGGAAAGAGGGGCAGAGGGACCCATACACATATAAAGGCACACTCATTCAGAGAGATAAAAGAGAAACATTTTTTTTCTTATATTGAGAAAAAAACCCACATTCATTGTCTTCTTTGCCCTCTCTCCCTGCCCCCCAGGTTAATGGTGATACCTGCAGATACTTGTGGTCACATAATCAGCCACAAACCAAACAACCAAGCAAACAAAACACATGTAAAGATGGGAACTCTTCCTCTCGAAAACCCCTTTCGCTGACAAGCCCACTCCTATATGAAGAGACTAAATTCAGACTCCCAGGGTCCCACCCAGACCTGAAGAGGGAAGGAGGTAGAAAGAAGTAGAATTGTTGCCCCTCAATGCTATCTTCCAGAGAAAGACCATCTGAGATTCAATTTAGAGGTGGACTGAAGAGAAGGAGGAGCAGAGACAGCATTGCATAGTGGCAAACAAGGGCACTGGGCTGGGCCCCAGGAGGCTGGGTTCCAGGACTGGTGCATCGAACCAGCCATGGGGCAGTCATGTCCCTTGTCAGGGTGTCAGTGTCCTTATTTGTAAGATGATGAAGCCAGATGAGGAGCTCGTCAAGGCTCCTTCCAGCAACAACATTCTAGGATTTTACATGAAAGGAAAGGAGGGGGCTGAGTGGGGAAAGGAAAGAGGGGCAGAAGAGCAGTTTTTCTGGCTCTAGAGAAGAGGGTGTCCAGGGTCACTTTGGGCTTCCCCTCCCCCAAGGCTCTCATTTCATCTACACTTGTGCCTGGAGCCTCCTGAGTCTGGGCCCCTAGTCCCCAGGCCAGACTGCTCAGAAGCAGGGAGGGGAACTGGAGGTGGGGTGGGAAGCAGAATGAGAGGAGATTGGAAGCAGAAACCAGGGCATCCCACTCCTATGCCCTCCACTCCTCTGGAATAGCCAAAGTGCATGTCCCCTACCCCCACCCCAAGTCTCTTAGGCAGTGGCCAGACTGCCCTTGGACAGGTCCCCCACTCTGCTCTGAGTAGCAATGGCCTGTTGAGTTATGCTACA
Organism: Zalophus californianus; assembly: GCF_009762305.2. Classification (NCBI taxonomy): domain Eukaryota; kingdom Metazoa; phylum Chordata; class Mammalia; order Carnivora; family Otariidae; genus Zalophus; species Zalophus californianus. Next base: position 96,171,742 of record NC_045598.1, read on the forward strand.
AATAAAATAAAACAAAATAATTTCTAAAAAAAAAAAAGATTAAACCTTGGTAAGAAATTGCTAATGCTGTAGGCGAGAAGAATGAGCTCCTTTGACATGAGCTGATGTGTCATATTGTCTTTCCATCTCAATGCAATTTCTAAATAGGGAGTCCTTTCCCCATTCCCTCCTCCCCTCCAAGCCCCCAGCAGAGATGTAAAGGGAGCGGTCTGACGTTCATAGGCGGGTTATCTGACATACAGGGAGAGACAGAGAGAAAAAGATACAAGCGTACTCATGGCTTTGTCAAGTGGATTGGAGCCAAGAGGGGTTCTGACCCAACTTCGAGGGCCCCTGATCTCCTCTCCCCACCTCCCCCACCTCCTGCTTAGTGAGGCATGTGGACACTTTGTTCAAGGGTTTTAAACTTACTCTGGGAAAACAGATACCAGTTGAACCTCTTCCACTGCTGGTGGAGAATTACGTTGACGTCCTATATTGGGGAGGGGGAATGCTTTACACCGTCATTTAAAACAAACACTGCTATGGAATCCCTATGGGGTTTCTGCCAGAACAACTTTATCAGTATTTCCAGCAGATGTCAACCCCTGTCCCCCGACCCTCCCACCAACATAGCAACTTTAGCCAAAGCTGGGTGACTTCTGCAAACCATGCCATTCCAAGCCATCATAAGAGTTTTCAGGGATTTTTCCTTGTTTGAAAAGATGCAGAAGACATTGCAAAGCCCTGCATCAATGCCCAGGTATTTTTGAGAGTCCAGTCTTGTTTTTATTCTAAGAAAGGTCTTTGACAAATCAAACCTCCTGAGCCAGGGGTACATTTGCCTCTGTCTTATTCCTTCCTCATTTCAGAGGTCTCATCTCTGTTCTGTGCTCTCTGCTCAGGCATAGAGTTCCAGATCAGACTTGGGAAGACTGGACCAGGTTTGTTGCATGCAGCAGGCTGGGGACTGGGGAAACAGAGACAAGTTCAAGGTCAGAAGGCAACATCATCCCTGGAAGTTTTAGAGCTGTACCTAAGCACCTGTGGGGTGTGAGGGCTCTCTCTATACTACTTGAGGAATGAGAATGATTGGAGAAGAGCTAGGAAGGACACCAAGGTTACTCCTCTTCACACTGACCTCATACAGAAGAAAGAGCACAAGTTTTGGAGTCAGACAGACCTGTGTTCAAATCCTGGCTCTATCACTTACCAGATATATCACTTTAGGTGTCATACTTCAGCAATCTGAACCTCAACTTCCTCGTCTGTAGAATGGGACATATAAGGCCTGCTTTATAGTTACAAGGGCTTTATGCATAAGGTTAAGTGTCTAATATACTGTGACTGATTCATTACAGGTGTTAAAACAAATGACAGTTCTTGTCCTTTCTCTCTGTCTCTCAGATCTTAGAGGGACATCCATGAGGCCCACTGTCCAGAGCTTAACCCATATTCTTCCATTAGGCAAGTCCCTGAACATTGCCAAGAAGGAATTTCTCTCATTCTCTCGCGCTCTCTCTCTCTCTTTTTTTTTTTTTAGGGTGGTGGGAGGGGGAGAGCGAGAGAGATAAAGCAGATTCCACGCCCAGTGCAAAGCTCAACACAGGGCTCGATTTCACACCCCTGAGATCGTGACCTGAGCCCAAATCAAGAGTCAGGAGCTTAACCAACTGAGCCACTCAGGTGTCCCAGGAATTTATCTCATTTAATCTTATAACAACCCTGCGAGGCAGAATGGATGGATGCTAAAAGTCCATTTGGCAAATGGGGAAATGAAGTGAATGGTCCCTGGCCACACAAGCTAGGAGGTGGTGGAGAGAGAGACTCTAGGCCTTCTGATTCCTGGTTAGTACTCTTTCCTTGTACTGGGAAGGATGATGAGGGTATGAATAATTTTTCTTCTTTTACAAAAATGTTTATAATACTTTTAAATTAACTTTATAATAAAAAATATTTGGAAATAGGGGCGCCTGGGTGGCTCAGATGGTTAAGCGTCTGCCTTCAGCTCAGGTCATGATCCCAGGGTCCTGGGATCGAGTCCCGCATCGTGTTCCCTGCTCCTCGGGAGTCTGCTTCTCCATCTGCCTCTCTCTCTCTCTCTCTCTCTGTCTCTCGTGAATAAATAAATAAAATCTTAAAAAAATAAATAAATTAGAGAAACATTTAAAAAATATATTTGGAAATAAATTACAGAGCAGTGAAAGATTTACTCCTGTGTCTCTTGGCAAAGTTCTTGGCCCTATGACCTTAGCCACCCCAGTTGCATCTTGGGCCCAGTTGCTGCTCTAGGGGACAGATAGCATCACTGATAAAACACAGGGCTGAGGCCAGGCAACTTCATGGCTCAGGACACGCTTGGCTGCTTCACTCTTGACAGAGATAGGACTCCTCAGAGGGCAGCTCAGGGAGTCTCTGCGGCATCTGGATTGTGTTCCGTGGTCAGAGCCCAGCTTCCAGGAAAGGGCCACGCCAAGATTCCTATAAGACCAGGACCCCAAAGACTAGAATTCTCCCCAAGGAGCCTGGAGAGAGTTTGCCATCTCACGGCTCTGAGTGCTGCACTAATGAAAAGAAACCAGATAAAATGCCAAAACTAATTAAAATGACAAATCCAAAAGGGCTCTGAAAAAACTAGGAAGTCTTAATCCTTGATTTCACTGGAATGCAAGCAAGAAGAATCAATAGGACATGTTTTGGGTCAGTGGCCTGCAGCCCTCTGTGGAATTGAGGGGCTGAAGCCCCTAGAAAGTGTAAGCTTGTTCCTCCAATTTTAGCCTCTATCTACTCTACAGAACAAAAATCCTTCTCCATCCCAGCCCCCAAGACTTATCTACATTTCTGTTGTTTGTTAGAGGTACACTAAGTGGTTTTACCGAGTCAGCCCCCAGCCTTTATTAATACTCCCGTAGGTTTGTAAAGTGTGATACAGTTGACACAATACTCTCCCATTTGTTATCTCGCTCCAGACAACAACCCTGAGCTGTGGGTAGATACTTCTTATCCAAACTTTGGTGGAGAGGTCGCAGAGAGACTAAGAAGAACTGACTTGGGGTTACAGCTAGCAAGTGGCAGAGCCAGAATCTGAGCCCGTCCTTTCACATCATTCATTCACTCATTGAGCATTTACAGGGGTCCCGTGCCGGCCGAGCGCCGCACCAGCCCCAGGAGAAAGAAGCAGCCCCTTGTGATGGCCCTTCGGTGCTGGGCTTCAGTCACACGCGGTGCGCAGAGCCCTAAGTACACAGACCCTGTCCTGGGGAAGTGCGCGTAAGGGGCTGCCCAGAGAGGCCACGCGTGAAACGGGTTTCATTGACCTCTTTGCCGCAGTCGCCCACACCCACATCTGACTGTGAAATTCTTCTCTCCTGTGACGTGATTCTCTCTGAATTTCCCTCCCTTCCTGACGCTCTCATTCTCCCTGCTGCCTCCTCCCGGCCTTACCATTTTCTCCCAGGCTCAGCTCTCGTCCCTTCTTTCTTCCGTCTCTGCATATTCTCTCTGAGTGATCTCATCCACTCCAGGGGCTTCAAACACTAAATAATACTAATGGTATTAGCAGTACTGCTACACATTTACTGAGCACACACTCTGTTCCAGGATCTCCCTGCGCACTTCATGGGGACAGTAGCATTTAATTCTCACAGTGAGCCTGTTATTATCTGCAGGCTACAGGGACCAGTGACAGAGCCAGAACATGAACCCAGGCTCTCAGTACTCCCGATTCTGTCTGTGATTCTGTGCGTGCATTTCCAAGTTCCCGTTCGAACACCTTTACCCGAGACCTCCCAAGTCCCCTGTGTCCAAGACAGAATTCATATTTTCCCTCACGAATCTGCTCTACCTCCTTAAAGGAGGACAAAACTAAACCAAAGTAAACTAAAAATCCTCCTAATTTTATCTCTAAAATGTTTGTGGGCACCTGGGTGCCTTAGTCGGTTAAGCGTCTGCCTTCAGCTGGGGTCATGATCCCGGCGTCCTGGGATGGAGGCCCACATCGGGCTCCCTGCTCACCGGGGAGTCTGCTTCTCCCTCTCCCTCTGCCTGCCGCTCCCCTCTCTCTGTCAAATAAATATATAAAGTCTTAAAAAAAATAAAATAAAATGTTTGAACCCCTGTCCTCCCCATCCCTGTCACTGCCCTAGCTCAGGCACTCAGCATTCCTCTTCTGGATCCTGACAGTTGCCTAACGGGATAATGCGATTATGTCACCCTCTCATTTTAAAATCCTTCATAGACTTCCCGGGGCCTTCAGGATGAGGTTGACTGTCTTGTGCATGGCATTCAAGGCCCTTCCAGACCTGCCCTCCGTCCACCTATCTAGCTTCCTCTCCACACACTCCTGGCATCCCTTAGACTGCCCATGCTGTGCTCTCAGAGTGATAATTCTTGTCTCTCCTCCTCACATCCCACCCAAACTTCCATGCTTTTGCTCTCTGTTCTTGCAATTCCTCGTCTCCTCCACCTGTGGGCTCTCTAGATTCTGGAACTTTTCAATTGCTTGTCTCGGAGCCCTGAGCACCTTTCCTCTTTTTCTCATCACCAACACAATTGGTTCGTACAGGATGCAATCAAGCACAGAGGTTAAAAGTGTGGGCTTTGGAGTCAGGTTGCCTGGGCTCAAATCTTAGATCCGCCATGGAGTAGTTGTGTGACAGTGGGCAAGTTACTAGACCTCTCTGTGCCTCAGTTTTCTTGTCCACAGAGATGATAATAGAAATACCATTCTCACCAGCTTCCTGAGAGGTTTAAATGAGTTGATTACACCAAGCACTCAGAACAGCTCCTTCCCTGACTTCAAAGCTGTCTCAGATACCCCGTTTCTTATTAACTCACTGTGCTCAATGCCTAGCTCTGGAGTTTTGCAACACCACACTGTTGACTGGAACGAGACCGTGAGCTCTTCTAGCTGGGATCCATACCTTATTCATCTTTATATCCTCAGTGCTTCCCATCTAATGCACATTCAGGGAGTATCCACTGTTTTGGAGAGAGGTGACTGTGTGAATGTGACATAGTGCAAAGTCAGCATGTGAGTGCTGGATGAATCGGAGCGGAGTTAAACGGGTCAAATCAGGGAAGGCTTCCTGGGGGAGACGAGTTTTGAGATTTTAGTTAGGTGAGACTGGAAGGAATTGGGGAACACAAGAACAACCCGTGACAAGGCTTTGGGGCAAAAATCTGCAATATATATATAAAAGGAGAGTGGGCAGATTTTCCTGGGCTGGAGCACAAGAAAATGAGGGCCAAGGAGAGAGAGAAGAGCCTTAGCCCACGTGCATCCCCAGTATTCACCACTCCGTCGCTCAGTCTCAGCTGGATTCCTGTAGTGAGCCTGGTTGTTCCAGCCAGCCGGAAGGGAGGCCGAGGAAGATGCTGTCTGTGCCCTCGAGGAGATCATGGTGACGCTACAGGAAGCCGGGAGGAACCAGCTCCAGGGCCTCTGTGAGCACACCAGAGTTTGGATCGTGAAAAGTTTCTTTATGAGAAGAGATTGCTCGTTTTTCTCAAGTGTCAAGTCATCACTGTGGAGGAAGTGTGTGTCTGCTGGGGCAGCTGACTGTTTTCCAGGATAAATTTCTGATAATAACACCAAGTCATTACTGTGCAATTAGCACCGCTAATGGGGAATGCAGAGTTCCCTTCCCACTCCCTCCCTCCCTTTTTGCCTCCCTCTGCTCTGTCTCGCCCCTGCATGCACATTCTTCTCTGACCTCTCCCTCCCAACCTCCAAGCTGGCTGTGAGAGAAGAGGGCCTGGGGTGGCTCTGTCAGAGACTGGACTCGGACTCCCAGGCCTCCCAAGGTAGCAAGGTGCACATGGGGCTGGGGGCGGGGGCAGAGAACAAAAGCGCAAGGCTGAAGCAGAAGGAGAGCTGGGCTTCAGAGGAGAACATCACTAAGGTTAAAAAGGGAGGCACCCAGTAGCCCTTGGGGCAACTTGCCCTCGGGGGCAGGTATCAGTGGTCTGCCACCCCAGGGGCCCTCTCTCATGCCCTGGAAATAGGGGGATTTGATATGCCCCAGCCCTGGGGAGCTCACCCAGTGCCAAGCCAGGTAATGGGGCCATGGGCGGGTGATGCTGTGTTTGTTTAGACTGCTGGCAGGAACTGCAGCTAAGCTCGATGGAAACATATTTTGTTTCATTCTGAGTAATTATTTCCCCTACACACACACGCACACACACACACACACACACACACACACACTGTGTGCACATGCACACATTCAAGCAGTTAGACCTTCATGCATAGACCACGTTCAGACACACCCCCCAGGGGGATTTTTCAGGCATACTCCTAAAAGCACCTGACAGATTCTCTGACATGCTCTCCCTCTGGGAGGCCATTGAGATGTTAGGAACTCTCAGCAATCTTTGTAGGCTGGAGAGAGCAAGTTTGAAACTACTGGGAAAATCCTGGAGGGGAGAGGCCCAAAGCCCACCGGGGGGGAAGCCCAACCTCACAGCCCAGGGAAAAAGGGTGGGCAGAAGAAAGGAGAAGAGGGAAGGAGGAAAATGGTGAAGCCTATGGCTTAAGGAAGAGGAATCAGGGGCAGGAGGTTCTGAAGTGAAGGGGCCTGGATGCAGAGGAAACTTCCAGATAGAGCAGACATGGCGGGCGGGGAGCCAGGCCACAGCTCCACAGCTTGGGGGACGCCTCACAGAGTGATGAGTGCCTCCAACCCTAGCAGGAGGTGGATTGGATGGGCTGGCTCGTCTCATAGCCAATTCTTTATGATTCTTGTGTATGAAAATTGCCGAAAACCAATCACTTTCCTCCCAGCTGTGCTCACCTGGGGTGGGAGCTGGTGGGGAGCGTGGCGGGTGGGGAGGGGACTTTCATTATTCATTGGATTAACTTGGTAGAGCCAAGCCACACAACAACAAAGGGAAATCATATTTTCTCTGAAAGCCATTCTGATTGTCAGCTGAGCTAGTGAGATGTTGTTCTGGTGGCTTCCGTGGTTTGTGTTGCCTTCCGGGTTGTATGTGGAACTCAGGTAATGCTTTTCTCGGTCCCCTCTGGCTACCCTCAACCCTGCTAAGACTGTTCGCTGGCCAAGAAAGCACCTGCCATAAGCCTGCCTCAAACTCTGCCCTCTCATTCCCCTACAAGGCTCAGGAGGCAGACATGGGCCTTTTCCTCAGATCCTCTAGGAGCTCTCTATTTCTGTTACCTTCACTGCCCTCAGCCTTATTGAATCTACTTATCTGATGGTCTGTCTCCCGGACCAGATAGGGACTAGGCCATTGGCAGTGTGAGGGCAAGTTCTGTATTTGTTTTGTTCACTCTGGTCTTCCCTGCCCCTGCTGTCATGTCTGTTACACAGTAGGTGCTCAATCAATTTTAATTGAATGAATTAACTGAGATGAGAGTTTCAAAATTTGGTGGTGGCTGGAGGGGGAGGCTGTTTTTAACTTGGTCAATTCCCCCTTGCCACGGAGGGAAGGAATAACCACAAAGCGTCTAAAGGCAAAGGGAACGTTGGAGGATCACAGAAAGGGAGAGGGGCCTGTCTGCAGACTGAAATTCCTAAAAACGGCCACATGGTCAGAACATCTGCTCTGAAGGTCTTCCAGGGAAAGCACTGAGATCTTCCCAGAGGGCTCGGTCGCCTGAACCGGGGCCACAGGATGACCCTCCACAGAAGCCTCAGTGTTCCTTCTCTGATCTCTGACACTAGGTGCCTCTAGAGGAGAAACTCAGGGCAGGCACTGCCTGATTGGCTCCATACCCCTGGGAATCCTCTTCCTTGAACCAGGGGCCTCATTTCTTGGCCTCACTTTCCCCAGGAGCCGCTGCTGCCACCTCCATGTTCTGCTTCCAGGGGAGTTGGTCCATCCCTTGATTCTCCCACCCAAGTGAAGACAAAACCCTTTTCTTTGGTTCTCCCCAGGGTGCAATGACAGGCCAGCAATTTTAAAAAGAACCTCAGGGGGCGCCTGGGTGGCTCAGTGGGTTAAACGTCTGCCTTCAGCTCAGGTCATGACCCCAGGGTCCTGGAATCGAGTCCCAAGCAGGGAGCCTGCTTCTCCTTCTTGCCCCTGATCGTGCTCTCTCTCGCCATCTCTCTCTCTCTCAAATAAAGAAATAAAATCTTTAAAATAATAAGTAAATAAAAAGAAGCTCAGGAACTACTGAGGAAGAAATTACAGATCTCATGAATGAGTTTAGGGTAGTCAGATTCCCAAGCCCAGCCTCTGATTGGAGAGTCACCACACTCCAGCCTCCAGCCAGAAGGGGCAGGTGCTGGGGCAGGTGCCGGGGAAGGCGGAGCCAGCAGGGCAGGGCTGGAGCTGGATTCTAGAGGTCACCAACTAATGGCAGGAATGAGGGGGTCCTGACCATCACCTTAAGCTCTGCAGGGGCAGCCGAGTGGCCACTTGAGCAATACTAGAGGACCAAAGCCAAAAACCACCAGGCCCAAAGGCCAGAGCTGAGGGCCCAGCTGCAGACCCAGAATTTCAGAGGCCACCAGGGATGGGGTCAACCCAAAGCAGGCCAGGCCCCAGGGCAAGTGCCACATACACTTGTGAACGTGTCAAACTTGCCCTTATGGGTTGTTGGTGTGCTGTGTGGTTGAGTGGCTTGAGTGAGATTGAAGAACTTAAGGTAGAACAGAAAACTTCCCCTTTTTTCCCTGTTTCTGCCAATCTTCAGATGAGCTGGGCGAGCCACACCAACCTCTGTGATAAAAACATGAAGTAACGCCATAGTAAACTGTCACCCAGAGAGTCGGACAACCCTCCATTTCAGCCCAAGACAACTGGCGATGGGCAAGACCCAGGGGGAAGTTAAGGGTTTAGGCCTGGGAGTTATGTCAGAGATAAATCTTAATTCTAGGAGACTGACTAATTCAATGTATATAACAACCACCACCCCCCCAGCTTCCATTTTTTTTTGCATCTACAAAAGGGGATAATTAGACCAACTGTTAGAGGAGTCAGGAGGTTTAAATGTGGTAATACCTGAACAAGACCTAGCTTACAGTAATAAATAAATGGTGGCTCTATGATTATTATTTAGACTTTGTAAGTGATTACTGTGTGGCCTCAGATACAAGGTGTTGGTCTTGCTGAAGGCCCCTATTACAGGCTCCAAGTGAACACCTTCCCTACACGACAGCAGTCACGTCCCCACAACAGAAATTGTCCTCCGCTCCAGCAGAAGGAATCTGCCCCCAGGTAAGGCAGGCAGGTGTTTTTGCTGGCCTAGAACACTTCAGATGGCCCCTTTTCCCTCTCCGCTGAGGTGGGGGCACTAGCGGAGGAGGGGGCCGCTGGTTAAATCGAGCCATTTACACATAAATTATGAATCGGTGACCTTTCCTAGATTAATTACTCCCACTGCTGGGTGGTCTGGCTCTGGCACTAGGCCCCGGGGGGCAAATTCTGCTCACAGTCAGCAAAGCCCAGGAGCTGAAGTTTCTGCTTTTATCCACCCTGGTTTGTGTGGCTATTTCTGTGGCAGGAAAATTCTCTCAGTGTGATGAAGGTCATGCCCTAGACCAGGGGCTGAACCCCATTGGGCTCTCCTAATCCCTTTGACCTTTGCCAAATCAGCTTATCCCTCTCTCCCACTTGATATTCTTGCCATCATTAAAAAAGTTTTTAAACCTAAGGATTGTTAACAAAGCTGTCATAATAGATCTGTGGGTTCTTAAACTGATAAATAGAAAGAAATATGTTCGGACAAAAAGTGCACAGGGCATGACCCCAAGGGAATTCTATTAGTTTGCAGCCTTGAGAGAGGAGAAACCAAGAGGTTAGCTTTTTTTTTTTAATTGACATCTTCAAACATATACAAAAGTAGAGACAGTAAAATGAAATGCCATGTATCCATCACGTGGCTTCAAAAATTATTAACATTCTCCCAACCTTGCTTCATCTCTCCCTTCTACTTTCCTAAAGTATTTTGAGGCAAATTCCATTTTATTTGTCAATTCTTCCAACACACTTCTGATAGAACTTTAAATGTGTATACAAATATTTATCACCCCAATAAACTAACAAAATAGTAATCCTCTATTACCAAGTCCATGTTCAAATGACTCAGTTGTCTGAAAATCATCTCATTGCCTTTGGCTTATCTCAGGATCCAGAGTGGTTGGTTTTTAATAGTAGCTTCTGGCTTTCTCTATCCAGAGTTAGTGACCCAATGGAATGGCCTAACAAGCAGCCAGACACGGGCAATATTAGTGTAAGGTGAAGATGAGGATGTGGGTAAAACCCGACATTTTCCAAAGACAAGGCCTAAACCCCAGAAAGTCATTTTAAGCTTGGGCTTTTGGGGAATGTGCCATGGAGCCTTGGGAACAGAGATATGCCCTTGGCATTGTATTATCGCCATTCTCTGGGATCGGCCTCTCATGACGACTCCAACACTGGGCCTTTGTGCTGCCCCTGTCTGAGGAATTATGGCTGTCTCTTCCATTCATGGATTTCAGGAAAGGTGACTGGGTATCTGTTCGGAGCTGAGAGCTGAGGGAACACACAAGGAGCAGACACAGGCTGGATGCTACGGGAGCTTGCCGGAAGACATTGTCTTAAGCCCCTTGTTAAGTGTGGGTGCAAATTGCTGCAGACGTCGGGGGAGCCACTGAGTCTGCTAGGAGGCAGGCGAGGCTTCCAGAAGAGGCCACGTTTTCAACTGATTCTGGAGATGTTGGGGTTTCTGAGAAGGCCAATGGGTCACAACTCCAGATTTTAAGCCAGGAACAGACACGGAGATCAGAGAGAGAGCAAATATCTGCTTTATTACAGGTAAAGCCAAATTGAGGAAAACAGCTTAGATCCAAGGCCCCAAGGGCCTTGCTGCTCGTCATTCTGAGTGATTTGAAATTAAATGCAATGAGGAAGCACGGAGGATGCAGACAACTGAATGCAACATTGAAGAGATAACAGACAGCTTGTAAAATGTTATTGTGAACAGGTCAGAGCTCCATGAGAGTAGACCCTGGGGAATGAGGTTGAGAAGTGTGCCTCAGCACAGGCCAGCAGAAGCTGTGGAACAGTGCCGGGGGCCTTACGCAAGAGAGAGGAAGGATTCCTGTTGGTCTGTGGCCTCCACGTCCTTGCTCATGGTGTTCCCTGGCCTGGGAGCCCTGCTCAGATCCTTTCAGCCATAGTGTGTCCTTCGCGTGCTCTTCTTCAACAATGTCTTCCATCACTTCTGTTCTCCACATCAACCTCTGCAGACCCACCCACCCCACACCACACACAGAGAGCCCCAGTACTCCACACAGACCCTTCCACCTTATGCAAACACCTGTTGCCAATGCTAAGTCATCTCCTGTGGGCTTCTGGATAGGGTCCCTGCCTCAGGTTTCTTCTGTAGCTTTACAATACTTAGCTCACGTGCTTACTCTTGGCTTGGCAGGAGCCTGTTTCAATCATTAATTCATTCAATGAATGATCAAACCACCAACTAAGCACAGGAGATACAACAGTGAGCAAAACGAACTCTCCACCTTATGAAGCTTATAACCTAAAGGAGGAGATGGATGATGAGCAAATAAACAAGTCTATAATATCATGTTAGGTGAGAAGAGGTGCCAAAAAGGAAAATTAAGTGAGGGAAAGAAGACAGAGAGTAATACGTGATTCCTTTATTGGTATACGGTGTGCAGAAAAACTTCTCTGAGAAGATGATATTTGACCAGAATAAAGCGAGGCTGTAAGACATTTGATCATCCCGGGGAAGTAAATTCCAGACAGAGAGAAGAGCAAATGCAAAGACCATGAGGTGAGAATGTGCTTAAAATATTCAAGGGAGCCTCAGGAAGGCCAATGTGGCAGGAACCAAGTGAGAAGGGAAGATGGTAGCAGGCAAAGCCAGAAACACTGTGGAGGCTGTGCTATCCGATATGGTAGGCACTAACCACACGTGGCAACTTGGATTTAAACTAATTAAAATGGAATAAAATGTAAAATTCAGTCCCTCAGGGGGCGCCTGGGTGGCTCAGTCCTTAAGCGTCTGCCTTTGGCTCAGGTCATGATCCCAGGGTCTTGGGATCGGGCCCCACGTCAGACTCCCGGCTCAGGAGGAAGCCGCTTTTCCCTCTCCCACTCACCCTGCTTGTTTTCCTTCTCTCGCTGTGTCTCTCTCTGTCAAACAAATAAATAAAATCTTTTATAAAATAAAATAAAATTCAGTCCCTCAGTTGCACTGGCCACATGTCAAGTGCTCAATAGCCATATTGGACCATATTGACAACATACATGCAGAACATCTCCATCATGGCAGAAAGCACTGTGGGACAGAGGGGACATGAAGTCTTGTAGACATCAGTGAGGATTTGGGATTTTATTCTAAGAGTGTTGAAAAGCCCTGGGAGGTTTAAGGTAAGTGTTCATATCTGGTTTACATTTTAGAGGATCACCCTGGCTCTGTGGAAAATGCAGTGTAGGGGGACAAATGTGGAAGTAGAGACCGGTTAGCAGACTGCTGTGATAATCCAAGAGAGTTAATGGTGGCGTGGACCGGGATGGTAGTGGTGGAGGTGGGGAGACTTAGCTGGATTTGGGGCATATTTTAAAGATAGAATCAAAAGAATTTGCTGATTGATTAGATGTAGCGTGTGTGCAAGAGAGGAGTCAGAGATGACTCTCAGGTTTTTGATCTGAAAAACTGGATAACTTGTGGAATCATTTACCGAGCTAAAGATTCCTGGGAAAAAGATGTTTAGGTGGGGGTGAGGGTGGTATGGAAACCATGCATTCAGTTTTCATGTGTCAAGTGCGAGATACCCACTGGACATCCATGCAGAGATAAAAGTGACATCCATGGGAGTATTCAAGTCTGGAGTATAGCAGAGAGGTTAGGGCTGGAGATAAAAATCTGAGAGACATGAAAGCTGTGAGGCTGGATGAGGTCATCTAAGGAGAGAGTGAAGTAGAGAGAAGAGGTCCAAGTACTGAGCGCGGTGACCTGCACCATTAAGATGCTGGGCAGAGGAGCCTCCATAAGGACAACTGGGAAGGAGCAGCCAGTGAAGTGGGAGAACAAGAGAGGGTGGAACCCTGGGAGCCAAGTGGAAAAATAGTTTTAAGAAAGATCAGCCATGCCAAATGCAGTGAAGAGGTCCAGTAAGTGAGAACTGAGAGTGAGCCGCTGGATTTGGCAGCATGGAGGTCACTGGTGTTATGGATGGAATGTTTGTGTCTCCCCCAAATTCATATGTTGATATGCTAAACCCCAGTGTGATGGTATTTGGTGGTGGCACCCTTGAGAGGTAATTAGGTTAAGATGAGGTCCTGGGGGTGAGGGCTCTACAATGGGATTAGCGCCCTTATGAGAAGAGAAGACGAGAGAGCTCTGTCTGCCATGCAAAGACACAGAGGGTGGCTGGTCACAAGCCAGGAACATAGATCTTACCAGGAAGTGAACTGGCCAGCACCTTAATCTTGGGCTTCCCAGTCTCTAGAACTATGAGAAATTAATGTCTGTAGTTTAAGCTACCCAGTCCATGGCATTCTGTTATGGCAGCCTGAGCTGACTAAGGCAACTGGGGACCTTGATAATGGCTCTACGGGAAGAGGGGGTGGGGCTGGGAGAAAAACATAACGGGAGAGTGTGCAAGAGAGAACAGCAGGTGAGTGTGTGAAGATGATGGGTATGGTCACGTTTTCAAGGAGTTTTGCTAGAAAGGGGCACAGAGAAGTGAGGCAGTTGCTGGAGAAGATTGTGGTGTCAAGGGATCTCTTTATTTTAATATGAGAGATGTTACAACAGTCTATGCTGATAAGGATGATCCAGTGGGGAGCAGAGAGTGATGATACAGGATGATGTCCTTGAGTAGGGGAGGGGGAGGAGATCCAGTGCTGCAGTGGAGGGTTTGGCCTTTGAAGGCGGCATGGACACATCATTCCTTGTGACGGGAGGGAGGTGGACTCTGTGGGTTTGTGTGTAGGCAGGCAGGTGGATGCACCAGTGGGAGTTTCTGTTTTCTCAGTGACATGACATGTGAGGTCAGCAGCTGAGAGCGGGGGGGGGGGGGGCGGGGATCATGGGTAGAAAGGGGTTGGAGGAGAACGTACAAAATAGTCCTCTTGGAGAGTAGGAGAGTGAATTAACTAGGTGAATGTGGGAGCCCTGCCCGGCAGCACTGAGGGCTCACTGGAGGTTTGTGGTCATGAATTTAAAATGAGACAAATCAATCCAGGTGTGTATTTTTTCCAGCCATGATTGCAGGTGAGGAGCAAGCAAAGAGTTAGATTTAATCAGGGTTGGAATTTTGCCAGGCAAATACCAAGAACAAGACAGGGGCAAGATGGCTTATTATAATGAAGCAAGGCAGTGATTCTTCAGGTGGATGTGGGAATCTGAACTGGGTAAGGGGGGTGGGTAGGCACAAGCAGGAGAAGGAGAGTGAGGGGTGAGCAGGTCAATGGTTTGGAGGCCCTGATCATGGATGGAAGGCCATTGTAGGTAAGGATGAATGGATGGGCATGGGTGGCTAAGGAGGAGGGGGGTAGGATTAGGGGCAATGAGCAAGTCAAGGAACTGAAAGACCAGAGATGTTTATATGGCTGTGGAAGTCACCAAGAATCCTGACAGGTAGAAAGCAAAACCATAAAGCAGATGAAGGAGTTGGTGAATGGAGGAGTCTTTAGGAGAACATCAGATAATTGCACAAAAGGAAGGAGGCTGGGTGGTACAGTCTGGCAGCTTCTGCTTCAAAGCAGCTGAGGAACTCTATGGAGAAGGAGATTGTGTCTCAGTTGAGGAAGACAGATAATATGCAAGTAAATAAACAAGCATACGAGATCACAAGCCGTGTCATGACAGCAATGGAAAGGGTGATTATCATTGACCATGTCTGGCTCTGGGGGTGGGGGTGGGGCTGTTTTAGTTCTAGCAGTCACAGTGAGCTGGCGGCGGGATTGGACATCTCAGGCAGAGAAGGAAAAGAAGCACAAAGACAAGTTCAAAAGCACAGTATGCTTAAAGCAAGATCAGGAAAGATCAGGATTCCTCCAGACTCAGGGGACTGGGCTCTGAGTATGAAAGGGGAACTTAGCTGAGCAAACCCTGAAGAAACAAGGATCGAAACAGGAATTGTTTGTCCACAATGCCCAAGGATGTATTAGAACTGAAAATAACATTCTAGATGAAACTCTGTGTGGCTCAGAAAAGTTACGGTATTCCCAACGCTGCTTTTTATAAAGTTGCATGATTTTTTTTTTTTTTGCCCTTAACCAAATTCTTCTCCTTTTGTCTAAAATTGAAGAACATTTTTTATTCTGTTTGCATTGTTGGCTGAACATTGCGTCGTTGGTTTTCTCTCTCACTTGTTCTCATTTTTTATTTCATTGTTATTCAGTGCAAAACAAAAAGCTGTGATCAGGAAAAGACAATAGAGGGATGGCTGGAGGAAGCTTGTCGAAATAACCTCTTGGTTAGTAGCTTTGCTTCTGCTCATCTGGAAGACTTTCATGTGCATAAAAAGGCCAGAAATTTATCACAAATGGCAGAAAATTGCATTCCATTAATTTCAGAGCCTTTGGCTCCGACACCTCAATCTTCAAGAGTGGTTGCTTCTAGGATGTTCAAGAAAACAGAGTACATCAGAATAAAAGCTATTTTGCTTATCAGTTTCACATTTTAGAAGAATATATTTCAGTACATTATTCGGAGAGATTTTGCTCAGAATCTCATCCCATTTATTTAGAGTCAACTTGTCTGCACAAGACAAAAGCTTAGACACTGTGGGTGAGGTCGGTGAAAGAGAGTCTCTTGGAGGAACCAAATTACAATAAGTGAAATGCCTTTCAAAATGCATGGAATTACTTGAGAAGGAGAAGGAGACATTGAATAGAAACTTAGAATTACTGCCCCGCTGTATCCCTGATATTTGTTCATTCAGCCTTTGCTTGAATTTCTCTAGTGACAAGGAACTCACTACCTTCGAAGATAAGACCATTCCATTTTTAAGCAGTTTTAACCGGGAGAAAGTTCTTCCTCTGTAAGAGCAGAAATGGACTTCCTGTAGCATTCACCTACTGATCCCAGTTCTGCCTTCCAGAACCTCCCACACACATCAATTCCTCTTGTGTTATGAGACAGCCTCCCTATCTCCTTGGCTTCAACATCTCTGATTGCTTCTCTTTGGGATTGCTACTTTCCAAGGTCCCTTCCATTGTTCATTGCTTTCTAAAATCCAAAATGGTGTAACTCCAAGATTCAAATTCAGACATGTGTTTATCTCATTGTGTATTGGAAACATGGGGGCAGGGCGACACATGAGCTGCGGTGGCTAAGAGCCTAGAAGTGACTGTCTGCCCCTCCGAATCTCCAGCAGATGGCAGGTGCTGCCCTGCAAAACCAGAATTCATTCCCAGCCCTCCTCCTGCACTAGGGCCAAGGCCAAGCATTACACAAGGATATGAATTTCTTAGGCTATTTTTTGAGGTCATGAGTCATTTTGGAAAGCTGATAAAAAGCTGTTGTGGGCACCCTTTCCAGAAAAATAAACATGCACATCAAATATTGCATTCAATTTCATCAAACGTACCCACCCCACCCTCAATCCCATGCATGAACGGAATCCCCTCCCACGGGAAACATAGAGTAGACTCCAGGCTAAGAAGCCCTACCATAAACAAAGGCTGCATAGCAATAAGTCCTCCGTGGGATTTCGATCGTATTTTCAGTTGAGGGCTTGAAATGAGTCACCCCATCCACACATCCTTTCAATCAAATATGCCAAGTACATGTTATGTGTCCCACACCAGGGGTATGGCAATGAACAAGATGCAGTCTCCATGTCCCAGGGGCACAGTCCAGTGGACAGAGAGCAAATAAGCAATTACACGTATACAATTATTCTAGTATGACGACTGGGGTGTGCACAAAGGTCAGGCACCTGACCTGGCCTGAGGGTTTCCAGGAAGACATCTCAGAAGAAATTGCAAAGCCCTTTAAGACTTTCATACTTAGATAATTCTTAAAAATCCCAGCTTAGGGGCTCCTGGGTGTCTCAGTCAGTTAAGCGTCTGCCTTCAGCTCAGGTCATGATCTCAGGGTCCTGGGATCGAGTCCTGCGTTGGGCTCCCTGCTCAGCAGGGCGTCTGCTTCTCTCTCTCCCTCTGTGCTCCCTCTCTCTTAAATGAATACATAAAATCTTTAAAAAGATACATCAACACAAGCATTTTTTAAAAATCCCAGCTTAAATACGAATTCAATAGGCCAAACTGGCCACTCTCTCAGGACGGCACAACTCCTCAGAACAGACTCCCTCATTTATCAGCTCCCGGGGCTGCCACCCTTCAGCCTCACAGTAAATACTCTGAGAACGACTACTCCTTGTGTATCATGCTGTCTCCTCCCTGGGGCACACGAGGGTGACTTCCCACAGCGACTGCCCCTTCCAAACATCACGGGCTCCTGGGCAAGTAAAATTGGGACAGGACTCCAGTTGCTGATGAAGAGATGATGCTCCTCTAATGGAAACAGGACACTACAGATGGATCATTATGTCCTACTTCAACATTGCCTTTGGCTTCCCACCTATTTACTCAGGATTAAATGTGAATGAAGTTTGCTTCATGCAAGACTCAGCTCTGACACATGCCTATGGAGTCACCCCAAAGTATCTCTCCTCTGGGGCTTATTATACCACTTGGAGCTCTTTCTAAAAATTGGGATGTATATATAACCTTTGTAGGTGGAAAACATCCCCTGTAACTCTGGATTCTCTTCAGTCAGACGATCTGCGCTGGGATTTTTTTCTGAATGAGCCTTGTTTCCAGATCCTCCTTGGCATGATCTTCCCACTGATTAAATCCATTCTTCAAGGTGATAATATCCAACTGCATTTACTCTTTATGCCTACCACAGCCAGGAAGAGAGATCTCCTTAACTCAGTTCTTGGCATAAGACTAAGAGGGGATGTTGTCATTTCCCAATACACAAGAAGGCTGACT
This sequence comes from Zalophus californianus, assembly GCF_009762305.2. Lineage (NCBI taxonomy): Eukaryota > Metazoa > Chordata > Mammalia > Carnivora > Otariidae > Zalophus > Zalophus californianus. The sequence continues at coordinate 96,189,649 of NC_045598.1, forward strand.
CGGAGGAGTGAGACAGCTTTTCAAGGTGATTTCTTCATGACTTGGCTTTATCATCTGTTCGTTAACTTTGCAATTTCTCCAAATATTAGACATCACTTTCAAATGCCTTTCAAAGCCCAGGCAGGATTTTCCTGGGCTAGACAGGCTTATTGTGGGCAGCTTCTTCTAACACAGAGTGTCAAGAGCTTTCTGTATCTTGCAATGATCATGACCCCAGATGGGCAGGAGACACACAACTGGTGAAGAAAGAATACTGAGGAGTCGTGGCAGTCATTGGTCCTGTTTGCCAGGTGGCACTTCTGGGTCTCCTTGTGTTTGGGCCCATATGGTTGGCTTGGGCCAATGAATTGTAAAGAAAAGAAACATGTACCACTTTCAGACCAGAGCATTTAATTGCTGGTGTGAGCGCCCCCAGAGCATTCAAGCTGGTGGAAGCTCCATCAGTAAGGGTCCCCGTGTACCTGCAGTGAGCAGAACTGCTCTCCCTAAGTGTGTGTGAATTACACACAGTCCTACCATAATAACTAATACTCATGGTCCCAAGGGTGACATTCATCCCCAACAAAAATGGATGTAAAACCACATTTCAAGAAGGGTTTCTGATAATTTCTTTTTTCCCCCCAATGTCTTGTCAGATCTGATTAGATCATCATTGTTTTACTGCATAATGTGGCAGATGCAGAACTCGCATCAGGAGGAGAAATGTCAGTTCTGCCTTTTTTATTGTTTAGTGAGGCTTATATTATTGGTGTTAACTTCAAACCACAGGAATCCTTTTAAACCATTTGTCTATTTTATGATGGCTCTTTTAGTTAAAACTAGATAACACAATCCCTGACTCAATAAAAACTAAAAATAATGGGTAAACGACAAAAGGGCCTTGACAAGCATTAATCCTTTTGAGTGTGGGACCCCCATTTTTGCCTCTGGGTCTCTCTGGGCTCTGCACATTCCGAACCATGCCTGTAAGCCAGGAAGAGTTCTGGTGTCAGTTCACATAGTCAATATTGGTAAGTGTAATTTCTTACTTTTTTAAATTATAAAACACAAATCCTGCATCTTATTGATTCAAAGACATGCATTATTTGTCACATTGTAATATCTCTGAAATTAAGGTGCATCTTACAATTAATAGCAGGTCGTAGTTTAATTGGTACTTTAAAAATTTTTTCTTAATGTACATAAAATAATGGTAACCAGATAAAGTATGCAAATATGATAAAGTACGCAAATACGATAAATATGCAAATCAAAATATGATTCTAGAATCAACTTCCCTCTACCTGAATGGATTTGTGATCACTGTCAGAGACCACTTCTCTAGAGTCTTGCTAGGTAGGGTGTGCTTTTTGGACCAGTATTCCAGCCATCACCTGGGAGTTTGTTAGAAAAGCAACTTTTCTTTTCGGGCCCCACCCAAAATTCCTCAATCAGATCTGCATTTTAACAAGATCCCCGGTGTGTGTGTAGTAAGGTCTAAGAAGCCTTCCTCTGGAGGTATTGAAATGTGAGTCTTGTCTAGTAGGAACTTACACTGTATTTGATAAGAGCAGACATACTTCAAGAGTAAGTGTCTTGTCTGCCTGGTTCATGTCTCTTCTCTTAGACTCAAATCTGGGGCATCCCCTCGGTGGTGTGCTGGTAAACATTTAACAACTGATTTTCTGGGAAAGAAAAAGAAAACAAGACTAATTTGTAGCATTTGCCCTTTTCCATGGTGAAATATTCCTCCTAATGCCGATTTCAAGCTACTGATGGTTGTTTTGGGCCGTATTCCTGGCAATTGGATGATCCGCTCTCTAGAGCCAGTACGAATCATCTGCAGTACTTTTGCCCAGAAAGTCCTTCTCGACCATGTCTCCTCTCCCTTTTCCAAGGCTGGGTAGGAACCACCCTGCTTGTATTATCTCCTTTAAGGCAGAACCACATTGTGCTACCCAACCTTATTCCATGTCTGTGTACTGGGCAGAATAATGGTCCCCCCCCGCCCCAAAGACATCCATGTCCTAATCACCAAGATTGGTAAATAGGTTATGCTACATGACTAATCAGCCGACCTTGAGATACGAATATTATCCTGGATTGTCTGGGTGGGTTGAATGTAATCACAGGGTCCTTACAAAACAAAGAGAGAGGCAGAGCATTAGAGTGATGCAATATGAGAAAGACCTGACTGGAGTCAATGGAAGGGGCCACAGGCCATGAAATGTGGCAGCCTCTAGAAGCTGGAAAAGGCAAGAAAACAGGTTGTTCCTTGGAGTCTCCAGAAAGGAATGTAGCGCTGCCAACATGATTGTAGTGAGATTAATTTAATGAGACTTATTTTGAACTTCTGACCTCCATAACTGTGAGATACTAAATTTGCATTGTTTTACATAACTAAGTTTATGGAGATTTGTTATGACAGCCATAAAAAACCAACACAGTCTATCTCTCTTTATAGATCAATGGTTCTCAATCTTGGCTATACACTGGGTTCACTGAGACTATTAAAAAATGATAGATGCTGATTTCATCATGGCTCATGCATTAGGATTTTTAAAAGCACCCCAGAAGGCATGAGGGGGCACTGGGTTCCTGATTCCATCATCTGAGAACTTATCAGATATGCAGAACTTCAGGCCCTAACTCAGATTTACAGAATCACTATCTATTTTAAGAAGATCTCCGGGTGCCCTGGAGAACACTAAATTTGAGGGACACTACTCTAACTCAGGAGCATTTTGAGGACAGAAGCTGTGCTTCCTCACTGACATCCCAAGCATACAGCACAGTCCCTGGCACAGAGGAGGCTCTAAGCAAATATTAAGTGAATGGGTAACTGAGTTCTGAACAAACAGAAAGCTGGAATGTTAGAACAATATAAAGGTCTAAGATGATGGGGTGTTTCCTAATTTTTTTTTTCGGTAGAGGATCTTTTCTTTTTTTCTCTTAACAGAAGTCTCATATAGAACTTGAGTATAGAGAACAGATCAAAGTGGCACCGGTAGCTTTTCCTGGCTCGGTCTCTCCATGGGCGGCACCCTGGAGCTCAGAGAACACAGGACACATGCAGGAGGAGGGAACAGGGAGGGTCTAGACAGGATGCTGGGTATGAAAGGTCCAGGCAAGGAGGTAGTGTGACCCACAGCAAGTGTCACTTCCAAGGGGTCGTTGTACATATACAAGGAGTGCAAGTTCATTGGAGTCTTAAGTGCCAAGCCTAATAGACCAAACAGGCAGATGTGGAGTCCGGGCATCCAGACGGGGCACAGAGAAGGCAAGAGGGAACGGGCAAGCCCCCGTGCCTGCTATCCAGTAGTGTTTCTATTCATGTCCCACTTTGTTCCAGATCCAAAGTCGAGGAAAAGAGTTTGATTGGCCTAACTTGGGGTCTATGCTCCCCCTCAGCTAGGGGAAGGTGGGTCACCTCCATTTACAACCCTGCCCACATTGTACCAGCAAGAAATAAATAATTCCCCAAAGCAAATCAACATGCTGATAGGAATGATCAGTCAAAACCAGCACATGTCCATTGAGGTTAGAAGACTTACCCCATATTTGCATAAACAGTAAGTGCTGGCCCTGGGGTTTGAACCCAGGATGGTGTCATGCAGAAGCTGGTATGTTGTCTGTGGGGCAGCATGTTGTCTGACAAGAGTGTAGTGCCTGAGCCCGAAGCATGTGGGAAGGGCAGGACCAGCAGCAGGGCGAAGGATGGGGATGACTAAGGAGTCGCTTAGTTCTGGGCCAGGACTCCTTCCGGGCTAAGCTACATCAGGGGCCCAAGCGGGGGCAGCAGAGAGGAGCCAGGCAAGTGAGCATGAGATGGGGACGATCCTCAGCACCAAGCGACCCTGCTGGTCCTAGGGGCCGCTGCCCTTTGCCCTCATTTACACACCTGTATTGGTTTGCCAGGGCTGCCATACAGAGTGTCACAGACTGGGCAGCTCAACATCAGAAACTTACCATCTTCCAGTTCAGGAGGCCAGAAGTCCAAGTTCAAGGTAGCTGGAGGTTTGGTTCCTTCCATGGGCTGTGAGGAAAGAATCTGTCCCAGGGCTCTCCTCCTGGCTTACAGACCACTCTCTTCTCCCTGTCTCTCCACATTGTCTTCCCCCATCAGTGTTTCCGTGTCCACATTTCCCCTCTTTATCAGGATGTCAGTCATACTGGATTGAGGTTCACCCTAATGACTACATTTTAATTTGATTGCCTCTATACAGACCTTATTTTCAAATAAAGTCACATTCTGAGGGGGCTAGGATCTCAACATAAGAACTGGCAGGGGAGACACGATTTAACTCATAACAGCTCCTTTCTTGGTGCCAAGAGAACATTCCTGGCTGCCGTGTGCTCCTCCCTGACTAGAGGCAGGACTGTATACAGGGCATGGTATTCCCAGGAGTGCTGGGAACATCTGCTGTGTGCCCGGCAGTGAATTCCAGCCCCTCAGAACTCCCAGGCTGGTGACGGGAAAAGACCTATAAATGGACTATTCAACAAGGCAGGGGTGTAGATCTAACCACTTAGCAAAGTGGTTAGTGATGTGGAGAACAAAGGCAAAAGAAATATAGTAAAAATTAAATATCCTTTGCAGCCCATTGACAAGTAATTGAGACAGGCAGAGTGACCTTCCTCCAGGAACTCAACTGCCTTGATACTAATACTTTGCTAGAGGCAAAAGACAACCTTAGCTTGATATTAGCCCGACCTCCAGGATCCTGTAAATCTCCTTTAACGTATAAAAATCCCTTTGGAAACTTCCTTTATCCCTACCCACCCCCTCCCGCCAAGATATATGTGAGCACTCATCCTCCAAGCATATGGCCCACTGACAAACATCTGAAGGGTCTCATGACTAAGGGTTTACCGGACAGTAGTAAATGACCTTATCCTAATAGCAGCTAGCCCCCTCAAGGTCCTGGAAACCTTGCTTCCAAATTCCTTGGAGACTCATGCTGTCCCTAACCCCCTCCTGACTTGAAGTATATAATCAGCCACTCCTCATGACCCCAGTGCTGCTCTTTCTGCCTACAGGTCTTGTCCCCGTGCTTTAATAAAACTACCTTTTTTTGCACTGAAGACACCTCAAGAATTCTTTCTTGACCGTTCACTCCTGGACCCCAACATTTCACCTCAGTTAGGAGCCCAGAATCTGTGACCACATTGCACCTGAATTCTGGCCCTGCCACTTACATGCTGTGTGACCTTGAGCAAGTCACCCAGTCTCTCCGTGCCTTTGTTTTCTCGTCCATAAAATAGGCACAATAATAGTAACTACCTTATTGGTTGTTAAGAGGATTCAGTGAGTAAGTATTCCTAAAAGTGCTAGCATGTTTGTTTTTCTTTTTTATTTAAATTCAAGTTAGTTAACATATCGTGTATTATTAGGTTCAGGGTGGAGCTTAGTGATTCATCAGTTGCATATAACACCCAGTGCTCATTCCATTAAGTGCCCTCCTTAACGCCCATCAACCAGTTACCCCATCCCCCCACCCACCTCTTCCCCAGCAACCCTCATTTTGTTCCCCATAGTTAAAGAGTCTCTTACGGTTTACCTCTCTCTGTTTTTATCTTATTTTATTTTTCCTTCCCTTCCCCTATGTTCATCAGTTTTGTTTCTTAAATTCCACATATCAGTGAAATCATATGGTATTTGTCTTTGACTGACTTATTTTGCTTAGCATAATACCCTCTAGTTCCATCCATGTCATTGCAAGTGGCAAGGTTTCATTCTTTTTGATGGCTGAGTAATATTCCATTGTATATGTACCACGTCTCTTTTATCCATTCATCTGTCAATGGACATCTGGGCTCTTTCCATAGTTTGGCAATTGTGGACATTGCTGCTATAAACATTAGGGGGCATATGCCCCTTCAAATCACTATTTTTGTATCCTTTGGGTAAATACCCAGTTATGCAATTGCTGGGTCATAGGGTAGTTCTATTTTTAAATTTTTGAGGAACCTCCATACTGTTTTCCAGAGTGGCTGCCACCGGCTTGCATTCCCACCAACAGGGTAGGAGGGTTCCCCTTTCTCCGCATCCCCGCCAACATCTGTCGTTTCCTGACTTGTTAATTTTAGCCATTCTGACGGGTGTGAGGTGGTATCTCATTGTGGTTTTGATTTGTATTTCCCTGATGATGAGTGATGTTGAGCATTTTTTCATGTGTCTGGTTGGCCATTTGTACATCTTCTCCGGAGAAACGTCTGTTCATGTCTTCTGCCTATTTCTTGACTGGATTATTTGTTTTTTGGGTAGTGAGTTTGCTAAGTTCTTTATATGTAAGTGTTTGTTAAATAAGACTGTTAAAAGGGAGCCCAGGGTGCCAAGGTCACACAGAGAAATACCTAACCTACTCAGAAGCTTAAAGGACAGTCAGGAAGGCTGTGCGGCTATAATTTGATGGAAACTGCTGTGGAGGACAAAGGCCAGGGTTCTCTAGGGGCGTGTGTGGAATGCCATCGGGGAGGCTGTGGGGGTGATTAGACAGGGGCTTTGGCTCCTCTGGAACGTCTCCCCCACTCTTCCTTCAGTCACTGTGGGAAGGCTAGGCCAGCTCAGCCACAGTCATCCTCAGAAGAGGAAATGTCACAGAAAAAGTGCCACCCATCTGAGCCCGGTGTGAGGACTTCTAAATGCCCGAAAGCGGTGATGTGGTTTGAAGTGGTGGGGTTCGGAACCGACAGCCAAGAAAGAATTCTTGAGATGTCTTCAGCGCAAGAAGTGGTTTTATTAAATCAAGGAGACAGGACCCAGGGGCAGAAGGAGCAGCACTGGAATTGTAGCAATGGACTGATTATATACTTTCAAGTTGGGAGGGGGTTAGGGACAGCACAAGCCTCCAAGGTATTTTGGAAACAAGGTTTCCAGCACCTTGAGGGGGGCTAGCTATTGTTAGGAAAAGGTCATTTATTTCTGTCTAATAAAACCTGAGTCATGAGACCCTTCAGATGTGTATCAGTGGCCCAGATGCTTGGGGGATGATTGCCAACATATATCTTGTGTGTGTGTGTGTGGGGGGGGGTAGAGATGAAGTTTCCAAAGGAATTTTTATATGTTACAGTAGACTCACAAGATCCTGGAGGTCAGGCTAAGATTGCCTTTTGCTTTTAGCAAAATATTAACGTCGAGGCAGCTGCGTTCCCAGAGGAATGTCACTCTGCCTTTTCAAGGATTAGTCACTGCTGTAAGTTGTAAGGAAATTTAATTTTTCTTTTGCCTTTGTTTCCCACCTCAGTAGGATGGGTATGCACAGGTCAGTTGCAAGGTTTTGATGCGAGTCCAGCTACCTATGGATACCCAGTACATATCCGAGTTGCCTCTGCCTGTAAGTCTGTCTACATCCAAGGGATTTTTAAAAATTAATAAGCTAAGACTGATTCGAAATCCAACCCTTCTTTAACGCTATCCCAACCACCACCACCTCCCACCACCAAACTTATCTTTAATCATTTCAGACCGTCGACAGTCACGGGGTCCTTTCTGGATAAAGTGCAGTTTAAAAAATTGTCCATGCCCCAAAGCCCCCACCCCCGAGGGTCTGGATAATGAAAGGCAACCAGATTCCTACACATTGGACCTACAGCCACCTTTGATGTGAGCCTGGCCAGCACTAATGAGCGTCTTTGGTGGGGAGAGGGTCACAGACGCGGGAGCTAAAGGCACCCTCAGCAAACTGGGGGGAACAGAAGTCACAAACGCTCTTTAAAAGCCTGCTCTCTGGGGTCTGCAGTCAGAAACTAAAGCTGGGGCTCACATAGGACGAGGCCACACCCAAATACAGGGCACGGGGCCTCTGTTTACAAGTGCTCTGAGGGGCATCGATCTGACATTGAGATCTCTCATTAGTTCCATTTTGAGGCTTGTTTAGGATTTGTTTGTGGTGCAGCCAGTGAACTCAGGAAGTGGGTTAACCGGGCCACTGGCCCCCATGGGGCCCCCACCCATTATTTATGAGGAGGTGACACGCTGAGAAAGGCCTCCCAGCCTAGAGCTTGTTTCCTCCTGAGATATCACATGTCCTACAGGCCTTAATGAGGCCGATGTGCAGTGAATAAGAAAATTAGTTTCTTGCCGGGTGTCATTATTGGTGAATGGTTGCCTATTGATACATTGAAATTGCAACAGAGCAGCCCATTAAGTGGCTCAGATCTGGAGGTAACCACAGTCTGGAGTAAGGGGGTGGGGGGAGTTGCCTAGGAATCAAACAGCCCACTGGGATCTCCAAGCAAGCCACTCCGTGCTCTGTCCTGCTGTCCATCCCAGAGAGGAGCAGGCAAGGTACAAGAGATGGGTGGGGATTGCATAGAAGTGAAGATGAAAAAAAAAAAAAAAAAAAATCCCTGGGCTTAGCATTCCTTCTCTCCTTCGCTGGAAGCAGAGGAGAGCCTGGGGTGTGTCTTTTATTTATTCCCAAGCTAACCTCCCACCTGATGCCCGGCCCTACCTCTATGCTCGCTGAAATAGATTCAGGGCTGGGGCAGAAGCTCCTGCGATGGAAGAGGGCGATTCCAGCTCAGCCACAGCCCCCAAAGGCCACAGAGGGAGGGTGGGAGGCAAGAAAGGTGGCAGTGACAGGGACTAATATTGTCACTTCTATTTAGGGACCCCTTTCGCAAGGGTAGGCACTGTGTTAAGCTCAGTCCCCTGGGAAATGCAGTTCTCCTGGAATCCCAGAAGGGTCCTTTGGGGGTGCTTTGTCCTCAGACTGGGGAAGGGGAAGAAACCAGGGGCCACGCCCAGATGCCCTGCTGCCCGGAGCCCAGCGCATCCGTTTTGTTCCTTTCACATGGTTTGGGATGTTTTCATTTAATCTTCACAGCATCTCTCAGGGGCAGGAATTATTATTCCCAATTTACACGTGAAGAAACTGAAACCCAGCAAAGTCAAGGGAGTTGATGAACCCCTGGTGAGCCGTGGCGCTTGGAATCAAACCCCATTCTGCCTATCTCTGAAGCTGTACATTCGTCTCTTTCCCTCAGATATCCATTTTAGGGGAGGCCCAAGCACAAGGGTCTGGTTACTGGGGTACAGAAAAATGCAGGGCCTGTGTCTTCCCTGAGAGTTAGCTGGAGTTCCATAACTTTCTCCATTGGTCAAGGAAGCTAATCATTATGCAAGTGTGTGAGAGCCAGGCTATTGTATCTGTTCTATTCAAAGCTTCAATTATTATTAGTAACAAATTACTTGCAACACCCTTCACAACTCATTGTAACATATGCCTCAGTGGTTCTCAAAGGAAGTGGTGTGTCAGAAGCAGATTCCTGGCCCCCACCCTGCTGATTCTGATCAGCTTGGTCTGGGTGGCTCTGTGAAACCTGCATTGTAGGCAAGTTTTCCAGGCAATTCGGAGGCCGGTTTGTCCTCTGAAGCTAGAAGAACCCCATCTAGACCGTGCTGGGTCTTCTCTCTCACGTCGTGGGGTCAGGCGGGAAGGGTACTAAGACTGGGTCCAGAGTCCTGGGTCCTAACCTCAGCCAGCCGCTCCCCAGCTGTGTGGCCTTAGGCTGGTATTTCTGGCCTCAGTTTCCTCCCAGGGCACTGGATCAGATGATCTCTGGGGTTCCCTCCAGCTCTAAGAGTGGAAGCTTCTGAGGCGGGGCCCCAGCCCAGCGCAGCAGAAGTGGAGCTATGACTTTCTTAGAGGAAGAGAAGAAAGAAGAAGCTGGTGAAGCAGGTCAGTGGGTGGACGTGCACCTGCCATCCGGTGAGCAAGGCCCCATCTCAGGGCTGCCCCGAGATACTTCAGAGCAGCTGATTCACCAGACCTGGATTCCTGGAAGCTCAGCACAGCCCAGCCCAAAGAAGATCTGACTCACCCCTTCTGCAGACAGAGTTCCGATGAAAGGATTCTAGACCGCACAGGTCCTGAGAGGAGATTCCATGCATGGGAAGCACTTAGGTGGGTGTCAGAAGCCGTGGGTTCTTGCTCAAGCTCCGGCCTGAACTCTGTGCCCTTCCCTGAGTTCCTTCACCTCTTTGGGTTTCAGGTCCAGCAACACCATAAAACAAGGCTCTGGTATTCGAAGGGTACTCAAGGCCCCTCGTGGGTCTACGATTTGATGATTCTGTGGCATCGTTCCCACCCACCCTGCAGAACCCTGTGTCTTGCAGACCCCATCGCGGGCACCAGGCTGTTGACGACAGCCCGGTGCTGGTCCGCAAACCAGAGGTGAATGAGGACTGACAGGGGAAGGAAGCTGTCACAGCCTCCATCCTATACACATAAAATGTCTCAGCTCGGAATTGCCACTTGTACCTCTGCACATGCTCAAAATTAATGTGCCGTTACTACTGGACAGCCTGTTCCTAATACGGCAGCCGAAATCCCTTTGCTCCTGAAGCAACGTTAGGAGGGGCAAAGCACAGCACCAGCTGCGCCTGTGGAAACGGCTTCATGCCTTCATCCGCTGTTAATCTGGGCTGCAAAGAAACTAAGGGTCAGAGGCAGTGCAGGGAAGGGGACAGGAGGGGCCCTGTCACCTTGGTTCAGTGTCTCCCCTCGTCCCCCCTTGTCAAGCTCCTTAGCCAGCTGTGGAGGGGGTGGAGGGGACGGTGGGGGCTGTGTCGTGTCAGGTGCCCACATTCTGTCCTCTCCTGTCCTGTCCGAGCCCTGCCTGTCAGCTAGCTCTGCAGCCTTGGTGACAAAGGCCACAAGGAAGCAGGGGATGTTTCAGTTCATTGGGCACCCACTTCCTGAGGGGCCATGGGAGAGCCAAGCCCCGTGCTAAGTGTAAGGGATGCAGAAATGAATAAAATCCCCATCCCTCTGAACACCAGCTTTGAACCGCATCCCAGCCCAATTCCTGCCACCAGGAAGGCCCTGCAGGGCGCAGCTGGGGGAGGCCAAGGCTGACGGACACCCCCACGCCCCGCAAGGAGGAACCACGCAGGCAGCAGGCAGGGCAAGTTCATGGGGAGGCTCTCATTCCACATTCCCACGGCCAACGCTCTCTGCTCTCCCATCTGTCCTGACACTGCCCTGACTCAGGTCCTTCGAAGTCCTCACCCGTCTGTTCCCGTGGCCTCCTCACGGCAGTGAAGCCCTGTTGTGATGCAGGATAAAAGATGGGGGTCGGGGCCTGTGCTCTAGGTTGATGGGTCAGTGTCTCTGATCTCTGTTTTCCTTTTTGTTTGTTTGTTTGCTTGCTTGCAGAGTCTTCAGAGCAGGCTTGTTAACATACTTCTTCACATTGCGGAGAAGGCACCACACGGAGGAGCTAGGCTGGGAAGAAACAACACTCCCCTGCTCCCTCATTCTGCATCCAGCTGGGGAGGTCGGGGTCTGGCTGCCAGGCCCTGCTCTCCTTCCCACCCCTCAGCTCTGCCCGCTGAGCCTCTCCAAAGCCCACGGGGATGGTCACTCTGCTACTCACAGACCCCTCGGGTTCAGGCTGACTTGCAACAGTACTTACAAGGACAGTGTTGCTCCCGATGTGGACTATCTGCATCATTCCAGGAGCTGTTCTAGATGCTTCCATGTGTTACCTCAGGTAATCGTCCCCGAGTCCTACTAGGTAGGTATGATTACTAACCCTGTTTTACAGATGAGAAAACTGAGCTTCGTAGAAGTGACTGTGTGTGAGTAGCAGAGACAGGACTGGAACTGTCAGCCCACGCCTCGCCACCACGCCTCAGGTCTCTCTGTCCTTCCATGTGTCCACCAGATAGTGCCACAAACTGGTCCGTGCTGAGAGCAAGGCCAGAGTCAGGAGGCCTTAGCTAACGGCCGATGCAGAATTTCCCAAGGTGTGTTCTGTGGGACTCGTCCTTGAGATGCTGGCAGAGACGTTCCCAGGTCAAACACAATAGGAGAGGTTTTCTGTCTGCCTCCTGGAGGTTCGCCATGCACAGCGGCCCTGTGAAGTTCTTCGAGAAGGGACCCGTCTCTCTTTGATGACAGGGCCAGTGCCTGAGATATTTTGCGTTTTGTTCTTACTCTATTTTTCCTTCTCCAGCTCCTTCCTCCTGAGAAAGTAACCAGCCCTCTACCTTCTTAACTGAGAGGAGATGTATTTTGTGGAATAAATCTCAGGAGCCATTTGTTGACACCGCCTTTCCTGCCTTTGGGAGAAATTCTGCTAGATCCTCTCAGAGGAGGAGGGAAAAGTGAGTGTTTTTGCCTGGCAGAAAGTGTGGGGAGGCCAAAACAGGGAGCAGCTAGAAATTCTCCAAAAGGAAAGGAGAGCAGAGGTGGAGACTTCTGGAAGAAGCTGACACCAGGGCACGATAGGAACTGTCAGGACCTGAGGGCGGCTCTAGGCACTGGTCCCCCCCCACAGCCCCAGCTAAGCTCCCACGCCCAAGCCTGGCACTGGCACAGAAGACCACGCCCCATCATGTGGCCACAGGTGCCCACACGAAGAGTCCTGCTCTCTGTCATACCTCAGGACATTGTCATAACCCTGGACGGGGGAGGGCAGCATCCAGAGGAATTCTCAGTGATGACAAGGTGAATTTCCCATTAGCCTGTTGGGGTGGAGGCTCAGGTTCAGAGTCAAATTGCCTGTAAGAAGAAAAGGTAATATGGCAGTTCTTGAACATGCAAGTTTGGATTTAAATTCTTACCCATGAAACTTGATTAACTAGTGATTTGTCCACAGAAATCTTTTTAAACACATAAAGTCTGGGCGCCTGGGTGGCTTAGTTGGTTAAGCAGCTGCCTTCGGCTCAGGTCACGATCCTGGAGTCCCCGGATCGAGTCCCGCATCAGGGTCCCTGCTCAGCGGGGAGTCTGCTTCTCCCTCTGACCCTCCCCCCATCTCGTTCTCACTCTCTTTCTCTCTCTCTCAAATAAATAAGTAAAATCTTTTTAAATAAATAAATAAACACATAAAGTCTGTATTAACAACTGTTGGAGTTGTTGGTCCTTGGGTCATATTTTGGGAAATTCTGGCTTCAGAACATTAACCTCCACATCTAGGACTCAACCTCCCAGGAGCCGTGGGCCAACCAGGCCAGTAAAGAGCACAAGAGGGGCAGAGAGAAGGAGAGGGGGGAATGGCAGAGGGAGGGGAAGAAGGGGCAAGGCAGAAGGCAGTGGGGTCAAGGGCAGGTAGAAAGGGATGGAGCTGCAGAACAATGGGGAGAAAGGAACAGAGAAAGAACAAATTGAGAGAAGAGGGAATGGGGGGAGGGGCGGGAGGCAGAGTCTACAGCTGGAGCAGGTGGGCCTCTGTCATGCTGCTCAGAACACCTGGTGGGGGGCAGCGCCCCACCTTCCCTGTGGCGGACCCTCGGGACTGCACACCAGATGGGCGCTCTGTGAGCAGGAGGAGGGCTCTGGATGTGTAGCTGAGAAGAAGCCCAGCTCAATTTTGAGGGCAGAACCCTCTCAGAGAACTGGGAATCAGGAGACAGGGCATTGACCTGCTTCAGCGAGTTGTCTGGGGGGCCTGGGGCTGGTCACCAAACCAACACTCCCTCTGTCCCCAGAGGGCTGGACGGAGGGTCAGTCACTTCCTCCTGAGGGTGCCTCCCTGCTCTAATTTTCTATGGTTCCATAAATGGAATGTGATGAAAAAAAATCAAGTAAAACTTCCAACCAAATCAACCTGTAGAGACATGGGATGCCCGTAATGGTTACTGAGTTGGATAAAGAAATGGTCAGCAGTTATTCAAAGAGCTATACCTGGTGGTACTTTCCCCTCCAGAACAAGAATTTCTGGAGTCGCATACCCATTGATGGAGCAAGGAGAGAGGAGAAAGGAGAGTCTGTAGGCTCTTATTTACCCCTAACACACACACACACACACACACACACACACACACATATGAAAGGAGGGGCCCTCTGGCTTCTACTGGTCTTTGGGTTGATGACAGAGGCCCAGAGGAAGATGTGACACGATGACCTAGCCTCAAATCCCTTTGCGGGCATTAGTCCCACAACAACCTCGAGGTGGCCTACTAGTCAAGACTTCTGATTACAAATGTCAGCAACCCAATTCAGACTAGTTCAAACAAAAAGGGAATTTAAGGACTCAGGTAACTGGGGAACCCAGGGTGCATCTCCTTTCAGACATGGTTGGAATCAGGAATCAAACAATTTCATTAGGACGCTCTCTTTCTTAACCTTTTCTTATTTCTGCTTGGCTCCATTTTTTGCAGCTTATTCCCACAAAACAGGATAGATGGCTACTGCCAGCCTGCCCCCATGCTCCTAACTACCTAGTTAGTGGCTGCCGCAGAAAAGAATCTTTCTCAGAAACCCCATCAGAAAGATCTGATTGGCCAGTTTGAGTCACATGCTCCTCCCCGAAGCAAACTCTTTGGGTGGACGCCCCAGTGGCTGGGAGGATGAAGTGGAGGTCAGCCCCATTTGAAATCCACAAAATGGTTGCCCACAGGAAAGAAGGGACTGAAGAAGGAATTCTAGACAGATGAAAACATCAGATTTCCTCAAGTAGATTGTTTTTAAGCCCATTTTACAGATGAGAAAATTGAGGATCAGACTGGTTAAATAACTCACTTAAGTTCACAAAACTAGGAAGTAGCAGAGCTTGGACTTGAAGCCACATTTGTCTGCCTCCACAGTGCATGTTTTAACCCCTAAACTCTGTCTAAACTGTTCCAGAATCTCCAGGAGCTCCATTATTCCTGTTCCAAATCCTTGGGGCTCGTCATTCAGGGCTCCCAAAAGAACTGAACTTGCAGGGAGCCTGGCAGTAAGTTCAAGATCAAGACCCCTGAACTCTCAAGGAACTTCCTATTCTTCTCCGTTGCTTTTCCTCTGCCTTTCCCCAATTGGGAAGAGGGAACTGGGGAACCAAAAACATGCCTCTCATCACCCTTTCCAAGGCTGAACACACAATACGTAGAACAGCAGTATCACCATTTAAGGCAAAAGTTCTCAACCACGGTGTGTTCATACTGGTGCAGTGAATCATTTGTAAGGTAGCCTGTGAGTGATTTGTTTTATTAATAGTTAAAATCCTGGAGTTTGCCAAAGATTTACCTTTCTGAAAAAATAAACCAGAGATGATTCAAGGTTATCCCTATAACAACACCCATTGTATGCACTTGTATTTTATGCTTTCTTGAGTGGGAGAGAGATGAAGTCAAAGCAAGCAGACATTTGTCATTACCTGGAATTGGCATGGGTGATTTTCTTCCTTGTCTGCCCTACTGGAAAAAGGGGCTGGGAATTATTGACTTAAGGAAGAACTTCTGCCTACAAATTCCTCTTCAATACCTACTTTCAATGCCACCAAGTAAAGATGTATTGGTTTTAAAAGCCGAAGCTGGGTAGGAACTGTGCTCAACAGTCACTTGCATATTAGTGTGAATATAAGATACGCTTGTTCAAGAATAAAGTATTCTAGAGATCCCAGATGAATGAAAGTGTTTCTGAGTACTTTCAGATAATAAAAACTTCTGAAGGACTAAAAAAAAGTCAAACTTTAAAGTGGAGCTTTAAATAGAGTTGAAAGCTGAGTTAATAGATAATTTTATGCAAAATAACTTTCACACTAGCAAGCAGCTTCCAGAGTGAGTGACAAAGCAGGCAGCAGATTTTTTTGCCATTGTGGCAAGGTGGAGCTTTATCCTTTCAGTTCTTTTTGCTTTCTGGATAATTTTAATATACCTCTAGTATAAGAGAGAGCCAGTTGCCCACCCATGTTCATTGCAGCATTACTCACAATAGCCAAGAGGTGGAAGCAGCCCAAATGTCCATCAAAGGATGAATGGATGAAGAAAATGTGGTGTGTGTCTACAGTGGAATACCATTCAGCCTTAAAAAGGAAGGAGATTCTGACACAGGCTACAACACGGATGAAACCTGCAGGCATTGTACTAAGTGAAATAGGCCAGGCACAGAGAAAGACAAATACTGTATGGTTCTACTTCTAAGAGGTATTTAAAACAGTTGAACTCATAGAAACAGAAAGTAGAATGTGGTCACCAGAGGCTGGAGGGGAGGGAGGGGGAGAATGGGGAGTTGCTGTTTAATGGGTATGGATTTTCAGTGTTGCAAGAAAAGTTCTAGGGATCTGTTGCACAAATTCATGAATATAGTTGATAACTACTGAGTTGTGCATTTAAAGATAATTACAGTGGTAAGTTTTATGGTATGTGTTTTCTACACAATTTTTTTAAATGTTAAAAGGAAAAAAAAGATACAGCTAGAAAACGAGGGCTGAGCTATTCAATCATTTGAAACGAAACAGAACAAACAACAACAAAAATGTAAGGGGAGGCAGGACTTGGTCCCAAAACCTAATTCTAGGAACCTCTGGAAGTCAAAAGTGATAGCGACCCCCTCTCTGATAGAATAAATGTCAAAAGAGAAATCTACATGGAGTAATTTATTTCAAAAGAGAAACACTCAGAAGCAGAGAGAAGAGAGGAAAAGAGGAACAGTGAGAAGCAAGGCTCCTAGAAACTATAGTCTAAGCAGGGAATTATTTTCAATAATACATAAAATAACAAGAACAATGCAGTGATACCACACCCAACATTGTACAGCGTATAGAAGGGCTTCATGCTGGCATTGTCTGGGTGGCTCAGTCGGTTAAGCGTCTGACTCGATCTCAGCTCAGGTCTAGATCTCAGGTTTGTGAGTTCAAGCCCTGTGTTGGGCTTCATGCTGGGCATGGAGCCTACTTGGGGGGGAAAAAGCTGTTTCAAGCTGCTGGCCAGAAGTGCTTATGACTAATTGAAATAAATCTCACCAATCACCATGGTGAGGGTTTTGGAATTTAATCAGATTGCTTTCCCCACATGGCATAATAAAATGGAATGGAGATAAAGAATAATTTGAAGGCATAGAGCCCTCTGAAGATAAACAAGCCAAAGCCTGGGGTTTGAGCCCTCAAAGGAGGTTTGTGAGATAGGAGTGAAGGGGGACATTATCAACAGACTGGGGGAGGTAACGGCAAGGCTTTGAAAGGAACGTGGAAAGACAGCCAAAGTCCAATTTCATCAGGAGGAAAATAAGTGGCTGCAAGTTGGTTCTGCCTTCTCCCTTTTAGAAACAAATGGTTTTTACTTCAATTTTATTCATCCCTGCCTTCTGCCCCCCACCTAACCCCCCACGGACGCTAGGGGGTTGAGACGAGGCAAAGACAGACCCGCCGTGGGAAGCTGGGTCTGCAGCAGAGAGGGAGCATTGCACGGTTGCCCAAGGCTAGCCACAAGGCACACGCAGGAATGTGCTGGGTTATTGATGCCATGAGGTGGTGTACACAAAGGCAGCTTGAAAGAAACTCTGTCACTCAGATGGCTGCCAGAAAGGCAGCCTGGCCAGTAGCCACACGCAGTGTCATTTTAATGTGCAGCCCTTCTGGACGGGGAGAAGGCTAGGGAAGGCAGCATTCCCTGAGGGAGGCTGTATTACCTGCCCTGCCTACTCTGGACACTGGCATCCCGTCAGCAGTAGTTGGGTAGGGCTCTTCTCCCCGTCAGATTCCATTTATGAAGGTACTTAGAAGTGCTCCTTAATTTAGACTTCAATAAAGATAAGACCAAGGTTAATTGAGAATGGGTGAGTCTCGCATTATGTAATGAGAACTATCTAAAATTTACTGCACTGTTAACCGGGGAAACTGCACCTGGGTTCTGATGTTGACTTCCAAATCATCCAAAGTGAGGAACTGATGAATCCCTTGATTTTACGTTATCTAGCTCCAAGAAGCTGATTTGTTTCTTCTGTCCCACCTGATTCTTGGCTCATATTGGTCCAGGTTCAGGTGACTGCTTCTTCTGTCAAGGCTCTTGTTATTAACTGCAGAGAATTCTCAATCTCTAGATCTGTAATCTCTCGGTGTTCAGATTTTTTCCTCATTTATAATTTTAATCAAAGCATTGCTATTCATTTTTTAAAGTTCAGATTTTAAATAACAAAGGTTATATTAATTGATATCTAGGGAGGCTGCCTTTTCCACTCTGTTCTGCAAAATGCCTACTGTTGGTTATTTATAACCCACAAATGGCTCCTTTCTCTACTTGCAACACGCTCTTCTTGTTCCTTCATCAGCGTCTGCTTGCCTCTGCTTGGCTATTTCTATGGTGGGCTGGGCTGGGAACTGGGATTCTTGGTATCAAGAATTACTTCCAGACTGGGGCACCTGGGTGGCTCAGTTGGTTAAGCATCTGCCTTCGGCTCAGGTCATGATCCCGGGGTCCTGGGATTGAGCCCTGCACCGGGCTCCCTGCTCAGGGAGTGCCTCCTTCTCCCTCTCACTCTGCCATCTGCCACTCCCTGCTTGTGCTCTCTGGCTTTATCTCTCTGTCAAATAAATAAATATAATCTTAATGTATATATATGTGTATGTGTGTATATATATATATATATATATATATATATATATATATATATATATATATATATAAAGAATTACTTCCAGACTGAATATGAAAGAAATGTAGATTTGGACACGTCTTGAGCAACCCCATTCAACATCCCCTTTGGCTGCGGTTGGTTTAGGGTTTTACTCTTTACATATACTTCACATTTGTAGATGAGGACAAGAAAGGACTTGGAGACAGCCGCTGTGTATGGACGCGAGTTTATACACTGTGCAAAGGTGCCCAGCTAAGGAGGCAAGTAGGGGTAGGGCTGAGTTC
Organism: Zalophus californianus; assembly: GCF_009762305.2. Lineage (NCBI taxonomy): Eukaryota > Metazoa > Chordata > Mammalia > Carnivora > Otariidae > Zalophus > Zalophus californianus. The sequence continues at coordinate 96,208,202 of NC_045598.1, forward strand.
CAGTCCTGCAGGAAGGGATGCCTTTTCTTTGCACAAAAGCAACAGCTTTCCACTAAGCCATCTGCTAGTGGAGTGTGTCCACACAGAAGGGATATCCTTTTAGAATTTACACACTCTATAGGCTGGCAGCAACCTTCCCTGAAACAGATGCTGTGGGATGGGGGACATTGGGTTTTTCAGGAGTATACAGAAAAGTTTCCCAGGCTTGTGAATGGAGGAAAAGTCATCATGTTCATTCCCCCAAACGGAAGCCAGCAAAGTGCAATCAAAAGGCCACAATTAAGAGTGTGAAGCTCTGCTCCCTAGTGGGCTCCTCACTGGGACATGCCTCACTCTCCCAGCCTAACTTCTTCCTTTTCCTCTCTCCCTACATTATTTCAAAAAAGGAAGAGCTGGGTTTTTGTTTTTGTTTTTTTTTTATGTGAAATTGGGAGGAAGAGGGCTTAGGTAAAGCAATAAAAACCGCAGAACAGAGTATCCAGTTCAAAGACGCTTTAGATGCCACAACACCAAATAACTCCTGCTTAGCCGGTGGAGGGACTCTAGGACTGATTCCACTGAGCCACGGTGAAGGTGGGCAAGGCCCCGATGTGGCAGGCTGACACACAGCAGAAGAGCGCTTTGTTCAGTGCGGCGATGTCTGCCCTCCACTCCTGCTTCCCTTTCATGCCCTCATCTGCACGTGCCCTCGTGCTGCTCATGTTCTGTGTTCTGGAATTCTCACTGCCTCCCAGACACTGCGGTAGGCTTTGATTGATGCTCTTTGTTCTGTGTGTAAGCGGAGTGCTGCTGAACAGAATAATACAGTCTCTAGCCAACTTAGTCATTCCTTGGTTCCTGCCTTCACTGCTCAAGCACAGAAGTACATGTGGGAACAGATATTTCTGAGCACCTACTACTTTCCCAGTGTGATACATGATTCCAGGCCCTGGGAATGCAGTGGTGATCAAAAGAGCCCAAAGTCCTTGCATCTGTGCAACCTACATTCTCAAGGTGCTGGGGGTAGGGGCAGAGACAGGCATAAACAAAATATCTGTAAAGTCTACAGTGTGTCAGATGGAGACGGGAGGGTGTGGAGGTGGGTCGCTGTCATTTCTACAGAGTGGCCAAGAAACCCTCAGTGATAAGATGACACTGATTAAAGATCGGAAAGAGGTCAGTGAGCCGTGACATATCTGAGGGAAGAACTCACAGTGATTCTTTGTAATTCTTACACCTCTGATTGGCTACCCTGGGTTTGTATTTTATTAACTCATACCAAATGTATCAGTTATAGCTTGCTGTGTAACAAATCACCCCAAAACTCAGTGACTTAAAACGACAGATTTTTATTATCTCATAGTTGCTGTGGGCCAGGAATCTACATGTGGCTTGGCTGGGTCCCTCTGGCTCAGGGTCCCCCTCAAGGTTGCAGTGAAGATGTTGGCCAGAGCTGCAGTTATCCCAAGGCTCAGCTGGAAGAGGACCCACTTCCAAGATCACTCAGGTGTTATTGGCAGGTTTCAGGTCCTCACTGGCTGTTAGCTGAAGATAGCAGCTCCTTGCCACTTGGAGCTCGAAACACAGCAAGCCAACAAGAGCGTGAACAAGACAGAAGTCACAGTCTTCTTATACCCTGATCTTAGAAGTAATATGCTGTCATTTTTGCCATATTATATTTGATGGAAGGGAGTCGTTATGTCCAGCTACACTCAAGGGGAGGGGTTTACAAAAGAGTGTGAATACCAGGAGGTGAGGATCATTGGGGGCATCTCAGAGGTTGCCTACCATCCCAAGAATAGAACAAAGGCACGCACACACTTTGCTAGTCACCTGGACTACACCTCCCAGTCAATTTCCCCTGTAGCCTCCAGAATGGTCCTTATAAAATGTAGGTGAGAGTATCCTACTAGCCTCTGCTTGTAAACCCTCCATCACATCTTAGAACGACAACCGCATTTCAAGTTCTCGCCTCTGTCTAGCTCTCCCACCACCCATCCCACCACCCACCTGACTCATGCTGCTGTCGCCACAGAAGCCTTCTTGCTCTCCCTGGAAAATACCAAACCCATTCCTCCCCTTTGCACTAGCTGTTTCTCCTGCCTCAAGCACTTCTGACGTCCTCTTCTTGCCCATCCTTCGGGTCTCTGCTCAGCTGTCACAACCTCAGTGGGGCTTTTCCTGACCACCCCCATCAAAAATATCCCCCTATAGCATCCCCTTTCCCCTTTATTTTACTTTATTTTCCTCAGACCACTTATCACTGTCCAAAATGGTATGTTTTGTATTTGTCTATTGTCCATCTTCCTGACTAGAAGGTAAGATCCATGAGGGCAGGGATTTTAATCTATTTCATTCACAGCTATGTTCCCAGTGCCTGGAATTTAGGAGATTCTCAGTAAATGTTGCCAGAATGAATGAATGAATGAATGAATGAATGAATAACATTTGAATGTAGGTAAAGATGAAATCATCTCTAACACAGTAAGAATAATATTTTCCATTTGGGGGTTTATGAGACTGTAGGCAATTTAGAAACATAATTTCATTTAATTCTCATGAAGATCCCATGAGGTAGGCACTCTCATCCTCATTTTACAGAGAAGGACACCGGGGCTTGGCAAAGTCAGGAAACTTCCTGGAGATCACACGGTAAAAGGGAGAGCTGAGGTCTAAACCCAGGGCTGTTTGACTCCACGCTGTCACCACCAAGGTATATTGTCTCCCCAGCGAGAAAGCCATGGGGCAGCACAGGAACACCTGCAGGGCTGGGGCCCTGCCACCAAGACCATTGCTGACCCGGCTCCCTGGGAAATCCTGACGTACAGGCTGGGATCAAAACCTTTTCTCCGAAGAATCCTCTTTCACGCCTCAAGATCCAATGAAAAATATTAACGCAGGGAGTACCTCAGTCTATAACTTAACAGACATTTATTTAATCTCAAGCCAGCTTTAGGCAAAACTGTGACATTTAGCTTGGGGCTCTCCAGAGACGGGGCTAAAACTTGGACAGCGCTGGGCCTCTGCTCTCCTCACCCACTTACCCACTCTGTGGCCTCCTCCCTCAGGGTTCTGGGCTGTCTCTCGGGGACAGTGGGAGAACGAACCAGGGCTGCCCCCCCCCGCTCTCCCCGCCCCCCCCCCCCGCCAATGCAGAGAGTGCTCAGTCTCTAGTGCTGCAGCTGGCTGCAGACTTATGAACGAACGAAGCTCCCAGCCCTCCATTTAGCCTCAGCTCCTTTCTCCGATACCATGGACAGCAACAGCACTGCCTCCCAGGATTCCTTGCTCCCTCCTGCCACACTGAGTTCCTTCCGGTCCCTGAACTTGTGATGCTCTCGCCTACTGGTTTAGGTCACGCTTGCACCTCTACCTACAACACTCTTTCTCTCTTATCACCTAATTAAAGCCTATTCACACTTCCGGTCTCAGTGTAGATGCCACCTCCTCCAGGAAGACTTCCCTAACCACCTCATTTCCTGTCTGGGTTAGGTGTTTCTCTGCTCTCCGGGCACCCAGGATTTCCTCTATGATAGGAGAATACCACCTTGGAGTCACGATTACCTGGTTCTTCTATAGATACCCCCTGAGATCAGGGACCATGCCTGTGGGGCACCTGTTGTTTGCAGCTCAACATTTAATCCCCCTCCTCTGAGCAACGGTTTGTCAGATTTCCTTTGGGAAACCTCCCTCCCTATTTTAGCCATGTGATTTGTGCGGGATTGACACCACTGCCCAGCTTCAGCTGTGGAGCTTAAACGAACGGCATCCCCTCCCTTCATTCTCCCAGCCGCAGTGATAGGCTCAGGGCTGACACGTGACTTAGGAAGGCCCAATCAGGCTGAACCTCAGGGCTCCGGCTGGAAATGATGCACCCCGACCTTTTTCCCCTACTGGACGGGTAACCTCGCAGGATACTGGCAGTCACCGAGGACTGATGAGGTTTACAGTGGGGGAGTCTGGCCAGCAATGGAGTCAAGAAGAGCTACGAAATAGGGAGAAAGAAACGGACTCCTGGTTTGAGCTCCTAGATCAAGCAAGCATTGCCTGAAACTAGAGCTACCTCTAGACTTGTCAGTTCCGTGGACCATAAAAAAATCACTTTATATTAAACCAGTTTGAAGATTTGGCTTGGTTTGTTGTTGTTGTTACTTACATGAGAAACATCCTAATTCCAAATTCTGCCTTGTCACCCCTTATCTTCAGCCAGAAGCACAGTGCCTTTCACTGAGTTGTGGGTGAATGCAGACACTCCTTTGTTCTGGGTAAGAAATCTGAGAACTGGCAACTATGAAGGCTGGCACAAAGAAGGCACTGGAAACACTCAGCTCTCTCTAATCTGGTACATGAAGGGATTGGTTCTACTTCTTTCTTCCCTATTCCTGTTCAAGGGCTGGACAGACGACCTCCCCTCTGCTTTCCTGGGCCCTGCAGATGCAAGAGCTCTTCTGTCTGGCTAAGGCACAATCCCCAACTCCTGGTCCCACTAACAGGATCATTCCTGACTAGCTTCATTCAAGCCCCTAGCCTGCCTTAGCAGGTCTAATAACCCAGAGCTGGTTAGGGACCATGGGCCACTCAAAGTACAGATTAAGGCACTGTCTACTTGCCTTTTTAAAAAAAATCCAGGCTGTGATTGGTTGTCTACTCACAGCCTGAATAAATTCTGTGCCCTGTCTGTGTCAGCAATCTGTTTCTGTCCCTGTTTTTGGAACCATGGAATTTAAGAAGGAAGCATAGAGGTCATCTAATTCGACCCCAGTCCCAGGGTACATGCTACCACTATGTCTCTGACTAGGCTTGAACATGACCAGGGACAGGCTTGAAGGTCTCTAGCCTGACTTGGCTTGAACATGACCAGGGACCGGCTGCTCCATCCTCTGCGAAGCAGGCATATTGTCAGACAGCTCAGATTGTTAGAAAGTTCTTCCTGAAATTGAGCTGGAATCTGTTTCCTTGTCATTCCACCTAGTCCTGGATCTGCCATCTGGAGTCCCTGGCATCAGCTTGATCCCTCCCCCACATGGCAGCCACTGGGACATATGAGGACAGCATACGTGTCCCTAAAATCTGCTTGACTCCAGGCAAAGCATCCCTTTGAATGATCCTCACCCAGTCCTCATATAATTCAGTCTCCTGATACTGCACTAGCACATCGTCCTCTGGATGTGCTCCAGTTTGTGGTCATCCCTATGCAAATATGGTTCCTTGAAGACATCTCAACAATCTAAATATGGCCTGTCCAGCATCAAGTACTATGGAACCATCCATACCTTGTTCTGGACTCACCACACCTACTAATGATGACATGTAAGTTTCCAATGCCATTTTTACAGCCTCATCATACTATTGTCTCAATGTAACATAATTTTAAAAATCCATGGAATTTTCCATATTTGAACTTCTGATGTATGGCGCTGTACACTGATTTCCTCTAAACCTTACCTTGTCCATTTTAGACTAGGCAGAATCACTAAAGTGACCATATAATTTATCATCCAAATCAGGACACCTTTGAAAGTGAGAGGAGTGCTATCATTGTTATTAATAATCACATAGAGACAACAGGCACAACCAGGGCTGTCTGGGACAAACCTGGACACAAGGCCACCTCAGCATAGTGCTCAGGACCACAGAGTCCAGGTTCACATCCCAGTGGTATCATTTACCAGCTCTGTACTTAATCTCTCAAAGTTTGTTTCCCCATCTTGGAAAGGGAGATAATGTTCTTACATTGTAGGACTATCATGGGCATTAAATAAGATCATGTGTGGAGAGCATTAAACCCAGAGCTTGGCTTACATTAAGTGCTTAGAAAATATCACCTGTTATTTTTAGCTTCTTGAGACCTTTTTTAATTTGACCAGCTATTGTGTCTTCTTTAAATCTGGTAAGTATGGCTTCCACAGCTTTGTCTGAATTATTGCTTAAAATGGCCTGTGTCAGCAGCCAGGACAGAGCCCTGTGGCACGTCACTGGTGTTCTCCTTCCAAGCTGATGTTGATGCATTGGTCACTATTCTTTGGATATGGCTGTTAAACCAGCTATCTCAGTGCATCAGAGGAAAGTGAAATCAGTATTAAGAGACTGCACAGCATCTCAGAGGCTGAGCGGATTTACAAATTTGTTCTTTCATGTAACAATATGGAGAGGCTCCTGTTTGGTAGGAGACCATCCTCCCACCATTAGTCAGGGACCGAGGCTAAGGGAAGCTCTTCTGTCTTCAGCATGTGACTTCCATTGCTGCGCTGGTCACCATTCTAGCCAGCAGGAAGAGGAAGAGTTTAGATGAGCAAGTGGGAGAGGTTTAGGGGCTGGGCCTGGAAGTGGCAGTCATCACTTCTGCTCACATGCCAGTGGAGAAAATTTAGACACATGGTGCACCATAGTGCATGGAAGGTTGGAAATGCAGTGCAGCTGGGCAGCCAGGGCCAGTTCTGCTCCTGTTCCTATGAAGAAGATGGGAATTTGGTGGACAGCTAGCAATCTCCACCTCAACCATGCACTTAATGCATTGTCATTCAGCTCACATTTCCTGTCTTGTCCCCAAGGAAATAAAATGAGACTCTACCAAATGCCTTATGAAATTGAAGGCCTCTAGCATTCTGCTCCCCTACTGGCCTAGGAACCCTATCACACAAAAAAAATTATTTCCAGAGCCTTATAAGATGACACACAGGCGGTCTACATTATCTCTGAAAAATGGTTCCAAGTTTGGGGCAGGGAAATTCATTCAATTCTTTAGTTAATCTGTGTGGGGAAGAAATAAGAAGGAGAATGCAGGAACATGATGGAGTTGAAAGAATGAAATCAAATCAAAGTCCAAGACCAGGAGCCTTATGGGAAAGTCAAATGAAACGGAAATTGTACACGAAAATCGAAGTAATCTTGTGGGTTGTTCAGCATTCCTTTTTGAGAAATTCTGAGTTCCTTGAAATAGGTTGCAGGACCCAGGTATATGAGGCAAGTAACATAAGCATTACACTCAGCTCTGAAACTTCAGCCTGTAGCTATTAAAGTCATGCACTGGGGACAAGCAACCTCCTCCCAGAGAACTCAGGTGATCATTCAACAAACATGTACACAGAAGCTACTTGGTGCTGGGTACTGTGGAGGGAATGATAAAATAAATAAGCAGTGGCCCTTCTCTTAAAGATTTTTCAGACTAAGAGATCAAAATTCCTACTTGCAAAACTCAGAAGCCAACGATGTCTACCTTAAGCAGAAAGTAGATTTATTAGAGAATATTAGTTAAATCACAAAATTTCTGAGAAACTACACAGCTAGGACTCACACCCCAAAACACTTCACAGAACTGTTTCGCCTATCTGCACAGACCTGCAGCTTGAACTGATGACCTCAGAGGCTCTCATCAGGATCTTTTGCCACCATTACCTCTGAGACTGCAGTAGATAAAAGCCACCTTTGCCAGAATGAATTCCCCCAGTTCTCACTGCTTTGTAGCACTAGCTTCTGAATGCCCATGTGTGGTCACATCCAGGGCTCTAGCTGCAAGGGAGGCTGGGACAGAGAGTATATACCTTCCACAGTAGGATGTGGGGATTCATAAAACAGAGAATTTCCCAAACATAAGAAGGATGTGAAAGGTCCTGGGTGGCCAAAAAAATTCATGAATGTTCATGATGAGGTGAAAAAAAATGCATGTGAATTCATACATTAAAATGGAGTAAGTGCTTTATGAATGATATGAACAAAGACTTGTGGAAATACAGTGGACAGAGAAATAAAAACTAATAGGGCAGGTCAGCAAAGGCCAATCTTCACCAAGATTCTCCAAGATTCACCAAGACAATCCCCACCTGTCCCATCCATCTAACACAATCATTCTGCCCACACTTTCTATCTCGTCCTCTGAGTCATAAAAGATGAATAAGAACTTTCTGGGGAAAGATTCTGAAGAAGGACACTGCACAGAGAGGAAAGCATGTGAAAAGTCCTGGGAGTGGAAAGGTCTGGCGTGTCTGCTAAGAGGTTCCATGTGGTGAAGGTGAAGGTTGTATGTTGGCAGTGACAGGCAGAGGGGTTGAGAGGGACAGGTAAAAAGCAGATCACCAAAAGCCTTATATGGAAGGTAGGATGTGGAGACTTCACTTTGAATAAAAAGGAGTCATTGCATGTCATGTAAGGATGGGGGTGATAAGATCCGCTTGTTTTTGGTAAGTAAATTTGTGCAATGTACAGGGTAGATTGGATAGGAAAGAACATAATAGAGAAAGAGACCAGAGGTGGTGCAAATAATACATGAACATGATGCTAACCTGAATCCAGGCAGTGACAGCAGGAATAAAGGGAAAGCTGGAGCTGGGAAGGGCTTCTACAGTGGGTATGTCCAATGGGAAACCCAAAGTATGGGTCTAGAGACACAGAGTTGGGACTCACTAGCATTTAGATGGTAGTCAATACAATAAGAGAGGGCGCAGGGGGTGAGCAGGGGATGACTGGGAACTCGCACATTTAAGCATTAACTCCCAAGTCTAGTTCCCAATCCTAGCACCAAGCCAAAGGTAGGATGTGCCCAGGGCATAAAGTGCTATGCACGGAATCTGTGGAAAAAGGGAACTACTGATCTAAGCTTCCTAGAGCTCATTGTCTGGTTGAAGTGTATTAGAAGGCATGTAGTTTTTTGGCTACTGGGCATCAGTTTCCTCTTCGCACTGTAAAGGTGCCTGATTTCTTTTGGGGGAATTATCTCTTACCCATTGTATGCAGCCATGGGTGTGTCAATCACAGTGCCCTGTCTAGCCTGAGCTAAGAGATGGGCATGGGGCCCAAGGGCAATCTCACTCTCTTCAAGGAGTTTGTATCTTGAACAAAGTAAAGCAAGGCTGGAAAGAAGAGTTTGGAGTTGGTTCAACCCATCAACATCTTTCTCAGGAGACGGTCCACCAGTCCCTGCTTCATGCAGTCTTTAGCCACCCTTGCTCAGTTCTTCTGCAAGCTTACTTTCCACTTCTGTGAACTCAGTGAGACTCTTCAGTTGAATTTCTCTTCTGCTTAGGGCAGCTAGAATTTGTGGCTTGCCATCGAAGAACCCAACCAACTCACAGAGTGATAAACACTCACGGCAACTCTATGTAGGAATTCTTACAAACCAACCTCCCAACAGAGGGAAAGTAATTATGAAAAAGGAATTGGGCTCTCATGCACATCAGAACAGGGACCAGGAGGCTCAGATTCTAGCTATGATTCCACCTCATTTGTTGCAAAGACCTTGGATAGATCCCTTTACCTCTCTGGTCCTTTGTGCTTTTATGTGCAAATCACAGTGCTGGGTTGATAATAGGTGTCCAGTGGTGTGCTGGTGAACGAATTCGCCAAACAAACAAACAAGGTCTCGATATGTAGTGTTTGATGATTTCTGTGATGTAAATACTCGCCCGGCGGTCAATTTCAAACTACTTATGGTTTAACAACCAGTTTGCAAATTTGTGAAAATGTCTTTGCCGTTAGGTATGGGCCAGCTCTGGCACATGACTGTTGGTGTCCCTTCCTGAGCTGGCTTCTGGTCTGTGCCCCTCTAAATTGGGAAGCTGACAGACTAAGTATTTGGATCCTGCTGAAAGGAGAGAGGAGAGAGTGTAGGGCAGAATTGTCAAACTCTATGGCACAGGAGAATCATGTACGGAGCTTGTTAAAATGCAAATGCCCATGGGCCACCATCAGACACTCTGAATTAACGGGGCGGGGAGGCAGAGGGGCTCCCAGAAATCTGTACTCTGAACACGCTCCCCTGATGATTCTTAACGCAGGAGGCAAAAGGTCCACACTTGGAAAGTGGAAGGGAATATGAAGGAGGAACAGGTTGAGGGATGGGAAATGGGGAGGGAAGATTGTGGAGGAAATGATAACCCAGACTACAGACACACTGGGATGTGGAGGCGGAGGGAGGGGATGTGGGGAGGGAGGTAGGAAATATTCTCAACTAAACATCCAGACTCCGAGGACTCTGCAGAGTGTCATGTACCACAGAGCTTTTAATAAGATTTGATGATGATGATGGTGATGATGGTGATGATGGTGATGCTGGTGATGATGATGATGACGGTGATGATGATGATGATGATGGAGGGCAGCTTTGTTAGCCAGCCTTACAGGGCTGGTAGGAAGCAGAGCCATCTGGTGCATATTCGGTACATTACAGAATCTATTTTGCTTTCTCTAGTGCTACTCAGCCAAATTTATATCTGTTTCTGGCTGCAAAACTTGCCTGGTATTAGACTAAGCCCTGAGCTCTGAGCAGGAAGAATCCCATGCCAAGGACGTGATCAGTTTGTCCCGAGCCCAGGGCAAGCCTATATTTCTGCACCTTCTTAGGATTTGAGCCCTTGTTTCAGAGGGTAGGAGCCCAGGAACATCTCCAAATGAGTGACTGGAAGCCCTGAAGGAATCTGTGTTCATGTTGCCAAACCCTCTGTCTGCTCCCGAAGGAGAGGCAGCTTTGGTCCCAAGCTCACTGTTTTTTCACATCTTGTGCCTGACAGTCTATGGTTCTGGGGGGGGGGGGGGGCAGGAACGGGGTCTCATTCATCTCTTCCCACCAGCACCCATTCTGGGAGCTACTGGATGAATGTCTGTTGGTGGACAGAAGGATGACGCAGGCCGGTGATGGTAACCCATGGAGACTGGGCCTAGCCTGACAGACAGATGCAGACAGAAGAGTAATTGACGGATGGCTGGAGAGTGGGGGTCCCCATACCCAGAACTCTACCCTTCTTGAGGAAGAAAATGAATCTACTTAAAGCTACACAGTGAATTAAAAACAATACATTTTTTAAAGGCCGACTAATCTTCCTCTCTGCCATGATCATTCCCCAAAACAGAAGATAACAAGACAACTTGCAGGAAAGTCGAGTGGAGGAGGTACAGGCTGAGATAAAAGGGCATTTGTCTCTCCTCCCCCAGCTGTTCCAAGACACGCGAGCAGAATTTCTCTTCACGAGGTTGGAAAGCCGAACGTCCCTAAACCTCTCCTGGACCCTGGAGTGATGCTTCGAGTCTCACACACCTGACTTCCGCCATTTAAAATTCCTCATCAGAAATCCTTCCTTCCACCCTGACATCCTAGACACTGCTCTCAGCTCTTCAGCCCTGCTTGCCTTGCATCCCCACAGCTCAGCTCAGACAGATGAGATGCTGGATAAAACCTCTCGGTGCACAGGGCACGACCTTGTCTTTGTGTCTCATAAAATGCCGTGTACACCTGCAGTGCTTTGTAAATAATAAATGGCGGTAATAAAGATGCTGCCTCTTTGAGGTCAGGGGCACATGTTTGCAGAAAAACAGCCCCCCACCAGCTCTGGCTCCGCTGGATGCAGCTATCACCAGAGCCTGAAGACACACTGCGCGGAGATTTCCAAAGGGACGTGTGGCCCAAAAACTTAAGGGTTCCCGACAGAATAAAAGGCCCAACGGTAGGATTTCTTGGCCAAGAGAAGTCAGAGAGCAGCCTGCTGACATACTATGTACTTGAAAAATACACTCACCATGGAAATGCAAGATGTCATTGTTACTACTTCGAGGTTTATTGTTCTGCTTAATCTGGCCTTTACGAATGACAAGAGCACAGACCTTTTTAGCCGAGTACATAATAATAATTCAGTATCAAAAGGGAGATCGACTGGTAATAACAGGTATTATTACCCTAACAATGACTTGCCAATTTTGTATAGAGGAAAAGGGAGACCTCTTTCCAAATGGGCGAACAAGTTGAAAGAGGTTCTCATTGGGGGAACTATGGGAAGGACAGGGACACGATAAACAGCTGACCACTCACTGCGGCAACCCCAGGCCACCAATGCCGGGCACAGGTAGGGTAAAACACTGCTATATCCCTCTGGTCTCTCACTACAGCTAAGAAATGACAGCTCATCTTTTGGAAAATGTGCTGCCCCGATCTCCCTTCCTTGTTTCCCGTTGCAGGGCATTATCAGGGCAAGTAAACCTCTGTTGTGATGTGCCCACCTATTAGATGTTTTGGCTGCAGAAACTCAGAGCACATTCATAACAATAGCATATCCTGGGAAAAGAACTGCATGGAGCTATGTGCCAGGCTCTGTACCACACCTCATTTCATTCTCTCCACCCACCCTATCAAGTAAAATCCCCTTATGATCGGTGAGACCCATGGTCTATGACAGACCTGAGGCTTGGGGTCTAGGCCCAAAGCAGTTCAGATTCAAATTGTCTGTACTTGAACCCAGGGCCCAGTCTCTCAAGCATTATGATCTCCCACCTCTCCTGCCATTTGGGAAATGTTCAGTGGTTGAAATCATTTCCTTAGCATGAGTCAATCTTGACATCTCTAGTCAAGAGGGAGTAACTTTCAATCATCCACACTGATGGAAAGGACAGTGGTGGTATGGGGACACGCAAGAAGTTATTTAGATTTGGCTCTGGACCTCCTAACTGGGGTAGTTGATAGCAGATTTGTTTCTGAATGATGTTTTTCCACAGCAGGTATTAAAAATAGCCCCTGGCCTCCAAGAACGCTCTGAGTGGAAGACGAAATGACTCTGAAAGAGGGGTATGAATGAAGAACTGCTGCGGCATGAAAACTTTACCACAGATAATCCGTAAAGCTGATCATCAAAGCTGATTAGATTTGCTCTTTCTAATTAGAAGAGCTATATGGTTGAAACTCCTTCATACCGCTGAGACTTTGTTTTAAAAAAAAATTCTTTTTCTTTAAATGAGGAAAGTAGAGGGAAATTAGAAACCTCTTCAAGGTTCTTTTGTCTTGGCTTGACCATCTGCCCTAGACTCAATTCATTCCAGACTGCGAGTTCCATGAGCCATGTTAATGAACAAGCAGGGAAGTCTCAGTCCAAGGCTTGCTCTGGACTAAAGCTACTACCTCACAAACGACTCACTAATTTCTAAGAAATCCTTGGATCCATCCCAGACCCCTTGGCTTGGGCATATTGTGCCCCCTCCCCCCCTCCTCACAGGCCAGGTAGCAAGATGACTGGGGTGTCTTCAATGCTCTGTGACAGGAAATGTGGACGGGGCAGCACACACCCATCGTCCTGGTGAAAATCACAGAATCTTGTATGTTTTTAAACATTTTTTTAAAAGATTTTATTTATTTATTTGACACAGAGAGAGAGACAGTGAGAGCAGGAGCACAAGCAGGGGTAGTGGGAGAGGGAGAAGCAGGCTTCCCGCGGAGGAGGGAGCCCAATGCGGAGCTCGATCCCAGGACCCTGGGACCATGACTTGAGCCGAAGGCAGACGCTTAACGACTGAGCCACCCAGGCGCCCCAGAATCTTGTATGTTTTTAGCAGCTCAGGGGTGGGGAGCTGGGATGGGACGGGCTGTAAGGGAGAAGGGATATGTGTATGTGTGTTGGGGGGCTACGGATGTGGTTGGTAGTTATGGTGGTGTGAGTGTATGCTGTGTGGGTGTGTTCATGGGTGGTGCAATGTGTACTATGGTGTCACGTGTTGTGTAGGTCGTGTGTATAGGGTATGTGTGCACATGTGTGGGGTGCAGCAGTGTACGAGATATGGTACGAGGGTCGGGGGACAGTAGCGATGGTGGTGTATATCTGTGTGTGTGTGTTTGTGTATACATGGATGTGTATGAATGTGTATATGTGTGCATGTACGTGTGCATGTTTGAGAGACTGAGTTTGACGCTATCACCAATAAAATAAACTGTTTGGAAAGGGGATTTTTCTATTCCCTAGAAATTGCAAAAATAACCTACTTTTTGGCTAAAGCTTATGTTGGGAGGGTCCCTAACGCTCTGGTTAAAAAGGACAAGCTGGGTCTCCACCAAGTAAACTGAGTGTTAAAGATATTTTGGGGAGAAGAACTTCTTAAACACCAGTGCTAACAATGCGGCGGTTTCAGTTTCCTTCTACCGGGTGAGAAGGATTATTGAATTTCCAAACAAGTCGAGTCTCAGGCACTGCACCAAGAGGGAAATGAAACGAGGTTCGCCACCGTCTGTAGACGCATCTTCACTCCTGTGATGGCTCCTGTTTTCCAGGTCACGGATAGGAAGAAATTCTCTTTGTGGAATATTAAAAAGGACTTTGCGTCTCCTAGGACTTGGGATGATTCCTGCAGACACCGCTCGAGTCTCTCTGTTATGGAGGTGCCATCTAGGGGCAGGAAAGGGCTGGAGGAGCCTTCCCCGAAAACCAGGACAGAGGAATGATAGCTGGCCACCTGGTGCACACTAGCTTTCCTCGACACGACCCTCAGCTCAGGGAAGCCCAGGGTCCCCGCCCAGGGAAGTATCATGGATAGGGACTGACCCAGACAACTCTTGGCAGCTTCAAAAGTATTTCCACTGTGAGGCTTTTCCTCAAGCCAAACTCCCCTGTACAGAGCCATTCCAGAGAAATGCAAATGAAGTCAATATATGAAAAGAAATTGGACTTCGCAGGTCATCAAGGAAGTACAGATTAAAACAATAAATTAACACTGACCTGCAAAGATTTTAAAAATGATCATGTCAGGGCATTCTCCTATGCCGCTGGAAGAAATGTTAATTAGCATAACCTCTCTGGAAGGCCCTTTGGCAATATATATCAAGAGTCTTTAAAATGTTCCTACCTTCTGACCTAATAATTCCATTTCTAAGAGTTTACTCTAAAGAACTCATCAGAGCATAAGGATTTCTCTGCAAGGATGTCCATTACAGTGGTAGCTATAAATGTGAAAAATTGGCATTAATTTCAATGTCCAAAATGGGGAAATTTCAAGATAAATGGTAGAACAGCCACATGATGGCATGCTTATAGCCATTTACAGAATGTATAGATTTAAAAATCATATTTTTGGACACTACCAAATGACATGAGAAAACAGTGAAATACAAACGTGAAGTGAAAAAAAGCTACATACAAAGCAGGATATATATATTGTATATTCATAGAGAAAGGGGTGAAAGGAGACACATCCAACTGGTAATAGCTTTTTTCTCTGGGAAACGATTATAGTGATTTTTTTCTTTATACTTTTCTGCCTTTTCCATAATTTTCTATACCAAACATGAAATATTATTATAATAATAAAAACCAGGTATGTAATGTTCAAAAGAAAATTGCTCTGAACAACAATCACAAAGACAGTAAGACAGTAGAGGAATTCCTTATCGTTTACGAGCCTCTCCTATGGGCCAGGTGCCGTGCTGTGTCCTTTCAGGTAATCCCCGCAACAGACTTGGGAGGGTTATCTCTTCAAATACCTCCAGCACCACTCCCCTCCCTTCGCTTTTAGCCCATGACCTTGCTTCGGATTCCGCTGAGAGAATTGAAGCAGTAAGACCAGTCCACCGCCTCCCTTCCCAGCTGCCCCCCACCGCCTCCCCTCCTAGCTGCGTCTGTGCCCACCGACCCTCCTCCCGTTACAGAGGACTCACCTGTGCGCCGAAGGTCAGCCTCCACGCATGCGCTCTGAAGGGGGTGTCTTTGCCCTGCTCAAGGACTTTGTCCCAGCAATTTTTCACCCGCCTGCCTCGCATCATCAATTTTCCCTCGTGCTGGATCATCCCATCAGCATATAAACATGCTGTAACATTCCCCACATTACAAAATTGAAAACCAACGAAAAGAAACCTTTCTTGACTGACAGCCCCCTCCAGCTACACGCTCTCCTTTCTACACCCCCTTTCGCATCCAGCTCCTCAGAAGAGTTGTCTCGTTCACTGGTTACATTTCCTCCTGTTTTCTCTTAACCCTCAATAGTCAAGCTGTCGTTTGCTCCCCCCTACTCCCCACTGAAACTGTTCTTGTCAAACTCACCCTTGACTTCCATGTTACTAAATTTAATGGGCAAGTCTCGGCACTCATCTCGCTCAATCTCTCATAGCCCTTGATGCAGTGGAGACAACAGACCCTACTTGAAACAGTTTCTTCACTTGACTCCTGGTGGTCGACACTCACCTGGTTTCCTCCTATTTCACTGGCCACCCATTCCCAAACTTTTGTTGATTACATCCTGCTCAAATCTCCAGGCTTCAGAACTCTGACCTCTTTTCCTCTCTAAATACTCTCTTGATAAATGTTCTCAGTACCATCTTTGCGCTACGGCTTCCAAATTCATATTTCACATATGAACCTCCCCTTTCGTATACATATTTGGAGAAGAAAATCATATCAAACTTAACACAACCAAAACCAAACTTCTGATTTTCTCCAAACCCGTGCTCCTTCCATTGCCTTCGTCATGTCTGTTAATGGCAACTGTATCCTTAACCATTGTTCAGGTTCAAAACCTTGGCATCACCTTTGATAAATCTTTCCCACCCACTCTGCATCTGATCCATTAGCAAATCTTGCCTTTTCCACCTTCATAAAACATCCAGGATCCAATCACTTCTCAACACCTCCACTGCTACCACCCTGGTCAGGTCTCCTAGATTTTTTTCCAGAATCTTCTAATTGGTCTCCTTAATCCCACCCTTGACTCCCTACTTTTATTCTCAACACAGTAGCCAGGGCATCCTGCTAAAATGCAGGTCAGATCACATCGATTCTTCCCATGTTACTCAGGGTAAGAGCTCCAGACCCTTCGATAGCCTGTACGGTCCTATATAACCAGGACTCCAGCCTTTCTCCCTAACTTTACATCCCTGCAATGGTTTCCTGGTTGCTCCTGGAACACCAGGCATGTTCCTGCCTCAGATATCTGCTTGATTTGCTCCCTCATATCATCGGGCTTTTGCTCAAACATTGCTTTCTCAATGAGGCTTTCCCTGATCATCCTATTTAAAATTGCCAGTCTCCCCCTCCCCCTGCCACCATCTCCATAACGCTTGTCACCACCTGATAGACTATGTAGTTTACCTTTTCATTTCTTTGTTTCTAGAAGGTGAGCTCCATGAGGGCAGAGTCTTTTGTCTGTTTTCTTTACTGTTATATCCCCAACACCACATCAGTGCCTGGCATATAATGGGCACTCAGTGAATATCTGTTGAATGAATGAATGAATGAACAAACTCGCAGTGATTAAAAAGGACTCAACACCCTACTCAGTACTATAAAATGTGCTACTAATTACAGGAACAGAAAGAAAGTTGGCCAAGAGTATTTCTTCTCTACCCTACCCCAGCCAGTGCTCAGAACCTCTAATGACGCTGCATGGTTGTGTTATTAGTCCAAAGGCAACAGCTTTCCAGTGTTTAACAATGTGCTAAATGCTTTTGCTGTTTGTTTCCATTCCTTGTCCCTTGTGGGTGAGGGGATTCGCTTCTGATCTCCCCACCCTATTCACCATCAGGAGGCTGCTTTTCCCTTTGGCATTTGACTTCTCCTCTTCTCCAGCTCAGCCAGTCACTTGGTCAGTTGATACAATTTCTGAGCACCTCCCAAGCACTACGTGTAGGGTTCTTTATCTGAATCTATTGCACACCACACAACATGAACCAAAGATTCGTGCCTCCATCGTACCTCTGTCCACTCGTAGGAATTTTTGTGCCGAGTATCACTAGGGATAAAGAATGTCCCAGCTCTGCCAGGAGGCCTTTGATACAGCAGGGAGTGATGTGCTGCTTCCGAGACTCTTCCACAGAGCTCTGTATCAGTGTCAATAGATTCTAGGCCCTATTCACATGACACTGGTTATATTTCTATCACCTGAGGCTGAGGTGGCACCTCCTGTACCTTTGGGTTCACAAACCCCTTCTAACAGTGGAAGTTTCCAGGGTCCACAGACTGAAACCCCCATGTCACTGGAAAGAGCGTTGTTTTTAGAGCCAAAAGACCAAGTCTCCCTCTTGGTTCTGCCACCTCCCGGCTGTGCCTTCATGAATGAGTGAGTTACTCTGTCCTTCAAGGTCAGTATCCTGTAAAATGAAAATAAACCTGCCTGCCTATCTGTCCTGAGGTTGCAGCGAGGACCAAGTGACCGCTCTTTGGGAAGGGACTTATGAATGCGTGCAGGGGTGAGTCTTAGTAATGCCATGTGTCCCCTCTCTCTTTTCAACACTCACCTGCACAGGTGGCTGCCATCCATGCCCCCTTGGACCTGTCTCTTTAGAAATAGTAGCTGAGTTATGTGGAGGTGGCTTGTTCTGTCTCCTTTTTGTTTTCCAATTTCACTAAACATGAGCTGAGAATACATTCATTATAGGGCTGTGAATTCCTTTGAGTAGTGACAGGGTCTCCTCAGCCCCACTGCTCCAGAAAGGATGGGCAATAAGCACCAGTCCCAGACACACTCTTCAAAGAAGCCCCCGGGGACCCTGGGATTGGAGGGAACCCCAAGCTCACTGAGTGCAGGCTTCCAAAAGAGGTCCTGAGGGCCGGGTTCCTTCTAGGGTCGCAGTCTAAGAGAATTTTCCTTTGGCTTCTCCAAGCAGGCTCACTTCCTCACTGAACATTTTTGCAAGCTGCTTCCAGTCCTAATATTTTGGCAGCTAAACAGCATGCTATTCTGCAAAAGAGTTGGGAAACTGCTGATGGTCTGATATTAGCAGCTTCTCAGCTCCTTCATGTTCCTGCTCAGAACCCCGGGCTGACAATGGGACACGGCTCCTCCTCGCCCCTGCCCTGGGCTTCATGCTTTGGAGCCCCACCCCCCCCACCATGTCACAAACACAAAGAAATTGCATTTATGAAGGAAAACATGGGCACCTCTGTCACTAGGGATCTGCTGCCTGACTCTGATACAGCATGACCCATAACCTTAAACACCTGCTCTTGAAACAACACCATTCGGGCCCCAGGACAGTGCCTCCCCACATCTCTTGTCTTATGTCCTTGACACAAAAAGGTGACTGCATCTGAACGTGAAGATCTGTGGGTTGTCTTGTTTCTGATGTTGGAGATGGACATTATTTCAGAATGTGCAGTAGCTAGGCAAGGGTGGGGGGTGGTGACAGGCAGAAGCGCTTAGATAAAAGAAAAATTAAAATGTCAAATTCTTCCCTCCACATAGCAAGAATGCAATAGATTCTGCATTATATGCAATAGAATGCATAATGCAACATGTCACCTGTCCATTTTCTTGCTTCTCCTCATGTTCTAGAGTTACCCATAATTAGTGTAGTATTCACAACAATTGCACATAACAGTGAAGGAACATTTTGCAATTTTTCAAACAGTTCATATGACTCTTGTGTGTGTGAGTGTGTGCACACTCGCACACATGTGTGTAAACAGGGTTTCTTAACCTCAGCACTGTTGACATCGTAGACTGGTTAATTCTTTCTCACATTGTATGCATTGTAGAATATTTAGCAGCATCCCGGGCCTCTACTGGCTAGATACCAATAGCAAATTGTATCAACCGCACATGTCTCCAGACATCACCAAATGCTTCTGGGGGATAAAATCACCTCCAGGTGAGAACCACTGGTCTATGCACAACGTGTATAAAGAATGATACTGTTTTTTTATATTGGCAACTGCATCGCTATTACATACTAGAATTGTAGGAATAGTTCTAGTTAGCTTGATTTAAATAACTTTAACCATTTTTATATTCATCAAATTTGTATTTTACCCTTAATTTTAATATAATAAAAGAAATATTACTTTTCTGAAATATGTATGAAAGTTTTATGTTCAAATAGTTCACATTTAGTTTGATCTGCACTTTATGATAAAATATGCTGAGACTTCGAACACTTTGAATATGGTCACATTTTGTTTTTTTAATCCAGATCACTACCATCAATAGAATGCATGACGTGAATATCTTGATTGTATAAAAACATAATCAGTGATCTTGCTGAAACAAAAACATGAAAACTAAAATTATGGAATAAATGTATAGTCATTTATGAGTTATGGGTGCTTTTATTATTCACCCCAATATCACTGGCTCTTCAACAAAAGGCTTAGATTTTAACAATAATTTAAGTCAGTCATCTTTGATATTTGGCTAAATTTCAGCTATATAAGAACTGTAGCTTTATACACTTTCTATTTCGTCGTTCTGAAGATACATTTGTCAACATAGGAGGCTAGAATATATTCTATTGAACAGTTTATTCACTTGGTTTACAACTTTAAAATACTTAGACATATGGCCCCTGGACCTCTACTTACTCTTCTGCTGGGGTGCCTGGCACACATGAGGGACAGGTTTGGTCTCATTCCCTTGACCTGAGGCCCCAGTTTAGAGTCTTAAATGTGACCTTGCAGGTGCTGGAGCTGAATGTAGAGAGTGAGGAGCAGAAGAGCTTGAAGAGAGAGAGGCTAGTTGATCCACCACAGGTCAGAGGCACAGATAGGCCCTTGGGAACCTAGGCCAAGTTGATTATTTCCTCGTGAGGGCTTCCTTAACCCACCTTAGATTCCAGGGTCCTCATATCCTACCCCAGCCAGTGCTCAGAATCCAACCCCAAAGCACAACCTGACCCACATTCCATGTAGTCCCTCAACAAGTGTTTATGGATCATTTCCCATATTCTAGGCACTGGGCTAGACCGTGGGATGTAACATCGTTCTTGCTCTTAAGAAGCTCAGCTAGAAGCAATGTCCTCAATCGCCAAACTGTGGAAAGAGCCGAGATGCCCTTCAACAGACGAATGGCTAAAGAAGATGTGGTCCATATATACAATGGACTATGACTCAGCCATCAGAAAGGATGAATACCCAACTTCTGCATCCACATGGATGGGACTGGAGGAGATGATGCTAAGTGAAACAAGTCGAGCAGAGAAAGTCAATTATCATATGGTTTCACTTAGTTGTGGAATGCAAGGAACAGCATGGAGGACATTAGGAGAAGGAAGGGAAAAATGAAGGGAGGGAAATCGGAGGGAGAGATGAGCCATGAGGGACTATGGACTCTGAGAAACAAACAAGGTTCTAGAGGGGAGGGCGGAGGGGGGATGGGTCAGCCCGGTGATGGGTATTAAGGAGGGCACGTACTGCATAGAGCACTGGGTGTTATACGAAAACAATGAATCGTGGAACACTACATCAAAAACTAAAGATGTACTATACGGTGACTAACATGACATAATAAAATTAAATTAAATTTTAAAAAAAAGCTCAGCTAGAGAGGGAAAGGCCTTATCAATCCTCACCTCTCCTATTTCCTTTCCTTTCTCTCCTTCTTTCTCTATCCATGAGCCATAATAAAGGAGAGAAATCCATATTTATTTACTAGTCACTGTACTTAAGTCCTGTGTTCACTCTTTCTGAATCTTGCCTTCTGCTGTCCTCAGCAACAATTAATTTAATTTAATTCAACAGGAATGTATTTATTACTACCTGACAGGCATGGATCTGTCTGTCCTCAGAGGACCCAAAGATCCAGAAAAAGAAAACTGGGTCCTGGCCTTAAGGAGCCCACCCAGCCGTAGAGGAAAACAGGTGAGCAATGCACTCTTATGCTGAGCTGGGCCAACAAAGTGTGATGACAACAGAAGAAAAGAGAAGACGATTTTTCTGGAGACTTCACCACGGGGTGCTATTTCAGCTTAACAGGGTAGATGGAACCTTCCAGATAGACACAGAGAAAGACTGGCAGAGGAAGCAGCTCTGACAAATGGCTGAAAGGGACAAGCATCTAAGGTGAGGAACAGACACGGGGCACACAGTAGGTACTCCCCGGGCTCCAGTTTCCTGCAATTATACCCTAGCACTCACGGGCGGCTTGTTCACCATAGAGCTGAAATTATCCCCAGAGACATAACGCTCTAGCCAAAAGGAGCGATTGTTTCTAGGATTTTCTGGCCCTCGCTGCTGGGGCCGTGCTTTTCTGCAACTTTCCTTATGTGCAGAGGCAGCTGCCATCCCTGCAAACAAAGGGGCAAGGGCAAGGGCAAGGGGCAAGGCTGAGGACACCCTGGCTAGTTAATTAGCAGCACTGACTGGCGGCCTCCCTTCCCAGTGTCGCTGTGGAAGTCAGAAGAGATGAGTTTGTGTGTGTGCGCATATAAGCCTCACACGTATGATGAGTGAGGCTCATTATTCCTGGAGTTGCCAAAGAATTAGAAGACATTATTCTCATCAAGGAACAAACACACTTGTTCGGGAGGAAAACATGCCCGTGAAATGCATGGGAAGTGACTTTGGAACTGAGAAGGCTTTCAAGCAAAGCATCAGCAGGCAAATCCATGGAGAGAATCCCCAAGGCTAGAGGGTCGTGGGAGGGGAGTGGCAAGGGTGGGTGGGCTGAATCCGGGCGGGCCTCCTGGAAGAGATGCATGCACTGGCCAGGAAGAAGGCACAGGGTTATGGGTCGGCGGCACGACCAGGCCAGTGAGTTAGCAAGGCATGGGGGAAGCACAGCAGGTAAGAGTGGCCAGGTGGGGCCAGAAGGCCAGGCCGACAGCGAGGGCCACTGTGCCAAAGGGCAAGGGGCCAGGCAGAGGACATTGGCAATGGGCAAAGGGCTGGTGAAGAGACAGCTGGCTGTGTGAGGAGGCCAAGATGCTAGCCGGAGGAGCCTTCCTTAGAAAAGTTAGGCTAGATACCTTTTTACCTTTTTACCGCTTCAATCCCAAAACCTTCCTTGCAGACAGTCCATTCTTTTGGGTCTCCACCTCTCCCCAGCATAATCCAATCAATCCCCAGCTCCAGGAGCATATCCTGATGGGTTTTAATCTCAGTAACACTGTTCGCCTTGACTCAAGGCGAATCTCAAGGGTAAGTGTGCGATCAGGCCCTTGACTCAAGGGTAAGTCTGTGATCAGGCCAGGCCAGCAAGCCATGGAGGGGATGTGCCCATGACTCGGGAAGGCAGACACAGGAAGAAACTGTCCATCTTCTCTTGTGCAGGATATTGATGTGTCTAGATGTGAGACCTCGAACCACCCCATCCATCTTGCCACCAGCCTGAGGATGAAGCCAATGCAAAGAGGGGGCAGAGCCGAGAGAGGGACAGAGAAGAGGAGCTGGAGCCCTGACACTCTGCACCGGCAGCGTCCCCTCCCTCGGGATCACTTACTACGTGAGATGATAAATCCTCTTGTTGCTTACACTGTTCGGGAATGGGTTGTGCACTGCCTGCAATCAAGAGCATCTTAATATCTGTCTCTATTTATACTCACCCAGCCCAGTAGAGATGGGGAAGTATTATTCTAGAAAGAGAAACCCATCGAAAAAAACATGATAGATGCATGCAACTATGGGTATTTCAATCTGATTACTGCCTGAAGGGCAGGACACCATGTGGCTCAAGATGGAACCAGAGGTGGAGGCAGGGGCCAGCTCTCAGGAGGACTTGCACATTTGGGGGCTAGGGAACCTGATCTTTGGACCATTTGGGATCCATGGATGGGAGGGTTAAGTTACCCTGAATAAAAAGTCAGCAACCCCTAGGATTGCTGAAGGCAGACGACTAGGGTACAGTAGATGGGGCTCAGCATTGCAGAGAGATTCAGGGCGGGGGCTTTGGTAACACAAACAGACCAAGGTTTGAATCACAGTTTCACCACTTATAAGCCATATGCTTTGCATGAACTTCTCTGAAACTCCATTTTCCAGGAGCTAGTAAGTCCCACTCCTCAGGGTATGTTGTGGAGTGGAAGCAAGCTCTCCCGCTGAAGACCTGCACACCCCCAGTTGTTCTACAGATGCTCACTGAGTGCCTGCAAGATGTCAGTTGCTGTGCTGGAGATGGGTACAACGTTAGTGTTGCCATCACGGCCAACAGGGAAGCCAAGGCATGAGAAGGTAAATGTCAATGTCATATGCAAAGTGCTAAGTGGAGATAGACCCAGGCTATGAAGAGTAATTTAAAAAAAAAAAATGTAGTGAACAAGAAGTCCAACTATTGCAAAAGCTCAGCAAGTTTGGTGACTCGGTTGAGAGACAAGGATGCCTCTCTGCCTGTTCCCCATCACTCACCGCACAGAAATTTTTCTTTACTGTGAGACCTACAGCTGTCCCCTTCCCTCTGCTCCTCCATGGGACCATCAGGAGGGACTCAGCATCCCTAGGCTTCCTCCAGGGACCCTTTAGGGGCCCACCTGTTAGAGTCACTTCCCAAGGATGGTTTTGCAGCCTGCCTCTGAGGAGCTCCTGGCATCTCTCCCAGATCCTATGGTTTCTGTCCCCTTGGAGCCCTAATCACAAATTTCAGGAGAGATTTCCTATGGAACAACCTCACACTCCTGTTAAGAGCTACGCCAAGCCAGTGCCTAATCAAACTGCATCCAAAACAAATCCTTTCTTAGATGGGAACTGGGCCAGGATTAATTCTCCCTGCTCAGCCCCAAACCATAACTTTTCATAAAGGATTCTAGAGGCTTCTTTGAATCATCATTATCCCATAACATTGTAGTTCCATAGCACCATTCATCAGACAGTCTACAAGTCTGTCACACCAGCGCTCATTGAAATTAGCTCATTATTATTATTATTATTCCAGCTTCAAAGCTGCCACAAGTTTCAATGACCCCCTTCAGCAATCCCTATAGCCCCCTTCCCCAGGGTTTAAAGTCATTCACCCCTACCTTGGAAAGCACAGGAGAGTGATATTAAGCACTGATCTAATTTTTAAAAAAAATTTATAGTAGCATAACTCGTGTACAGAAAATGCACACATCATCATGGCACAGCTCAATAAATTATCACAATGTGACTATCATGTAACTACCACACGGGGTAAGAAAGCAAACATTGTCAAGCCCTCCAGAAGCCTGCCTTCTCCGTCGCCAACCCCACTCTCCTCCTCAAAGTTAATGTGTATCCTGACTTCTAACATTAAAGAAGTTTTGGAACCAGAGAAGCACTAAAGGTTTAAAGCCAGTAGGAAATCAGATCGCATTTGTCCCTGGCTTGGACAAGGGCAAAGCTGCAAGCAGGGAGGGGAGCTGGGAGTCTCCTGCTGCAATGGCGATGGCTGGGATCAGGGAGGGGGCAGTGAGGAAGGAAGGAGGGAGGGAGACAGGGAGGGAAGAGGAAGGTAGGAGGGAGGGAGGATGGTAGGAAGGTGGGAGGGTGGAGAAAGGGAGGGAGAGAGGGTAGGAGGGAGGATGGAAGGAGGGAGGGAAGAAGAGGGAGGGAAGCAGGAGGGAGGGAAGGAAGGGAGGAACACGATGGGAGCGGAGGTGATGAGGCCAACCTCCTGTCAACCTGTCCACGCTGTTGTATTTTCCATGTTCTGCAAATTGATTAAATGACCTTAAAAGTCTTCTACCCCCAACCCTAGAAGTCTTTTACTCAAACCAGTCACCCGGAAAGCAAGCCTCCCACTGGTGCTGAATTCACTCAAGGGAAGATTGGAGGAACCTGGTTAGCAAGCTTTGAAAGTTGCTCATAAAATTCAGCAGGAGCCTGCAATCCTCAGAGACTTCTATTTTTACCAAAAACACACACAGAGAAGTGGGGAATTTTCAAATGAATTAGACATGAGATTGATCTTTTTATACAAAAGAAGAGAGAAAAGCAACAGTGATGCTGAGTTTGAACTCTCCCCGTGTCCCCCCACCTCCAGTTTCCCTAAGCTGTCTCCTCTCATGGCCTCAGTCAGGTCTGAGCTCTGGCCCTGCCCCAGTCACAGATTGTGGCAGGAGCCCATGGCCACAGACATCCTGTGGTTTCACCAAGACAATGAACATAGAACACAAACAGGCCCTGTCTCCACCCAGAGAGGAATTGTCCAAAATGGCTCGCCCCAGCCTCACCTGAATAATCCCAACAACTTACACTGGGAGTGATAATTGGTGTTGAGGAGGCTTAAAATAGGACATGCTCAGCCAGGCTTGGGGTGACCTACCCTGGGCACCCAGTTGGTAGGTCAATGATTCTTCCCAACCCATGTTCTACGCTCATCAAGATGTGGTCTTCCTCAGCATTGTCAGCTACCTTACACCCTTATCTTTGGCTGGACTCAGTCAAGGACTCCCTGTGTTTTCTCTTATGAGCCTTGCATGAGCTCGATCTGTGGCTGTCCAATAGTGCTCCATAGAGCAGCATGGACTGTGTGAAGGGGGTCCAACAACCCTAGAGTAGACAGTACTCTGAGTCCTCTACCAACTTCAGTTGGAGAAGATCCACCTTGTTGTTGTTGGAGTTACAAATATTTCATTCCTATCGGTTTGCGATATTGAAGTAACGACACTATGCGTGACTTAGAGAGTTCACTCCCTGGTTATCAATATATTCTTAAGAAGGAACCAGGAGGGGCGCCTGGGTGGCTCAGTTGGTTAAGAGTCTGACTCTTGATTTAGACTCAGGTCATGATCTCAGGGTTGTGAGATCGATCGAGCCCTGTGTCAGGCGCTGCGCTCACTGCAGAGTCTGTTTGAGATTCTCTCCCCTCTCCCTCTGCCCTTCCCCCGGTTCATGTTCGCTTTCCCACTCTCTCTCTCTCAAATAAAATAAATAAACAACTCAAGTTTAAAAAAAGAAAGAATCAGGAAATGAAAAATCCCACCTGCATGCCCTGCATGCTCCCCTCCCCCTTCCCGGTCACCTGACAGGCACACCACCCTGAATCACCTAAACACGCACTGTTTTAAAAGTCAGCACCAAAGTTTCCACGGGTCCCTCTTACTCAATGTCTGTTCTTTCCCAGGGTAGCAGCAAGAGGCTGGTAAGGATGGCATGCAGGTGAAAGAAGCTGCTAGTTGAAGCCGGTTTAGGCTTTGTTGGTCTTCAGTTTCCTCGTCCAAGTGCCTCTCGCCTGCAGCCCCTATGACATGGGTCAGTGTCCCTCTTGTTTTGCCTAGGTCATTCAGGGGAGGTGAAAATGATGGTCGTGGAGGTCCGGGTGCCTTCTTGTTATGCATGGAGTCAATGAGTGAGACCTGGTTCCAACAGGATCTGCACAGACATAGGCCCGCACGGGGACACCAGCAGAAAGGCTGGGGAGAAGCTCCACTCTTAAACTGGGCTTAATGCAGCAGAGTAATCCCTTCATAAAATTTTGTCAGGCAGGCTTATCTCTGTCTTCTTGGCCATAATAGGGTGATTGAAAAACTAATTTGTGTATGGTCTGCCAGGTAGGAAGAGATAAACCTTGAAAAAGCCTTTGTTCCTCAAACTGCTGGACAGAGATGACAAACTCAAATCTTAATGAAGTCAGGCAAGTAAGTGAATGAGCAGAGAAGGCTGCTGTGGGGTTAATAGGAAATGGTAGCTCTTTGATAACATGGCAGATCCATTTTCCTCACCTTCAGCCAACTGCCACCATGTGACAATGCAGGCCTAGGATTGCCAGACCCTCTGATGCTTCAAGAGAAGACAGATATCCCAGTCATCTGTGAACATCTTGATTTTTAAATATGGGCGATTAATCCAGATTTAAAAAAAATTTTGTAGTTAAACTCACGCACAGTCTAGGGGCCGTAGCCTTTTGGTTTTAGTCCATTGAGTGAATTATACCGGAACACGGGATAAGAGGAGGATTTTGAAGGCTTCAGACTTTAAGGATTGTAAAGGGGGAGGCCTGATCCAGGGAGTGGTTGGAAACAGGATCTTCCCAAAGAGAAGGAGAGTTGCTAGTTGTAGAGTGATAAGGACAAGGAGCCAATGCACCTTGAGGAGGCAGAACCTCGGCACGAGGGTCTGTGAGGACAAAGGACCAGGTTCCAGAGCGAGGAGAGTCTGGGGAAGATCCCAGTGCTGAGCAGGGCACTGGGTGGTGGGGTTGCCAACAGAGCCACCCAACTCTGCACGGACCGGGAAGACCTGGGTGAGGAGCAGGTCAGCAACAAACAGGAAAGACAAAGGCCCTTGTCTGTTTTCTGTGCCTGACCCAAGAGAGGAGGAAAGAGTCCCAGAAGAAAGCACAGTGGACTTCCTCAAGCCAGAGTTAATTTCATTTAGAAAATAAAGAAATGTGTCCTTTCTTTCAACCCAAAAGTCTTAGAACAGTGTTTCTTAAAGTGATGAACACCTGAGGGTCCCTGCGATCCTTTCAGGAAGTCCTTGAAGTCAAAACTATTTCCATAACAATGCTGAGATAGAGGTATGCCTGGGTGGCTCAGTCAGTTAAGCGTCTACCTTCAGCTTAGGTCATGATCTCAGGGTCCTGGGATCGAGTCCCGCATCCGGCTCCCTGCTCAGCAGGGAGTCTGCTTCTCCCTCTCCCTCTGCCCCTCCCTCCGCTTATGCTCTGTCTCTCTCTCCCTCTCTCAAATAAATAAATAAAATCTTTTTAAAAAAAATACTGAGACAGATGTCGTTTACTTGTGTCACTGTGTTGATGAGATCAGCACACACTCGCAGGAAAACAGTGGTCCCTCTCACTTAAGAATGTTCTCAATGTTCTAGAGGGGAGGGGGTGGGGGATGGGCTAGCCTGGTGATGGGTATCAAAGAGGGCACGTTCTGCATGGAGCACTGGGTGTTGTACACAAACAATGAATCATGGAACACTACATCAAAAACTAATGATGTGATGTATGGTGATTAACATAACATAATAAAATTTTTAAAAAAGGAATGTTCTCGATGAAGCGGTAAAAATGATTAATTTTATTACTCTTGACCCTTGAGTACATGAATTTTAATACTCTGTGTGACAAATGGAAAAGGACGCATAAAGCAGTTCTGCTGGAAGCTGAAGCACGATGGTTGACGAAAAGCACTGTGGGATGGGTCTGAGCTGCGAGCTGACCTAGCCTTTTTTATAGACTAGAATACGATTTTTGCTTAAAAGAATCACTGACAGACAAAATGTGGTTATTCTGACTTGGAGATCTGGCAGAAATTTTCTAAAGTAAACAAAGTGAGCCTGTCACATCAGAGAAATAGACTGACAGTATTTGTTGCCAATGGTAGAATTTAAGCTTTTAAACAAAAATTTAAGATTTTTGGAAAACTTCACATCTACCACTGTAAGCTTGACAGCTTCCCAATATCCTAAGACTTGTCTGATGACACTGGTGGTAAAGTTAATGAATGGAATTTTTTGATACCCTATAAGGAAATGTGTCAACACTTAGAAGATCTGCATGACTCATTGAACCGATATTTTGCAAATGACCAATGCATGATGTTACAAAATCATGCCCTGGTAAAAGATCCTTCCAGAGTGCAAGAGAGACCACTGGATTGTAATGGAACAAAGAATGAAAAATTCATTGATATGATTTCAGATTCCACACTGCAACTTCGCTTTAAGTAACTACTGCTTGTTGAGTATGATATCAAAGAGCATCTGTAATTACCTGAAAAGGCTATTCAAAGATTTCTCTCATTTCCAATTATACATGTGTGGAGGCCAGATTTTCTTCATATACTTCAAAACCATATATTCCAACAGATTGAATGTGATAAGCCAGACATGAAAGAGAGTTGCAAAAACGTAAAAACAATGCTAGTCTCTCACTTGATATTTTTTTGTTTTAGAAAATATCACTATTTTAAAATAATAATATGGGGGGGGGGCGCCTGGGTGGCTCAGTCCTTGAGCATCTGCCTTCAGCTCAGGTCATGATCCCAGGGTCCTGGGATCGAGCCTCCCTGCTTGGTGGGAAGCCTGTTTCTCCCTCTCCCACTCCCCCTGCTGTGTTCCCTCTCTCGCTGTGTCTCTCTCTGTCAAATAAATAAATAAAATCTTTAAAACAATAAAAAAATAAAATAAAATAATAATATGGATCTATGTTAATATTTAGTGGGTTGTCATTTTCTTGCAATGAATTACTGAGTGCTTTTTTTAATCCTTAGTTTTAACTTTGAACATAGTCAATAACCATGACCCCCCACACAAATAACTCTTTGGGGTCTTCAGTAATTTTTAAGAGAGTAAAAGGGTCATGTGGCTGTGAATTTTGAAAACTCCTTTGATCTCAAACAAGTCATACCTGTCTTACTCTGCTTCTCTGGAGAGCCCAGAAAGATCACAGCCACTAAGAGCCACTGACTTCTACTCTAAAAAGGTTATGATTTGCAATTTAAAATTCACTTTCATGTACACGGTATAATTTTATCCTGTGGTAGGGCAGCAGGACCTGCCTTTCCCAGATGAGGAGCTGGGACTGCAAAATGTGAAATCCCTGGTCCAGACCCCCGCTCCCAGGCAGACCAGTCAGGATTTGAACCCAGGTGCTCTGACCCCAAGCCCAGAGCTCTTTCGGCTCCTGTGCACCTCCCCTCTGAGCCCAGATGAGCCCTGCCCCCTGTCTCTTCCTTTCTGATCATACTCCTGGTTTGGTCTCATGGGCACCATGAGGCTGTCTTAAAAGAGGAAAACTGAACTTCTTTTTACACTTCAAATATTGTATGCACAGCCTGCAGCCCTCTATGCTTTGTGATCCATCTGTCCCCTTAATGACCGCCTGTGACTCAGGGACCAGTGGTGGTCACCTGACCTAGAGGCTGAGACCCAGAGGTGGGGCCGGGACATCCCTCTTTAGGAATTCGATTTGAGAGATGCAGAGAGAGTTGTCAGTCTGATGGAGAGTCCTGGAACTGAAAGCTCACACTGACTTAGGGGAAAAGATGGTGGTTTTGTGGCCCCATGGCAGGTGATTAAAGAGATGGGTGGAAAGACATGGAGAGGGAAAGCAAACAAAATGAAGTGGCCAGTGGGAGACAGAGAAGAGGCCCGGGCTCCTGACTCTGCAGGCCCGTTGAGATCCAACTACTTCTTTTCTGCCCTCTGACATCCCTGAGGTGGCTCACGCTGTGCCTACAGTCGCCCTCCCACCTTCTAGTGGGGCCACCTCTCAGCTCCTTGCAACTCTAAGGGTCTCAGGACTTCTCTAAGACTCGCTCCCCCACCGCTCCTGGCAGCTCTAGAGGGACACTTATTCTCTCTCTGGTTTGAGTTTCCACCAGTGAACTCACGCTGCAAAAGGGAGCCACCCAACCAGCGTTTTATTGGCCCACGGTCCATTTGCTTTGGGGTGTACGGAATCAGATCCCACCCGCAGCACGCCTGGGGAAAGTGTCTTCTCCACATCGGATGGAGTATGAGTTTTTTTCCTTCCCTTGGAAACAACACTTTTTCCTTCATTCAAAGTAAGATGCTGTGATTGAACACACCCTCAAGTCTGTTAAAATCATTTTAAATGGGATTTAGGATCAGATGGATGGATTTCATATCACAGGATTTTTTGGTTAAAAGAGCTTTTCTCCATCTCTGAACACAAATCTCTGTTTCCTATGTTTATCCAAAGCTTTAAAACTCCCCTCATGAAACTCCAAGAGCTAAGGAACCCTGGCTTTGGGAACAATGTTGAGCAGAAAGTCTAACTTGTCACGGAATGCCCGAAAGGAAAGGCGACGTGTCTTGCCACGTGCCACGCGTGACCTGTTAAAGTCCTGACCAGGTTGGGGCGCTCTGATGATCACCTTTCCATCCCCGCTTCCTGGTCTGCAAGCCGCTTGGCTGCCCTGCCCCCAGACAGCAGACCCAGAGGTACGCGTGTCCACCTGCGCTTGTGTCCCTCGTCCTCTTCTTCTGGAGCATCTCGGCCACGACAGTACAGGTGCCTTGCACGAGCTGAGTTACGTCGGAGAGGCTGCAGCTCGGGGGGACACTTCGGGGGGGAGGACACTGTCACGCCCGGCTACAGGACAGCAAACTGGCACAGCCTTTCTGAAGGGTGGTTTGGCAACATGTATCAAGTGCTTTAAAAGGGGTCATACTTTTGACCCAGTAGTTTTTTTTTTTTTACGATTTTATTTATTTGTCAGAGAGAGAGAGGGAACACAAGCAGGGGGAGTGGGAGAGGGAGAAGCAGGCTTCCCGCTGAGCAGGGAGCCCGACGCGGGGCTCGATCCCAGAACCCTGGGATCATGACCTGAGCCGAAGGCAGATGCTTAATGACTGAGCCACCCAGACGCCCTGACACAGTAATTTTTAAGAAACTTATCCAAAGGTAATAGTAACGTTCCTTAAAGAATATTTATATGAACAAAAAAAAAAATCAGAAGCAATCTAAAAATCTCCAAGAAAAGAAACTATCAATACATGTGGCCATTGAAAATCTTCTAAAACTACCTAAAAACATGTAAAATTGCTTATGATAAACTGTAAAGTGAGAAAAGCAGGATACAAAATCCTAGTACATGAAAAGAGTATATGTAACATATATAGGATGTGTAATATCTACACATATTATAGATAGATATAAAATTTATGTTTGTGGTATTAATAGTATTATATGTACATTTGTGACAGAAATTTAATGCAATAAAATGGTAATAGTGAATGTGAATCTATGGGTGAATTTTATTTTCTTTATAGTTTTATATAGTTTCCCAGTTCTTCTCGTGAACATATACTGCTTTTATAATTAGGAAATATTAATGATAAAATAATTTTTAATTTTTTTTCAAATGCTTGATGGGGGTCATGTGACCTGTGGGCAAATGATCCACTTCTGTAAAATGGTAAATAATGCCTAACTTGCTTCTCTAGGGAGTGTTGTAAGGATCAAATGCAATTAGAGAAAATGCAACCTACAAATATATTATTACTTCTGATATATTTTTCAAAACAATCTATTTAAAGTGACAATCGGAGCTGCTGAAAGCCTACCCACAACTCCCCATTCGAAGCAGGACGAAGCCCCAGCTGTACAGCTCCAGCCCCAGCTTCTGCCTGACTCTCTTGTTCATCTCCAGTTCTTTGACTTGGACCCTCGGCTCCTGCAACCCCAGCTTGGACATGTGGCCCCCAAACACCATGCTGCTTCTCTCCTTACCTTCAGTCCCATTGTCCCTCTGCCACACTGCTTTCCCTGCCCAGTTCACTTGGCACCTGGTTTTCCTTCTGTATCGTCTCAGGCAACCAGGAAGACATCCCCACCTTTTCCAGAATGGTTGACTTCCCTATAAAAAAGCCATCCCTTCACCATTGCCCTTCCCACGCTGCATTGGATGTTCTCTTTAGTGCCCCTCCCCAGCTCAACTGTGAACAACTTGAGGACAGCAACCTCTTGGGTCCCCAGTGCCCAGCATGGGGCCCAGCCTTAACAGGTGCTTTAAAATAGGACACTGAAGTCTTGTATTTTTTGGGCACAGAAATCTACAACCCCAACTAAAGCTGCTCCCCACTCAGGGCCACTGCATAAAGTTGTATAGGTTGTGCACTGTGCAAAGATGTCTGGCAGAGGAGGCAAAAGGGGGCTGAATGCACTGGCCCAGGTTTGCATCAGCTCAGAGCAATGGGAGACTTCTGCTGTGCACAAAGACTCCATTGCCCCACTGAGGGGTGGTTATGACAGCATATGTACCTAGAGGTGTATTAGGCCAGTATATTTGGCTATGTTCACCTAGTTCCTATAGAGGCTCTGTATAGCCCAGCCAAAAGGCAAGAAAGAGGTGACCCCCAGGGACAGCCATATCCTCACGGATCAATGCCAACCAATGCAAAGCTCACTCTTTGGGAGCAAACAACATTTTTGTAGAATAAACTATTAAATTTCATGTATTAGGATAACAATATTTGTAATCTTCTAAATCATATTTACAATGTTCCTTACAGCCAAGTCCACCCAATAGAACTCTCTGTGATGATGGAAATGTTCTGCACTGTCCAATACAGGAGCCTCTAGCCACATGAGACTACTGGGCACTTGCAAATGGCTAGCATGATTGCGAAAGTGAATTTTCACATTTTATTTAATTTTAATTAATTTAAATAGTCACAAGTGGTTCAAGGCTGCTGTATTAAACAGCACAGGTATAGACAAAGTATTCTGTGGGGTGGGGGGGAGGGGTGAGCTCTACACCCAACAGGGGGCTCCAACTCACGACCCTGAGATCAAGATCCACATGCTTTACTGACTGAGCCAGCCAGGGGCCCCTGGACAAAGTATTCTTACATTTTAGTGTGCATAGCAATTTTCTGGGTTCTTGTCATAAAAATAGATTACCAGGCCCTCCCCAAGGGAACACGATTCAGTGGGCTCGGGTGGGGCCAAGGAATTTCATTTGTAAGCAGCACGCCAAGAGCTGCTCATACAAGCTGGCATCTGGACCTCGTGCAGGGAGTTACTATTAAAGGGGCCTCAGGGTACCTTGGAGTTGTTGATCTTTAGGCCTTGTTTCTTTTGTTTGTTTGGTTGGTTTTTTCCTTCTTAGAATGTTTGGGTCCCTAAGCTAGAACTTGTATTAACTCTCCCAGGATTGAAATTGTGGAATAAAAGCAGCACTTCTTAGAGGTAGAATTTCTGGCTTTGCTGATTTCTCCTTGGAAGCTCACACATTTGTCCATGTCAATTAGCTCTGCTGTAAAGAAAATAGGATTCTGTCAAGACCAACAGTCCTTGCTCAAAGTAACGACCTGAGACCATGTCTTCTTCCCTCCTCTTTTCCATCTGCTCCAGACTGACCCCACTCCCAGTTTCAAGCCTCTCTGCTCTTACCCTCGCCCCACATCCCGAGACCTCCCCGAGAGGCAGCAGGGCTCTGGGTCCTCTCCTTGGCTAAGAATCCCTACAGCTCCCAGAGAAGGTCCTGGTCAGTCATTGCTAAGTTCATCTGGAGCCAGAGAGGTGGCAAGAAAGAGTAATGCTAACACTCTACCTGCACAAATTCGCACAGGTGACCCACAGCCTCCCGGTCTATGAGTATAAAACAGGGTCATATTTCTGTCTATACCCCAAGTGCAATGATCCTGAGCAAGCCCTTCACTTGCCCGTGCAGAACCTGGCCCCTTTCCAGAGGCCCTTGGTAAATTCTAGGAACCCCCGTGAGAGGACCTCACGTGGGTGATAGGCCAGGCCTCCAACTGCAGCAACCGCTCAGGGCTGCCCGGTGTGATATCTTCTTCTAGCTTTCACTCACCCTGTAAGCCACTTGAAGAAGCCTCCCAAGGCCACCAGTCCTCAGCACAGGCACTGAGATCTATGCAGAGGGAAGAGAATGGCCTCTTCCCACTCCCAGACCACACTTTGTCACCTGGGTCCTAACATATCCCCGCTTACGCCCAAAATCTTGCAGAGTCTTCCACGAAGATAATTCCATCAGCTCCAGATCCTTATCCCTCCAGTGATCAAACCCAGGCCAAGGGGGGCAGGTGAAACACAGATTCGTGAAACCCCTGCTTTCTTTCTCCTCCAAACTACAAAAATACAACCCCAGGCATATGAATGGATACAAATAGATGGAGAGGGATAATAAGACTTGCCATAGCTGGGTCCTGACTCAGCCAAAATTGCCCGTTGCCGTACGTAATGAAAGATGGTCTGGCTAGATACACGGAGGGATGTCTGCCTTCTCCATGTTGTTCTAAATCCAAGGCACGGGCTCTGCCAAGAAGGGAGTCTGCAGCCTTGTAGCCTGGATGGTGGGGAGATCAGAGTGGCAAGGAAGAAGTCAGAAAGGACTTTTTCTTCTAAATACAAACATTTTGCCTCTCCTGGAGAGCACCACCTGTCTGTTCTTTTCTTTCCTTTCCCCTGCACTTGAAAGCACAGTTCATTGATTCAGGCATTCCTTTGAGTTTGTTCCCTTTCAATAGACTCCAAGGAAGAGTAGTTAACTCCTGCTTTGAGGCTGGCTGGCTCAGGGGCAGCTGGGCATGGGGGAGTCTCTCTGGGCCCCTCAGCAGCGGGGAAGAGTCTGTTCAGTTCACCTTTCCTTTCAAACCAGGGCTGAGTTGACAAGGTAGAACCAACGGGGTCCACCCTTAGCCAGAGTCAGGGCTTGGCCAACCACATTCCATCGGATGGAAAGTTCATTCCGATCATGAACTAGCTGGGAAGACTCCGGGAGCTAGGTCTCCTGTCCTCGGATAATCTGTTCCCGCTGACCTGGGGAGTAGCCCGCCAGCCGGCTGCCATCACCAAAGCCACAGTACACACCCTGGCACCTTGGCTCGGGTTCCTTTCCAACTGAGCTGCCGAGCTGCATAACACGACTTGGTGAGCGATCGCTGGCTGCCAGTCAGGGGAAGACAGATGGCCGAGAAATGATTTCCTGGAGTTTCCTGACCAGATTTCTCTCCTATGTATCATGAAGCAAACCATGGCTTTAAGATCCCCAGCGGCACCCGGCCTTGGTCTCTGACTCAAATCCCGCATGGCTGGGACAAGGCTGAAGGCTATGGGATTGAGATCGGGGCTTGCATCTTAAGCGGCCCATTTTCGTTTTCTGGGACATAGAGAGGGAGGGAGGGCA
This sequence comes from Zalophus californianus, assembly GCF_009762305.2. Classification (NCBI taxonomy): domain Eukaryota; kingdom Metazoa; phylum Chordata; class Mammalia; order Carnivora; family Otariidae; genus Zalophus; species Zalophus californianus. The sequence continues at coordinate 96,244,143 of NC_045598.1, forward strand.
GGCTTGGGTTTTCAGAGCCGGTATTAAATCAAAGAGAGAGGTGGTTACGAAGAATGAGAGTGGACAAGAGTGTGAAAAATGGCACTGATGTGGGACACATCACCGCACCCCAAGGAGATGAAGGGAGGGCCCTGCCATCGGCGGTCACCCTACCTTGTGCCAGGCAGCCTCCTAGGCACATGACATGGGAGCCCTTGCTTATTCCTTGCATCTTGGACCTTAGCCATCTCACCGATGAGGACATTTTTTTCTCTTCCCTGACGAAGTGCTCTTCCTGGAGATCACCTCTGCTCGTGTGGTTTCAATAATCCTCCATGTGTTGACAACTCCGAATCAGCTCTGTCATCCTTCCAGGTCCCCCGTGTATTTACGTGAGTGCCCACGGAGCTCTTCATCTCAAACTCAGCACAAATTCCCCTTCTTGCCCCGTACCACCCCCGGTGACAGTCCCTATCTCTGTGAATGGCACTATCTCCCACCAGAGGCCAAGGCAGAAGCCAGGGAATCACCCCCAGCTCCCTCTTCCCTTTCCCTACCACATCCCACAATCTCCAAGTCCAGTCATTTGCCTATGGGATGGCTCTCGGCATCACCCACGGCTCACCAGCCCTTACCACTGCACTGGTCCGAGCATCCGACAACCACCTCCTGACAGCACCCCTCTCCAATTCATCCTGCACCGCAGCCAGGGGTCTTGCTCAGCCATCTGACCCTGATGCCTGGCTAGCCACTCTACACTCTCCCGACTTGTCTTCAGTCCCTTGCATGTCCCTTCAAGATCTGGCTCCTGCTATCTCTTGGGTATCACCCTGCCACTCCTGTCCTGACACGCCACAGTCCGGCTACAATTGATGACTTTAATTCCAGGAGCATGCTTTTTCTTTCCCGTTCCAAGCCTTTGGAAGCCGTTCCCTCTGTCTGGAATCCTCTTACGCACAAATGTGGATCCCCTATTTACCCCACCCTCCATCATGGGCCAACTCCCACCGGTTGTCTGATTCCAGCTGAGATGCCACTTTGTCCAGGCAGGCAGGCCCCTGACCTCTGTCCTCTGTGCTCCCTGTCACTCTGTTTTTACCCTTAGCACAGCATAGCATGGCCCCCCACTGGAGCATAAACTCCTGAAAGACAAAAACAACGCCTTGCTCACCGTGAGGTTGTTAGTGCCAGGCACAACATCTGGGACCCAGCAGGGGCTCGAAACATTTTTGCTGAGCAAGTGAATGAACAAATGAATGAGTGACTTGCCAAAAGTTGCTCAGCAGTTAGACGGCAGAGTTTGATTCAGACCCGGTCCTGTTCTCCTCGAAGCCTGTGGCCTTTCCTTTGCACTCCGATGACCCAGAATCATCGTGTGGATTACTTAAGCAAGGCTAGGTGACCTCTGGAATTCACACAGTATCTTAGGAATACCTGCAGTGAATCGGAGGGTGCTCAGAATCTGACATTTTGAAATCAACTTTGAGTATCCCTCTTCCTTCCACTTACTATTCTGGACCAGAAGAAAGGTCTCATCCTGCTCTTCATCTGCCAATTGGCTGATTTTTCAAGTTCCCTCTCTCCCTGCCCTCAGAGCAACACCTCAGCGATAGTGCCGCCTGCTTCCCGATGCCCTCCTGTGTAGTGTGTGCCCAGAGCTGGGAAGAAACTGGGCCGTTCCTGTACTTTCTTATTAAAGTAAATCGCTGGTATTTCTGTCCCAAGATTGTGCTGACTTGTTGTTGAGGCAATGTGACCAACTAGTATTACAAAATTCAACCAGCCTGGAAATTTTCAGCAGAGGCCAAAGAAGGGCCTCTTACTCAGCTGCAAGCACTATAAATACAAATCACAATATTTGCTCTTACATGAGCCACGGATGGATTACATTATCTACCTCACTTAATTCAAATGAAGAGTGGCATGGCTGGGGCCTCGAGACTCTGGAAACCCTGGGAATGCTCAGGAGTGGGCTGGATTGGTCTTTTCCTGCGGGACCATTGGCTCCACCAGGACAGGGAAAAAGCACAAGACGTCCCAACTTCCCATAGATCCCTCCTCTGACCAGGAGCTCTGGGCTGTGATCACACAAGATTCCCACCGGCATCCCCTCTGGAAAGGGAGCTTTCCATTTGTCTTCTGAATCCTCAACTGCTTAAATGAAGGTACACAGAAAATGCCCCCTCGGAATCTGATTCAAAATAATCGAGCCAAACTGGGGAGCTGGAAACGAAACAGATGGGCCATAAATTGATCATTATTGAATCTGAGTGAAAGCTATATGGGGGGAGCCGCTCTCATAGTCTCCACTCTTCTGTATATTTTGGAAATTTTCTGTAATGAAGTTTTTTGTAAATGCTGCATTTGAGTAATCTGGTATAATTTTTCTGAGGAATAATTTGGTATTATATATTCAAAACCCTTTAAAATGTGTAAATCCTGTGACTCAGAAATCTACTTCTAAGAATTTATCCTTAGGAAATAATCATGAACGTGTGAAAAGATTTATCTACCGGAATGTTCACCACAGTCTTGTTTATAACAGGGGGAAGAAGGAAACAACCTAAATGTTCAACAATGGAGTCTGGTTAAATAGATTATGAAACATAGTATGATACACCATTATGCGGTCATTAAAATGATACCGGGTCTGGGTACAGTGAGGAGAAACAGTGATTCCATACCCTGTCAGTGGAAACAAACTGAGTAACTTCTTTGGAAGGCAAGGTCTTACTATCTGTCATCATTTAAAATGTGCATATATAGTTGACTCGAACAACATAGCTTTGAACTGCATGAGTCCACTTCTACGAGGATTTTTTTTCAATAAATACAGCACAGCACTATAAATGTCTTTTCTCTTCCTTATGATTTTCTTAATAACATCTTCTTTTCTCTGGCTTACTTTATTGTAAGAATACAGTATAGAATACATATAACATCCAAAGTATATGTTAATCTACCGTTGATGTTAGCAGTAAGGCTTCTTGTCAACAGTAGGCTGTTAGTAGTTAAGATCGTGTGGAGTCAAAAGTTACACACGGATTTTTTTACTGTACCCTAATCATGTTGCTCAAGGGTCAACTGTACTTTGATCCAGCAATTAAAATTTTAAGAATTTTTTCCATTAATATAGACAAAATATATCTATTAGATTGATTGTAGCATTCCTGAGAGCAGAAACAAAAGGGAACAGTATAAATGTTTGGCAAATGAAGACTAGCTGAATAAATAATGGTGCTCCATTCCATACAATGGAATACTTTGCAGGCATTATTGTATCTAGTGATAATTATAGCTAACCTTTTTAAAAGCTTACTCTGAACCAGTTCTAAGTGTTTTGTACATGTTAATTTATTTAATGTACTGATATGAAAGCATCTCTGCATGTTACCTATTGGTATGTAACAAACTGTTCCAGAACTCAGTGGCTTCAAGCAATGAGCATTTTTTATTGTTAGGCTAACTTTTGGTTGATCCTGTGGTCAGATGTGAGTTGGGTAGGTAGCTCTGCTGATCTTGGGAGGGGTGTTCAGTGGTCAGCCAGTGTAGACTGGGTTAGGACTGACATGGTGGGGACAATTAACCTCCACGTGGACTTTCAACAGGCTAGCTGGGGCTTGCTCACCTGGCATTGCTAGAATTTCACAAGAGAAGTAGAGGCAAGCAAGGCTTGGAGTGAGAACTGACACACCAAAACTTCCATCACAACCCAGTGGCCAAAGCAAACCCAAATTCAAGGGGTAGAGAAATATTCCCCCTCTCTTCAGGGGAATATCTTCAAAGTTCTGTTGCCAGAGGAAGTCTGAGAAGGGGTAGAATAATTGGGACTGTCTTTGTAAGCGTTCTACCACATGCCTAATGTACACAAGTGTGTGCTGTGTGCTATTTGTCCAGTAAAAGATAAAACACGAGACGCATTGTGTTACCCACATACACAAGCCAACAGAAATGTGCGTAAGTGGAAGATTGCTGCCAAGCACACAAAATTACTGTTCCTTAGAGTTACCTTGGTGAAAAGAACGGGGGTGTGGGGTGAAAGACTTTCTTTTTATTGAACATTCTTATACTGTGTGAATTGTCTTACTATTTGAATAAATTAATGTTATAATGAAAAAAGACTAGTTAACAAAATTAAAAGGTCTCAAAAAAAGAAGTAAAAATATGTAGAACTGAATGAAAATTAAAATACAATACAAAATTGCAATACCAGAATTTGTGGGATGCAGCAAAAGCAGCACTAAGAGGGAATTTATAGCCCCAAATGCTTACATTAGGAAAGAAAAGTTCTCAAATCAAAATTAAAAAGAGAACATATGGCAAAAATCATCTTATATAAGAACATTTAAAATATGAAAATGTTCATAAAATATTTATAGTGAAAATATGCAGATTACAAGCAGTAGAAATTATGATAATTAGATTTGAATATTAAAAAGCCTGGGATAGGGGCACCCAGGTGGCTCAGTGGGTTAAGCATCTGCCTCTTGATTTTGGCTCAGGTCATGATCTCAGGGTCCTGAGATCGAGCCCCACGTCAGGCTCTGTGCTGATCGTGGAGCCTGCTGAAGATTCTCTCTCTACCTCTCCCTCTCCCCCTCCCCCCCAAAAATGCCTGGGATAGTGTATACCAAAATATTAATAACAATATTTTAATCATGATCATGATTTTTTATTTCCTTCTTTGCAATTATCTTTATTTCTTACTTTTTCTATAATTTACATTTATTATTTTTTCAATCAGAATATAGAAATGAAGGCACTATAAAAACAAAGGAGCTCAGTTTCAAGGCTCTCAGAAACAGCTTCAGACCTCACATTCTGACTATTCTTTCCATAGACTTCAGAATACCAAGGCAAGAATTACAATTTTTCTACCGTAGTTTGGCCATGGGAAATTCCTGTCCAAGTTTAGGTCCAAATTTTAGTCGTTCTCTCCTGTTTCCCTCACACAGTACAGGAGAATGTAATTATTAGGCCCATTTAACAGATAAGGAGATAGAGGCCCAGGTGGGGCTGAACTCAGGTGGTCTCACACTGTAGTCCTCATTCATGCCGATACACTGCTCCAGGGAAGCCTGGAGGCGGGGCTTAGACTTAGCCTTCCCAACATCCACCCTCTTTTGGTGCTTGGATTATTTATCTTTTGGAAGCTGCCATATTCTGGGGATTTAGCAATAGACAAGACCAACAGAGTCCTTTCTCCATGGAACTTAAATTCTAACAAAAGAGATAGACATTAAGCAATACAACAATTAAATTCTTCATTATAATTGTACAGAATGCTACAAGAGAGAAGTATAGGCTTCAAGAATGCGTATGACGGGGAGCAGGCTTGGGTTGGTGGATCCAGGCTTCTCTGGAGCAGTGATATTTAAGCTGAAATCAGGTCATTATCACCACCTGTGCTAGACCCAGAAAGTCTTGCATGCTAAGCAGTTTCGAATAACACCACTTCAGATATCATGGCGCAGAAGAGGAAGGAGAAGTGCTTGTTTGGGTCTCAGTTTTAGCACTGGCTAGCATCCATGACCATGGACAAGGTATTTGCATCTCCGAATCCCTGTTTTTTCATCAGTAAAAAGAAGTTATATTAGCCAATGACTTGGAATCTTTTGTTTTGTTTTGTTTTGTTTTGTTTTTTTAAGTAGGCTCAACGCCCAGCGTGGGACCCAAAGTAGGGCTTGAACTCACCACCCTGAGATCAAGACCTGAGCTGAGATCGAGAGTCGGATGCTTAACCAACTGAGCACCCAGGCGTGCCCCCACCCCCTTTTTTTAAATGCAGAATCTGAAACACATAGCTGGGCTGTTATAAAGCCTCGTGTGCTTGCTCTGCCCCTCCCCCATCTCCCTCCTTGATCACTGTAGCAGTCACTAATGTCCCACCAGGAACCCCAAGGATCTGCAAACCAAGTTTGAAAACTTCTGCTCTAGGTGAGTCCTGAGATCCCTTGCAGATGTAGATTTGGATGATATCAACTTGGAGTATAAGGACCTCACACCCTTTTTCTATCACACATGTGTATGGAGGGCAGTAGAATTAAGAAAATGCCGTTGGCAGTAACAATACCATTCAGCAACCACTCCAACCTCCTTGTAAGGTGCCTTCCTGAACCAAAGAGGCTGAAAAGGTAAAAACTACATTTTGCAGATTCTTTGCAGCTAGTGTTCCACATGTGACCTAGGTCCACCAAGCCAGGACATCCACAGGAGACCTGGAAGGCAAAGGGGGCATTATGGGTCAGTCATCATGATCTGGGAGGTTGGATCTTCCAGTGAGGGTGGGGGCAGAGGGATTTGGCTTTTCTGGAGCAGCAGGGATGATGGTTCCTGTCCCTAGCATCAAAGGTTCTGGGTGGCCAGCAAGGGCAGCAGTAGGTTTCTGAGAGCAGTCCAGAGTTCTGTTTGGTTATTTCCCCTGGCAGCAGGATTTATAAATTTTGTAGCATCTAAGCATGACATGAGCCCCTTCTGGGAATTCTACAAGCTAAGTAATACCCTGTAGCCCACCCCTTTCTGCTTAAACTAGCGAAGGTAGAGTGGGCTGCCCAAATACAGTGGCCAAGAAACACCAGAGCAGACTCTAAGATGGCCCTTATCAACGTGCCTGGCCCTTATCCTTCTTGGCTGCCTCCCCTCCCCACTGCCTCTGTACACTTCACCTTCAAAGCCTCCAGATGGGACTCCCAGAGTCTCACTACACCCATCACACTAGTTAACACCTTTGCAGGCACAGACTACAGACTCAGATGCTCTGGATTGCCCTGAGTTTAATTTCAGCTCTGCCACTTAGGACAGTACAAACTTAGGCAAATTCCTTCATCTTTTCATTGCAGGTTCAATATTTGCAAAGTGAAGATAATGATACTACCAACCACAGACAGTTGTAGCGATAATCAGGTGAGACAATGCAAGCAAGAGAAGCTCATGGTTAAGTGCTGGCGCATGAGAGGGACTCAATCACTGTAGCTGATGTTATTATTATCTTTAGCCTCAGCACCCCTCCTGGGGCTCACTCATTCAATTACGGTCGGAGGCATCTGTCTGTAATTTTACACATGACACAGAACAGGAATAAGAGCTGTCTTGGTTCCAAGTGACCAGGCTGAAAGACTAGGCCTCACCTCTGTACCAGTCAAATTCTTGGTTACAAGTCACAGAGATCTTTCGATCTCGGTTGAGAAGGACATTTACTGGAAAGATACAGGAGGCTTTAGGAAGCCAATGGTGATTAGAGAACTGGGCTTTAAAAATGAGAAGAAATTAAGCTCATCCAGACAGCCAAGACAAGCATCCTTTATCAGCCACTCTCTGCTGCTACTGGAAGTGAGCTTTAGCTGCCCCTTCCTCTTAAGATTCAAGGTGCCACATTCTGCATGGAGCACTGGGTGTTATAAACAAACAATGAATCATGGAACACTACACCAAAACAAATGATGTAATATATGGTGATTAACATAACAATAAAAAATTTTAAAAAAAAGATTCAAGGTGCCAGGCAGTAGCATCTGATGGGGCCAATGCAGGTCCTATGCCTGTACTTGCAGCCAAGGTGTGGGGAGAGACACCACCAGACCCTTGGTTTTCTGTAGCAGAAAATGGGGCATTGCTTCCCACCAAGACGATACTCACTGGGTATGATGGTTAATTTTATGTGTCAACCTGGTTGGATCACAAGATGCCCAGATATTTGGCTAAACATTATTTCTGGGTGTGTCTCTGAGGATGTTTCCAGATGAAATTAATATTAAAATCAGTGGACACAGTTAAGCAATTTGCCCTCCCCAGTGTGGGTGGGCATCACTGAGGGCCTGAATAGGATAAAAAAAGGGAGGAAGGAAGATTTCAGCCTCTCCTGCCTGATTGCTTGAGGTAGGACCTCAGTCTTCTGCTCTCGGTCCTCCTGGCTCTCACTCAGGCCTTCAGACCTGGACTGGAATCTACACCATCAGCAGCCCTGGTTTAGCCTTCAGAGTCAGACTGAATTACACCATCAGCTCTCCCAGGTCTCCAGCTTGCAGACAGCAGATCTTGGGACTTCTCAACCCCTGTAACTGCGGAAGCCAATTCCTCATAATAAATCTCTTCCTGTATATATATATATTATATATATATATATTATATATATATATAATATATATATATACTATTGGTTCTGTTTCTCTGAAAGACTCTGACTACTACACTGGAAGCTCCCAAAACCAGAGAGGAGACCTGGATGATGGATGGTGTATTAGTTGGAGTTCTTCAGAGAAGCAGAACCAACAGCATGTGTATGTACATATATGTAGAGAAAGAGATTCACTATAAGGAACTGACTCATGCAATTAGGGAGGCTGGGAAGTTCCAAGACCTACGGAGTGAGTCGGCGAGTTGGCAATCTAGGAAAGCCAATAGTGTAAGTTCCAATCTGAAGGCCACAGGCTCAAGACCCGGGAAGAGGGGACGTTTCCATTCGAGGCCAAAGGCAAGAAAAAGTTAATATCCCACTTTGAAGACAGTCAGGCAGGAAGAATTCTTTCTTGCTCAACAGAGGGTCAGGCATTAGGTCTATGCAGTCCTTCCGCTGACTGGGTGAGGTCCACCAACTTTAGGGAGGACAATCTGCTTTATTCATTCTACCAATTCAGATGTTAACCTTATCCAAAACCACCCTGACAGACACACCTAGAATAATGTCTGACCAAACATCTGTGGCTCAGTCAAGTTGACACTCAAAATTAATCAACACAGACAGTAATCCCAATGTCTGTTAAGATTCTTCAAGAGAACAGAAGTGTCTCATCGAAGCTACTGACAGGTCTGGGGCTCCTTGCGTGGGACACCAACCAGGCATTCTAGGCAACACAGAGCCCAGAGTCCTTGATGTCTGCAGTGACCTCATGGCTGAGGGGAGGCTGAGTCATGGGAGAAGCTTTGGTCTACACAGCAGACCCCAGACTGACAAAATTTTGAGAATTTTGGCTTATGAGAAAAACGTACAAATTCTTTTCCACAGCAAACTCCTCCTTGGGCCAGCTTCCCTTCCTCAGTATGATGTGGAAAGGACTAGAAACATTTTCTGTCCTCACCAGTCTGACATCCTGATCAGGATTTGTAATAACCCTATTTATTGTGGAGTGCCTGTCCCAGACTATTTATATTATTAACACCCATTTGTCCCCATTAGGATGCATTTCTGCTTGGGAGTCTTGCCATCAGAAGACCAATCTCTTTATATGATATGCTGAGCCTTGTCATTCTCCAGACAATTGGTGTTGATGTCGCCTGAAAATACCAATGTGTTAACACACCTCCTCCCTCTCACAATAAACCTTGGATACAGTGCACCAAAAAGGTCTTCAAAATTCTGTATTTCCCATCTCATCAAGCTTTTCAAGGGTGAACCAGCCTCAATTTGGAGCAATTTCTGGAAGAACATACCACCTGAACCTCCTCAAATTAACCAATTACTGCAAACAATGCATTCTCTCTGGCGGATATTGTCGTATATACTTCCCTGTTTTTAGTTAACAAAAATTAAAAATGACAACTTCCAGAGGAAAATTTGCCAAATTGCGTAAGACCTGTTCAATCATTTGGTCAAATTAAGTAGAAAAATCTTATCCTCTAACTGGGACTGTAACAGCCAGTTTCATGGATTAAACTGTTTTCAGCAAAAGAAGTTTTCTCCCTGGAGAATGAATAAACTCAGTTGGGTGTGAGGTTTTTAAAGACTCCTTGAAATTTTAAAGAGAGTTATTTTTGCTACATATATGCAATTTTATTTTTTTTAAAGATTTTATTTATTTATTTGACAGAGAGAGACACAGCGAGAGAGGGAACACAAGCAGGGGGAGTGGGAGAGGGAGAAGCGGGCTTCCCGCGGAGCAGGGAGCCCGATGCGGGACTCGATCCCAGGACCCTGGGATCAAGACCTGAGCTGAAGGCAGACACTTAAATGACTGAGCCACCCGGGCAACCCCATATATGCAATTTTAATTCTCTAAAATGAAACGTATAATTTTTAAAAATTTGAACTACCAAACCATGCCTTCTTTCTTAAATACCATGGCAGGACCCTCGTTGAAGTGCACCATGGTTTTCAAAACAAAGATTTTGAATAACTGTTCCAAAGGGCTACTCCTGATCTAGTGAGTAGACTGACTAGGTTTAACACTTATTCAAACTCTTTCTACCAGTGAAGCTCAGCTCTTTTGGATCACAGCCATATCTATAGTTTTCTATAATGATGTCATTTGTGGGCATATGTCCCCTTCACAGGCACCTGAACACAAGGAAATGGGTAACAATAAATGAAAGTAATTGGTGATGAAATAATCTTCCGACTCACCGAAGCCCAGGAGCTCTCCCTCCCCCTCTCCACACAGGGTCCCATGCCACATTTTGCCTATCTCCGGGTTGGCCCCCTACATTGGTGGCAATTCTTGTCATTCCTAGTGGGGGCAGCCTGGTCACCCCCGCGCATCATCAAAGTCCACATCCAGGGCTACCTGGATGACTCAGTCGGTTAAGCGTCCAACTCTTGGTTTCTGCTCAGGTCATGGTCTAAGGGTCGTGGGGTCAAGCCCCACGTCGGGCTCTGAGCTAAGTGTGGAGCCTGCTTGAGAGGCTCTCTCCCTCTGTCTCTGCCCCTCCCACCGCCCCACTCACGCATGTGTATGTGCTCTCTCTCTCTCTCTCTCAAAAAAAGAAAAAAAAAATTCCACATCCATCCTCTGTATCCTGGCCACATCTCCAGGCTCATTGTCACTACACCGAGGTGGGGGGAGGTTTCTCCCTCTAAACCAGGGCCACGATTCTAATTTTTTTAGACCCCATCTTAGGAGATCCCACACTCTAATATTCTTACAACACCCCACTGTTTTCAACCCTTTTGTGTGATTTGCACTTCCAAAGTAATAAGGTTGAAAATATTGATAATCATCATCAGCATGTAATAAACCCTTTTAAGAAGCCCAGACGCTTAAACACTTTACATGGATTATCTCATTTGGGCCTTAGGATGGCTTGCTACATTCTTGCCTGCTAAAGTTGTGGCTAGGAACAGGCACTTTAGAATCAAGCTCTGTGGTTTCCAATTCCAGCCCTAAGACCTTAGAGGAGTTACAAAGCCTCTCTAAGCCTTTCTTTCCCGGACCATAAACCCAGGATAATAGCCTCTGCCTTGAAGTGCTGCCATCAAATGAAATGCTGTGTGTGAAGCACCTAGCAGAATGCTCTGGCACACAGTAGGTGTTCAACAAATGGTAACTGACTCAGATCTCCCCCAGGGGTATCCCCACCTGTGTGATCTACAGATCCTCCAGACTCAGCAGTCTCCTGGTCTAGGGACCACTGTGGCCCTCAGTCTTCTCCCCTGCCCTCCCACCAACCCTCCTCCAATTCCCAGGCCTGAGCTGTAACACTTTAAGTTCCTCCAACTTCAGAATGAATGTCCTTCTTACCTGTAAAGATAGAAAAGCAGTCTTTGCCTCTCTGCTCTGCTTCCCTCTAGATTCACTGGCTAATGAATCCCCTGGTGATAATCCTGCCAAGATCAAAGCCCTGGGCCAGACTGCCAGAATATGACCCTCTTCTTCTGTGGTCTGAAATTACCCAAAGTCCTTATGAGATTCTTTTCAAAATAAGGTACTTGACTTCACTTGCTACCTTCTTTCTTCTTGGTGGAATGGAATTATTTCTTTGCATTCTTGGTTTGGAAAGAGCCAACTCACCCTGTGCAGGGCCCTGTTCTCAACCTGGAAGCTGCCAGCCCTGGGAGGCCTCAGGGTTATGGACCATTTGAGCACCAAGCTGCCTAGAGACTGAAACTATGGATATACTATGCATTTTGGATGCTATTGTGATTAATACAATGCAATGTACTTTATAAGTGTTATTGAATTCCCGGTAGACCTTTATCATTACCGCATATACATTTTGTAATCAGTAGATACTAAAAGCACAGCTTTGATCATGTGAGAATGTTCAACATATTTGACATTAAAAATGGAGCCTTTTTACTTTAGAAACCTGGAAACTCCTCGTGTCGTGGAAAGAATGCTGTGACAATGTGATCTTGCACAAATCACGTTCCTCCTTCCGCCCCTCCCAGACCCCAGGATCCTCATCTGTAACCTGACGGAGGTTGGAAGAGATGGCCTCTAAGCCCCGGCACTAAAATTTTATGAGTTTAAAATCACTCTTCTCTAGCTACGTGAAGATGAATATTTATAGGAATGGCTGATACTTTTAAAGGAAGGAAACTATACAGATGTGCTCGATACTCACATAAAACAAATGGCAGGTTGGGGTCTATCACCTTTATTTTTGCTACTTGTATCCCGCCTCTGAGATCTTCACTTTTCCCATCATCACTGGCTGTTCTGAGAGAGTCCCCTCCTTCATCTTCAGCATCTCCTCGCTGTCTTTCACCATTTATTAATGTGGGTATTTTCTCAGCGATTATAAGGTGGCTTTATTGCCTCTCTCCATTTATTTATCCATTTCACTTGCTTGGTTTTATTTTTGTGTTCCATGCCCTCCAAGACCTCCCCTGGAGCAGATTGCTTTCTATCACCAGAGTCTCCACATTCTGTTCTGAGTCAATGTCCTCTGTCACCCTCTTACCATCTTCAATTCATCAGTGGAAGTTGGAATTGCAAACACTCCAACTGTTGCTTGAATATTTGCCCCTTTCCTACAACAATTTATTTCAAAAAGAATGAGATTCTCACAGCTGAGTAATCTGTTTATTTTTTTTTTAAGATTTTATTTATTTGAAAGAAAGAGACACAGCGAGAGAGGGAACACAAGCAGGGGGGTGGGAGAGGGAGAAGCAGACTCTCCGCCAAGCAGGGAGCCCAAGGCAGGGCTCGATCCCAGGACCCCGGGATCATGACCTGAGCCGAAGGCAGACACTTAACGACTGAGCCACCCAGGCGCCCCGAGTAATGTGTTTATGTGTTGGCCACGGGGCTGTGCCTCTGTGCAGTCATCTGGGAAGAGGAAGGTTTCCTCACCTCTGCATCTCGCACCCCGCCCCCCTTCCCTGCGCCATCCACTTCTGCACTGACCAGCCCGAATGGCTCTTTCTGTCTGGACAACCAATCAGAATATGTCCTCATTTCAAGCATTTACTAAGCTCTTGGTGGGGGGTGGGTGGGCAGGAAGCCCCTCTCATAAAAGAAAACACGGAAGCTTCAAGATTTCAGCTCAGGAAAAGGACTCTGTGGGCGGGGAGCCCTGTGTACCGTGAATTTTATCTTCTCTTTGGTGAAGGCAGAGAGCAAAATCTTAAGCCCTCCAAGGTGATAGAGCATTTACAATTCTTCTGTTTGGAAAAGATTATTGCTGTCATCACTGGGAGGAACGTGGCTACCCATTTAATACTCCAGCTCAATCATGGATCCAAGCTGTTTCTCATGGAATCCTTTAGAACAGCTAGGGCAGGTTGGAATTTTCCATTAGACTGTGTTAAATACTAAGGGATAATAGAAAGGAAATGCACAAAGAAAATACCAGAAAATTTTTTTCAAATCGAGAGTGCAAAAAAAAAAAAAAAAAAAAAAAGAATGCTTATCCTTTTGTTGCTGTTCTAAAGCGCCTGGCCCATTCCCTATTCTCTCTGAAGTGGTTATTCTCCAACCCCCAGAGAAGACCAACGCTAAATGCCCCTTGTGTGAATGTCTTGCTTCCCACCTTCCACACTGCCTCACCTCTTCTAGACAAGGCAGCCTCAGGAAGGTAGCAGCGTCTTAACCTGCTAGCTCACAACCATCACTCATTCAGCACACACTTCCGCCCCCTCATTTCTGTGCTTGCACAGAGATGTAAGTGCAGCGTGACACCACCCCTACCCTCCAGGTTTGTAATCACCAGTGGGGGAGGCACACCAGCACACCACCATCTCCACTGCAGGATTGTAGTCATGTAGCACAGAGAAGTGCCATCTACGTCAGCCTCAGAGGTCCAGGAAGAATGTCTGGAGTCCCTTGGGCTTGAGAGGAGATGTGAAAGATGAGTATGAGTCGCCGGATTTTGCAAAGAGAGAGGAAGAAGGTCGTGACACATACAGAAGCAAGGAGGTGTACAAGAGCCAAGTGCCCCTGCTTCGTTGGAGGGTATGAGGAAGAATCTCAGGAAAAGAGGCTGGAAAGGGGAGTTGGACAGCAGGATCAGGAAAGGATTTGTGTACTAAGTGAAAGAGTATAAACATTATCCCTTCAGGTCTAGGGAGCCACTGAAGAATTTTAAGCAGGAGGCTGACATGGTCAGCTTTGTGATTTCAAAATCCCAGCAGCAATGTTCGGAAAAAGAAAAAAACAAGGGGGAAAGGACAGGATTCAGTGTGGAGCCTGGAACCATCATCCAAGTGAGGAATGAGGAGGGGTTAAGCTAAGAGGGATCCTATAGAGTTCTGTGACTACTGAAATAGGGGAGTGGGAGGAAAAAAGGGAAGGGTCTAGAACACCTCCTAGTTTTGTGGCTGAAAGGATCAGCTAAATAATAACAGCTAACTTAACTGAGTACCTACTACACCATGTTAAATGTTTTGCATACTTGTATTCTTTCATTTTACACTTTTTTCAAGAGCCGACAATGGGCGAGGCACAATTTTTGAACACTGGGGATACAGCAGTGGAAGGGGGGGAAAGGACAAAAATCTCTGCCCATCGACACTGTGTAGGAGAATGATAAGTAACGGGAAAGAAACATGAATCAGGGAAAGGTGAAGGGAACATCGGGAGTGGAGAGAGTTTGGAGTTTTAGGTAAGGTGGCCAGGGAATGCCTCACTGAGAAAGTGAGAAGTACTAAGAAGCGAGGCACATGGCCATCTGGAGGACAAGCATGCGGAGCAGAAGAGGCCCTGAGGTGGAGGAAACCCAGCATGTTCATCACCCCTGAAACAATGCAGCTGAGTGCAGTGATGAGGGGGTGTGTAGAAAAAGATGATGTCAGAGAGGTGGAAGGGGATAAAGATCATCTGGGGTCATGCAGGCCCTCGTACCGACTCTAGCTTTTACCCTAAAGGAAATGGGAAGTCATTGCAAGGTTTTAAGCAAAGTAATCATGTGATCTGACTTGCATTTTGACAGGATCACTGTGGCGCCGTGTTGGAGACAGACTGAAGGGGAGCAAACCTAGAAGCACAAAACCAGCCAGGAGGCGACTCCAACAGCGCAGGGGACAGATGAGGAAGTCTTAGACCAGGATGATGGCAGTGGACACTGCAAGAAGTCGTCAATTCTGGATATATTTTTGAAGGGTTGGCTAATGTTTTAGATGTGGGTGTAAGGAAGAGAAGAGATAAGGATGACACCAGGAATTTTAGCCATGGAGGAACAGGTTAGGGGAGAGAAACTAGAAGGGCTCATTTGCGACAAGTTAACTTTGAGATGCCTGTTAGGCACCCAAGCAGAAGTTTGAAAGAAGCAATGAATATATGAGTCTGGAGTTCAGGAGGGAGGCCTGAACTGAAGCTATAAATCTGCATCATCGGCATGGCGATGACACTTCAAGCCATGAGCTTGCATGAGGTCATTAGTAACTGTAGATAGGACAGAGAAAGGATCTATGGTAGGAGTGGGTCCTAAGAGAAATCAACAGCCCCTTGCAAGTCCTCATGTTGGGAGAGACAAGGGGAGACCAAACTCCTCTGAGGGGGGAGAAAGGAGTGCTTCTGCTGACGGAAGAGGCTTGGCAGAATTTAGAGTTGGAAGTCCTCATCAGTAATTGCCCATATGTCCCCATTCCAATGTTCAGGATCCCTCTTCTTCCCAGTCATGCCCTAAATTTAGCATGAAACTCTGGAAAAGTTGCAATTTATTTTTGGGGGGGAACCCACATACTGTAAAATTCATCCATTTAAAATATACAGTTCGATGGTTTTTAGTACATTTACAGATATAAATTCTGTTTGCATTGTAATTCAGCCATCTGCAAGATTAGACTTTGGGTTTGGACTCCAGAAATCTTGGCTCCACACCTACAGAAGATAGGGGTTTCTTTCAGGGAGGTCATGGAAGCTTTCTGGTTGTTCACTTGGACCTTGATCTGGCCATGTAGAACACCGAGTTCACCATTTTTGTTTTTTTACTGAATCTCTCCAGAGTACTCAGAACCGGTCAAGTCCTTTGTGATTTTTATTTGTACTAAAATCTTACATGGCAGTAACCACTTGGTACTCTATGCCTTGCTTTCTCTAAGAGCATGACTGCAGATGACTGACTACAGGTGGTCATTTAAGTAAGTTTGTACTTTACTTAAATGCCATAGATGACCGGTGTCCAATTTACCATTAGCAACAGTCTTTAATACCTTTAAACCTGGTCAGATAAACGAACCAATTCCATATTCCCATCCTTAAGGTTCTGTTCCCCTGGAACCGCTCTTGTTAGCAATAACTGTATTGGTCACCCAATTTCAACAGGGGAGCGGTTACCATAGGCGTTATGGGATGAGAGACTTATAGGAGTAAGACCTGTCACAACTGTGGGAGGGGCTGGGGAAGTAAAGGTCTAGAAGTGGTACTGGATGATCAGAGGAGGAGTCCCTCAATCAGTCTGTGAAGCCAGACACATCCACCCACCTATGAAGGGAGAAACTAGTGGATATGTCTATGGGAAGCTTTGGCCTTGGTGCAGCTAGTACTTCTATGGTCCAGTCAAATGTCTGATGGTGGGCCTGGAGCCACTATTGGTCAGCAGGGCTAGCAGCTGGGGAGAAGAGCTGGACCTGGAGGGGAGGAGGGCAAGGGCACGCAGGAAACTGCTGGGCACCTATGCACCTGTACTTTTTACTCTGGACTACAGTGATCTCTACAGTAATAGCTGCTCGTGCATTTCCACCTTGATAAACATCTGAATTGGTTCAAGGTTTTAGCTATTATGAATCGTGCTGTTACGAATAATCATGTATGTATCTTAGGGTAGATGGATGTTTTTGTTTTTCTTGGGCAGAATCCCAAAAGCATAATTTCTGGGTTCTGTGGTAAATTTGTGTTTAACTTTTACAAAACTGCCAAACTATATCCAAGGTGGCGACACCATTTTTATATTCCCACCAGCACCAAACTTGGTATCATCAATTGTTTTGATTATAGCTATTCTAGAGGGTAGTTAGTGGTATCTCATTGTAGCTTAATTTGCATTTTCCTGACGACTAATGGTGTTGAGCATGTGTTTGTGTACTTATTGGCCATTCATATATCTCCTTTAATGAAATTCATGTTCAAATCTTTTGTCTATTTTAAAATTGGATTGTTTATCCTTTTCTTATTGAGTTTTGAGTTTTATATGTTCTGCATATATGTCCTTTATCAGATATATTATTTGCAAATATTTTCTCCTAGCCTGTGGCTCCTCTTTTCATTTTCTTAATCATGTTTTTGAAGTGTAAAAAGTTTTTAATATTGATGGATTCCAGTTTATCTATTTTTTTCTTTTATGGATCATGATGTTTGTTTGTTTGTCTGTCTGTCATATATAAGAACCCTTTGCCCATCCCAAGGCTTTAAGATTTTCTCCTGTATGTTCTTCTTAGAAGTGTTATAAACTTAGGTTTTCACGGTTATATCTATAATCTATTTTAGTTAATTTTTATGTGCTTCTCAAACCTTAATGTACAAATCACCTAGAGATCTTGTTAAATCCATATTCTTAAAAAAATGCACATTCTGGTTCAGTAGGTCTACTGTCATACCTCACAGTGTTAATTTTTAAAACCTCCATTTCCGGGCGCCTGGGTGGCTCAGTCGGTTAAGCGACTGCCTTCGGCTCAGGTCACGATCCTGGAGTCCCGGGATCGAGTCCCGCATCGGGCTCCCTGCTCAGCAAGGAGCCTGCTTTTCCCTCTGACCCTCCCCCCTCTCATGTACTCTCTCTCTCTCTCATTCTCACTCTCTCAAAATAAATAAATAAATCTTAAAAAAAAAATAAAACCTCCATTTCCCCCCCAACAACTACCCCTGAGGTACTTACAGAAATCCCACTCAGGCAAGGTCTCTTCCCTCTCATCTTTGGTAGCTCTTTATCATGTAGATCCACTCAGCTATTCTGATTTCTCTCTATCTTCTTCTTGCTTCATTGCTCCTATTCTGCACGGCATGGAAGAGAAGAAAAATCCTTCCCCTATAAAAAGGGGGAAGAAAGGCTAAGATGGTGGTGATAGAATTTCTCATTAGAGGGTGAATTAAGGGAAGAGTCTGTGGATATTCCCTTGTTAGTATTTCTGCTCCTGTCCCATAGTACAGTAATTGGGGATAAGAATAGGTAATGGGGTGACAGGAATTTTGAGTGGGGGGATTTGAGCACACTTACATACTGAAGGAGCAGGGCCAATGGAGTGGAACAGCATGAGATGCAATGAAGAAATCTGGGATGATTGATGGAATGAGGTCACTGAAATGATGGGCGGTATGGGAGGGTGACGTCTATGGCAGAGGTGTGGGGTGGGTCCATCTCATAGGTAGGAGAAATTTAAGAAGGACAAAAAGCTCCATCTTCCCCTGAGAAGGTAAGGAAGAGGGAAAAGTATGGTACAGGCTGAAATCTCTGGGCAGAGAAGGGGCCCAAGGAAGCCGCTGAATGAAATCCTCAGTTCCCCCTACAGAACCAGGGAGGCAAGGAGGGAACAGAGAAAGGGTGGAAGGGTAGATTTAAGGAGAGAGGTGGAAATATGAACTAGTTGCTAAGGGGATAGAAAAAGGACTAGGACACATGGAAGGATTTCTGGCAGCACCGACCCTGCGTGGTTGGAAAGCATGAATTTGCATGGTTATGAGATTTTCTTTAGTGGCACTCATCGGCCTGAGTGCAAGTGGCTGAATTGATCCATGGGTGGAGTGTTTTGGAGTGGATGGACAGAGAGGCAGTGCGTAAGACGGCCAAGGGAAATGGCGAGAGAACAAGAGAAGTGATAGACCATGGTAGGCAAAGAAGTCAGGCCAAAGAAAGCAAAAAGTTGGGGGCTGAATGAGCAGTTTTGAATGGGATGTTGCTATCAGAAAGAAATCTGGATGTTGAGCTTCGGAATTGGAGCAGTCGTAGATGTTAGGTCCAGGCCATGGAAATGA
This sequence comes from Zalophus californianus, assembly GCF_009762305.2. NCBI lineage: Eukaryota > Metazoa > Chordata > Mammalia > Carnivora > Otariidae > Zalophus > Zalophus californianus. Next base: position 96,263,183 of record NC_045598.1, read on the forward strand.
AGGAGAGCAAAGGTGAGAGTCATAAAATAATGGGGGAACATTGGAGGGGTTTGTTCTATTACAGCATCTGTCTGCCTTTTGTGCTTTATACTACACACTGGGTTAGAAAGCTGTGGTCACTGTCCTAAAGGAACAATCCCAAACCCAAGGGGAAGACAAAGGAAAGGTAGATCTCTGGGTAAGGAAACTCTTAGGCAGGTACATCTAAGGGTGTGGCGTGTAGCTGGCTGGAGAGTTAAGTAAAGGACAGTCATGGAATTTTCACATTTGCATGGGGTTGTCCGGGAGGAATGAATTTTCTGCCCACTGGCACTTACTCATCATGAAAAAGGTGGGATGGCAAAAGGCGAAGGAAGGAACCCACATTTCCTGAGGGTCTGATATGTGCCCAGCACTGCGCGAAGTGCTCTGTATACGAATCCATTTTCTCATTTCTCTTCAAATGATTCAACTTACAGATGAGGGACTTGACTAAGTGACAGGATAAGAACTTACCCAAGGACATACAACCCTGATACCAGGCAACCCAAATCCTGGTCTTTTGCATTTTTCCATTTTGACAAAGAGCAGAAGCAGTGGGTCTGAGTTGCTCAGAGAGATCCAGATCCAGATCCAGACACGGCCTTTGCAAAGTGTTCTGTCCTACATTAAGTCACGGGGCCATGTCTCAGAGGGAGCTTGGAATCAAAGAAATGGTCTGGCAGCTAAGAAGAAATTCCTGAAACTACTCAAGCCCTTGACTTGCATTTCTCAAGTATCACAAAGGGAATTTACGGCTCTGGACACACTTCCTAAAAATCCTTCTTTCCTCTCTTATCTGTCCTCCCAACTTCTTGAAAAAAATGGCCTCCTCAACTTCTTCCCCAGGTCAGACCCTTGCTTTCCTTCCTGCAGAGGAAGAAATTTGGGCTACACCACCTCTTTACTGGGCAGAGGAAGAGGAGAGTCTGAACATATGCATGCATTAATAGTTGATGCCTTGTCACAAGAACTATTCTCCCTGCTTTCTGGAAGAAACTGAGGCATACCACAGGTAACCTTCCCACGATCATGCAGCTGGTTTGAGGGAAATCATCACTGAATCCCACCTTGAACTTCTAGAGCACTGCCCTGAACTTCTGAAACTGACACCATGTAATTCACTCTTTCAGTTCGGTCTGCCCTGTGTTATTCTTGTTTTGTTCTTGACTTTTGTGTTCAGTTGGAGTAGCTGTCCTTAGCCTTGGGTTTCTAGTGTAGTTACTCCACTACCATCTCCTTAATTATGTGGCTGTTTTCCTTCAACTTTTGTTTTCATAAATCTGTATCATTTATTCTGAGCTTCTTCCCATCATTTTGGGGAAAGAAATGAAATCTAAAATGTAAGTAAATGAAAGATCAGTTTCACTTGTATTAACGTGACATCCGCAACCAGATTATGAGTACCTTGAAGACACAATTGTGTTTTAGACTTCCCTCCATCACAGCCCCCAATACCTAGAAAGGTACCTGGGAGATGTTCCACAGACCTTTATTTCACAAATACTTCTAATTGATTAAGGAGGGTGAGAATATGTATTCCCTGTCAAATACTCTACAAATAGTATCACATTTCATCCACACCAGAAATGAGTTGTTATTGTTCCGTTTTAGTAGGGTGACCAACTCACCCTGGTTCGCTTGGGACCTTCTTGGTTTTAACACTAAAAGTCCTGTATCCCAGGCACACCCAGGGCAGTAACCCTATACTCTGGGGATGAGGCTGCTGAGTCTTGGGGAGATTAGTTACCTACACCAGCCTGTCTTACAGATTCAAATTCAGGCCTGTCTAGGGCATGGAACTAGTGTATTAAGAGGGCAGACTACAGCATGGGAAAAAAGGGAAGTGGGGTTGTCCAGGGCACCCTGGTAAAGGCTCTGACATACCCCCAGTAAGTGGCGGCCGGTACAATTACCAGGGCATGAGAAATACCTGTAAAGTCCTACGCAGGCTGGGAGCTGGGTTGAGGGGTAGCTACAGGGGAGGACAGTGCTGAAGGGCAAGAGGGCAGCCTCAGCTGGATTCTTCTCACGCCAAACAGGCCGCCTTGAACATTTTGTGGCTTGTCGGAGAGGGTCTGTCCCCTGCTGACCGGTGTCAGACCCGATTCTAGCTGACTGCATCCGCCGACACTACATTTGCCACTTAGAGAGTAACAAATGAGTAGTTCGGACCCGATCATTATACCCTGCTTGCTACTCACGTGCCAAATATTTATAGAAGCGAATAGAGCACTTAGTTTACAGCTGATAATAAGGAGCCCATTAGCTCCCTCTAGCCGTCCTTCTTCCCTCCGGCAGGCGAAGGATCGCTCAACCTTGAAGGAGACAAGCTCAAGACTTTTCCCGCTGTGTGTGACAAGGCTCGGGATCGCTTTTCTTTCCGGCAGCGAAGTAGCCCTCTAGGGATCTTTCCTGGGTTCTACAGTTTTGTCAATTTAGGCTCTCCGCTTCCAGATCTTTACTTCACTTCAAGTCCCCCGAAAAGGAGGCCCTGGTGGTAGTAAAGATCCCAAACCTGCAAATTCCACAACTGTCCCTAGCACGGTTTCTGCTATTTCCTGGCTAATGGGATGGCCCAATCAATTGCTTCCCTCAGGCTCAGAGAGGAGCAAGGGCGGCTGAACGTGGTGGGTCCCCTAATTTGTGTGAACTCGCCTTTTCAGAGCCCCTCCTCTGCTCCCCGCACAGAGCCCAGGGCTGGGTGCACAAGGTGGAAAGGCATGGTCCTGTCCCCAAGGAGCTCACGGGTTATTAAGGTATTCACAGCCTTGGGACATTTGTAAAGAAAAAGAAAATATGTCATCATGGTTTATGTTATTGATGTGATTAAAAAGCAATGTTAATGGGTTAGCCTGGTGATGGGTATCAAAGAGGGCACATTCTGTGTGGAGCACTGGGTGTTATGCACAAACAATGAATCATGGAACGCTACATCAAAAACTAATGATGTAATGTATGGTGATTAACATAACAATAAAAAATTATTTTAAAAAAGCAATGTTATGTCCTTTGAAAGGTTCAGAGTGATAATAAAATGCAGCAACGCAAGGACATGATAACCAGCCATCAGTTCGGAAAAATAAACTCAGAACAGCGGAATGATAGAAAAAATTTATTACAGCCTTGTGTGGATGACACCAGTGAATTCAACCCCTTACCCTGGCTTGAATTTTTTCAGATGCTTTTTTTAATTTATATACAACTTTATCCAAACAAAACAAATTTAAAGTTATATGATTTATATACTCTAAGACTTATTAGCTGGATAATCCTATGATTTTTCCATCTCAAGTTATATCTGCCACTAATTCTTAGGGTCTATGATTTCTCTGACAGATTTTCATAAATCAGAGTTATATATAGTCATATAATTCAGATTACATTTATACTCCCACTGTAAGTAAAATTAATATCGAGTGAAAGCTTTCAATTTTTAAAGCACTGGGCTCACCTGATTCAGGAAAAATGAACTCTCATTCCAGATTGGTTTTATTTGCAACTCCTTCAGCAATCAGAACTCTAAAAGTCAATTTATGGGTCTGCATTTGAGAGTGTGTTACCTTTAATTAGGCATATAAATCCCTCTACTTCATTTTCTGTTACAGCTACATGTGTGTCCAACCTTGCTCTATTGAACAACATAGTTTATTACGTATTTGACTAGTAGTAAATCTGCCCTTGGAGACTTAGCAAATGGCCATGATCTATCAAGGCTGGTCAAGAGCAGCATTTCAAACACTCTTTAATGTGGATAAAAGAAACTTGGCTAATAATTTCTTCATTTTAAGTTAGATTTGCTTTGGGAAACATGGCACAATAATGGGCTTCTAAAAAGGTTTTTTTTTATTATTATTATTTTAAATGCCCTGGAGAGAGAGAAAAGTACACCTAAGAAAAGATACTAAGGATAGTAGAGGAGGTAAAAAGAAGAAGATAGCATTATTCCTTAGCCTACAAACCAGCTCTGAGTTCTCCCCGGCCTCTCTAAACATGGTGTCTTTGGTTTGCTTCACTGAGGCCAGAAAATGATGTTTAAAGTTTTAGTCTCTGAGGACAACATCTTCAAGAAGTTAGGGGTCACCAGGACCATGTAGGACTTTTGCAAAATAAGCCGTTGACCTGCTACATGAACTTCTACAAGGACATCGGACTACACGACGATATTTGCAGCAGTCCCACGCTGAAATACAACGTACACAAAAGACAAGCTTCCTTCTGAGAAAACTGATGGGTTTTGTGCTTACGGAAAAGAAAAAAGTCACAAGAACTTTACCCTCCTAACTAATCTTGTGTTTGCTCCCTGGAATTCAGCGGGGAGTGGGGAGAGCGGAAGACAGTTTGATCCTTACTCATTCCCGTCCTCTCAAACAGCCTGCCATCTCTCCCCAGGTGGCCACACCTCTTTCAAGGTTATGAGAAGTTCCCAGAGCAAGAAGCAATTCCTAGGAACTGAGCCTCAGCAACTCTGAGGTTTAGAGGGACAGTTAATAGTCGTGTAAAATGCACAGGTAATGTATTTTACACGACTATGTGCAATGCCTGGCACAGTGCCTGGAATATAGTAGGTCTCTTTTTTTTTTTAAGATTTTGTTTATTTATTTATTTATTTGACAGAGACAGATAATGAGACCAACTTTAGACCAATAGTACGTGATTCTCAACCTGTCTGTCTTGCTCATGGCTGAATCCCCAGAGCCTAGCACAGGGCCTCACGTGGAGTAGGTGCTCAATAATTTTTGAAGGAACGCACATTTTAAGCCCATTCCCCTTCACAAAAACAAAACTCCACATTTTGGTATGTGATTTTGAAATAGTTAAATATCGTAATAAAACAGTTAATACAATGGAAATTTTGAATAAGGTTTTTCAATTACACATACCTTACTCGTTGGCATCCTCCCTAAGGGGACACGCCTCACTGGCAGAAAATTACTGCCTTGAAGTAGCCAAGTCTGTTTTAAAAATGAGAGGAAGATCATAAAATAATCATAGAGGTATACAATATATGTACAGATCCATCCATTGTGAGGTATTTATGCAGCCAAAAATTAGAAACAATGACTGGAGATTACTATAACAAATTATGTGATATTTGTACAATAGAATATTCTACAACCACTAAAATCAAGATCTTAAGGATCTTTAATGACATGGGAAAATTCTACATAATTTTAAGAAAAAAGCAAGATGAAAAACTGTGTTTTTTCACTGTTCTAACGCATATACATTAACACAGGAAAACTCTGGATGGAAATATACCAAAATGTTAGTTGTGATTATTTCTGGGTGGTAAAATTATTAGTGATGTTTAATTTTTCTTCAGACCTGTCAGTATTTTCCATTATTTTTGTAATACATGTGCATTACTTGCAGAATTTTTAAAGAAAGGAATTTGATAATAGAACCACAGAGATAAAAAATATGGAGTTGATTTTTCCATGGTGCCACAATCTGTTCTAGGGAAATGGCAGAAGAAGTTTTTTGTTTTGTTTTGTTTTGTTCTTAAAGATTTTATTTATTTATTTGACAGAGAGAGACACAGCGAGAGAGGGAACACAAGCAGTGGGAGAGGGAGAGGGAGAAGCAGGCTTCCTGCTGAGCAGGGAGCCCGAGGTGGGGCTCGATCCCAGGACCTGAGCCGAAGGCAGAAGCTTAACAACTGAGCCACCCAGGCGCCCCTAGAAGAAGTTTTTATACCAAAGAGAATAATTCCTTTTGCTAAAAAGTATTTTAGGGATGCTCCCCTTAATTAGGTCTATGGTCAGCATAGTCAGCCACTTTGCTGATTTGACTCCCTAATTTTTTTCTTTATGGTTTCCCATATTAGCCCTGGCAGCAACTGCTCTGAATCTTATCTCTGCATTCTGTAGGAAAGGCTTCAACAGTTAGTAAAACACTTCTGTAAATAGAGGTCTTTTTTTTTTAAGATTTTATTTATTTGTTTATTTATTTATTTATTTATTTGAAAGGGTGGGGGTGGAAGCAGAGGGGGAGGGACAGGAACAAGCAGACTCGGCACGGAGCCTGGAGCCCGACATGGGGCATGATCTCAAGACCCGTGCGAGCACGATCTGAGCAGAAACCAAGAGTCAGGCGCTTACCGGCTGAGCTGTCCAGGTGCCCCAGTAAATAGAGGTCTTTACATCACTTTGTAACTGGGGACCTGAAAGGATAGCTATTTACTTCTTCACAGGTGCCTCCACAATTTGGGGTGTGCCAGTAGAACCGCAATCAAAAAGGAAGGCTCCACAGCAAAAAAAAAAAAAATAGAGATCCTGCCCCTTGGGACAACATGGATGGACCTCAAGGGCGTTATGCTAAATGAAGTAAGCCGGACAGAGAGAGACAAATACTGTATGGTCTTATTTATATGTAAGAGTCAAAAAAAGCCAAGCTCCCAGGAAAAGAGAGGAGACTGGTGATTGCCGGGGGCAGGAGGGTTGGGGAACTGGGAGAGGTTGGTAAAAGGGTACAAACTTCTGGTTACAAGATGAAATAAGTTCTTGGGCTCTAATACATAGCGATTATAGTCAACAATACCATATTACATACTTGAAAGTTGCTAAGAAAGTAGATGCTAAATGTTCTCACCACACACACACACACACACACACACACACACACACACACACACGTTGGGGGGGGTGGAGACATTAACCTCACTGCGGTAATCATGTCTCAGTATGTGTGTGTATCAAATCATCCATTGTATGCCTTAAACTTACACAGTGTGGTGTGTCAATTATATCTCAATAAAGCTGGGAAAGAATGTGTTTAGAAAAGAGGACTCAGCTCAGGTAAGAATTAATTGGATGAAAAGCGCTGTCTGGCCCATTGGGCAGCTGGGGTCTGCCTGGTGGGCTCTCTCCCTGTGCCAGGACCCCCTCAGCTCAAAGGGTCCTGGGCCAGAAAATATCAGACAGAGTCCACAAGGCACCAAAACCTTCCAAGCCCGATGGGCAGATTCTTTGTAGAGAGGAGCCATGAAAAGGAGTAGGGAAAGAACTGAGTGTTGAATCTGAAGGAAAATATTTTAAAATTGTACAACTTCTGCCAGAATGACATCAACCATGACAATAATAGGATGGCACTAATAAGTAAGCAAAGGCAGCTACAGAGAACCACGGGCAGACCTGCCTCCAGCACTTCCACCGGGACCTCTCTTAGCCTCAGAAACCTTGTCTCAAAGTGGCGATAATACTACTCTTCCTGCAAGGTTGCTTCGAAAATCAGAAACAGTATGTGTAGCATGCAGGACCCAATCCCTGACAAATATTAGGCATTCGGTGGTGCCAGATGTAAATAAAGGTCGTCTTATCCTGCACCAATTCCTACTTTTAGAGTGACCTGTGTTTGTAGAGCAAAGACTTTCTTTAAACGGGCAACAAAACAGCCAGCTGGTAGCCAGGAAGGTGGGAAGGAGGGCAAAACCAGGATCTGTGGGGAGGGGCCGAGGAGGGCCCAGAACTACGGCCTTGAACCTCAAATGAGTGCTCGCACTCCCCCTTCAGGCCAAGTTTGGTGCGTGCCGGTGGAGCTGCGGACCTGAGCCTCACAGACCCAGTAAAAACCCTTGTGTGCTTCTCCACCTGGTTTATGTTTTTCTATTTAAAAAAAAAAAAAGTATTACTTATTCAACCAGCTTTGCACAACGTTTGCTGCAATGACTATATTTAATATTAATATATATTACTGTATTTAATTAGAGGATACATGACTTAGAGCAAGCGTTGTTTTTGTTTTTGTTTTTTTTAATGCCAACACCCTTATCTAAATAGGTAGCTTTCTCATTAAGCTGGGCTATTAATCAGTGCTTAAATAGAACCAACGGCCCCCGAATCTTTCTTGGCTTATCAGAACTCAATTTGCCATCCCTCACAACCCCCAGCATCCTTTCTTTCTTTTCTTTCTTTTATTTTTTTTAAAGATTTTATTTATTCATTTGCGAAAGAGACAGAGAGAGCACAAGCAGGGGGAGAGGCAGAGGGAGAGGGAGAAGCAGACTCCCTGCTGAGCAAGGAGCCCGATGCCGGACTCGATCCCAGGACCCTGGGATCATGACCTGAGCCGAAGGCAGAAGCTTAACCATCTGAGTCACCCAGGCGCCCCCCCACCAGCATCCTTCCTATGTCCCAAGTTTGCCCCAGCATTTACTGACCATCAACTCTGGATTAAAACACGATGCTAAAAAAGCTCAGGAGAATGTGAGAAATATAAAACACGGGTCCCTGCTCTCTCGGATTTTCTGCTCTAGTTGTGAAGACAAATCCATACATGAAATGGTTAAGTCAAAGCAAGAAAACAAGTGTAAGCTTATCTACACCGGGGCTTATATTGCATTCGACTCACAGCCCCATTCCCAATCCCTAGTGAGTGAGGTTTATTGCATGATGTAGGAGCCCAACAGATGTGTAGTGAATTAAACTGAATAGCATGATGATGGAGAGAATAAATGCTGAGTGACTATAAATGAAACCCCCCTTTCCTGCCTTATTTTTCTCTTTATAACACTTGCCACCTTCTACCATGTTATCATTCATTTTATCTATCACTTATCCGCCCCCTCTAAATGAGAGCTTTCTGAGAACAGAGATTTTGTCTGTTTCATTCTCTGCATACCCACAGAGCATAGGCTGTGTCTGGTACACCGTGGTCACCCAACAGATACACATTGGATGGTTGAATGAATGCCTAGCCATAATTTATCAAGGGCATATATTTATTTATCAAAAATATAGGTGAGACTGAGGTTCCTGGAGTCTTGAGGAATTTCAAACTCAGGGTTAAGGACCGCAGGATAAGATGCTAACCAGAAAGGTACCAGGGAGTTTGTTGCAGTTTTGTTTATAATCACAGCAAATTGGAAGTCATTTAAAAGAAAGGAATGACTAAACAAATTATGACAAGTCTCTATAATGCAACATCGTAAATCCATTAAAAGAGCAACATAGCTCTATATCTTTTGGAATGGTATGGCATATTAGAAGTGATAAAGTAAAATCATAAGATACAGTCCCACTCTTAAAACAGCTGAAGGAGGTGGCTAGAAGTACATGAACAGAAAAATGTCCGGAAGGATTCACGGAATGTTATTACCAGGTGGCAGGATTAAGGGTAGAATTTTAATTTTCTTCTTTCAACCTTTTCATGGTGTCTCATTTTAAAACAATAATAATAACATGTATGCATTATTTTTCAATCAAAAGGAGAAAAAACATTTTCCTTCTCTGGAAGAAGCCCTCTGGGGATTCCATCCTGCAATGGCCCTGGGAGTGTGGAGATAATCTGCCCAGGTTCTGACATGTTTCTGTGCTCACCACCTTCTTACTCCCTGCTTCTCTGTACCTTCCAGTGGCTCTTGTGTGACATAAATTATAGTTGACTATAACCGATCCAGCCAGTCTGGGATTAACTTGAGGGGGTATTGATTTCAGATGGTGGTCAAATTTAATACCCAGTGGTCATTACAGAGGTTTCTCTCTCCATCTTTCTTCTTGACAAAGTCTGCCCTAAATTGCCATTTGAACGTTCATCAATGAAATCCCTCAGAACTGGTGCCTCGGGTCCTGACAGCAAGATTCTGTGCCCTAGGAGAGAACTGGCCCCGAACTCCACCCCTTAAGGATCAAACACACAGGGCTGTCCCTGGTGTGGTAATAAGAGAGCTAGATAGAAGCTTTAACGGAGGGCATAGGCCATGGAAGTCACAGGAACTGAGGTTTGGGGAAACCGAGGCATATTCTCCTGACCCAACGTGCCCAGAGCTGTGCTGGTGACACAGAGGGTGCCTCCAGGCTTGGTGTAAGATTCCAGACAACCACCTCATCCTACTGGTTCTGGTTTAATTACCAATGCCTGTAACTAGAGGGGAAATCAGTTGTTTTCCTTTAGAAATACACTAAGACATCTGGGATGGTGCAGGGTAGCCAGAAGCAGAAAGAACGTGGACTTCACAATCAAGTTGACTTGGGACAACGTCTTCAACTCTCTGAGCTTCAGTGTTCTCACTCATAAAGTTGCGCTATCATACAGAGTTCACATAGTTTTAAAGAATGCATGAGATTACAAAATGCCTAACCAGTGCATGGCACGTAGTAGGGATGCGAAAGCTGTTGATTCTTCTTTTGATGCCTATGGATGTCTCCACTGGACTGGGCCTTCCCACATAGGTAAATGAGAACTGTTTCTCTACTCACCACACTGCTGAGGATTTTCCACACCAAGGAATCCTTCAGTTCTCTACAAACACTAACTGGATGTCCTGCAATTTAATATCGTTCTGACACTAAGCACCCAGAGTTAGTGCAAACCCACAGGTTAAGGACGCAGTCCCACAAGACTGACCCCACGCCAGACACCGGTCATAAGTAGTGGGTCACCTAGGTCACCCACGCTTCTGTCCAACTTGACTACAAATCAAGGGTCCCCGTGGCTCCCTCCTCAGGTCCAAAAATTTGTTACAGTGGCTTGCAGAACTCAGGGAAACACTTGACCAGAGACAAAAATCAAATATATATTTCTTATTATAGCACGATATGCCTCAAGACCCTGAAAAGTAAAGTTATCCTAGTTTCTCATGGCCTAAATATTTATTACTTGATTTATTCAGTGGTTATTTAGAAAGGGGGGGGGGACCATATATTGAGATCTCACTAAGTGCCACTCATCTGAAAGCTATGCTTACATCATATTCTCACAACTCAATATTACTGTGTGAAAAGCCCATTGTACAGATGAGGCCCACAGAGGCTAAGTGACATGCCCAAGACCTTGTAAGTGGCAGAGCTGATGTTTGCATCCAAGGCTACCTTCTGCCCAAGCCTGTTTCTGCAAACTACGTTTAGGTTGTTTTAAGTGGGAGAAATAATATGAGATCCTGTTATTTTGGGCGGTAGAGGACATTCATCCCTCTAATAGGTATGATCAAAGTCCAGTTTTACTTCAGACACAAAGTTGCCCAGTTATCCAGCCGGGAACTGAGCCCGGCTGTGCAATACACGATAATAATAACAGTGACTTTTGGTTTTTGAGAACCACATATTGGGTTGAGGGCATTATATAGATTCTCATTTCATCCTCACACATCCGTGAAGTAGGCAACCTTATCCCCATTTAACAGGTAAGAAAACTGACACACAATGAGGTCAAGTAACACACCCAGACAGCAGAGCCTGATCTGAGTGACTCGCCACCGAACAACCCGCTTCCCATGGAAAGAAGCATCTTGAGCAGACTGGTAACAAAGAGCTGCGTCCTGGTTGGGAGCCCATAGGCCAGAATTCCACAGCCGAAAACACGGACACAGACCAGCCCACAGAGCAGTGTTTCCCCCCAGCTCTGAGAACTGAGCGCACCAGCTTCACAAGATCCAGGGATGGCTCAAAGGGTGGCCTTTGGCCACGTCCCCAGGTTTCTGTTCTGGGTTCTCACCCCACAGAACCTGGAGACCTCTGAGAAAGCCCCAATCCTGTGAGGAGGCGCCTGCCTGGCCTCTTGGCTTGGCCTTCGAGCAAGAACAGGGCCAGGCCAGTGGGAACCCCTGAGCTTAGGGTGTCAAAGAAGGTCACAGAAAAAAAAAAATTGGCTGAGGCAGAGATTTATTCACATGCTCTAAAGGAACTTTCTGTGACCATGAGTCACCAAGCAACACTGTTTTACATGTGAAGCAGTTATGCAAATTACCTTCCCCAAAAAGAAAAATCATTGTCAGACTAAGAAAAGACACAAACAAAAATAATACATAGAGGAGACAGGAGACTTTAAAAGTATAAATTAAATTTCATGAGATGAAGAAAAAATTATATAAGACTATACTTCAGTATTTCTTATTACTGTGCAGTATAAAATGGTTATCTGTTGTAAACTATGGAATTTTTTTTCTCCAAAGGCCCACAGCACACAGGAAGTTTCTTCAGGGAACACCAGCTTGCAGATGGCGTTATTTAAGAAATGCAGCTTGTAAATGAACAAACAACAAGTCTTTGATCTCAGGTCTGCACCGAGTAGCCATCTGGTTCTGCCCAAACGGTGGAAAATGTTATCTCAAAGGGCCAGGATTTATTAAATCAGGTCTAGTTCCCTGATCCAGTGGCCTTCGATTTTTTTCAATCATACAACCCTAGCAGGAATAATTTTTGGACATGTACCCAAGATAAGTATATTTATTTATCTATGAATTATAGATACATGTACCTCTATCATCAGCTAATATCTCAAGGCTTAATATACACATAGGGTGAGGTTTATCATAATGCCCATGGAGATAAAGACACCGTCCCCTTGATAATTTCTAAATTTGTTTTCGCCAACATCCTTCTGATCTGATGAGATGGCCACGGTTTCTATCCTCACAGTATGTCTGACAATGAGCATGCATCGGATTAAGGATGGTGCCATTTTCTTGTTTACTTGCATTTGCGTTATTGGTGTTATCTTCAACACAATTTTTCTTTCTTTGCAGGGTTCTTCTTAAGCCACTCCTCCATTTTGTAAGAATTCATTTAGTGAAAATGAAATAATACAGAGGCGCCTGGGTGGCTCGGTCGTTAAGCGTCTGCCTTCGGCTCAGGTCATGATTCCCGGGGTCCTGAGATCGAGCCCCACATCGGGCTCCCTGCTCCACGGGAAGCCTGCTTCTCCCTCTCCCACTCCCCCTGCTTGTGTTCCCTCTCTCGCTCTCGCTCTCTCTCTCTCTCTCTCTCTCTCTCAAATAAATAAATAAAATCTTTAAAGAAAAAAAAAGAGGGCGCCTGGGTGGCTCAGTTGGTTAAGCGACTGACTTCGGCTCAGGTCATGATCCTGGAGTCCCGGGATCAAGTCCCGCATCGGGCTCCCTGCTCGGCAGGGAGTCTGCTTCTCCCTCGGACCCTACCCCCTTCTCATGCTCTCTCTATCTCATTCTCTCTCTCAAATAAATAAAAAAAATAAATAAAAAATAAAAAGGCTATCTTTCTAAAAAAAATAAAAAATAAAGAAAAAAAAGAAAATGAACTAATACAGCCTGTACATCCTCAAGTAGTACAAATGAGCTGTCATACTCTGAAAGCAGGTGAGTGAAGGAAGGTACAATTGCCAACCTGTGGTGTGTGTGTGTGTGTGTGTGTGTGTGTGTGTGTGTGTGTGTGTGTGACACTCTGTGCCTCAGGACACCCCTTAAGGTCTGATTGTGCCATGGGACCCACAGATATACAGACCAAACAAGCAGGGATGGATCCTTCCGTATGGTAAATTTAAGTGAAGCTTGACTTCTTTCCTATTTTTAGAGAGGATATTAGCAGACGTTCCAATATTTTCTTCCTGTAGCCCCAATATATCATTTTGCAGTCCCTGAACTTCCCTCTCTCCACTTCAGGAGCTAGGACCTCATAGACTCAGGTGCTCTTGGGGGCCACGTCTATGGATAGATAAGCAGAATTTTGGTCCCACTCTGAGTCAGGTCACCTACAAATAGACCTCAGACCTCACATCACAGCAACAAAGCCTCCTTTGGAAAGCCTCTAGAAGGGAAAGAGGAGGTGATGCGCAAAACTTTCCATCACTTCCCTTTAACCTGCTCCACGACACCCTCTAACCTAATTTCCTGGTCATTGTGAATACAAAGAGTGGTTGTAGATGAAATGACTTCCCCGGAAAAGTCCATTCTTTGGATGAAAGAGGAAATTAACAAAGAGCCACATTTCACTGAGGAAGGGGTAATGTGATTTTTTTAAGCTGCTGTTTCTTTTTCCCTCAGGTCTTGTGATGTAGTTGGGCCTTGTCCTGCACAACACATATCACCAGGGGCAGCAACTGTTGATGTCTTTGTGTTTGTCTCCTTCACTACAATGTAAGCGCCCTGAGGCAGGTGCCAATACAGTCTAGCAACCTGATGCCTAGCATGGTAACTGGCATAGTAGGTGCTCAATAAGTGTTGTTAAATGAATACACTCTTGGGGACAATAATAATAATAGCCTGTGAGGATCAAAGAAGATACTGTTAAGAAAGCACTTAGCACAGGCTAATTGTTCAATAAATATACATACTATTGCATAGGATAATTGCTTGACCAGTGAGCAATTTTATTATGATAATTTTCAACAGTACTTTGTAAACTGCAAGACAGAACATTCATTTATGGCTTTAAACTCCCGGTTTCTTTTTTTTTTTTTTTTAAAGATTTTATTTATTTATTTGGGAGAGAGAGTACATGAGATGGGGGAGGGCCAGAGGGAGAAGCAGACTTCCTGCCGAGCAGGGAGCCCGATGCGGGGCTCAATCCAGGGACTCCTGGAATGAAGATCATGACCTGAGCCGAAGGCAGTCACTTAACTAACTGAGCCACCCAGGCGCCCTAAACTCCCGGTTTCTATCATAGAAACTAATCTCGCAAGACAGAACATTCATTTATGCCTTTAAACTCCCAGTTTCTATCATAGAAACTAATCTCCTGAGAAACATCAAGAGTCCCAAGCAAACATGGGTCCCATTGCCACCCTGTGGGGTGGGGAAGACCCTGGGCCCGGGGCTTTGGCTCTGTCCCGAAAAAGCCATTTTTAATTAGAATGCATATTACCCAGGTAGGGTGTAAGATGTATAATTTTATTCCTTTTACTCTTGCACCCCCAATCAGGCATCAACTTTACAGCATCCTTCTTAGCTCATTCGGTGCTGTTACATCTGCTATTATTCTGTAGAAATAGTCTAACTAGTGGCCCCTTACTCACTGATATTCCTTCTGAAGGGCTCCACACCCCTTTAACAGTCCCTTTTGGAGCATCCACTAAGCACTCTTCTCTCAGAACTTCTTTCCGTCATGCAGTAGAGATACAAATCCCTTTCCATCCACCCATCCATCCGTCCAATAAGTAATGTGTTTTTTCTTGTTCTTGCTGTCCCCCTGGCATTATCATAGGTGCCAGGTATTCATCAGTGAACAAAACAGACAAACTCTTGCCCTCATGGAGCTTACATTCTAAATAAAATAACTAAGTAAAATATATAGTGTCAGACAGTGATAAGTACCGAGAAAAAAAAAGTAAAGCAGACAAGGGGAACAGGGAGTTTGCGGGTGGGGGGACAGGTTACACATATTAAGAAAGTGGTCAGCTGTACGCTGAAAACTATAGAACACTGATGAAAGAAACCGAAAACGACACAAGAAAATGGAAAGATATTCCATGCTCAGGACTTAAAAGAACAAATACTAGGTTTTGTTGTTGTTGCTCTTGTTGCTGTCATTGTTTTAAAGTTTATTTATTTATTTTTAAGTAATCTATCCACCCAACAAGGGCCTCGAATCCACCACCCTGAGATCAAGAGTCCCATACTCTACCAACTAAGCCTGCCAGGCACCTCAGAAGAACAAATATTGTTAAAATGTAATCCACAGATTTAATGCAGTCACTGTCAAAATACCAGCAGCATTTTTCACAGAACCAGAACGAATAACCTTAAAATTTGCACCACAAATTGGAACCAAAAAAGACCCTGAGTAGCCAAAGCGATCTTGAAAAAGAAGAACAAAACTGAAGGTATCACGATCCCAGATTCGAAGAGATACTACAAAGCTGTACAGACACAAAAACAGACCTAGATCAATAGAATAAAGAGCCCAGAAATAAACCCCTGATTACATGGTCAATTAACCTTTGACAAAGGCAAGAATATGCAATGGGAAAAAGACAGTCTCTCTAACAAATAGTGTTGGAAAAACTGGACAGCAATATGCAAAAGAATGAAATGACGATTTTCTCACACCATACACAAAAATAAACTCAAAATGGATGAAAGATCTAAATGTGAGACCTGAAACCATAAAAATTCTAGAAAAGAACACAGGCAGTAATTTCTCTGACATCAGCTATGGCAACTTTTTTCTAGATATGTCTCCTGAGGCAAGGGAAACAAAAGCAAAAACAAACTATTGGGACTACATCAAAATAAAAAACTTCTGTACAGCAAAGGACATAATCAACAAAACTAGAAAACAACCTACTGAATGGGAGAAGATATTTGCAAACGGCATGTCCAGTGAAAGGTTAGTATCCAAAATATATAAAGAACTTATACAACCCAAAAAATAAATAATCCAACTTAAAAATGGGCACTCGACATGGATAGACATTTCCCCAAAGAAGACTTCCAAATGGCCAACAGGCACAAGAAAAGATGCTCAACATCACTCATCATCAGGGACACATAAATCAAAACCACAGTGAGATACCACCTCACACCTGTCAGGTTGGCAAAAATTAAAAAACACAAGAAACAAGAGGTG
Organism: Zalophus californianus; assembly: GCF_009762305.2. Lineage (NCBI taxonomy): Eukaryota > Metazoa > Chordata > Mammalia > Carnivora > Otariidae > Zalophus > Zalophus californianus. The sequence continues at coordinate 96,279,460 of NC_045598.1, forward strand.
TTGATGGGGATGTGGAAAAAAAAAAGAACCCTCGTACACTGTTGGTGGGAATGCAAACCAGTGTAACCACTCTGGAAAACAGTATGGATATTCCTCAAAAAATTAAAAATAGAACTACTTTGGGGCCTCTGGGTGGTGCAGTCAGTTAAGCTTCCAACTCTTGGTTTCAGCTCAGGTCATGATATCGGGGTCATGAGACCGAGCCCCGAGTTGGGTTCCAAGCTCAGCAAGGAGCCTGCTAAAGTTTCTCTCTCCATCTACCTCTGCCCCTCCCCACACTCTCCCTCTCTCTCTCTAAAATAAATAAATAAGTCTTTTAAAAATAGAACTATGTTATGATTCAGCAACCACACTACTGAGTATTTACCCCCAAAAAGACAAGAACACTAATTCAAAGGAATACATGCACCCCTATGTTTATTGCAGCATTATTTACATTAACCAAGATATGGAGGCCGCCCAAGTGTCCATCAGTAGATGAATATATAAAGAAGATGTGATGGAATATTACTCAGCCATCAAAAAGAATGAAATCTTGCCATTTGCAATGACATGGATGGACCTAGAGTATATAATGCTAAGTGAAAGCAGTCAGACAAAGAAAAACAAATACCATATGATTTCACTCATATGTGGAATTTAAGAAACAAAACAAACAAACAAAGAAAAAAGAGACCAAAAAAGGAAAAAAACAGACTCTTAACTATCGAGAACAAACTGGTGGTCGCCAAAGGGGAGGGGGAAGGGGGATGGGTGAAATAGGTGATGGGGATTAAGAGCACACTTTTCACGATGAGCACTGAGTAATGTATAGAATGGTTGAGTCATTATATTGCACACCTGAAATTCATATAACACTGAATGTTAACTCTACTGGAATTAAAATTTTTTAGATCAATAATATTTTAAAAATAAAATAAAACAGTGGTCAGGTGAGGTGTCGCTGAGAAGGTGATATGTGCACAAAGACTTGCAGGAGAGGATTCAGCCAAGAGGATCCTGGAGAAAGAGCTTGCTGGTGGCAGGGAATAAAACACGCAGAGACCTGAGGCGGAAGGTTACCCGAGCTGGGAGAAGGGATTGGGGTGGGGGGGGGAGTAGGGCGGAGCCACCATCAGAGCTGGGCGGGGTGGGGGCTGTAGGCTCTGAATTTATCTGGCTTCCAGTCTGAGTGAGATGAGAAGCCAGTGAAGGCATGAACTCACTTATGTCCTCACCCGTATGGTGCTGGCTGCCATGTCAGTAACAGACTGGGTGGTGGGGGGGAAGCAGGCAGACGAGGTGGGGCGTGTCACAGTCACCCAGGTGAGAAATGATGGGGCATGGACCGTGTGCTAATGGAGGCGCATGTAAGAAGTAGCCACATTGTGGATATATTTTTAAGGTAGAATATGCAGGATTTGCTGACGGATTAAATGTGGGGGAGAGAGAAAGTAGCACCCAGAAATGGAGGCCTTACATGAGACACTACCCCTTAGCCTCTCCTGGAGTTATGAAATGTGTTCCTGCAGCTTGTGCCCCAAACCAAAGCCAATTTTCTAAATTTAGCCTTTCTTTTTTAACCATTGCTCAAGGCACGCATTTCTTGAAAAGTAAGTGTATTTGAAGTTTCCAAATAGTCTAACAGTACATAAAATATATGATGTGTGCTGATTCTCCGCAATGACTATCAATCTCTGAAATTCCTTGCTTCCCACAGAAATTCTATCAGCAAAATTAGAATTGCAATTTCATTCTTCCTCAGTAGTCTGATTAAGGTTTCATTTAAGCCTGGGGCTTATTTTCGAAAGCCCTATAAACATTTTATACACCTACTCATATATTACCAAAGTCATTCCAAATTCAGCCTACAGTAAAATTAATTACCATGTCATGAGTCTGTCACATTTCAGGAGAAATCATAAATATTTACTCAGACCTGATTCAATGTCACTTTGAAATGAAGAAAACATTGGCAGCAAATTTCTTTGTGTTACAGTACATTCTTCAGTTGGAAGAGTTCCGTGTACGTATATCCATAAAATTTTTAGAAGACCACTTTCAACGTGCAGAGAAGATAATAAATCAACACTCATATCTCTTCAAAAATCCATAGGCCCATAAAATCCACATGCTTTTCCAAGTCCTCCTGGGACTGTACCAGGAGGCTGGCCTCGGTAGAAACAGAAGCCAAGCCCGGGAGTGAGAGAAACAGCTCACCTTTCACGGACACGGTGCGGAGCCACCAGGGTAGCCGGAAGGGAATTCCACACAGGTGCAGCAGGTGCAGACCTGACAGGCTGGAGCCACGGACGCCAGGATTTGAGTGCCGCCTGTGCCCTGAAAGCAGATCCAGAGTCACCAACATGGCAGGCCAGCAGGCAGGCAGCATGGTGTCATGAAAAGCTCTCTAGAGGGAGCAGGTTCGAATCCCAGCTCTGCCCCTTGCGCCAAGGGACTCCCAAGACAAGGGAGTCGCTCTGTACCTGTTTCCTCATCTGTTAAAAAGTACTGGCTTCAGGGAGTTGTGGTGAGGACGCAATGTAAAGAGCTTAAAACAAGGCCTAATGCACTATTGGTACTTGGTAGTATATATGTAGCTAGAGAGATATGTATCTAAACAGAGAGATATGTAGACCCGTGTACACATATGTGTGCACCTACGTAGTATGCATACTACATATATACACACTTACATAGAATATGGTATATACACATACAGTAGAGCACATGTAATTTAAGTCAAAAAGACTGACTTTGAGTCCCCAGCTCTGTCAGCGATTATCTTAGCTCTCTCCCTCAGTTTCCCTGGGGATATTAGTGGCAATCTTGCCTGGAGCTTGTGAGGGTGAAGTAAGAAAATGTGAAAGAATTCTGCAGAGGGTCAAAAAGTATGGACATGGGGCGCCTGGGTGGCTCAGTTGTTCAGCGTCTGCCTTCGGCTCAGGTCATGATCCCGGGGTCCTGGGATCGAGCCCCACGTCGGGCTCCCTGCTCGGCGGGAAGCCTGCTTCTCCCTCTCCCACTCCCCCTGCTTGTGTTCCCTCTCTCACTGTGTCTCTCTCTGTCAAATAAATAAATAAAATCTTTAAAAAAAAAAGGAAGTAATGACACATGAGGGCTATTACCATGAGGACATTTGCTATTCTACTCTTTCTTTATCACCATTCCCCTCTCCCTCCCGGTGGGTCTGACTCTTTCTTGGTGGTCTGGGGTGCACGGACCCGGGTCCTTGACCCTGCCACCCAGCCACCCACAGCAGCAACCGGTCAGCAGAGCGCTCGCCTCAGGCCTACAGTTCGCTTAGAAAGCTCAAAGGAAATGGGACAACAAACAGGTATTAAGTTCTGATCCGGCAGGTGGGGGCAGAAACTGAGGCAACAGAAGGTGTAAGACTGGAGCAGTGATTGGCCACCAACACTCTCCCCAGCGGGATTTGTCTCCACTTAGGACATGAGGTAAGCCTATTACTGCCGGCCCTCCACCTCGTGTCCTTCTTCACAGCTGCCCCTTCAAGACCGTCTCACAAGGAAGCACAAGGTCTTTAAGACACTGGAGCTCAAGTGTGTAGTTTGAACTTGCTCACACTGATAATTTAGGTCTTCGTGCTCTGTGCTTGGATGACTAAAGTAACAGCTAAAAGAGGAGATGAAGAGGTTACGTGTGGGGGAGTCAACTCAGGGCCAACCTTGTTCCTCTCACATCACCGTTGTGCTTCTCCTGCCTTCAGCACAAGGAGGATTCTGTACCGCTTCCTCCTCTCCAAGGGCAAGAAGACAGAGCAGTTAAATGAAGAGGAGAAAGATCTTAAGCCTGATGCATACCTAAAATCTAGATTAACAGAGAGCTGTGGAACCCCCCTATTCTTTTCCGACCATTTCCTAAGTTGGAAAAAGAGTTTTTCTGTAATTATTCTTTGGTCTGGCTTCTTCTTTTTTTTTTCTTTTACACTTAGCAGCTTCGTTGAGGTATCATTTGGATACCGTACAATTCCCCATTATGAGTGTGTGTAGTTTCATGATTTCCAGTTACTTTAGTTGTTCAACCATCACTGCAACCCAGTTTTAGAGCAGTTCCGTTACTCCAGATGGAAACACTATGCCCATGTGCAGGCAGCGCCCACTGTCACCCAGCCCCAGGCAACCACTCATCTGCTCGCTGACTCCGTCAGCTGGGCCTTTGTAGAAATTTCATATAAATGGAATCATACACTATGTGGTCTTTTGTTTCTGGCTCCTTCCACTCAGGATAATGTCTGAAATTCATCCATGTTGTTGTGTGTGACAGTGGTTATTCCTTCTTATTGCTAAGTAGTGTCCCATTATATGGATATATTACATTTTGTTTATCCATCCACCAGCTGAGGGACATTTAGATTGGTTTTCTAAATGTTCCAAGTAAAGGACGTTGATCGTATTTCTTTGAAGACAGTCTTTGCTCATCTTTACCAGAAATTCTCCTTTGCAATAAGAGCAGGATCCCTTGAAACACATGTTGCGGGGTCCCTGGAAAATACAGCCTTTCCGCCATAACCTCAAAGAATCCATTACGACCCTATGCAAGGGCACACCTCACTAGAGGTAAACCCAAATGCTAGAGTAGGGAAATCACTTCTTTTCCCGTACCTAATGCCTTGAAATAAAGGAATGATCTGACTAGTGTAGATACATAGGGCTGGAGTAGATACATTTGGGCATAGGATGTTTACAGGTCACAGTCCATCACTTCTGATCATAGAAAGGACCATAACAAGGACCGAGGGACCTGGGACCATCTCATCACACCAGCAGCAAAGGAGCAGGCCACGTTCCAAGGGAGGAAGATCCAAAAAGAGACCCAAGAGTGTGGACCCCAGTCTCCTTTCCTTCCTCCAGAAGTGCACCCCCAATGCAGAGGCTAACTGTGTCTTGATATTCTATTTTGTTCTTGACTCACACCCAAGCTCCTTCTCCTGGCAGGGGATTGAGAGAGGTGTTTCCAAGTTGACTATAAAGGTTACAATATGGAACAAGAAGGGAGATTGATAGAAACCCATCACCATCGCTGGCAAAAGGACACACAAGCTGTGCTGATAAAGGACCTTTCACTGAGTCGGTCAACAAATATGCATTGAGTGCCACCACGTGCGAGTCAGGCACTGGGGTAGAGGGAAGGCAAGAGTGTCTGGTCTCGATAAGCTTACTGTCCAACAGGAGAGAGTAATTGATAAGCAAGTGAATACAATCCTGTAGACAAGGGTATCCCAGAGCTCCATAAAAAAGTACCCTGAGAACACGGAGATGAGGACTAGAGAAAGTGCTACAGAATAGCTGGCATTTCATCTGAGCCTTAAAAAATGGGAAGCTTGGGGCACCTGGGTGGCTCAGTCAGTTGAGCGTCTAACTCTTGATTTTGGCTCAAGTCATGATCGCAGGGTCTTGGGATCGAGCCCCACATGGGAGTCTGCTTGTCCCTCTCCCTCTGCTCCTCCTGCCCCCCTCTCCCTAAAATAAATGAATAAAATCTTTTTTAAAATGGGAAGCTTGCCAAACAACAAGGGGAAAGGAGAGAGTAGTATTTAGACAGCCATTCAAGATGCCTTTACACTATCATAGATAGAACTGTGCTTGACCGAGCTAAAACCTGGATTTCCCCTGTGACTAAAGCAACACACAGGTTCTGAGACCTACCAAGAAGTCCTAGATCCGTGACTGCTGACCATTCATAGCAGACCAGTCACTCCAGCTGTTTACGCACATATTTGGGAAGCAAAGCCAGCTAGCAAAGGAATAATGCGGGAAGGGATTTACTTTACATCCAACTTGGCCAAGTGAATCCTATTCCACGAAGGAGGCTCTCTCTACCTGGTGCTTAAAATCTGGCTTCTTGGAACTCTCCGGGGAGAGAGCCACAAAGAGCATTGCTAAAAGATAAGCAATACAACAAATTGCATGTGTACTGTGAAACGAAGCCTTGTTGGCTAGCCTGGGGATAAGATGGGCTCAAGTTCTACAACAAGAGGCATTTTCCCCATCAGCCTCTTCCAAACCCAGACGTTAAGAGCGGCTGCTTTGGAGAACTTGGTTAAAACATGGCAACTAGTACATGAGCTTTCTTCTCTGTTTCCCACCAAAAAACCACTAAGATGATAATATTTTAAAAGTATTTGTATAACCTACAAAAACTAAAAGAATAAGGGAGGAAATTCAGAGATAATAAATGTGTATAAAATTTCAGAAGCTGAGAAGCAGATGAACCAGAGGTAACTGGGAACAAAGCCAGCAGGAGGGAGGAAGTCAGGAAGAAGCAAGCTTATCTGTGCTACAAGTCCTAGAAAGGCTCAGGAATTGGAGACACCAGGTGTCCGGGCTGGGAAAAGGACAAGTAATGAAAAGACTGAAAGAAGCACTTAGACCCACCCATCCTGTCTCCTACCTTGCCAGCCAGACAATTGATTTACTCCTTACCCACTCCAGCAGGAAGATGAACTCCGAAAAGATGAACCACTCAGGCTCCAAACTTGGGGATACCGGATGATGACTATTAACCTCTCTACTGAAAATGGGGATTGTGTGGAAGCCAGCATATTATAGACCCCTGTCTCCTTCTCCTACTCTGCTCCAGAATGCCAGAAGCAGGCTTATAGTTCTCAGGTAAGACTTCCTCTCCAGGGAAGCTGACCTGCTCAGGAGAAAATGACTACAGATACTGACTTTGGGAGACCTCCAACAAAGCAGGCTGGTCCCCATCTATCACCACTGCACAGTAATCCCTACTGGACAATGAGACCCTAGTATGTACGCAGAGCTTTGTATCAGCATTTTAGAGCCTTAAAACACTGACAATGCCTTCGTATCTTAAAAAATGAACACTCAAGGATTACCTAACATATGGAGAATTCCTATAATGTGAAAGAGATCAAGACAAGCCAATAGATAAAAAAAAAAAAACTTGGAGGAAGAAGAGATAGTAAAGAGAACAGAAGAAAACATTCTAAAATCTGTAAATATTAGCCTCAAAGTACAGTAAGTAGTTGCATCCATGAATTGGGAGAATAAGAGACTCTAAAAAAATCAATATTTGAAAATTAATAAAGAGCTCTTGGAAGTTAAAAATATGATTTTAAAACATTTAAACTCATTGAGATGATTAGAAGATAAAATTGAGCAAATCTTCCAGAAAGCAGAATCAAAAAAAAAAAAAATGGAAAAGGAAAGATGAGAAATGAGAGAACCCATCAGAGGATCAACCTGTGAATAATAGCCACCTAGGTGGTTCAGTCAGTTAAGCATCTGCCTTTGGCTCAAGTCCTGATCTCAGGGTCCTGGGATCGATCCCTGCATCAGGCTCTCTGCTTAGCGGGGAGTCTGCTTCTCCCTCTCCCTCTGCCTGTCCCCCGAGCTTGTGCTCACTCTCTCTCTCTCTCTCTCTCTCTCTCTCTCTCTGAAATAAATAAATAAAATATTTTTAAAAAGAACATTTGATATTAAGGAGGGCACATGTGGTGATGAGCACTGGGTCTTATATGCAACTAATGAATCATTGAACACTACATCAAAAACTAATAATGTACTATATGTTGGCTAATTGAACATAATAAAAAAAATTTTGAATAATAGCCATTCCAGAGAGATAAAGCAAAGGCAATAAAAGGGAAGAAATTACTAAAGACATAATATAAGAAAATTTCACAAAACAGAAGAACATAGGCTTCCAGACTGAAAGGGTCCCTCAAGTGTTCCTAATGAATGAAAACAAAGTCCATACCAATGTCCAGGATCATAAAATTTCAGTACACCAAGGATAAAGAAAAGATTCTAAACCTTTCAGAGGAGGGAAATTAGAGAAGAGATGACATACAAATTTCTGAAGCTGATCAGGAATCTAAATGGCAATAACCCCCTCAATAGCAATACTGGGAGCTGGAAGACAAAGGGACATGAATTTCAAAATTCTGAAAGAAAATTATTTTCAATGTATATTCTATGCCTATCCAAGTTATCAATGAAGTGTGAGGGTGGAAGAAAGACATTTTCAGACGTGCAAGGTCTCAAAAAATGTACTTCCATGTACCCTTCTCAGGAAGCTACTGGAAAATGTCCTCCACCAAAATAAAGATTTCAAGAAATAAGAAAACATGGGATCCAGGAACTGGGGGATGAACACACAGAAAGAAGAAAAAGGGAAATCCCAGGATATGATGCTGGGAATTTTCAGGGCCACGGCTATGCAGACCTAGTTTAAAAAAACAAAAACAAAAACAGGGGCACCTGGGTGGCTCAGTCGGTTAAGCCATTACCTTCAGCTCAGGTCATGATCCCAGGGTCCTGGGGTCAAGCCCCACGTCAGGCTCTCTGCTCAGCAGAAAGCCTGCTTCTCCCTCTCCCTCTGCCTGCCACTCTGCCTATTTGTGTTCTCTATCTCTCTGTCAAATAAATAAATAAAATCTTTAAAAATAAAAAACACCACAATCTAGAGATGAGCAGCACACAGGGCTCAGTAGGAAGGAAGGAAGAAAAGGAGGGGAAAGAAGAATGGATAGAATAATCCTCAACGTTGGTTAGGTTAGTTAGAGATTTCTCAGTTCTTTTTTTGTTCTTTTTTTTTTTTTTTTTTTTAGGGGAGGATGGGCAGAGGGAGAGGGAGGGAGAGAATCTCAAGTAGGCTCCACAACTCAGGGCTCAATATCACGATCCTGAGATCATGAGCTGAGCTGAAATCAAGAGTCAAAAGCTTAACCAACGGAGCCACCCAGGTGCCCCGAGATTTCTCAGTTCTGACAGAGAGTGTGGAGATTAATTAGCGATAGGTACTGAGCAGTAAACTAAGTCAACTAAACATGAGGTGATTTTTAGCTCCAGAAAAGAACAATTTTAACTCCAGAGAAAGGAAATGTAATTGGAGTACACCATGTGATTCAGCTGCAACTAACAGTCATAGTAATGTAAATTCTGAATATGGATTTGAAGGGTAGTTTAATTGTGTTGAGAAGATGATGCAGGGACAGGACTTGTGGGGAAGATCATGAGAGCGCTAAATCTATAGGTGCCATAGCAAAAAGCCAACAGGTAATATTTAAAGCAGAAAAATAGAAAATTAAAAAAAATAATAAGCATGTTTTAAGACATATGGATGTAAGTACCAGATGAAGCACCTAATAGAATTGAAAGTGGGTGTGATAGTTCATTTAAAATGTCAACTTGGGGCACCTGGGTGGCTCAGTTGTTAAGCGTTTGCCTTTGGCTCAGGTCATGATCCCAGGGTCCTGGGATCGAGCCCCACATCGGGCTCCCTGCTCAGCGGGAAGCCTGCTTCTCCCTCTCCCACTCCCCCTGCTTGTGTTCCCGCTCTCACTGTGTCTCTCTCTGTCAAATAAATAGATAAAATCTTAAAAAAAAACCTAAAAATTAAAAATTAAAAAAAAGTCAACTTGACTAAGCCATGGTGTCCAGATATCTAGTCAAAGATGATTTCTGTGAGGGTGTTTTGGATAAGATCAACGTTTAAATTGGTGGACTTTGAGGGGCACCTGGGTGGCTCAGTGGGTTAAGCATCCACATCTTGATTACAGCTCAGGTCATGATCTCCAGAGTCCTGAGATCAAGCCCAGCATCGGGCTCCATGCTCAGTGTGGAGTCTGCTTGAGACTCTTTCTCCCTCTCCCTCTGCCCCTCCTCTCAATCTCTAAAAAAAAAAAAAAAAAAAAAAAAATTCTTTAAATCAGTGGACTTTGAGTAATGTAGATTGCCCTCCATAATGTGGGTGGGCCCCATCCCATCAGTTGAAGGTCCTAATAGAACAAAGACTGACCTCCCCCAAGCCAAGAATTCTGCCAGTAGGCATCTTCAAACTTGAAATGCATCATCTGCTCTTCCCTGAGTCTCCAGACTGCCAGCCCACCCTCCAGATTTTGGACATAGCAACCTTCCTAATCACATGAGCTGATTCCTTGAAATAAATCTCTTTTTCTATAGACACATCCTATTTGTCCTGTCTTTCTGGAGAACCCTGAGTAATCCAGTGGGAGTCACCTGGAGTGGGAACGGAGATGAAGCACTGGGTAGAAGATTGCTGGTTTTCTGTTATGTACCTGGTTGACATTTTGATCTTTTAGACTAGATTTATTCTTACCTTGGAGGAAAAGGATTAAACTTTTAAATAGTTAAAAAGAAAAAGATGATACGCTTTATAATCAGGGGGCCCTGGTTTAATTCCACTGGTGCCACTTACTGGCTGTGTGACCTTGGACAAATCTCTCTGTGCCTCAGTCTCCCCATGTGTAAGGTCCTGGTAGGGTCACCAGGGGGTTAAATAAACCAACGAATCTAGAATACAACTGGTGATAGTTGGTGCTGAATAAGGGTATTTGTTGTTAGGACAAAGATGCCTCTGCTTTCATCAACTTCCCTGGCAGGAGCTCGGGCTGTTACTTTGATTTCATCAGGATTATTGTTCTAATAAAATACACTGGCAGAAAAACTCAAAAAGAGTATTTGCCCTTTTAATATTTTATCCCTGATGTGCTTTCTAAGACGAATACACTTCAGTGTTGTAATTAAAACTCCTGCCAGTGCAACGCTTCAGTCCATGAAGGGAGGTCAGTTCTGCCCGGCTCTCCTGGATCGATCAGTACAGGGCTGCTGCAGCTGGCTCAGCAAATTCCTGCCCATCGCTTGCCACGCACAAATGAAAGCACTTCAAATGACCGAACGTGCGTTCCTGCCACTCGGGAAACCGAATCGGGAGGCAAAGGAACGGCAGTGAGGGGGGGCCAGGAGAATGAGTCCAGGAAAATATGATATTGGAAGGGCATCTGCCACCTAGGGAAGGTGGTGCTCTGTCGGAGAAACACACCTGCCTTCCCTGGAGGATGGTTCTTGGCTTGCATGTGAAGTTATCAGAGGGGTGGTCTTAATCGGGGAGGGGGGTGGTCCCAGGGATGGGCTTCAGAGGGGTCTGCAAACTCCCTGAAATTATCTGCAGGCTTTGGTGTGAGTGTGTGTCTCGGGGAGCAGTATGTGGCTTCCCTCGCTGTTCAGAATGTCCCTCAAAATGTGGCATTGCCTGAATATGACCTGAATAAACAGGTACTTGGACACTGAGATGTCAGGGCTTGGAATGGCCACGGGTCTTGGTGGAAGCCCAAAGTAGAAGATGTCAGCCAGCCTCCTTTCTAGTTCCCTGGACCCCCCACTGCAGACCCAGGTCTGGACCCAGCCTGACCATCGGGACATGCCTGCCACGAGCCTGGCCCTTAGCAGGGGCAGCCAGGACCCCACGCTACCAGGGCAGGCCCCCTGCCTACCAGGGAAGGGAAGCGAGGGGGAGGGAAGGCACACTTTGGGGTTAGGCACACTGCAGCACCCATTTACTTCCTACAATGCCTGCTACTGTGCACATTATTGTCCCCATTTTCTAAAGGATGAAACGAAGTTTCAGAGAAATTCACTTGCCCAAGGGACTCAGCTGTTGGGTCAGGTGGGACCTCTGGGCTGTCCCCAGAACCCTGGCTTTTCATGCTCCCGTGACACACAAGATCCTTTGGGATCCACAATCTACCTGCTGGCTATTTGGAACTGTCTGCAGTCTTCCCCCAGCAGTACATTTTCTCGTGCCTCTAAGCATTCGCATGTCCTGTTCCCACTGCCTGGAAGTTCTCCCTCATGCACTGTTGACTTGAGAAAAATCTACTCACCTTCCCCACTCAGTTCAAGCCTCCTCTGTGCCCTGGAACCCTTCCCACCCGCCTCCCCATCTCTCGTTCCCCCACCAGTACCCCTCCCCCTGTACCCCTACCCCCAATTTAACTCAGTCCTTCCTTCTTCTCAGCTCCTAAACCACCCACGCACATGTTTTCACTAAAGAACACATAGCACATTGGCTGTTTTCTTCTCTGTCCTTTTCATTAGAATGGGAACTCCATGAGGAAAAAATGTTTTTGTCTCTCTCATCTTTGGAAACAATGTAAAATCATATGCAGCCTTCGCTGCCACTATTTAGAACTACTTATAATTCCGCAAACACAGTAAGCTCCGCTCACCTCCTTGCTCTCTCCCACACTGTGGTCCCGCACCCAATACCATACCTGGTACGTAAAATGTGCTCAACTAAAGTGTCTGGGATGTTGGTGGTTGAAAGGATGGGTTTTTTTCTTCTTTCCCAAACTACACAAAACCCCCTCCTAATCATGTTTCCTTGTCACGCTTCTCAAAAATGTTCTGAATGAGGCACAACGTTTCAAAAGAGGGCATATTAGCTTCTGAAGTAATCCGTCATTCACTGAAGGAGGGGAAGGTGGAAAGATGACAGAGCCAGACCTCTCCAACCCTCTTGCGGCAGTGGAAAGAAGCAAGAATGCAAACAGGAGAGTAAGCCTCTCCAGGGAAATGTCCTCTAAAAGAAATGGCAACCAAATCAGACAAAGATAGATCCCTGGACATTTTTATTTCTTGACGCAATTGGACAAAGCAGCGGGTTTCCATTCTCATGGCGCTCACTGAGCTGGGCCTTGATTTATCACCTGTTCCATGGTCATGTTCCTCCCTCCTCAAGAAGAGAATTGCTGGAGGCTGGCGCCTCTCCCAGTAAGGTCATGAGAGGGCTGCTGAATGTGGGGGAATAGTGACTTCAGCAAAATCTCAAGGAAGATTTAGGGAAAATGAACTCTGTGTTGTGCCCGTTGGTAAGAAGCAGAGCTAACAAGACCACACGTGGGGAGCCTGGGGCTGCATTGCAAAGACAAGGGCAGGCTGGACCAGGCCTGGGAGACCAAGTCCTGTCGGGCACAGAACAGCTTCCCCAGGAGCTCCAGCAAGTGCAAGAGGCCTTCGAGAAGGAGAGTCCATCACAGTCATCCCTACAACCAGCAATCCATCTACAGCTGGAGCCCAGACATTCCTGGTTGCCACTAATTTGCAGAAATTACCAGCAAAACCCAGTGATTCGTTCAATGACGGGTGACAGAAGAGGAACAGAGGCAGTTTTTGTTTTTGTTTTTTTGAGAGAGAGAGAGCATGAGCGGGGTGAGGGGCAGGGAGAGAAGGAGGCTCCTCAGTGAGCAGGGAGCCCGATGCGGGACTCGATCCTGGGACTCCGGGATCATGACCTGAGCTGAAGGTAGACGCTTAACCCACTGAGCCACCCAGGCACCCCAGAACAGTGGCAGTTTGTAACATGGAGCCTGATCTAAAATACACTCTGCCCTGCTTAGGCAATGCCCCTGAAATATACTTCGCCTTGGTCTAGATCGACAGCAGGGCCTGGCCAGACTTCCCACCGCAGTGCCTTCTGTTTTCAAAGGGACTTTTTATTTTTTGCAGTAATTTTTTTTTAATTTTATTATGTTATGTTATTCACCACACATCACATCATTAGTTTTTGATATAGTGTTCCATGATTCATTGTTTGCGTATAACACCCAGTGCTCCATTCAATAGGTGCCCTCGTTGATACCCATCAACAGGCTAATCCATCCCCCCACCCCCTCCCCTCTAAAACCCTCAGTTTGTTTCTCAGAGTCCATAGTCTCTCATGGTTCGTCCCCCACTCCAATTTCCCCCTCCTACTATCTTCCTTTTTTTTTTAACATATAATGTATTATTTGTTTCAGAGGTACAGATCTGTGATTCATCAGTCTTACACAATTCACAGCGCTCACCGTAGCACATACCCTCCCCAATGTCTATCACCCAGCCACCCCATCCCTCCCACCCCCCACCACTCCAGCAACCCTCAGTTTGTTTCCTGAGATTAAGAATCCCTCATATCAGTGAGATCATATGATGCTTGTCTTTCTCTGACTGACTTATTTCTCTTAGCATAATACCCTCTAGTTCCATCCACGTCGTCATTGCAAATGGCAAGATTTGGGGGGATTTTTTTATGGCCACATAATATTCCATTGTGTATATATACCACATCTTCTTTATCCATTCATCTGTTGATGGACATCTTGGCTCTTTCCATAGTTTGGCTATTGTAGACATTGCTGCTATAAGCCTTGGGGTGCACATACCCCTTCGGATCACTACATTTGTATCTTTAGGGTAAATACCCAGTAGTGCAATTGCTGGGTCATATGGTAGCTCTATTTTCAACTGTTTGAGGAACCTCCATACTGTTTTCCAGAGGGGTTGTACCAGCTTGCATTCCCACCAACAGTGCAGGAGGTTTCCCCTTTCTCCGCATCCCCACCAACATCTGTCGTTTCCTGACTTGTTAATTTTAGCCATTCTGACTGGTGTGAGGTGATATCTCATTGAGGTTTTGATTTGGATTTCCCTGATGCCGAGTGATGTTGAGCACTTTTTCATGTGTCTGTTGGCCATTTGGATGTCTTTGCAGAAATGTCTGTTCATGTCTTCTGCCCATTTCTTGATTGGATTATTTGTTCTTTGGGTGTTGAGTTTGATAAGTTCTTTATAGATTTTGGATACTAGCCCTTTGTCTGATATGTCATTTGCAAATATCTTCTCCCATTCTGTCAGTTGTCTTTTGGTTTTGTTGACTCTTTCCTTTGCTGTGCAAAAGCTTTTTATCTTGATGAAGTCCCAATAGTTCATTTTTGCCCTTGCTTCCCTTGCCTTTGGCGATGTTTCTAGGAAGAAGTTGCTGAGGCTGAGGTCAAAGAGGTTGCTGCTTGTGTTCTCCTCTAGGATTTTGATGGATTCCTGTCTCACATTTAGGTTCAAAGGGACTTTTTAAAAAGTTTTTCTGTGTGTCACAGAGGTCTTCAGGCCACAGGTGGACCACTGCTCTGGACGGTTCATCCAGAAGAGGACCTTAAAATTGAAAGCATCTGGAGAAACCTTCCCCAGTTTTTGCTAAGGTGCCCAGAAATCAAGCTGGCAACGGAATCCTTCCTATGTCCTGTCTCAAAAACGTTTATGGCTCCGCGTGTTACATCCAAATGCCTGGATTCATAGTAGATAAAATCCAAGCCAATTCACTCCTTCACATTTTGGAAAAGGATGTGACACATAACTCTATAAAGTTAGGCTACCCCCACACGCCTTGAAAGTTAGATGTGTGAGCCTGAACAAGTCACTTTCTGGACTTCATTTTCTCCTCCCATACAATAAAGAAGTGGCACTTGATGGTCCACAGGGACACCTTTAACTCACTGCTCTATCATGAGAAATATGTAGTGACAAATGGTCACAACATTCTTGTCACTCCTCCCACTGAGAGATGGAGTCTCTTCCTCCATGGCTTTGAATCTGAGTTGGGTCTGTAACTGCTTTGACCAATAGAATACCATGGAAGTGATGCTGTTCCAATTCTGAGACTAGCCTTTAAGAGAAGTAACCGTTTCTCTCCCTTCCTCTTGGAATCTAGACACTATGCTGTAAAGAAGCCCAAGCAGCTCCACAGAAAGGCCAACAAGAAGGGAAATTGAGGCTAACAACCACAGCTGAGTTCCCAGCCAATAGAGAGCATGAACTTTGCCAGCCCTGTGAGTGACCCATCTTGGAAGGGACTCCTCCAGCCCCAGGTGCCACCAGGCATAGGAGAGATGAACTGCTCCTACTCTGAGCTCCCTCTCTCTAAAATAAATAAATAAATCTTTAAAAAATATAAAAATCTTAAAAAAACTCAATTTAGCATTAGTGTATCTTCAACACCTTTCCAAATGTATGTATCCTTCCTTTTTAACAGTGAGGTCAAGTTTCAGCACCTTTAGCAAGCAACAATGTAGAGCTAGAATTTAGTCATATTAATATACTTTCATTATATCTATTTTATTCTATTTCTGAAGAGTTATATTAGTTTTCCACCTACTGTGGTGCTATGAAGTCTCCTTTTAAAATAAATTTCCTAGGTTAAAAAAGTGATTTAAAGAAAATATTAAGCATACTTTATAGAACAGATGGTACTTGAATATGGCACAATTAAGTCTGTGATACATGAAACTTGGCCTCTAGAGAAAACTTTTCTTTATCCTATTAAAGAATCGGGACTCTTAACTCTTTAAGAAAAAAAAAAAAGTTAAAAATTTCTTCCATGGCTGTACTCCACCCAACGGGAGTATCCTCTCCCCTGTGATGGGGAGTCCTGGAGGCTGTGCTTCAATGTCAGCCCCAAATTGTTCATTCCCCACTTAAGCCACCTATCTACCCAACATCTCTTGCCACCCCCACCTAGTGAGAAGCCAGATGACGAAAAGGGAAGGTATCCGTGAGGTCAGCCTGGTGTCAATACCAGGAAAGGAAATTTACCTCGAGTGTTCCTTTGCTCTTTGGCCTGGTTTCCTGATTCCCACCCCAGCCCCAGCATTTTGTCTTATTTCTTTTCTTTTTTGCCTTCAAGAAAGCTAGGTTCGGGGCGCCTGGGTGGCTCAGCCATTAAGTGTCTGCCTTCGGCTCAGGTCATGATCCCAGGGTCCTGGGACTGAGCCCCGCATCAGGCTCCCTGTTCAGCTGGAAGCCTGCTTCTCCCTCTCCCACTCCCCCTGCTTGTGTTCTTGCTCTCGCTAACTCTCTCTCTCTGTCAAATAAATAAATTAAATCTTTAAAAAAAAAAAAGAAAGCTAGGTTCCTATCTGTTGTGGGGATGACTAGTTTTGTGTGGTTGTGATTGTCCCAACTCCTCTCTTCGTTGTTCCCTTAGGCTGGGGACTGTCCTCCACCCACTCTTTCTGGATGCTTCCCTGCTTCTCCTCTTCACTCCCTCAGACCACATCTTTCCAGACTGAGAGGCGATTAGACAACTTTCAGAGTCGTTTTGACTCCTACTCTTTCCATAGTGACAATTCCGGCTGATTGGGACAGAGCCCCATTGAGCTGCACCAGAATCTTCCATTTCTTTCTTTGACCATCTAATTTGTAAGTTTGTGGCATGAATTTGTAACCCTATCATTATTTAGGTGGTGTTGGTGAGTTTTTTTGTTACTACGGTTTCCACCGGTTTTTACATTTAATTTTTGCAAAGGAAGAGTCTGTGATCCTGCTTTTCTTCTCTCTCCTTTTTTTGGCGAGAGTTTTATGGCCATTTGAGCTACATTGGGTCTAACCGAAGTGTTGGCCAAGATTTGGGGGCACAGTCAAAATAAAAAGCCCCTGAGTCTCCCACAAGGTTTTGCAAGGCAGTGTGGTTAGTGAGAGGCTGTAGACTGGATTTTGAAGCCCAGCCCTGTCTCTTCTGGCTGTGTGACTTAGGGCAGGGCACTGAACTCATTCAGCCTCCACTTCTTTCCCTACAAAGTAGCTAACATGGTGCCTGTCCAATAACAAGGACTCGGGAGATATTAATCCCATTCCTGCTTCCTTCTTTTCTTCTAAACTTTCTCAGTGTCAGGACTGGCCAGACACAGGGGTAGTGAAAGCCAGCTCTGCTGTTTGTTTGTTCTGGGGACAGGGGACGCAGGGGTGAGTGTAAGGACTGATGTGAATCCAGATTAATCGCTGGGCAAAGAACCAGCCCCCAGTTTCCAGCCTCATAAAGAGTCTTGAGAGTCACGCATCCTAGAGTGAGCACATTCCACTCTCCTGCCGTGAAAATGAGGCGATTGAGTCAAAGGCATGTGAAAGATAAGGAAAAGCCTTAACTGGGGTGATTCCAAAAGGAGTGCTGAGGAAGCCAGCTGTGACCAGTCAGCTCTCTGGCTTATTCAAATTCTCCAGGCACCTTCTCTCTTTCTGTCACTCAGTCATACATGCATCCACACGCACACATGTTTACACATCGACACACGGTCACACCCAAATGTACACACATATACAGGCTCTCACACACAGACACATACATGTTCACACTCACTTTCATATACATGCAGACACACTCATGCACACACATGCACGCACACCCTCACTCACTCAAACACACGTTCCTATTAAACTCTTTGCCGTATTAAAAGAAAAAAGAGGGGCGCCTGGGTGGCTCAGTCATTAAGCGTCTGCCTTCGGCTCAGGTCATGATCCCAGGGTCCTGGGATCGAGCCCCACGTCGGGCTCCCTGCTCAGCACGGAGCCTGCTTCTCCCTCTCCTACTCCCCCTGCTTGTGTTCCCTCTCTCGCTGTGTCTCTCTGTCAAATAAATCAATCAAATAAATCAATAAAATCTTTAAAAAAGAAAAGAAAAGAAAAAAGAAATCACTCTTGCTCTTCAGACCTCAGGAAACAATATGTCCTCAGTCACAGAACTACTCTGAAATGTTATCCTATCTGTTAGCACAGTGGCCTGGGAAATGGCCAACTCAATTAAAATGCAGGGACAGGGGTACTACGGCTCAGTTGGTTAAGCGGCTGACTCAATCTCAGCTCACGTCATGATCTCAGGGTCGTGGGATGGAGCTAAGCACTGCCTTGGGCTCTGCACCCAGTGGGGAGTCTGCTTGCCCCTCTCCCTCTGCTCCTCCCTCCACTCTCTTTCTCTCTCAAACAAAGACAAAAACAGACACAGCAAGAGAGGGAACACAAGCAGGGGGAGTGGGAGAGGGAGAAGCAGGCTTCCAGCTGAGCAGAGCCTGATGCAGGGCTCGATCCCAGGACCCTGGGATCATGACCTGAGCTGAAGCCAGATGCTTAACGACTGAGCCACCCAGGCGCCCCCATAAATAAAATCTTTAAAAAAATAAATAAAATGCAGGGACAGCCAACTCCAGGAGTAAAAAAAAAAAAAAAACCAACCTGGGTCAGAACAAAAGAGTAACTGATTGCACTTATCCTTTCTTACCAATGACTGAATTCACAGTCCACTGAAAATACTTGAATTCTACAAAACCAAACCCCGAATTTTCTAGTTGAGTTTTGTAAAGCTCAAATATGATCATATTTATCTCAGGTAGTAGAAGACAAGTTCATTAAAATTACTTGTTAACCTAATTAGGTGACTGAGCTTAGCACCCATTTAGGTTGGAGGATGGGTGAGTGAGCAGGCCAGTGGCTTCACTTCCTGTTGCGCAGATGATTTATTTGAGAAAGCTGCATCTTCAATTAGTGTGACTAGCATAGCATCTGATTTATCGCATGTGCCTAAGATGCTGTAACCAAAGTATCATTACGCCCAGAGAGCCTTAAGGTTCCCATGAACCACATCAGCAATAAGTCTGTGTCACTGGGCAGACACAAAAGACATTGCCTTCTTACCCTGTAATGTCTTCCACTTCATTTAGATGCTTTTTTTTTTTTTTGGCAGTGTCAGCCTTTTGGAGTGTGCTCTGGGAATCTCAGCAAGAATGCTGCTAACTCTAATCTATACGTAAATGTAATATATATGTGGTAGCCCTGGCTGAGCCAACCCAGGTTGCTATCACAACCTGTGGTGTCTCTTTGCCCAAGCTAGTGGTGGGAGGCATTTGGGGGCCAGGAGTGCTAGTAGTCACGGCAGAGGTGCCAAGAAAAGGAAGGGAAAGGGCAGTCTCTGTCCCTGCCACAATCTCTTCACATCAGCTGGCTCCTGCCAACAGTGTTGGCTAACAGACTCGACTGGATCTCCTGTAGAAAGAGGGGTTAGGACAGAAAGCCAGAGGAGCAGGTTTCATGAAAGTTCTGGCAAACTTCTGGGCACAGCTGAGGTGGAGGCACGCAAGCACAGCCAAGCGGGGGTATTGGGGTCACCACCCCCATTTCCACCACACCATGGCAGCGGGGTCTGGCAGGTGCTGTAAAGCTGCACAAACAGTGTGGTGACCACTCCTGTCACGAGGGCAGAAGACTTGGCCTCTTGAGGGCCACCAGCAACAGTAGAGACTGGTAGCCTCTCTTGAGGGCTTGTGTACCAGGGGCTTCCATGAGAGGATCAAGCAAAAGAACTTGAGGAGACTCTTCCCGAGTATTTATGGGTTATCCCTGGAGACTCACAGAAACACTGGGGACACTAGAAGTCTGGTGGATTGAAATCCTCCCTTCTTCCAGAGAAGTGCCAACTTCACATCTTTTGTTCCCTCCACCAAGCAAAACCTTGGACATTCAGGTACCCTACACATTCCACAATCAGTACCTAAATGCCCAAACCTGTATGAGGAAACTGGCTGGCTCCTGGGAACACAGCGAGACTGCACGTCCCAGCCTCCCCTGCGGTCAAGTGTCTCCAAGTGACCACACCCTGGCAAATGGAATATAAGCGGGAAAAACATGGCTGCTTCCAGGCCTGGCCCATAATAATCTCCCACCTGTTGTGACCTGTCTCTTTTCCCATCTCTTAGCTGAACTGGAGAGAACTCCCAGGACCTAGATAGAGGCGGGCACACAGTATGGCTCACAGGATGGAAGGAGCCCAGTCCCTGAGTTTTTCCACAGAGAAAGGCACCTGACCACAAATACTCACATTGGTAGGACATAAGCAGAACAGTAAACTTCTACTGTGCTAAGCCACGGAGATGTGGGGATTGTTTCTTATAAAAGCCAATGTTGCTTCCCTTACCTATTATACCACAAAAGTACTATTAGCCCCATCTACAAAGGAGGACACTGAAATTCACAGGAGTTAAGTCAGTGGTTCTTAACAGTGATTTTGACCCCCAGGGGACAGGTAGCAATGCCTAAAGACATTTTGGCTGTCACAACTGGGGGAGGGGGTTGTGTGTGCTCCTGGCACCCAGGCTGAGGAGGCAGGGGTGGTGCTGCACATCCTACAGCACCCTGGACGGCTCCACAACAGAGAATTATCTGACCCCAAAGGTTGACTGTGCTGAGGTTGAAAAATCCTAGGATAAGTGACTTGTCCAAGATCACTGAACTAGGAGTAGGTGGCTCCTAACCTTAATGAGTTTGAAGGAAGACTAACCCTGATATTTCCTTCCCAATCAACAGTGACCAGAAAAACAAGTGCCTGAAAATAAGTGAACATGTTTGCAGTCGTAACCAGATGCCAAGCCTCAGGAACTGCAGATAGGTCTTTCCCTTTCACTGCTGGGTCCTTACAGCCTTCTGCATTATTGAACAAACAACCAATTTTTTTCTGCTTCCAAAAGTAATATATATTTTTGAAGACATTACTAAACAATAAAAAGTTTCCTCTATTCCATCAGCTTGAGGAAGTCATGATAGGTAATTCCATTCATTTCTATTCCATCTTTCTATGTGAGGACACTTCCAGATGAGATTAGCATTTGAATCCACGGACTCAGTAAATTGTCCTTCTAATGTGGGTGGGCACCATCCAATCCACTGAGGGCCTGAATAGAGGAAAATGTAGAAGCAGCAGGAATTTGCCTCCCTTTTTTTTTTTTTTTCTGCCCCACTATTGAGCTGGGACATCCCATTTCATCTTTTCCTGCCCCCAGATTAGCATTTACACCATCTTGAGCTCCCTTGGTTCTCCAGCCTTCAGCCTCGGACAGAATTACATCACAGGATTTCCTTGGTCTCCAGCTTACAGATGGCAGATCGTGGGGCTTCTCACCTTCATAGCTGCGTGAGTCAATTCCTCATAAGAAATTATATATGTATATATATTTTTTGTTTTTGTTTTTTATGGAATGCTTCATGAATTTGCAAGTCATCCTTATGCAGGGGCTATGCTAATCTTCTCTGTATTGTTCCAATTTTAGTATATGTGCTGCCAAAGGGAGCACAAGCCCCTGTTTGTTCTGTTTCTCTGGAGAACCTTGACTAACACAGCCAACATTTCCATATATTTAAGGAAGATAAGACACATGAACACATACATACATACATGCATAAACACATGTATTAGAGACAGCTAGAATAAAATTTGTGTTCTCTCTTCCTCCTGAGAGCACATGGAGAATACATTTCCCAGCATGCTTTACAGGTCGATGTGGTCATCTGACTAAGGCTAGCCAATGTGAACAAGAATATACTTCCACTGTGTACATATGGGGCCTGTCGGTTATACGGGCTAACATACTGCCCTGCAACTTGCTTCTTTGACTTAAAAATATATCTCGAACATGTTTCCATGTCGGTACATACACCATATTTTTTATAAGACATACTTTATTCCCCACAATTTAACTTTTCTGAAATTGGGAGAATATCTCATATTTGAGAAGTACAGTTCCCCAACAAGTTTCCATTAATTGATTAGGGGAGTCTTAGAATCAAGGGAAAATCTTAGTTTTTAAGGCTTTAAAAAAATATTACAAATGTCTTGTTGCTGTTAAAAGTCAAAATAGTAGCACAAGATTTTAAAGGGAAGGAAAAGTCTCCAGTATAGCAGAAATGTTCAGACAGAATAGCTCTGCACTTGAAGTTCAGTTGAAATAGTTTTGCTAATGAAGAACCAGAATACCCACAATCAGATCCCCAATGCGAATAAGTAGGGAAAGTCTTGATTTTAAGTAGCTCAGTCCTATCCAGTTTTAATCTTGGAACTACTCGGGATATAAGCAATAATTGCAATGAAGTGTTTTTGTTTTTGTTTTTGTTTTTTTAAGATTTTATCCATTTGACAGAGGGAGACACAGCGAGAGAGGGAACACAAGCAGAGGGAGTGGGAGAGGGAGAAGCAGGCTCCCCGCGGAGCAAGGAGCCGGACAGGGGGCTCGATCCCTGGACTCTGGGATCATGACGTGAGCAGAAAGCAAACGCTTAACAACTGAGCTACCCAGGCAGCACGCAATGAAGTTTTTTTAATAGCCCATCAAGGGGGACTATCCAAACCAACCAAACTTGAAAAATATCAGCATTTCAATGAAGGATTTAAGTGGCATGGCATGAGACAGAGATACCAAATCAACCAATTGAGTGTGCCATCTCCAAAAAAGATTGCAAATCCCTAGTTTTAAGACTATATCTCATTTATGTTTAAGAAGAGCTACACAAATTCTAAACTTCTTTAAATTACAAAGCACATTTGGTATCGTATGAGAAATGGAATGTTGGCCCTAGATTTGTGAGACAGAAGACTACTCTCTCCTTAAAGGCTTTTGAAATCTGCACATAAGAAAGACTTTTTTTGCAGGACTCGCTCCATAAAACATTAAACATGAAAAAAAAATAAGCAAGATGCACAGAGGTAAAACTTGACATATTAAAATTAATTTTCATTACCAAATGCATTTGCTATTTTCTCTCCAAGGCAATGAGGGGCTTTGTGGTCACTATACAACTCTGTTTTGCTTCTTTTCATGGTTTCTGAGGTCCCTGGAATCCCTAAATTATTCTCTCTGAAATATGTTTCCTTTGGTAAAGCAGATTTTTTTTCCTCACAGAAAGAATTGGTGGTTCAAAAATGCCTTTTTTGGGTGCAGAATAAAATATTCATCAAACCTTGCCTCCCCGTCTCCCAACATCTCTATATTAAAACTTGTCATCAAAAGTCTTAGGGTGTCAAAGTTCCCAGGTGAAAGTGAAAATAATGGAAATAACTGATTTACATGATGATTTTTATATTCCCAGTCCAGTTTTTCAACATTCCATAAATCTTTATATTTGTACAGAACATGACCCCTGGAGTTTTCTTCCCTCTCAATCTCTAGTTACGCCGTAAACATACAACAGTCAAGAACCGAGGAGTCTTGGGCTAGAATTTACTGAGGAAGATATGTAGGACGCAGCTTACAAGATTTTATAAGGTAAATTCCAGAAGCTCCCCACCCAATGTCAATTCAGACAAATGGAAAAAAAAATGTAACTTCTTTGGAAGATGTGGTTTGTAAAGCTGGCTGAGCCAACATCTTCAAAATAAGAGAGCCGGGCGGCAACTCACTATTAATAGGCAATATTTATACCCTTGAATCATGTGGTTACTCTGGCGGTGAGTAATGAAAACCATTTGATTTTTCTGTCCAAGTAATAGCCAGTCTTGTTCAAGGAAACTCATTTTATTTGAAGCTTTGGGATTGTTGGGAGTTTTTTCCTTGGTTGAAAAAAATATATAAACTCAGAATCGAATGATTCTTACTTCTTTCTTTACTCTAATAAGGAGAAAACTGCCTATTCTCTCAGCATCCCCTGTGGAATTTGTATTCACCGGAGACTAGATGACTTGCTTTATTTCATCCATGTAACAAACATTTTTATATAGCATTCATTTTGTGCTAAGTACTGTTCCAAGCACTTCACATGTATTAATGCCACTAATTCTGACATTCATATAGGATTTTCCTGATAATTTCTTTTTTCCCAAAAACTTAAGAAAACAGTGAGTTATTGCTGTGGATAGGACTAATATTTCAATGTAAGTCTTCTTGTCTTTGGGATTATCCCAAGCAGATAGAAATGAAAAAAAATAGAAAGTTAACCTCCAAAATATGACGTGGGGATCATTATCAGTAGAGAAATGACAAACAGAAGAGTGTCCATAAAGGTGAATATTTAACTCTGATTGAGCTTACAGTTTAGGGCATTTGTGTAAAGACAGGTTAACTTCCGACCATATAAGCTAACTAGTCTGTATTTATTGTGTTCAAAAAATCAGAAATTTTGTCACAAATATACCATAAAATGCACTTAGCGAAAATAGGCTAGAATGCCATCATGTGATTGAATGCTATCCTTCCTGCGTAATGGAAGACCAAGGTCCTAGTTTGGTCTTTCCAGTTTTGTATGTATCTTGAGTTGCGTCAATGTATGTGTTATAACACCTCCCTTAATGAAAGCTGAAGATTGGCCAGATGACTTCCTGAAGTCCCCACAATTTGAGTTCATTTCAACCATCAGTGTATCCTCCTCTAGCACACCGGTCTTCAAACTGGGATTCACGGAACACTAGATTGACACAAAAATAAATCCTTCCCAAAAAGTATGTTTCAGAAATGCTTCGTATTATGTGGCCCTCCTGGAGATGTCCACTATACCAAAGACTCTGAGGAATCCTGCAGGAAAGGAATTTAACCCAAACTTAGTGTTGCAGGTACATAGCTAGAACCACTGGCTTACCTGGTGAGCTCTGGACAATCTGCTTCAAAGCATCAGGACAAGCACATTGCAGAGAATGGAGTTAGGACCTGCTTTGGGGGGTTTCTTTGGTGGTGGTGTTCTCTTTGGGTTCTTGGGTGCAGAAGTTTGACTTAATCATACTTCTCAGTTCATGACCTGTGATACTGTGGTTTATAAGAAGAAATATGTATTTGGTCTTTGTCCCCCTCCTCTGGCACTGAGCTCCTAAAACCCTTGGAATTTCCCAAGTAATAAGGTGTCTCTTGTTATTCATAATAAGCCCCTTTCAACCATACCAGAGGGTGACTTTCAGAAAGTCCCAAAGGAAGGGGGCTGGTTGCCAGGGAGACCAACCACGTGATTAGGGGGTTGGTACTTTCAGCTCCAACCCCCAACCTCCAGGAAAGGTACAGGGATTGGAGGTTGAGTTAACCCCTAATGTCAATGATTTGAGCAATCACGCCTCTGCAATGAAGTGTCCATAAAAACCCAAAAGGACCGAGCTCAGAGAGCTTCCCAGTTGGTGAACACGTGGAGGTGCTGGGAGAGTGGGGCCCAGGGAGGGCCTGGAAGCCTGCACCCCCTTCCCTCATACCTTGTCGCAGGCATCTCTTCCAACTGGCCGTTCCTGACTTACACCCTTTTATAATAAACTGGTAATCTAGTAAGTAACATGTTTTCCTGAGTTCTAGGAGCTGCTCTAGCAAATTAATGGAAACTGAGGAGGAGATTGTGGGAACTTCCCATTCACAGCAAATCAGTCAGAAGCATAAGCTACAACCTGGACTTACAATTGGTGTCTGAAGTGAGGGAGGGGGCAGGGGACAGTCTTGTGGGACTGAGCCATAACCTGTGTGATCCGACACTATCTCCAGGTCGACAGTGTCAGAGCTGAACTGAATTATCGGACACCCATCTGGTGTCTGGAGAACCTGAGAATTGCTTGATGTGGGAAAAACACAAAAACTGTCACTCTACAATGCAGAGTGCAGTCTTGAGGTAATGTGAGGGGACAGGAGATCCAAGAAGCTTTCCTTTACATGACTCATTTTCACAATGGTCCAAGCAAGACCCCTCTCTGCTCTTCGTTTTATTTATCCCTGTTTTAAAATTTACCTGAGGTTTATTTAATCAGATATGGTAGGATACACAGACATGGAAATGACTATCATGAAGGAAAAAGTTTTGTACTCACAGATCCTTAAAAACAGGAGGCACGCCATGCCATGCAGGGCCAAACAGGAAGGCACGGGCGTTGGTCAGGAGGCAGAGGGAGCAGAGGGACAACGTAAGCAAGAGTCTTCGTTGTGGTTTTCATGGGAAAGCAAGGCAAGCTGGGTCAGCAGGCACAGGACCGACTAGTTTGAAGAATTGCAAGAGGCCCTGGGGAGTAGGGAAGGTCGCTACCTACCCTTGCTGT
The DNA here is from genome assembly GCF_009762305.2 of Zalophus californianus. NCBI lineage: Eukaryota > Metazoa > Chordata > Mammalia > Carnivora > Otariidae > Zalophus > Zalophus californianus. The sequence continues at coordinate 96,305,623 of NC_045598.1, forward strand.
CCGGGAGCTAACCCCTGTGTGACCAGAGGTCTGGATTAGTTGATTTGCATATGAAAGGTACACTCCCTGGTGAGTTGTTTCCTCTCGCTAGCAATTAAATAGCTAGCCCTGGGGTCAGCAAGGCCCCATTGTCAAAACATCAGAATAAAAAGACAAGTTTACTACAATCTCTGATTTCTGCTCTCACTCCCTCCTCCCCAAAACAAACCCATTCTACAGTATTTGCTATATGTCCTTGGAAATATAAATATGCTTGTAAAATATGCAGTGAGCTTCATGTATATGACTTTTATTTTATTTTATTTCTTTATTTGACAGAGGAAGGCACAGCGAGAGAGGGAACACAAGCAGGGGGAGGGGGAGAGGGAGAAGCAGGCTCCCCACCGAGCAGGGAGCCCGATGCGGGGCTCCATCCCAGGACCCCGGGTTCCTGACCTGAGCTGAAGGCAGACACTTGACCCACTGAGCCACCCAGGCACCCCTCATGTATATGATTTTAAGCTGCATATAGTGTTGTGCTAGAAGCTCGTTCTCTTTCTTTTTTCATTCAACCCTGTGATTTGAAGATGCATCCATGTTGCATTATAATCATCTCATTTTAGCATGTAGCATCTAGCAGCAGGCTTATATTTCTTAGGCTGCACTTGACTTACCCACCCCTTAATGGAGGATGCTTGGTTGCTTCCAGCTCCTCACCAGGAACAATGCTTCAGTATTTCCTTACATGAGAATTTCTCTGGAAAGCAGCTACTGTGTTGAAGGGTAGATGAACACTTAATTTCACCAAGTACAACAACTTTGCTCTCCAGGATGGTTGTGCCAGTTTATACCAAAGCCACAGGGCGTGGGGTCCTCATTTCCTCACACGCGCTGACATAGCTAAGACACGTATCACTGTAGAGCATCCGTGTGGTTTCAGCTTTAAATTGTTGCACCAGGCATACACAAACAAGTACAAGATCAGCTGCCTTGCATTTGGGTCTCTTATAGACCGTTTCAAATTGCCCTCGGTGCCAAAAGACTAGATTGTGAAAGTACCAAACTTAACTTCTGTGGCATTGCCACAGGCTCAGGAGGCTCCATGTGGTCCCGAGTTAGCTCTGATTTGTTGACATAAACCCCAAGTATGGCTTGGAGATTCAGAGACCCAAACTGTGGCTTCACCCATTGTAGAGTGACAGTTTATTACTGAAAGAACCAAGATGAATGAAGAATCTTACTTTAAAGACAATATAGCATCTTCTTGTGTTAGAAAAATAGTTCAATGAAATTATTTCAAAATCAAAGAATAAGAAGGTAATATAAAAATCGTGTTATGAAATCTTCTGACTGTAGGGATCAGATTTCCTCAAGAAATCAAGGAAGAAGTAAAGTAATTTGAAAAACATGCCTCATTCTTATACTCAGGACATGAATAGAGGAGTGATTAAAACAAAAATAAAGGCCAAGTAAACTATAGAAAGAGACAGATTTCCTTTGAAGGAAAGTTGAGATCTCAGAAGATCGGATAGGTTAACATAAAGAAAATGATGGAAATGGAGAAATGTGTTTTACATGTTACTAGATCAGAAAGAGTGAATTGCCCCCAGTGAAACCTAACATAAAAAGTGAGGTAAGATCAGAGAAAGAGGTTGGAAGCCTTCCCCAGAAGTGGTGGGGATCTGGGAAACTCTTGAGTGGTGTCCTCTCAAACCTGCATCTAAAAGATCTAGTGAGAACAGTTGGGGGAACCCCCCCCCTTGTAGACTGGGACCGCTGGACCAAGGAGCTAGGAATGTCTGGATCAATGTCAGGGAGGACCATGTAGAATTAGTGTAAATTACTGAGTTTCAGGATGATGCAGTCATTATGGGAGGAGAAGGGACAGGGCTTGTGTCCTGCAGGAATACACATATCAGTCTGTGGACTTATTATTTATGGGACACGAAGGGAAGGTGCAGACAGACAAGACCAACTACAGGAAAGTGAGACAGGCCAGTCCCAGCCAGAAAACAGGTCTGCAGTGGGTGCCAGCCTGGCAAGAGACCATCTCCTGTGTGGGATAATCTGAGGCAGGAAGGTAAGGATGGTCATGATGTGTGTCATCAGTGAATGTTTTTGGGCACACTGAGACCTCATTAATTTCCTATCTTTCTCTCTGGGAGATCTCAAAGACAAAATGAAGACTAATATATATTTTTAATGTCTGTGACAGAAAGCAAATAGGAGAAACAAGGAGGACAGCATTTAACGCCAGCAAGCAGTGCAAATGTTCATTAACTCCGCCACCAGCAGGGAGACCCAAGAGCTAGCTCCCCTTGACATTCACAGGCTCCCCAGCACAGTGCCAGCAGGGTGGATCCCACCAAGCCACCATCCTTCCCGGCCTTGACCACACAGAGCCAAGACCCCAGACCACCCCCTAAGAACCCAGATTCCCATCCTCCTGTAGGTGATACATTCCCTTTTTTCACACTCCCATCCTCAATTCTTCCCCTGTGTCCACTGGGACTCAGCTGCCCTCAGCCATCAACCGTAGATCCTCACCTCTTCTCTGAACAGCTGGTTCATCTTCCTGCAGTGGTGGATACCTGGCTCTACCTGAGAACAGGACCTCCTCTGAAGCTTTCCCTCTGGGCCTTGGAGAGGGGAAGAGTCTTCCCCACATCTCATTATCATTTCCAGGCATTGTTCCCCACGCCTTCCCTAAGATCCCCACTCCTTGCCCAGCTCCTTTGACTCTCATGCCAGAATACACTTCCCAGGGTTTCCTCTCACACCGGGCTCACTGTCTTCTTCCCCACTACACCTCCCATTATTATTCTCAGATTTCCTTCCAACACTCTGGCCTCTCAGCAACTTGACCTCCTCTTCTGAAATGACTTTGTCTTCAACCACACCTCAGCCACCCACTCACGTGGCTGTATTCCTTGTTGTTACCCATAACTGCACCCCCCCATGCTTACAATTGCAAGCATTCTCATCCTGTGTCTGCCACTTCCTACTTCCTATCTTCCCACATCATTCACTCTAATAATCCAACTCCAGAGGGAGAGAGAATTACCAATATCGTGAAAGATGAAAGAGGTGATATCACTATAGATCCTAAAGACATTTAAAAAATAACAAAGGGATATTACAAACACCTATGTGCCAATTAATTTGACTACTTAGTTGAAAGGGAAAAAAATTTTGAGAGCTATACGTTATGAAAATGACACAAGAAAAATAGAAAATATGAAAATATCTACATCAAAGAAAAGTAATTTATAACTAAAATCTTCCCATAATGAAAACTCCAGGTCAAATGGTGAATTCTTTCAAACATTTAGGAAAGAAATAATGTCAGGATGGCTGGGTGACTCAGTCGTTTATGCATCTGCCTTGGGTTCAGGTCATGATCCCAGGGTCCTGGGATCGAGTTTTGCATCAGGCTCCTTGCTCGACAGGGAGCCTGCTTCTCCCTCTACCTGCTTCTCCCCTTGCTTGTGCTCTCTCTCTCTGACAAATAAATAAATAAAATCAAAAGAAAGAAAGAAAGAAAGAAAGAAAGAAAGAAAGAAAGAAAGAAAGAAAGAAAGAAAGAAAGAAAGAAAGAAAGGAAGAAAGAAAGAAAGAAGAGAGAAAGAAAGAAGAAAGAAAGAGAAAGAAAAAAAGAAAGAAGAAAGAAAGAAAGAAAGAAAGAAGAAAGAAAAAGAAAGAAAGAAAGAAAGAAAAAGAAAGAAAGAAAGAAAGAAAGAAAGAAAGAAAGAAAGAAAGAAAGAAAGAAAGAAAGAAAGAAAGAAAGAAAGAAAGAAAGCCAATCCTATACAAACTCTTTCAGGAAAAAAAAATGGAGGAAAAATATCAATTCCCATCTCATTTTATGAGGCCAACATCACCTTGATATCAAAAACAGAAAAAGATAGAAAGTTAAACTGTAGACCAATATCCCTCATGAACAGAAATGTAAAAATTCTTTTTTTTTTTAAAGTAATCTCTATGCCCAAACTCATGACCACAATATCAAGAACCACATGCTCTACCCATTGAGCCAGCCAGGTACCCCAAGGTAAAAATTCTTAATAAAATATTAGCAAATTTAATTCAATAACAATTTGAAATTAATACACTATGACCAGTGGGGCTCATCCTAGGAATGCGAAATTGGTTTAACATTCAAAAATCAAACTGTAATTTAGCATGTTAACATAATTAAAGAAAAAACTATATGATCATCTCAATAGATACAGAAGAAACATCTAACAAAATTTAACACCCATACATGATTTTAAAAAATAACAAAGTAGGAATAGAGGAAAACTTCCTCAACCTGATAAAGTGCATCTATGAAAAACCTACAGCTAACAACATACTCAAATATCAGAAACAAAACAAAGATGTCCACTCTCACTTCTTCTATTCACCATTATGCTAGAATTCCAAACTAGTGCAATCAAGAAAGAAAAATAACGAAGAAGCATACAAATTAGAAAGGAAGAAATAAATTACCGTTATTCACAGATGACATGTTCATGCCTATGGAAAATCCTAAGAAATCTACCTTAAAAGTTTCCAGAGCTAATAAGTGACGTTAGCAATGTTGCAGGATATGAGATACATATTCAAAAATCAAATCTATTTCTTTTTTTTTTAAAAAGATTTTATTTATTTCTTTGTCAGAGAGAGAGAGAGAGCACAAGCAGGGGAAGTGGCAGGCAGAGGGAGAGGGAGAAGCAGGCTCCCCAAAGAGCAGGGGGAGTCCGATGTGGGACTCGATCCCAGGACCCCGGGATCATGACCTGAGCCAAAGGCAGTCGCTTAACCAACTGAGCCACCCAAGCGCCCCAAAAATCAAATCTATTTCTATAAATAGCAATGAATAACTGAGAATTGGAATTTTAAAATACCACTTAACCATAGTATCAAGAGTTTAAGGTACCAATGGATAAAGTTAACAAAATATGTGTAAGTCCTGTACACTGAAAACTATGAAACATTGCAGAAAGAAATGAAAGATCTAGGGTGCCTGGGTGGCTCAGTCGGTTAAGCATCTACCTTAGGCTCAGGTCATGATCTCAGGGTCCTGAGATCCAGTCCCGCATCAGGCTCCCTGCTCAGCAGGGAGTCTGCCTCTCACTCTACCCCTCCCCTCTGCTTGTGCTCTTTCTCTTTCTCTCTCTCTCATGCTCACTCGCTCTCTCAAATACATAAATAAATAAAATCTTTAAAAAAAAGAAATGAAAGATCTAAATAAATCATGGATCAAAAGACTCAACATTGTTGAGATGTCATGTCTTCCCAAATTGATCCTAGATTCAATGCAATCTGAATTTTTTAAAAAGCACACTTTTTTGGTAGAAATCGACAAGTTCATTCCAAAGTTTATATAGAAATGCAAAAGACCTGCAAGAGCCAAAGACATTTGGAAGAAGATGAACAAAGTTTAAAACTTCTATTCCTCAACATTCTTCATTAAAAAAATAAAAAGACAAGTGCTGTCATGAGTGGGAAGATTCCAAAGCTGTTTACTAAGGCCATCGAGTCAGGAAGCTTTCCCATACAAAGGAAGAAGATTCTAGATGGCAGCTTTCTGGTTTGTTTGTCCTCAAATTTGTTCAATTTGGATTTTACAGAAGATTAGCCATCCTCTCTCTACAAAGATATAGTGGCATTTAGCAGCGGCTATCTGATTCCTGCCCACTCCCCAGATTGGAATTTACAAACCTGGGTAATGAAGCCAAGTGAGGGTGATCCCTGAGCTCACTGTCCTTATCACAGAAATCAGGGAAATGGAGCCCTTGACCTAGGTATGGGTCTGTGGATATGTGTACGTTCACTTTTGTGGGGGGGGGGGTTCTTATTTTATAAAAAGAGTGTATGTTCATGACTTGATAATCAAAGATGCAAAATAATTATCTAGAGCCAATTGGTTGCAGGTGACAGAAACTCAGTTCAAATAGCTTAATCTAAAGATTGTTGGGCCACCTAACCAGCTCCTCCTAAAGCACCAGGACTATAAGAACAGCTGGTTCCAAAGTTCAGGTGCCATCTCTCTCCACTACCAGCTCTCCATTCCTCGTTTTGTGGGTTAGCTACATTCTTACCTACTACCCACACTGCTTTCTCCAGGTAACCAGCGGGCACAGCCACCCAGAAGTCACATCTTTTCATTTGGCAACTCAAGAGTGAAGAGGCGAGCACCTTTCCCAAAGTTTGCATCTCAAGCCAAGAAAAACTTATGATTGATCCTGTCTGAGTCAAGTGTCTTGACCCCTGCCTGCTGCCAGGAATGTGAAAAAAGACCCGTGTGATCTCCTTCATGTTAATTGAAGAGAATTTGTCCGCTTATTGCCTCTCCCCTGCTTAGAGAGTGCGGCATGGTGCTGTCACAGCCTAAACCAGTCTCCATCTAGTCATTTGTTCTTGCATTCATTTGCTCCCCAAGCCGCCTGTACTGTGCCTGCTCTGCATTAGGTGCTGAGGATGCAAGATTAGACACAGATGCTGCCATCCACTGCTGAACTAGAGCATCCTTATACAGTTAAAGAACTTCTACCATTCGGGGCTCTTCCATCAGGAGCACCAGCGTGGAGATGAGTCTCAGAGAAAAAAATACTCACTTCTACAAATTCCTCCAAGAACCTGAAAATACACTCACTTTTCTGCTGGCTCACAATTATAGGGGTACACCCAGATTCTCTAAAGCCCAAATTAACTGGTGTCTACCTCCACACCGTCGTATGAACTTGGATATTTACTTACTGTAAGGTAGTATTACTACCCAAAGTTACACTCAATATCATTTGAAAAACTAGTTCTAGGAAAAGTCACTTAACTAATATGGACATGTGGGGAGGAATGGTCATTTCGGTCCAACAGAGCAGGAATTAGGGTCACTCCAAGCATCCTGGATAATTTCTATTGTATAATCTTAAACTTGTCTTTTCCATAATGAGATTTTGTTCAGGAAGAGCAACAAAGTCCCCTATTTCTTCAATTAATGAGTATTTTTTTGAGGTTTTATCTATTTAAGTAACCTCTACACCCAATGTGAGGCTCAAACTCATGACCCTCAGATCAAGAGTCACATGCTCTTCTGACTGAGTCAGCCAGGCACCCCAATAAATATTTTTAACCTCCATGGGTACAAAGATATCAAAAAGCTGTATTTAAAATGCACTTCATCCCCACATGCTGTACAATTTTGCATTTCTGTCTTTTGTTGTGCGGATAATGTTGTATGGATAACAATAAAGAAGAAATCTTAGTGCCAGCTACCTTGTGTGTAGAACTCAACCTTTTCCCCTGTCTTTTCAATAGGCATGGAAACCTTAAAGCTAGTTGGAGCCAACGTTTTCCACATTTTCAAAAAGAGATATGATCCTCAACAGAAGACACAGACATACAAATATAAGTTTATGTGCTTTTATATACAATTTGTATAAAAGACAAATCGAGGGTCTTATTTTTACTTTGGCAAAAGGAATAGTCATTGCAGAATTCCTTAAAGTAACATTAAAGATTGCATTAATTTTGAACTAAATATTAGATTGAAAATAATGAAAGTTCAATTTACTTGCCACGTGTGGGGAATACATCTATGTGTAAAGACAGACACACTAGCAAAGATTTGACAATTACATGTGTATATGTGTGCGTATGTCTATGTTTCTTCCAAGAACAGTCCATTCAGAGGGCTATCTGAGCCCCAGCGTCCTTTCCAATTCTGGGATGAGCCCATACGTTTGCCGATTACCCTTCAGGTCTTGAATCCAAATTAACATTTGGTTGGTGGTAGTTGTAGGGGAAAACGTAGCACAGCAGATTGGAAATTTATGAACCTCCTGGAAAAGCTATCCGCTAAGCTGTGTCAGATCTGCCTGAGTAGGCTGTGGCAGCTGCAAAATCGAAGCGCCCAGAGTACAGATGGTGCTCCTGTCACATGGCCAAGGGTTGGCCGCATCCCTCCCATCACACAGTGCTTCAGCTGGCAGAGCTAGGCCCGCCTTGTAGGGCACCTGCACTCCACTCCAGCCCCCACCACTGCCGCACAGAGCTGCAGTTCTGCTCCTACATTCACCACAACACACGACGGCCCAGGCTTGGAAGAAGCATGCTGTCCCAGCAGCAGTTGGAATACTCAGGAAACCAGTTACTACCCAGAATAGATACCTCCCTCCGGCAATACAAATCCTTCCACGTCCCACTGAAAAGGTATCAACTGTCTAATCTGGCATCCTTGGCCCCTGCCAGTCTGGGGCCTTCTGCCTTCATAGGCTTGCACAGAACTTCACCTTCCAATGGGCTTTGCTGACCCCTCCACACAGCCCAGGTTATTCCCCCTAGGCTGTGGCTTGTCAGTACCTACAGGCTCCTGATTTATTCACTCACTCATCGATTCACTTATTCATTCCATAAATATTTATAGAGCATCTAATACGTTCTGGGTGCTGGGGAGACAACTGTGGGAAAGACCTAGATGAGTAAGGAAGATAAACAAGGTCCCGCGTTTAAGACTCCATTTGTCAGGAAGATCAGTAAACAAGCACAGAAGTAATAAGAGAAGTTGAGATGTCACAGGAGCACATAGGAAGATTCCTAGGCAGAATTTTGAGTAGGAGCGTTTTCATGGAAGACATGGTGTGCAAGCTGAAACCCGCTGAGCACACGCTAGGCAGGTCCAGGCTAAGGGAGCGAGGGTGGTACAGTAGGGAGCGTTCCAGGCAGAGAGGCCCAAGGGGCTCCAGACTCCATAGGCTAGAGAATTGAACAAGTGCCAGGGAGGAGGTGGGACTGTAATAATTTGTGCCTCTTTTTATTTTGCTTTGTATGTGCTTTTAAGTTGATGTCTGTGTTCTATCCTATTATTCTTGTTTAGCCTCTGTGAAATACCCAATTCTTAACAGAGCTTGGTAAACACAAGCATTGCAATGGTCCATAAAGTGTTGTTGACCCTTAAATACACATTTTTAGAAAATTCTGTGTGTCAAGATTGGAAGTACCCAGAAAACACTTCTGCTGCATCCTAGAGCATGATGATTATCTGTAGGCAAAACTCATGTGTGGTTATTTGAGTTGCAAGCTGAACTAGCCACTCTTGTTTCATGCAACACCATTTTCACTTGAAAGAAGGACTGATTAGCAAGCCAGTTATTGAGAATTGGGTATTTGGAAGTCAAACTTTTGAAAATGAACAAGCAAGCCTGTCCTTTCAGTGACTACCATATTTGTAGCCAAGGACAAAATTTGAGCTTTAAGAAAAAAGTGAAAAATTTTGGAAAACTTTTTCCTTCATCTTGAGTTTGATAGCTTCCCAGTACTTAAGACTTTTCTAATGAAATTGGTGGTAATATTAACAAGTATGATTTTTTGATATTGTTAAAATGAAATGTGCCAACACTTGGAAAATCTACATAACTCAGTAAGCCAGTATTTTCCAAATGACCAATGCCTGATGTTATAAAATCACACATGAGTAAAAGATTTATTCAAAGAGCAAGATAGATCAATAGATTTCAATGTAACTGAGTATGAAAAGTTCATTGATATAGATTCAGTTTCATATTGCAACTAAACATTAATGAACTACTCCTTAGCAAATTCTAATATTGTTGAGCCACCCAGGTGTCCCCAGGAAATATGTTTTTTTAATAAAAATGTTATTTATGTTAACCTATAATGGATTTATTATTGTTAATTTTAATTAATAAATAAGTATATTTTTTAAATTTCTCAGTTTTAATTTCTAATTCAGTAAATATTTATAGATCTGGGGTTGCCAGATTTAGCAAATAAAAATACAAATATTGCAGGGGCGCCTGAGTGGCTCAGTTAGTTATGCATCAGCCTTTGACTCAGGTCATGATCTCAGGGTCCTGGGGTCGGGCCCCATGTCAGGGGATCCCTGCTCAGCAGGGAGTCTGCTTTTCCCTCTCCCTCTGCCCCCTCACTCCCGCTCATGCTCTCTCTCTCTCTTGCTCTGCTCTCTCTCTCAAATAAATAAATAAAATCTTTTTAAAAATACAAATATTGCATGGGACATGTGTAGTTATGCTAAAACTGCTTATCTGAAATTCAAATTTAACTAGGCGTCCTGTATTTTATCTGGCAACCCTACTATAGATATAATTAATAAACAAAAGCTCTTAAGGATTCTCAATACTTTTTAAAAGTGTAAAGGGGTCTGAAGACCAAAAAGTTTGAAGGCTACTGCCTTACATTCTGTCCAAGTCCCCCACTTTCTGTTCACAGGTTTAACAAGTATCTACTACGACGGATCATGGGTGGTCCTCTGGATTAGTGGAGGGCCCACACTCTAGATAGCTTTGCGTTTTCACTCCCTGGTCCTTGTAAGATAAGACAAGAGCTTTCTTCTTCTAACTTGGTCCCTCCACCCCCACTTCTCCCATTCAAGCTGACTTTTCACCCCTGCTCACCCTTCCTCCAGCCCAGGTCGTAACTAGTCTCCGAGGCCAAAAACATGTCTCTGCAAGCACTTATCAGACTTTTCCATCTGGCTCTTAGCCTTGTTGCATCTCTGAATCTTTGTTTGTACTTAGGGTGGGCTAGAAGAAGAGACACCACCCCCCAGGGGACCCAAGACAGAAGGATAGGGGAATGCACAGAACATAGATTACTATTTCACATAATTCTTAGCTACACTTGCAGTTCAAAACCCTGATCATTCTGATGGTTTATGGTCTCTCCTCTGAGCCCCTGACCCATATATCCAGCTACCAATTCCACACACAGCCCCTTCTACTTAGAACATCTTGTTCAAAACTGGAACTGCTTTTAACCCAAGTCCCACTGAGCTTAAATGTTGCTTTCTCACAGAGGCTTTCTTTTATGTTCCGATCTGAATTAGATTACCTCCTCCATAGTACCCTGTTCTTTTCCTTTCATAGCATTTATCATAACTTTAATTTTATATTTATCTGTGCTTGCTTATTTATCATCTTTCTTTCTCAGTAGACTGTGGCCACCAGGAGGGCAAGAAACATGTCTGTTTTGCTCAGTACTGTTCACCCAACAATTAAGTGCTCAATATAATTAAATTAAATAAATTAATGAGGATAGAACTACACCTATTGCTTTTTTTAGACCTTTTTTTTTTTAATGTAATCATGGAAAGCTACAAATTTCCCTTTAAGCCCTGCTTTAGCTGCATCCCACAAATTTGGTTATGTGGCATTTTCATTATTTCAGTTTAAATATTTTCTAACTTCATTCTTGGTTTCTTCGGTGATGCATAGATTATTTAGAAAGACGTGGTTTAATTTCAAATATCATGAGTTTTCCTAAATAGCATATTGTTATTGATTTCTAATATGATTTGATTACACGGTGGTCAGAGAACATATTATTTCAATCCTTTGACATTTATGGAGCCTTGTTTTATGTCCACATACAGTCTATCTTGGTGAATGTAGAATGCACATTTGAAAAGAATTGTAAGGTGTGGTGTTCTGTAATATCAATCAGTCCAAGGTGGTTGACTGTGCAGTTCATTTGTATCATTTATATCTTTACCGAATTTTGGGGGGGTGGGGGGTCTAGTGGTTCTGTCACTTGTTGGAAGAGGGGCTTATACTTCATGTATTTTGAAGCTCTGTTATTTAGGCTCATGGATACTTACAATTGTTATGTTTTCCTGGCAAGTTGATCTTCTTATCATTATGAAATGTCCCTCCTTTATCTCTGGTAATACTTTTTGTCTTGAAGTCTGTTTCATCTGATAAGTTCCTCTCTCTTAAACTGAAGGAAAATAGCACCATTTAAATTCCAACTTTTTTTATTTCTCCCTCACGTGTTTACCTCTCTCTTATTCTCCAATCTCCGTGCCGAGCTGAACCCAATTATAGAAGTGGCATGAACCAAAAAGATGATTTCCTCCAATGCAGAAAGGAGAAGGGTAGCTGAGGCCAGCCCATCCCCCACCTTCATCCCTGGGGCAGCAATGCAGCGTCTCCCTGCTCCCACACTTGGCTCCGAAAGTTTCCCCGTGAATCATGAAAAGCAGCTCTACCCATTTCTAACATTTTTATGCCGTTGACTTTATTAAACCTGGGGCTTTCAATAATGCATGAAAAGAAAATCATTTCATGGTTAATATAGCAGGGTTGGCAGACAAACTTTTTGACTAGAGCATCTAACTGTGAACACAATTGATGCAACTTTAACAAGCACTTCAGTCTAGGATAGATTCAGGGGAGAATTGCCTGGCACTCTGAGGAAATCAAGTGCAAGCTTAACTGTGATTTTTCTTCGTTTGAACTTTTCAGAACATCTCCTATTCCTGTTATGGGAAATAGCTGGCAATACAGATCTTTAGACCCTAGCACTGAGGGTTCACAGGTTTTCCCCTAAACATTCATGCTATTAAAAAGTTTTAGCATTTTATTTTTTCAGTGAATTGCTATAGTCCAGTCGCTGGAGGAACCTATTACTCGTCTTAGATTGTTTTCAGTCTTCTTAGAAGCCTCCAGTGCCCATATCAGATCTTTAAGCTCATTAAAAATAAATCAAAGCTAGCTCATTTCCACATCCATGGGCTTCAAACATCATATTCTACTATTGTAGGAACCTCCGTGAATGTTTATGGCTGGCAGCAACTTAGGTGATGGGATCTGAGAGGGCCACAAAAACCCTATCACAGGAACAGATTGTCCACCATCAGTTACTCCTCTGAGTGAGATATTTTCTTCAGAAGGTTCAGGCTACAGCTCAGCTGCCACCTCTGCACAGGTAACGTTAAAATTTACGCTCCTCGGGGGGCTCAGTCAGTTAAGCATCTGACTCTTGGTTTCAGCTCAAGTCATGATCTCAGGGTCCTGAGATCGAGCCCGGGGTCGGAGTCCCTATTCAGTGGGGAGTCTGCTGGAGGAGTCTCTCTCCCCCACTCCCTCCGCCCCTCCCCCACTCAAATAAATAAATAAAAATAAATAAATAAATAAATAAATAAATAAATAAATAAAAGACTTACTAACAGTTTGGAACCTATTTGTTCATCTGATCAGTTGGTGGTTCACTTCGCTCCCCCATCACACTGCAGAGAATTCTTGTTGGCAAAGCCCTCTCTTCAGAGCTTTGTTCTCTCTCTAGGTAACCCTAGAGGCTTCTTCCATTATTACCCCCAAAGAGACAAGGCCAAATATACATCTCCAGCCCTGACCTATTTCCCACCTCTAGTTCCTAGATGGTCATTTCTACTAGGCTCTGACTAGCTGAAACCCACCTTCCCAAATCAAAATTCATTATCGTACTTCCATTCAACATGCCCTAGGGCTCCTCTCATCCTTCCTCACTGAAGAAGTCACAAATCTTCATTCCTTCCTCTCTAGGTCTAGTGGCCTCAGAAAAATACTAATAATAGCACAGGCAGTCTGGGGGATAAGTGAGTAAATGTGAAGCAGTTCAGCTCAGATCAACATTTACTGAACATCTTCTATGAGCCAGATACCATCCCGAGCAGGAAGACCAAAACCAAAGGGCTTATGGCATGATGGGGAGAAAATGGCAAGTAAACCAACAAATATGTCTTGGGGTGACATTGTGGGACTGTCTTAGCTCAGGCTGCTATAACAAATTACCCTAGGCTGGGTGGCTTAAACAATAAACATTTATTTCTCACAGTTCTGGAGGCTGGAAGTCTGAGATCAGGGTACCAGCATGTTTGGGTCCTGGTGAGGGCCCTCTTCCAACCTTTAGGTTGCCAACTTCTTGCCGTGTCTTCACAGACCAGAGCTCTGGTCCCCTTATTGCCTTTTAAGAGCACTAGTTCCATCTGTGAGGGTTCCACCATCGTAACCTAATTACCCGATTAACAGTGCCACACCTCCAAATACCACCACATTGAGGGTTGGATTTCGACACATGAATTTTAGGGTAAGATAAATATTCAGCCCATAACAGGGGCTCAGAAGCAAAGGCTAGGGGTGATGCCTCCCCTAAAGGCTGATGGCAAGACGGCCATTAACCTGTTGAAAAGAGGCGGAGAGGCAAGAAGAAATGGTATGAGCTAAGGCATGAAGGGAAAACCATGGCGGCTTGGTATTTCCAAATCTTAAAGATGGAGTCAGGGAGTGGATGGTGATGTGGCGGTGGCAAGAAGTAAAACTGATGAGGCAAGCAGTGGCCAAATTATGAAGGACCTATTAATATATCCTTGTACTTTTCTTATAAAAACCAGCTTTAAACAGGAAAATTACAAAGTCAGATTGTCATCTGGATAGATTCCTCTGGAAGCAGTTTGAAAAATTAATCTGTGGGGGACAAGACTGGAGGCAGAGAATCCATTTGTAATAGATTCTTGGTCCCAATTCTTCATTCCACTTGGGTAGCATTACGCATCCATGCCTTTCATGGTGGATGCAGTACACTTTTTGACCTTGGACTTGATTTGGCCAATGGATGTTAGTAGACATAGCATGAGTAAAGATCTGATATATGCTGGCATGGTTGAGCTACCACACTTGTGCTCCCACCTTTCACCATGAGAAGAACATGCCCCTGCATTTTTCTGGTAGCCAACAGTTGCCAGAAGGATGACAGACAAATGAAATAGACCTAAACCCAACCTGCAGCTAAGGCAAGTCCAGCCAAGCCCATTCTAGATCACTGAACTGCAGCCAACTTACAGGCACGTGAATGAGAAATAAATACTGTGGCAAGCCACTGGGTTTTGGGGTAGTTTGCTACAAGAATTATTGCTTCAATAGCTAATTGATATACCAGTTAAGAAGCTATTAAAGGGACACCTGGGTGGCTCAGTCAGTTAAGCGTATGCCTTCAGCTTGGGTCATGATCCCAGGGTCTTGGGATAGAGTCTGAGTCGGGCTCCCTGCTCAGCGGGGAGCCTGCTTCTTCCTCTGCCAGCCGCTCCTCCTGCTTGTGCTAGCTCACTCTCTCACGCTCTCTCTCTGACAAATAAATAAAATCTTTTTTTTAAAAAAAAGAAGCTATTGAAATAATCCAATGAGGGGAAAATTAAGTCTTGAAATAGGGTAGTGGCAGTAAAGACAAGGAAGAGATGAATTCATGAAATCCCTAAAAGGCAGCAACTAAATGATGGGGTAATTGATTGGATGTGGGGATAAGAGAGAACCAAGGAAGCCTCATGGGTTTCTAGCTTAGATAACTGAACAGAAGGAGAGAATGTTACCAACTGAGCTGGGGGATGCAGGATGAGTATGTGTAGCTGTGAGGATGGTGACTTTCATTTAGACATGGGGACCCTGGGCAGCCTGTGGGGTGTCCAAACAGAGAAGAGGGAGGTCTCATGTAATGAACTGGGTTTTGTGGTTTAGTTTTGTTTTTGTTGCCCAACATCTGAACCCACTTTTTATGTTGGAGAATAGAATCTACCATTGCATGAGTTTAGTGGGAAGCAATGCCCCACTGATCCTTCAAAAGTCCAAGGGGCCAGATACTTACTCTTTGTGACACTGGGGTCATGGTGACACAGGGGTCATGGTGACACATGACCCAAGTGCAACCAATCAACTACTTTTACTCAACATTATTTCATTAATGAAACAAATAGCAGGAGATAGTTGAAAATTCATTCAGATGGTTCCAGTAGCAACATGCATCACCCTGTGTTGGTGGCCATGGTGCCTTCCACTCCACCCTACCCTGACTCCTGCTCATTCTCTAAACTTGGTTCTTTAGCTCTCCTGCAGACTCCGTGAGCTCCCCAATATCCTCCCTAAATTAATTCTATTTCTAATTAAGTCAACCAGTGTTGGTTTGTGTTGTTTACAGTCAAGAACCCCAACTAGTAAGAAATCAACAACAGGATAAGGGTACAAGGGAGAGTTGTTTCTCTGGCCTGTCAGGGGAGGGAGGAGTAAACTCCAGTTAATGTTTAGGAAGGGAGGCTGGCAACCCCTGGTCCTCAGTGGTAAACTGCTAAAATTAAGTTATCACTGACAGTCACCTGGAACGATAAACTCATTAAAGCAAAACTCTGAAGACCATATTGCTACTTGCACAGAACAAAATGAAAAGCATGAGTCATAAGGATCATTGTTAGGTATGGCTTTTCCTAAGAGCACTGGGCCTTTTTTAAAAAAGAAAATGACAAGCCTAAATCTCTAAACTTTCAACCCAAAGACTTTCTAATAATGTGTTAAAGCAGTATCTTATCATTTGCAGGCTAAAATAGCTGAAAAGCAAGACAGAGTTGCATTGCCATATTTCAACATCTATTGAATTGACAAATTTCCTGGGTATGTTATGTGAAGGTTAAGGCATTTTCAGGAAAGACTTGTGACCCCCCAAATTGTAATAAAGACACTCGGGAGGATCTGAAGGACTCACGATAACACTGAACATTGAACCCACACTAGGTCTTCCTTGCCAGCTGAAACACATTCCCCTCCCTTGTCTGATACCTAGTCTGAAGATGCTGGAACTCTCTTCACACATTTCCTTGCAGAAGGAAACCAGTTCTACTCATGCCTCCTTCCCCCACTTCATTGCTCATTGCTTCTAAGTGCATGTTCTATAACTACAGTCAGACCCCAGCTCAACCTGGAAGCAGGGGGAATAATTACTTACAAAGTTAAATCTTCATCAGAAGAATTTCAGAGAAGCAGACTCAGAGATGGAGATGAGCATGCTGAATCTTTATTAGGAAGTGCTCTTGGGACCATGCCTATAGAATAGAAGGGACAGAAGCAAAATTGGGCAGAGGGAAATTGGGCATAGTGAGCCATGTGCACCAGCAGCCCAGGCTTCAGCCGATCCCACTGTGAGCTGAGATGGCCATTCACAGTTGTCCAAGTTGGGGCCAAGGGTCTAGGCCTTCATAACCCAACTTTTTTTTTATTTATTTTATTTTATTTATTTATTTTTTTTTTTTTTTCGATTTTATTTATTTGAGAGAGAGAGACAGAGATAGTGAGAGAGCACAAGTGGGGAGGAGAGGAAGAAGCAGGCTCCCCACAGAGCAGGGAGCCCGATGCGGGACCCGATCCCAGGACCCCAGGATCATGACGCGAGCCGAAGGCAGACGCCCAACCGACTGAGCCACCCAGGCGCCCCTTCATAACCCAACTTTGACCAGCCACTGAATGTGGTTGCTCCAGGAAAGAGGCATGACCTTGGGCAATGCAGTTTTCTTCACCTGAGCCCCCAGTGTCAGAACATCCCCAGCAGCTGAGGAAATGGGTCCTTCATTCCTTGGGGGTGGGAGGTCTGGGGGCGGCTTGCCCATCATAATGTTTGCCAAGCCTACATAATTTTACCTTACTATTTAATCAGGAGCAACCTCCCCAGAAATCAGGAGTCAGGGTGCTATCTCCAGCCACTGCAAGTGGCCCTAATTGTCGTGTAAGTTGTTGATTTGAAACTGGGACTCAACAGTGACTCATGAGAAACAAAATTCCAGGGAATCATGGAGGAAAGAATCGAACACGTAGAGATAGAAAATGCTGTAGAGGATTTATCATGTGTGACCTGCCCATACATCTGTTAGTTCTATCCTCAAGAGGGCCCAGAAAACCAAAATGCGCTGGTGAGGGAGCACCAGCATCTCTGAAAAGCAATTTCATGACTGATTTCTATAAACCAATGATGCAACTGGATGCAACTGAAGTGGGATCCTTGATTTTCGTGGAAAAGGAAAGACATCAGAATGAAAGAAGCTGATTTCAGACATTTGACTGCAAGATGATCCTGGTGGTTATAATAGACTGCAGGGCCGGAGTCGCAATCAAAATGGTCTGACCTGATTTGATGGGGACAAATTGATTATGGAGTCTGGGGTAGAGATAAGAGTTGGCCACCAACATGGAATCTCTTTATTCTCTCTAGTAAAGATGGCATCTCTAGCTTCCTCTCAGCCATATGTAGTTATATGACTAGCTTTTGCCCGGTGACATATGGGGAAGAAGGGAGGTAGGCCATTTCCCGGGCATGCCTTTAAAGGGGGCAGGGACGATGTCATGTTTACCGCCTCCATCCCACTGCACGGAATATGGGCAGGGGGACATTCATCTTCAAAGGGAGCGACCAGATAGAAAGGGTTTGGGTCCCTGGACAACCTCTTAAAGCAGAGCTGCCATGACATGAGAGATGGGTCACTTCTATCAAAGTCATTGTTTGGGGTCTCCCTTATACCCCTCAAAATCTAAATCACTGCATGTTATGCCATGCCAAAACATTTGGTTACACTATCGCCCACAACATGCTGGGAGGTATGAACCCAGCCTGCGGCTCTGGAGGAAATCATTGAGGAAAAAGTCAGAATATTGGCCTATTTGGGGTCCTCTTGGCCCCTTCTAGAATAACCTCAGGGAAACCTCATCAGTCTGTAGTGGTGGGGGGGCGGGAGGGAGGGAGGAAAGCTCTGTAGAAGATTCTGCTTTCCCTGCCTGCAGCACGTCACCCACGCTGGGTCAGGGCCCAAGAATGTGGAGCTTTTGTGGGTCAAAAAAGCTAAGTGACCGATTCTGGTCACTGAACTGAAGCATTTATAAATTAGGAGATAGCCTTGCTGCAGGAAGTAAGTCTGTGGTGCAGCCCTAATCTTCCTCAAGCATTTCGCCTTAAGATCTCTCTCCAAGACAAGAGAACCACTCCAGTGGCCCAGAATGGATAAGAGCTTTGACTCCCCCATAAGCCAGTAGTTTTGATGGCCTCAAGATAAGTGCCCTCAAATTGGTGTGAGATGGGGAGTGAATTCAGCACAAAGGTCAATAAACAAATGGCCAGAGACTTCAGGTTTAAAATCTATATCTAGACCACATAGTTGGCCGTTGGTACTTGCACCTGGAACCCCAGAAGCAAATAGAACACCAAAGATAACACAAGCCTGGCCTGAAACATCTTGGGACGGGTCGACCTTCAAGTCTGTGACCATTCAACCTCTCAGTCAGGGCTGGCACTCCTTTTACATAAAAGGCCATCTGGTAAATATTTTAGGCTCTGTGGGCTCCATGGCTCTGAACCCACTTCCTGTGTTTACAGAATCGGCCACTGGGTAAACTGTGGTGAGAGGGGCCCTCCCCCCACCAAGACCAGATACTTGCTCTCCCCTCACCCTGGCAACCAGGGCATGCGCAGGTCGCCTAAGGGGAGCCCAAGTCTTGGGCAAGTGACACCAAGAAGCCGGGCATTTAGGTTCCCTCAGGCAACTCTGTGGTGTCGCCTGGGTCCAGGGCAGGCGGTGGCAGCAGCAGTGACCAGCTCACACCCTGTGGTGTGACCCTGGCAGGGGTTCTGCCTTCTCTGCTCTTCCTCTTGCTCACGGCCTAAGCCCAGTCTCTTCAGCCTTCTGGTCAATTCTTGAGAAACGTAGTATCTTTCCAATAAATTCCTCTTCCTGCTTAAAGTAATCAGTCTTCTTGTCGTTGTTGTTAGTGGACGCTAAGAAGCATGACTGTTACAGCTAAGGATATCAATCTTGTAGCCATCAGCATGAAATACCCGAGATGGTTGGAAGTCGCCCAGGGAGAGTATTGGAAAGAGAAGGAAGCTGGAGATGGAAGCCATGGGGACACAAACGTTGAAGCGAGAGAAAGAAAGTGATCTATAAAAGGGACGTGATAGAGAACGGAACAAGTGGAAAATTAAGAGATTGTGTACAAGAGAGCTGGCGTTCCGAGGTCAATATTTGGAACCAGAGTTGTTGTACGTGTAACTAAGGCACAAAGTGGGTCGGCGACATCCACAGAAGCCACTGGGGGTTATAAGCCAGTAAGGGTCATTGACATGGACGTGGGGGGATCACAGAAGATGGGAACTTGGATGGATTTTCACTGAGCAAGCATTTTTCAGAGCAAACTCCTTTGATCCAATTTAATTTCTTAATGCATGTTCCCTATTGCGCAGTTAAGCAGTTACCAGTGTTTCCCATTTTTCATTTTTATACTCCTGAAATTATTTTCGTTGGCAACAATTCCTTTCCACTTAAATTTTACATCATAAAGTTGATTCATCATCAGCTTCTGATGCATATATTTTTCCGATTATAGCATCTGCAACCGTGAATTTTCTTTTGCAACCATTTTTTTCCTAATCAAATTGTGTAAATTGGTCAAGCCGACTTACTCTTCTGTTAACTTTCAGTCAATGACAAATGCCATCAAGTGTGCTTTCAACCATGGTCGGTTTCACTTGTAATATTTAGAGTGAATCGAATACACAAGAACATGCACTTATTTCTTGGCTAATCCATGAGGTTACTGGGAGCAGTTTTATGACTCTGAAGCAGAGACACTGAGGAAGGAAGGAGGGAAGACAAAGGGGACAGCGAATGAGACCCAGAAACTGCGAGGGGGGGTACCAACACACCAGACCCCTGTCTTTAGTGCGGATCCCCCTCATCTCCTGCATCT
The DNA here is from genome assembly GCF_009762305.2 of Zalophus californianus. Taxonomy (NCBI): domain Eukaryota; kingdom Metazoa; phylum Chordata; class Mammalia; order Carnivora; family Otariidae; genus Zalophus; species Zalophus californianus. The sequence goes on from NC_045598.1 coordinate 96,325,929, forward strand.
GACTCCTGAGCAGGTGCATGGGGCACCTCTGGACCCCTTGCGGTTGGCCGGCTGACTCACTTGTTGGGGCAGGGAACCCCAAGCCTCTCTTACCCCACCCAGAGCTGTAGAGCTCTCTGACCTCTGACCCAGCACCCAACAGTGCCTCGAGGCTGGCAGCCTATCAGCCTAGGACTCAGATTCAAGATGATGTAGGGGAGACTGATGAACTTGGCATGTTTGTAGGGATTAAACACTTACTGGCTTCACAAATGACTCTGGAATGTGGGGGTTGCTTATTGCCACAACATAACCTGCCTATATCAATTGCTCCCTAGAGCTGTGTGGCTTTCTGCAAGTCACTTAACCTCTCTGATCCCCGGTTTTCTCATGAAAATAAGACAACTTGCTGGGCTGTTGTAAGGATTAGAAATATTGAATTTAAAATGCCTGGTGAGGGGCACCTGAGTGGCTCAGTTAGTTAAGTGTCTGCCTTTAGCTCAGGTCGTGATGCCAGGATCCTGGGATCTAGCCCCATGTCAGGCTCCCTGCTCAGCAGGGAAGCTTTTTCTCCCTCTGCCCCTCCCCTCTACTCATGCTCTCTCTTTCAAAAAAATAAACTTTTTAAAAAAAAATGCCTGGTGTACAGTAGACACTCAATAAATGAGGGCCTTTTTGTGATTAATAGTGTAGCTTAATATGAACTTCAAATTGGTTTAGTTTGGAAATCAACTCCCTTCTTTTCATTTCTTTTCCTGAATGCCTTAGGATTTAGCCCATCTAGCAGCTGGAAGGAATGACCCAGCACCCCCTTTGCCCAATTTAAAGGGGACGAATTTTGAATGCCATAGATTGGAGCTCCTGTTTTCGGGGCCAAGGCCTGTTTTGCCAGAAAAACTGAGCTCTCTGTGGGAGGTCTGGGTGCAAGGATGAGGGAGGGACCTGGGGAAGGGCCTGAAGGCACATGGCAGCTGATTGGGTGAGGCCCTTGCGCAGGATCAGACTCCTGGATTGGGACCACCCCTGCACCCCCAGCAAAGTTGTGTAAGAAGGGGGTCCCTGTTCTTTTGGGGGCCAAGTGAGCAGATCAAGAGAAAAGTCTCTCTGAGTGCCAGGAGCCTCGGTGGGTCAGACAGAGATGGGCCAGGCTTGCCCCCAAAGAGACCCACCCCCCATCCCTGGGCTGCACACAGTGGGTCCAGCCTGCAGAGGGACCACCACTCTTCCTGCCCCTCAGAAATCACCTGTCCTGCAGGAGGGACTCGCAGCCAGATCCACCTTGTGTGGCCCACCTCCTGACAGTGCCCAGAGCTACCCCTGGACATTGGTTGGGAGGAATGAGCCCCATGAGAAGGTGGGACTTCCTGACCCTCCATGACCTTCCTTCCCACTCCACCTGCTGCTTCCAAATTCCTCTCAAGGCATTCAGGGACTTTAAGAACTGACCTGGCCGCCTGAGTGTGAAGGAAAAATAGACTTAATTTGTTTAGCAAATTAAATAATTAAATAAATTAATATATAAATGTAAATAAATTAAAATAATTAAATTAAAATAGACTTAATTTGTTTAGCAAATAGACTTAATTTGTTTAGCAAATGCTTTTGCTACTCGTGGATCAGAGAGGCTTCTGCCTTGATAATTAGGAATTATTGCACGTTTTAAATGATTTATTACCCAATTTTACTGTGTATTGGCTTGATTCTATAAATAAAAATACCAAACTTATCTGAAGAAAAAATTATTAGGACTGAAGCAAAAAGATTTTCCTGTATTTATAAAAGCTCTGGCGGAAGGAAACCTAACCGCCTGTCTTCCGTCCAAATGTCCGGGAGTCCATCTCAGCTCCACCAGCCCGGCCCAGCTGCAGTGCCCCTAGCGGCCTGTCCCGGCCATCGCGCCTCTGCGGCGCCGCGGTGTCCTGCTGGGCAGTGTCCACCAGAGGGCGCCAGCGCTCCTCAGAAGACGGACGCGGAGGCCGTCTTCAGGGATGCAGCCCAGAGTTGTCATGCAGATACACAGGCCACAGTAGACACCTTGCTTCAATCAAGATCATGCGTTTATCTGAATATGCAGCCCAAGGATTTTTTTTAGACTGAAAGCATTTTACATCCCCCGTGGCAGCCCCTCCCAGAAAATAATGATAATAATAATAATAATAATGCTATATTGGTAATGGCCCCTTATCTGGGCTGCTCCTGATAAGGGATTACCTTTGGGGGCCTAAACTATTACCTCTCAGATATATGCAGAATTTTAACCAATATTAGCTTGTATTTGCATACTCTTCTAAGCTTTTGAAGTGATCTTCAAAAATCTTTCAGTTAGTCTTCACAAAAACCTTTCGTTTCCCTCTTTAAAGATGAACTGGAGCACCTGGGTGACTCAGTCGGTTAGGCACCTGACTCTTGGTTTCCGCTCAGGTCGTGATCCTCAGGGCCTTGAGATTGGGCCCTGCGTCAGGCTCTGCGTTCAGCGTGGAGTCTGCTGAGGTTTCTCTCTCCCTTTCCCTCTCCCCCTCTCCCCTCCACACGTGCTCTCTCTCAAATAAATAAATACATCATTTAAAAAATAAATAAATAAAGATGAACCGACAGGTCTGCAGAGGTCATTGTTACTGCCGGAAAGTTACGCTCAGCTAGCAACCACACTTATACGTGGGCTCTCCTCACCTCCCCAAATTCTTTGCTTACCGCCTTGCTGATGCTTACCAGCCGGATATCAGCACTTCCTTTTTTTGGCAATCGCGGGCCACCTGTACAGTCACACATGGACGGGTGTGGCTGGGAGTACCAGGCCCTCTCCCCACAGCAGCTGGGCCACAGCTGGTATAGAAAGGAGGCCGTGGGCCTGCGAGCTCTTCAGACTTGTGTCTGTGGACGAAGGTTCTGGTCCCCATCCGGTCACCACCTGTGTGGCCCCGGACACCACAACAACCCATACGGTTCCTGAACCCGATACTGAGAAGGTTCCCTGGCCGTGCAGTCTCTGAGGAGGGCCCTCAGAGACACAGCTCTATCTTTCCTGGACGGCGACTGTTGGGAGAGCCAGAACCCACCACCGAGGAGAAAGTGCGGCGTGTGGTGTTGGGGTAAACTGAGGGTGAGTGTCTCCATCTATTAGTCAACCCCGAGCACCGAGCTTCTCCCCAAAGTCAGCCCTGAGCTCAGGCTCCTCCCTCACTCCGCACAGCCAGCAAAGCACTTCTCAGGAGCCAGATTCTGCAAGCCCAAAAGCGGGTAGTTTGGTCTGACGACTACTCATAAGAGCTAAATATCGAGCGGTCAGGGCCATGCCACGGTGTCCCTGTGCGGCAGAAGCCCAGGCAACCATGTTCAAGAACCTTCCCCCACATCTCTGCTGCTTCACTTCATGACCTCAACCTCACACCTCCCCAGGCTGGGGGGATTCGATCCTCACTTACGGTGGAGCAGCTCCCAGCTTCCTTTGTCTTTTTTCTCCCCAGATGCCACCCCTGAGAACTTTGAAATACAATAAATGAGCTCATTGTGATGATAAGATTAATTACAAAAATTGTCTTTTCACTAAAGGAAAAACTCTGGCGTTTCCAGGAAGCCTCACCGAACAGTAGACTCCAGGTAGAGGGAAGCTCACATATTCCAAGAACCAATGCTATCTGCATTTTGCTGGAACATGTGAGTGGGGTTCAAAGACTGAAATCACGTGGCTTTCCAAAAGTTTGGCTCATTTATTTTTTTCTGACAAGTACCGTTGCTCTCATGTGCTGTCCTTATGCCGTTCATGGTGTCCCTTCAGGCATCTTCCCTCCCAGCTTCCTAAGGGCTCTGTGTCCAAGTTATTTTGGTTCTTTTTGTCCTCAGGCTCGACCTTGCACCTGTACTTAGCATGTGTCGCTCTTCAAAAGTCAGGACGGAGGTGGACGTGGAGGTGGGGGGGGAGGATTGGAGCCTGAGGGGCCAGTGGTTGGGCCAGTGTCAGACCTGCAGCCAGTCCTCAGGCACTGAAGTCTTAGACAAGGTTCCCAGGGGTTCCTGATGGGAAAGTTCTGGTGCCCTCAGGCCATCAGGTGGGCTGGGCATCAAGTGTCCCCGCCAGGGTGAGTTGGGACCAGCTGATCACAGACGGGGAGCCTGGCCAGATGGGGATTTGCCTGGCTGCCATTTTTCCTGAGCTGCCCAGGGCAAAGGGGCAGTCAGTCCCTGCTTTCAGCCCTGGGGCCCTACTATCCTGAGGCAGCAGGGGCGACTTGCTCCAACAACCTCTAGCCTCAAACTCTTGGCCTCCCCTGGCAAAGAGTGTCTTCCTCTGTGGGGCAGACTCCTTAGCCCCCAGGCGTGTTCCACATCCTCCAGGAAGCTTGTCAAAGGCAAGGCCAAAACCCTCCCAGCTCTCCAGAGTAAGTGGTCTGCAGGCTCATGCCGCCCTCGGGTTCTGCACACATCAGAGTCCTGACTCACAGCCTGACCCGGGCAGCCCAGGAAGCCAGCAGGGTTGAAAGGCCACCACTGAGCTTACACCATGCCAAACTTAATTTCTAGTTTCTCAAAGAATTTCCATGTAGTTTCTCCCTCTGTGTCCTCAAGCACTTCCTATGATCTAGGGAAGATGCTGAGACTGAGCCCACTGTGTTTCTCACATGTGAGAAGTCTCCGACTCGTGAGGTTACCCAGGTCTGAGGCTACATAGCCAGGAACTTTCAGACTTGCTTCTCACTCCAAGTCCAGGAAGCCCACCGAAGCTGCCCATCTCCTCCTCTCCCAGGCCCACCCCAAAAGGGACCCTGAGTGCCACGCTCGTCCAAGAGGGCCTGGGTGAACCACCTGCGGGAGGCTGACTGAGCCAGGTTGAGTCTAAAGGGTACACACTGCAGAACTCCCATCCACACACAAAACCAGACGATGCTTCCCCTTAACCCCTAGATATTATAATATGTGCTTTATTTGAAAAGAAATCATTTTAGGATGCTCAACAGCACTCACCATCAGGGAAATGCAAATTAAAACCACAATGAGCTATCACCTCACACCTGTCAGAATGGCTAAAATAAAAAACGCAAGAAACAACAAGTGTTGGCGAGGATGTGGAGAAAAAGGAACCCTCGTGCACTGTTGGTGGGATTGGTGTAGTCACTATGGAAGATGTTATGGAGGTTCTTCAAAAAACTAAAAACACAATTACCATATGATCCAGCAATCCCACTCCTGGGTATGTATCTAAAGAAATATTATTCCTATTTTACAGATAGGAAGACCGAGGCAGAGAAAGGATAAGTGACATGCCCAAGGCCCCAGAGCTAACATTCAACCCCAGCAGTCTGGCTATGAGCCCACACAAACTACGAGGCTATACTTCTGAAGACATGTCACTGAGAAAGGAAAACATCTGGGAGTCAAAATAGGAGTTATGAGCTAAAGAGTGCCCAGAGAACCTTGCTAAATAGGACTGTTTGCAGGGAGGAGGGGAGGACACCAGCCAGGGCAGGTCCACACACAGGGGCGGCCCCAGTGAACATCCAGATGGAAATCCAAAACTCCGTGAGGGGCCTTCTTGCTGTCTGCTCACGCTCCATCCCCAGAAGAGGCCAGACGTCTGCACAGCAGTGGAGGGCACTGCTCCCTCCTCTGTCTGTCTCTCCCCAACTCCTGAGAAGCTGTGGTTCTTTCTCTTTGCAGGGCCACAGGCCTGGTGGCGTGTGTTCACCGTTGGTCCTCTCCTGACTAGATGCCGGGAAAGGCCTGGGTCACACCTAGGAACCCACAAGCTGCCTGCCACAGTTCCAGGTGGGAGAATTCGTTCCCTTCCTGAGCCAAGTGTGTCGACAGGGTCTTTGGGGCAACACTCTCACCCCGTGGCTGTCATCTGGTTCTACGTTCCTGGCCCACCTCACCAGTGTTACCAGGCCTTTCCTCCCTTTCTCTCGCGTTCCTTAACGTCATTCTGGATCTGGTCTTCAGGAGAACCATTACTGACCGTGGAGGTGTTGGCTGATGAGACTATCCTCCCAAGGTGCCAGTATGTTGAAAAGACAGTGCTAAGAAGGTTTATAACTGGGAGACAATATATTGGATGGACAGATGGAAGGATGGACGGATGGACAGATGGATGGATGGAAGGATGGATGGATGGATGGATGGATGGATGGAAAGAAGGACGGATAGATGGACGGATGGATGGACGGATGGATGGAAGGACGGACGGACGGACAGATGGATGGATGGAAGGATGGATGGATGGATGGACGGATGGACGGATGGACAGATGGATGGGGCCTTCCTGCAAAAGCCTTAGCTCTTTTCAGAGTATGGCCAGCCTCACTGCTGAGATTTTTGGCAGCACAGGAGAGGCAACAGGCTTCAGTTAACTGCTTGGGTTGAAAGAACAAAGACTCTCCAGTGAACCTGGGGCCACAGTGTTCTGGAGCCCCCCGAGCTGGAATGGGAAGGAGCAGTCCTCGGACCAGCCAAGCCGCCCACTGCTCATGGGCCAGGGTCTCTTCTCTACATATGTGCTCTGTTCTCCTTTAAACCCAGACTCGAGGCTGCTGCTTTTCCTCTCCTTTATTTACCTTTTCTCTCCTGTAGCTTCTGCCTCTTCATAGTTTGCATTTCCCCATGAGCTAGGCACCCCGGCCCCTCAAAGCTCTAAGTCCGTTTCTTGCTTTTGCCCCACCTGACCATTCAGCCGCAGTGCCCGGGCTACTTGATTTTCTCTATATTCCCAAATTCAAATGTCTCTCTTAGACCAACCTGCCTAAGCCCCCCAAGGGACAAACCTGGTGTTCCAACACGACAAAGCCAGGTTTATTGACCCACACAGAACTCACCAGATGCGGGGGAGATTGGGTGATTAAGAGAATGTTTAGGGGGCATTTAAATGGACAGTGGTTTGCGAGACTCATGGCAAAGCCAGGCTGAGTGTGAAGGGCTCAAATGAGGTCTGGGCTGCAGAGTGAACCCCAGTTCTCCGTCCTTGGAGACACAGCCAGGACAGCTGTCACCTACTTTGTCCAGCAAGCCCTTATCTGCAGCTCTGCCCTTGGGCTATAAACAAGGGCTCCCTCCTTGCATCAGAGTGACTTAGACCCTCCAGGCAAGAGGGGGCCCTTTCATTCATACTGATAGAATTTCAAACACTGAAATTTCTGATCATCTATGATTTTAGAAGACAAGGTTTCTCAGTGAATGAACACACAGTATAGGGGTGTCTGGCTGGCTCCGTCAGTGGAGCCTGTGACTCTTGATCTCAGGGTTGTGAGTTCGAGCCCCACCTTGGGTGTAGAGATTGCTTTAAAAAAAATAAAATCTTAAAAAAAGAAAGAAAGAAAACACAGTATACACTCAAAGAAGAGAGCTATGACCTTTTACAGATAGCACCTCCTTGGGAGAAATATGGTTTCCTGTTAGCTCTTCAGCGTGCTCTATTCATGTCCGTTATTCCAGCATGCATAGCCAGGCAGACTGGTACCGTCTCGGTCCAAGAAGGAGGATCAGATTGACCTGGCCTATCTTTGCAGGCTGGGGCACGGAAGCTGGGTGGTGAAGCACACTGCAGGTGGGATCTCAGGCACTGGGCATCCTTGGGTTGGCTGCCCTCAGCTCCGGTGCCCTGAGCTGAGAGAGAGCCATGGGCTGCCCCCCTCACAGGGACCATGGGCACCCCGAAGTTCAGTGTGCCTGGCACAGGGCAAGTAAATCCCACACAGGCAAAGGGGGGCTCCAGCTCCCAAGCTGAGGAAGGTCCATCATACGGTCAGCCTGGCCCGGGTTCCTAGCCTCAGGCAGCCTCCACCAGCTGCTCCCGCTTCCTTCACCTCTTTAAGCGGAACGCTGCATCTTAGGGCAGAGCATAAACTCCTCTAAAAACACGAGAGCTTAAACCAGAGAGAAGTTTCTCGTTTCTCAGGTAACAGTCCAGAAGCAGACAGGTGATCCGGGTGGGCAGCTCTGCCCTCCTCAGCACGCGGTTGCCATTTGCAGATAAAAATGGTGCCTGTGCTTCTTGCCAAGGCCCCAGCCAACAGGAAGGGGAGAAGCCGAGAGCACGCACTCAGTCCTTTCAAGTGCATGGCTGGGGAACAAGATCCATCATTTCAGCTCACATCTTGGGGGCGGAACTTGGTTTCCTGCAAGGGAGGCTGGGAAATGTTCTTGGCTTGGTGGCCACGGGCCCAGGTGAACCTCTCTTCCTGTGGGAAAGGGAAGAGCAGAAACAGAGGCACCAAGCCCAACACTGGGGGACATGGTCTTCATTAGCTGAGCCTCGTCCACTCCCAAACGCTTCCTTTCCCCTTTGTCCCGTCCTGGCCTTTGAAAGGAATCAGGGATTTGAACACTCGAGCCTCCCTGCGCCCAGGCAAATGGGGATCCTGGGAGGGGTCTCGCTGGTGACGAGGATGAGGGATTGCTTCATCAGATCCCACCTGCAGTGTCCTTCACCACCCACCTTCCGTGCCCGCCTATGTCATTTGTCACTGAATTTCAGTTGCCTGCCCATGCCCGCGTCACTCCAAAGGGTCTTGGTAGGCCAAGGAGGCGTCGCCCTGGGCCCCCTGGGAGCACTGGACCGTCCTGAGGCCAGGGCTTTTCCCATCCTCCTCCAAACAGCTCGTTCTCTTCTCTCTCCCACGGGGCCAAGGTGAGGGGCCAGTTGGGAGCAGAGGTGCTGATGTCATGCTGCCCTTTGCACCCGGCCCCCTCACTGCCCGCCTGTGTGGGCAGCTCTCTGGGCTCAGTGACCAGTGGCCGGCCAGGCTGAGGGGGGCCACTCTCGTCAGCGTCCAGGGCAAAGCAGCGGAAGCCTGGCACCACAAGCACAAGGTCACACATCCCCACCCAACTCAGATGCCAGTCTCCACAGCAAGTGCCGCCCCTGCCAGCCTTGCGGACACTCGGGTGCTGGTTCCCAAGCCCAGGAAGATGCCACAGCCCTGAGGGGATGGACAAGGTTCTGACTTGTGTCGGGCCCAGAGGAAGTGGAACCAGTGGACCGATGGACACCCCCCCACACACACACACGATTATTGTTGACACACCCCTCCACACCAACACTTGCTCTCAAGTTGCCATGGAGGAACACCCCAGAGACACAAATTCAGACTGAGGTACTAGTGACTTCATGGGCAGAGAGGCGGGGTGGCAGAGGGGTAAAGGGCACAGACCTAAGCCAAGTTAACAGAGTTTAAATCTAAAGTCTGCCCCTTACTAGCTCTGGGGCCTTGAGCAAATTACTTAAGCCCTCTGAGCCTCAGTTCCTGCATTTATAAAATAGGACTAATAATGATACCTACTTCACAGGGGTCATGGAGACGAAAGAGTTGCTACATTAAAAGTGCTTAGAACAGGGCGCCTGGGTGGCTCAGCCAGTTAAGTGTTTGACTCTTGATTTCAGCTTAGGTCTTGATCTCAGGGTTGTGGGATCAAGCCCTGGGTTGGGCTCCACGCTCAGCACAGAATCTGCTTAATTTTCTCTCTCCCCTTCTCCCTCTGCCCCTCCCCCTGCTCGCATTCTAAGTAAGTAAATAAATAAAACCTTTTTTTAAAAAAGAGCTTAAAACAATATATGTAATCTAAAAAGCAAAACAAAGAATAAACAAACAAAAAGCAGAAACAGACCCTTAAAGACAGAGAACAATCTGATGGTTGCCAGAGAGGAGGAGGGTGTGAGGATGGGCCAAATGGGTGAAGGGGAGAGGGAGATACAGGCTTCCAGTTACAGAGTAACTAAGTCATGGGAACAAAAGGTACAGGATAGGGAACACAGTCAATGATATTGTGATAGTGTTATATGGTGACAGATGGTAGCTACCCTTGTGGTGAGCAGAGCATAACGAGCAGACTATACTGTACACCTGAAACTAATGTAACACGTGCATCAACTCTACTGCAATAAAAGGGGGGGTGCTTAAAACAATGCCTAGCACAAAGCATTCAATAAATATTGGCTATTGTTACCTTTCTGGATTTTACTAAAGGATAAGGACATTAAACGACCCTGTGGAAAGACACCCCAATGGTGGATTCCCACCCATGGTATTACATAGGTAATTGCCACGAAATTTTGGCCCTTTCTTCTTCACTCTAATTCTTGCCTCCGTAATCCTGGGAGACTTCACTGTCCATGTGGATAAACCGTGCAATCCCTGGCTTCTTGCCACCTGACCTCTCCCCACCCCCCTTCTAGCCCCTCCATGTTCATAGTAGGGATATTATCATTCCCCAATTTTCTTCCCCTTGAAAAATCACTAACTCAAGTATCTTATTATCTTCCCAGCTTGTCTATTCTACTACTCTGGCTATAACAGGTCCTCAACATCATGAAAATATCCTGTCCATCCAGGTAATATTTACCTCTTCCCCTCATCACCTCTTCCTCTCGATCAATGGCTCATCTTGGTCTATGGTTCATCACATCATTATTTTCAGTCAGCATTCTAAACTCCTTTGCCTTCTGTCCTTTTATGCACGAGTCTAGCAAAATCCCAGCACTGGATAACTCTGCCTGCCCTCAGCCAGTGAGCAATGTTAGAGAAAATAAAGAGCTAACACTAGTACCTGTTAATGCCTTACTATATTATCAAGCACTTTTCTAAGTGCTCCTCATATAATCATTCATTCACTTCTTCCAACAATCCTATTAAGATACGGATTATGCACAAAATCACACAGTCCGGGTTTCTCTGGCTCCAAAACCCGAACTCCAATCATTACATCAAATTGCCTCTTACACAAAGTCTCACAGAAAATCAGATTGCTACCAATGTATAAATTCATGGTCACTGACCTCCAGCAGTGCCTCAGCGAGACCTGATAATCCTGTCTTTCTCAAGTCAATTCACCTACTCCTCTCTCCTCCACTATGGATGTTCTAAACTTTCGTTCTTCTCAAATCTCAACCCTCTCAACAACCCCACACTCCCAGCTAATGACCTCCAACATAATGCAGAGAAAAAAAGAGCCAGCAAACATGGATGCACTCAACTTCCCAGCACCAAATCCATAAACACCATGCCCCGCCCATCCTCTCCTAGATCCATTCTGTAAGAAGAGGGGCTCATCATTAGCTGACCTCTCATACAGATTAGCACATGAATAGTCCTTCCTCTCTAGATTCTGTCTCCCACCTCCTTTTCCTTGGGACCCTATATTGATTGTTCAGCTCTCTTTAGTCTTGAACTTCTCCTCTGCTGAGTCTTTCATAGCAGCTCTGAACTTGCTTAAGTAGCTCTCATTAAAAAACAAACCATCCCCCATCTGTACTTTCCTCTTTGTCTCTTCCTCATCACGGCCAAATATCTCTAAAACATGGTCTACATTGTCTGCCTGATAGCCAATTCTTCTGATGCTATAGTCATGCTGAAAAATGGGAGCAGAAGATACAGGCTCTGGATGACCACAAAGAAGAGGTTAACTACCGTGGCACTACCACAGAGAGCCTTGTCTTTCTCTGCACTCCCTCGATGCGGATCACAGACCTCAGTAGGACCAGTCTCTCCAAGGTTCCACCCCAGAAAAATTCCAAATTGTCAAGCCCCTCAAAACATCACAAACTACATGATTAGCAGTGGCTTATTTAACCACAATGATGACCATTCTTGATCCAGAGGTATGGTCACTTAAAGGCTTTGCTCAGTTGCCCAAGGATGGTTATCTTTCATTTCTAGATTTGGAAGAGGATGAAGAGGAGGGTGCCACTTTTTAGGTTCAGCAGCCTCTTCACATGGAACAGAAACCTTCAAAAGAAACTAGTAACAGGGTCCTCCTACTACCCATACTTCAGCATGTGGACTGGTTACTTACTGTTACAGCTTCAAACCCAAGAAAGCATCTTTCATTCACAAACTGAATTTCACCCTCACTACCTATGGGATATTATGTCTCTCTGAAATTTCTCGGGAACTCAGGTTCCCTTTATAATCCCAGGAGAAGAGATGACAGCTGTTCCCTCCACACCAGTATAAATTCTCCTGCTAGGTAGGATAAATTCAGCATTGGTGAATCCATCACCAACTAACCAGATTCTACTGTAACCTTCAATAGCATCATAAGCGTGGCCAGACTCCTATAAGAGTGAGGCAGCTTTCATAAAGTATATCACAGCCTGGTCTTGGAGAACCCTCTCCTTTTGCCTCCCCCAAGGCCCTGGCTATTACTTTCACCCCACCAAATCTACCCTCTCACATACCTTGCCCTTATCCTTTGCTTTTTAAGCCTCAAGCACATCTCTCTGAAAGTTTTTGGGCCTCCTAATGGGATGAAACATTCCCCCAGGAAATGTCTGGCTTAAGCCCTTCATGAAGTCCTCCTGATGGGGACCAGTTGAAGAGGAGTGTGGTGGACAAGCTGAAGAGATTAAGGATCGCCAAAGTGATAGATAGCACTGATGCCCAAGAGAAGGGAAGATGCCAAGAGGCACAAATTCATCTTCAAAGACCATACTCTGCTGTTTATTTAAATGTAGGTAGCAGTTTATTGGGTGAAACAAAAAGAAATCACTCTTTTAGGCATGAAAGGTAACTTTGGAATTCCAGTCTGTCCATCCCAACCCAAAATAGGTATCATGTAGGACTGGGGCTCCACATTAGCTGACCTCGCATACAAATTAGCACATTAATAGTCATGACTGAAAAGAAAATGTGTTTTGAAAGAAACATGTTAATAGAAAATGTAGAAATAAACCCACAATAATATAGTCAATTAATCTTTGACAAAGCAGGAAAGAATATCCAATGGGAAAAAGACAGGCTCTTCAACAAATGGTGTTGGGAAAACTGGACAGCAACATGCAAAAGAATGAAACTGGACTTTTTACACCATACACAAAAATAAACTCAAAATGGATTAAAGATCTAAATGTGAGACCTGAAACCATAAAAATTCTAGAGAACACAGGCAGTAATTTCTCTGACATCAGCTATAGTAGCATTTTTCTAGATATGTCTCCTGAGGCAAGTGAAATAAAAGCAAAATTAAACTATTGTGATTACATCAAAATTAAAAGCTTCTGCACAGCAAAGGAAACAACCAACAAAACTGAACAACAACTCACTGAATGGGAGAAGATATTTGCAAATGACATATCCAATAAAGGGCTAGTATCTAAAACATATAAAGAACTTATAAAACTCAACACCCAAAAAACAAATAACCCAATTAAAGAATGGGCAGAAGACATGAATAGGCATTTTTCCAAAGAAGACATGCGGATGGCCAACAGACACATAAAAAGATATTCATCATCACTTATCAACAGGGAAATGCAAATCAAAACTACAATGAGATATCACCTCACACCTGTCAGAATGGCTAAATTAAAAAATACAAGTAACAAAATGTGTTGATGAGGTTGTAGAGGAAAAGGAACCCTCGTGCACTGTTGGTGGGAATGCAAATGGGTGCAGCCACTGTGGAAAACAGCTTCAAGGTTCCTCAGCAAGTTAGAAATGGAACTACCTTACGATCCAGCAATTGCACTATTTGGGTAGTGCACTATTTGGGTATTTACCCAAAGGATACAAAAACAGTGATTCAAAGGGATACATGCACACCTATGCTTATAGCAGCATTATTAACAATAACAAAGATATGGAAGCAGCCCAAGGGTCCATTAATAAATGAATGGATAAAGATATGTGTGTATGTATGAATATATTCATCCAATATATATTGGAATATTATTCAGCCATAAAAAACAATGAAATCTTTTGTCATTTGCAATGACATGGATGGAGTTAAGAGTATAATGCTAAGCCAGGCAAAGACAAATACCATATGATTCCACTCATATGTTGAATAAGAAACAAACAAAACAAAACAATCATAGGGGGAAAATAGAGACAAACCAAGAAATAGACTCTTAATTATAGAGAACAATGTGATAGTTACCAGAGGGGAGGGGAGGGGATAGGGAGATGGGTTAAATAGGTGATGGGGATTAAGGAGAGCACTTGTGATGAGCACCAGGTGATGTATGGAAGGGGTGAACCACTGTATTGTACACCTGAAATTAAGATAACACTGTATGTTAACTATCCTGGAATTAAAATAAAAACTTTAAAAAGAAAGAAACATGTTATGTAATATACCCCTTCAGTTGTGTTTTCCTGTCTTGGAAAAAAAATAGTGGATACAAAATGAGTTGGTGAGTAATCCCTCATTATTTTTTGGAAGGAATTGAGTAAATAATTTCCTCATATGATTAGAACCATTTGTCTTTGGAGTTTTCTTTAGTGAAAAATTTTTTATTATAGACCCAACTTCTTTAAAAGTTGTAAGAATTTTCATCAGTTTTGGGGTGCCTGAGTGGCTCAGTCAGTTGAGCATCCAACTCTTGATTTTGGCTCAGGTCATGATATCGAGGTCATGGGGATCCAGCCCCGTGTCAGGCTCCGTGCTCAGGAGGGAATCTGCTTCTCTCCCTCTCCTCCTTTTCTCTCTCTGCCCCTCTCCCTCATCCGGCTATCACGCTCTCTCTCTAAAATGGATAAATAAATCTCTAAAAAAAGAATTTGCATCAGTTTTTATTTTTCTAGGAATTTGTTAATTTCATCTAAATTTTCTAATTTATTGGCATAAAGTTGTCCATATCTATTTTTAAAATTCCTTTAACATTTTAATTGTAAAATAAAATAGATATAGAAAAATCACACAAATGTATAGTTTAGTGAGTTTTGATGAGGTTAACACCTTTGTAACTAACCAATCAAACCATAAATAGAACCCCGGCAGCCACCCCAGAACGCTCAAGGCCTTGTTCCTATCACCACCACTTTCTCCCTCCAAAAGCAATAACCATCCTGAGTTCTGAGAATCATTTCTTCAAGTTTTTATAACCCAAGAATGTATCCTGAAACAATATAATTTAGGCTTGCCCATTATTTTTTTCAGCTGGCATTGTCTTTTAAGCCCCTTTTATTGCACAGATTGCAACTTCCATCTGTCTTTCCCTCACAATGTATCTGTTGATGAACACAGGGCATTTCACCTATAGAGTTTCAATCTGGATTTTGTTGATGGCATAATCATGGTGCAGCTCAACATGTTCTTCTCAGTCTTGTAATTTCTACAAATTGGCAGTTGGATCCAGAGGCTTCATGATTCAGGTTCTATTCCTTTGGTCTATGGGTTGGGTTGTATTTTTCATCAGGAAGCATGCTTCCCATCCCTCCCCCCATGGATGGCACACTGCACAGATCCATTAATTCACTGAGGGTTGCAAAATGATACTTTGATTCTATAATTTCATTTTCATTCATGAACTACAATAATTTTATAAAGGAATACTTCCCTCATCTACTACTTGGTTATCCAGTGATACGGTTCATATAGGAAAAGACCGGATAATGTATTTGATTCTTTCCACTTATTTACTGTTTTGTAAGGTAATGAATTGGTTCCCATCATCTTCTAAGTTTAGGTGCCCATCACCTCAATTTTTATATCATTATGAACTCACAAATATAAGTATATATTATGGGCTTCAATCAATTGCAATTATTCACTTTGAAATTAAAATTGTACCATTTTTGGAAAGGGAAAACCTCTTCATAGTGGCTTCTAAGTCCTTATAACATATGGTTAGCTTCCTTTATTCATTTATATGACAAGATGCCCAGGCTTGTCTTCTACATTTCCCACACCAAAACTGGAATCAATCATTTCACTGAAAATCTGATTAATTTTAGTGGGAATAGTATTTCAAGACCACATCATGTGCTAGGAATTGGTAGTAGCTTGGATATAATGACATCTTTAGTGGAACAGTTAAGGAAGAAAAAAAACACCTAAGAAAATATTCTTTTAAAATAAACTTGAGATGTAATTTATATAAAATGCATCCATTTAAAATACATAGATGAATTTTGACAAATTTATACATTTTTGTAACCATCACCCCAATCAAGATATAAAACATTTTCATGACCTGAAAATGCTCTTTCAGGAAATCTACCCTTTCAGTAAGTCTACCTTCACCACCAGAGGCAACCACTACTCTAATTTCCATTACCATACATTAGCTAGCCCTGGATACTGTGTTCTATAAATCCTCACTGAACTTGATAGTATTTTGTCTGTTTGACCTATCAGTTACCAACCCCTAAAATGGTGGAGTTTTCCATTTCTTCTTGTAGTTCTGCCAATCCTTCATGTTTTTCATTTACTATGTTCTCGCAAGTTTACTATTTGTATTTATTATTTGTCATTATGTGGTGAATGTTAGTTTTCACCTGGTGTATTTTTTTGTAAATTTTTCTTTCAGCCTTTCTGAGAGCCTTGTTTTAGGGGTATCTCTCATACACAGCAGATGTATGGATTTTTACATGGAGTTTGACAGTTTCTTTTTACTAGGTGTTTTGGTTTGTTTACATGTACTGACTATTAATATTTGGATTTATTTCCAGCATATTATGCTTTATGCTATTCCCCCCTTCCTTCCCTGCCTTCTTTTAGATTTTCCCTCTCTCCTTTTCCTTGTATGTATATTACACACTCTGTATTTATTCTTTCTAAAACGTTGCCTTTGAAGTTTCAGCAAAAATGTTTAACTCAAGGTCCAACAGTGACCAATCTTCACTCCCCTGTCAAACAGCTCAACATCCTTAAAATGTTCTGAGTACCGCTGTCCTACGTATATGCTATTTTTAATAGTAGTTTAGTTTTATTGTTTATGGGGTTTTTAAAATACATTTATTAAGAAATTTCAAATACCACACAATTCATCCTTTTATAGTATGTAATTCAGGGATTTTAGTATACTCACAATATGTACAATCATCTCTACCATCCTTTATAGAACATTTTTACCACCTCCAAAAGAAACTCCACACCCTGTAGTTATCAATCCCTACCTCCAAACAAACACTAATCTATTTTCTATCTTATAGATTTCCCTGTTCTGGACATTTTATATAAATGGAATCATATTGAAATGTGATTTTTTTGTGACTGGCTTTTTCACTTACTTTAACATTTTCAAGGTTCATCCGTGTCAATACATTGTTCCTTTTTATGGCCAAATAATTTTCATTTGTTTAAATATACCACTTTTTGGGGCACCTGGGTGGCTCAGTTGGTTGAGTGTCCAACTCTTGGTTTCAGCTCAGGTCATGATCTCAGGGTCATGAGATCAAACCCCATGTCAGGCTCCGAGTTGGGCAGGGAGTCTATTTGAAGGTTCTCTCCCTCTGCCTCTCCCCGAAATCACATGCGTGTTCTCTCTCAAATAAATAAATCTTTAAATAAATTAATAAACCACATTTTGTTTATATATTAGTCATTGGTAGACATTTGGATTATTCCAACTTTTGGCTATGCTGCTATGAACATTTGTGTACAAGTTTTTGTGTGGACATATGTCTTCATTTCTGTTGGTTATATACTAAAAGTGGAATTGTTAGATCATATGGTAACCCTACTCTTAATAGTTTGAACAGTGTTAGACTGTTTTCCAAAGCAGCTGAACCATCTTACATTCCCACTAACATTGTATGAGGATTCTCTCACACTTGTTATTATGACTTTTCACTTCCAGCCATCATAGTGGGTGTGAAGTGCTATCTTATTATGGTTTGCTTTACATTTCCCTGATGATGTTGAGCATCTTTTCATGTGCTTATTGGCCATTTGTATATCTTCTTTGGAGAAATATCTATTCAGATCCTTTGCCCATTTCTTAATTGGGTTGTATTTTTATTATTGAGTTGTAAAAGATTTTTATACAGGGGTGCCTTGGGTGGCTCAGTTGGTTGAGCATCTGACTCTTGATTTCAGCTCAGGTCATGATCTCAAGGTCATGAGATCGAGCCCCACATCAGGCTCTGCAAAAGACTTGCTCCCTCTCTTAAACACACACACACACACATTCTTGATATAAGTCCCTTATCAGATATAGGATTTGTATGTATTTTCTCCCATTCTGTGGGTTGTCTTTTTACTTTCTTGATGGTGTCCTTTGATGAACAAAATTTTTAATTTTGATAAGTCAAATGTATCTTTTTGTTGTTCCTTGTGCTTTTGGCGTCACATTTAAGAATCCTTTGCCAAACACAAGGTAATGAAGATTTTCCCCTATGTTGTCTTCCAAAAGTTTTATAGTTTAGCTTATATTTACATGCATGTGGCTATCCAGGTAACCATTAACATTGTTTTTGAACCATTAACATTTGTTAAAAAGACTTCCTTTCCCATTGGATGGTCTTTGCACCCTTGTTAACAAATCAGTTGACAATACATGTATGGGTTTATTTCTGGACTTTCGATTCTATTCCACTGATCTGTTTCTGTCCTTGTGCCAGTATCAATGTGTCTTACCATTGCTTTGCAAATAGGTTTGAAATGGGGAAGTATGAGGCCTCTTATTTTATTCTTTTTAAAGATTGTTTTAGCTATTCTGGGTCCCCTGAAATTCTGAATGAACTTTAGAATCAGCTTGTCAATTTCTACAAAATAAATCGATTGGGATTTTGATAGGGATTACAATGAATCCATTATCAGTTTTCTGATCCATGAACATGAGATTTTTCCAAGTAGATGTTCTTTAATTTCTTTAAATGTTTTGTTTTCAGAGTACAAATTTTGCACTTATTTTGTTAAACTTAATTCCTAAGTTTTTTGATGCTATTATAAATGGAATTACTTTCTCAACTTCATTTTCAGAATGTTCATGGCAAGTGTGTAGAAACACAACAGATTTTGTATATTGTCTTTTATCCTGTAACCCTGCTGAACATGATTATTAGTTCTAATAGATTTTTAGTGTATTCATTAGGATTTTCTCTTTATAAGTTCTTGTCATCTATAAATAGAGATCATTTTACTTCTTTGGAGGCCTTTCATTTCTTTTTCTTGCCTAATTGTCATGGCTAGAACCTCAAGTACAGTGTTGAACAATAGTAAGAGCAGATATCCTTGCCTTTTTCCTAATGACTGAGAGAAAACATTCAATCTTTTACTGTTAAGTCTGATGTTAGCTATGGATTTTTCATCAATGCCCTTAATCATGTTGAGGAAGTTCCCTCCTATTCCTAGTTTGTGGAGTGTTTTTTTTGTTTGTTTGTTTGTTTTGTTTTTTCCATGAGAGTAGTCATTTATTAACTGGCCAGATTACAAAAATAATCATAGCAGATACCTTAGTTCATCTTTCTAATAAGCCTATTGATCTGGTCTTCCCTGTTACCAGCATCTCCACCTTCTACAAAATGGGTGGTCTTTTTCTTCATTCCCCCTCGTGGAGAAGATGATTTGAAGGGCCATAAAAAGTTGTTTGCTTCTTTGAAACGTTTTCCAACAGAATAGATCTCGTGAATCAGATCCTCCATGCAGATGATGCCATATTTACCAAGAGATCGGGCAATCAATGTGTCATCTGTCAGGGCAATTCGCTTCTTGTTGATTTTGCCATAACCACACTTGTAGATCACTTCATTCACCGACTTCAGATTTGGGTACCCCCAATGCTATATAAGGTTCCACAATCCTTAGCATGTTAACTGAAACCTTGTTGAGCTTAACAAAGTTGCCATTGAAGATCTGGCGAAGGCGAAGAAGCTGCAACACCTTTCGAAACTTTGGGCTCACACCATTGATACCTCTGATCCTGATGACAAATGCCAATTTGGGTTCCGCAGGTATGTAGAAGTTGCCAGCTTTTCCTGCCATTCGAATCTCAGTTCTGTACATCTGCCTATATTCCTTGTGGTAATGCTTAGCTTTTTCATAGATAAGCTTCCTTCTTGCCTTTTGAAGCATCTTCTGAGCAAACTTCTTCCTCAGACGCCTGATCTTCAACTCTGCGAAATTCCTTCGCTTCTTCTTAAGGGTTTCTGGCACAGCAGGAACCTTCTTTTTCTTCTCTTCTGCACCCTCCATGGTTCCAGCCGGAAAGGAGTTGTGGAGTGTTTTTATCATGAAAGGGCACTGCATTCTGTCAAATGCTTTTCTTGAACCTGAGATGATCATGTAGTTTCCTTTATTGTATTCATATGATGTATTACATTGATTTTCAGATGCTGAATTAACTGTGGATCCCCAGGATAAATCCTACTCAGTCGTGGAGTATAATTCTTTTTTATGTTGCTTCATTCAGTTTGCTAGTGTTTTGTTGAGGATCTACACATCTATATTCATGAAAGATATTGGTCTGTAGTCTTTTCTTGTGATGTCTTGTCTGGTTTTAATATCAGGGTAATAAAGGCCATATAAAATGAGTTGGGAAGTGTTCTTTTCTCTTTTTAGGAAGAGTTAGTGAATAATTGATCTTATTATTCTTTACATGTTTAGAATTAAAATGTGAAGCCAACTGTGCCTGTGCTTTTGTGGGTAGTTTTTAAATTACTACTTCACTCTTCACTTGTTACATATCTGTTGACATTTTCTATTTTTTTCCTTAGTTTTAGTTTGTCTTTCTAGAAATTTATCCATTTCATCTAGGTTATCTCATTTGTTGTCATACAATTGTTCATTGTATTCTCTTAAATTCTTTTATTTCTAAAGAATAATTTCTAAGGTTAGGTTATTGATTTGAAATCTTTCTTAATATAGACATTTACAACTATAAAATTCCCTCTATGCACTGCTTTAGCTGAAGCTAATAACTTTTGTAATGTGTCCTTTTCATTCATCTCTAAGTGTTTTCTGATTTCCCTTGATTTCTTTATTGACCCATTGGTTATTTGGAGTGTTGTGTTCAGTAACTCCACATATTTATGATTTTCTCAACCTTTTTTCCTGTTACTGATTCCTAATTTAATTCCATTGTTCCTGAAGAACATACGTTGCACTCTTTCTATTCTCCTAAATTTACTGAGGTTTGTTTTATGGCTTAGCACATGACCTATCCTGGAGAATGTTCCATACACACTTGAGAAGAATGTGTATCTGTAGTCCATTGAGAGGAGTGTTCTACAAATATCTATTAGATCAGTTTGTAGTGTTGTTCATCTTCTGTTTTGTTGTTCTGTCTAGTTTTCTATCCATTATTGAAAAGTAGGATATTGAAGTCTCCAACCATTAGTGTTGTATTTATTTTCCTCTTCATCTTTCTTTGTTTTCAGGTATTTTGGTGCTTTGTTATTAGGTGTATATATGTTTAGAATTGTTAAATCTCTCTGATGTCAACTGACACTTTTATCGTTATAAAATGTGCCCCATTTGAATTTTTGTATTAAAGCCTATCTTCTCTTAAAATAGTCACTCCAGCTTATTGTGATTGCTGTTTGCAGTATATGACTTATTTCCTCCTACTACTTTCAAACTATTTGTATTTTTTAATCTAAAGTGTGTTTCCTGCAGACAGTATGTACTTGAATCAGGTCTTCTTACCCAGTCTGACAATCTCCGTGATTTGAATTGTTTAATCCATTCGTATTTAATATTATGTTGATGTCTACGATTTTACTTTTTGCTGTCTCATGTCTTTTTGTTCTTCTACTCCTCCTTTAATGCTTTCTTTCACTTCAAGTGAATATTTTTCAAAATATTTTAATTTCTTTAATGAATGTTTTGCTGTTTTCTTAGGTTTTTTTTTTTTTAAGTTGCTCTAGTCTTTATCATATACATCCTATCAGAATGAGCTATTGATTTATACTAGGCTAATTCCATATAGGAACATTATTCTTTTTTTTATTTTTTAAAAAATTTTACTTTATTATGTTATGTTAGTCACCATACATCATTAGTTTTTGATGTAGTGTTCCATGATTCATTGTTTGTGTATAACACCGTGCTCCATTCAATAGGTGCCCTCCTTAATACCCATCACCAGGCTAACCCATCCCCCCACCCCCCTCCCCTCTAAAACCCTCAGTTTCTGAGTCCATAGTCTCTCACAGTTCGTTTCCCCCTGTGATTTCCCCCCCTTCATTTTTCCCTACTTTTTTTTTAACATATAGTGTATTAGTTTCAGAGGTACAGGTCTGTAATTCATCAGTCTTACACAATTCATAGCGCTCACCATAGCACACACCCTCCCAATGTCCATCACCCAGCCAACCCATCCCTCCCACCCCCCACCACTCCAGCAACCCTCAGTTTGCTTCCTGAGATTAAGAATTCCTCATATCAGTGAGATCATATGATACTTGTCTTTCTCTGATTGACTTATTTCGCTTAGCATAATACCCTCTAGTTCCATCCACATCATTGCAAATGGCAAGATTTTCTGTTTGTTTTTTTATGGCCGCATAAGATTCCATTGTATATGTGTATACACCACATCTTCTTTATCCATTCGTCTGTTGATGGGACATTTTGGCTCTTTCCGTAGTTTGGCTATCGTGCATGTACCCCTTCGGATCACTACATTTGTATCTTTGGAGTAAATACCCAGTAATGCAATTGCTGGGTCATAGGGTAGCTCTGTTTTCAACTTTTTGAGTAAACTCCATACTATTTTCCAGAGTGGCTGGCTGCACCAGTTTGCATTCCCACCAACAGTGTAGGAGGGTTCCCCTTTCTCCACATCCTTGCCAACATCTGTCGTTTCCTGACTTGTTAATTTTAGCCATTCTGACTGGTGTGAGGTGGTATCTCATTGAGGTTTTGATTTGGACTTCCCTGATGCCGAGTGATGTTCAGCAATTTTTCATGTGTCTGTTGGCCATTTGGATGTCTTCTTTGCAGAAATGTCTTCTGTCATGTTCGTGTCTTCTGCCCATTTCTTGATTGGATTATTTGTTCTTTGAGTGTTTTCATGGTAAGTTCTTTATAGATGTTGGATACTAGCCCTTTATCTGATATGTCATTTGCAAATATCTTCTCCCATTCTCTCAGTTGTCTTTTGGTTTTGTTGACTGTTTCCTTTGCTGTGCAAAAGCTTTTTATCTTGATGAAGTTCCAATAGTTCATTTTTGCCTTTGCTTTCCTTGCCTTTAGCAATGTTTCTAGGAAGAAGTTGCTGCGGCTGAGGTCAGAGAGTTGCTGCCTGTGTTCTCCTCTAGGATTTTGATGGATTCCTGTCTCACATTTAGGTCTTTCATCCATTTTTAGTCTTATTTTTGTGTGGTGTAAGGAAATGGTCCAGTTTCATTCTTCTGCATGTGGCTCTCCAATCTTCCCAACACCATTTGTTGAAGAGACTGTCTTTTTTGCATTGGACATTCTTTCCTGCTTTGTTGAAGATTAGTTGACCACAGAGTTGAGGGACCATTTCTGGGCTCTCTGTTCTGAGGAACATTACTCTTATGTAGCTCTATTTGTTTTTTTTTTTTTTTTTGTGATGTTATTATAAATAAACTTCCTTTGATGTTACAAACCCAACAAATAGTTATAATTATTAACTTACCAACTACAGTAATTTCCTTAGCCTAATACAAATTCTCTCCTACCCATCTCCTTTATGCTATTAGCAAATACAAATATATTACATTTCTGTATGGCCCCAATGATATACCATATGAAGTTTTATACAGTCCCACTTTTTGTATCAGAGGAGGAAAATAAGCATTTATGTGGTCTTATGTTATTGTTTTTGCAATACCTTGGGGAATTTTTCATCTGTCTTTGAATATTTTTACTTCTTTCTCTCCTTTCCTTCTGCTACTCCCATTATGCATGTGTCAGAGTGTACTTGATGGCATCCCACGTTTCTCTGAAGCTGTGCTCATTTTTCTCCATTTCTTTTTATCTCTACTGATCTATTTTCAAGTTTGTTTATTCTTTCTTCTGCCAGCTCAAGTCTACTGTTCAGTCTCTCTGGTCAATTTTTTATTTGTTATACATTTCAACTCGTTTTTTGTTTTTTGTTTTTTTTTAAGATTTTATTTGTCAGAGAGAGCACAAGCAGGGTGAAAGGCAGGCAAAGGGAGAAGAAGGCTCCCCGCTGAAGGAGGAGCCTGGTGTGGGACTTGATCCCAGGACCCTGGGATCATGACCCGGCCTGAAGGCAGACACTTAACTGACTGAGCCACCCAGGCATCCCTCAACTCCAGAATTTCCTTTGGGTTTTTTTTAATGTCAATCTCTTTATTGATATTCTCCATTTGATGTGACATTGACATCATACCTTCATTTACCTTTTAACCATGGTTTTTAGTTCCGGGAACATGTTTACAGTGACTACTTTCAAGTTTTTCTCATGTTTCTATTGCCTGCTTTATTTCCAGCATATTATACTTTTGTATTTGAATGAGTATTTGTTGGGGAATGGAGATTTTAGATAACATAGCTGCTGGTCATTCCCCTCCTCCACCCCAAATGACAGTCATTGTTATTTGTTTAGTGACTGGTTGAATTGTTTTAGCCAAGTGTACTCCCTCCTCTCTCCCAGCATTAAGCCTCCAATGTTTCTCTCCGAGAAGGCAGAGCTTTGGGTTAATTTCCCTGGGATGACAGTGGGTTTGATAGGGCTCCCGTATTATTTTTTTGACCAGGCCAGCTGTTAAAACTCCCATAATTGCCAGCTGCTATATTGTTTTCAACAATGCTGTAGGGCATAAATTGCTCTATAAACTAATCCAATCATATTCTGGCTCCTTTAAATATATAGTTACTGAGATCTGTGTGTTAGTCTTATAATTCCAGGATGGCTCCTTTGGGCTTGTTTCCCAGTTCTCTCCTGCAAACTAGCTAACCTACAGTTTAGATTGTTATCTTGATCTCTCTTCAGTTGCCTTTTGTCACAACCTCCAGCGCTGTGACCTCATGTTTGAATTTGGCCATGCTCTTACAACTGAAGTCTATCCTTTTGGAAGAGATTAGGGGCTATCAGTTTCATAAAGTGCCTCCTTCTCAAGTTAAAATCTCAAAGCTAGGGCTTAGCTGAAACAATGTGAAACTTCTGAGTGACATCTGTAAGTGCTCAGTAGAGGAAGCGGGGAAGCAGCCTGAGGCCTTCTCGCTCGTCTCTCCTGGTATGGAACTACCACCTCATGTGCTAGGGCAAAGGTGGTCAGTGTCCCGAGTAATTCTAAGCGTGCCATACCCAAGGTAGAGTCTCCATTCTCTGAGTGGGGGCTTAGAGTAAGAGCCCCCAGACACACACACTTCTCAACCACACTTACTTCAAACTTCACCACAGCAACAGGCACATGGGACAGGATGAGAAAGACTGATGTCTTGCTTTTCCCAGGAAGACAGCCCTTCAACTGGGAGTTGAGAAAGACGAAGCTTTGTGATTTTTGGCTGTAGCAGTCTGGAGTCTCCACATTGCTGAGCTGGAGAAAGGAGCTAGAGAGAAGCCTTGATTCAAATGTCACCATCCCTACAGAATTTTCATAGGTTTTCTTAAAAAGATGTTACTTTATCACCTGCTGTTTGCACAGCTGTTTCTTCATTTGCTGTTTGTTCATAGGTCCATTTCCAGAGGCTTCACATGTTTTGTTTTGTAAATTTTCACCACTTTCCCTGGAAGCAGGGAAGCAGAATCACACTGTCATGCTGGGTGTCATCTGGTTCACTTTTTAACTCAAAAATTGACACTACTGTTTTAAAAAGTTTAGCTTACCCTCATTAACCATTTTCCTTGATCACCATTCCTTCTTGTGTCTTAGAACTTTTTTCTTTTTCCAGGAATAAACCAGGAATTCATTTAATGAAGATATGTTACTAGTAAGTTCTCACTTTTTATCCAAAATGACCTTGTCCTCCTTTCTTGGTAGTTTTGTTGGGTACAAAATTCTAGATTGACAGCTTCCTCTATCTAAAAATATCCCACTGTCTTCTAGTTTTCATTGTTGTAACTGTAGCACTAACTACTGTGAACTTCATAAGTCTTCTGTTGCTCTTTTAAAGACTTATTTTCAGTAGTTTGCTTTACATAAGAGTGTCAACTCTGACTTCCCACTTTTGTAGGTCCTAGATTTTGTCTATCTTCCAGAACTTAGCTCAGTATGTCTAGATGTTGATTTATTTTCTAAACTCCACAAAGCTGATGTATGACTTTAAGCAAATGTGGAAAGTTCTCAGCCAAAATACCCTCAAATATCATCCCTAACCATTCTGTGTGTCATCCTTCTGGTACTCTATGTCTCTTGGCCTTTACCATATGCTTTTGGTGACCTTTAACTTCTTCACACATTCTCTCTCTACTGTACTGCACTGTGTAATTTCTTCATCTTGGTCTTCTTTTTGTTCTCAAATCTGATCATTTTTCTTCCCATGCACCCATTATCCCCACCTCCACCATTTTTAATAGTCTCTCATTCTTGCTCAAATTTTGGACATTCTTCTATTCCTTATGCATTTTGTATTTCAATGAATCTAAGCCATCAAGTATTAAAGGATATACCACTTTTTATACCAGTAACATAGCCGATCTACTACAATGCCACCCCAATTTTAGAGACACTAAAATCTTTTCAATGAATACACTCATCCAATAATTCCAACGTCTGCAATCATTACAGGCCAGATTCTGCTGTCTCCTAATTTTTAATAATGACTTGTTTCTCATTTTTGTGACTTTGAATGAGTCCAAGATTATTATAACACTATCTGTGAAAATTCTTCAAGATTGGGTTTGAAGTGCTTTCCTTAATAGAGTTATAACACTTGTTTAAGTGCCTGGAAAACACTTCTAACCTGATACCACTTTAAGTCTTAGTTTTTCTCATGACATAAGTAAGTCCGATTCCAAAACCGTTTTAAGTGTCAGCTTGTAGACACCAATTCTAAGGGTAGGTTTTTGTTTTTTTTTTAAGATTTTATTTATTTGAGAGAGAGAGTGAGAGAGAGAGAGAGCACATGAGGTGGGGAGGGTCAGAGGGAGAAGCAGACTCCCTGCTGAGCAGGGAGCCCGATGCGGGACTCGATCCTGGGACTCCATCCTGGGACTCCAGGATCATGACCTAAGCCGAAGGCAGTCGCTTAACCAACTGAGCCACCCAGGCACCCTAAGGGTAGGTTTTTTTTCCCCCTTCCCCCCACCCAGTTTTCTTTCTCTCCTCTCCTCAGGTAGGCTATTCCAGCTCATTCTTTCACTGAGTGTATCATATTTTGAGGTACCAGCTTTTGGAAGACTGTCTCACTCTGACCCTACCCTTATGTTGGCCCTATGCTCTGTCTCCTTTTTAAAGTTTAGCCCATTCCAAAGTCTTTAGGACACAAGGACTGGCAGAGCCTTTGGAGCAACTTTTTCAATACTTCTTTGGATTCACGCTTTTTGTTGCACCCCGCTAAACCTTATTTTGAAAACTTTGTGAAGTCTTCAAAAACTTGAAATAACAATAAACACCACAATTACTTTTCACTAAGACTCACCAGTTGTTATTCTGCCACATTCACACGATCTCATATATCTATTTTATACACATACCCATTTAGCCTAACCATTTGAAAGTAGTATGACACTTCATTCCTAGATATTTCAGCATGCATTTCCTAAGAAAAACGACATTCTTCTGTATAAGGAAAAAAATGATTGTCACCTAAGATAATTAAACATTCCATATCATTAAGAATTCATATACAAATCTCCACAAAAGTCTCTAAAATGGCTTTGATTGCTAGGTTTACTTAATTCAAGATCAAATCTAAGTTAATGCATTACACCATTTTTTTTTTAAAGATTTATTTTAAAGAGAGAGCAAGCGAGCATGCGGGGCGGTAGAGACAGAAATGGATAAAGCCAAGCAGACTCCACACTGAGTGCAGAGCTGATGCAGGGCTTGATCTCACAACCCTGAGATCATGACCTGAGCCAAAACCAAGAGTCTGACGCTTAACTGACTGTGCCACCCAGGTGCTCCCATTACATGTTGTTTTTTGATCTATAAGTCTCCCCACCCGTTTCACACAACAGTTACTTTAAAAATTCACACCAGGCATGTTTGTAAATGTCCTACATTGCACTTTTGTCTAATTGTTTCATATGATTAGACTGTCAAATATTTTTGGTTAAAATGCTACAGGTGATAAAGTGGAGCTGTGTTTTGTACTGGTCTCAATCTACCAATAACTAATGCTGTGGCTGGATGGGCCTCTGTGGTTCTTATTATGATAGCAAGACACTTCAGCAACAACCATCAGGAAACTGAAGAAATAAAGTTTTATGACTTACAAAACCTGGAAATTACACAGTACACCTGGGCCCACATAGCAAGGTTACAGAGCGAGATGGGGGCGGGGTGTGGGGGTGTGGGGGGAGACACACACACAGGACCAGGGGTTCCATGTTTACTGAGGTTGGGGGTAGGTCTAGGGTTTCATGGGCTCACTCCTTATTGGTGAATTTAAAACAGCAAAATGGGAATTATTTAAAGTGTGGAGAAGACAAGTGGTTCAAATGGTCACTTACTGAAATCAACCAAGATTTGTAAATCAAAGGAGCCTCCTTGGGGAAAAGAGTCCTAGCTCTTTATCTAGTTGTGTGGCTGGCAATGTGTTTAGTCAGAAAGTTGTCTTCAAAGTGGATGCCTCTTTGAAACGGATGCCTTGGCAATCAAAGCTTAAGCCAGACACTCACGTACAAAAAAAAAAAAAGACCAAAAATCAAAGGAAAAAAACAAAACAAAACAAAACAAAACCAAACCCCAGGGCTTAAGCTACAGCTCTGAGTATTTTCCTTGCTAGCTCAGCAATAAATTTAAAGATTTTTTTAAAACCAATCTTATCCAGCATTTCAGATGTTTTATACCATTAGGAGGGTTCCTCAGTGCATGCAGTCTACCATATTGTCAGAACAGAGGTCACTATATATTGCCTTTCCAGATCAACAGTAACAACTTTATAAATGAAAGAATAGTGACATATTTACCACCACCTAAGGCCATGAAAAGGGGAAGCTTGAGACAAAACCTTGGATTAAGTGTTTTATCCTACCAATTCATTTTTGCAAGTATTATCTTAAAAATGTAGAGGCCAATTTGGGTGTTTGTTGGAGTTTAGAACTCAAGTCTCAAATAAGTGAAGGACAAGCTAAATATTTAAGAGTTGAGGACAGATTTTAAAGCCTTGGGGTCCTGCATCTACATTTTTTCTCATCTCATTAGTAAAAAGGGAGAAACTACATTTCTAACTTGCCCCTTTTCATGGCAATAACAGGAAGAGGAAATAGAGGAGGAAAAAAAGGAAACTATATGTTTCCTTATCACAACTTACCATTTGTCAACCTTGTGCTATAAATGACCTCTTGTCCATATTAATTCCAGGAGCTAGATATAACTATCCTAATTTGACAAATAAAGTGAAACTCAGAGTTCATACAGGTAACTGGTTAAACAAAGTTTACCAGTTCAAACCAAAGGGTTCATGTGGCCCAATGGCCAAAACTCGATTTTTCCACTACACAAAATGCATCCAGAAAGGTAACAATTTGGTACTTCCATTGTGATATTTCACTTGGTTATTCATGGCCATAGTTCTGCATAACCTAAAGAAAAACCAAAGTCAAATTTCTTGAAAAACAATCTATACTCAATCACTTATCTAACCCACTGTATTCTTACCGCTGCTTGAAATGGAATAGCTCTCCCAAGGTCATCTATGGCTTCTATATTGCTCAACTCAGTGGCCACTGTACCTTTACTTCATTCTTGTTCTAACACTTGATTTCAAGGATACTCCTTTTGAAACCCCTTATGAAACCTCTCTCATCTTCCATTATGGCTCCTCTGCCTTTCCCCCATAAATAATCCACAGTCTTCTTATAGAATCTTTTTTTTTAAATATACTTCTTAAATGTTTCCTCTGCTACCATAAGAATCCAACTCTTACCATTCTATAACTTTCCTAGGCAAGAACGTATCTTACATTGTTTTAGTTAACATTATGCTAAAGGTTCAACTTTTGACAGGTGTTTGCTGAATGCCTATCATGTGCTAGCCATTTTCAGTGACAAATAAGACAGACGGGATCCTGATGGATCTTAGAGGCTCTGTCTGCAGCTCAGTTACTTTTCATGAGCACCAGAACCATGGACACCCACACCTTCATTCTCCACGGGTACCTAAAACTCAACATGCCTCCCAAACTGAACTCATTTCTCTCCACTCATTATCTATTCCTTTTTCCCCACTCTTTAATAGGTGTCATATAAAATATGCCTAAGGTAAGGACCACCTGGCCTCAATTATTGGTCTGTTTTACTTTCTATCTCTCTCTAAAATTTGACTGCTAGTTTCCATCTCCACTACCAGATAGCTAGTTTAGGGCTCATCTGGATTACTCACAGCCTATAACTCTCTCCACTTCCAATATTCTCCATAATCCATTCTTCACAGTTTAAAACAAACTTTCAAAAAGGCAAATCTGATTATATCAGCTCTCCAAGCATTATTCTTGGATAATTCTTTAAGAAGAATTCTTAAAATTCTTCAAGGGCTCCCTGTTACCATCAGTGAAAGCCCCAAACCCTTTAACATGACTCTCAAGGCACTGCTTAAAAAGGACCCTGGCTCAGTTCTCCAGCTTAGGATTTTACTGCTTCAACTAATACTCTAATCCAAGCTGAACTTCTCAGGTCTTGGAATATATAAATACGTTCCCTTCCATTTTCAGACTTTTCTATATTTTATTCTCTCTTCACTCTTTGCCTGGTCCCCTGTCATCATATTTTTATGAGTGAAAGAGATCACTTCCCCGTTAGAGACTTTCCTATATGTTCCTACTATATTCTTTGTTGATGCCATCATAACATGCATGTTCTCATATAGAGTCTAAACACTTGTGGAAGGCAGGGACTGTAATTTATCTTGTTCACTTCTGTATCTCCAGTGCCTGGCACACAGTAAATATTTTTCAAGCAAACTAACAATTAAATCTCAACTCAAAGAGGAAGAAAAAAAGGAATTCATTTGCAAACTTTTTCAATTTTCTAATTTAATAGAAATAACCAAAACAATGTGGCTTTCAAACAAGGCTTTAAACTAATCTAATACAACTTCTACAACACATTCCAGAGCATTATAACAAGAAATATTTACAGGCAGCTAATGTATTAAATAACCATGAAAAAGAAAATCTTGCTTTTAATACACACCAGCAAAAAACACAGGAACGGAACAATTAGAAACTGCAACCTTGTTTTAAAAAATTAAATATGATTATTTAGAGAATACAATACCACAGAAACAGCACTTTTTCTTAAGAATCATATTGAAGGGTAGTTAATTATGTGCAAAAATAATAGTAGTTGTAGTAGTAGTAGTAATAATAATAATAATAATAATAATAATAATAATAATAATGAGGGGAGGAGACCAGTTGAAATACTGGAAGCAAGGAACTAGTAAGGCTGTGAATTTAACCCTTTCGTGTGTATGTCTACATAGAAAATTAACAGGCTTTCAGATTGCACATACCGTTTTTATAGGCTTATATACATGTTTCACTGTGATTTAAAACATAGTAAATGCCTACATTTTTCAGACCAGGAGCAGACAAGCACTTCCTTCTTAAGACTGAAATTTAGGCCACACCTGAAAGGGAATATTGCAGTGGCACCTACAAAATCATTTGAGTGCCTTCCCACATACAAATTCGGTGCATTTTTGACTTTAAAGATTACTTGCTAGAAAAGGGCTAAACTTAATTTTGTACATTTTGTAGTATGATTATGACAAATATATCCAAATTGAGTTATTTTTGAAGATAATTTTCTCAGATACAATAAAAAATATATAAAAGACCACGAAGGCAAACACAAGGAACTAAGATGGAAGATATGCTTTACATGCATTTTGGCCAAGTAAAAGAAACCATTATATCCAAGAGTACATGTTGAAATCTGAAATGTCTATGTAAACTGTGGCATATAAATTTTTTTCTTAAAAAAGTACCTTCAATTTTTTTTACTCAAATACCTACTTTTAAAAAAATATGCAACTTTCCCCAATTTTTAAAATAAAATGCCACAATATATTGTCATAAGCTCCAGCATACATTTAAATTTCTTATTTTTTAAAAGATAGACTGGGTGATATGCATACAAACTTTCCTATAAAATCATCCGGGAGAGGACTATGACATGCCTATTAGGCAACAGACCTAAAGCAGTGTTATTGCTTTATCAAGGAGGAGAGAACTATGAGAAAACTAAAAGAAAGCATCCAGGTTCAGTTCAAGATCAAACTGATACACCTTGAAAACCTTGGATCATCTTCAGCAGATTAATAATACAGATGGTATGAATTAAGCATCTGATTGTTTTAATTAGGGGAGTTGGGGTGGGTGGATTTTACAAAACTACTCACCGATCCAATGCTGAGTATGCAAATAAGCAGTGTTGACTTCAACAAGAAATGAGATCTTTATACTTCCTGTATTGTGAATGGGAATGGGTAAGGGACTTAAAAAGGCCAAGGGAGAGGGGGCCACAGCATCTACTCCCATTTTGGATACTAAGAGATTGCTGACTAACATATGGTAGGCCAAAATCCAACGGCACAGTCAGAAGACCTAAATCTACTGGCTTATTAACACTAATTACTAATAATTACATGGCAGGATACCTGCTGAGGTAATTGGTAAACCTACCATTTGCACACTATTAACCTTTTGCTTCTACTTAAAAGCATTATTTCTTTGGATTAACTAAAAATCTCAAAAACTGTTACAACAAAAAGTGAGAATTAACTGACTTTATATTATTTAAAATTCCTTTATATAAGACATAGAAGTCAGAAAGTACCTTGTTGATTCCAAAAAGAATAATTTCAACAGGGGATCCAATGCCTTATCATCTCTCTGTGGTAATGATTTGATGTTTCTATATAGAGCATGACCTACAATCTAACCATACTTTGGAACACTTACATGCTTCACCTTGCAAAACAGTTCCTTTACTCAATCAGCTGAGCCAAGTGCTAAAAAAAAAATACAAATTTAGGCCAGCAGAACAGACTGAGGAACACTTTGTTCTTAGTGTTCTGATGGGAGATGGGAACTGAAGTATTCCAAAACTTTGCACATTTTTAAGGAAATATTTAACACCTCCAAATCTAAAATACTGCCTTTTAACAAAGAAAGAGTAAATTGCCTTCAGGAATTGATATTCAATGTTTGCTTTTTTGAAACATAAATTAATAGAAAAACATGAAGACATCTGAATATCAATTTAAGCTTTTATACTTTCTAACGGTTATATTAGATAGTGGCTGAACTGATTATCAGCTTAGGAACACTGATCAGTGTACAAGAAAAAAGCTTCAATGAAATCTAAATCTTCATTTAAGGGTGGTTTGTTGATAGCTATTTACTTAAGAGTAAATCCTCAGTAATATGAATTGTCTTCTGTTAACAGAAATGGAGCCTATTAAATGTTGACAATAAAGTGGCTTTTCAAAAACCAATCTTAAAAGAAAAAAAATATTACACCTAACACATGGAAATATCTTTAAGGGAACACATTATCTTTTAAGGCCCCAAATATCAAGAAATATTTACTTAAAATTTAGTTTCTCCCCCATTGGTAGAACCTATATAAAAGATTTATCTAAGAATCATGAAAAGGATTCATCTGAAGAGCAAGTATAAAATATCAGAAATCAATGGCTTGACAAAAGAAGTTATACTGCGTGCTACTCATCGCTTTCCAAAAACGTGCCCTTAGATACAACTGATAAACTGAAATCATAAAAGTTGTGGGAAAGAGAGAAATGCACATAAATAAAGCATTTTAAAACGATTCTCTCCCTCTTATAAGAAAACTCTTCTTAGGTACCTGAAATTTGAGTAAAATGATAAAACAGTTTGGTGTAAATTTTAAAGCTGAACTTATAACAAAACTGAAAGAGAAGCTAGAAGGAAGCCACAGAATGAAGTCAGTCAACAGCAGTAATAAAATCAACACCACTTACATACACCATCAAAAAGCCTGAATAATATTCATGTTTACCCCCAACACTTGTTAAGAAAAGAAAAACAACCCAAAGGAATTTGTATAATAATTTCTTTAGAGCACTTTATTTGATTCAATATGCACTAAAAAATATTTACCTCTTAAGACAATTATGTCAAATAATTTTTACTTAGTCTATTGTCTGAACTGCAGAAGCTGAAGTTTTAAAAAGGCAAATGATTTGCCAACAAATCTGCTGACGTCTGAAAAATATCTAATGGCAAGTCTTCTATTTTGGTCACTTTATATTCTAAGGTGTCCATAAAAAAGTAGGACTAAATTTTTTAATCCAACAAAAGAGAAGCCTGTACACGGTCTAGAACACACATCTTGGATCTGAGCATCACAAATGAAGAGAAGAAAAATGAAACCAAGCCAAGGTGGTTTATCTGCCTCAGGGGCTGAACTCAGGGTAGTAAAGGTGGGTTTACTCCAGTAACCATTCAAGTGGGGATTGGCTCATTTTCAGGATTTACTTACAGGCCTCTTCTAAGTCCGTTAAGCCCCAGTCCATGCAAATGTCCCACTTGGTGGACAGATGAGTAATCTAACCCCACCGGGTTTATTTCAATAGTTTGATATTTAATAATAAGCTGCTTCTGAAGATTTTCTGAGAAGTCTGTTCTCTATTAAAATAAGATAGAACCTCAAAATATGAATGTGAACATTAGAAATAGACAGCATATATTACAAATCCATTCTTGATAGGAACATTAGTAAGAATACACATTAGCTTAAAAAACAGGCTCAGCAAATGTTGCTGATCTGCCAGAAGTTTTAGTTCACTATTTACAAATAAGACAAAGTGAAATACAGAAAATTTTACACATTTGGTAGTTGACAGATTACTGTTTGCCAATAGTGGTCTATCAGAAAACTGACATGAAGGAAGACTGGATAAGAGCCAGTTGTCACCTTCTCAATCAAATTTAAATGTACAGAAAACTATAGATTAATTTTGAAACGAACATTCTGCCTTTGATGGGAATAACTGTATGATCAGATGATCTGATTGGGAAGTGCAATTCTGTGGAAGTGTTTTTCTGGAAATGATTACTCTATGATCTGCCACTGAAAAGTTAATCATATTTATTTCAGCAGACCATTAAAATTGATTAAATGATGATCAATGATGTTTCCTAGACTAAATAGAAAATAAAACTACCTTTGAGTTCTTTAAGCCGTTATAAAAACTATAAGGCCCAACAGCATCAAAGTTAAGAAAAAATATAATGGCATGATTCAACACACATCTGCACTGACATCAAAGTGGAATCTGAGCAACTTTGATTTTACCTAGAAAACAAACCAGTATGTATGTGTGTGGAAGGGGAGGCATGAAAGTTGTTTTTAACAGCTGTGTACTCTTGTCCAAAGAGACAATTTATCAAGCGACATGACCCTCAAGTATTTACTTGTACACCCAGCATCCTGAACCAATCAATACTACATGATCACCAACATCTGCCATTCTAAAGAACCATCCTCTTTAGTAACAGAAATCTTCAAATCATTTCACTTTTGCTTTTTGTTTTCACTTTTAAAGTTGCAAATAGAGTTCTCTCCCCCCTTTCTTGACAAGAAGTGACTTCTGTCCATTACTTCAACCTAATACTGTGTAAAAGCTATCAGCTTCTTCAAGGAGGTGCCCACTGTAGGCAGGATATTCCAGCAACACTTAAATAAAAGGGTTTTTTTTTTCTCTCTTTCTTTTATTTATTTTTTTAAACAATTATTTAAGTTCATGTCATTTTACTTTATATGTACTGGTCTCTCATCTGACTTTAGGCGTTTCCTGCGGGGCTGTATAAAGTCTTCATCAGAGTCCTCAGTTACCTCACCATCATCCTCTTCCTGCTCAAACTCTGGCAAAGGTGCGAAGGTCCTGTCTGAGTAGATCTCTGTGAGTTTATCTTCAAAGTACAATGCAACTGCTTTCCCTGCCTGAGCTACTTCTGAATCAGCCTGCAAGCAAAAGATAGGAATATTCACCTATTGGTAATGCATATTCTTTCACCAAGTTTGCATGGTCTGAAAAGCTTACCTTCAAATTAATCTCTTGTGTTTCTGCATAAACTTGAACAACTTTCATCATCTAAAAAGGATACCAGAGTCAAAAAAAAAAAGGGAAATTATAATCCTTTCTAAAGTTATGAAACTGCATAGGATTGGCGACGAAAGTCAGCCATACTAGGGGGAACAAATTGCTATAACCAGATTAAGTGCTTTCTAAAATTCTACAGAACACATGGAACCACTTTCTTTACAAAGTTCTGTTACTACAGCTGATGTGAAACCTCAAGAATGCTCTCAAATTCTGAATTAGTAAAGTCAATCTGAAATGGAGGTCAACTGAATACATCAATCTAATTAAGACAAAAAAACTAATCATATAAGAAATGTTGCTTTTTAAAAACTGCCAAACCATCAACAAACCACTTAGAATTCTATCTGTACGGCAATCTGTTAACCATAAATTATTTAACTATTACTAAAGCAGATAAAATGTGTCTTCTTCCTCGCAAATGTTAGCTACAATTCACAAAAGCACATTTATTTGAAAATAATCTAACTAGATTATAAAGTAAGACAAAAAAATGGGACTATACCGATTTAACTTCAAGTGAGTAAGGTTTTACTATACTCTGTGGTATAGTGCTACACTGTACTTTTAACCTATAAGGATTTTTTTTTTCAAATTTTAAAAAGGTCAACTAGATGCTTCCAGAGGTAGCTATGAGTAAACTTTAAATGATTTGATGTCCTTTTAGTAACAGTCATATGGCACCAAATTTCAACCACAATAAAGAAGGTATTTTACTGTTAATCTTTCTAAAGATTTTATAGATTCTTATCCAATTCCATTTTCTTCTCCTAGAATAATGAAAATCTTCCCTAACAATAAGAGACTTGCCTTTTCTCAAAGAAAACAAAACAATTTCCTTGAAGGAGTGAGTCATGTATCATATTTTTCCTCAAGGATAGCCATCCTTATCCTCAAAAAGATACATAATCAAAGTTAATGAAAGTCATATCGCTGAGATCAAAAAATTCAACATTATATATTCTGGGCTACTATTCAAGATGAGTCACCAGAGATTAGTTTATGATATTATTATTTTAATATTATTAACCTACATTAATAATAAAATCAAAGTAACCAGTACAAATGCCTTTCCTAAATGTAATAAATGTAATAAATGTAATAAATATAAGCTATTTATAATCATATCCCATATACTTAACTACAGACTACTTTCTATACTTGTATATCTCAATCCTCAACTTGTTCAAAAAGGCATATCCAATATACTTCAAATTATACACAGTAAACTTTCTTCATTAGAGCTGTGGATGCAATCAAATTTTACTTTTGACAGAACTGCAGCAGAAAAAAATTTTTTAATCAAATTAGAAAAATCTCTTAGCAGGAAAAACAATTAAAAAATAAAACAAGCAAAAAAAAAAACCCAAAAAACTAATAATCCAAGACTTTATAGTTTGGAAGCTAACATACTTCATTAAACCTTTCACAGTTCTTGAAGATCAAACGGACATCAGCCACAAAGTCATCTGGGATTTGGTAGTGTTGGGAATGTTTTTTCTGAAGCTTCTTTTTCACCGTGGATAAATCCATTGGTTTCTTTATAATTTTATAGTAGTTTGGTATCTAAAGAAACAAATAAATAAGGATAGATAAGGATTCTCCAAAAATGCCAAACTGTTTTATTTGAAAATGCGTAGCACATTGATTGTAGAAAACAACATATGTTAATTATTGAGCCAGCTGCTTGCAAATTTTAGGTATAGTAAAGGTATTTTAAATCTTATGCCCCAATCATATATCATAAAAACCAAATCATATTCAGAATCTGTGGCAGTCTTAATGGTTAATAAAGACCCCAAAAGCTCTATCTGTGGTAAGGAGATATGGAAAGAACACAATCAGCAAGGGTAGCCAACCATTAGTGTTAAGGACACATCTGGCTCATCAGAATATTATGACTCCTGAAGAGTTTTGGTTTTTTTTTAGAAGGAAAGAAAAAATAAAAAGAACAAAAATTATTATTATTATTATTATCATTAGAATGTTATCTTTTAGAGGCTAACTATATCACAAAGAACTCTGGACATAAAACAACAGAGGGAGAAAGAGCATAAATAACAAGAAAAATTTTATTAACCCTTTAGTGATCATGCCAGGGAGAGTTCTGACCCCAACTTTGACCAAAAATTTGTACCCTTGAGAAACAATTGAACTTGGAGAAGCTATTTAGACAGTTGATGAAAAGAAATGTTTGAAAGTTATTTTCTACTGTAAAGTCCCTGAACTTGAAGACAAACTTCCTAGTATCAGATGATTACTACTTACACAAAACAGCTTCCTTGTGTCTAGGTCTTTTGTGCTTTAAAATTCATTTCTGAGCCTACCCAGTAAACAAGTCTACTATTTAATATTCTATTATAGGCCTGGTATTCAACAATATCTTAATTCAACAAATGATGGTGAGCAAATGTGTGTAGCATATTCTCATTCCATTTATGAAGCCTGAGGACCCCTGATATTCCTTTTCCTATGGGACTTTACAGCTTTTATTCCTTATTAGTCTCCTTTAAGATAAACAAAGAGCATTGACTTCCAAAACTTCCAGTCTTTTCTTAATCTTGACTATTCACAAAGAGGGCTTATCTTCATAACGTAAGAGCCAGTGTGAAAGATTCAATTTTACATTTTTATTCAAATTAATACTTACATATAGAGTGTTTTCTCCCAACGTACAGAGCCTAGAATCATAGAACTGGAATTTTAGAAATAATTCAGTCCAGTACTCCCACTGTATGTTTAAAAAAGTAGAGGCAGAAAATTAAATAGTTTCCCCAAAGTTTTAAGGCTGGTTAATGGAAGAACTGGGAGAAGTTAAGTCTTCTGACTCTTGGTCCAAGATTCTTTCCATTACACCCATATCCTTTATGTCCATTTTAAAAGTGAAAGAGGATATAGAAATTAAATTCATTAAGTTTTCATGACAACAACAAAACCTTTAAAAAACAAAATGCAATTTTTGAGAAGTGAATCCCACATCCATAAGAGCCCTAATAAAATTTTAGATTAATAAATACTTACATTATCAGGTACTGTGCTAAAACATTCTTTATCCTATGTGTTCTTGGAATATCCAAAATGGGGAAAGAAATAGTATTAGAAAAGAAAACTTGGAACCTTGGAGAGGTTGAGATTATTCAAGAAGCCTGACACAAGAAGTCTTAAGGGCATAGCCAACACTCTTAAGTCTTAATACTAAGTTTCTTCATCAGAGATGTCAAAAAGTAAACAACTCACCGAAGCAGGAACTGGCTCCTGGAATTCAATACTTAATTCATGGCAATAGAGGTAAAGCAGAAGACGTTCACATTTCTGGCCCAAAAAAAAGAAAGGAAAACTCATGAAATGTTTTTTCCCCTAATAAGATATTCTTTTTTTTTTCTTAAGAGAACTTTATCAGTACAAAGCATTATTACAACAAACTGAACATATGCTTCCTATATATTGACTTATCTAAGTAAATACACATACCCAAAGAAAACCGTCTTGTTTCCCATTTAGTTTTGAGACTATCTTCTGTTCTACTTTAAATGAATTTCTGTTCTACTTTAAATGAATTTATCGAAGATAGAGTGCTTTTGTTCTTAGACAATGACTAAGGTAATTTATCTACTACTATTTACAGAAATGAAAAGGAGTTGGTCATAAAAGCAACATACAGCATTTTGTGCAAAAATTTATAAATTACTAGGTAATCCTATAAATCTTAGTAATTAGGATTACCTAGTAATCTTTTTTTTTTTAAGATTTTATTTGGGGCGCCTGGGTGGCTCAGTTGGTTAAGCAACTGCCTTCGGCTCAGGTCACGATCCTGGGGTCCCAGGATTGAGTCCCGCATCGGGCTCCCTGCTCAGGAGAGAGTCTGCTTCTCCCTCTGACCCTACCCCCCCCTCATGTGCTCTCTCTCTCATTCTCTCTCTCAAATAAATAAATAAAATCTTTAAAAAATAAAAATAAAGATTTTATTTATTTGACAGAGAGACAGTTTAAGAGAGAAAACATGCAGGGGGAGTGGAAGAGGGGAGGGAGAGGGAGAAGCAGGCCTCCCACTGAGCAGGGAGCCCAATGTAGGGCTCGATCCCAGGACCCTGAGATCACAACCTGAGCCGAAGGGAAACGCTTAACGACTGAGCCACCCAGGTGCCCCAGGATTACCTAGTAATCTATAGCAATCCTAGTAATCTACAAATTACTGCTGTTGCTATTCACTGTAATTCTCTGATGCAAGCAAGACACGTATTATTCTTTCTTTTCCTGAAATGATTCCATGCAGGCCCAAAATTAAATACAAATTATGTCTTCTCAATATAATTCTAGAATTTTTTTATACAGTCAGAAAATGAAATGCATTTTACATTTAGTTTTCATTTGCTTAAACTTCTTTTAATAGAAGTTTACACACACTAAACAGATAGTAGAGGGGGATTTTGCAAGTATATACATCAGGATCAGAGCCAAACATAACTGTAATGACCATAGAGATTTTGATTTTGGAGATGAGACCAGATCAGCAGAAATCTGAGTGAAATGAGGACAGGATTCTGGATTTCATTTTTAATGACAGAAAGCTATTAGAGGATTTTAAGCAAGGAAGTGGCAGACTTATTTATATTTTTTAAAAAGAATACTATGTAGAGGCGCCTGGGTGGCTCAGTCAGTTGGGCGTCTGACTCTTGATTTTGGCACGGGTTGTGGTCTCAGGGTTGTGGCTCTGCGCAGAGCTGGCTTCAGATTCTCTCACTCCCTCTCCTTCTGCCCGTCTCCCCTCTTGTACTGTCCGAAATCTTTTTTAAAAAAGAACACTATGTACAGTACAGAAAACTATAGTAGGAAGACGCAAGAGTAAACTCAGGGAGTCTGAGTGAAGAGTTTATTATGATAGTGCAGATGAACAACCATGAGGGCTATCTCAGAAGGTGATGGTGAGGACAAGTAAGAAAATCATATTATGGTCATTTCTGATTCTTTTACTTCTAATAGATTTCTGGCTTGGTACCATTTAATGATGGGAAATACCAGAGGAAGAGTGCAGTTTTTTGTTGTTATTTGCTTATTATTTGTTTTTTTTTTAAATCAAGCTTTTGGTTGGGACATGTTAAATATGAGGAAGCTGGATGTAAAAGTCTAGAGGTGCAGAGCCAGACAACTACAGAATCCCTAATAATAAATCCAACTTTATCTGACACTTACCCTTTGGTCCACGGGGCTTAACCCTTGTGCAGTTTTCCCCTTCTTACTATGTTGCAAATTATCACAATCATATTCAACTTCTGGTTTCCCAATATCTCTGCAAAATGTGCATATCCAGTCCCCACTAAAGAGGGAAACAGGCAATTAGTCCTTGTAATTATTAAAAAATCCACTCTAGAGAAGCTAATTCTCTGGAGGTAAGTCTCCAGTTTGCTTTCTTTCCTTTCCAGTCTTTGAGGGGAAGAGAGGCTCTATTCTTGTCAGATCTCATAAAGTGAAGCTGTATGATAAAAGCTTCCCAAAACTTTTCCCAGTCATTCTTCAATTAATTACTTTCTAGAAAGCTTTATGAAACTGGTAGCCCTGCATTTCAAAAGGGATCTCTTCATAACACCAAGTAGATGATCAGTACTTACAGCATAAGACTGACTGTCAACCCCAGTTACTACCTCACAATGACCCCACACTCATGAATAAGGAAAGAGTATGGGATATGGAATTCCTCGGGTATCCCATACTGGTTTGGCATGTGTTAAATACGCCAAAAATAAAACAATTCTTCTTCATGCCAGTCAAAAGCCAAGAATACACACACACACCTCTATAAATACAAACACATGTACATATACCCCTTACCTTTTAAATTTTCTCAGTCTATAGTTTGTTTACATCAGGATTTCCATCAAACTGTAAATTCTAAAATGATTCATTCCCAGTAATTCTCCCTACTCTCCCCCGCCATAAAGAAATTCTAAATCTAGAGATTGTACTAGTCTTTGCCAACAGTTCCAATTCCTTCCGAAGTATCGGCCTTTGAGAGAAAGCATTCAGTGGCAAAATTCTAACATTCCAGCAGATGTTACAACCCAAAGGGAAGAAAAATATGAAAAGCCTTAATTACAACATCAAAATGTCAATACTTTTCTTCTATAAAGAGTAAAGTAAAAGAAGGTCCTTATTACATCTCTGGCAAATGACTGTTCCTCTCTTAAGACCTAGGTAAGAATTATGATTCTTCAGAAAAATATTCTGGCACTGTTTATATATTCACCATTTTTCTAATCCAAAAGGTTGAATTATTCAAAATGAGTAGCATTTACTCAACTAAAAGCACTGCTTCTTAGGACTGAGAGGAAATGTGAATGTTTTATTTAAAGGCAGAAAAAAAGCTGGGCTTTCCCAAGAACACTATTTACTGCCACTTAAAAGGGTAATTTGAGGGTAAGAGCTTGGGAAGGGGGAAGGTCTCTGAAATCAACTGCAGACAAGATGGCACGAACACAACTTGTTAAATGAGAAATGTGCACACAGTGCTACAGGCTGGCACTACAATTAACTGCTTCCACTGGTCAAGAGGAAGCGATAACTAAAAACTTCAAGATGTTGAAGGTGTTTTTACGAAGTACTTTTTCCTTTAAAATGCCTTTCAAGAGCTTTCAAACTTCAGAAAAGTAGGTTCTAGGTAAGACCCAACAGTTGCCTCCAACTGAATAGTATTCTTAAATGAAATTATTATACATCCTATTAAGATTGATGGCAATAGATAAAAAAGATTCAGCTTCAATAGGAAATCGACTAAATTCTCCAACACCCCAGGCCCCTGCCTCTCATAATTTAGAGTGTTATCTACTTTGTTTACACTAAGTATAAACTGAAGGCCAGGAAGTAGTCTACTTTTTATCATTCATACACTACTTAGATCTTGGACATTTCACCATTCAGCTGTTAGTTTCTCTAGAAGGTAGTAACAGAGGAATAATAGGCTCCCTGTTTTACAGAAACAGTATGCATTGGTTAGGAAGGCCATCTGCATG
Organism: Zalophus californianus; assembly: GCF_009762305.2. Lineage (NCBI taxonomy): Eukaryota > Metazoa > Chordata > Mammalia > Carnivora > Otariidae > Zalophus > Zalophus californianus. Next base: position 96,368,761 of record NC_045598.1, read on the forward strand.
AACAATTTTGTTTGTTTTTGTTTTTGTTTTTAAGCTTATAAAAATAAATAAGAACAAAAAAATCAATTATCTCACTGGTACCTTGGAAAGCTAAGAAGTGTTGGAACATGACAAGTTAGATGAAAGACCTTTGGACATTTTTCACAGCATAACAGATCCCCTCCATTTTGGCAGACAGCACACCAGTCTTCATTTGGGTCATCATCTTTGCTATTGCCATCTCCTCCAATCCTTGATGACCTGTGTACGAGGCTTCGAATTGGGGACTTTCCATTAACAAGGCTGCTGAGCCCTGACTGTTTGCAGCTTTCATTTGTATCTGCAGGTTCAGTTTTCACATGGTTTTCCAGGCTTGCTAATGCATCCAATTCACTCTCTAGATGCAGGTTGGTTGAGAGAGGTGGTGTCAAGCTACTCTCAGGACTGCTCAACTAAAACAAAACAAGGACAAATTCTTAAAGAATCATTTAATCTAATCCTTAGTGTATGCAATGTGCATGTAACTTAAGAGTTATGTCAATACAAATACATATATGCTAACATAACTTAAAAAATAATTTGGAAATGACATTAGTGACATAAAGTAACGAAAAATTATTAGGCATGTTAATTTATGATTTTACAGAACACTCTAATATTGGTTCATTTGGATAATAAGAAAATTAAACTAACCTGTTAAGCACACTGATTGTAAAGTGAGCATAGGGTTATACTTTTCCTACAAAGAGCTGACTAAGATATCCTATTTTTCACACAAGAATCTGTTGCATAGCTTTTAAGAAATGTTACTCTGCCCACTTATCATTTTACTAAAGTAAGAAGATTGTGACAATGGTAAAAAAATATCTTTTACCACCCTTAAAAGCACCCAGTTTTCTGGGGGCACTTTCCAAACCGGATACTGGATGAAGATGTGACACCACAAATACAAGGCTAAATCCCTTTGCTCTTAAATGTACATATACTGTGTTAAATATGCTAATACTCCAAGTTGAAATGTCTATATGCCAACCATGTAGAAAATGACACCTAAGCCTGGGCAGGAAGAAAAAAACCAAGATCAAAATTTATTGCGTGGGGGGAGGGGGGTGGCGCAGGAGGAGGAAGAGAAGGTGGCTTTCCTTCATTCTATATTGTAAATTGTATAAAATGTTCTATCTGAAAAACTTCTAAATGGTTAATTATTCATAAGCCAAAAGCAATCTTCCCATCACACAACTCTTTGAGCATTAACTTCTTTCATGTCAGCAGTCCTAATCCTGAGCTCACAGGTCCAGGAAAATAGTCAAGGATCTTTGGTGTCCTGAGACTCAATATGACTGTTGAGATGATTAATAAAGTCAAAACAAAATAAAACCCAATTTAGAATCACGACAAAAATACTGACCAATAACAAACTAAAAGATATTTCAAATTTGTCAAATCTTTTGTGATAAACTGCAGCTGACACTTAGATGAAAAACTTGAATTACAGAGAGATATTTGAATTATACCAGGCATAAATATCCAAAAATAAATAAGTGTCCACAGAACCACTATTCAGTCTAGTAGGGAGAGCTGGAGATTCCATGAAGCGGCCTCCTTGAATCCCTGAAAGACCCCAGTGGGAGCTTACCATGCAGGCACTCCTCCTGCCATCCTCTGTCTTTTCTTGTTTAACAGCTCCTGAAAAGCTACATATTTCATCTTCAGTCCCAGGTTCTTGTTTGACCTTCACTTGATCAGACTTAAAACTAAGACTTGTCTTCTCAGCAGTTCTTCCTGATGACCCACAGCTAATAAAAAACAATAAAAAATGTCACATGTCTGTATAATATACATAAAACCAAATACACAAAAAGTAATATTCATTAAAGTAAAAACAGACAACGTATTAACTTTCTATAAGATAAAGATACCTCATAATGCCGGTAAGAGAAATATGATATAAGCTTAGCTTCAGATTCTTTAAAAACGTAGATCAAACTTTCAAAAGACCCTAAAAACATATTTTATGGTGTGAGGCACTTATACTAAGTCATTTAAACCATTTTCCCAGACTAGTTAATACAGAATGTTAGCGATTGCTTTTCTCTATAAAAGTAGTTCTGATTCTTCTCTGCCCCCAAACAAATGAAGAAGACCCTAATAATAGTTGTTCGTGAAACCTCCTCAAGGGAACCTCTATTTTAGCTTGTGAGGGCAGGACACTGGGGGATGAGGATACCAGGCAGTCACCAGCCCTGAATATCCTTATTTGAAGAAACAAAATGACAGGCTAAGAGGACAGAGTATACGACTAATCACTTCCATCTAGACCACAAAGTAAAACCACTGGCAAGAGAAGCGAATAACTAGTAAGAAGACTGTACTGCTACTGAGAATGAATACCTTTTTACTCAATTTGTACTTTTCTTTTAAAAGTAATGATTATTTATTTAAAGTATAATTAAAAAGTCAAGCAAGTATTTAATAGCACTAGTCTTCAGAATGCACACACACAGCCAAATAAAAAAAACATTCATGTAGCTTAAATCTTTCCTGCAGCATAAAAATCAGGCAACATTTATTCTACTTTAACATTTATTCCATTTTATGTTAACACACTCCACATACCACCCCATTTCTTAGCTTTGTCCACCAAAAAGGCATAACAAGCAATTCAGCAGCAACGAGTGCCCCTAGTACCCAGGAGACTGTCTCCAAGCACTATTTCCTCACTAACACAACCAGGACTTCTTAGAAAAATGGTGGGCTCTAGGCCTGAGGCAGGAAATATGTTAAGACAAACCTGGAACATCATTTCAGAACAGGAAATAAGGAAGCTTTCAAAGACTACTGGGGTTATACCAAAGGCCTAAGGAGCCAACATGAAAAAGCTCTGACAGGCCAAAGATGGAACAATATAACCCATTAATAAAAATAACATCTATAATAGTTTGCAATATATAAAATGTTTAAATATATGAGTTCATGAAGGTAACTAAAAAAACTCAAACAAAACAAAACAAACACTCACTGGTCACTATTCGAAGGTGCTGGGAACCAACTCACTATTATGAAAACAGAAATAAAAAAGAATCTCTTCTGCCTGTCCTATAACCAAACAGATGATGACAGAAAAGTTTCTCTATATAGAAATATTCTAAACTAGTAAATAAAAAGAAATAACACAATAATTAAAATATCCTTATTTTTCAACAAGTTAAAAAAAAAAAGAACTAGGCAATGATCAATTAATGGTTGCTGTCACAAACAAAAACCACCAAATGTTATGTGCCCCTTATGGAAGTACATGCCACCATCAGTGAAGAATTCTTCCCACCCCACCCTCCCCCTGATCAAAACTCCTGATCAAAATTATCAATACAGAGGAAAAAAACAGCACATACTGTATTTAAATGACAAGGTGGGGGAAAACTCTGTATGAGAAACAATGTATTTCTTCATCATATAAATCAATTTTGACCTCAATATATCTGTTGATGGCAATGTTTCAAAATAATCAAGACCAGGGACAAATACATGGGAGCAAAGAAGAGATAAGACTGGCTATAACTTGGTAATTGTTGAAGCCAGGTGATAAGTATAGGAGTTCAATGTAATTTTCTACTTTTTTAAATACATATTTAAATTTTTTCTTAAGGAAAAAAAAAACTAATAACATTAATACTCACCTGCCTCGACTGCCAGTACTAGAGGTACTAGGGGGTCTTACAGGTGTGTGAGAATTGGATAAACCTGGAAAATAATATGTCAAAATGAATTATCAATGCAGATAAAAATATTCAGAATTCTACCTAGTAGTTACAGAATTAAAGATTACTATAATGCAATTTAGCAATTCTTGGAAATCAGGCCTAGCCTTAATGTCAAAATCAGGGATGGCCATGTATAACCCTTGGCAGGAAGTCATCAACCAGTTTCTGTCAGCTGAGCCCAGATAGGATTCTCAGAATCCTCCTCAGAGCAACACTATCCAATCAATGAAAACTACCAGGTCAAGAGAAAGCTATTTGCCACCTTGCCCCAAGTCATCTGGTAAGTCTCCTACTTAGATTCCTAGTAATTGTTCTTTCTTTTAGAAGTCCTGGAATAACTATATTAAACCTTAAAAATTCTACAACTAAAAATCACATTAATGATGCATCTCATGAAAGACTCACATTTATTTGAACTATTTTTACTCTAGAAATAGTAAGGTGGTCTGTTTCAGTAAGAAATAAGTAATATTTAATTTAATCCAAAAAAAATACACTCCATAACCACTTGTGCACTGTCAATCTGTTTGGAGTTGCTTGAATCATTCATTTATGATAACAGGGTCAATAAAATAACCTGGATTTTCGAAGAGATGTGTATCTCATAGACTTGATTAGTCACAACTTTGTTTCCAGTAAATTTAAATTTTTGTTTTAAAATTGCAATTTGAAAATTTACTTGTCTTTCCTCAACTCTTGTTTTTTTTTTTTAAATTTTTCAATATCTTACAAGTTTTAAACTTGGGATGAAACCAAAGAACTCTTCAACTGACCATCTGTATCATAAAATATAAGCAAATGCATCTACAAATCTCGCCACGAATGTGAAAATAGCTAGGGGTTGAGGGAAGGGTAATTAACAGCTCTGAACAGTGTATACTACAGATATACTACTTCAGTTAGCTGAAAACTGCCAACAGTATTTGAAGAGATATAATTAGAAAAAGCAATCAGGAAAAAAAAATGATCTGATACTATGATGGTTAATTTTATGTATCAATTTGGCTAGAATATAGCTACTCAGTTGTTTGGCCAAACACCAGTCTAGATGTTGCTGTGAAGGTATCTTTAGATGTGATTAACATTTTAATCAGGAGATTCTGCCTAAGCAGATCAAGCTCCACAATGTGGGTGGGTGTCATCCAATCAGTTAAAGACCTTAAGAGAAAGGACTGAGGCCCCCAGAAGAAGGAATTTTGCCTCCAGACTCAAGCCTGTAACATCAACTTTCCCCTGGGTCTCCAGCCTGTTAACCTGCCCTATATGGCTTGCCAGTCCTAACAATCATATGAGCCAATTCTTTAAAATCTCTCTCTACACACACACACACCCCGCTCCTGTTCGTTCAGAACCCTAATATATACATATACAGTTGACCCTTAAACAATGTGAGAGTTAGGGACATTGACCTGACCCCCAATTGGGCAAAAATTGCATATAACTTTTGACTCCCTAAAAACTACTAATAGCCTACTGCTGACCAGAAGCCTTACCAATAATATAGTCAATTAACACGTATTTTGCATGGTACGTATATTATATACTGTATTCTTATAGTAAAGTCAGCCAAAGAAAATATTATTAAGAAAATCACAAGGAAAAGAAAATACACTTACAGCACTGCATTCTTTGAAAAGAATCCACATATATGTGGACCTGTACAGTTCAAACCCATGTTGTTCAAGGGTCAGCTGTAACAAAAGAAATGAGGCAGTACCTCTGATGGCTTTACCTGATGATCCTGGAGACAGGGCAGAGGGTCCTGGGGAGGGATTCATGGTGCTTGTAGGCTGTGGGGGTAGGTGACTGCCTGAGATGTATCTACTTAGTAGATTATCTAAACTACTTGAACCAGCATCTTCCAACTAAAGAGAAAGAATGAAATGATAAATTTGCTTTGATTAAAGCAGAGGAGAAGCTATTAATTTCATTAATATAATCGCTTATGTTCACAGTTTACTAAGAGATTATTTTATCAAACTTGGCTTAATTGTTGCTTCCTTAGCCTCTCCTGAGGATCCACACAGTTTAAAGTTTTTGTGAACAAAGCTATAATAAATACTATTCAGCAAATACCTGGGGCAGCTCATGACAAAACCCAACAAATCACTAAATCCCTCATGTTCTACCATGAAAATAAAATAGCTCTGACACACACTGACACTTTTGCCTTTTCTCAAAGTTGATGAAGACCCTATTTATCAGCATTCTTGTCCATCTAGTCTTCCTTTCTTTATTCCAACATTCACAGTCCTGCCAGAATCACTCACCTCAATAGAAATTTAATCATGTCAGTGCCTAACTTCAAAGCTTTAAAAGATTTCAAACTCAAAATAAAGCCCTTAGCCTGGGATATAAGGCCCCTTATTACACAGGGGCAGCCCACAGGAAAACTGAGCCATTTTCTCACTTATAGGCAAGGCAGTAGGTTAAAGCCAGAGGACCTGGCAACCTAAACATCCATTTCCTCTCTTTAAAACCTCCCAACTACATTGAAGAACTGTAATGATGGGGCGCCTGGGTGGCTCAGTTGGTTAAGCGACTGCCTTCGGCTCAGGTCATGATCCTGGAGTCCTGGGATCGAGTCCCGCATCGGGCTCCCCGCTCAGCGAGGAACCTGCTTCTCCCTCTGGCCCTCCCTCCTCTCATGTGCTCTCTCTCTCTCTCTCAAAATAAATAATAAATAAATCTTAAAAAAAAAAAAAAAAAGAACTGTAATGATGAAACAGAAAATATTTAGGTAAGAAACAGTAAATACTATTTAATTATGAAAATTACCTTAAGAAAAATTTTACACTATTCCATAAGAGGTGGTCAAACTATTCTTAAACAACTGCCAATCTTGCTTATTGGTCTAACTTGTGCCATACTTGCCCCCTTTTTTTTAAAAAAAGATTTTATTTATTTATTTGACAGAGAGAGAGAGACAGCCAAAGAGGGAACACAAGCAGGGGGAGAGCGAGAGGGAGAAGCAGGCTTCCCGCCGAGCAGGGAGCCCAATCCGGGGCTCGATCCCAGGACCCCGGGATCATGACCTGAGCCGAAGGCAAACGCTTAATGACTGAGCCACCCAGGCGCCCCTATACTTGCCCCTTTTAAGCTTCTCTCTCACTAGAGGCAAATTACCTTTTATGCATATTAGATAACTTATTCAAGACAGAAAACTGAACACATACATTTACTTCTTGTTCTCCTTTCCTCTCAAAATTGCACTGATTTTCATAGTCATAAAACAGAAAAGGATGTCATCAAAGTAGAAACTTTGAAGAAAATTATAGAAATTAAAGCAAGGTAGAATTGGATCAATAGAAAAATGATCAAAATAAAGCAGGTCACAATATATCACAGGCAAGGGAGGACTCTCCTAAAAAGTAAACAGGCCTTTCTCATTGAAGCCCTTAAAAAACTTCACATCAGAAACATAAAGGGCTGAAGGTGATAGCAGGCAGTGGGCTCATTGGGAGTTGTGCCTGCCCACTACAAGACTGGACAGATTAGGAAGAGGCAAACTGGAAGTACATAAAAGGGCCTCCATTACATCACTACGGTTGCCAACAAGGAAATGCTAGCTGAAGCATTCACCCCCAGGTTTCACTGGACACGGATGAAGAGCAAGCATTAATAAAGTTATAAGTCTAACTGGAAAAACATTAATTCAATTATTGATTAAATCAATGTTCTCTGAACATGTATAATTTCTATGAATTAAAAGGAAAAAGACAATCCAAAGAAAAAAATACAAATCATCAATTAACCTATGAAAAGGCAACCAAGCACACAAATAAAAGAAATGTAATCAAAAGAAATGAAATCAATTAATATCTTTTTAACTATCAGATTGGTAAAGATGGGGAGAAAAGACTGATTCATTTATTTTATTTTTTTTTAAAGATTTTATTTATTTATTTGACAGAGAGAGAGAACACAAGTAGGCAGAGTGGCAGGCAGAAACAGAGGGAGAAGCAGGCTCCCTGCTGAGCAGGGAGCCCAACAGAGGGCTCGATCCCAGGACCCTGGGATCATGACCTGAGCCAAAGGCAGACGCTTAACCGACTGAGCCACCCAGGCACCCCAAGACTGATTCATTTAGTTAGTACTAAGAGCACATACAGAAATGGGTATCCCATAACATTTAAGTTTACATACAAATATCAGAAATACATAGTTTTCCCAAAACTTCATAATATCCAATACAGTATCCAGATAAATGGTTACTAAGTATGCCAAATATGAAAAGTTCTTTATAAAGAATAGATCTTAGAATATACATCTATTGGGGTGCCTGGGTGGCTCAGTCGGTTAAGCTCTTGATTTCGGCTCGGGTCATGATCTTGGGGTCCTGGAATTGAGCCCTGCGTCAGGCTCTGTGCTTAGGAGTCTGCTTAAGATTCTCTCTCTCCCTCTGCTCCCCGCCCCCCACTCACGTACACTCTCTCTCAATAAAATCTTTAAAAAATATATATTACATCTATTAATTATAATCTAATCTGAATAGAATCTAATATTATGTATTCAAAAAGTATTCATGGGCGCCTGGGTGGCTCAGTTGGTTAAGCAACTGCCTTCGGCTCAGGTCATGATCCTGGAGTCCCGGGATCAAGTCCCGCGTCAGGCTCCCGGCTCAGTGGGGAGCCTGCTTCTTCCTCTGACCCTCTCCCCTCTCATGCTCTCTAATAAATAACTAAAATCTTAAAAAAAAACAAAAAAAAACAAAAGTATTCAGGTTCATCATGTATCACCTCAAAGTCGAAATTACAAACATGCATTATACCACTATGTTGGAGATGGACAGTAGAGCAAACACAATGAGAGAATTCTATTTAGATCTGTCACGACTACTATTAAGATATATCAACAAATATCAAGTATCAAAACTGCCTTTGAATTTACTTCTGATTTGCATTACATAGTTAATGCTACCTTGTCTACTTCCTGTGTAGCCTCCGCCAGGTTTCTTCTTACTATACCATGGAAACTACAGGATAGGAGAGAAAGTAAGTGATTCTTTAAGAGGGGATAGGTTTCCTTCCCTTTCTGTTCTTGGTTCATTTGGTTAACTATTTCTTACTATAGTTGTGCTTTCATGGTAACCACCTCCACTTTTAAAAGCAGATGACAGTAACAAGTGTTTGTAAGAATGTGTAGAAACTGAAACCCTCACACTGTTGGTGGGAATGTAAAATGGTGCATCCACTGTGGAAAACAGTTTGGGAGTTCCTCAAAAACTTATACAATATATGACACAGCAATTCCACTCCTAGAAATTTACCAAAGAGAACCAATAACCTGTGTTTATACAAAAACTTGTATAAATACGTTCATAGCATTATTCCTCACCAGCCAAAAAGTGGAAACCCAAATGTCCATCAACTGATGAGCCCATGAACAAACGTGGTATAACCATACAATGGAATACTAAGCCATAAAAAGGAATTAAGTACTAATGCAGGCTACAACACAGATGGACCTAGAAAACACTGCTAAGTGAAAGAAGCCAGGCACAGAAAGGCATAAATATTATGTAATTCTACTCATGCAAAATGTCTAGAAGAGGCAAAACCATAAAAACAGAAAGTAAATTAATGGTTTCCAGGGATTGGGAAAGAGGGAAATGTGACTGTTAGGTTCTTTTGGGATAATAAAAATGTTCTAGAAATAGTGGTAATGGTTCTTAATCTTGAGCATATATTAAAAACCACTGAATTGTACATTTTTTAAAAAATTGGGACTTCCTGGTATGTGAATTATATCTCAATTTTTAAGAGCAGGTGATAAAAACGGAAGTCTAATATGATGCCCAGCTTTTCAAAGATGCATAGCATCTATATTTCCTCCATTTGGTCTCTGTCAGAAAGCACCAAACCAAGATCAAAGTAGCCTAGCAAATTATGTTAAATAAGACATTAGCAAACTTCTTTTCCTTTTGAAAGTTTCTTAAGACCTGGAACCAAGTTTTATTTATCTTCTTATTCTCAATCCCCAAGGACTTTAGCATATACTAAGTGTTTAGCAAAACTTGAATGATTCTTCTAACACTACACATTCCTCTCTCTTCATTGCCCAAAACCTCTCAATACTATACCTTTCGAGGCCTACAATCCAGAACTATCTCCCTACTATCTCTATGGATAGTGGGGAGAAAACTAGACTTGTAATCAGGAATCTGAGCTTTGAGTTTTCCATGTACTGGGTTACTAGTCACTAACCTTTCTTACTCTCTCATCCATAAAATAGGGGTATCATATTATCACAAGATGGTTTTACATATTAAACTGATAAACTGCCTGTGGAAATGCTTTGTAAACTATAAGCTTATAACTTAGAAATTTTACTTTTTAGGGGCACCTGGGTGGCTCAGTCAGTTAAGCATCGGACTCTTGATTTCAGCTCAGGTCATGATCTCAGGGTTGTGGGATAGAGCCCTGCTTCAGGTTCCATTGCTCAGCAGGGAGTCTGCTTGAGATTCTTTCCCTCTGTCCCTCCCCCTGTTCATGCATGCACTCTCTCTAATAAATAAGTCTTAAAAAAAGAAATTTTATTTTTTATAGATATATTCCCAAATTTCCCATTCTGTATTGTCCAGTCCTCTCAGCACCAATACAACTACCATTCACTCAGCCAAAAAAGATCTCTCCTAATATTAGGGAAGCAATAAGATTAAGAGAATTCACAATGAGTTAAGTGATTTTGAAACAATTTTGAAGTTAAAGAAACATCCTTTAAAACTGATAAAATCCATTAAATACATAAAAATATTAAAATGCAATCAAGGGCCCCAGTGTCTTAGTAATTTCACTGCTCCTTGCTCCCATGGTGACCCTTGACTCTGAGTAACTCATACAATGCACGAGAGGACGACTCGGTATAACTTCGAAGGTTATATTTAAACTTATAAGTAAAATGTTTTTTGTCAAGTCATTGCCTTGACTTGATGCGGACAAGCAGTCTGCTGTGCCCACTCTTGGTGCCTCAGTGCTTCCACCCACCCTGCCCACAAGCAGATCTACCAACTTGAACAAGTATTTCAACGAGCAGAAGGAGTACTGGCATGTCATGTTACCCAGAGAACTTTCCAAACAAGTACCCAAAACCCATCTGATGTCTGAAGGGGAGTGGAGGAGATCTGGTGTCCCAAAGAGTCTAGGCCGGGTTCATTTCACAATTCATAAGCCAGAATCACAGACTGTTCTCTTAAATAAGCTCTTGCAAAATATCAACAAAAATGAAGTATACCCAGGGATCGTTAATTAAACCTTTTTCAATTTAATATATATGTGTATGTAAGGTAGTATTCAGTGAATACCTGAAAAATGTACAAATCATTCATAACTGTGCATGAGTTGTATTCTTCACAGCAACAGAGATCAGTTAAATTTAACTGTAATTAAGTTACAATAAGGTAGATTTTTAAAGATCTTTTTTTTTTAAGTAACCTCTATACTCAATGTGGGGCTTGAACTCACAACCCCAAGATCAAGAGTTGCAAGCTCCACTGATGGAGCCAGCCAGGTGTTTAAGATAAAATTTCTTCTAGTCAGTTTTTCTCTTAATAATAAGCATCTGTTTGACTTTGTCTATTATTTTTATATTAAGTAGTTTGTATGCTGCACCAAAAAAATATTTATTTGAGGGAGAGCGAGTGAGCATGCAGGGAGGAGGGGCAGAGGAAGAGGGAGAGAGAGAGTTCCAAGCAGGCTTCACGCTCAGTGCAGAGCCTGACGCAGGGCTCAATCTCAGGACCGTGAGTTCATGACCTGAGCCAAAATCAAGTCAGATGCTTAACAGACTGAACCACCCAGGCGCCCCCCCCAACCAAAAAATTTTTTTAATAAAATGCTTTTAATTCAAATGAATTCATGAAATTTCAGAAGGCACTGCAAGATCTTTTTCTTCAGGAAAATGCTACAGGTGAAAGGGACAGAAGTCTCAGAAGCTTCTACTCTTCACCATCACTTTCTCTCTCAGTATGCACTACCTCCACCAAGTGCCTGATATCTAGACTTTCCAACTTCTTCCTTTCTTAAACCAAGCTGTTTGCAGAAGGGGGTACACCATCCCTTTTAGACCTAACAGAAGACTGGCAAATATGTGACCACATTTTGGTCCTGGGTCTCCTCTTGGGATCCAAACTTATAGCACAAGTGCTTTATCTAACACAAGGTTTGTCTGTTGGCAAGTGGCAGAAAGATGAGCAAAGCTGCTATCTTACAGCTTTAAAATATGGAGGCGTGCTAGTTTTAGCACACATGACTTTGAAAAATCAAATATTATACTCTACTCTTTGGAAATTTCAAAACACGTTGCTCCTGAAAAAGGAAAAGAGAAAAGAACAGCAGAAGAGAAAAGAAAAAGAATAGGTATACCCTTAACTCCCTAATTAATAACATGAGGTTTTAAATCTCTCATTCAACTTAAATACAAACCTGTATGGGTGGAATATCTGGCAGTGATGGAAGGTTTTCAGGATTGGTGACTGAGGGGATTAGCTCTATTGCTGTAACAGATGGGCTCGTGGGACCTCGATTTGCATTTGCCATCGTAGCTGTAGTAGGGCTGGTTGGATTGATTGTGGTGTTGTGCACCGACACAACAGGGAAGGGTCCAGCATGCCCTGGGTTTGAGTGCTGTTAGGAAAAAAGATGTTATCATTACTTGATCTGCCAAGATATCCTAATATGAACTATACCTTCACAACAATTTTTAGTTCAGGAAAGATACGTAAGTGTTTGACATCGGTGACTGAGAAACAAAGAAGTAAGCACTATCTTAACAATAACCAAGACACAGAAGCAACCTGTGTCCGTGCACAGACGAATGGACAAAGAAGACATGATATGTATGTGGATGTCTGTCCATGTACAAAATGTGTATGTGTGTGTGTTTGTATACAGAACAGAGTATTATTCAGCCATAAAAAATGAGGCAATCATCTGCCACAGCATGGATGGACCTTGAAGGCATCATGCTAAGTGAAATAAGACAGAGGAAGACAAATACTGTATGATCTCATTCATATGTAGAATCTTAAAACAAAAACAAATGCATAGAAAAACAGTTCAGATCTGTGGTTTCCAGAGGCGGAGGATGGAAGAAGGGGGAACTGAAGGTGGTCAAAAGGGGAAAGGTACAAACTTCCAGTTGTAAGATAAAAAGTACTAGGGGTGTAACATATGTACAATATAACCATAGTTTTAACACCATTGTATGACATGTAGGAAAGCTGTTAAGAAAGTAAATTCTAAAGAAGATGTGGTGTACGTACTTGTGTACACACACACACACACACACACACACACACACGGAATATTACTCAGCCATCAAAAAGAATGAAATCTTGTCATCTGCAATGACATAGATGGAGCTAGAGTGTATTATCCTAAGCAAAATAAGTCAAAGAAAGATAAATACCATATGATTTCATTCATATGTGGAATTTAAGAAACTAAACGGATGGGGGTAAGAAAAGAAAAGAAAAGAGAGGGACACAAACCATAAGAGACTCTTAAAGACAGAGAACAAACTGAGGGTGGATGGGGGGCACTTGTGATGAGCACTGGGTGTTGTATGTAAGTGATGAATCACTGAATTCTACTCCTGAAACCAATACTGCACTGTATGTTAACTAACTAGAATTTAAATTAAAAATTTGAAAAGAAAAAACAGTAAATCCTAAGAGTTCTTATTACAAGGAGAAAAAAAATGTTTCTTTTCTTTTTATTGTTATCTATATAACATGAATGTTAGCAGAACCTACTGTAGCAATCATTTCACAGTATATCAAACCATTATGCTGTTAAGTCTTAAATTTATAAGGTGATGTACATCAATTATTAATCAACAAAACTGGGAAAAAAAGAGTAAGCCTTCTCCAACTTATACAAAAAAATAATCATAATTCAAACTTAGGCTTTTCATTTTCCTACTCATTTTTGTGTAGTATTAGGAAAAGGCAGACTTGCCAATAATTTTCAACCTGTCAACCTGGTGATACGTTATTTCAGAACAAAGATGTATATAAATAGATGATCTGGAAGCCCCCAAAGTTTTCAAACATCAATTAGCAATAATCGCGCCTCGGATAAACCTCATTGGCTACGATACTGCCACTACACAAAGCTAGTTTTCAAACATCAGACCAGGAAAGCCACTGCTCTATTTATAGTCCTCTTTAACTCTTTTGTCTTTTTAAAAATAATTGTGAAAAAAATTGTGTAGTTGTACATTGTGTAACTGATAAGGTAGGAAAAAAACAATGAATGTACAAATAGAAATATGACACCAATTCCTGATTGTAATACTCCGTGACTTCAGGCAAATCACGTCTCAGTAATTTAGAAATGTGGCTAATACCTCACTTGTCTCATTGTGAGGGACCATTAGGAGGATCATCTTTAAGGTAATATGGGAGGGGCGCCTGGGTGGCTCAGTTGGTTAAGCGACTGCCTTCGGCTCAGGTCATGATCCTGGAGTCCCGGGATGGAGTCCCACATCGGGCTTCCTGCTCAGCAGGGAGTCTGCTTCTCCCTCTGACCCTCTTCCCTCTCGTGCTTTCTATCTCTCATTCTCTCTCTCAAATAAATAAATAAAATCTTTAAAAAAAAAATAAGGTAATATGGGAAACAAATTATACATCTATCAATAAATTAGAAATTTAAACATTTAAAATTCTAACATCTAGTGATTTCTGTAGGAGCCCTGAAGCCTAATTCTGCAGCTTCTGTGCTCTTCCAAAGGGTGTGCCTGCCTCCTGGCAATACTTGAGGGCTTTCCACATTCTAACAGGCACATGGGTACATTAACAGCTGTAAAGAAATTAATGTCCATTTCTTCAACCTTTATATGTATCTTTTCTAAAGAAAACCCGATTTCCCTAGGAATGTGCCAGAGTCTACAGGCTCTCCTCTTCTTCCTTCACTACTGCGCTTCTCCCCCAGCCTCAGAACAGCACAGCTCTGACTGGATCCTCATCTTATCTAGCACACGGCCCCAGGGGCAGAAAATACTCTTGGAAAGACAAGCAAAGTATGAGTGGCAAGCTGGTGAAAAAGTGCCCAGCTCAAAAACCTGGTAACAGATCTCTAAGTGGGTTCTGATACCTGATGATCAACAAAAACGAAAAGACCTAGGGGCGCCAGGGTGGTTCAGTCGGTTAAGCGTCTGCCTTCGGCTCAGGTCATAATCTCAGGGTCCTGGGATCGAGCCCCGTGCATCAGGCTCCCTGCTCAGTGGGAAGCCTGCTTCTCCCGCTCCCACTCCCCCTGCTTGTGTTCCTTCTCTCATTCTGTCTCTTTATGTCAAAATAAATAAACTCTTTAAAAAAAAAAAAGACCTAAAGAAACTGTCAAATGATAAAAAGATTGATAGAACAGTACTAATAGCTCATTTTGAGTTTCAGTTTATAACCTACAAAAGTTCAAACAGCTGAGGAACATGAGAAATTTCTTTTAATTCCCAGATACATGATTCTGTGAACAAATTTCCTGAGGATCATGAGAAAAAAAGTAATAAAAATTAATGTTGAATTCTAACTTACTCTAATAAGTAACAGACATACAAATATACATAAATGAATAGGAAGGGGGAAAAGGCTTCTTCTATCTCATAAAGAAATGTATACCTAAAAGAATTTTATTTTATGTTTCCTAGTATTTTTAAATCATGTCAATATACTTATGTTGTTTAAACGATTGTATAGGAGTTATTGTAATGAAAATTTAGTCCAGGAAAAATCTTTTTAAGCTTAATAATAGTCTTATTGTTGCTGGAAATTTAAAAATTTTTAAATTGACATTTTTCCCACAGAAAACTACAACTAACTGATCTATAAGTCTATCAAACGTAAGTATATTAAGATAAAATTCTGTAGAAAGAGTAGAAGATTCAAGTCGAATTCAAGTCCAAGGAGAAAGACAGAATAAAATTTTAACTTTCAAAAAAGAGCTTGCTATGGTATTTGGGATTCTAATGGATTTGTCTACAAGAATGATACAAGGGTTTTACTTTATAATTTCAATATTTACAATATGCCAGAAAATGCATCCTCAGCAATCATTTAAATTTAAGTTTATGACAGAACTTTTAAATGTCAACCGTAAACGTGAGGGAGTGCATATTTTTCAAGTCTTTCCAGAGATACTTGGGCCTAAAAGTTGAAGGACCACTGCTCTGGGACTGTTGATCCAACTTTAGTATGCAGATTGATCTGAGAGTTAAGTAAAAATTCACATATTTCTGAGTATTCCACTCCTAGAAATTCTGATTCAGTAACTATGGCTCAGAATCTATTTCTGATAAGGACCCCCCCAAGTCATTCTGATGGTCATTAAAGCACGCTATGAGAAATATCACTGTAGCGGTTATAATATGAACTTCATTCTTTTATAACTAAAAATTACAGGTAAAAGTAGCCTGATTGTATAATCCTAACTCCTATTCAAATATAACCTGCTATTCAGGCAAAAGTTAGAAAACATGTTTCTAAATATTTATTTTTAAGAGTAGGCACATCTATATCCTTAAAAGAAAAGCAAAGAGAAGCAAAAAATAAATAAATAAATTACATATAGCGTAGCTCTATTGTTTTCAAAGTCCTTTTTATAGATTAGGTTCCAAACATCACATTAAAAGAGTAGAGGAACAATTTCAGGAAACTAAGGTTCTAATCTTGACTTTACCATTACCTCTTGTGACTGTGGATAAATAACTAGCTACTGTGTTTTTTACTTCTATAAAATGAATTGGTTGGACTAGGGTTCTTAACCTAGGATATAATGGGTTGAATGTCATTAAAGAAGCTCTTAAAATTGAATTCATATGTATGTATATTTTTCTGGGATAAGAAGATACACAGCATTAATCAAATTCTCAAAGGTATCAATGGCCACACAGCACGTCCCCCCAACTGCTTAAGAAGAATGATGTCTTTTAGTTTTAAAATTGTATGATTCTTACAAATGTAACTCTAGGCATACTTGTCTTTGGAGGTGTGGCTGCATCATGGAATACTGAGGGCCGCTGTGCCTGGGTATCCCTGGTATTCGGGCAGCGTTCTGAGCCAATCTCATCTGATGGGCTTGGAAAGCTCCACAGTTCATGTTGCCTCTTTGCATTGTTTGCACACTGATCAATCTTGGAGGCTACAAAAAGCAGAAATTGCATTTATGTAATAATATTTTTTATATATATACCTTTCAATTATAAAATGTTATGGGAAAAATCATTCTGTCAGGACAGAAGGGCATAAAGTAAAAAGTATAAGCCACAATTCTCCCCATCTCTAGCCCCAATTCCTTCCTCTCAATACACGTGTGTATTTAAGGCCTATCAACATTAACTTATCCAACCCTGGATTAATGGTTTTGATTTGGATGGGGGTGGGGAGATCAGGAGAGATACAGGGATGGAAATGATTTGAACAAATGCCTAAAGAACTTATCAGATTAGGGCGCCTAGGTGGCTCAGTCGGTTAAGTGTCCGACTCTTCATTTCGGTTCAGGTTGTGATCTCAGGGTCGTAGGATCAAGCCCTGTGTGGGGCTCTGCACTCAGTGTGGAGTCTGCTCCAGATTTCCTCTCCCCCACCCCCTTCTTAAATAAATAAATTAAATAAATAAATAAGAACTTATCAGATCCTAGACAAAAACTATCTGTCCCTCTGGCCCAAAACCACATGTGGAAAACAAAAAAATATCTGGTATGGAGGGATAAAATAATCCTGTGCTCCTCCATAGTACTAGTGAATTAATTTTGTTTCCCATGGTAAGTATTTAATACCCTTCCTCACATCTCCCCCAAATCCCTGCCAAACCCAGAGCAAATATTTAAATTCTAACTTTTGAGCTTTGTCCCTGCTAGTAACGTTGAAATGTATAATTCATCCATACAGGACAGAGTGTAATCCTGAGGCCTTCATAATTTGTCAATAATGTCATGACGTAGTAATACTCACCTGTTGCTGTAACATCTGTGGGGCTGCTTGCCTAGGGTGCTGCTGTGTTGTTGTTGTTGTTGTTGATACAGGTGCAGGTGGTTGCTGCATTCTCATCTGTTGCAACTGCTGATGTTTCTGTGCATACACTTGTTGTTGCATGTGCTGGAGTCGAAGCTGTGCTAAGTTAATCTGTCCAGGGGTTTTACTAATGTGGTTTGTCCCTGGAGGAACTTGCCCAACTACAACATTAGGAGTATAACCAGGAGCTGGTTTACTCTCTATTACTAGATTACCTGAAGGATTTAAAAAATGAGAATAATTTGCATATAAATGATTGTATCATCTACTTTGTGGATTAGTCACTATCTTTTCCTCTTTCTTTTGACAACTATCAGCACCAAAAGCTTCTGACAGTACAGCAGAGATGGGAGCTAGGTTTAAAGATAATGAAGATCAGAAACATAGTCCAAAGCCAAATAACTGACTTTTGAGGTGTCAGAATAATATATTACCTGCCCTTTTTCTTTATTTACACAAATGCACAGAAAATTAAAGATCTGAAAGAGATATTATCAGAGGCGGCCCACGTAGTCAAAATCAATTCTCCTGGACAGACTCAAGGATACCTAAGATTGCTAATGCTGATGTCATCTGCCTCTGAATTGCCAAAGTCTGCAGGGCAGAGTAGGACACTGCTCCAAAACTGTCTGTGGAAACATGGAACGTTTTAACCACTTATGTCGCTAAAAATGACAATTTTCCTTGCTTCTTACTGAGCCCAGTGTTTTCTAGGAATAGAAAGCAAATTTTAGGAAGGTTTGATATAAGGCAGAGTCGGCAAACCTTTCCTTTAATGGGTCAGATATTTTAGGCTTTGCAGGCCACATAAGATCTATCATAAATTCTTTTATTTTCATTTGTTTTTACAACCCTTTAAAATGTAAAAAAACTCAGCCACCATGCCACACACCGTTTGCCAATGCCTGATCTAAGGCTATAACCAAATTTTAATATACACAAAGATTATTTTTTTACAGAAAGCCATCCACCTCTGCTTTTACAACTTCCAATGGTGAGGATCTGACTATTTTGAAAGTGAGTTTACTCATCTGTAGATAGTTCTAACTGTCGGGAAGTTTTTGGCCTTTGTTGTGAATTGAGCTGTTTGTCTGTCTCCCTGTAACTTTCACCTGTGGTCCGCAGGTCCACACTGTGGAGTAACTAGAGTGAAGTCCATTTCTCCTCTGTGTGGAAAAGAGCTACTCTTATCTTTCAAACATTCCTCAGTACATGACTTTCAGACACATCAGCATCCTGGAGGTCCTCCTCTAGTGGACAATTTGGTACAATTTATATACAAACTACTAAGCATCTAATAAATTCTTCCAGAGAATGAAACTCCATTTGCTAATAAGTTTTTGACATGAAATAGTCATTATTAATTTTAAAAGATGGGGAAAAGTTAGCAATGACACACATTTTTAAAATCTACACATAGGAGATTCTCAACATTCTTAAAGATGTCATGAACATAGCTCAAGTTCCCAATGAGGAACATATTTTCCAAGAAGTTTACATGTTAGAGTGAAGTTTCAAGTCTCTAAAATTTGCTTTAGATGTTTTCTCCTCCTAATTCAGTGAACCCAGTTACATTCATAAAACTAATTATTTCTCACCTAAATTGACTACATTCTTTGCCCAGAAGGTGGGATCACAATGGAAACGAATTGCTCCATTAGCAGCAGGCACAGGATCACACCGTGCTTTCAAAATATGGCGCAATTGAAAAGTAATCTTAAAGGGAAAAAATTCACATTAGTCTTAAAAATTATAAGTATCACTTGAGAAAACATACATGATAAAGACATAAAAAGCTCATGTAGCCCCACAAATCAATCTCAGATGAGACAGTATGTGTTTAAAAGGCTATCTATATTAGCAATCAAACGCACATGCTTGAACTTCTGACATTTCTGGTGATAAAACTACATTATGATGGTGATAAACTACTAGGTACATTACGATACTAGGTATCTTCAGGACAGTAAATACTGTATGATTCCATTCGTATGCGATTCCAGAAAGTGAAAGAAATCAGACTATGGTTGCCTAGGGTCAGGAGCAGAGGGGAACAAGGACACTTTTGTGGGTGACAGAAATTTTCTGTATCTTAACATGGCGGTGGTTACACTTGCAAAAATACAAAATCTAATACTTTACCCAAGTGCAATTCACTGAATGTAAGTATCTCAATAAAGTCCACTTAGAGACCATAAATATACTATACTATGTATGTGTCTCACCAGTCGCTTGCTGTACAGTAGTGCTGTGCTGCTGCCACTTGCAATTGCCCAGTTTGTAAAGTTCATAACATGCTTCACCTGCCGGGAGAGGCCCGTGATGTCGTTCTGCTGCTGCAGTAACTTCATCTGTCTTTCTTTTGTAACATTCTGAAACAGAACAAGAATTCAATGACGAATTCTATATGAAAAATTCAACTCACAATTTTTATTGCAAATGAACACAATACCTACATTACTTTTTAAAATTAGGATAAGTTGGCAAGCACCTCATTATTTAATGAGTCTCTGATCAAAAGAAAAGTCACTAACAAAAGCGGAACTAAAACTTAAGTTCCCTAAGCTAACAAGGGACATTCCATATATAGAAATTAATGTTAGTTGATGTCTCTCTTTTCCTTCAGAAGATAAAAATATTTTTATTAAAAGCAGTATCTATTATTAGGCTGATCCAATACACAGAATCTACGGCATAATGAGCTGACCTTTAGAAATATGATATACTCAACTCTACTTTTCAGACCAAAGAAAATTTTGTGTTGCCAGTGCCACCTACTGGTGCAGCATGAGGCTAGAGTTAAAATCTCTTCCTTTAAATACTTTAGACAAAATGAGAAACGTAAATTCCAAAGTTCTAAGAGCAGAGTTAGGGAAACTTTTTTTAAAATGACAAAAGTTCATAAAAGAACAAGGAAGTCAGTAAGAGTTGAAGGACCAATTTTGGGGGAAATGTTGCAAAGGAAAATTAAACTATCTGGGAACTAAAACTCCTAGAAGCAATATAGGTGATGTCCTATACACTTTAACATTTGGCACGCCAAACAACCTATCTACTTGGTACTTAACCAGTTTTCTTAATGCCTCAACTTGATTTATTGGAACAGATTTTTTCCTAAGAAAACAAGTTGCTCATTTTGTAATGTAAAACAGGGGATAAAAGTATTCAACTGATAGAAGCTTGATTCACAACTTCCCTGGAAATCACCAAAGCTTAGGAAAACTTCTGTTTTACAAAGTTGAAGAACATTTTACACTAGAAAACATCTATCGTTTAAATTCAGCATATTAGGAATATGTGGCAGATTTATCATTTCGTATTTTTGTATATTTTAGTATTAAGATGCATCTTTTCACTCAAAAATTCTTGAAACTGTTTAACATTATTTTAGACTATAGTTAAAAATGTATTTGCAGTAACTTAAAAGGTTATCAAAAATAGTTGCTGCTCAGTGCTCTCCATTCACACAGTCCTTTTGAAAACAAAAATCTAGTAGAATTAAATGCATCAGCTGGATGTACAACAAGAAAGAGACCTCCAACTTTTAAAAGTATGTGCAAGAGTACTTTTAATCTCACAACTGTGTCTCAATAAAAAGATGTATTTCAAAAGACTAAATTCAGAAATAGCACTGCCAACATCATTTCTTTCATTTGTATGTAACTATGTCTCTAATATTTCTACAATGTTCTATGAAGGACTGGAACAGAAAAAAAACTGTGGAAAATGTGAGGTTAATAGTAATGGAAGTTAAAAAATCAAATACATAGTTTAAATTGCTACCATTTAATGGTGCAGAAAACGCAACCCCATATCATCTAAGCCTACTAAAGAGCACCAAATCTTGAAAACCAATGAACATAGCAGTGGTCAGTAGAGGCGACTCTTTGTTTAAAACTTAATTTGGATTTCACAAATTGACTGATTCTTATCTAGAAATTTATATCTACATATTAATCTCAAAATATGCAACAAAAAACAATACAACAAAATTATCAGTAAGTTTAAAGTTTATAAATTTCAAAATGAGCATTTTTAGCAAAACTATGGAATATTTTTAAAATAAAGTGAAACACACAAAGGACTCAAGCAGACTCCCAATATACATTCACATGTTAATAGTTAAATTGAGGGCCTATCTTGGGGGGTGGGGAGGATGTAGCAGGTTGGCTTTGTCTTAGTTTATATAACATTTTAGTAATAATTCTTTCATTCCTAAGAGGACAACACTATCTCCTAATTTATACAGCTAAAATCAGTATTATTAAATTGGGCTGCAAATTAACTAACTCAATAAAGCTCTATTTTCCAATAGAAAATGAAATAAAAAAATGTTTTTAACTTTCTTTACTTCCAGGCCCCCCCAACCAATCTAAAAGAGCTTTCAATAAACATTAAAAACAGCTAAAGAGCAATAGAAGCAGTTTTTGTTTTATTTTGGCTTTGAACCGTACCTCTAGCTGCTGTAAGAGAGATTTTCCTTTCTTATTAATTTCATTGATAAGGGTGAAAATGGCCACTTTAATTTCCTGTTCTACTCGTTTGTTAGTCTCATTTACTTCTTTTATCCTGAATAAGAGAAATGCATCATTAGGTTATCAACTTATCCTATGTCTCTGAATCATCAACTGTTACAGAAATTCATCCAACTGGGCACTTAAAGCGAGTAATTAAAATTAAACCTTTGTCAAAATGTACAATTTATGTTTCGGTAGACCTGAGCACTCAATTTGGTCCAAACAAGTTATTTATACAAAGAACGGAATATTTAGTAATTTTAAATTAAGTTCATAAAGGCCAGTTTATTAGTCTAGATGGAAATCTCCTTTAGTTCCTATGACCTGAATGTGATATATAAACATCTGACATCAACATTTGTTGGCTAGTGTCAAATCTGGCACCTTGGATCTACTTAACACTTATCAAGAACATGTGCAAAAGAACAATGAATGTTGCAAACAGTAATTATCTGTTGAAATAACAGGAATTAAGCTTAGAAGCATTTATTTTCTCTTACAACTTAACCACTTCAAATGTGGGTTCTGATACACGCCCCCCCCTTCCCTAGCTTCTTCTCAAAACAGTTTTCCTACTGTACAGAATTAAGGGTATAAAACAACTTCAATCCATTTTGTAAAAGAGTTGTCAGATGTTTTAGAATAGGTATAAGCTCCCACTTTGGCAATGAAAAGTTCTGGTTGCAGATATGAAATAGCTGATACCTATTTCAGAGGGGGGGGGTCCCACCAATATAAATATGTAAAATGTTCAACAATCAAAGAAAGCAGCCTTCAACTTTTACATTCTACTTCTTTAGAAATTATTATCCATATTTTCAACCTCTAAAATGTCTTTTATTTGCCCAATTCAAATTTGAGTAACTTTAATCTGAGTAATTATAATGTAATTTTCCCTCCTTTGTCTATACATCAGCACATGTTTGGGCACTTATTTGAAAATTTTATTCAATTCTGTTCTTATCTTATTAAAGTGAGTAGAAGATGTCTTTTTAAAAAATAAGAGTGCTAATTACTATTGATAATGTAAGGTTCCAACTTAAAATGATTCAGCCAAAGACTAAAATCATTAAGCATGCTAAAAGCAGAGAACAGTTAGCCATAGTCAGATTCTCATTAGATTTAAGCACGTCTACTATATGTTCAATTGTGAAGAAAGAAATCAATGTACATTCAAAAATGGAGATAGGTCATTAAAGAATGTGCCTAAAGGGAAGTATTATCAGAGATTTCAATACTTTAAAAAAAAAAATCTTTCTGGAGATGAAATCATTAGTCTCCCCAACCCTCTGCAATTTTATAACACATAAACTCCTTGTTCTCCTTCTCTACACAGATTCAGAAACACATATATAAAATATGTACAAAACATTTGTACAAAAATACGGGACACCATATGAATCAACTCACTATCCTTTTTCTGAAAAGGACATTCATCTGTTATTTATGAGATGGTAGCTACCACCCTCTCCAATATCACCCACAACAGAGCAGTATCACTAAAACATCCTGACATTTTCATAACAATTAACCATCCATGAATAGTTTATGTAATATATTAGTGTAGGTATATACAGTTGACCCTTGAGCAAAGTCGGGGTTAGGAGCACCTACCCCTATGCAGTAAAAAATCCATGTATACCTTTTGACTCCCCAAAAACTTAGCTAGTAGCCTACTGTTGACCAGAAGCCTTCCTGCTAACATAAACAGCCGATTAACACGTTTCATGTTATATGTATCACATACTATATTCTTAACAATCAAGTTAGCTAGAGAAAAGAAAATGTTGTATTTATTGAAAAAATATATAAGTGGCCCCACAGTTCAAATCCATGTTGTTCAAGGGTCAACTGCATTGTTACATCTACAACTTCAGAATAGCCTTTGTTTTCTTTTGGTATCACTTCAGAAGATGAAAGTTAAGATGAAAGTTCTACCACCTTATGGTCTAATATATAATGTACTATTCATTCATTCATCTATTTAATACTTTTGAGTATCTACTGTCATTTTTAATCATTTTAATCATCATAAATTAACTTCAACATTCTAGAAGTACCTAAAAGTCTCAATATTTGTGAAACTGAAAAATAAATACTTATTAACCCTAGTCACACCTTCAGGAATATACAGATTTTAATTATGCCAGCTCCAAGTGTTCATCTTTCTACACTGAGTCCCCACCTTGTTAATGTACTCTTTATGGAACCTATTCCAACTTGCCTTATCAATAAATTTAGTTCATTTAGAAATGAACCTGAATAAAATGTTTAAATACTGATGGTATTATTGATAAACAGCAACAGTTAAAATCTGAGGGTCTGCTATGTGCCACAAATTGTGCTATACACTCATCTTATAATAACACTATTAAGAGAAGTAGTATTTTTAATTCTTGTT
The DNA here is from genome assembly GCF_009762305.2 of Zalophus californianus. Taxonomy (NCBI): domain Eukaryota; kingdom Metazoa; phylum Chordata; class Mammalia; order Carnivora; family Otariidae; genus Zalophus; species Zalophus californianus. The sequence continues at coordinate 96,393,426 of NC_045598.1, forward strand.
TTACAGATGGGGAGGTAAATTTAACCACCATTCTTCATATCCTCTCCTCTATACTATGTCTTCCACATAGTTAAAATTTGTAATTCAACTCTACGTATTAATTGCTTTTTCCAGTTATTTAAGGCTTTACAGAGTCTAGAGTTTTGTTGATTATAAAATAGTCAAAGACATATCTTAAAAGTATTCAAAATTTTGGTGAATTAAATCTTACTTAACTAACAAATATTATTATCCAAATTCAAACTTATATGATTTACCCTTCCAAAAATGTTTTCTACATATGCTTAATATAATATAGAAGGAAAACATATGTAAACTGGACCTACTGTGCTATTAATTCTTAAAGTGAAATTATGGTTTTAAGGCAACACACTTACCTATTCTGCACCTGAGTAGCTGCAAAATGAACATAATTCTTCTTCTCAAGAAGCTTAGCCAGTAGATTCTCAATTGCACCTTTCTGGTTTTGAAAAGCTTCTTCCAAAAACTGGTATCTTAGAACAAAAACAAAAACTACACTTAGAATGGAAAATTTACCATTAAAATTATGAAAATGAATTGCTACATGACTCAAACGTAAGACCTTACTTAAATGATGGACATTCTATGCGTCCTCACATACCTTACCTCAACAGCAACTTTTAACTACCAATCCCTTTCCTTCTGAGCCAAGCCTGAGAAGCCATTTTATAAGACTAAAAAAAATTAAAAACTATTCAAGTGCTCTTACATCAGAATTTTGATTCAGAATTACATTTTTTTAAAAATCCAAATATTGGAATAAGTTGTATACGTTTTAAATCATAAAATATAACATTACAGAAAATACTTTCAAAAGTGGGGAACTACCCGTAGTTTTAACATCATAAAACCACTACTATCACTGTAATATATACTCCTTAGCCTTTTTATTCCGTATTCCAAAATACAAGTATATAGAATGTATGTGCAATTTTATATCTGACTTTTCTTTATCTTGTCTTTACAATCACCATCTGAAACAGTATTTCAGCGCTCCATACTAATCAAATTTTTCTAAGACTTGAACCAATTAAAAAATCACCAACACCAGTTTTAATTTAACTTTGTCAATGTGAGTGGTGTTTATTATTTCCTAATATTATTGTGTGAAAATTTACACTTGAGAGTAAAGACTACAGTTCTTTGGCTACTAGGAGGGTAGAATGGTTTTCTTTCCTAGTTTTAGTTCCTTTGTGTAAATTGTTCATTAAGTCAACAAATATTTTTGGGATTCTTCTGTATGTTAGAGATACATGCGTAAAAAAAAATCCATTATTGTTCATATTCTTGTAATAAATAGGCACACATATGAAATGATACCATACTGTGATAAAAACTATAATGGAGATACATATAGTCTGCAACAAGAACACAGCCTTAATACCAAGGAAAGCTTCACAGTGAAGTCAGAATAGTATTATCATATGCTACATACAGAGGCATATTTAGGGAACTACAAAGACTTCAATTTAGCCAAAGAAAGCCAGGCAAAGGTCAAAATATGAGATAATAATTAATAAAATCCAGAATCAGGCTGTGAAAGGCTGGGTATGCCATGCTAATGTTTGGATTTTACCTTCTTAGTAATGAGAAGCCCTTGAAAAATTCTAACCAAGATGTAATAATCAGATTTATGTTCCAGGAAAATCAACAGACAGAGATATAAAAGATAAATCCAAAGAAGAGAGAACAGGATGACCACCTAGAACTCTATGACAGTAGCTCAGATAAGGTATCAGAATATAACACTAGCTTACATAGCTGCACAAACAAGCCTGAACAATGGACTCTGTCAGAGAGATCAGCACCTTTGGTAATTTGGGAGTTTACACGCTCCAGTTAATGTAAGGTCTATGGTATGCCCTAAAAATTAAACGCCTAGCTAAGGCACAGTCAAGAGAAGGTCACTGGAAATGAGCTCAAGATACTGATAAAGTTACAACTGTCTATGTGGATACTGAAATCACTAAAGGCAGAAATTGAGATAAAGAGGAAGACTATGAGCATCTAGATGTCTGTGTCTTCAGTGAAAGTCTCGCTTAAGGTAAATTTAGAAGAAAAGGTTAAAAAGTTGTGAATGCTGAGGAAAGTTTGGTAAGATGAAGGAAAAGTTCACTTAGTGCTCAGGTTCAAGAGGTAAAGGAAAAATGGAGGGCAGTAGAAGGCAAAATGTATGGCAATATGAGGACTGGTATAACAGAACATTCAGCAACTGAGGTTTTTATTTTGTGCATTGCTTTTAAGAATTTTATTGTAGTAAACCATACTTAATAAAACTGGCCACTTTACGATTCTTAAGAATTCATTTTTAAAGCAAAACAAAACAAAAAAACAAAACCCAAACCCTGTATGTAAAGTCTAATAACACTTCATAGTTTAAGATATTGAACAGCAAAAAAAGATGTGGGTATTTTAATTTTAAATTAAAACTATCAAAATTAATTAAAACTATCTACTGTCAGATAGATAGGTAACCCAAAGATAGTTTCATTTCATTCTTTTATTGAAAAACATCTGATTTATTCCATATACCACAATTTCTCTATGTCAAAAATAAAATTTTACTTTGTTAAATCTGTACAAATGAAGTAGGAATATGAGATTACCATGCTAACGAGTTACCATTTGTGACTCAATGAGCTTTAAATTGAGATGAAGAAAGAACTTTTGACAGAGTTTGATTATGTCAGTAAATAGAAAAGCACTTGGTAGAAAGGTCAACTAGTATCATAATTCACAAAATTTTAATTCATAAAATTTAACCCTGTACAAATTTATTTCTCTTCTCACCTCAAAATAAAGGTTTCAGAATCCTGTTTCTAGAAATATCTTCTTGATTTATGTGAACAAGTACTAAGCAAACACACTATGATATACCTACATTTAAGTATGTGTTCTTTCCTCCCCTTATACAGGAGTTAACATTTGAGCTGGATGTTTAAGGATGAGTAAGAGTACTCGGAATAAACTTGGGAGGAAGGTAAGCCTTCCCACTGGGGGAAAAAAAAATCTGAATGTATATTAGTTCATAGTTCTGAAGCGATCTGTCCTTTTCAAGGCTAAGGAAAAGAGAGCAAAACCAGAAAAGTAGAAAAATATGAGATGCTAAAAAGACTTGCACATTTTGCTTAAGTTGCATTCAGATAACAAATAATAGTGAACCATTAAGGAACTGAATGAAAAGTGATGCTCAGATTTGTCTCTGTTCACTTGATTAATTTCAATTATATAATTAGAAGAAAAATACTAACTGGATCTTGAACAACAAAAAAGCAACATGGAAGTAGTTTTGGCTACAACTTCTGATTCTCCTAGCTAACAGAATAACTAACTCTGCATTTTCATTTTTAGCAAATCAAAATTATTGTTGAAATACTTCAGGGGCTCCTGGGTGGCTCAATCGTTAAGCATCTGCCTTCGGCTCAGGTCATGATCCCAGGGTCCTGGGATTGAGCCCCTCATGGGGCTCCCTGCTCAGAGGGAAGCCTGCTTCTCCCTCTCCCACTCCCTCTGCTTGTGTTCCTGCTCTCACTGTGTCTCTCTCTTGTCAAATAAACAAATAAAATCTTTAAAAAACAAAAGGAAAAAAAAGAAATACTTCAGAAATGGGGAGAAAAAAGAATAACCAATAAATGGATTAAGTATAATTTCCATTAGGGGCGCCTGAGTGTCTCAGTTGGTTAAGCATCCCAACTCTAGATTTTGGCCGAGGTCATGATCTCAGGTTCCTGGGTTGGAGCCCCAAGTCAGGCTCTGAACTCAGTGGGGAGTCTACTTAAGAATTTCTCTCTCCCTCTCCTTCAGCCCCTCCCCTCTACATGCTCTCTCTCTCTCTCTCTCTAGGTCTCTCCAAAATAAATAAATAAATCTTTTTTTAAAATATAATTTTGAGGGCGCCTGGGTGGCTCAGATGGTTAAGCGTCTGCCTTCGGCTCAGGTCATGATCCCGGGGTCCTGGGATCGAGTCCCGCATCGGGCTCCCCGCTCAGCGGGAAGCCTGCTTCTCCCTCTGCCTCTCTCTCTCTCTCTGTCTCTCATGAATAAATAAATAATCTTTAAAAAATAAATAAATAAAATAAAATAAAATAAAATAAAATAAAATAAAATAAAATATAATTTTGAGGGGCGCCTGGGTGGCTCAATCGTTAAGCGTATGCCTTCGGCTCAGGTCATGGTCCCATGCCAAATAAATAAAATCTTTTAAAAAAATAAAATAATAAAATATAATTTTGATTAATATGTAAACACACGAAAGCCTTCTCTTAGGTGTTAATCTTTTATATGAAGTAGAAGTGATTCTTAACCTGGGCTTCAACTCACAGTGAGTTATATTCAGTATTTCAAAATGTGTAGGTAAAAATTACAGATGCCCATGATTTAGTTAGAATAGGCAGGCTAGGTAAGACTTTCTGTGCTTTTTTTTTTTTTTTTTTTTTAAGATTTTACTTATTTATTTGAGAGAGAGAGACCACAAGGCAGGGGGGGCGGTTGAGAGGGAGAAGCAGACTCCCCACCGAGCAGGAAGCCCAATGCGGGACTGAATCCTGGGACTCCAGGTTCATGACCTGAGCCGAAAGCAGTCGCTTAACCAACTGAGCCACCCAGGTGCCCAGACTTTCTGTGCTTTTGATTAGAATCATAGAAACTCAGGATAACATATAAACCACTGGTTATGTAGTTTAGAACAGAAATTATCATCATGATTATATGTTTTTTATTATTGAGAAATTATTTAATGCAGTTTGCTAAGAAATTTTTGAAAACATGGTTGTCAGAAGACTGGGAAATGAATAAGGGCTTTTTTTTTTTTAAGATTTTATTTATTTATTTGACAGAGAGAGACACAGTGAGAGAAGGAACACAAGCAGGGGGAGTGGGAGAGGAAGAAGCAGGCTTCCAGCGGAGCAGGGAGCCCGATGCGGGGCTCGATCCCAGGACCCTGGGATCATGACCTGAGCCGAAGGCAGACCCTTAACGACTGAGCCACCCAGGCACCCCATCATCTTAGTTTATAACGAAACTGAATATGCACTTTTTAGCTAGTATATAAGAATTCTGACTCAGTATCTTTTTTAAGTATCAGTATTTTTTTAAGATCTTTAGAGAGAGAGAGAGCGCACATGTGTGAGTGGGGGGAGAGGAGGAGAATCTCAAGCAGACTCCCTGTTTAATCACTCCTTACACTGTACTTTTAGGTACTTCTCTGTATATATATGATACTGTCTTGTGATTTTAAAACTTTTAAAAGTATGCAGTCATTAGTGATATGCAATGAATTCTTCTATTTACCAGGAAGTATTCAAAGGGTAGGGATACTGGGTGCCTGAGTGGCTCAGTCGTTAAGCATCTGCCTTAGGTCATGATCCCAGGGCCTGGGACTGAGCCCCACATCGGGCTCCCTGCTTGGCGGGAGCCTGCTTCTCCCTCTCCCACTCCCCCTGCTTGTGTTCTCTCTCTCGCTGTATCTCTCTCTGTCAAATAAAGAAATAAAATCTTAAAAAAAAAAAAAAAGGTAGGGATACCACAGTAAACAAAACAAAATACGGTCATCGTCTTCTTCCTTTCCTTACATTCTGAGGAGAAAACAAAAATTTAACTAGAGTTATGTGACAGAGAAAACACAAGTAGAAAAAAAATCTAGATCAGAAACCCAGAAAAGGTTCTTGAAGAGTTTGTACTGAGATCTCAAAGATCAGAACCAGCCATGCAGAAATCATAGATGAATCATAAAATGATCAGAGGCATGTCTGCATTGCTGCAAAGGAAAATGACCAACCAATAGAGTTTTTACTTTTGTAAAATTTACCAATTAACATTTTTGCCAACACACATCTCAACCAACCTGTCCCTTTGCCAAATGGATAACTGATTACTCTGAATGTTTCTTTCTCAAATCTTCTCTCCTGATATTCCTGTCATTCAAGCTCTTAGCCAAGCCCAATTCTTTTCCTAGTCATAAGCATTCATTCTGCTGGGTAAGTGAACCTGAGACTTATGAGTTCCTCAGATAATCTGACAGGCACACAAACTATAGTACTAAAATTAACAACTTTTTTTTTTAAGCAAAACCAAAAGGAATTAACTCTATTTTGGAGTTAATCACTAAAGTGAACTACAACTGAACCATATATTCAATCTCAAGACTCATACAGACTCCAAGATAGCAAGGACAGTCTCAGTTGTTTTTATTATTGTATAGTCATCACCTAGCATGGTACCTGGTACATGGTGAGCCCTCAAATATCTAATGAACAAAAAGAGCTGAATGAATACAAATACTGAAACAAGCTGCTTTTTCTCACAATAAATGTACCACATGAAAACAATATGCTTGGGGGCACCTGGGTAGCTCAGTTGGTTAAGAGTCCAACTCTTGATCTCAGCTCAGGCCTTGATCTCAGGGTCATGAGTTCAAGCCCCTCACTGGGCTCCACACTGGGCGTGGAGCCTACTACAAAAGAAGGAAAGAAGGAAAGGAAGGCAGGCAGGCAGGCAGGCAGGCAAGCAAACAATATACTTGGACAGAAAATCTTGATTTGTCACCATAGCTCTGAATCTGAAATTTGCTCCCTGAGAAAACTGATGGTACATATGAATTTACATGTCATTTTTACCGGCAATTTGGATTTTATCTGAAAGTCTTCGGGAACTTTGCAAGAATTTACAGAAAAATAATGGGTTTGGCAAAGGTTCTTCCTAAGTAGAGGTTATCAAACTTCACTGAATAACAAAAACCACCTGGGGTGATTTACCAGTATTTGTAACATACATAAAAAATTTTGATACCCAGGATGTAATTTAAAATTCTTATTTAACCAGTCTGGAGTAGGACTAAGGCATCAGTATTTTTTTTTTTTAAAGATTTTTTATTTATTTATTTGACAGAGACAAGCGAGAGAGGGAACACAAGCAGGGAGAATGGGAGAGGAGAAGCAAGCTTCCTGTGGAGCAGGAGCCCGATGTGGGGCTCGATCCCAGGACCCTGGGATCATGACCTGAGCCGAAGGCAGATGCTTAACGACTGAGCCACCCAGGCACCCCAACATCAGTGTTTTTTTAGAGCTCTCTAGGTAGGTCTACATCTAGGATTGAAAAGAAAAATATCTGCTCTAAAGCTTATTTATCCATCTATCCACCCAACTATCCATTTTTCAATATAAAAGCCTAATACAAGAAAAGTTATTTCTCAGGAAAATATTTTAGAGAAATTTCACTTATACAGCTCCATTCAAGTGACTTCCATTATAAACTATCTTGCTCTTTAACAAAAATGTCTGGCATTATATTTTAAGTACACTCTTTTAAACCATAATGATCCTAAAAATCTACAAATGCCCCTATACACAAAACCTCAGACATAAAATCAATGAACTCCTCACAAGTCCTCAGCCAAAATCTGGGCTGTATATGTACAGCATGAGATTATGCAAGGCTTAACAGAGAGCAGTTGCTATGAAGTTGACGGTAGAACAGAGAAACTAGAGGTCAAGCAGTTCCAGGAAACAGAATTCCAACTGAGCTAGTGGGGGAAAAGACTTTGTCCATCTCCCCAGATATCTATTTGAGAAACCAGAAAGCCACACCTTAAAAGAAAAAACTATACTTGGAACAAATTTTATCCTAGGCCTATCCTGTCCTAAAAAAGCCTAAAACCAAGTCCTCTCAAGATCTTCCAGGAAACAGAATTCAGAAGTTGAGTCCAACCGAGTTAGAGAGGCTGGGGAAATACATTGGGCTTTCCATAGATCCTCCCTGAAAAAGCAGAAAACCAAGCTTACCCAAGATCAAGGTGATCAGCCAGTAATTTAACCCCCTGACAGAACAACAATCAACAGTCTACAAAGGAAAATAAAAGAATCTAGTTCCTATAATGTGACATCCACAACATCCAAACATCAATTCAAAAATCACTAGGTGTCGGGAGCACCTGGGTGGCTCAAATGGTTGAGCGTCTGCCTTCTGCTCAGGTCGTGGTCCCGGGGTGCTGGGATCAAGTCCCACATCAGGCTCCTGACTCAGCGGGGAGCCTGCTTCTCCCTCTCCCTCTGCCTCTCCCCCTGCTCATGTACTCTCTCTCTCTCTCTGTCTCAAATGAATAAATAAAATCTTTAAAAACAAAACAAAACAAAAATCACCAGGCATCAAAGAAACAGGAAAAAAATTTTTTTTAAGTAAAAAGTAAAAACAAAACAAAACAAAACCCAACAACAGTAGAATATAACTTCAAGAAAATAAAGAAAAACAGTTCAGTAGAAACTAACACCAAGATGGTTCAGATATTCTATTTAGCAAAGACTTTAAATAGGTTATTGTGTATTTGTTCAAAATTTACATGAAAACATCTTTTAGTGAGTGAACAGAAAATCTGAGCAGAGAAATTAAACTACAGAAAGAGAAATGGAAATTCTAGGAAAGTGCAATAATTGAAATAATTCACTACATGGGTTTGGCAGCAAATGGAAATGGCTGAAGCATTAGTGAAAATGAACACAAATGGAAAGTTATAAAGTCTGGAAAAGAGAGAATAGATTAAAGGAAAATGATCAAAGCCTCAGGGACCTGTGTGACAAAAACAACATATAATTGGGAGTTTCAGAAGACAGAAATAATGGGGGGAGTGTTTAAGGAAATAATGGCCACGTTCCCAAATTTGATGAAAACCATAAACTTATAAAGAACGTCCGTGAACCACACACAGGATAAACAGAATGAAATATACACCTTAAAACATAATAGTCAAATGGTGAAGACCACAGAAAAACACACTCTTGAAAGCAGCCTGAGAAGCACCAAACATTCGGGTAAGAACAATATGAATGATACCATTAAAAACAAAGGAGGCCAGAATACAAGGTAATACAACTAAAAATGTTGAAAGAAAACACTGTCAATCCAGAATTCTATAACTAGTGCAAACATCCTTCTAAACTGAGGATTTTCTGATGAACATAAGCTGAGAAGATTAACTACAGCAAACCTGCAAAACAAGAAATGCTGAAGGATATTCTTCAGGACAAGGGAAAATAATAAAATATGGTTAACTCATATAAACAGGAAGATATAAAGAGAAACAGAAATGGTAATAAATGGAAAAATATTTTTAAAAACTAGGATTTTGTTTTTCCTTCTCATAATTTCCTTAAAAGACAGCTTTTATTGGGGGGGAGGATAGTGTGTACACACGGCAGGGACCAGAAGGAGAGGGAAAGAGAGAATCCCAAGCAGGCTCCGTGCATAGCACAGAGCCCATTATGGGGCTGATCCCACAACCCGGAGATCATGACCTGAGCCAAGACACCCAGGTGCCCCAAAGACAGCTATTTTTTTAAAGAAGGCATTGTAATGTAAGATTTATAAGGTATGTATGAATAAATGATATGGCATTAGTATAAAGGAATGAGGGTTTGATAAACTGAATCATCCTTTTGTATTCATAAAGTAGGAAATACTACAATACTTTAAGAAGGCTTTAAGTTAAAACTGCATATCATTAGCCCTAGAGCAATCATTAAAAGTAATAGAATTAGAGGCGCCTGGGTGGCTCAGTTTGTTAAGCGACTGCCTTCGGCTTAGGTCATGATCCTGGAGCCCAGGGATTGAGTCCCGCACCGGGCTCCCTGCTCAGCAAGGAGTCTGCTTCTTCCTCTGACCCTCCCGCTTCTTATGTGCTTTTTCTCTCTCATTCTCACCCTCTCAAATAAATAAAATCTTTAAAAAAAAAAAAAGATAATAACAATAATAATGATAGAATACAGGGTGCCTGGGTGGCTCAAATGGTTGGCTGTCTGCCTTCAGCTCAGGTCATGACTCTGGGGTCCTGGGATTGAGCACCCTGTCAGGCTCCCTGTTCAGTGGGGTGTCTGCTTCTCCCTTTCTCCCTCACCCCCTTATACTCACTCGCTCTCTAATAAAATATTTTTTAAAAAATAATAGAATTAGAGCTTAAAAAAGCTAAAAGTGGATGTAAAATTAATCAAATACCAAAAACAGTTTTATTAACTTGAAACATGGCAGAGGAAAAAAAAAACAGAAAAATAAAACAAAACTAAATGGTAAACTTAAACTTAACCATATCAATAATTACATTAAGTGTAATGGGATTAGGGTGCCTGGGTGGCTCAGTCAGTTAAGCACCTGCCTTCCACTCAGGTCATGATCCCAGGGTCCAAGGATCGAGCACCACACTGGGCTCCCTGCTCAGTGGGGAATCTGCTTCTCCCTCCCCCTATGTCTCTCCCCCTGCTTATGTTCTCTCTGTGTGTCAAATAAATAAACTCTTTAGATAGATAGATAGATAGATAGATAGATAGACAGACAGACAGACAGACAGGATGGAATTAAACATTCCAATTAAAAAAGCTAGGACCTGGCTGGCTCAGTTGGAGGAGCATGCGACTCTTGATCTCGGGGTCTTGAGTTCAAACCCCACGTTGGGTGTAGAAATTACTTAAATATTAAAAAGAAAGAGCAAGGGCCTCCAATTAAGAAACAGAAGAAGCAGCCCTCAACTACTTATACAATTAAAAACTGATTTCTATGAAAATACACAGATATAACTGACAACTCCTATATTCAGGCAGGTCTACCACCTCTTTTTTTCCTATACCTAAATTAATAAGTATTTGCTGAATAGATGAAATGTCTAAATGTGTGTCAAATACCAGTCTAGGCTCTTCAGACACCATGAATAAAACAAATGCCTATCTTCATGAAGCTTATATTCTAATGAGAAGAACACAAAAAATAAGTTTATAAATTAAGAACATATTTAGAAAGGGATAAGTGCAATAAAAAAAAAAAAAAAAAAAAACCTGAAACAGAATAAGGAGAATTAGGGGTAAAGGGACAAATTGCAATTTTAAATACAGTGATCAGAGTAGATCTTGTTGACAGTTACATTTAAGCAGACTTGACGGATAAATGGAAGTTCGGTATGCAAATAAGTGGACCAACAGTGTCCCAGGTAGAGAAAACAGGGAGGCGGCAGCATCTCTGCCATGTTTTAGAAACAACAAAAGCCAGACTGAGGGGGGAAAGCAGTAGTAGATGAAATATGAGCATATAGGCCACTATAAGGAATCTGACTTTTACTCTGACAAAAGTGGAGAGCCACTGCAGGTTTTGAGCAAAGAGTGAGTCTGACATGAGACTGTTCTAGTAATTAAGAATAAACTGAAGGAGGGCAGTATTACAAGCACAGGGATGACTTTGGAGACGACTGCAGTCATCCAGGCCAGAAATGATGGTGTCTGAGACCAGCCTGGTAGCAATGGAGCTAATAGCAATGAGACAGTAAGAAATTTTGAGATTCAGGGATAGATTTTGAAAAGGGAACCAAAGAGATGGCTTTTTTTTTTTAAAAGATTTTATTTATTCATTTGACAGAGAGAGAGAGAGAGCGATCACAAGAAGGCAGACAGGCAGGCAGAGGGAGAGGGAGATGCAGGCTCGCCCCACTGAGCACAGAGCCTGATGCGGGGCTAGATCCCAGGACGCTGGGATCATGACCTGAGCCAAAGGCAGCTGCTTAACTGAGCCACCCAGGCACCCCCAAAAAGATGTTCTAATAATTTTGAGTTCGGATATGAGAAAACAGTGGAATCAATGATAGTGCCAAGATTTCTGGCTTATGCAGTGGCAAAAATGCAACTGCCACAAACTGAGATAGGGCAAGGCTGCCAGTGAAAAAGATTTGAAGTGATCAGTTCTATTTTGGATATATTATATTTGAGAAAGCAGACACTCAAGAAGAGATGTTACAGTTTATAGAATAGACAAATCTGAAAGTTCAGGAGAAGAGTACTGAGCTAGAAATAGAAATTTGGACATCATCAGCATATGGATGGTATTTAAAGCCATAAATCTGTAGCTGCAGATAATGAAGTAATGCCTGGCACATCCAACATTAAGAGATGGAGGAAAATGAGCAAATGAAACTGAGAAGTAATCAGTGTGGTAGGAGGAAAACTAAAAGAATGTGGTCTCTTGGTAGCCAAGTAAATAACATGTATTAAGGGGATGATCAACTATGTCAAATGTTGCTGATGTGTCAAGTATTAAGATGATGACCAAGTAATGACCTCTAGATTTAGTAATGCAATGGTTACTGGTGACCTTGAAAAGAACAATGTTGGTAAAATGTTGACAGAGAGCATGGGACAGGAGAAATTAGGAGATCATGATTATAAGTAATCCTTTCAAAATATTTTGCTGCAAAGAGGAACGGGGACAGCTGCCCGCTGGGAAAGTGGATTAAAGACAAGTTTTACATTTTCTTTCATTTTTTAAAGATGGAAGAAAAAATAGAATATTAAAATACTGGTGGGAATAAATGCTAGAGTGAAAAACTGACATCAGCAGAGAAAGCCAAACTGCTGAAGCAATTTCCCTGGCTGTATGAGATGAGATGGAATCTAAGTGTATAAGGAGAGAAACTGGCTTCATAGAGGAAGAGAATTCAACTAAGATAACAGAGAAATGAAAAATGTGGGTGCAACTGCTTGGTAGACAAGTAGATGTGGGAAAGGAAGTCTGCAGAAGTTCTCTTTGTATTACTTCAGTTTTCTCAATGAAGTAGGAAGCATTGCCAATATCTGGGAGTGAGGATGAACAATGAAATGTTGACAGGAAACAGCGTTAATGCACAGTATGACTGCCAGGTAACATTAAGAGTCTATTTGAGGTAAGTGGTCATGAACTGAGAATAAGACCAGTTGGTGTCATGATGTTCAGCTGCATAAGCAAAGCATGATGGAAGGAAAGCTGGGTTTAATCAAGACTGTGGTTTTACCTAGAGACCTCAACCAAATGGGATTCAGGAGTCAAAGCTAAATGTGAGGGAGTGAAAATGATTAGCCCGAAGTTAAACCGGAAAAGGGTTAAGTGAAAACATAAAGGACTGAGATAAAGTGAAAAAAAAAATAGTACTATCAATGGATTATAATAAAAGTCACTGAGTGGTGAAAAACGAAGTCTGACACTAAGCAGAATGAGCTAGAATGATGAGATGTGGTCACAGAGAGGAATGCGTGAAATTGAATATAATTATTAGAAATGCCAAGGTCTAGAATACAATTATGGATGTGACTGGCAAACTTTAGAAAGAAGTTCAAAGAACACAAAGACTAGAATGTCTGAAGGATCAAAACTGCCAGGAATTAAGACAACAGTAGTATCTACAGATGACCTCTGAGTTAGAAACTGTTTAAGGGATGAAGTTGAATGACCCATGGGTTTTTATATTATAGCACCAATGAGGAATAGGAATGATAACGTAAGATTAAAGTTTAGAGATTTTTAGGGAGGAAGGAGGAAGAATGGTCTAAAAATAACGAGAATAGCTATATATCTCCAGGTCCAGTGATACATGAAATATCAAAGAAAAAACAGCCACCAATTAAGAGGGCTGCAGGGGAAGCGGTGTCCTGGAGCTCTGTTTCCACTACAGCAGAGAAGCCACAGAAAAGGATTTAAAAAGAGACTGAAGATAAAGAGATCCTACTGATGACAAACCACGAATCCCAAAGAACAAAGTGGCAGAGAGACATAATTGTCATATGCAGAGCCTTACGGGAATTAAATTATGGCAGATGAGGGAAACCTAGGAATGTGGGACTTTTCTCAGGTGACAAACAGGGATAAAGAACACGGTAATGTTAGTCCTAGTAAATTTAAAGCAAATAACGATGGAGCCCCAGGCCCCACCCTTCTTTACCACCATTGGTAAAGAAGGGTGGGGCCTGGGGCTTCCTCTTATAATCTGTTAAAGGAGAAGAAATTCTATCAAGTCAACCACATCTTCACCCCACATAAAGGAAGAAGAGTCAGAATTGTGTGGTCTTAGAATCTGTGGGATCGCTCTCACTCTTAAGAGCTTTTTCTGTATCTTCACATAATAAACTTCTATCGCTTTACTCACACACACAAAAAAAAGGACCTGCAATTTTACTCATGACCCACATTTCAGGAGAAACAAACTCACTCCTCCAAATGTGTAAGTTCCATCTTGCCCCATCCTGAGAATTCACGGAACAGAGGAGATCTGAGAAGGCGCAGTAAATGTGAGGAAACTCTTCTCCTGTGAGGATGGGGACAGATCTATGGGATGTCTTCTAAAATGATAGGCCTAAATAGTTTTAATCAATTTTACTTTTTTTTTTACCTTTTATCATCTCAAATGATTTTTTCTTTTTTTCTTTTTATTATGCTATGTTAATCACCATACATTACATCATTAGTTTTTGATGTAATGTTCCATGATTGTTTGCGTGTAACACCCAGTGCTCCATGCAGAGCGTGCCCTCTTTAATACCCATCACCAGGCTAACCCATCCCCCCACCCCCCTTCCCTCTAGAACCCTCAGTTTGTTTCTCAGAGTCCACAGTCTCTCCTGGTTCGTCTCCCCCTCAGATTTCCCCCCTTCATTCTTCCCCTCCTGCTATCTTCTTTTTTTTTTTTAACATATAATGTATTATTTGTTTCAGAGGTACAGATCTGTGATTATTTTTTTTAAGATTTTATTTTTTAAGTAATCACTACACCCAATGTGGGACTCGAACTTATAACCTTGAGATCAAGAGTCACATACTCTACCAACTGAGCCAGTCAGGTGCCCCAGAGTTTTATCAATTTTAGATAGTGGAGAATTCAACATTTATAATACCATCTCCCTTACTTTTATCATGCCCAATCTAATTTTATCATTAAAGTAGTTGGTGTTTATATTATTTTAAGATCTCAAATTTAATATGGCCAAAACTTGACTACCAATTCCCTAGAAACACCTAACAAACCATGTCTTCCCATGGTCTTCTCCACATTAGTAAATTCAATCCTATCCTTTCACTTACTCTTAGTAAGCTGAAAGCCAAAAATCTTGGTGTTAGTGATACCCCTCTAACTCATACAACTCATACATCAGCAAATCCATACATCCCAGTTTCAGGCATCAAATCCAAATTCAAACTATGTGTAGAATTTGATCACATCTTACTATCTCCAATGTTAGCACTCAGTCTACACCACCACTATCTTGTGTAAATTACTGAAAACAGCCTCCTAACTAATCTCCTAATTCTTTGTGCCCCTTTAATGTCTCTTCACTACAGACAGCAATATCATTTTATTTTTTTTTTTTAAGATTTTATTTATTTGAAAGAGAGAGACACAGCGAGAGAGGGAACACAAGCAGGGGGAGTAGAAGAGGGAAAAGCAGGCTTCCCGCAGAGCAGGGAGCCCGATGCGGGACTTGATCCCAGGATCCTGGGATCATGACCTGAGCCGAAGGCAGACGCTTAACAACTGAGCCACCTAGGCGCCCCAGCAATATTATTTTAAAACAACACTCAAATCATTCCACTACTCAAAAGCTTTAGACTAAAACCCAGCATTCTTATAACGGCCTACAAAGCACTCAGTAAGTTGGCCCTTTCTGCCCCTCTGACCTCATCTGATACCAATCTTCCCCTTGTTCATTCCATTCAGACTATGTAGCTCCTCAATGAAGTCAAGTATGCTACTATCTCTGGCCCTTGCCAGTTGCTTTCTCTATCTGAAACATGCTCCCCTGGCTTGCCAAGTTTAAGCAGGGTTGCTCCCATCTTCCTTCAGTCTCTACTCAAAGTCTACCTCATCATGGAAACCTTGTGAAACTACCCTATTTAAAATAAAAACACACATCCACATACCCTGTCCCAACTTCCCAGCTTTATTTTTCTTTGTAACCATCAGCATCTGATATATTTACTGTTTGACTCTTCATAAAAATTAGGTCCTTGTGGACACTGAGTTTAATTTGTTCAATGAAATATACCATGCCTAGCACTCAGTAGGCATGCAATTATTTGTTGAATAAATGACTACGTAAATACTGTCCAATGATAAGCCAAGGAGTGTAATCAGAATAATTTTATTTTTTGTAGAACTTTTTCCTTTGGAATTAATGAATGCCCTCTGTTCTCCTTTGTTTAACTTTTAATTTACCAATCCCTAATGAATCTCATTTTCCACCAGATACATCAAAAATTTGTCAATATTATTTTTTAAATGACCTGTAACAATACCAAATATATTAGAAGTGGTTCCGTTTTTTCATTTTTTTTTTTCTCCTGGAGATATCCTCATTCTAATGCTTCAGTTAAACTACCTAGTGTATAGACGTCATTCTGGGCATTCCAGAATTCATTCACAATTCACCATTTCTTTTCTGGTTGACTAACATTTTTGTGGATCACATTCTTTAATAGCACTCCAGAAAGAGGTGCATGGGAGGCAGTTTCTGAGTCCTTGCATGCTGAAAAATGTCTACATCTCACTCTCACATTAATAATTTAGCTATAGAAGGGGCATCAGGCTGGCTGTCAGTGGAGTGATTCTTGATCTTGGGGTTGTGAATTTGAGCCCCCCTTTGGGGGTAGATTACTTAAAAATAAAAAAAAATCTTGAAAAAAATAATAATTTAGCTACTATTGAAAATCTTTCCCTCTCAGTTCCCAACTTTTGAAATCAAGACAGCATCTTCTGTCTCCTGATATTACTATTTTTAAAGATCCTATTTAGATTCCCATTTCATTACATGTTGCCTACTTTGGAAACTTTGCTGATCTTCATTTTAATCCATAGCATACTGTCATTTTATGGTGAGATATACTTTTTTGTGGGTCTTTTGTTTTTTTACAATCAATGTACTGGGCACTAAATAGGTCATTTCAGACTGGCAACTCTAGGTTCTTAGGAGAGTTTCTTGTATTACTTATCTGATCATTTCTTCTTCTATAATTCATATTGCTGGCTGTTGGTATCTTGTAATTTTCTTATCTGTCTTTTCTCTTTTTGCTCTATTTTCTAAGAGACTAACTAGAATTTATCTACAAAACCTATTTTTTATTTCAGCTATCACGCTTCTAACAGCTCTTTCTTCTTTTAATGATTTCTTTTTCAAAGACTCTATCCTTATTTTGTGACCAGTAACTTGTCATATCTTTAAGGATGTCATAATTTTGTTTGATTTTACATTTCCTTTTGTTCCTATATTATCTTATGCCCTTCATGGTCCTTTTATTCAGTGTCTTGGTCTTTTTCATGTGGGTGGCTATATCAATCAGAAATGTGTACAGCTGTAGTGACTAATAAAGACTCATATAACAAGACCAGATGTAGCTAATGGTGTTAGTTGATCAACATCAAAGCCACAATCTGAGATGATCTTGGCTTTACCTTCATGAGCATATAATGGTGTGACAGTACCAGGCATCACATCCTATTCAAGAAAGGAAAAAGCTGGGAAAAAGCTGACACCAGCAACATTTGTCCCTTTTAAAATCACAAACTAAGGGGTGCCTGGGTGGCTCAGTTGTTAGGCGTCTGCCTTCGGCTCAGGTCATGATCCCAGGGTCCTGGGATCGAGCCCCGCATCCAGCTCCCTGCTTAGCGGGAAGCCTGCTTCTTCCTCTCCCACTCCCCCTGCTTGTGTTCCCTCTCTCACTGTGTCCCTGTCAGATAAATAAATAAAAATCTTTAAAAAAAAAAAAAGTCACAAACTAAACAGAATTCCACTTATATTTTATGGGAATAAACTAGGGATCAGAGCTACCCAAATGCCAGGAATGCTGAGAAAGGAAATATTTAGCTTTTCCATTCTCTATATTTGAAGCAGACAAGAGAGGGAAGAGTTAAGAATTCTCAACATAGCCCACAATGTATGGGATATGGCACATGAGGGTGGCTCTATTCAAATGTCAGATGATCCTTTCATCCATTCACATTTAAATACACTTTAAAAAAAACCTGCTTAGAGTCATGTGTAAGAGCAGAACTTATGAATTGGTAGGCTTCACTTAAGGGAGTTTTCTTAATTAGAAATGAACCCTCAATGTCAACATTTAGAGGTCTTTTCTGATCACTTTCTCCAGAGAATGAAAAGGCCTCTGTAATTTCAGAGAGGAGGATAGCAAGGGATAATTTAAAAAAAAAAAAAGTCACTACTGGTACTCTGGAAGCAAGTCAGGGAAAGTGAAGGTCCCACAGTGTAATGCAGACTTACATATAACCTCCCTGATGTCAGCCATGTACCTCATCCCCACTCTCCATCTAGACCTAATATCGCCAAAGAGAGTAAGCCCAACTTCCATACCTATGAATTCTAAATCCTGATCCTAAATAGGTTTCTAGGAATTAAATCACATAGCTTCCTTTATATATCTCCTTTCTGCCTGCCCTTGGGTTGTAGTTCATTCAACTCTACTAGGTCAATTACCATCAGGACCCACCATATATTCAATTCATTTCCCAGCTTTTGAAAAATTCACTGAAATATCCATTGGTGTCTCTTTTCTCATTTTGATTTTAATTCTATACTTATTTTATTCATTTACTGTGAACAGAATTATAGAGGGAGGTGCAATAACCCCATGGTAGAGCTAGAAACCATGTAATGTTCAAAACTGTACAAAATTTCATAAAGTTCTATAGCTGTTTTCCTTTTTGAGAACAACCTCCAAGGCCATAAAGAATAAAGACATAAACACCAACAACTTCAATAAAATGTTTTTAAAAAAAGAAAAAAGAAAATGTATAGGTTACAATGTTAGTAATAACAGCTAATAATAGCTAAACTGATACTGGGTACTTATTGTGCTAAGCACTTTACAGGTAAAATTCTCATTCAATCCCTACAGCCAGCTTCTAAAGTTGGTACGACATTTTCTGCATTTAAAAGATGCAGAGAGGCACATGAGTGGCTCAGTAAGTTAAGCGTCCAACTCTTGATTTTGGCCCGGGTCATGATCTCAGGGTCATGAGATCAAGCTCCACATTGGGCTCCACGGGAGCCTGCTTAAGATTCTCCCTCTCTTCTGCTCCTCCCCTCTACCTACGTGCACGCTCTCCCCCCCCCCTCAAAAAAAAATGTGTGTGTGTGTGTGTGTGTGTGTGTGTGTGTGTGTGTGTGTATGGGGTGCCTGGATGGCTCATCGGTTAGGCGTCCCACTCGTTTCAGCTCAGGTCATGATCTCAGGGTTATGAGACTGAGCCCCACATGAAACTCCATGTTCAGTACGGAGTCTGCTTGGGATTCTCTCCCTCTGCCCATCCCCTCACTCACGTGCATGTTCTCGCTCTCTAAAACAAATAAATCTTTAAAAAAAAAAAAGGATACACAGGCACACGCACATCAGAGTTCATCATCTTTATCACTATAATATGAAGCAATTATCTTTAAAGATTTTTTTATAAATTTTATAAATTTACATCATAAATTTTATAATTTTTATAATTCTAGATACGCAGGGTCAGATGAGCCCCCTGGGCTGCAAATAGTCCATGCATACTGTCACACATCATTGCTGGGAGGAGTTAATTATGTCCAAGATTCCACTGAGAGAAGACAACTGGAACCTCCACATTTGGAACACTCCTAGACTTTGTACCATATTTGAATGATTTTAATCTGTATCCTTTCACTATCCTTTCAGTATAACAGCTTTCAGTGAGTTCTAGCAAATTACCTAACAATTTCAGCAAATTACTGAATCTGACAGTAGCCTCAGGAAATCCTCAACTTACAATGGGTATCAGAAGGGTGGTCTGGGGGGCACCTGGGTGGCTCAGCTGGTCAAATGTCCGACTCGATTTCAGCTAAGATCATGATCTCAGGGTTGTAAAACAGAGCCCTGCTGCGTTGGGATTGTCTCTCTCCCTCTCCTCTGTCCCTCCCTCTGTGCGTGTGCACTCACTCGCTCTCTCAAAAAAAAGGGTGGTTTGGGTGCTCCTAAAATTCTGCACTTGGTGTCAATGGTGAGGGGGCATTTGTGCATTGTTCTCTAAGTTCATAGTTGGTATCAGAAATGGGAGTCACTAGAATGACCCTGACTCACTGAAACATGTGGTTTGGGAAGAGGAAGGATGAGAAAACGGGTTTATGAACCTTTAATTCCTGGATGACTACCGAGTCACTCATGGTATGAAACTGCAGCTGAATTTACTAGAGGTAAGTTTTCAATGGAACTGAGTAAGGTAGACCCAACTTCCTAGAAGGTGACTCCCTGGATAAATAAGAAAATGCAAACCAGTAAGAAACAAGTTAATTACACAATCCTTTGGTTACTGATTCTGCAACAGCTAAAATGAACAGTGTGTTGGGACAGATACTGACACTGGGCAAAGCTTAGGTTTCAGCTAGTCTGAACTATGGCCACTGCTAGTCTCCAGGTCACTCCAAAAGGAAAAAGTACTCTGGGAAAACAGAGAGTACCTCAATGACCTCTGGTCACAGAATGTAGTCCAGGTTGAGGAAAAGAAACTAATGAAATCACAGAGTATAGTGAAAAGGAATGTCTCATTTTGTAGATCAATGCTTCTGGAAGAAAAACCTATACTAAAATATTGTTGAGAGTGATTATCTAGAAGCAGTATCACTGGTTCTGAATGGTGCAAAATAGAAGAGCAACGTCTGAGCTGACGCAGGACCCACAACTCACTAGTGAACAACCAAAGATGGCTATACCTAATTCAGACACACAGGAGGTCATTCCCAAGGGGACAGCTAACCCAGTAGACTAGATAAATGATCCCATAAAATTTGTTGACCCTGAAACAAAGGAAGAGGATTGTCCTCCTATAAATGTGGAGATTCCCCACACATTTCTTATGCAAGCCATGCTGGATTGGCACTATGAAAAGCAGGATATTCACCTACTGAGTAGGCCTCTTACTGAGGTTATAGTAAATACTGTGATTAAGGGGGACTCTTTTACATGGGCTCCCCATGTAACCTTACCACTGCAATATTTAGCAACAACCTGAAAAGCCTTATCAGATCTATTTTCTCAGGTTCCCAATATGCGCCTTACAGATGCTAAGAAAATTAGAGAGAGTCTTGAGAAAACAGGGAGAAACTAAGGGAAGAGTGAAGGGATTTAACACAGCAGGATGGAAATCTTCAGATGGCTACTAAAAAATGGGATGAGGGGCACCTGGGTGGCTCAGTCGTTAGGCATCTGCCTTCAGCTCAGGTCATGATCCCAGGGTCCTGGGATCAAGCACTGCATCGGGCTCCCTGCTCAGCAGAGAGCCTGCCTCTCCCTCTCCTACTCCCCCTGCTTGTGTTCCCTCTCTCGCTGTCTCTGTCAAATAAATAAAATCTTTAAAAGGGGGGGGGGGATGAATAAAAACAGATATTGATGGGGTTGAAACAAAAATCTTAATGTAGCATGACTAGAGGTTGGGTAGACATGAGAGTTACTGCTGCTTCCCAACATTAAAGGGCCCTGAACAACTCTGCTGTATTTACCCCAGTTTAGAGAAATTTTAAAAGCCAGAGGACAAAGACGACAGTCAAAAACCTTACCTGGAATTACCAGGGGTGACTGTCCTATAAATTAATCAAATTGAAGACTGAAGGAGAGGCAAGGGTCTCTGGCTCAACCCCCAACTGGAAAACCAAGGTAATATGCACTTGTGTGGGTAAAATAGCCAGGGAGTGGATAAGAGACATTTCTGGGACTCCTTAACATGACAGCCCAGTGCACTATAATTCTAAAATCTGTTGGAAGTCCTTTTTTTTTTTTTTTTAAAGATTTTATTTATTTATTTGAGAGAGAGAGAGAATGAGAGATAGAGAGCACGAGAGGGAAGAGGGTCAGAGGGAGAAGCAGACTCCCTGCCGAGCAGGGAGCCCGATGTGGGACTCGATCCCGGGACTCCAGGATCATGACCTGAGCCGAAAGCAGTCGCCCAACCAACTGAGCCACCCAGGCGCCCCTGTTGGAAGTCCTAATGGGGAGCTACAGTTAGACTGGGAGGAGAAGCAATAGTTAACAGGATTAAGGTAAAAATTTGGATTAAAGTTGGAATGTCAGAACAGGCTTTCTGTGAAGTGGTAACATCTCCTTTACGTGACTGTATTATTGGGATGGATATTATGTCTGACTGGTACTATAAAACAGAAGGCATATAAATAAATTCACCTTAAGGCCAGTCTTGATTAGACATGCTAAAATGACTGTCTGAGCCCATTAATTTGAGACAGAATTCTCTGAAGAATAATGTATATGCAGTCTGTGAAAAAATGTTTATTGTAGCCTGTGAAAAAAGTGGATGGCTCATCAAGCCCTAAAAGTAGACTACAAAGCTTGAATAAAGTAGTGCCCCCACATCAGCAGTCCCTGATATGATTTCAATAGTTGAAAAAAATACATAGCAGGCTAAAAGAATGATAGTACCTGACCCTGCAACTTTTATTTTTCTGCCTTGATCCCCCCAAAAAAGCCAACAATTTTCCTTCACATGGAAGGATCCCAATTTATATTTACTATATTGCCAAAGGATTACTTAAATTCACCAGCTTAGTGGTATAAGGCAGTTAGAAGGGACATACTATCTTGATGATACCATAAGATCACAAACTAAAGATAAAGGTACAACTGACTTAAATGCAAGAAGGACATATATGATCAAAAGAAGCTGTTAATAAATCCACCAGGTCCAAGGACCTGCCCAAACTGGTAAAATTCTTAGCAATAACCTAGTCAGGTACAAACCTTGACATTTCACAGGTAAAGAAAAATAAATTGTTTCTGCCACCTATCCCTAAAACTAAACAAGAAGCCCAACGTTTGGTGGTGTATTTGAATTCTGAAGGACACATGTTCCACATCTGGGAATATTAGTAGCACCAATCAATACAACTATCCAAAAGAAGGCTGTATTTGAATGGCATCCTGAACAAAGGTAGGCCATGTCTCAATTGCAAAAAGTAGCCTGTCTCCGGATGCTCTCGGGCCCCTATGATACACAGTTGGACATGATTTGGGGACTGTCAGCAACACATATTTATGTGGACTAGAGCTTATGGCAAAAGCCAATGAGTGCCACTAAGCAACAACCATTGGGATTTTGGACCAGAAAATTCTGGATACCATGCTAAAATATATGCCACTTGAGAGAAAATTACTAACTTGCTGTTGGGTATTAAGTGAGACTGACTCTATGACTGAAGGACATAATATAACTCTGCAACATGAAACACACACAATGTCTTGGGCAACAGAGAACGTTCTAGTAAGGAAGGCAGTGCCCATGGAGCCTGGACAGCTCAGTCGGCTAAGTGTCTGCCTTCAGCTCAGGTCATGATCCCAGGGTCCTGGGATCGAGCCTCACATCTGGCTCCCTGCTTGGTAGTGAGTCTGCTTCTCCCTCTCCCTCTGCCGCTTACCCTGCTTGTGGTCTCCCTTTCTCTCTCAAATAAATAAAAGGAAGGCAGTGCCTAGAAGAATTCTGTATAAAATAGAAATGGTTTGTTCAGGAACATATGACCAGCAGGATGCTAAGAGTTATTTATTGTATTTATGAGCAAATACCCCCTTTTTCCCCCTAATGATGACTTTAAAACCCCTCAAGGAGCTGCTGAATCCTAGAATCATATGGGCAGTGCCCTATGAACAGCTAGCTCTCTGAGAACCAAAAAACAACTGCTTGGTTGTCAACTACACTTCAAAACTGAATGAACTAATAAATTTAAATTTAAGAGAGAGAGAAGGGATGCAAACTATTTGGTTCATGGATAACAGTTCCAAGGTGAACAGACAGCATCCTGTTTAGAAGGCTCTAAATTGGAGATGGTAATAACAAATCATATCGATGAGCTGAACTGCACGCTATTTTCCCATCAGGGTTTTCACTGAACTCTCTGCAGTTCATGTCAGAAATGAAGGTAGTCTTGTGGGCTGTCTCCTAACTTTATACAGATGATGAAGAGAAAGACTAGTATGACTCAATAATGTATGCTATATTGAACACTTGAAACTTTAGCTATGGGGCAACCACTGAAAGGTGTTCTAAAAGGGGAGTGAGGGGTGAGGAGGGACTCTATTTTAGCAAAATAATCCTGGTAGCAATGTGGACAGAATGAATTTGACAAGGTAAAACTCAGAGCAGGGAGATCAACTCTAAGTGTGTTGTAGTAATAGGAACCAAGGGTTTTAAAGTGCAGTGACAGGGGCTCCTGCGTGGCTCAGTCAGTTAAGCGTCCAACTCTTGATTTCAGCTCAGGTCATGAGTTCAGGGTCATGAGATCAAGTCCCATGTCAGGCTCTGTACTGGCTGGGCATGGAGCCTGCTTGAGATTCTTTCTCCCCCTCTCCCTCCCATTCATTCATTCAGAAACAGATAGATGAAACAAACAAACAAACAGTGCAATGACATCAGTTCTGTAAGAGTCTATCCTGGAAAAAATACAGTGTGGGCTAAAGAAAAGACAGAAAACATTCAAGAGATGATTAGGACTTGAAACTAAGTGGCAAAGGAAAATGGTAAGGGAAAAAGAAGGATCAGGCAGGGTTAAGCTTTGAGGGAAGGACAGTTGAAGCTATTCTTTCATGGTAAAAAGGATGCCATCTTCCTTCTCTTTTTGCTCCTCACCAACAATTTAAAAAGCGTAAGTAACCCAAATGCTCAAAGATCTGACTGACTGCAGCTGTGAGAATGATGATCTAATGTCTTACTGAGATTATTACAAAATAATCAATGGTAAAATTTGGCCCTAAGGTAAAGGCATCTGCAAGATTAGTCACTTCAAGTGAAACATTAGCCAACTTTACAGGTAGGATGAAACATTTGGGAACAAATTAAGGTTACAAAAGTTTACAGTAGCAATTCTAAACAAATGTTCTATAGAACAGTAAAAAAGAACAAAGATCATTACTTTTATGTGGTCAAGTTTGAGAGGGTCCATATACTCTGTCTGTATCTATATACTATACGGAAGAAAATGAGCATACAGGCTTAAAATAGATCCAACTGCCTATATTCAAACCCAGGCTCTACTACTTATGGTGAGACCCTGTACAGATTACTATAGCTTTCTGTAAGTAGGCTCCCTCACCTTTAAAACAGTCATGATACCAGTACTAACACTTCATGGATAGCTGGTGTGAATTAAACAAACATGCTGCATTCAGAAAAGTGCCTCACACAAACTACGAATGCAGTAATTGTTAGCTATTAGGATTAATGTATTCCCTCTTTAAGAGGATTCTAACAAATTTCAATGAACTTAAGGAATTAAAAGCACTAAGACATCCTACTGTTAAGAAACACATTTAAATGTAGTTAATCCAACTTAACCTACTCTTCTTTGGCAGGAGATTCATAAAACCTATTTCCATCAAATCAGCAGAAGTATTTTAAGAACACTTTAGAAAAGGCTGGACTATGGGTAAGCAAGACCATCTTTTAAACTATAATACAATTTAATAGAAACTTGGAAATTTGCTGGAGGACTGTTATACTCCTGACTAGAAATTTTAGTACATTTCCAGAAGAGTTCAAATGTAATAGACTGGTTACAAGCAAATACTATTGAATTCTGAGGGTACAGTGGGGTTGAAATAGAAAGCTATGTATTAAAAAATTAGTAACTATGCTTGCTTAGGTAACTTACATAGTTTGTAGAAAATCAAGGGATTTATACTGAACATGAAATAAGTACAGTTATGCTTTGATGTTAAAATGTGTATCAGCCATGCCTGCAGGAATATTACTTTTTTAGATTACAGCTTAGAGCCTAAATAACCACAGTATACTTGAAAAAAGCTTATCTGAACCAGAAGCACAGCAAATAAATAATGTAACTCCTTTCTTGCAAACCCAAATGTAATGATACATTTTTAAAAAGTATTCATAAGATAATTAGATATG
Organism: Zalophus californianus; assembly: GCF_009762305.2. Classification (NCBI taxonomy): domain Eukaryota; kingdom Metazoa; phylum Chordata; class Mammalia; order Carnivora; family Otariidae; genus Zalophus; species Zalophus californianus. The sequence goes on from NC_045598.1 coordinate 96,419,140, forward strand.
AATGTGGAAACCATTAAATAATTCATCAAAAACATATCTTGCTTTAAGAAATAAAATATATGAAACTGAGAAAATGCTAACAAAATTATGGATTAAATAAGAATAATTTTACAAAACATATTGAAGATTTCTTGTTATGCAATTATGACTTCTGTACCTATGTTCTTTGTGTTCCAATAGCTGACAGTCTCTACATGTCAATCTATCACATGTTTCACAGAAAAGCTTCAATTGTTCTTGTTTGTGTACAGGGCAGAAAACAGGGCGCTGACCAGATGCTCCAACAGATTCTGCAGTAAAATAAAACATTTTTTAAACTAAAAATTGTTATTTAACTTTCTAAATTCCCATTAATATTGATGTCCAAAACATATGAAGAATAAATAAAAATGTTATGAGGTAAAAGAGATTAATAGTATATTAATCATTAAAACCGTTTATCTTACCTGAGACATCTTCTTTCTTCCTGATCAAGTGATCTTTAGTGAATTTTACTCTTTGATGTGCTTCAATACATGTCTTACATAGCCACTCTCCACATTCTACACAAAAGCCAACTGCACTTGCATTGTCTTCACAACTAGTACATACCTAAAAGAGGAAATAAATAATCTACATCAAGTTTACAAAATATAAATCCACAAAATAAAAACTTTCTGACTTGCTCTCAAATATACTAAATGACTAGAATAAAATTATTTTGTAATCCATTTATCTTCAATAAAATCCTGTTCCTTCCAAATCAAACATTCAAGTGAGTAAAAATCTAAGTCTGAGAACACGAAAACTATATACAAGATTTGAATTTTTAAGAATGACTTTTCATCTCATTTAATTAGATATGAGGATATAGAATAAAGAGCCTTTATTTTCAATTGGAAAAATAGAACTATACCTGAACTACCCTAAATTATGTAACTATCCAAACATATTTTTCTTATTACTTACATTTCAATATCAAGATAAGAATATAAAGAAAGCATACCTGTTCTGATTTCTCATCAGAACTGCTAGGAGCTTCAGATGTATCTTTCACAAAATAATTATCCACAAGGTCTATCTGTCTGCATTCTTGGCGGCATACTGGGCACCGTATTACACCAACTACAACACAAAACAACAACATTAAAAATTATTCCTTGGGAAAAAAATAAGGAAATTGTGCATGATGCCCATATGGAAAGCATTCATTCATATGTCACAGACAAGATAAAAAAAAAATGAAGAACATTAAGAGCTCAGTAAAATAATCCACTGAGTTATTCCATTGGGGGAAAATGATACCCTATTTAGGAAGAGAAAACAAGCATTTATACAAAAAAAACCTCTAAAAGTGTTTATTACAACGTATTAGTCAAATAATGGCTCCCAAAGATATTCAGATCTTAATCCTTGGAACCTGTCAGTGTCACTTTATAGAGCGAAGGTGACTTTGCAGATATGATGAAATTAAGGCTCTTGAGATGCTGTCCTGGATTACTTGATGGGCCCTAAATGTCATCTTGTAAGAGGGAGACAGAGGAAGGTTAGGTTACAAAAAAGGAGAAGGTGGCGAACAATGGAAGCAGAGATGGGAGTCATGTACTTCGAGGATGAAGCAATAAACTAAGAAATACAAGTGGCCACTATAAGCTGAAAAAGACAAGGAAATGGATTTTCTCCTCAGAGCCTCTAGAAGGAACCAGACCTGACTACACTTTGACTCTAGCCGACATCCTGACTGTAGCGCAGTAAAACTGACAACAGTAAAAGATTAAAATGTGCGTTATTTTAAGCCACCAAATTAATGGCAATTTTGTTACAGCAGCAATGGAAATGCACAATCTATCATCTAATAAATTCTGATTTGGTTCAGAACTACGTGAATTCACTTTCATCTGGGAAGAAAGATCACATGTGCTTGAACCTCCTAGTGATCTAGCAGATGTCAGAAGAAATAAAGCTATGGAAGTTAAAAACTAAAAAAACAGCAACACAGTGAACACAGCAAACGAACTACTATGTGTCAGCCATAAAACTGAGAATATAGCATAAACGATACAATCCTTACTTTCAAGAAAGGGTTCAAGACTAGTATGTAATTTTTTAAAGTTTATACCATGTACAACTATAGGAAGCACCGTACATAGACTAGGATATAAACAGAATCCCCAAGAGTTTTAAGTATACAAATTATAGAACCTTATATAGTAGTTCCAATGGAAAATAGAAACTTAAATACAGTGTCATTCTAAAAGTAGGAATATCAGGGGGCATCTGGGTGGTTCAGTCCACTGGGCATTCCAACTCTTGATTTCCACTCAGGTCATGAGGTCAGACCTGCATTGGCTCCGTGCTGAGAACGGAGTCTGCTTGAGATTCTCTCCTCCTCTCCCTCTGCCCCACTCCCTTACCCCACCCCCACTCATGTGCACACACACTCTAAATAAGTTAATTAATTTAAGTAGGAATATCAGTCTCCCAGTAGACATATACACTGTTAAACTCAAAGTTGTATGTCTGAAAACAAAACATAGTTTTTATAATACAAAGTACAAAGATGCTGCTCAAAGGAAATACATAAAAATAATTTTTCAAATCAAAGGAAGAAACACTATGGGAAAGAGAAAAGAGGAAAAGGTATACAAATATTTCCATATTTGAGATGGCACTGAGTTACAAACCTTTCAAGAAACACAGAGTATAATAAAACTACAAAGGAGGTAAGTAATTGTAGGAGCAAAATTATGGGAGCAACTAACTTCTTACAATAAATTAAGCTTTCACTGAAGAGATCACACTTAAACATGGTCTTGAAAAATTAACATTCATCTACTAGTGTGCAGGAAAGTTTACTTTGCTGACTTGGTTCTTCAAATCCTGTACGTTCCTAAGGAAGGCCTATCTCCAGTACTAGTCCTCAAATGGCTCCCGTGACATGACCTCTAACTCTTGGAATATTCTACCTGATAAAACTGTTTTTGTATGCCTGAGGCCTTGGGCCATGCTGTATTCAGTCTGACCTCTGAGGGTGGCTGGAGTCTCAGTAGGTGGTGTGAGTTCTACGGAGAATGCACCCCTTTATGACCATTCCCCAATAAAAACCTAGACATGGAGGCTCAGGTAAGCTTTCCTGGTTGGCAATACTCCTGCATATTGTCAGACATAGTTACTCTAAAACTAAGCATTCCCCTGCGCAACTCCACTGAAAGGAGACATCTGGAAGCGTGTGCCTATTTTCTCCTGGACTTCACACCAAGCACCTTTGCTAATTTTAATCTATTTCTTCTCTCCCTCTAATAAAATGCAACCATGAGAGTAAACGTTTTTCTGTATCAATCCTAACAGTCAATCACTGAGCCTGAGGGTGACTCCAAACTCAACTAGGAAAGGAACAGTATACAAACCAAGAACAGCAAGTGCAAAGTTCACACATGAAAAAAAAAAAGGCTATAAAAAAATGGAAAAATGTCCACATATACATATGTAAAATACTGAGAAAGTTAAGAAATTTGCAGCATCTAAATGAAGGAATATTTTTGTTGAAGGATACGGAGAGATATTCTGTTCTGAGCAAGAAACATTATTATAAAAGTGTTCATTATATCTGTGTAAATGATAATTTGATGCAAGTCTTTGTTTTTTTTGAACCCAATAAACTGATTCTCAGATTCTTAAAATTACTTCAATCTGGCAAGCAGACATCCCAGTTATGACAACAAAAATTCACCTATTATCCCATTAAAATAATATTATCCCATTAAAATAATATTAAGGAATTTGGAAGATAAAAACAATATCCAAAAATCTTAAGGCAAAGGAAGGAGCAAAGCACACAAATCAGTATACATGCAATTTTAAGAAATGTAGAAGCAAAATAATACGAACAATGCAAAAGAAACCCAACCCAGAGTACACAAGGAATGGAAACATACACCTCAGAAAGACTCTTATTTTCCATAAATATTTTCCTGTGTCAATGGAGAGGCACTCTTGAAGCTTGGAATTCAGAAATTTAAGGCATGAAAGAAGTTCCAATGAGAGGGAATAAGTTCAGGTCTACAGATATCAGGAAACCCCATTCCTAAACTGACTACTTACACCTGACAGATTACCCAGCAGCCAAGGTATCTTACCACTAAAACAAAAAGAGTTGAAGCTTCTTCAGGGATCTTTTTGCTATCTGCTTCTGTATTTATTCAATAAATTTAAAAATTACTAAATGTTTACTTTGAAAATAAGAGCCATTTTCCATTTGAATTTATGAGTAAGTATACCCTTATAATTAGGGTATTAGATCAGGTGAGTGTGCTCCTGACTCAATCACTGAGTGCTGGTTGTCATGCTAAGTCTGGATCATTATTCAAAACTAAAACCCAAACTCCAAAGCCAAAACTGCTGACCAACTTCATGCATAATACCCTAGAAAAGATTTCATTACTTCAAAGTTCAAGTTCTGGGAGACCCTTCCAGGCCTATAAGATTATTTTTAAATGCCAATTTACTAAAATGTAAAATTATGCGGGACATAGGGGAGGACCCTTTTATAAAGCCAGAAGTCTATAAAAGTAGCTTATCTCCACAGTGTTAAGTGAAATTTAGTTTCAGTAAGTTGACTGGTGTGAACTTCCATTCATGATGACTAAGCAGATATGGAAAGACCACCTGAAATGACTAAACACAGAAATAACTAAAATATAAAAAATTAAAATGTACTTTGAAAAATATATAACTGAGTCCCCAACCTAAAGACAAAACCGAAGTAGCAGAAACAAAAGGGAACTCAAAGCTCAAGTTGCCTGGTATCAGCTGATGCAAATGGATCACAGGGGTTTTAAGTACCACTACCAGGAATAGGAAGTAAGACAAAGGTTAAAAGGTGAGCCTGAACTCCTTCAATAAAGCTATGGGGCAGGCTTTAAGTCCCCCACAATCTAAAATTTTTACCAACCCTAGAGTCACCCACAAGAAGTCAGAGCACCAAACAAGCTTTATGCATAGATATAAGCAAAGTTTGTGCTATCTGCATGGTACACAGAAAGGCCAAGCCGAGAAACTAGTAAGAAGCTTCCAGGTTGGTGAACTCATGGAGATTAAGGGAGAGGCACCCTTGAGAGCATGGAAGCTCTGCACTCCTTCCCACATACACTGCCCTATGCATCTCTTCCTTCTAGCTATTTCCATGTTATAACATTTTATAATAAACTGGAAATCTATCTAGTGCTGGATGACTATGGGGAAGTTCGTGATGCAACCTCCAGCCCTGCACCCTCATGCCCTGGGCCCCAGTTTTCCTGAGACTTCAGAAACTGAATGGAAAATTGGGAATAAATCTACCATGAATAAGAAGTAATCAAAGGAATCCAGTCCAACATACTCTGGTCATCCTCCTCAGGGCTAAAGTCAACATTTCTCTTCTGCTCTCTCTACCCTAAATTCTTTTTTTTTTTTTTAAGATTTATTATTTTAGAGCAAGAGAGAGCATGGGGGGAGGGGCAGATGAAGAGGGAAAGAACTCACACCACCTACTGAGACTCCAGCCACCCTCAGAGGTCTCCCCGCTGAGCATGGAGCCCAAAATGGGGTGATCTCACCACCCTGAAATCATGACCTGAGCCGAAGTCAAGAGTCAGATGCTTAACCAACTGAGCCACCCAGGTGTCCCCACAACTTAGTTCAAGTTCTTACTTAAAACCCCTTCTTTGGGACACCTGGGTGGCTCAGTTGGTTAAGTGCCTTCGGCTCAGGTCATGATCCTGGGGTCCTAGGATCAAGTCCCTGCTTCTCCCTCTACCTGCCACTCTCCCTGCTTGTGCATTCTCTCTCTGACAAATAAATAAAATCTTTTTTATATTAAAAAGTAAAACCATTTCTTTAATCAACCCAGAACTCCAAACAAAATGTCCATAAAACAAAAGTTATATCTTTGCCTCATCTCTACTTCTCTTCCTGGGATTCCTATTTATTTTTTTTAAGATTTTATTTATTTGACACAGAGAGACACAGCAAGAGCAGGAACACAAGGAGGGGGAGTGGGAGAGGGAGAAGCAGGCTTCCCGCGGAGCAGGGAGCCAGATGCGGGGCTCGATCCCAGGACGCTGGGATCATGACCTGAGCTGAAGGCAGATGCCTAACGACTGAGCCACCCAGGCGCCCCTGGGATTCCTATTTAGGTGAATTCACATATTCATTCAACAACAACAAAAAGAGAAGCTTCTCTGGAACGTTACCAACACAAAATTATCTCATTAGAACACCTCCCAACCCAGGGCACAAGTAGTACACCAACTTAAGATAGGCTCATAAAATAAACTTACAGTACCCAATACTATTAGAGTAAGTCAACAAACACAGTAAGGCAAGAAATAAAAACCTAACCCACAGAAAATAAAACAATCTGCTAAAAGACTTCAAAAATTTATGTGTAAAATGTTGAGGGGGTTAAAGGGACAAACAGAATCTATGAAAATAGCTAAAAAAGAATCAAAGAGAAATAAAATATAGTACTGAATAAATTCACAACACAAGTTAAACAGTAAGCAAGAGATAACTGAAAAGGAAATTAATGAAGTAGAAGAGAGATATTCATCACAGAGATAAAGAGAGAAGGAACTACAAAAGAAAAGAAAGCTAAAGAACTGAATGAGAAACTCTGGTATGCATCCAATAGAAGTTCTAGAAGTTCATGAAGGAAATGAGGTACAGATGCTATTTAAAGAAGATAATGGCTAAGAGTTTCAGAACTGAAGAAATGAGCTCTCAGACTGCAATTCAAATCCTGAGCAGGATAAATAAAAATAAACCCACAACTAAACATAGTAAAGATGGAGGAAAAACTCTTAATAACTGCTAGTTATTATAACACAATCAGACTGACAGCAGACCTCATTAGTAAAAAACAATGCAAAAAGATAATGGATAATATCTTAAAAGATTGGGGCACGTGGGTGGCTCAGTCCTTAAGCGTCTGCCTTTGGCTCGGGTCATGATCCCAGGGTCCTGGGATCAAGCCCCGCATCGGGCTCCCTGCTCAGTGGGAAGCCTGCTTCTCCCTCTCCCACTTCCCCTGCTTGTGTTCCTTCTCTAGCTTTGTCTCTGTCAAATAAATAAATAAAATCTTTTTAAAAAAAAATCTTAAAAGCTTTTGGAGAAAAAAAGTCCACTTAGCAATCTATATCCCGATAATACCACTATTCAAAAGCAAAAGCAAATTAAATTTTCAGACATAACAATACTGCTCATTACTACAAGAATAAAGCACTCAATTTAACCATATAAAACTGCCAGTTTTAGACTACTTATGACTTACAAATTGGTAATTTTATACAGGTTAACCTACTGCTGACTATAAGAAAATGGAAAAGGGATGCCTGGTGGCTCAGTCAGTTAAGCATCTGCCTTCAGCTCGGGTCGTGATCCCAGGGTCCTGAGATCTAGTTCCACATCAGGCTCCTTGCTCAGCAGGGAGCCTGCTTCTCCCTCTGCCGGCTGCTTCCCCTGCTTGTGCTCTCTCTCTCTCTGATAAATAAATAAAATCTTAAAAAAAATAAAATAGAAAAGAAAATGGAAAAATATTTAGGGGTCCCTATCTGGCTCAGTCAGTACAGCACGCAACTCCTGATCTTAGGGTTGTGAGTTCAAGCCCCATACTGGCCACAGAGCTTATTTGAAAAAAAAAAAGAAAAAAAAGAACATGGAAAATTGTTCTTGAGATGCAAAAAAATAATAAAATAATTAGCAAAGTCATTAATAGAACATGTTGATATCTAAATATGCATGTAAAAGTAAATATATAGAGATAAGTATTAATTTAGGAAGATAAACATGAAATTAAAATCTCAAAACTACAATAACATGTTCTCTTACAATTAAACTACAGCTTTAAAAAAAAATCATTCTAAATACAGTATGAAGGAAAAATCAAGAGATAAAATGTTAATTAAAAATAAGGTAAGCGGCGCCTGACTAGCTCAGTCAAACATCTGATTCCTGGGACGCCTGAGTGGCTCAGTCGGTTAAGCATCTGCCTTCAGCTCGGGTCATGATCCCAGGGTCCTGGGATCGGGCCCGGCATCAGGCTCCCTGCTCGGCAGGAAGCCTGCTTCTCCCTCTCCCGCTCCCGCTCCCCCTGCTTGTGTTCCTGCTCTCGCTATCTCTCTGTCAAATAAATAAATAAAATCTTAAAAAAAATAAAAATCTGATTCCTGATCTCCACCCAGTTTTTGATCTCAGGGTCCTGAGTTCAAGCCTCACACTGGGCTTTACGCTGGGTGTGGAGCCTACTTTAATAAAATGAATGAATGAATAAAAAAATAAAGTAAAATCTTGCCTTTACAAAAATAAGTGAGGGCACCAAAATTCAACTGCAAAAAATACAGTCAAGTTGTTGGAAAGAGAAATAACTATGCAAACTTTCTTAGCTAGCCAATAACAAGTGTCCAAAGACTGCAGTTTAGTACCATGCCTAAGTGTGTTCTAAAGACCAGTTTTGAAAACAACTGTTCTAAAATATCAGAAGGAATTCTAAGAATGTCTACTCTATTGACTGCCACCATTTTTTCAATTTGATTCACAATAACTGGTTGACAAGACTACTGGGGACACAGGGACTCTCTGCCACTACATATCCCTTGTCTTACTTCCCAGCCCAACCTTGCTCCACCATGTACTTCTGCCTTCATTCACCCCAGTAAGAATTTTAACCTGTTTGAGAATGAAGGTTTTGCTGAGGACAGGAGACAATCATGAACCAAATTTTATCTAAATTTGCACTAATACAAGGTTTTACTATAAGACCAGTTAGTATTTATTGTGAAATTTTTATGTATTAGCTCAGTTACTGATCATAACACCTCTGTAAAGTAGGTTCAATTACTATCCCCATTTGAAAGGTGAGGAAATTGAGCTTCAGAGAAATCAGGTAATGTTCTCAAGGTCTTAGGACAATGTAAATGCGTGAGGGGGGTAAGATCTGAAAGCACAATGTCTGAACTGACAGCCCATGCCCTTAAAACCTATGCTGAAGAGGTTCTCTAATTAAAAGGCTGATCCATTAGTAACAAAATGAGAGACTAAACTAAGGCAATCATAAAAGAAATACAGAGGATAAATTAGAGGCAGAATCAATTGCTTAATGAATAACTGCATGATGATGGAGAGGTAGCAGTTACAGCAAAGGAAAAAATTAGAAATTCTACATTATTTGCAAGTTTCTGACATGGATAATTACACAATAACTCAAAATGAGGAAAAAGTAATATTAGCCAGAATGTAATGAGTAAGTTTTGGACAGACTGTGTTTAACTAGCATAGTTCTGCAGCTGAGTGTGTAGAAAGAACCATCAGCATATAACTAGTTAAAATCTGAAGCTCAGTAAGGATTAGCAAGGGAGAACAGGATCAAAGACACTATGTACCCTTCGATATACCAATATTTATGGTAAAGCAGAAAAGGAGTTCACAGATTCAGGACACAGATTACAACATTTACAAATGCAAATCCCAGGAAGTGAAATTTACATGAAAAGCCAGTATGGGGCACCTGGCTAGCAAAGCATGCAACACTTGATCTCAGGGTTATGAGCTGAAGCCCCATGATGCACATAGAGATTACTTAAACATAAAATCCTTTCTTTCTTAACTAGGCTCCATGCCCAACATGGGCCTTGAACTCACAACCCTGAGATGAAGCGTCGCATGCTCTTCTGACTGAACCACCCAAGCACCCAAAAATAAAATCTTAAAAAAAAAAAAAAAGCCCGGGGCGCCTGGGTGGCTCAGTCAGTTAAGCGTCTGCCTTCAGCTCAGGTCATGATCCCAGGGTTCTAGGGTCAAGCCCCACATCCGACTCCTGCTCGGAAGGTAGCCTCCTTCTCCCTCTCCTCCCTGCTTGTGCTCTCTCTCGCTATGTCTGTCGCTATCACTGTCTCTCTCAAATAATTTTTTTTAAAAAGCCAGTAAAATATACACAAGTATAACTGAAATAAATGAGAATCAAACAAAAGTCAATTACTTTTTCTTTTTTTTCCTTTGGGGGGTGCGGTCAACTATTTTTTCTATTAACTACTCATGATTAACTTGTCATCACTGTACCAATTTACTTTTAAAATTATATTCTATCCTTAGGGGCGCCTGGGTGTCTCAGTCGGTTGAGCATCTGACTGTTGGTTTCGGCTCAGATCATGATCTCATGGCTCATGGGATCAAGCCTGGTGTCAGGCTTCTCACTCAGCGGGGAGTCTGCTTGAGATTCTCTCCCTCTGCCCCACCCCCCACTTATGCGCCCATGTGCTCTCTCTAAAAATAAATAAATCTTTAAAAAAATAAAATTGTATTCTATCCCTGAATCTCAGTTAACTACTAACATGCACACTTTTTTTAACGTAAGCTCTAAACCCAACATGGGGCTTGAACTCACAACCCCAAAATCAAGAGTCCCATGCTCTACCAACTGAGCCAGCCAGGCACCCCAACCTAACACTCTTTTTATTCAACCCTAGCTTCTCTTTCCCATATCCTGGAATGGTTGGTCCAAACCTTTAATCATCAACTCCCCTCTCCTTTCCCTTAGAAAATAATTATGAATAAGAAATACAGATACATTTTCAGATGAAGAAGGGAGTATAAGAGAATTTGCACCCATGCCTCTAATAACCTAAGTGGGAGGCCAGATCAAGTGATGAGAGTCAGAGTCTTGTGAGCTAAATGCCAAAAGACTGAATAATCCAGGCAACAGGAAAAACAGGCTAGAAAGTATATTAAGATTATCAGGTAGCATCAAGAGTCCCAAGTTTGAAAGGTATAACCATTCCTAAGGCTAATTCCTCCATCTTTTTTTTTTAAGATTTTATTTATTTGAGAGAGAGAGAAAGAGAGACAGCGAGTGCACAAGCAGGGGGGAGGGGCGGAGGTAGTGGGAGAAGCAGACTCCTCGCTGAACTGGGAGCCTGATGTGGCCTGGGATCATGATCGAGCTGAAGGCAAATGCTTAACCGACTGATCCACCCAAGCGCCCCTCCTCCTTCCATCTTGAACCTATCTCCTGTTCAGCCTTGTGTACCCTCAATAATATGAACTTAGGAAGTATTACATTTGCTGAAAGGAAGGCAAAAAATAGTAACTAGAGGGGCACCTGGGTGGCTCGGTCAGTTAAGCATCTGACTCTTGATCTCAGCTTAGGTCTTGATCTCAGGGTCGGGAGTTCAAGCCCCGCCTTGGGCTCCATGCTGGGCATGGAGCCTACTTAAAATCATAAGGATAATAATAATAATAATAATAACAACAACAACAACAACAGGATTCTGAAGCAAGAGATCACTGATCTTTTCTACAAAATTGCAGACCAAAAGAGGTTAACAGCAGAAAGATTTTATTATATGTATGGGGGAGTTGAAGATGTAGACTGCTGAATTTCTTGCCCATTCTTACAAAAAATTGGCAATGAAGAAAAGGAAAGAGAATGATTTGTTGCTAAGAGAGGCAAAATAAAGAATACTGCTTTAGGGGTGTCTGGCTGGCTCAGCTGGAAGAGAGTGTGACTCTTGATCTTGGGGTCACAAGTTTAAACCCCAAGGTGGGTGTAGAAATTACTTAATAAAAAACTTTACATAGTTTTTAAAGATTTTATTTATTTGTTATATGACAGAGAGAGCGAGAGAGAGCAAGCAGCGGGAGAAGCAGGCAAAAGGAGACAGAGAAGCAGACTCCCCGCTGAGCAGGGAGCCTAATATAGGGCTCAATCCCAGGATTCCGGGATCATGACCTGAGCTGAAGGCAGACGCTTAAACGACTGAACCACCCAGGAGACCCAATAAAAAACTTTAAAAAAAAAAGAAAAGTGCTTTACATTGGGAGAAATTGGGGATATTATATAAAAAGTAACTGAAATAATTCATTTATAAACAAACTGGCTTAATATTTACAAAACAATACCATAGAGCAACATGTATTTAAATTATGCTGATACATATCCAGCCAATTTCCACAAGTCAGTTTTACAATTAAATGTACAACTGGCTTAAGCTGAAAACATGGCCACCATGTGCACATGTGATCATTCATATAAGACCCAATGCTGATAATCAAACATCATTAAATATATTTAGGAAATGCATTAAGCACATCTATTATAAAGTTTCTTGGTGTTCTTTCTTAATTCTTCAGTATATACTCTTTAAAATTAAAAAACCTCGGGCGCCTGGGTGGCTCAGTTGGTTAAGCCACTGCCTTCGGCTCAGGTCATGATCCTGGAGTCCTGGGATCGAGTCCCGCATCGGGCTCCCCCTTCTCTGTGGGGAGCCTGCTTCTCCCTCTGCCTCTGCCTGCCACTCCCCCTGCTTGTGCTCACTCTGTCTCTCTCTCTCTCTATGTCAAATAAATAATAAAATATTTTTTAAAAAAATTAAATTAAATTAAATTAAATTAAATTAAAAAACCTCGTAGGGGGCACCTGGCTGGCTCACTCCATACGTAGAGCCTGCAATTCTTGATTTTGGAGTAGTAAGTTTGAGCCCCAGGATGGGTGTGGAGCCTACTTTAAAAAATAAATAAATAAAAAGTAAAATAGGGGCACACAGGTGGCTCAGTCAATCTGACTCTTGATTTTGGCCCAGGTCATGATCCCAAGGTTATAAGACAGAGCCCTGCGTAGGGCTCCATGCTGGGCATGGAGCCTGCTTAACATTCTTTCTCTCCCTCTCCCTTTGCCCCTCCCCACACACATGCTCTTTAAAAAAAAAGGTAAGGCCGTCAGGGAAATTCAAATCAAAACCACATTGAGATGGCAAAAATTGACAAGGCCAGAAACAACAAATGTTGGAGAGGTTATGGAGAAAGGGGAACCCTCTTACACTGTTGGTGGGAATGCAAGTTGGTACAGCCACTTTGGAAAAGTGTGGAGGTGCCTCAGAAAATTAAAAATAGAGCTACCCTATGACCCAGCAATTGCACTCCTGGGTATTTACCCCAAAGACACAGATGTAATGAAAAGAAGGGCCATATGCACCCCAATGTTCATAGCAGCAATGTCCACAATAGCCAAACTGTGGAAAGAGCCGAGATGCCCTTCAACAGATGAATGGATAAAGAAGATGTGGTCCATATATACAATGGAATATTACTCAGCCATCAGAAAGGATGAATACCCAATTTTTACATCAACATGGATGGGACTGGAGGAGATTATGGTAAGTGAAATAAGTCAAGCAGAGAAAGTCACTTATCATATGGTTTCACTTATTTGTGGAACATAAGGAATAACATGGAGGACACTAGGAGAAGGAAGGGAAAAATGAAGGGGGGGAATCAGAGGGAGAGATGAACCATGAGAGACTATGGACTCTGAGAAACAAACAGGGTTTTGGGGGGGGCGGGATGGGTTAGCCCACCAATGGGTATTAAGGAGGGCACGTACTGCATGGAGCACTGGGTGTTATACGAAAACAATGAATCGTGGATCACTACATCAAAAACTAATGATGTATGGTGACTAACATAATAAAATAAGATTAAATTTTTAAAAAAATTCAAAAACTGGGCACCCAGGTGGCTCAGTTGGTTAAACGTCTGCCTTCAGCTCAGGTCAGGATCCCACGGTCCTGGGATCGAGTGCCGCACTGTTCTCCTTGCTCAGCGGGGAGCTTGCTTCTCCCTCTCCTGCTCCCCCTGCTTGTGCTTTGTCAAATAAAATCTTTAAAAATATATATAAATAAAAAAATAAATAAAAATTCAAAAACCTTATATAATCAGAAAATTGTAAGTTCATTAACAATTAAATCAATCTAGGGCGCCTGGGTGGCTCAGTTGATTAAGCGACTGCCTTTGGCTCAGGTCATGATCCTGGAGTCCCGGGATCGGGTTCCGCATCGGGCTCCCTGCTCGGCGGGGAGTCTGCTTCTCCCTCTGACCCTCTCCCCTCTCATGCTCTCTCTCTATCTCATTCTCTCTCTCAAATAAATAAAATCTTAAAAAAAAAAAAAAACAATTAAATCAATCTAATTATAATACTCAGCATTATCTGAAATAAAATACCAAAGTTTTTTCTTTTTTTCAAAGTTTTTTCAATATTAACAGAAACTTGTGTAAAAATAACTTTTTTTTTTTAAGTAGGCATAATTATAGCCTGGAGCTTTAACATTTATCATGGAGCCCAACACAGGGCTTGAACTCACAACCCTGAGATCAAGATCTGGGCTGAGATCAAGAATCAGACGCTTAACCAACTGAGCCATCCAGGAGCCCCAAAATAACATATCTTTAAATTGGTGATATGGGCCAGTTATAGCCTGCTATTAAAAAAAAGTCAGTATCAAACAACAAGACAGTTCAGCCAACAATTTGTTAAGACTGATTTTTCTACTTTTAAACAAGAAGAATGGAGGAAGGTAAAAGCTATAGAGATAGTATTTGGACACAAAGTCTAAAGTGTTTACTATCTGGTTCATTAAAGAGAAAGTACAGAACATCCAGCTTAAATGACTGAATATTCACTAACTCAGGTGGAAACAATGTCATATTACAGAAAATTCAACACAGTTCCTGAATTCAAGTACTCAAATCCAAATCTACAGAAATTCTGAGTCTTCTCTGCAGGTATACATCACAGGAGAGAGGGCTTCAGTTTGTGTATGCATACATATGCTTGTGTGAGTAAACTTGCATGCAACTCTGTTTTCCTTTCTCTCTTTTTATGGGGGAAGGAGGTAGGAAACCAAAAAGATCCTGAAGTGAGGCCTGAAGACATGACCATGAAGACCCAAATTGGATGGGCTACCTAGGTCCACTGTATCTGTTTATTCACTACCTCCTTTAGGAGGCCATGTGAATTCTGCAAAGAGAGGCTCCAACAGTCCCTGGATCATGATACAGCAGCTCCTACACTAGCTGTACAAGCTGAGTAGGGAAAGAGTAAGGATCTGATACTCTCAGGATAAGGTATTTAATTTGAAAATGCATTCAGTACAGGGCAACTGAAACAAAGTTTATCATGTATTCCATGGTCTACTGGTTCACCACTGACCAATACCACACCACTACCCCAAGCTTGACCCTGTAAATGAAGCCATACTCATGAATATGCAAAGAACAAGTATATCCCATTCGAGGAGGTTCAGTAACTTGAGAGAGACTGAAGTGAACAATCAGAACCAGCTGGCTGGCTCCTACTGAGGCAGAACTAATACAAGAAACAAAAGAGAACTTGAGTTCAAAAAAAAGTACTGAGAACTTCCACAGAAATGCAATTAGAATACACGTAACAAAAGGAAAAGGGCTCCACTAAAATTAAGTAAGTATGATTTCAAAATTTAAATAAACAGAAGACCCGAAAAAAAGAATGGAAACTCCTAAGAAGCAAACTAATAGTTTGGAAGATCAAATTAAGAAACATACCTGAAACAAAAGAAGCCTGAAGGAGAAAAGGATAAACAAATATATACCAGCAAATGGGTAACCATTACAGTTAAACTACTGAAAATCAAAGACAAAAAAAGTGACCCATGATGTACAAGGAAACAATGAGAACAGTAGACTTGGCAGAAACAGTGGAGGCCAGGAAGCAGTGGGATGACATAATTCAAAGGGGTGAAAGAAAAAACTACCAACCAAGAATTCCACATTCATTAAAATTAACCTGTAAAAGTGGAAATGAAATAAGAACACCACATACAAATATGGATTGAGGAAATTCATTGCAAGTCCACCTGCCTTACAAGAAATACTAAAAGAAAGTTCCTCAGTCTGATAGGAACGGACATCAGACAGTAACTCAAATGTATATAAAGAAATAAAGACCACAGGTAAGGCTAATTACATAAGCAAATGTATAACACAGTATAAAACTACTTTTTCTCTTTAACTGATTTAAAAGAAAACTGCAGGGGCGCCTGGGTGGCTCAGTCGTTAAGCATCTGCCTTCGGCTCAGGTCATGATCCCAGAGTCCTGGGATGGAGCCCTACATTGGGCTCCCTGCTCCGCTGAGAGCTGGCTTCTCCTTCTCCCACTCCCCCTGCTGTGTTTCCCTCTCTCACTGTGTCTCTCTCTGTCAAATAAATAAATAAAACCTAAAAAAAAGAAAAGAAAACTGCATGGGGTGCCTGGGTGGCTCAGTTGGTTAAGCGTCTGCCTTCAGTTCAGGTAATGATGCCAGAGTCCTAGATAAAGCCCCACAACGTTGGGCTCTCTTCTCAGTGGGGAGCCTGCTTCTTCCTCTCCCTCTGCCTGCCGCTCCCCCTGCTTGTGCTCTCTCCCTCCCCGCTCTCTGTCAAATAAAATACATACAATTTTTAAAAATAAATAAATAAAAGAAAACTGCATGAAACACCACCACAAAGGTAGAGAGAGGAAATGGAAGTCATCCTGAAGCAAGACATGACACCAAACCATAATGAAAAGTCACAGAAATTAATGTGTACCAGAAATAAATATATGCAAATTGATATAAAACACTGTAAATTTTTTTCCTTTATTCTCTTAACTTCTTTGAAACTGTAAAAAACCAACAATAACAAACATATTGCTGGGTTTGTAACACACAGATGTAACATAAACAACAATAACACAAAGGATGGAGAAAGTAAAGGAACCATATTGGAGACTCCATATTTTACTGAAATCAAGTTAGTAGTAATCTCAGGTCTTGATCTCAGGGTTGTGAGTTCAAGCCCCGCAGTGGGCTCCACACTAGGCATAGAGCCTACTTTAAAAAAGAAGCCTGAACAAAACTGACAGACTCATACACAAAAACCCACCTATTTCAGAGCACTGAGAACCATTAAAAGACAAAACAAGAAGGGCTTATTCTACAAAAACTGCTAAAATTTCAGGTGAAACAGTGGGAAATGCTGCCCTTCTTGCATGAGAATGATCCTATGATCCTCACTACCACCCCAACAGTCTGGTCCCCAAGATTCAGCAGATTTACTTGAGTGGAACTGACCACAAAAACAGCAGCTTTGGTGCAATATGAGGCATAATCAATTAGGGGAGGAGGGCAAATGTGAAAACAGAAGCTCTGCCCACTAAAAATACGAATCTCAGGAAATAACAGCTTGCTATATATACCAAGATTAGGGTCAAGAGCAAGCCCCACCCCAAACATAAAATCAACACAGCTGACCCCTGAACAACACAGGTTTGAACAGTGAAGGTCCACTTATAGGTGGGTTTTTTACAGTAATATAAATGTATTTTCCCTTCCTTAGGATTTTCTTAACATTTTCTTGTGGTGCCTGGGTGGCTTAATCAGTTAAGCAGCTGACTTCTGCTCAAGTCATGACCTCAGGGTCCCAGGATCAAATCCCGAGTTGGGCTCCATCCTCAGCAGGGAGGTCTGCTTCTACCTCTCTCTCTGCCTCTGTCCCTGCCCATGTGCATGTGCACGCCCACATGCTCTCTCCCTAATAAATAAAATCTTTAAAAAAAAAATTTAAAAATAATTTTTTTTTTACTAGCTTACTTTATTGTGAGAATACAGTATATGACACATACAATGTATAGCACATGTGCTAATTGAATATTTATGTTATCAGTAAGGTTTCCTGTCATCATCAGGCTATTAGTAGTGAAGTTTTGGGAGAGTCAAAAGTTATATGAGGATTGACAAGTGCGTCAGAGTTGGTGCCCCATCCCCCACCAATGTTCTAGGGTCAACTCTATACTTAAAATGAGAAAGTCACAGAAGGACTAAAACTCTCCACACATAACTGGCTAACCAAAAGGGAGACCCAAGAAATCCCAGTCTTGTGAGACTAAAAATTGGCCACCAATTTGAAGATGTTTCCCAAACCACAGAGATCAATCATTAGTGGGCATACACCTCATAGGCCCAAGGTATTCCATCACAACTAATGCCCAAAGCACAGACTGACCACCAAGCTATTCAAATACAGGAGCAAGCCCTACAAAGCCAGACGAAACAAAGAAACAAAAATACTTAAGAGACATCAGAGGCTGTACAATATACAAAAGATCGATTCCGCATTTTAAGTCTAGGCAAATTACTAAAAAATACCAACAAATCACAGAAAGATAAAGCATAGTCTAGAGTGGCTACAATATAGATATACAGATATATATTATCTAAGATATCAAACTGAGAAAACATTCAAAGAAATAGCAAAGTGTGACCTGTGACCTGACTTCAGGGAAGAAGAAAAAATCAGTCAACTGATAACTGAGCCCAGACACTGGGAGTTAGTAGACAAAGATTTTGAAGCAGCTACTATAAATATTCCCAAGAATAAAAGGAATCTTTCAAAGAATAAAGTAAAATAGGAGGACAGTGCCTCAACATGCAGGAAGTCTCAAGAGAGTACTAGAAATTATAGTAACAACCCACAAAGATGAAAAGTCCAAAATCCAAAATAAAAATTTCATTACATAGGGGTGCCTGGGTGGCTCAGTCGTTAAGCGTCTGCCTTCAGCTCAGGTCATGGTCCCAGGGTCCTGGAATTGAGCTCCGCAGGGAGCCTGCTTCTCCCTCTCCTACTCCTCCTGTTTGTGTTCCCTCTCTCACTGTGTCTCTGTCAAATAAATAAATAAAATCTTAAAAAAAAAAATTTCATTACATATCTGGGCTCAATAGCAGACCTGAGTGAACCTGTAGATAAACGTATTCAATCCAAAAAAGGAAAAAAGACCAAAGAAAATGGAACAGATCCTCAGAAACCAGCTAGACAATGCCAAGAATCCCAACATAAATGTAATGGGAATCCACAAATAAAAAGTAGGAAAAACATTTGTAGAAATAATAGCTGAAAATGTTCCAAACCTGATGAAATAACATTAACCTGCAGATTTAAAAAACTAGAAGAACTCCAATTATGATCAAAAGAAAGTGAATCAAACCTAGATTATCTCAAACTCAAACTGCTGGCAGACAAAGATTTTCAAACAAAATCTTTAAAGTAGCAAGAGAAAAACAATTCATCACACATAAGGGAACAATACCATTAACATCTGACTTTTCACCAGAAACAATGGTAGGCCAAAAAGCAGTGAAATGACATACAGAAAGTACTAAAAGACTGTAAACCAAGAATTTGATAGCAAGGAAAAATATTCTTCAAAATGAAAGCAAAATAAAAACATCCTCAGATAAATAAAATTTAAGAGAATGTCATTTGCATAGTTGTACCACAAAAAATAATAAAGGAAGTACATCAGGCTGAAAAGAACTGAAATGAGACTGTAACTCAGATCCACAGGAAAGAAATAAAAAGCACTAGAAAGAGTAAACATGGAAGAAGACACAAAATATTGGTTTTTCCCACTTAATTTCTTTAATAGAAACAAGATTGTTTAAAACAATAATCATAACAATGCACTGATGGTTTTTTAAACATTTACATGGAATAGTACACAGTAACAGTACAAAGGAGAGGAATGGATCTATAGTGAAGCAAAGTTTCCATATTTTAACAAAATTAATACAGTAGTATTCTGAAGAGGTTAATAATAAAGACATATAATTGCTAGAGCAACAACTAAAACAAAAACAAAGTGAAAACAAAACCAGAGAAAATTTTAAAGTGCATTAAAAATACCAAGACAAAATGTATAATAAAGTAACAAAAAATTATGATGATACAGATAGAAAACAAACAGCAAAATGGCCAAATTAAATCCAAATGCATCATTACTTACATTAAATATGAGCGGACTAAGCACTCCAAGCAGAGATTGTCAGACTGAATAAAATACAAAATCCAGCTATATGCTATCTAAACCAAACATTTTTAGATTCAAACACATAACAGATTTAAAGTAAAAGGAGGGGCTTGGGCAGCTGGGTGGCTCAGTCAGTTAAGCAGCTGACTCTTGATTTCAGCTCAGGTCATGATCTCAGCCTCCTGAGACCTAGCCCTGCAATGGGCTCGTGCTGAGCATGGAGCCTGCTTGGGACTCTTTCCCTCTTCCTCTGCACCCCTACCCCCACTCATGCCCATGCACATGCTCTATCCCTCTCTCAAATAAATAAATAAAATCTTTTATAAATAAATAAAGTAAAAGGAGGGGAAAAGACCAGGAAAATAGTAACCATGAGAGGTAGAATGGCTAAGTTAAGGGGCGCCTGGGTGGCTCAGTCGGTTAAGCGTCTGCCTTCAGCTCAGGTCATGATCCCAGGGTCCTGGGATCAAGTCCCACATCAGGCTCCCTACTCCTCAGCAGGAACCCTGCTTCTCCCTCTCCTACTCCCCCTGCTTGTGTTCCCTCTCTCACTGTCTCTCTCTGTCAAATACATAAATAAAATCTTAAAAAAAAAAAAAGAATGGCTAAGTTAACATCAGGAAAAAAAAAACTCAGATGAGTAAAATTACTAGACACAGATAAAATTTTTATATGCTAAGTATCAATACATAAGGAATATGTAACATTTATGAATGCTTACACACCTAACAAATACACAAAACAATATGTAATAGAATAAATGGAGAACAGACAATTCAACAATTTCAGTGGCAGATTTCAATACTCATCTCTCAGAAACTGGTAAAACCGTATTAGCAACAATACAGACCCTTGAACATACTAACCAACTAACTGACCTATACAGAGCATGCCATAACAGACAGTACAATACACATTCTATTCAACCACAAACAGGACATTCTCAAGGACATACCATTTATTAGTCCAGAGATGGGCATACTAAGACCTACGGGATAGATCAAGCCCAGTCTATTTCTATATGGCCCTCAAGTTAAGAACTGGTTTGCATTTTTATAAAGTTGTGAGAGGTTTTTTCCTCCTGACACCAAATACCTGGTATCATTTCCAATACTAATTCTCCAACTCTGACACCAACTGGATGTCCTACAATTCAATTCTGACACTAACTACCCAGAGTTAGCATTAGATTCCAAAAGTTAAAGGCTCAGTGTCACAAGAATGCCCCCAGATGCCAATCACAAGTCCTAGGTTATCACTGGTACTTATGACCAACTGGAAATAAATTTAGGTTTCCACAAGCCCCTGTTTCAGGTTCAATTATTCATGAGAACGACTCCCAGAACTCAGGAAAGTTCTTTACTTACTATTACCAATTTATTATAAAGGATAGAACTCGGGGGGCACCTGGGTGGCTCAGTCGGTTAAGCATCTGCCTTTGGCTTGAGTCATGATTCCAGAGTCCTGAGATCCAGCCCCACGTCGGGCTCCCTACTCAGCAGGAAAGCTTCTCCCTCTCCCTCCGACCCCTGCTCATGCTCTCTCTCTCTCAAACAAATATTAAAAAAAAAAAGGAAGGCTAGAACTCAGGAACACTCAAATGGTAGAGATGCAGAGAGCAAAGTATGGAGAAGCATAGAGCTTCCTTATCTTTTCCAGGAACCCCACTTTTTCAAGACCTGCATGCCTTCACCAACCCAAAGCACTCCAAAATCAGTTTAGTTTTTTTTAAGATTTTATTTATTTGAGAAAGAAAGAACACGCCCACACAAAAGGGGGGAGTGGCAGAGGGGTAGGAGAAACAGACTCTCCGCTTAACAGGGAGCCCGACATGGGGCTTGATTCCAGAACCCTGGGATCATACCCTGAGCTGAAGGCAGACACTTAACCGACTGAACCACCCAGGCACCCCTATTTAGGGTTTACAGAGATTCCATTGCATTTAGGCACACATTGGCCATTAGTGATTTAATTCAATCTCCAGCCCTTCTCCACTCCTCAGAGGTCCAGGAACATTCAGCCCATCCTCTAATCACGTGGCTGGCTTCTCTTACCAGCCTCCACCCTGAAGCCATCTAGAGGCCTACTAAGAGTCATCCTCTTAGAGATTCCTGGGTGGCTCAGTCGGTTAGGTGTCTGCCTTTGGCTCAGGTCATGATCCCAGGGTCCTGGGATCGAGCCCCATGTTGGGCTCCCTGCTCAGCGGGGAGCCTGCTCCTCCATCTCCCCCTTCCCCTGCTTGTGTTCCCTCTCTCGTTGTCTCTCTGTCAAGTAAATAAATCTTCACACACACACACAAAGAATGAAATCTTGCTATGTGCAACGTCATGGATGGAACTAGAGGGTATTCGGCTAAGTGAAATAAGCCACTCAGAGAAAGACAAATACCGAATGATTTCACTCATAGGTGGAATCTGAGAAACAAAACACATGAACATAGGGGAAGGGAAGGAAAAATAAAATAACATAAAAACAGAGAGGGAGGAAAGCCATAAGAAACTCTTAACTAGGGGCGCCTGGGTGGCTCAGCCTTAAGCATGGGCCTTCAGCTCAGCTCATGATCCCAGAGTCCTGGGATGGAGCCCCACCATCAGGCTCCCTGCTTAGCGGGAAGCCTGCTTCTCCCTCTCCCACTCCCCCTGCTTGTGTTCCCTCTTTCGCTGTGTCTCTCTGTGTCAAATAAATAAATAAAATCTCAAAAAAAAAAAAAAAAACAACTCAACTATAGGAAACTGAGCATTGCTGGAGGGGAGGTGGGGGGGATGGGGTAATTAGGTGATGGCATTAAGGAGAGCACTTGATGTAATGGGCACTGCGTGTTACATACAACGGATGAATCAATCACTAAATTCTACCTCTGAAACTAGTAATACATTATATGCTAACTACACTGAATTTAAATAAAAAATTTTTAAAAACTAATTTCAACAAATGGCTCAAAATGTCCCAAATTTTCCAAAAGACATAAACAAACCTACAGATTCAAAAACCTTAAAAATCCCAAACAAGTTAAACCCAAAGAAATCCACACTAGGACATGTGGTTAAGTTCTAAAAACAAAGAAAAAAATCTTGAAAGCAGCTAATGACTACATGACAGAGGAACATCCATTCAAATAACAGAGGATATCCCAAGAAAACCATGTAGGCCAGAAGGAAGTGGCACAATATTTTTCAAAAGTTGGAAGAAAAGAACTCTTAACCACAAACTCTATATGCATCAAAAAATATCCTTCAGGAATAAAGGAGAACTAAAAACATTCTCAATGGAGGAAAACTACAAACATTTGTCACTAGCAAACCCCTTACAGCTAAAGGAAATTTGCTAAACAGAAAAAGAAATGTTAACGGACAAAACTTTGATCTTCAGAAAAGAAAGAACATTATAAAGGTTAAGAATGACGGTAAACATAATACTTTTCATGGGACTGTCTTAAATCGTATGTAATGGCTGATGTAAAAAGTATAACACTGCCTGATATAGTGCTATGCAGAGGATATATTTAAAGACAACTACAGGGTGCCTGGGTGGCTCAGTTGGTTGAGCGACTGCCTTCGGCTCAGGTCATGATCCAGGAGTCCCTGGATCGAGTCCCGCATCGGGCTCCCTGCTCGGCAGAGAGTTTGCTTCTCCCTCTGACCCTCCCCCCTCTCATGTGCGCTCTCTCTCTCTCTCTCATTCTCTCTGTCTCAAATAAATAAATAAATAAAAATCTTTAAAAAAATAAATAAATAAATAAATAAAGACAACTACACTGGGGTGCCTGGGTGGCTCAGTCAGCTAAGCATCTGCCTTCAGCTCAGATCATGATCCCAGGGTCCTGGGATGGAAGCGCCGCATCCAGCTCCCTGCTCAGTGGGGAACCTGCTTGTCCCTCTCCTTCTACCTGCTGCTCCCCCTGCTTGTACACACTCTCTCTGCCAAATAAATAAAACCTAAAAAAAAAAAAAAATGACAACCACATTATAAAACTAAAAAGGGTGGGGGTGCCCGGGTGGCTCAGTCAGTTGAGCATCCAACTCTTGATTTTAGCTCAGGTCTTGATCTCAGGGTCATGAATTCAAGTCCCCAGTGGGCTCCACGCTAGGCGTGAAGCCTACTTAGAAATAAAACAAAACAAAACAAAAAAAAACACTAAAATAAAAAGGGTAAAAGGATCTAAACAGAAGATCCTATATTTTAGAAGATCCTATATTCTACTCTAAATGGTAAATTGTCAATATAAATAGCATGTAAATTACAAATGGGTATACTATCCAAAACAACCACTAAGAAACTATTCAAGCACTACACAGAACTATAAAAAACTATACTAAAAGCATCATAATTAAATAAAGATGAAATCTTTTTTTTTAAGATTTTATTTCTTTATATGAGAGAGAGAATGAGAGAGAGAGAGCACGCACATGAGAAGGGGGAGGGGCAGAAGGAGAAGCAGACTCCCTGCCGAGCAGGGAGCCCGATGGGGGACTCGATCCTGGGACTCCAGGATCATGACCTGAGCCGAAGGCAGTCACTTAACCAACTGAGCCACCCAGGCGCCCTAAATAAAGATGAAATCTTAAAAAAAATTTAGGTAATCCCATGAAGGGAACATCCATTCAAAGAAAAGAAAAACAGAAGACTCAAACCAAAAAATAATAATAATAATAATAATAAGAGCAGATTTAGGCCCTAATGTATCCGTAACTACCTTAAATGTGAACAGTCTACTACATGAATTAAAGACAAAGACTGGCAGAATGGATAAAATAAAAACATGGCCCAACAATACACTGTCTAAAAGAAATGCACTTCAAACAAAAACAAATGTGTATGTTGAAAGCAAAAGGATGGAAACAGACACACCAAGAAAATAATTATTTAAAAAGTAGGACAGGGAAAACTTTTGAAAAAATAGTGAGAGAAATTCTGCAGATCCCTCCCCAGAGAAGCAACCATAACTGGTTAAAAAAAAAAAAAAAAATTAAGTAAGCTCCACACCCAACATGGGGCTTGAATGCACACCCGAGATCAAGAGTTGCATGCTCTACCAACTGAGTCAGCTAGGCACCCCACTGAAAAGTATTTTTTTTAAAAAAACCATTATTTAAGGATCTGGAAATTGTCCTAAGAGCATACAGTAAAAATGATTTAAAAGTTAAAAATCCAAGAAAATTGACTTAGTCAATTTTAGTCTGTGGCACTTAAGTCCCAGCCCCCTCCCTCCCTCCACTACAAACTCATCGTGATGGAAGCAACACTCCAGGGAGGTATAGCCAAAAAAGCCTCTCCCAGCAGCTCCAAGTCAAGGGCTACAATACCTTCCCCCAAGAGAGGCAGGCCACCAACATTTCTCTCCCCACAGAGCTCTGGATTGCAAATGCTGAATTCAAGGCAGTGTGGCCAGGAGGTCAGAAGCTTCCTTCCTCCATACTAACTCAATTCATCGGACAGAGTTCTATTCCAGTCGCAACTGGACAAAAATAGTGGGGCAACTGGATCACTTGGTAGAAGAGAGGTCCCATGCCTAAAAGGCAAGCCAATAAGACCAGAGGCTACTGTACCCCACCCAGCACCCTCTTCATACAGCAGGGATTTCATCCCCAGAAGTGAGCCACTGGCCCCACCTACAGTTCAGAGCAGTGGGCCCAAGAGAATTTGCCCAGGAGAGGCAGGCTATAACAAAAGACCCTCAAGCTCTTCCCAACAGGAATGACTTTATTTGGAGTGTACAAAAGTTCAAACCTAAGGACATTCTTAAAAACAGAGGAAATTTTGATGGCAATTAAGAGGAAGGTGGTGGCTCCATGAGAACAACAAGCTAAACCACAGAACAGCTAGTTTATGAGAGACCCAAGGAACCTAAAAAAGAGTGCTCCTGGGGTCAAAATAAAATCTCAAAGAGCAACCTCAAAAACTACCTCAGAAAGGAGTCCGAACTTAATTACAATGAACTGTGAAAAAAGCTATGTCCCAGGCCACTGTCAAAAACAATAGATAACCAGACCCCAATTAGTGAAGCCTAACAGCTTTGTGTGATACTAACAGTTTAACAGAGATCAAGGAAATCGTTTAAAAAGCGCCCTCCTAAAACCATGATATCCCAGGGTGACTATATATGCCCAAGGTTATGCCCTCTGACAAGAAACATCAGAGGCTTCACACTGCAGTGGAAAATAGACTTCATTTCACAAATGATCTAGTCAAGTCACTAAAGAGACAATAACACAACTGTCACCCTTGGGAGTGGGGAAGATCAGTTTCACAAAAAAACACAGAAATGGAAAAATGGAAAAACAGGATATGAGACATAGAGAAAAGAAAAGGCGGGGCGCCTGGGTGGCTCGGTCGGTTAAGCGTCTGCCTTCAGCTCAGGTCATGAGCCTGGGGTCCTGGGATTGAGCCCCACATCGGGCTCCCTGCTCAGTGGGGAGCCTGCTTCTCCCTCTCCCTCTGCACCTTTGCTCCTGGCTCTCTCTCTAATAAATCTTTTTAAAAAAAAGAAAAGCCAAATGGCAGGCATAAATCCAACTATATCAACAGTAACATTAAATGTAAATGGTTTAAACAATCCAACTAAGGGACAAAGATTGCCAGGCTCTATTTAAAAAGAAAAAACAAAAACAAAAGGATAACAAAGACAATCCAACAGTGCACATTTACAAAAGAGGCAATTTAAATTTAAATATATAGCAGTGCCTCAGAAGAGCATGTGACTCAATCTCCTGGTTGTGAGTTTGACCCCCACGTTGGGTGTAGAGATTACTATTTAAAAGAAAATCAAATATATAAGTTCAAAGTAAAAAGGTAGGAAAAGATATTATGCAAACAGCAACCGTAAGAAAGCTAGAGTGTCTATACTAATTATACCTGGCAGAATAATTGCCCTCCAGGGCGCCTGGGTGTCTCAGTCAGTTAAGTGTCTGCCTTCTGTTCAGGTTATGATCTCAGGGTCCTGGAATCAATCCCCACATCGGCCTTCCTACTCAGTGGGGAGTCTGCTTCTCCTCCTCCTTCTCCCCCTCTGTCTCTCCCCCTGCTCGTTCTCTCACTCTCAAATAATTTTTTTTTTAAGATTTTATTTGTCAGAGAGAGAGAGAGAGAGAGAGAGATCACAAGCAGGGGGGAGTGGCAGGTAGAGGGAGAAGCAGGTTCCCCGCCGAGCAAGGAGCCTGATGTGGGACTCGATCCGAGGACCCTGGGATCATGACCTGAGCCAAAGGCAGACACTTAACGACTTAGCCACCCAGGTGTCCCATCAAATAAATTTTTTTTAAAGGTAAAAAAAATTAAAAAAAGAATGACCCTCCAAAGATATCTCCTAATCCCCAGAATCTGTTGAAGAATGAAAGATCAGTGTACAAAATTCAATTGTATTTTTATGCAATGAATAATGAATATGAAATAATAGATAATCCCAAAAAGTGAAGAAAACAATTTCACTGACAATAGCATTAGAAAAAAACAAAATAAAAACACTTAGAAATAAATTTTTTAAGTATCAAAATCTATATTCTAGAAACAGACTTAAGTTTTTATTTAAAGTAGGCTCCACACCCAACATGGCGCTCAAACTCACAACCCTGAGAGATCAAGAGTCTCAAGAGTGCTCTACTGACTGAGCCAGCAGGGCGCCGCAACAGACTCATAATTATAGAGAACAAACTGATGGTTACCAGAGAAGAGGGGGGGATGGGGGAATGGGTTAAATGGGTGAGAGGGATTAAGAATGCACTTGTCATGATGAGCACCAGGTGATGTGTGAAACTGCTGAATCACTACAATGTAACACTTATTAACTAAGTGAAATTAAAAACTTTTAAAAATAATTAAAAATAAGTAGAAGGAAAAAAACCCACAAAACATTTTTATTTAACCACAAAACATTTTGAAAGAAAGTAAAGATGACCTAAGTAAATGTAAAGACATCCTATCTTCATGGATTGGAAAACTTTAATATTGTTAAGATAGTTTTACTCCCCAAAACTGACCTACAAATTCAACACACCATCAAAATCCTGGCTGGCTTTTTTATAGAGATTGTCAAACTGATGTTAAAATTTATATGAAAACTCAAGGGACCTAAAATAGCTAAAACAATCTTTAAAAAGAACAAAGATGGGGAACTTATTACCAATTTCAAAACTTACTACAAAAAAAAAAAAAAACCTTGGGAGACTGGGTGGCTCAGTCACTTAAGCATCTGCCTTCAGCTCAGGTGGTGGTCCCAGGGTCCTAGGACTGGCCCTACATCAGGCTCCCTGCTCAGTGGGGAGCCTGCTTCTCCCTCTCCCCAATCCCCACTCATGCTCTCTCTTGCTGTCTCTCTCAAATAAATAAATAAAACCTTAAAAAAAAACTTTACTACAGAACTACAATAAACAATGCTATAAGCATAAGGATATATATATATATATATATATACGCAGAAATCAATGGAATGGTTGAGAGTCCAGAAATAAAAACTCATTTTTATGGTCAACTCATTTTAGCACTTAGGATGCTAAGACAATTGAATGGGTAAGAAATAATCTTCAATAAATGGGACAATGGATAGCTATGCGCAAAAAAAAAAAACCCTGGATCCTTACTTCACACAAAAATTTTACATGCACAAATTAACTGCATCATGGCTCCAGACCTAAAAGCTCAAACTGTAAAGCTCTTAAAAGAAAACAAAAGAGTACATCTTCAAGACCCTGGGTTAGGCAATGGGTTTTTTTTAGATATAGCATCAAACACAAGAGCACTAAAGAAAAAGTATATTAGACTTCATCAAAATTTGGCTTCAACACAAAACCTTTGTGCTGCCAATACTATGAATGTAATTAATGCCAATGAGTTGTACACTTAATAATGTGTGAAACAGCAAAATATGTTAAATATTTTTTCAACAAAAGTTTAAAAAAACAGCAACATCCAATAGATAAATAAAATCTTTAAAATTAAAAAATAGCAACATATTCAAAAAGTTTGTGTGGCAAACAATACCACCTAAAAACTGAAAGACAGGGCGCCTGTGTGGCTCAGATAGTTAAGCGTCTGCCTTCGGCTCAGGTCATGCATGATCCCAGGGTCCTGGGATCAAGTCCCGCATCGGGCTCCCTGCTCCTTGGGAGCCTGCTTCTCCCTCTGCTTCTCTCTCTCTCTCCCTCTCTCTCCCCTTCTGTCTCTCATGAATAAATAAATAAAATCTTAAAAAAAAAAAAAAAAACTGAGAGACAACCTACAAATAGAAGATAAATGCAGGGGCGCCTGGGTGGCTCAGTCATTAAGCGTCTACCTTCGGCTCAGGTCATGATCCCAGGGCCCTGGGATCAAGCCCTGCATCGGGCTCCATCCCAGGGTCCTGGGATCGAGCCCTACATTGGGCTCCCTGCTCCGCGGGAAGCCTGCTTCTCCCTTTCCCACTCCCCCTGCTTGTGTTCCCTCTCTCGCTGTGTCTGTCTCTGTCAAATAAATAAATAAAATCTTAAGAAAATAATAAAAATAAAAAAATAAAATCCTGTTAAAAAAAGATAAATGCAAATCAGAAATAAAGGTCTACTATCCAGAACATACAAAAACTTTTAATAATTTCAAATAATCCAAGTAAATAATAAGCAAAAGTCATTTCTTCAAACATTTCTTCAAAGATGGCATACAAATACAGAAGCGCGAGAAGATGTTCAACATCATCAGCCATCAGGAAAACGCGAGTCAAAACCACAATGAATATGACCTTCAACCCACCAGAATGGCTCTAATTTAAAAAGATGTAATAATGGTACAGCCATAGACCCCTGGGTGGCTCAGTCCAGTTAAGCATCTGCCTTCGGCTGAGGTCATGATCTCAAGGTCCTGGGATCCAGTCCCTCATTGGACTCCCAGCTTTCCCTCTCCTTCTGCCCCTCCCCCTGCTCATGCTCTCTCTCTCTCAAATAAATAAAATCTTTAAAAAATAATATATACCACATGATCCAATAACTCCACCACTAGGTATTTACTCAAAGAAAACAAAAACACTAATCTGGAAACGATATATATGGACCTCTACGTTTATTGCAGTATTTATAATAACTAAAACATAAAAGCAACCCAAATGTCCGCTGATAGACAAATGATAGATGCACACACACACACACACACACACACACACACACACACACAGGAATATTACCCATAAAAAAGGATAAGATCTTGCCATTTACGACAACATGAAAAGACCTAGAGGGCATTATGCTAAGTGAAATAAGTCAGAGAAAGACCAATACCATATGATTACACTTACTGTATAATCTAAAAAACAAACAGAAAAGCAGAACCAAACCTATAAATACAGAGAACAAAGTGATGGTTGCCAGAGGGGAGGAGGATGAGGGGGGTGGGCAAGATGGGTGAAGGGAAGCAAAAAATACAGGCCTCCCCGTTATGGAATGAGTAAGTCACAGGAATAAGTGATGTTATGGAATTAATAAATCATGGGACTAAAAGATACAACACAGGCAACAGTCGAAGAGTATTGTAATAGCACTGTATGGTGACAAATGATAGGTAGCTACACTTGCGAGCACAACATAACCTATCAACTTGTTGAATCACTAGGTTATACAACTGCAAACTAATGTAACATTGTACGTCAACTATACTCAAATTAAAAAATAAGTCACAATAACTGTTGGCAAGATTATGGAAAAATTGAAACCCTCATACACATTGCTGATGGGAATGTAAAATAGTACAGCCATGTTGGAAAGTTTGGCAGTTCCTCAAAAAATGAAATGTAGTTACTATATAACCCAGAAATTCCACTCCTAGAGATATATATATATATATATATATATATATATATACACACACACAAATATATATATAAAAAGATAAAAACATATGTTCATGCAAAAACTTGTATAAAAAATGTTCATAGCAGCATTATTCATAAGAGTCAAAAAAGAGAAACAATTCAAACATCCATCAACTGAAGAATAGGTAAATAAAATGTGGTACAGACATAAAATGGAATATTATTCAAGCCTAAAAAGAATGGACTGACACACTACAGCCATGTATGAACTTTGAAAACTTTGTCTAAATGAAAGAAGCCAGCCACAAAAGACCACATATTCATTCTATGATCCCATTTATATAAAATGTCCAGAATAGGCAAATCTGTAGCGACAGAAAGTAGATCAGTGGTTGTCTGGGGGATGGTACTGAGGGTAAATAGGGAATGACTACTAATGGGTACAGGGTTTCATAAGACCGTAATAAAAATGCTCTAAAATTAACTGTGGTTGTACAGCTCTGTGCATATACTAAAACAGCCGAACTGTATACTTCCAATGTGTGAATGATATGCTTTGTGAATTATATCTCAATAAAGCCCTTATATATTTTTCAAGAGTGGCTATATTAGTATCAGATCAAATCGATTTCAGAACAAAAAAACATAAAAAGAGAACAAAAAAACAAAATATCTCCGATACATTTTTAAATGAAAAAATTAAATGTTGCCATTTACACAAAATAATTATTTTTATTCATACATAGGATCAGGTCTCATTATTCACAGTAGTTATGTTCTATGAAGTTGCTACAAAAAAATGAATTACTGATTACTGAATCATCACTAGGGGACATACAGGGTTAGAGTCCTGCAAGCCTCTGATCACAAGATTTTTATCAAACCAATTAATATATAAG
The DNA here is from genome assembly GCF_009762305.2 of Zalophus californianus. NCBI lineage: Eukaryota > Metazoa > Chordata > Mammalia > Carnivora > Otariidae > Zalophus > Zalophus californianus. The sequence continues at coordinate 96,450,449 of NC_045598.1, forward strand.
CTTGTTTTACATGTATTTCTGTTTAAACACACTTTATATATTCTTGGTTCATTAACACTGAATTCAGTTAACAGCAGTATTACTCCAACCACAATATATAAAGCTTATATCTAAGACATATTTTCTCAATAAAGCACACATAGACTTCCTGAACTTAGGAATACTAAAGCATGTCAGTTTTATGCTTGGGAGTCATTTTAAACAGTGAAATCACCAACAAAAAGCACTAAGATCAGAAAAACAGCACAAAATAGACCACAAGAAGAATATTAGTTTCCAATATGAGAGCTGAAAGGCCAGATCATCACCTTATTTTACCTCAGCTGTGGTAAAATATATAATTTGCCATTTTAACCATTTTCATTTATCCAGTTCGGTAGCATTAATTACATTCACAATGTTGTGCAACCATCCCCACCAAAATGTTTTCCAAAGTGGCAGCACCATTTTACATTCACACCAGCAACGTACAAGGGTTCAAATTTCTCCAAATCCTTGCCAACACTTTCTGATTTATTACAGTCATTGTTGTAGATGTAAAGTGGTCATTTTGTGGTTTTGATTTACATCTCTAATGACTAATGATATTGAGCATCTTTTTATCTGCTTATTGGCCATGTGTATAGCTTCTCTGGAGAACTGTCTATTCGGATCTTTGGGTCACTACTGGAGTCTTTGTCTTTATTGTTAGGTTGTAAGCATTCTTTATACATTCTAGGTACTAGACTCTTTTCTGATATATAACCAACAAATACTTTCTCCTATTTATAGGTTGTTTCTTCACCTCTTGAAAATGTCCTCTGATGTACAAAAAAAAATTTTTTTTAAGACTGTATTTATTTGAGAGAGAGAGAGAGAGAGCACAAGCAGGGGAAGCATCAGAGGGAAAGGGAGAAGCAGGCTCTCTGCTGAGCAGGGAGCCCGATGCGGTGGTCAAACCCAGAACCTTGGGATCATGACCTGAGCTGAAGGCCGCTTAACAACTGAGCCACCCAGGCACCCCTGATGTACAAAATTTTAATTCTGATGCAGTACAATTTCTCAATTATTTTTTTGTTGCTCATGCTTTTAGTAGCATATCTAAAAATCTGCCAAATCCAAAGTCATGAAGATTTACTCCTATGTTTTAAGAGTTTTATGGGTTGGGGCGCCTAGGTGGCTCAGTCGTTAGGCGTCTGCCTTCGGCTCAGGTCATGATCCCAGGGTCCTGGGATCAAGCCCCGCATCCGGCTTCCCTGCTCCTCAGATGGCCTGCTTCCCCCTCTCCCACTCCCCCTGCTTGTGTTCCCTCTCTCGCTGTGTCTGTCAATTAAATAAATAAAATCTTTTAAAAAAAAGTTTCATGGGTTTAACGTTTATATTTAGGTTTTTGATCCATTTGGAGTTAATTTTTTCTCTATAGTGTGAGGGAGGGGTTGAACTTCATTCTTTTGCACGTGGAAAACCCAGCGTCCCAACATCATTTGTTGAAAAAATTCCTTTCCTCCACTGAATGGATTCGGCAACCTTGTCAAAACTCATTTGGATGGGGCGCCTGGGTGGCTCAGTCGGTTAAGCATCTGCCTTCTGCTCAGGTCATGATCCCAGGGTCTTGGGATAGAGCCCTGTGTCAGGTTCCTTGTTCAGTGGGGAGCCTGCTTCTCCTCGCCCCTGCTTGTGCTCTCCCTCTCTCTCTCTCTGAAATAAATAAAATCTTTAAAAAAAAATCATTTGGATAGGGGTGCCTCAGTGGCTCAGTCAGTTAAGCATCTGCCTTCGGCTCAGGTCATGATCCCAGGGTCCAGGTATCGAGCCCCACATTGGGCTCGTCACTCTGCGGGGAGCCTGCTTCTCCCTCTCCCTCTGCCTCTGCCTGCAGATCCCCCTACTTGTGTGCTTGTTTGCTCACTCACTCACTGTCAAATAAATAAAAATCTTTAAGAAAAAAAAATCATTTGGATAGGGGCACCTGGGTGGCTCAGTCAGTTAAGCACCTACCTTAGGCTCAGATCATGATCCCAGGGTCCTGGGATAGAGCCCCGCATCAGGCTCCCTGCTCAGCGGGGAACCTACTTCTCCCTCTCTGCTGCTCCCCTCTGCTTGTACTCTCTTGCTTTCTCTCTCTGTCAAAAAACTACATAAAATCTTTTTTAAAAAATCATTTGGATATACTGGAAGAAAAAATGAACTATTAACACATGTTATATGTTGGAGGAGATAGGAACTGAATGAGGACAAAGAGTGGGAGGGAGACCTTTCCTTAGTTTAATTTTGTATACTTTAACTTGTGAGCCATGTGAAAGAACTACTTATTCAAAAACCAAATTAAATTCCGGTTTTAAAAATACAATTATTTGAAAAAAAAAATTACTTGGCAAGCCACAGAACAGGATGTATATCTGACAAAGGACTCATGCTTAGAATATATAAAGAATTCTACAAAAGCACTGGGGAAAACGTAGATAACCCACAGGACAAAAACACAGGTACAATTTGAACAGGCACATCATCATAAAAGATATCCAAAAGCCAATAAACATACAAAAATATGTTCAATTTTACTGATCATCAGGGAAATGCAAATTAAACTACAATGTTACACCACTACACACCCATAAGAATGGCTGAAAGGTCAAAGACAGATAATACCAGGTATTATTAGTAAGGGTATATAGCAACAAAAATCTCAAACACTGCTGGAAGAAGTGTAAATTGATACAATCACTTCAGAAAACTGTTTGGCAGTATCTAGTAATATCTAGTAACGCTGAACTTATGTGCAACCTATGACTCAGCATGTCCACTCTAATATACATAACCAAGAGAAAAGTGTCCATATATTCAAGAGATATGTTAAAGGGGTCCCTGGGTGACTCAGTCGGTTAAGTGTCAGACTCTTGGTTTCGGCTCAGGTCATGATCTCAGAGTTGTGGGATTGAGCACCGCCCCGGGCTCAGCAGAGTCAGCTAAGATTCTTTCCCTCACCCTCTCCCTCAGCTCCTCCCCACCCTTGTGCACACACACTCTCTCTCAAATAAATAAAATCTTTAAAAAAAATTTTTTTAAAGAGAGATATTAAAGGAGAGCTTCATGAACACATTCCTAATAGTTAAAAACTAGGGGCGCCTGGGTGGCTCAGTCAGTTAAGCGTCTGCTCAGGTCATGATCCCGAGGTCCTGGGATAGAACTCCACATCAGGCTCCCTGCTCAGCAGGGAGTCTGGTTCTCCCTCTGCCCCCACCCTCACTGTTCATGCTCTCTCTCTCAAATAATTAAAATCTTTAAAAAATAGTAAAAAACTAAAAAAAAGTTAAAAAAATAGTAAAAGACTGTAACATATTGTATCAACTATACTTCAATTTAAAAGAAACTAAACAACTCAAATGTCCATCAACATTTGAATAGGCAAGTAAATTTTAGTATATTCATACAACCAATGCTGTGAATTTTTAATACCTGCCACAAGCAACACAATCTCATAATGTTGAGAAAGCACATTCAGTCACAAACTGGTACATACTGCTTAGTTCCACTTAAAGTTTATAAATAGGCAAAATTAATCTGGGGTTATAAGGTAGGATCAGGGGCATTCAGCTGGCTCAGTCAGTAGAGCATGTGACTCTTGATCTCAGTGTTGTGAGTTCAAGCCCCACGGTGGATGTGGTGATTACCAAAATCTTAAAAAAAAAAAAAAAATAGGAATGCAAGATCATTAAGTAGTGACTGGAAGGGGACAGAGGGTTTATAAAGTGCTACCAATGTACTGTTTCTCATTCTGGCTGCTGGATTTATACAAGTGTGCTTACTCTATGTGCATTCATTCACTGAACTATATCCTTCAGAGTTTTATACTTTATGTGTATTTCTTTTTTTTCAATAGAATATTTACTTTAAAAATTACATATACTGTTAAAAATTATATAAGCCTCCCATCACAGAACTACTCTGCATAAGTAAATCTGTTTACTATCTTGACTATGCTCTGTACTAAAAACACAAAATCTTCATTTTCTTTGACATCAAACTGACTTTATCCCAAGCTCCTACAAGGATAAGCAATCTAAGCATATTGCACCAAGTTTCACACCACATTAAATGACCCACTGGAATCAACAGTACATCTAACCTGCATCAATTGTGCAAATGTAACAAAAATAAACATCACACACTGTTCAAAATCTGGCAATAGGCCGGTGAAGAGCTCATATGTAACATGCTACTATGACACATCAGTTGAGATCCAGTCACCGAACTCCATCTTGAACATGTAAAACCTTGAGTGTTTTGGGAGGTGGGAAAAATAGGTAGGTAAATTTCGTAAGTATATTATAATCTAGTTTGGTACAGAATTAGTAAAATTCTGAAGGTACCTATGTCATAGCTTTGGTGAACTTGCTAATCACCATTTATCCAGCACTTCAATCAACTTACCAAATCTGACTACACAATTCAGAATTTGAAAATTCTCTTGCATTTGTCTCTTGTCTAACTAGATAGTAAAAACAATGCTGATCATTCTAATGATGTTTAATTCATATTAAAATATTACAATATAGCTTACTGATAATACTCTAAAGGCAAACTTTATGTAAGTACTTAAACTTAAGCTTTCAAAATTATGAAGTCAAACTAATTATAAATTAATTATATCCAACTCAAAAGTGACTAATCAAATTCTAAGTTAGGACAAAAGTAGAAGACTGACAGCCTATCTGGTATTATTTGGCCAGGATAAATTTGTTTTAAATTCAAATTTTACTGTTTATAGGCTGGCATGCTTTGGTACTCCATGTCTTACACTAGTTATCTGCCTGGCCCCCAAAGTCATCTATCTGAGGCTGTGCTATTATCTACATATGGGAGAGCCACATTTATGTATGATCTTACATCTCTGCCTCAGTAGCCTCATTTGTTTAAAACAAAAAAATTGAGAATATTACCTGAAGATTTTTATAAGCAAATAAGGTAACATGAAGAAGTTTGTTTTTTTTTTAAGATTTTATTTATTTGAGAGAGGGGGAGAGCGCGCGCACACAAGCAAGGGGAGGAGCAGAGGGAGAGGGACAAGCAGACTCCACACAGACCTGGAAGCCCAATGTGGGGCTCGATCTCACAACCCTGAGATCATGACCTGAGCGGAGATCATGACCTGAGACAAAATCAAGAGTCAGACGCTCAACCAACTGAGCCACCGAAGCACCCTAACAAAAAGTTTTAACTTGAAGATGACATTATTTTATAGATAAGGCACATGAAGTCTGGTCAGGTTCAAATAAACTTATTCACATGTAATTCTCTCCTGCCATCAAGGTTCATTTCATATATCTGTTTTATATACCTCACAATACAAAGTGATGCTTAACCAAAAATAGAATTTCATATTTGAAGAGGACAGCTAAAATGCTCTCTCCTAATCATTATAGTCAACTCTTCAGACTTACTTCAGGCTCATAAGCATACTAATACAGTGAAATGACTCTAAATTCCCTACCCTCATGTCTGCTCTATTCCCGGTGGAAACCTGGTGGAGATCCTCTGAGTGACATTAGTTTTTTGCGTAAGTATTTATGTGAAGATTAGTTTTTAAGTCATTCCTCCATGACTAGAAAAATAATCTGCATATATTTGGATATTAGCATTCTATCAATAAACTCAAATGGGATAAAGGTCAGACTGGTCTAAAATTCTTAATTCTAGCAGTTATTTGTGATGTTAGAAGAAGAAACCTGGAAATTCTCATTCTTCCAAATCTACTGTGGACAACAGGTCAAGCTGTACATACCACACTCCTTCAAACCCAACCCATAACTAACGACTAATACATCCCAAATTCAAATGTGGGACGTGAAATCAAAAGGCATAGTAAATATGTTCCGTTTTGCAGGCAAAGAGACAATATCAGGGATACTATGTAGATACTTATGTAGCAAAAGAAAATAAATTTCCACAATTTTTATTCACAAAATTCAAAATATAATAAAAATAAGGGGATTTAATAAACTTAGCACTATTTAGTAAACAGTAAAGAAATCTGAGTAAAGTTTTTTGTAATACAGGTCTAAAGAATAAACAAAATTCTTTTTGGAAGTTAGCATTTTACTTAACTGGGAGGATTTAATTAACCTGCTGTAAGTAAAGGGATTTCCTTGCCTGGCTAACCAATAAACACTCACAAACCTACCTTGGTTTCATTGTTTTATTTTTTTTTTTAAGATTTTATTTATTTGTCAGAGAGAGAGAGCACGTGCGCGAGCACAAGGAGGGGGAGCGGCAGAGGGAGAAAGAGAAGCAGGCTCCCCGCCAAGCAAGGAGCCCGACATGGGGCTCGATCCCAGAACCCTGAGATTATGACCTGAGCAGAAGGCAGATGCTTAACTGACTGAGCCACCCAGGTGCCCCTCATTTTTTTTTTATTTTTAAGAAATTCTGCCATGATAAGATATTCCATTTTAAATTTTCTGATTTCCCCATCCATTGCTTTCCTGTGAGTTGGGAAAATGTCATGACAAGTACTTAGTCTGCTTCTGTCCACATACGTACTCTTTTAGTTGAGCTACGGTAGAAATGTATAATAAACACTTTGCCATCTAATTGGAAACGAAATAACCAACACTCTACTGTCTCTTCAAAGTATGACATTTGAAATCCTCTTTTCTCGTTTGAAAAGATAGGTAAGCACTAGTAATTAAAATGGGGTTTTTTTGGAAATGCCGTGCAAGAGCCACACATATGCCTAACAAGTTGTAACTGCATCACTGCAATTTGTAGTGCACCACACAGAAGCACAAAGCAATGAGTCCACATAGTCTTTGTCATTTCCCACTGTAGCATGAAAGCAGTCAGAAAATACATGAACAGACATAGCTGTGTTCCAAATATTTCATTTATAAACACAAACTCGAACTTCATATACCTTTCACATGTCACAAAATATTCTTCTGATTTTTTGTAACCATTTAAAAATATAAAAATCATTCTTAGTTCATCAGTCATATAAAAACAGGCAGCAGGCTAGATTTGGCCCATTGGCCATAGTTTGCCAACCCTTGGTCTAAAGTGCCCTTGGTCAAGTCCAACAATTAACAAGCACAAAACCCTCAATCAGAATTATAGTGCCTCACTCAAGCAGAAAGAGAACCAAGGATCATCCACTGTGTGAAGAAGCCTCCAAGACGAAACATGAGAGACTATGGACTCTGAAAAACAAACTGAGGGTTCTAGAGGGGAGGGGGGGTGAGGGGATGGGTTAACCTGGTGATGGGTATTAAAGAGGGCACGTTCTGCATGGAGCACTGGGTGTTATATGCAAACAATGAATCATGGAACACTACATCAAAAACTAATGATGTGTTGTATGGTGATTAACAATAATAAAAAAACAGATCTGAAGAAGCCTCCAAGACAAAAAGATCAAGATATCAAGGAACACTTAGAAAATCAAGTCAAGGAGGTCTTTCAGAACATCAGTTGAAGGAAACAAAGAGAAGGAAAACCTAAGAAAAAAGACATGAGAGAATGTGACTCCTCAAAGGCTAACACCCAAAGAGTAACAGTTCCAGAAAGAGTAGAGGGAGAGGAAAAGGAGGGAATCTTATAAAAAAAACATTTAAAGTTTAAAATTTTGTTACTATAAATAAAGATTACAAGACTAATAGAAAAAGCACAGTAAATTTTTAAAAAAGAATGAAAGGGGGGGAAAAATCAACAGAGGCACAATACTATATTTAAGAACAAGGAGAGGGGCGCCTGGGTGGCTCAGTCAGTTAAGTGTCTGCCTTCGGCTCAAGTCATCATCCCAGGATCCTGGGATCGAGCCCTGCATTGGGCTCCCTGCTCTACAGAGAGTCTACTTCTCCCTCTGCCTTCGCCCCCAGCTTGTGCTCTCTCTCTCTCAAATGATTAAAATCTTAAAAAAAATAAAAATTTTTTTAAAAGAACAAGGATAAAGATATTAAAAGGTTCCAGAAGGGTACCATTGGTGGAGCATGTAACTCTTGATCTAGGGGTCATGAGTTCAAGCCCCATATTGGGTATAGAGATTACTCAAAAATTTAAAAAAAAATTTTTTTTTTGGGGGGTTTATATCTTAAGAAGTTCCAGGAAGAGGTAAATAAAACAAACAAAACCCAACTGGGGTCATACAAAGAAGCAAAATCAGACCAGTATCAGCAACACTGATTTCGTTAAGACGCTGGAAAAGAGGTATCTTCAAAGTTCTGCGCAAAAAACATGCTTTAACCTAAAATTCCATATCTAGTCAAGCTACCATTTAAGTAGAATAAAATAAAAAGAACATTGGGGCGCCTGGGTGGCTCAGTTGGTTAAGCATCTGCCTTCAGCTCAGGTCTCGATCCCAGAGTCCTGGGACTGAGTCCTGCATCAGGCTCCCTGCTCAGCGGAAGTCTGCTTCTCCCTCTCCCTCTGCCTGCTGCTCCCCCTGCTTGTGCCCGCCCTTTCTCCCTGTCAAATAAATATATAAAATCCTTAAAAAAAAGAGAGAGAACATCAAAAATGCAAAGGTCACGGGGGCACGTGGGTGGCTCAGTCAGTTGGGCGTCCAACTCTTGGTTTTGACCATGATCTCAGGGTCTTGAGATCCAGCCCTGCATTGGGCTACATGCTCAGCAGGGAGTCTATTTGAGATTCTTTCTCCCTCTCCTTCTGCCCCTCCCCTTACTCTCTCTCTCTCTGTCTCAAACAGATAATTCTTAAAAAAAAAAAAAAAAATGCAAAGGCTCAGAGCACCTGGATGGCTCAGCTGGTGGAGGGTGCAACTCTTGATCTTGGGGTTGTGGGTTCAAGACTTACGTTGGGTGTAGAGATTACTTAAAAATAAAATCTCTTAAAAAAAAAAGCAAAGGCTCAAAAATTTTATTCTCAACTACTCTTTAGGATGAAAAAAATGGAATAAACGAAGAATGGGGAAAACATGAGAGCCTAGGGCATGCGTAAAGTAATTAGAACCAAGACACATCTTCATAAAGTAGGCTTGAGGATTATACCCTTAGTTGGAAAGGTGCATAAGCAAATAATAGTAAAATATTTTAAAAAATAAATCTTGGAGCGCCTTGGTGGCTCAGTTGGTTGGGCATCTGCCTTCAGCTCACATCATGATCCCAGGGTCCTGGGATCGAGCCCCGTGTCGGGCCCCCTGCTCAGCGAGGAGTCTGCTTCTCCCTCTGCCCCTGCTCATGTGTGCTCCCCTTCTCAATCACTCTCACTCAAATAAATAAAATCTTTAAAAAATAAAATAAATCTGACCAATAACCTAGGAAAAAAACTGTCACTGCCTGGGTTCAAAGGAAGGAAAATTTTCTCCTGAAAATTTCCAAATACAGGTAAGCCTATAAAGTAAAGTACACTCTAAATCAACATCTGGCAGTTCTAAGAAATGCCAAACTAAAAATTAACTTGTGATTTTTGCACTGGTGGCACCTCACAGAAGCAAAGGCAAAATACTCTTTGGAGGCTGGTTCCCACAAACCAGGTCTGGCAAGTTTCATAAATAAAGGCCTGGTAAACGTGCTCACGATCCCAAACTATAAAACACCGGTAGACACCACCTACTATAATCAAGAGTAGGAAGAAGCAAGTAGTAGTAAAATAAGACCTCAAGAACTTCACATAATGGAATTATCAAATATAAATATGAAATCAGAATACTTTTGGTATTCTAAAATAAAAAGTAAAATGAAAAAACTACAAAGCAAACACAGTTAAATGTATTTTAAGGGAAACTATTTACAGTAAAAGATAAAGTATACAGGAATAACTCAGAGAAGATGTGAAAAATCTCTCCAGGAAAAAAAAAAAAACCTATATAATATTCAAAAACACAGAAGATTACAGCCAGTGGAAAGGCATTCAATGTTTATGAATAGACAGACACCATATTATAAAGATAGCATTTTCTCCCTAATTAACCTATACAGATGATCCCTGACTTACAATGGTTCGACTTACTATTTTCCAACTTTCCAGCGGTGTGAAAGTGATGTATTCAGGAAAAACCATACTTTGAATTTGGGAATTTTGATCTTTTCCCAGGCAGATGATATGCAGTACCTATTCTCACGATGCTGGGAGCAGCAGCGAGCCAGAGCTCCCCATTAGCCACATGATTATGAGGGTAAACAACCAATACATTTAAAATCATTGTATATCCGGGGCATCTGGGTGGTTTATTTGGTTAAGCGTCTGCCTTTGGCTCAGGTCATGATCCCAGGGTCCTGGGATTGAGCCCCGCGTCAGGCTCCCTACTCCGCGGGGAACCTGCTTTATCCTCTCCCTCTGCCTGCCGCTCTCCCTGCTTGTGCTAATAAATAAATAAAATCTTTAAAAAAATATCATTCTAGGGGTGCCTGGGTGGCTCAGTCGTTAAGCATCTGCCTTCAGTTCAGGTCATGATCCCAGAGTCCTGGGATTGAGCTCCGCATCGGGCTGCCAGGTCGGCGGGAAAGCCTGCTTCTCCCTCTCTACTCCCCCTACTGTGTTTCCTCTCTCACTGTGTCTGTCAAATTAATAAATAAAATCTTAAAAAAAAAATCATTCTATATCCATATAACCATTCTGATTTTTCATTTTCAGCACAGCATTCAATAAATTACATGATCTATTCAACACTGTATTATAAATTAGGTTTTGTGTTAGATGATTTTGCCCACCTAAAGACTAACGTAAGTGTTCTGAGCACATTTAAGGTAGGCTAGGCTAAGCTGTAATATACAGTAAGTTAGGTGTATTAATGTATTTTCAACTTAGGATGTTTTCAACTTACAATGGGTTTATCAGGATGTAATCCCATCACAGATCAAGAAAGATATGTATATTCAAAGGAATTCCAACCAAAATGTTGACAAATTTTTTAAAAAGATTTTATTTATTTATTTGTCAGAGAGAGAGAGAGCGAGCGAGCACAAGCAGGGGGAAGGGCAGGCAGAGGGAAGAGCAGGCTCCCCACTGAGCAAGGAGCCTGACGCAGGGCTCTATCCCAGAACCCAGATCACGACCTGGGCCGAAATCAGATGCTTAACCAACTGAGCCACCCAGGTGTCCCAAAAATGCTAACAAATTTTTTAAATGAACTTTTACATGATTCTAAATGTGCAGGGCACGCCTGGGTGGCTCAGTCAGTTAAGCATCCCGCTCTTGGATTCGGTTCAGGTCATGATCTTGGGGTCACTACATCCAGCCCTATGTCAGGCTCTCCGCTCAGCAGTCTGCTTCAGATTCTTACTCCCTCTCCCTCCTCCTCTACCCCTCCCTGCTTGCTCTGTGTGTCTCTCTCTCTAAAACTAAGTAATTTTTTAAAAATGTGTAAGAGCAAAAAGTCAACATGAGTGAAGATCATCTTGAAGATGAACAAGGTGTATGTGGAAGAGAATGAAATTACCTAAATGAATAACAAAGTTTATTGCTTATTATAAAGCTATATATAGTAAAAGGGAAAAAATAGAGGGGAAAAAAGTCAAGTGTGTTAGTTATCTATTGCTGCATAACAAATTACCCTCAAACTTAGTGGCTTAAAACAATACATTATCTCAAGTTTTCTTTGAGTCAGGAATTTGGGAGTGACTTGGCAAATAGTTCTGGCTCAGTGCCTCTAAAAAGGCTGCAGTAATATGTGAGCCAAAACTGCAGTCATCTGAAAACCTGACCATGCTAGAGAATCCACCTCCAAAGTGGCTCATTTACATGACTAGCAAGTCGGTGCTGGATGTTGGCAGAAGGCCCCAGTTCCTCTCTACTTGGGCCTCTTTACAGGATTACTACAGTGGCAATTGTTTTCATCTAGAAGGAAAAAGTTGTGCACCTTTAATAACCTAGCTTCAGAAGTCACTATTTAATTCTCCTATATTCTCTTGGTTACCCAGACCAGTTCCAAGTCACTGTAGTGGAGACTCTAGAAGAGTGGGAATACCAGGAGAAAGGAACACTGGGGCCCTCTTGGAGGCTGGCTACCACACCAAGCCATAGTAGGCTTAGAATAAATCTTCAACTTACATAACCAACAAAGGATCAGTATGCAGAACTTATCAAAATCCTTGTAAATCAAAAATTTTTTAAAATGTGAGCAAGTTAAAGAACACCAAAATAGAAGGCATACAAATAATTCACAAAAGCAGCAACATAAATTGCATATAAGCAGCACTCAAAAAGTATTATTTATTAGCACCACATAATTCCTGCTATTTACCTATCACTAAGGCACAGGCTTTAAATATTTTTCTAAAAATGATACATTTAATGTTCATTCAATCCATGGGTTTTTTTTTCCCTCACTTCCCTTTGGGACCAATATCCATTCTAGAAGCTGGCTAGGGACAGAGTTTCAGTTTGTGGCCACAAAAGAGACATAGGTTAATGTATTGAACACTATGAGCCCAAACTCTGAACCTGGCCTCGGGAAAGTAAAGCAATAGATCTCAGTCAACCAGTCATAAATATGAAAAAATAAAATAAAATCAGCAGACTTACAGTGAGCTATTTAAAAAACGTCAACTCCAGTTACTCAGTATAAACATATGAATTTGCCACCTTCCACTATTCTATGATCTGACATTCTTCCCAGCAACTACATTATCATTTTCTTATTGTCTTTTTTTGGTCTCAGGATCCGTCTTACACTATTAAATTACTGAGGACCTCATCGAGCTTTTGTTTAGATGGGTTTCATCCATCAAGATGTACAATATTAGAAATAAAAATTCGTAATTTTAAAATGTTAATATTGTAACAGTTGATAATAATTCACTTTCTTTTATTAAAAATAAATGGTCTAGGGGCGCCTGGGTGGCTCAGTCAGTTAAGCGACTGACTCTTGATTTCAGTTCAGGTCATGATCTCAGGGTCATGGGATCGAGCCCCAAGCTGGGCTCCACTCTCACCAAGGATACTCTCCCTCAGCCCCTCCCCCTGCTCACGTGCTTTCTCTCTCCCTCTTTCAAAAATAAAAATCTTAAAAAAAAGAAATGGTCTATTAGTTCATTTAAAAATAAAACCACAGCATGTTTAAACATTTTTATGAGAAATAACTATATTTTCCAAAACAAAAAGGTTTTAAGGGTGGCACTGCTTTTACATTTTTAAATCTCTTTAATGTCCAGTTTAATTAATATATTCAGATCCCTGAATGTATGCTTTTGCATTTAATCTGTTGTGACAGACTGTTTTGTTGAAGAATACAAAGAGAACAGCTATGTATTTTAAAAAAGGGAAGACTATTGGGCGCCTGGGTGGCTCAGATGGTCTGAGCCTTCGGCTCGGGTCATGATCCCGGGGTCCTGGGATCGAGTCCCGCATCGGGCTCCCCGCTCAGCGGGAAGCCTGCTTCTCCCTCTGCCTCTCTCTCTCTCTCTGTCTCTCATGAATAAAAAAATAATCTAAAAAAAAAAAAAAAAGGGAAGACTATTTTAATGGTCCTTCAAACAACAGTGTGGATATTCTTTTTTTTTTTTTTAAGATTTTATTTATTTATTTGACAGAGAGAGATAGAACAGGAACACAAGCAGGGGGAGAGCGAGAGGGAGAAGCAGGCTTCCCGCGGAGCAGGGAGCCCAACACAGGGCTCAATCCCAGGACCCTGGGATCATGACCTGAGCCGAAGGCAGACGCTTAACAACTGAGCCACCCAGGGGCCCCAACAGTGTGGATATTCTTTGATTATAATACAAAAATATAAAGAGTTGGGGCCCCTGGCTGGCTCAGTTGGCAAAGCATGTGATTCTTTTTTTTCAATTTTATTTATTTGACAGAGAGAGCACATGCAGGGGGAGCAGCAGGCAGAAGGACAGGGAGCAGCAGGCCCCCCACGGAGCAGGGAGCCCAATATGGGGCTTGATCCCAGGACCCTGAGATCATGACCTGAGCCGAAGATAGACGCTTAACCAACTGAGCCACCAAGGCACCGAGAGCATGCGATTCTTAATCTGTGTCATGAGTGTGAGCTCATGCTGGGCATGTAGACTTAAAATTTTAAAAATGTGTGTATATATATATGTACGTATATAAATATATGTATATATGTGTATGTAAAATATCTATACGTATATACAAAGTGGAAAGAGATATGTATATATATAACTTATTTCTTTTCTTTTTTGAGAGAGAGAGTGTGCATGCACGAGCAGAAAGGTGGGGAAGGGCAGAGGGAAAGAGAGAATCTTAAGCAGGCTCCACACACAGCTTGGAGCCAGACATGGGGCTCAATCTCACAACTCTGAGATAATGACCTGAACCAAAATCAAGAGCTGGAAGCTTAAGATGCTTAACTGACTGAGCCACCCAGGCACCCGTGAAGTGTATTTATTTCTTAAATGTCAGCAGAAATGTGGAATTTCAAACCATATTAACTTTACTCCCTTACATTAAAATCTACTGGTCTGTTTTACATTTTGAATCCCTTTGTTATGCATGATTTTGTAACATAATGCATTGCATTGGTCAACTGGTCATTTGGAAAATATTGGTTCACTGTGTTGACATTTCATTGCACACTATCAAAAAAAATTTGATGGTGCCTGGGTGGCTCAGTCGGTTAAGCATCTGCCTTCAGCTCAGGTCATGATCCCAGGGTCCGATCCCAGGTGCTCAGCAGGGAGCCTGCTTCTTCCTCTCCCTCTGCCTGCTGCTCCCCCTGCTTGTGCTCTCTTCCTCTCTCTCTGTGTCAAATAAATAAAATCTTTAAAAAATTGTTTCTGATACTTTGATACACCTACCAATCTCATCAGAAAAGCCTTTAAATACTGAAAAGCTGGGGCACCTGGGTGGCTCAGTCGTTAAGCGTCTGCCTTCGGCCCAGGTCATGATCCCAGTGTCCTGGGATCAAGCCCCGCATCGGGCTCCCTGCTCCGTGGGAAGCCTGCTTCTCCCTCTCCCACTCCCCCTGCTTGTGTTCCCTCTCTCGCTGTATCTCTTTCTGTGAAATAAAATCTTTAAAAAAAAAAATACTGAGAAGCTATCAAACTCAGGGTTGCACATACAAGCTTTTTCCAAAATTCTAATTTTCATTTAAAAGCTCAATTTTTATCATTGGCAACATATGTCAGTTGTTTTCCTTGAATTGACAGGCTCAATTCATTCATTTTTGAGAAAATGGCTACCAAACACACATGTCTGAAAATCATAGTTTGTCAATCACTGTTTCAAGTAAAAGTTATTTTCTACGAAAATAAAGAAGCTAATTCAGCTTGGAATTCAAACAACTGCACAAGGACTTTCCTTCTTATACTTCAGTCTGCAGCAGAAGCATTTTATGCACATTTCCCATTTCATCACACAGAATTATTAAAAATCAAGCTTTAATAAAATAATGTCCTAATGCTTCATCAAAGACAAAATGAAACTAGCATGTTTTTCGTTGTTGTGTCTGTTTTTACTCTAAGTGTATGGAGGTAAAGATACAATGATGATTACTATGGTTTGGAGGCACTATCTTAATCCCTGCTAGGGTGCCAGCAGTTTTACACATCACTGCTTTTGCATCACTAATACAGACATCAAAACAGTGAATACGGCAAATAATGAATAAGTATTATTGTGAAAACAGTTTTGGGGCACCCGGGTGGCTCAGTGTTGTTGGGTGTCATGATCCCAGGGTTCTGGGATCGAGCCCCGCACTGGGCTCCCTGCTCAGCAGGAAGCCTGCTTCTCCCTCTCCCACTCCCCCTGCTTGTGTTCCCTCTCTCACTGTGTCTCTGTCAAAATAAAATCTTTAAAAAAAAAAGAAATAAAAACCAGTTAGATTCTTCTAAAATTTTTGATGTACAGATAGCAGACCTCGTAAAGAGGTCTTACAACATTAGTTTACAAGTTTTCACGCTATAAATTTTTAAGTAGCTGGAGAGACTGGAATGCAAATGACTTTGTCAGGTGTGCTATACAACACTAGATGTCAGAAAAGCCTAGAAAAACACCAACAATTTATCTTACTTCCTCTTCTTTCTGCTTACTGAATAGAGGCAGTCATAAAGACAATGGGGGACAACTGGAAGACAACAGAAATAATAGTTTTGGGGGTCTTATCACGTGTTAGGCACTCTATGAAGCACTTTACCATGTATTTACTCATTGAATCCCCACAAGAACATTATGAAGTAGGTGTCATTATTATTCTCAATTTACAGATGTTAAGTAACTTATTCAGAGACATTCAAGTGGTTAAATGGTGGAGCTCAAAAATGAATTCAGGTACTCTGAGTCTTGAATTGTGTGCACTTAACCAACCACAGAGCACTTAACCAACCACAAAAGTATTTCAGTTTTCTTTGACACATCTTTAAGGACTGCTTGCTGATGACTACATTATCATTCAAAAACTCAAGCTTGTTTATGTAAATAGGTCATTAGAGAAAGTAGGGCCTAAAAAATCCCAAATAGATAAGCCAAAGAACTAGCAAACTGCCGTATAGTATATATATATACTCTTGGGGCAAGAATTTCTGACTTGGGGCGCCTGGGTGGCTCAGATGGTTAAGCGTCTGCCTTCGGCTCAGGTCATGATCCCAGGGTCCTGGGATCGAGCCCCGCATCGGGCTCCCTGCTTGGTGGGGAGTGTGCTTCTCCCTCTCCCTCTACTGTTCCCCCTGCTTGTGCTCACGCTGTCAAATAAATAAATAAAATCTTAAAAAAAAAAAAAAGAATTTCTGAGGGCTTAAACAGAAGGCTCCCCAGAGTGGCTCACCATGCTCAGTGATAAAACACAGAACTACCGTGAGAAGGTGCTCTTCACACTACACACAGAGGTATCCCCTCCCACTTACCCCATTTAAGGTTGCCATTCAGGCTCTTCACAATAAGCTGAAGATTCAGAAATAGAATAAGTTTTCCATGTTGATTCTTCCATCATTTCCCACAAATAATAATATTAAAATTATATAGATATAAAAAGTTGGCATAAAAAACAATACAATCATAGAATTTAATAGGATAGGAACTCAAATTGTTCATACTGCAGAAGACCTGAAAAGGCTGCTGAGTGCTTTACCCAAGGTTACACAATTAAGAGCAGAACACAATCCAAGTTACTCTCAATCCAGTTCATGCATATCACCATGCTGTCTTGATGTGCCCTACTATACAGAAGTCTCATCCCCTTCAAGAGTCATTTGAGAATTTGTTCAGAAGCATCAACACAAATCTGTTTATTGATACATTACAGATCTATACACACCCTCTACTGACAGCTATTTGAACTCAACCTGAAATAGAATTTTTTTAAAAATCACAAAGCATTAAAAGCTTACTGTTGAGATTCAACAAATAGTAACTAATTTATCTATTTTGATTTTCCAAATACTTCAACAGTAAATAGATCAGCCTTTCTTGTCCAAATATCTAAATCCGTGTTTCTCAAAGTATAGTAGGTACCAGAATTAGAGTCACATGAGGTACTTGTTAAAAATGAGATTCCTAGGGGTGCCTGGGTGGCTCAGTCTGTTAAGCATCTGACTCTAAGCATCAGCTCAGGTCATGATCTCAGGGTCATGAGATGGAGCCCTGCACTGGGCATCCAACTCCGCATGGAGTCTACTTGAGGTTCTCTCTCCCTCTGCCCCTCCCCCTGCTCTCATGGGCACGCTCTAAAATAAATGAATAAATTTTTTTTTAAAGATTTTATTTATTTATTCATGAGAGACGGGGGGGGGGAGAGAGAGAGAAGCAGAGGGAGAAGCAGGCTCCCAAGGAGCAGGGAGCCCGATGCGGGACTCGATCCCAGGACCTCGGGATCATGACCTGAGCCGAAGGCTGATGCTTAACCATCTGAGCCACCCAGGCGCCCAAATGAATAAATTTTTTTAAAAATGAGATTCCTAGTATCATCCCCAAATCAACTGAGGTTCTGAAACTCCCAAAATGGCATTTTAAAAAGTTCTTCAGGTGATTCTTATTCATTCAAAAGATATTTATTGAACATTCACTCTACAATATTCTAGTAGGAAACAAATAAACGAGTAAACAAAAAAAATTTTAGATTTTAGCTATGTCGTGAAGAAAAAAGGTAGTAAGAGAGTGACCTCGAGGACTACTTTAAAAAGAACAGTGAGGCACGGGGTTTTTTAGGGTGATGAAAATACTCTGTATGGTATTATAATGATGGATACATGTCATTATACATTTGTCCAAACCCATAGAATGTACAAACACTAAGAGTGAGCACTAATGTCAACTATGGACTTTGGCTGATTATGATAGGTCAATGTAGGTCCTACAACTGTGACAAATGGACTACTCTGGTGGGAGATATTCATAATGTGGGAGGCTAGACATGTGTGGGGGCTGGGGATAAATGGGAAATCCCTATTTCTTCCTCTTAATTTTGCTGTAAGCCTAAAACTACTCTAAAAATAAAGCCTGAATTTTTTTTTTTTAAAGGGGAGACAGAGAATGCCTTTCTGAGGAGGCAACATCTGAAATGAGGAATCCTTCACTAAAGAAAAGTGGTACTTAAACTTAGTGTGCATCAAAATCACCTGGATGACTTGTTAAAACAGATGGCTGGTCAGAAGGTCTGGAGTGGGGCCCAAGAATTTGCATTCCTAACAAGATCACAGATGATGCTGGTGCTGCTGGTCCAGAAACTACACTTGGAGAACCACTGATCTAGAAGGAACAGCTAAAAAGTGTGAATAACTTTGGTGTGTTAGAGGAACAGAAAAAAGGCCAGTTAGAAGGAAGGGTAATGCATCTGTCATTGTTTCAAAACCACTTAAACATGTTGACTTAAGTTACCAGTTATGGCTCCCAAGACCAGAGAAGGAACCAGTGTTCCATAATACTTATATTTGCAAAGCATTTCAGTTTATAAAAGTATTTTCATTTGACTTAGTGAGATGTAAATAAAGGACTATTAGGTACATTTTATTTTTTTATATTATTAGCTACATTTTAGAGATAAACTGAGGCGCAGAAACATTATAAACCTCCTTTAGAGAAAACAGTTAAGTGGCAGAACTGTCCCTTGACCCCAAACCCAGTGTTCCTCTAGAATAGCATGCTTGCTTTCTTAAAGAGCAAAGCAAAGGACACATACAGGAGCTAATACTAACAAATTATTTTCTAGACTCCCTGTCTAAAAATATGGTGACTTCCAGACTTAATTTGTTTTAGTGACTGCCTGGAAAGCAACATTACCTTAAAATGACAATATTTAGTCCAATCTACTTACTGCTCCTAGTGCAAAAACAAAGGATGGAAAATGAAGAGGGAATTCACAGACTATTACTCTCTCTCTCCTGCATAAATATCAGAGAGCCAATTTCATAACCTCAAGTCCCTCAGCCACATCAGTCAAACACAATTTTCATGTCGTGTTCTCTCTAAATCTTTCACCTAATCCAGGTTCCCACAAGAACACTGAATCCCACACATCTTGCCATACTCATGAGGCCATGAGCAGTTAGTTATACACCCATTTTCCACCCTCTATACACCCATTATCACTTCGTATCTTCAACATCAATCAAATCCTTATTCTTAACATAACACTCTTACCTGTATGTCTCAATAATACTTCAAACCCAAAACATCCATAACTGAAATTATATCCTCCTTCCACCACACACACACACACACACACACACACACCTGCTTCTGTTCCTGAATTATTTTATTTGCATTAATAGCACTGCCACCCACCAAACAAGAAACCTGGAACTCAGCCTAGACACATCTGTCTCCCCAACACCAATCTTGACACCCCCCATCCACACTCCCATGGCTACTTAGAATTAGTTACTACTACGAATTAAGTAGCTGCCATTTCATTAATAATTACCATGTACTAGTCACTTTACACACTTCATTCTATCAATAACCCCATGAGGTAGCTAATTCTCATTTCACAATTGAAAAAAACTACGGCTAAGAAAAATTAACCTGTCCAAATCACAAGTGGGACATGACAAAGTAGACATCCAAACTCAAATGTGTCTCACAAAGTCCATAACCTTCCCCAATGCCAAAATGCTTCCTTCTTTAATACCTCTTATCATTTATTAATTCCAAATGCTCATTTCTCTATATTACTGTCAAGATTCCCTGCCTCCCCTTACCCTTCAATATGCCCCCAAGTGATCTTTTTGGATCACAAATGTGATCCTTTTATCCTCTTGATAAAAAAGCCCTTCAGGGACTCCTTTTAGTCTACCCTGTACAAGATATACTTTACAGGCTTAATCCCAAACCCTTTAGTACAGATCAGTCATCCCTTACCCGCAGTTCCAATTTCAAGAGCTTTGAAATTTTAAAGTTTTTCACAAATTTACAACAAAACCCACCCTGAAGTGTGATAAGTTATTTATGTCTAGCCCATTAGTGGGATATTTGTACGTTCCATGGCAGAAACATTAATGTATTTTATAATGACTAGTAAACCTTTAGATCCAGGGATGTGTAAAGTACCCTGTGCCCTGAAAACTCCCCAATCCAGTGAGCAACTCACCCTTCAAGAAACCTTCTCAAGGGTTTCCTTTTCAGTGAAGTTCCCCTGACCTTCTCTTGATTTGTCACAACCACTGTACCAAGTACCCACCGCCACTGCCGCACGTTGGATATGTTTCACCTATATGACTATGAATGAGCTCTTCACTCAGTGTTTTATTCAATCCTAGCACACTGTCTGGAACACTAGGGGCTCGTTAATGTGCAATGAAACCCAGCTGTCTCTGAATCCCAATTCCCTTCGAAGTTCATTTCTCCTTCACCCCTGAACCTTAGAATATTTCCCTAAACATGCAGGCCCTTCAAAGCTATTTTCGCGTCCAGTTCCTCCTTCCCAATCTCATCCTAAAATTACTTTCCACCAGACAGCTTCTCTCAGCCCCAAACGCTCCAATACCCTTTATCTTCCTCTTTTTAGTCCCTAGTCCTTCTTTCCCCTAGCCTCGAACAGGTCAAGTCCTTCCCTCCAAAGCAATTCGTCCTCACAGCCCTTACCGCTTACCTACTCCCTCCTCAACACCTCTCCCGCTTACAGGCCTTTTTCCCCCACAACACTCCTCCAAAGCGGTTTCCCAGACCCTCTCTCCTCTCTCTGTCCGAGTCCACCAGCTCCTGAACCTGCGCTCGGCCGGAGTCCACGCCTTCCCGGCCCGTATCCGCACACCCTAAACCTCCCTTGCAGCCGGTGTCCCCTCCCCCAGCCTCTCGCCGCCGGCACCCTTCCCTTCACCCTCCCCTATCTCCGGCGGTCCACCTTCTCTGGAAACTGTCCCGAGGCCGTGTCTTTCACCTCTCAGACCCCTCAGAATCGCGCCGGTCCGAGCAGCCCTGGGCCCGAGCACCTCCATCCTCAGATCCTCCTCGGCCCCGCAAATCTCCTTCAGCCCAGACCTCGGGCAGGGCCTCCCGCTCACCTTGCTGGATGTCGCCGTTGCTGCCCCCCGGGATGGGCACGCTGAGCTGGCGCTCCGGTTCGGGCAGGCAGCGCAGGCAGAAGGAGTGAAGGCAGGGCAGCAGCTTGGGCTCCGCCTCACGCCGGCTCTGCAAGCTCTGCTGACACACGGCGCAGGTGTCCAGGAGCGAGGCTGGCGGTCCAGGAGGCGGCCCCGCCGACGGACCCGGAGCGGGAGCCGAGGCTGGAGCTGGGGCCGGAGTCGATACCGCCCCCCCGGGAACTCCGGGGCCCACTGAGGCCGCAGGGGCTGAAGCAGCCGGGGCCGAGCCGGAGGAGGCCGCGGACACCCCCCCGTCGTCGGGCCCGGCCGCGCCGCTCTCCGCGCCCGCCCTGCCGCCTTCCTCCTCCTCCTCCTCTACCAGCACCGCGGCGAGAGGCGGCTCCGCCTCCTGCGCCGCGGGCCCGGCGGCCCCGGCAGTTACCGGCGCGCTACCGCTGCCCCCGCCGCCGCTCTCAGCCTCGCCGCCGCCTTTGTTTTCCGCCATGTTTTCCTCTTTGAACCCGCCGGACCGCCCCGCGCCGCCCGCCGCCCGCGCCGCCGCCGCCGCCGCCGCCGCCCCCAGCCCCAGCCGCAGCCGCAGCGAGAGCGGCAGCCGAGAGCGAGCAGGCAAGCGAACGAACGAGAGCGCGCGCGCACGCGGCGCCCCCGCCCTCGCGTCGCGCGGCTGAAGGGGGGCGGGCGCGGGGCGCGCACGTACGCACGGACGTCCCCCGGAGGGAGGCGGGAACTTGGGGCGCGGGCGGGGACTCGTTCTCGCCCCCCCACCCCCGCGCCCCGAACTTCGGCACAGCAGCGCTGCGTCCACGCCGCAGCCGCTCGGCTCGCTGGGAGCGTTTGAAGCCAGTGGCCGTTGACGCCGAGCCGCCTTTGGCCGGCAGTGGTTATGAGCTCCGACACGGCGGTGGTGCGGGAAGAAAAGCGGGAAAGCATAGAAGGCCGGGACCGGTCCCTTCCGAGCCAGCGTCTCCCGGGCGGCGCCGTCCCCAGAGGCTGGCGCGTCTCGGCGCGAACCTCACTTGCCGCAGGGTCGGACGCCGTAGCCTGCTGGCTCCGAGGTGCGGACCTCCTGGGGCTCGGTGCCTTAACCGGCTGCATTCCTTTGGGTGGTTGTGCCTCCGGGGAGCCATGAAACGGGGCCTTTTTTTTTTTCCTCTCTTTTATTGGAGGCCTGCCAGAAATAGGCTGAAAAGATCCCGTGAGGAAGAAACTCTTTAACAGCTATTTTTAGCTTCTTAGGGTGATTGATTCTCAGACGTTTGCTACGTCTCAGAAGACCAGCTGAGGAGCTTTTTCAAAGCAGAGATGTCAGAGCCACACCCCAGACCTGCATCAGGAACTGGGGCGGGGGAGGGGGGCGGAGAGGGCAGATGGATGTTGAAAAGTCGCTTCAGCGGATTTCGATGTGCGTCAGTTTGAGGAGCCACGGATCTACCCAATATTATGTCCTGAGAGTCCCACTTAGTGTTCTGGCGTGAGTTGGGTTCCAAATGCCCTAATAATATCGGTAATAGAAGCTTTCAGGAAGGTTTGTCTGTATTTGAAAACAAGTACTCGGGATGTTTATGTAGTGCAGCGGCTGTTTTAATATTAGGGTCAGGAAGTGCTTTCGTCTTCTGACAGTGTTCCCAAGGAACTGTTATTCTTTGAGCTTGTACCAGTCCTTAAAATAAGCCACCTCGAAACATTTTTCATTTATTCGCTCAAAAATACCGACCTCTTACTATAATTAGGGAGCGTTTTAGAAATTACAGCAGAAAGGAAAGGAGATCTGTGCTTCCAAGGAGTTTGCAATCTAACGGAGATTGACAATAAATTGACGATAAATGTATGCCAGGGAGTGATAAATACTATGAAGACAAAATAAGAGTAAAAGAGATCAAGAGATGACTGAGGAAGGCCTCTGTTGATAGATGAACAATAATTGTGGTTCTTGCAGAAGAGTGTTCCAGGCAGAGGAACAAACAGTAAGTACAAATGATCTGAGGCAGACAGGGATTGCTAGAGGAACAGCAAGGAGTCAGTTTGAACATGGGAGAGAGTAGTAGAACATGAGGATAAGAAAATTAAGGGGGCCAGGTCATATACAGAAGTAGTCCTCAATTTTTTAAACTTCTGTGACCTTGGAAAGAACTTTGAAAAACTATTTTTTCAAACATTGTAAGTAGTTGACTCTAAAAGTTTTCATCATGCCTGTATGTAGTTGCAAAGAGTGCAGTAACTGACATTTTGCAATACTGAAGTTTTAAAATTGTTAAATTACTTTAAATCTATCCAATGGAAGAGTAAACAAAGTGGTTTAACAAACACCACCATGCAGTTTAAACACCAACATCCATCAAAAAATGTTATATTTCGGGGGTACCTGTGTGGCTCAGTTGGTTAAGCCTCCCAACACTTGATTTCAGCTCAGGTCATGATCTCCTCAGGGTTGTGAAGTCGAGCCCTGGGTTGGGCTCCGCGCTCAGCGGGGAGTCTGCTTGGGATTCTCTCTCTCCCTAGCCCTCTGTCCCCCTACCGCCCCCTTGTGCTCTCTCTCTAAAATAAATCTTTTTTTTAAATGTTGTATTTTGTTAAATAAATACTAAACATGGAAAATAAGTTATTGGGATTGTCATAATGAGATAGCTGGTAGTTTTTGTTTTTTGTTTTTCAATTAGTTCATGTAGACCTGGATGTGTATAACGTTACTAGGAGGAGACAGGGTCCGGTATCAATTCCATTTTTCATTTTTATAGGTGTAATAAGCACTGTATTTAAAAAAAACTATACAGATGTGTGTACATATGATTTATTTTTATATATGTGACTAATTCCCTTAAAACTATCCTTAACTTGTACCCCTTGGAAAAATTTCCTCTGCTGGAACATCCAAGGAATACTCCTAACCTAGTTTTAAGATGCTGAGATGGGAAGGCTTGGATGAGTTTTGTGAGCAAAGACTCAAAGTAGTGAAGAGTCACTGTAGCTGCTTCATAGAGAAATCACATGTAGGGGTTCACAGTTAGGCTGCTAATAGAACAGTCAAGGAATACTGGTTTGGACCTGCATGGTATCTGTGCAGATGGTGAGAAATATGGAGTATATATAATAAAGAGCAAATAGACTTTTCTCCAAATTCGCGTCAAAAAATAAGTTATTGGGGCTGAATCTCTCAACCGAGTTTTCCTTCCTTGAATTTTTCTTAACCTTTTGATGCCTGCTACCACTTGCCTTTATTAAAATCTAGTATAAAAGTGTTTTTGAAAACTATAATTTTATAGAGAGGAAATTGCCCTTCATGAAATTTACAGTGTGCCCTGAAAAGGCAGTACGTGGAATTAAGTTGTCATGGAATATTTGGGGACATTCAAACACATACCCAGGTACATCTTGGGACGCCTGGCTGGCTCAGTCAGTAGAGCATGTGACTCTTGATCTTGGGGTTGTGAGTTCAAGCCACACATTGGATGTAGAATTTACTTTATAAATAAATAATAAATAAATAAATTGTTAGTTCAAGCCACACATTGGATGTAGAATTTACTTTATAAATAAATAGATAATAAATTAATTAATTAAATAAAAATAAAAACCGACCAACCAGCAGACAGACACCCAGCTATGTCCTTGATTTGCAATGGTAGCTCAGAAATCTTAGGGGAGAAACAAACCATTCATGAGGCTGAGACCCCATATGCACAAACCCATCTGATGGAGAATGCATAGCATAGAACTGAACGTATGCCCTGGAGGCGAAATGCCTG
Organism: Zalophus californianus; assembly: GCF_009762305.2. Lineage (NCBI taxonomy): Eukaryota > Metazoa > Chordata > Mammalia > Carnivora > Otariidae > Zalophus > Zalophus californianus. Next base: position 96,475,566 of record NC_045598.1, read on the forward strand.
ATTCGAAGCCTGATTCCACCACCTACTAGCTATGTGATTTGGGGTAGCTTACTTTACTTGCTTCAGTTTCCTCATTTGTAAAAAGGTGTTTGATCCTAGTAGGACTTACCTTAAGGTTGTTTGACAAATAGATATTTGGTTTTTTTTTTTTTTAAGATTTTATTTATTTATTTGAGAGAGAGAGCACGAGAGAGAGCATGAGAGGGAAGAGGGTCAGGGGGAGAAGCAGACTCCCTGCTGAGCAGGGAGCCCGATGCGGGACTCGATCCCGGGACTCCAGGATCATAACCTGAGCCGAAGGCAGTTGCTTAACCAACTGAGCCACCCAGGCACCCGACAAATAGATATTTGTAAAGTGCTTACAGTACCTGGCACATGATAAACTTGAAAGGAATATAAAACAGACCCAAAGGTCCTGAAGGGGACTGAACTGGAGGGAGAAACAAAGATACCTCAGAAAAATCTCAAAAAGAGAAATTATGCTATGGGCTAAAATGAGCAGTGGGTATAAATAGAGGCTGTGCCCAGCCATTCCCCTGGGTAAGGCTGCCTTTTACCTCTGATCCTCTTGCACGATCATTAGGAGAAAAATAGTTTTGAAATAAAGGAGAGCTATCTGTAGGTGCCTAGCAGCTCTGCTATGGAGAAAAATACCCTGAAATTGTTGGTAACTGGAAGTGGAAGAAACTTTCCAGTTGTCCAGAAAAGAGAACGAGCACTAGAAGTGAATGACATTAAGTGAATTAGCGATGGTGAGAGCATAATCCATTGGCTGGGCACAGGAGGTTTGCCACAATAAGGCAGCAGCCCAAGAGTAGCATGGAGACTTACTTGTAAGGACCGGTTCTGCAGCTCTTGGGCCCAGCAAGTGTGGTCAATAGCAGGAGCAGAAGAGTGCCTGAGGGCCAGGAGAGGAATGCTGAACTGCCGTTGAGATTTGGGGCATTTCTTGAATGTCATAAAATTACCCTCATGAGTGGGTGAGGCCATCAGGTCTTAAAGGTGAAATTTTGTGATTTAAGGTTCACTTCTCAACTTCATAGGCACATGCACCTTGGACTTAGCTCGTCCTTGGACTTAGTGGGATGTCCAGCTTCAGAGCAGGAACCTTCCTAACACAATTGTTGAAAGGAAATAAAAAGGGGTGATGTTGAGAAGAGCAAATTTTTGTCCAGAAGTGAGTCCAGCACCACACTGAGGAAAAGGAAGATAAGCACAAGAAATCTCCATGGTTTATTTGGGTAGAAGACCTGTCAGGCCCCTGGATTCCCAGACACCAACAAGAACAAAGGCATCACCTGGGGAGAGGTGTATTTAGAGTATCCCGAAAAGTACCTCCCTGGAACAAAATTGATCTGCTAGCATTAAGAAGTCAAAAAGGCAGACTTGACAGCTTATCTCAAAAAAGCTATTGAGTAATAGTTGGCCACTGCCTTATTTCTTACAAAACAGAAATTGTCTCGACTTCTTTTAAGTGTAACTTACTTTAAGTGATCTCATGCAGGGACACCTGACTGGCTCAGTCAAGAGAGCATGCAACTTTTGATTTGGGGGTCCTGAGTTCAAGTCCCATGTTGGAAGTAGACCTTACTTTAAAAAAAAAAATTGAGGGGCACCTGGGTGGCTCAGTTAGTTAAGCAACTGCCTTCGGCTCAGGTCATAATCCTGGAGTCCAGGGATCGAGTCCCGCATCGGGCTCCCTGCTCAGCAAGGAGCCTGCTTCTCCCTCTGACCCTCCCCCCTCTCATGTACTCTCTCTCTCTCATTCTCACTCTCTCAAATAAATAAATAAATCTTTAAAAAATAAAAAATTTAAAAATTTAAAAAATTGATCTCATACACTAGAATTCTGATCTTGAATAGCTAACAATTTTTTTGTTGGAAAGTTCTGACTTATATTTTATTTTTATGTTAAAGATTTTATTTATTTATTTGACAGAGAGAGACACAGTGAGAGAGGGAACACAAGCAGGGGGAGTGGGGGGGGGGAGAAGCAGGCTTCCCAGTGAATGCCATCTCAAAACTTATAGGAGATTTCTTTTTATATTTAGGTTTATATAATTGGCCATATTAATATATTTAAATACTGAGGAAATGCCTTCACTGTCTCATAGAACTGAGCAAGACTCACCTGTTTTTCAATGTGTGTTCATTAGGCTGTTAAAGAGCTAAAGATAAGGTAGCAATGTCCAATTTATCTTTTGGTCTTAATTATGCCAATTAAAATTCCCTGTATCTAAAATGTTGCCTTTTACTGGAAAGACATTTTAGTGTGGTTTATGTATAATGTCAAAGAATATTTAACACTTCTCACATTTTATAAATGATCTATAAGATCAGATGCTTTTAAAAATCGGCATGACATATAACAGTAAGTTAAACTTTGCTTTTGAATCCTTTACTACCTAAGTAAAACTAAGTTATAATTCACGATTGTTTTGGGGCACCTGGCTGGCTCAGTCGGTAAACCATGTGACTTGATCTTAGGGTTGTTTGAGCGCCACATTGGATGTAGAGATTACTTAAAAATTAAAAGAAAAAATTGTTTAAAAAGGATTGTCTTTAAACAACTATAACAGCTATTCACAAACACATAAAACTGTAGAACTCATATATATATTATTGGTAATGGTGTTTTTGTCAACTCACTAGAAGGATTAAAATAGAGGATATATACCATCAGCACAGATTTGTAAACTATGTACTCATAAGGCTTAAGATGATGAAAATCAAAGAGGGGCGCCTGGGTGGCTCAGTTGTTAAGCATCTGCCTTCGGCTCAAGTCATGATCTCAGGGTCCTGGGATCGAGCCCTGCATCGGGCTCCATGCTTGGCAGGAAGCCTGCTTCTCCCTCTCCCACTCCGCCTGCTTGTGTTCCCTCTCTCGCCGTGTCTCTCTCCGTCAAATAAATAAATAAAATCTTAAAAAAAAAAAATTCACAGGACTCAGAAAAGCTATTGTACTCATGGTTATGGTTTATTACAGTGAAACGATACAAATTAAAATCACCAGAGGGAAAAGGTACATGGAGTAAAATCCAGGAGAAAAGAGGCATAAGGTCCCAGGTGTTCCCTCCCTGTGGAATTGCACAGGTATTAATTCTCCCGGCAGTGCTGTGTGACAACATGCAGGTTGCCAAACAGGGAAACTCACCCAAGCCTTGGTGGACAGGGTTTTTATTGGGGATCTGTCATGTAAGCATAGAGCACCTACCTAACTGACCCCAGCTACTTGGTCTCCAGCCTACAGAGGTGAAACTGATACAACATGGCCCAGGCCTCAGGCATACAAAACACTCTCATTAGACAGAGTATTTCAGGGGCTCAGATACTATCTCCTAGGAGTCAGTCAAGCACCAGTTTGACTAAAGACAGGCCTTTCTTTGGAATGTGAGGGGTTTAAGCCATCCAGGCCTGAGTTAGCCCTTTCCTGCACTCTTCACTCTTACTTAATGTTAGACTTTCTCAAATACTTATCTTCTCAATCCATTTTCTTTGCCCCTAGGCAAACTGATCCATGCTGCAGTTTTATTTGCTCTGCATGCAATGATAGTTCGTTCGTAAATGTATAATTTCAGCCCAGGTCTAACCTTTGAAGTCTAGATCCATCTTGAAAACTGCCTATTTAATATCTCCACATGAATGTCTCAAAGGAACCTCAAATTCTGCATGTCAAAGACTCAATAATCTTCTCCCTAAACCTCTTCATCTTCTTCCACAGTCCCTACCTCAATGAATGCTGTTACTGGGGTCCCTGGGTGGTTCAGTCAGTTGAGTGTCTACCTCTTGGTTTCAGCTCAGGTCATGATCTCAGCTCAGGTCATGATCTCATGGTGGTGAGATCAAACCCCGCATCAGGCTCCGTGCTCAGCCCAGAGTCTGCTTCAGATTCTCTCTCCCTCTCCCTCCTGCTCACACTCGCTCTCAAATAAATAAATCTTTTTTTTTAAAAAATGCTGTTACCATTCGCTTAGTTGCACTGGAAAGAAAGACATTTAGAAGATAAATTAACTGATTTTACTAACAGATTGGATATAGGAGGGGGTCATCCTTGAAACCCACAACTTCTTTTTTTTTTAAGATTTTATTTATTTATTTGACAGAAAGATACAGAGCAAAAGGGGGAACCCAAGCGGGGGGGGGGAGTGGGAGAGGGAGAAGCAGGCCTCCCGCAGAGCAGGGAGCCCGATGCGGGGCTCGATCCCAGGACCCTGGGATCATGACCTGAGCCGAAGACAGACGCTTAATGACTGAGCCACCCAGGCGCCCCAAAACCTACAACTTCTTGCCCCTCATCTCCAACCTATTACCCCGTCCTGTCAATTTGACTTTCTAAATATTTCTCCAAATCCCACCATTTGTCTCTATTTCCATTGCCACCACCCTAAATCAACTTACCACCCTCGAAATACCACCACCCTCACCTGCACTGTGACTCCTTTGCAACATATTGTCTAAACTGCAGTAAGACTAATCTTTTCAAAGGGAAACTAATCCCTACTTTCTGAACCCTCATCTCCATGACTTCCCCTTGCTTTAAGGTTGAAAAACAAAACCCTTAAGGGCCTATAAAACCCTGTTTCATTTGGCCTGACTACATCTTTAGCCACATAATATCCCACTTTCCCCCTTGCTTTTTACAATCTAGCTACACTGGCCTTTCAGTTTCTTCACTGTGCCACGCTCCATCTTGCTTCAGGGACTTTACACATTATGTCGTCAAGCTTGAATGATCATTTCTCCTACCACCACCATCCAATTTGCAGATTTAATTCCTACTCAAACTTGGGGTCTCCGTCCAAGTAGTACTCACTCAGAAAGCTTCTGTCTAAATCAGTTTTCTTTCTGGGATGCCTGGCTGGCTCAGCTGGAAGAGTGTGCAACTCTTGATCTTGGGTCGTGGGTTCGAGCCCCATGTTGGGTGTAGAAATTACTTAAAAGTAAATAAGTAAATAAACTTTAAATCATTTTTTCTTCTTAGATGTTCTCACAGATGACTGTTTCTTTCCTTCAGAAGTACTGTGAGAATCAGCGTAGTTAGAAGCAGGGACCAGACTATCGGGATTTGAATTCCCGCTATACCACTTATTAGCTGTGTGACCTTGGACAAGTTACTTCACCTCTCTCTGCCTAAGTTTCATTATCTGCAAATGGGTAAAATAGTGATGGGCATAATAAAACTATATACATACAATATTGCATATAATAAGTAATTTTATGTGATTAAATTAATACATGGAAAGAGTTTGGAATACAGCAAATATAAAGTACATATTTCCTTTTATCATTAAGTTCTCAATTTGCAATAATGCATTCATTAGCATGATTACCTGATTGATGTGTCCTCTCTCTTTTTTAATTTGTCTCTTTTTTTAAAGATCCTTTTTTTTTTTAAAGATTTTATTTATTTATTTGACATAGCGAGAGAGAGCACAAGCAGGAAGAGCAGCAGAGGGTGAAGCAGGCTCCCTGCTGAGCAAGGAGCCCAATGCGGGACTCGATCCCAAGACTCTGGGATCATGACCTGAGCTGAAGGCAGATGCTTAACCGACTGAGCCACCCAGGCATCCCAAAGATCTTTTTTTTTTTAACTAGGCTCCATGCCCAACATGGGGCTTGAACTCACAACCCTGAGATCAAGAGTTGTTGCGTGCTCTAGTGACTGAGCCCAAGTAACCTGATATTTGTCTCTCTGAACGAGCTCCATGAAAACAGGGATTATATTTGTTTCTGCTTACCATTTTATTAACATTGCCTGGCACATAGGTGCTCATAAACATTTGATAAATTAAAAAGTGATTCTTAGAATTACTGGATCAAAAATTTGCATGTGTTAAATATTTTCTGATACCCATGATCCAAATGCTCAGAGGAGGGTTTATTTTGTTTATAAGAAGGAAGAGACTTGGGGTGCCTAGGTGACTCAGTCGGTTAAGTGTCTGCCTTCAGCTCAGGTCATGATCCCAGGGTCCTGGGATCAAGTCCCACCTGGGGTTTCTTGCTCAGCAGGGAGCCTGCTTCTCCCTCTCCTGCTCCCCCTGTTTGTGCGTTCTCTCTCTCTGTCAAATAAATAAATAAAATCTTTTTTAAAAAAAGGGAGAGACTTGACCATGTTTCTGCTTAAAGGAAAGAACTAATGATAATCCAGAGTTTGAAAATAAAGGAAAGACAGGAAACTTCTTAGCAGACTCCCTAAGAATCTGGGAGAAAATAGGATGTAGAACATAGATGCGTAGATCAGCCTAGGATAAGAGAAAGGACATCACCACCTCAAAATTATGGAAAAGGAAATTGAGTACTGTGAAGATATAGATAATTTTTTTGCTTTGGGGATGGGGAAAAAAGAGTAGGAAAAGCCTGCAGAGCCTCTGAAAAGAAGCAAGACCTTACGCTATAAGAAGGGGCATCAGTAAAGGTAGTTGGTCAGTTAGAATTCTTTTGGCTGCAAGGAACACAAGATGAGGGAAGAATGGGTGCTGAGAAAGCAATCAACATGGTCTGTCACAAACAATAAATATTAAAAATAGCCATTCAGCTCCTCTTCTTTCCCTTTCCTTTTTCTTTCCCCAACAATTCAGCCCAGAAGCCATTAAGTGGGATCAACAATAAGTATCCATACCTGAGCAGCTGTGGTCCCGAGCAGAAGGTTGAACACTGAGCACGGGGGTCCCAGGGGGTGAGGGATCAGCCTTGTGCAGGGTGCCGAAGTCTGTTCAGGGTGAGGAGAAAGGCTTCTGCCCAGGAGAGTGGGCCATCAAGACGTTTGAAGAAAGGAGAGCAAGAGGGTGTCCGCACAGGGATTGTCACCCAGCACAGCCGGTAAAAGCCAGAGCAGGGTCAGGAGGGCATCAGAAAGGCGTCCACATGGGGGGGGAGGGGGCACCCAGCATGGGACATCAGAGCCCGTACAGGGTGAGAAGGGCGGCCAGGCACAAAGGGATGGCCCGGCCATGGTATAAGACCCCAAGAGGGATAAAGGCATCTGTGTAGGAGGAAGGCCCAGTGTTGGATCCTGAGCAGGTTAAGGAAGACATCCAATGGGAGGACAGCCTTGCGTGTACAGGGGTTAGTCCAGCACAGCACAGCCCAAGAGGGTGAAGGAGGGCATCAGTACAGGAATGGGACTGTCATGAAATATCAGAGCCCCAGTGGGGTGAGGACAGCCTCTTCAGTTACTAATATGGAAGGAAAAAATGAAAACTCTGCAGTCCTGGGGTGGAATTGAGATATCCATTGGTCCTTGTGGGTGTCAATATACAGAGATAGTACAGGGGCGCCTGGGTGGCTCAGTCGTTAAGCGTCTGCCTTCGGCTCAGGTCATGGTCCCAGGGTCCTGGGATCAAGCCCCACATCGGGCTCCCTGCTCCACGGGAAGCCTGCTTCTCCCTCTCCCACTCCCCCTGCTTGTGTTCCCTCTCTCGCTGTGTCTCTCTGTCAAATAAAGAAATAAAATCTTAAAAAAAAATAGAGATAGTATAGAAATAAATATAGACAGGAGCACCTGGCTAGCTCAGTTGGTAGAGCATATGACTCTTGATCTCAGGGTCGTGAGTTCCAGCCCCATGTTGGGTATAGTGATTACTAAAAAAAAGAAAGATAGAAAGAAAGAAGGAAAGAAAGAAAGAAAGAAAGAAAAAGAAAGAAGGAAAGAAAGAAAGAAAGAAAGAAAGAAGAAAGGAAGAAAGAAAGAAAAGATGTAGACATACATGTATGTTTACTTGCACATGTATATGAAAGGAAGGCAAAAATTTTACTATCTTCACATCTCTGGCTGTGCCTGAGAATTAAATGGATTTAAGACAGATTAACAGGAGAAAAGCATAAAGATCTATTTGATATAAAGTTTACATAACATGGGAGCCTTCATCAGGAAATGAAGACCCAAAGAAGTGACAAAAATGTAAGGGCTTATGTATGAAGTTGAACAAAGAGAGGAAATTGTGGGAAAGTAACTAAAATATATGGGGAAACTAATGGAAGATAAGAGTTTGTTTATTTATTTATTTATAAAACTTATTTATTTATTTATTTAGGTTTTGGAATCTCTGCATCCCAGGTGGGGCTCAAATTCACCACCCTGAAATCAAGAGTCACTCACTCCTCCCGTTGAGCCAGTCAGGTGCCCTGATAAGAGTTATTTTGTTTTAGCAAGGTCTGTTTTTTGTTTTTGGTTTTTTACAATGAACTATGGCAACTTCTATTAATGGTAAATTACTACATATGCCCTTTCCCGCCTCCCACCTTCCCTCTGCCCAGCCCTCCAAAATTAACAAGAAAAAGAGCAAATATTTGTCAATATACCAACAGCAGTATCACTCGCTTCAGAGATCTCATGTGCCAATAATTTTAAGGAGCCACAATAAACTCCAGATTTTGCTGACAAGTATTTTGGGATTGCATGATAAGTCTTTCCACTGTTCGTGGGGCCTGAATGGAATACTACCCTCCACTGTGCGGCTCTGGCTTCTGGGTCCCGGTTAGGTGGTATTCTTAAGTCACGGATTTTATGTAGACCATCCTTACATTCCAACAGAAATATCTGTTTTGCATGTCTCAAGAGAAATGGAAATAAACTATCCACATGAGCTGCACTGAAGCAAATATCATTCAAAATAATGTGAAAGTCCACATCCAGGGGATGAGACTGAATGATATAATTTCCAAAGCATATGAAATCTTAGTGGAAGAGAGGAGCATCAAGTCTATAATCAGGACCCAGTTTCTTAATTTCTTTCCTCTTGAAAAACTTGTCTAAGATCTTTTTTTTTTTTAAGATTTTATTTATTTGAGGGGCACCTGGGTGGTTCAGTTGTTAAGCATCTGCCTTCTGCTCAGGTCATGATCCCGGGGTCCTGGGATCAAGCCCCACATCAGGCTCCCTGCTCAGTGGGGAGCCTGCTTCTCCTTCTCCACTCCCCCTGCTGTGTTTCCTCTCTCGCTGTATCTCTCTCTGTCAAATAAGTAAATAAAATCTTTAAAAAAGTAAAATAAAATAAAAATAAAAAGATTTTATTTACCTATTTGAGAGAGGGGGAGAGAGAGAAAGAGAGAGATAGAGCACAAGCAAGGGGAAGGGCAGAGAGACAAGGAGACTCCCTGCTGAGTGGGGAGCCCAATACAGGGCTCTGGGGCCGATCCCAGGACCCCAAGATCATGACCTGAGCTGGAGTCAAACACTTAACCAACTGAGCCACCCAGGTGCCCCTAAATGCTCTTCTCTTTTAAAAAGAACTAGTGCCCCTTGGTGAAATGGCTGATTCTAAGGCTCAGGCAGGGAAAATACAAGATAAGCCTGAAATATCTTGTTGGTGTAGGAAGTAAGGAAGTCCTCACAGAATGATGGCAATAATTAAAAGATCAAAGAAGCCAGCTTAAATGAGCTCCCAATAGCCAAATCTGCAACAATCTATCAAAATAAATAATGACTGTAATAGATTATAACTTATAACTCACTGAATAAAAGAGAAAACCATGAATCCAAACTAATGAAAATAAGTAAATAAATTGAAAGTTTGTTGAGGAAATTTTATTAACATAGCCTCATAGTTTACTATTTGCATAATTTCACATCACGTTTATATACTTACATAGTGTCAACATATTACTAACAAAATATTTATTAATATTTATTAATAAATACACCTGAAACTAATATAACAGTGTATGGTTTTTTTGTAAAACTCTATGTTAAATATATTAGAATTAAAATAAAAATTATAAAGGGAAAAAGAGTAACTTTATAATGGAGAAGCCTGGCAGACACTGCCTTAATCAAGGAATTGAATTTAAGTTAACCGGTAATGAAACAAATGAAAATCATGTTAGGAAGCCATGAGAATACAGAATCATTTCTTTTACACTCCTGCTAAAATCCTATAATCTGCAAGTAATCATGAGGAAACATCACACAAACCCAAACTGAGTGATATTCTATAAAATAGCATATCTCTAATCTTCAAAAGTTTTAAGGTCATTTGGAAACCACGTAAGGGGGCACCTGAGTGGCTCAGTTGCTTAAGTGTCTGCCTTCGGCTCAGGTAATGATCCCAGGGTCCTAGGATCCAGTCCCCAATTGGGCTCCGGTGCAGGGAGTCTGCTTCTCCTTCTGCCTGCCACTCCCCTTGCTTGTTCTGTCTCTCTGTGTGTGTCATATAAATAAATAAAATCTTCAAAAATAAGTTAATTTTTTTTAAAAAAGGAAACCACGTAAGAAGATGACAAGGACACAAGATGGAAGAAGCCTCAGCTCTTGAATCACTACCTAGTGCGAACATTGGTTTTGGAATTTATGGGAGTGGTAATTAAACTTCTGTCTGAGCCACTGGTCATTTGGGAAAACAACAACAACAACAAAAACCATCAAGGTCATGAATATCAAGGAGAGACTGAGGATTTATTCCAGATTGAAAGAGTTTAAAAAGACATGACAAAATGCAAATCAAAACCACAATGAAAAAAACGAAACAAAAAACCACAGTGAGATACCACTTCATACCTATTAGGATGGCTATTATTAAAAAACTAAACACAACAAGGGCGCCTGGATGACTGAGTCAATGAAGCCTCCGACTCTTGATTTCAGTTCAGGTCATGATCTCAGGGTCATGAGATTGAGACACGTGCAGGGCTCAGAGTAAAGGGCTCCATGCTCAGTGCGAAGTCCGTTTGGGATTCTCTCTCTCCCTCTCCCTCTGCTCGTGCACTCGCACTCTCTCATCTCAAATAAATAAATAAAATCTTTTTTTAAAGTACTAAACAAGGGGTGCCTGGGTGGCTCAGTCGTTAAGCATCTGCCTTTGGCTCAGGGCCTGATCCCAGGGTCCTGGGATCGAGCCCCACCTCAGGCTGTCTCTCTCTCTCTCTCTGTCAAATAAATAAATAAAATCTTTCAAAAAATAAAAATACTAACCAAAACAAAAAATAACAAGTGGTGGTTATGATATACAGAAATTGGAACCTTTGTGTTTTGCTGGCAGGAATGTAAAATGGTATAGGCACTCTTAAAAACATTCTGGCAGTTCCTCAAAAAAATTCAGCAGAATTATAATGTGATCCAGCAATACTACTTCTGACTATGCACCCAGAAGAATTGAAAGCAAGAGCTTGAAGGAGAGATATTTCTGTTCATAGCAGCATTATTAACAATATGGAAAAGGTGGAAAGTACTCAAGTGTCCATTAATGGATGAATGGATAAACAAAATGTAGTATATACACACAATAGAATAGTATTGAGCTGGGCGCCTGGGTGGCTCAGTTGGTTAAGCGACTGCCTTCAGGCTCAGGTTATGATCCTGGAGTCCCGGGATCGAGTCCCGTATCGGGCTCCCTGCTCAGCAGGGATCCTTCTTCTCCCTCTGACCCTCTTCCCTCTCGTGCTCTCTATCTCTCATTCTCTCTCTCTCTCTCAAATAAATAAATAAGAAATCTTAAAAAAAAAAAGAATAGTATTGAGTTTTAAGAAGAAAGGAAATTCTGACACAAGCCACAAATGAACGAACCTTGAAAACATTATGCCAAGTGAAATAAGCCAGACACAAAAGGACAAATATTGTATGCTTCTACCTATATGAGGTACCTAGTGTGGTCAGATTCCTGGAGACAAAAAGTAGAATGGGGCTTGCCAGGGGCCAAGGGAAGGAAAACCTGGAGAGCTATTGTTTAATGGGTATCAAGTTTCATTTTGGAAAGATGAAAAAGTCAAGATGGTTGATGGTGATGGTTGCACAACAATGTGAATGTGTTAACGCCATTGAACTGTACATTTAAAAATGGTTAAAATGGTAAATTTGACACAAAGGACATTTCTGGAACAATTGGTAAAACCTGAGTTTTAAATTTTTTTAAAGGTAAAATAAAGAATGGAAATTAGCCGTCATCAAACACTCGAGAGAAAAGAGTCCTGGGTCAATGTTAGCATCGGAATCGGAGCGCAGGTCTCCTGGAGCACTTTCCCATATAGTCAATGCGATGTTATTATAATAAACACTCCATTGGTAGTATGTATTTTGGATACATTAAGTTTTCTTTGTGAAAGGTTGGCTTTTTCTAACTACCAAGCACATTATTGTGTTATGAGTCACCATCCTCATGAGATACCAAAAATTAATAATAAGGAAAAGAGAATGGAAATAGAAAAGCAAGTCTGACGAATAAAAAATTATGTCTGTATTCTGAAACTAAGTATAAATGATTTTTAAATTTTAAAAGTACTTCGTATCGGATTGTCACAGAACTTTACTAGAGGATGTGCTTTATTACTTCCTTTAGTTGTAAATATACTGTGGTCAAACAGGATTTGCAGCCTACCTATTTAAATTACCTTTATATTTTCTTTGGCCTTATAAAGGCTGCTTTTATTATGTAAATATACAAATTGATGACTAAAAGGAGGAGTTTAAAAAGCTTTTGGGATCGGAATAGAATTGCTAATTAGATTTCTGGCTACTGTCACTGAAGAGCCCAGAAGAATCGAGATCCGGAATTGACCTTGGGTGGGGAAGGGCTCTCAGGAGCAGTTCTCCATTTAAGGATAGAGAGATGTCAAAAGGCAGGAACAAATCCATTTTTGCATGACCCCAGGAGGGAAAAATGGTTTTAATGGATGAATATTTGTAAATATTTGCCAATTAAGTAAAATGTTCTTACTAAAAAAAAATTTTTTTAATTAAAAAAAATTTCCTTCTTCTCATGGGCAGAAATACATATATACCTACATAATACAGGTAGGTATTTTTAAGTGTATAAATACCTACATAATATCCTTGATTTCACCTCTTGGCCTTCAAAAATTTAAAATTTTTACCATCTGATAAACTTAAAAATTTTTTTTAAAAACTGGGCGCCTGGCTGGCTCAGTTGGAGGAGTGTGTGACTCTCGATCTTGGGGTTGTGAGTTTGAGCCCCACATTGGGCATAGAGATTTCTTAAATCAATGAATAAACTTAAAAAAAAAAACAAAAAAATAAAATATTTACTATCTGTCCCTTTACAGAAAATATTTGCTGAGCCTTGCTCAGAAATAAGCAATGATCTATGTTCACATGAAGAGTGGAGTTGTGGTAAAGTTGAAGGAGTTTTTGACAAACTTTGCAAAGAGGTGTCCGCTGAGAGTGAGAGAAAAGTGGCTGACTGGGGCTAAAACAGTCATAAAGTTTTGAAATAATTGCTGTGGGAACTTCCTGTACATGGTAAAAGGACAATTCAAATCATGAGGAAGTATTAGATTCTTCCGAAGTGATGTCTGTGCAACTGGCTAGTCAGACACAGCAAAAGATCATTACCTCACTCCTTCCCCAAATAAACTTTGGATAAGATGCAAATATTATTTTATTTATTTATTTATTAAGGAGGCTCCACACCCGCCACGGGGTTTGAACTCATGCCCCTGAGATCAAGAGCTGAGCTAAGATCAAGAGTTGGACACTTAATGGACTGAGCCACCCAGGCTTTTATGTTTGACTACATAAAAAATTTAAAACAGACATTACCCTCCTCCCTTAAAAACAAAAACAAACAAGGCTAAAAAAGCAGTCCACAAATGGAAATACACACACACACACACACACACACACAACACACACACACCACACATACCAAAGGTTAGGTTTGAATCTCTTAACAGCATTTTTTGTTGTTGTTTATTTTTAAAATTTTTATCAGATGAAGTTGATATTCTTTGTTCTGTGAAGAGTCAATTGAATGGCTGTCTCAGTTTTGCAAATATAATTGATTAAAGGCACCCAGTGCCCTGCAAGAAATTTCTAACACAACATTTTGGTGTCTGTGTCTGTGTCTGTGTCTGTGTCTGTGTCTGTGTGTGTGTGTTTGTGTGCACACGCACACACGCTCTTCTCTCCCAATTGGCAAAAACTGCCTCACCCTTTGTTTGCCTAGTCATTGGAAAAAGTAGATCAGTTTGTCTTAGGAGCCTAGTCCTTTTTGGAAAGAGGGGACCAAGACCCCAGTTTCTGCTCACCAAGATCTGAATTTAAGGAGCCGTATGTACATGTGCAAAGGCCCAGTGAGTGGCCAGGAAGACTGAGTAGACACCACTTTTAGTTCTCTTTGTATTTGGCATTTAGAAGAAAATTCTTTTGGGGAGCCTAGGTGGCTCAGTCGGTTAAGTGTCTGCCTTTGGCTCAGGTCATGATCTCCGGGTCCTGGGATTGAGCCCCGTGTCAGGCTCCCAGCTCAGCGGGGAGCTTGCTTCTCCCTCTCCCTCTGCCCTACCCCTGCTCATGCGCTCTCTCTCTCTCTCTCAAATAAATAAAATCTAAGTATAGATAGATATATATATATATAGATGAGAATTCTTTCACTCTTTGGGCTAAGTAAAGCCCCTCCTCAAAATTCTTAGACAGTCAGTGGAGAGCAAGGGAAACCATAATGGGAAAAATTGGACTTTCTTCTAATAGGGCATGGGGAAGGTCTCAACTATGATAGAGAAATTTAACGTATTTAACAGACCGCATTTTTACCTTGAGTTTGTGGAACAGATCATTAGTTACACTAGTATAGAAATAACTCTTTTATAAATCAAGAAGAAAAAGGCATTCGATATAAAATAGCCAAAAGGCATGACTAACCAATTATAGAAGAATAAAAATAACAACTGTCCATTAAATGTATGAAAAATGTTTAAAGTATACTGGTAATCAAAAAACTATAGAAAAATGTGATATTTTTCACAGATCAGGTGGTCAAAGAAAATATTATTCAGCGTTGGAGAAGATGTGAGAAAAAAATGTACTTCCACATAAGAAGTACAGCAAGTTGTCATCGTGTACGAAAACATTTAATATGTATATTTGTTTAATGCTTAACGATAAATAGAAGTAGGATTTCTAAGGAAATAATCAGCCACGTGCCCAAAGATGTAAAAACATTTGTTGTAGAATTGTTTTGTTTTGTTTTTTAAGATTGATTAATTGATTGATTGATTGATTGATTGATTTGAGGGAGAGAGAGAGAGCGTGTGTGTGTGTGCAGTCCTGGGAAGAGAGGCAAAGGGAGAGGGAGAGAAGCAGACTCCCCACTGAGCACAGAGCATGACTCTGGGGCTCAAGTCCAGGACCCTGAGATCATGACCTGAGCTGGACACTCAACCGACTGAGCCACCCAGTTACAGCACTGTTAAATAATATATATGATTCGTGAGTACAGGGGATTAATCCTGCTTTGGAATGAATCCAATAAAAAGAGATTGGTGCAATGCCTTCCAAATTTATGAGTGTCCTAAGATTTCCCTTCTGTTTTAATGTCTATGTTATTGGAAGCTCATTCACTGCCCTCCACCACCAACTCCCATCCCCAACTATGCCTAAATTGCTGTAGATTCTCTCACCCATTTTTTTTTTTTTTAGGTAAGCTCTAGGCCCAATGTGGGGCTCGAACTCAAGACCCTGACATCGAGAGTGGCATGCTCCACCGACTGAGCCAGCCAGGTGCCCATGTCAGCCATTCTTATTAAGAACAAAGGAAACCATTGTATCAGAAGTTGATGAGAAGAAGGAAAAAAAAGGGAGGAATTGGTATTTCCAAGTCAACAGAAATTCTGGCCTCTGGGACTTCTCCTATTAACACAAGGGAAATCCTAGTGGGATTCAAATGAAATGTAAATGTAATTTACTCATTTCCAGAAAGTAAACCCTTTACTGACCCCTTCTAGGTCATTGCTAACAGTTCATTTGCAGTTGTCCTTTTTTTTTTTAATTGTTTATTTATTTATTTGATAGAGAGAGAGAGAGAGCACGCACAAGCTGGGGGGCAACAGGCAGAGGGAGAGGAAGAAGCAGGCTCTCCGCTGAGCAGGGAGCCTGGACGCGGGGCTCAATCCCAGAACCCTGGAATCACGACCTGAGCTGAAGGCAGACGCTTAACCAGCTGAGCCACCCAGGCGTCCCTTCATTTGTTCTTTTTTTTTTTTTAAGATTTTATTTATTTATTTGACAGAGAGAGACACAGCGAGAGAGGGAACACAAGCAGGGGGAGTGGGAGAGGGAGAAGCAGGCTTCCCGCAGAGCAGGGAGCCCGATGTGGTCTTTAGATATAAGGGAAACCATATAATTTATCATCTCAACCCAAACACCTGAGAATGAAAAAGGATGCTATTAATAATTACTCTGTGATTGTCCTGGGAAAACCAGGGCATACAGTCACTCCATATACCATGTGATTTGTCATGCTTGAGAGGAATAGGTTTAATTGACTTCAGGTATTAGTCGTATATAACTTCCAGTTATAAAATAAATAAGGCATGGGGATATAATTTAGAGCATAGCAACTCGTGTTTTTAAGTTTATTTCTTTTTTTAGTAATCTCTATACCCAATTATTAGTAGCTACAAATTGAAGCACAAATCAGATAGTGACCTACCTAGAGATATAGATATTGATTGATTTGTGTAAGATGTAGACACACATGGCACAATAATTTCTTAGATTTTTATTGTATTTTATTTTATTTTTTAAAAAGATTTTATTTGGGACACCTGAGTGGCTCAGTCAGTTAAGCGTCTGCCTTCAACTCAGGTCATGATCCCAGGGTCCTGGGATCAAGTTCCACATCAGGCTCCTTGTTCTGCGGGGAGTCTGCTTCTCCCTCTGCCCCTCCCCCTGGCTTGTTCTCTCTCTCTCTCTGATAAATAAATAAATAAAATCTTTAAAAAATAATAAAATAAAAGATTTGATTTATTCATTTGACAGAGAAAGAGCACAAGCACAGGGAGCGGGAGAAGCAGGCTCCCTACTGAGCAAGGAGCCCGATGAGGGACTTGATCCCAGGACTCTTAGATCATGACCTGAGCTAAAGGTAGATACTTAACCAACTGACCCACCCAGGTGCCCTATTTATTTTATTTTATTTTTAAAGTAATCTCCACACCCAATGTGGAGCTCAAACTTACAACCCCTGAGATTAAGAGCTGCACACTCTACCCACTGAGCCAGCCAGGAGCCCCAATAGATATCCATTTTACAGTATAATAGAATCCACTAAATTTTCTTCTTACCTGGCTTCTGCCTCATAGATTTTATTATAGCTATTTTAACAACTTTGAAAAGTTCTGTTGTTAGCTCTTTGGATGCTTGTTCATTTACATATTTTAAAATCTAAAAGGAAGTAATAGCGGATACAGTAGGTTGGCTCACTCAGCCTTCATTCCAACATTTTTTTACTTGCTTATTCTAACATAAAAGCTTGTGCTTCCAGGCCACCTAGTTGCTAACTGTGACCATGTGACTCAATTCTGGCTAATGAGATTTAAGTGGAAGTCTGCTGCTGCTTCTTCCTTTTCCTCCTTCCTGCTTAGAATGTATAAAATATTTGTTGCACAGCATCCATTAGCAAGAAAGTAGAATAGAAAGACAGAAGAAGATTAGTTCTTTGATGACATCTTTAAATTCCAGTACCAGCCCTGGTACTACCTACCAATAGACAGGTAAAGCAAACAAACCTTTTTCTTGTTTAAGAAAGCTTTCTGGTAAGGGGGTTTGGTGGCCCAGTGCTTGAGTGTCTAACTTGATTCTGGCTCAGGTGGTGATCTCATGGGTCGTGGGATTGAGCCCCACATGGGATTCCACGCTCAGCAGGGAGTCTGCTTGAAGATTATCTTCTTCTGCCCCTACCCCCAACATGCACGTGCTTGCTCTCTCTCTCAAATAAATTAATAAATCTTAAAAAAAATGAAAGTTTTCTGGTAACACTCAGCTAACTGTAGTTTCTTTTTTCTTTCAAGTTTTTATTTAAATATCGGTTAGTTAACATACAGTGTGATATTAGTTTGAGGTGTAGAATTTAGTGATTCAACACATACATAGAATATCTGGTGCTCATCACAACAAGTACCCTCCTTAATCCACAGAGCTAACTGTAGTTTTAACTAATATAGAAGTCATATGTCAAAATTACATACACATATAAGTACATATATGTATATACATATAGTATACTTTTTAAAAATGATTTTATTTATTTATTTTGACAGAGACAGACACAGCGAGAGAGGGAACACAAGCACGGAGAGTGGGAGAGGGAGAAGCAGGCCTCCTGCTGAGCAGGGAGCCCGATGCGGGGCTCGATCCCAGGACCCTGGGATCATGACCTGAGCCGAAGACAGACACTTAACAACTGAGCCACCCAGCTCCCCCATATAGTATCTTTAAAACAATTTAACAAAATATTGGAATATACACTAGAGCAGGCTAACTGCTGTAATAATCCCCAAAATTCCAATAGCTCAACTCAATAAAAATGTTTTCTCCTCAGGGTGCCTGGGTGGCTCAGTTGATTAAGCATCTGCCTTCAGCTCAGGTCACGATCCCAGAGTCCTGGGATCAAGCCCTGCATCTGGTTCCCTGCTCAGCAGGGAAGGAGACTGCTTCTTCCTCTCCCTCTGTCCCTCCCCTCCACTTGTTCTTGCTTTCTCTCTCAAATAAATAAATAAAATCTTTATTTTTTTGAATGTTTTAATCTTTTTAAAAATTTTTTATTGTTATGTTAATCACCATACATTACATCATTAGTTTTTGATGTAGTGTTCCATGATTCATTGTTTGTGCATAAGACCCAGTGCTCCACGCAGAATGTGCCCTCATTAATACCCATCACCAGGCTAACCCATCCTCCCATCCCCCTCCCCTCTAGAACCCTCAGTTTGTTTTTCAGAGTCCAACATCTCTCATGGTTCGTCTCAATAAATAAAATCTTTAAAAAAATGTTTTCTTCTCTTTCATATCTCAGTACAATGCAGGGGTAGGCAAATAGGAGGTGGGGGTTGGGGTACATTCAGGCTGATTTCATACTGGAGCAATCAACAGATGGCCTTTAAGAGGCACCTGGGTGGCTCAGTTGGTTAAACATCTGCCTTTGGCTCAGGTCGTGATCCCAGGGTCCTGGGATCAAGCCCCGCATCAGGCTCCCTACTCAGTGGGGAGCCTGCTTCTCCCTCTCCTGCTCCCCCTGCTTGTGCTCTCTATCACTGTCAAATAAATAAATAAAAATCTTAAAAAAAACAGGTGGCCTTTAAGACCACTGACAGATGACAGATGAGTGGGCTTGTGCATGGAGGATCATATATCACCCCTGCCTCATTTTCATGGTGCAGAACAGGTTCACATGGCCCTACTTACCTGAAAGATCAACTGGGACAGGTAGTCTTTCTGTGTTCTCAAGAGGAAAATGAACTGGTTTAGTAAATACAGTGAATTGTCTTTGCCATGGGAAATTCTGGGGAGAAGAATAGAGAAGTAAGAACATCAAAACCTAGGACCCCCAAATCCAAACATAATGAAATAAAAATTAAGGAAGTGATTTTTTAACATACAGCTACACTTGCATTCTTAAATAGAATACATGTTGTGATGAGCACTGGGTGTTATACACAACTAATGAATCGTTGAACACTACATCAAAAACTAATGATGTACTATATGTTGGCTAATTGAACATAATAATAAAAAATAATTCAGCAGAAATTTAATTTATTAGAGCGCTTGGGAAGAATGGTATTTTGGTAACTGAGTTTTCTTTATTTTTTAAAGATATTTATTCATTTATTTATTTGAGAGAGAGTACAAGAGAGAACACAAGCAGGGGGAGCGGCAGGCAGAGGGAGAGGGAGAAGCAGACTCCCCGCTGAGCAGGAAGCCCGATGTGGAGCTCAGTACCAGGACCCCAATATCATGACCTGTGTCAAAATCAAGAGTCAGATGCTTAACTGACTGAGCCTCCCAAGTGCCCCTGATTTTTGTGTATTGATCTTGTATCTTGCAAATTTACGAATTTGTTTATTAGCTCTGGTAGGTTTTTTTGTAGATACTTTAGGATTTTCCATACATAAGACCATGTCATCTGCAAGTAGGGATAGTTTTACCTCTTCCTTTCAAATTTAGATGCTTTTTATTTCTTTGTTTCTTACCTAATTTCTCTAGCTAGAACTTCCAGTACAAGGTTGAATAGAATTGACCAAAAAAAGGGGCGCTTGGGTGTCTCAGTCGTTAAGCATCTGCCTTCGGCTCAGGTCATGACCCCAGGGTCCTGGGACCGAGCCCCGCATTGGGTTCCCTGCTCGGCGGGAAGCCTGCTTCTCTCTCTCCCTCTCCCCCTGCTTGTGTTCCCTCTCTCGCTGTGTCTTTCTCTGTCAAATAAATAAATAAAATCTTAAAAAAAAGAAAAAAGAAAAAAGAAAAAAAAGAATGGACAAAAATAAGCATCCTTATCTTGTCCCTGATTTTAGGGGATCTAAGCTGATAGGGAAGTCCCAAGGGGGTAGTTTTCTAGATGGTGGGTGTGGCAGGCAGGCAGCCATCCTCACCTCCTTTTAGTCATGCCTATGCAGCGAAGAATTAACCCTTCCCAAAGAGAGGTCTGGCCTTTGCCCTCAGCTCCTGGGAGGTCATCCCTAAACCTTTGGAATGTTCTGCAAGATAAGAGTCTCCTGTTAACCTGGGGGCCTTGGGCCATGCCAGATAGTCCATGCGAACAGTGTGGTTTATGGTGGGAGTTTGGGACCATGCAGTATCAGCTAACCCTCCAGAGGGGCTGGAGACTAAGGTCAGCCATGAAGGCACTTAGTCATGTAGACATGATCGACAACAAAGATGTAGACAATAAGAATTCTGGACACCAAGTCTCAGTGGGTTTCCCTGGTTGGCAATGCTCCATGTGTACTCTCACATATTATGCTGCGAGAACTAAGTGCTATATGCACACCTCCACTTGGAGAAGACACCGGATGTTCCACACTGAAAACTCTCATGGACGCTGCCTTATGTTCCTCTTCTTGTGGGTGATTTTAACCTGTATCCTTTCACTATAATAAATGGTAACTATGAATATAACAGATTTCAGTGAGTTTTGTGAGTCCTTCTAGCAAATTATCAAACCTGAGCATAGTCTTGGGAACGCCCAAGTTTGCAGCTGGTGTTAGAATGATTCCCAAAATTTGCATTGCTTTGTGTAATCCTTACTCCCTGAGTGTGGGCTGGATTTATTGACTCGTTTGTTAACAAACAAAATCTGACTAAAGTGATGGGATAACCCTTCTGAGATTAGTTTAGAAATAGGCTGAGGCTTCCATCTTGGGCGCTCTCTCTTACATCGCTTGCCCAGGAAAAAGACAGCTGTCATGTCCTGGGCCAGTCCCATGGAGAGGCCCACTTGGTAAGGGACAAACAACCACAGAAATGAGCTTGGAAGTGTGTCTCACCTCAGGTGAATCTTCAGATGAGACTGTAGCCCCGGCTGACAGCTTGACTGCAATCTCATGAGAGACTTTGAGCCAGAACTATGCAGCTAAGCCATGCCTTGATTCTTGACTCACAGAAACTGTGAGATAATAAGTTGTTTGTTGTTTTAAACCACCATGTTTTATGTAGAGGCCGCGTTTAGGCAAACAGGCTTGAGTGATGGAATGTAGAAAGGACAGATAGCAACCCCCCCCCCCCCCCCGGCTGCATACAGACCAGCCCCTCAGGCGACTCACCTCAAGATATCCATAGGCCCTCACTGACCAATGGGCTACTTACAACCAGGCACAGTTACCAAAAAAGGGAGAATTCCATACATCACCATGTCTCCTCAACTTCCCCCGTTAAAAACTGTCCCCACCCACTACTTCCTGGCAGACAGCTCTCTTCTGCAGTCCTCCAGGCTGCTCCCTTGTGGTGGATTCAATAAACTTCTATCTCCTTTGTTCTGCCTCAGGTGAATTCTTTCACCTCAGACGCCAGTGGCTTCCACCCGATCGTTGTCCCACATTTGGGGGCCTCCCCATTTAGACACCACATTTTGGAATAATTTTTTTTTAAAGATTTTATTTATTTATTTGAGAGAGAGAGAATGAGAGAGAGCACGAGAGGGAAGAGGGTCAGAGGGAGAAGCAGACTCCCTGTGGGACTCGATCCCGGAACTCCAGGATCATGACCTGAGCCGAAGGCAGTCGCTTAACCAACTGAGCCACCCAGGCGCCCTTGGAATAATTTTTTATACACTGGGCTACAATGTAAGGTTATCAGGGGAACCTCTGTATTTAGTATCCACAAATGTTTTTATCTGCAGGTCTTTTTTCTGGGGCCATTCAATTTCTTTGTAGAAGAACTTCCCAATCTCCTATAATGCATATGCCTGGCTAGCTGAGTTCAGGGGCCAAAGCTAGAAAAGAGACTGACCTTTTACCAATTCCCTCCATTTTTAGCCAAAAGGCAACCCACTCCCCCCATCCCAACCCCTCCGGTGTGTCTGTGGTGCCTAAATCTGGAGTCCCTCCCATATCAACTGTCTGGAAAGGTTATCACCTGGTTATACCCAGGTGGAGAAGGGGCTGGATGAGTCTAACTAATCTATGTAGTCTTTGAAGAATTCTTGCTTTCAGCCCTTTAAAATAACTAGTGCCATTCATGTAAATCAACTACAGAAGGGTTATGGATCCACCATGAAAGACAAAACTATAAAGCTTTTAGGAGATAATATAGAAGAATATCTTCATGTATCAATTATAAAGGAAAAAAATGATTAATTGGTCTACATTAAATATAAGAACTTTTGTTCATCCAAAAACACCATACAAAGAGTAAAAAGACAAGACACAGAAATTTACAACATATGTAACTCACAAAGGGCTTATAACCTAAGTATATAAAGGTATATTAAAAATCTATAAGAAAACAAAGGCAACCCACTGGGAAAAATGGGCAGAAAATTCCAAACAGGCAATTCATAAATGAGGACGTTTAACAAACCTATGAAGAACTGCTTAATATTGTTTATAATCAGTGAAATGCAAAGAAAATATTGAATTATCACAACTCATCCATTGGATACAATGCAAATATCTATCAGCAGAAGCACGGTAAATAAATTATTGTTATGTTCAGACAAGAGGATACTATCCTTCCAAGAAAATGCACAAACTAAGGATACATGTAATGTAATGGATGAATCCTGAAACATTTTTATTTTTTAAATTTTTTTTAAAGATTTTATTTATTTATTTATTTGAGAGAGAATGAGAGAGAGAGAGCATGAGAGGGGGGAGGGTGAGAGGGAGAAGCCAACTCCCCGCTGAGCAGGGAGCCCGATGTGGGACTCGATCCCAGGACTCCAGCATCATGACCTGAGCTGAAGGCAGTCACTTAACCAACTGAGCTACCCAGGCGCCCTTATTTATTTTTTTTAAGGATTTTATTTATTTATTTGACAGAGACAGACACAGAGAAAGAGGGAACCCAAGCAGGGGGAGTGGGAGAGGGAGAAGCAGGCTCTCCACCCGAGCAGGGAGCCCGATGCGGGGCTCGATCCCAGGACCCTGGGATCATGACCTGAGCCGAAGGCAGACACTTAACGACTGAGCCACCCAAGTGCCCCTGGGCGCCCTTATTTTTTTATTTTTTTAAAAGATTTTATTTTTTTTAATTTATTTGAGAGAGAGTAAGCGAGAGCAAGAGAGAGCACAAGCAGGGGGAGGGGCAGAGGGAGAGGGAGAAGCAGGCTCTCCCCTGAGCAGGGAGCCTGATGCAGGGCTCCATCTCAGGACCCCGGGATCATGACCTGAGCCAAAGGCAGACACTTAACTGACTGAGCCACCCAGGTGCCCAAAACACATTTTTAAATAAATGAAACAAGATAACAAAAAATATATAGTGTGATTCTAGGGCGCCTGGGTGGCTCAGTTGGTTAAGCGACTGCCTTCGGCTCAGGCCATGATCCTGGAGTCCCGGGATCGAGTCCCACATCGGGCTCCCTGCTCAGCAGTGAGTCAGCTTCTCCCTCGGACCCTCCCCCCTCTCATGCTCTCTCTCTCTCTATCTCATTCTCTCTCTCAAATAAATAAATAAAATCTTTAAAAAAAAAAAAAAAATATATATATATATATAGTGTGATTCTATATATATAATGTCTAAAATCTAGGCAAAACTAGGAATATATACATATGTAGTTGTAAAACACAGTTTATGCATAAGTATAATTATATACTTTATATACATATAAATATATAATTACCATAAAAGTCAGGCTACTGCTTATCAGGAAGGAATGCTGGTAATGTTGCATTTCCTGGCTTGGATAGTGTTTAATGGGTTTCGTGCTTCATAATGATTGGTTATTCTATAATTCATATTTTAGTTATTTTTCTGTATATCTTTTATATTTAGTAATTAAGAAGTTTAAATCTTTTTTTTTTTGTCTTCTCTATATTTTGTGTTGTTATTGTTACTGTAGTTCTGCTATTTAAAACATTGTTTTGGGGGGGTGCCTGGGTGGCTCAGATGGTTAAGCATCTGCCTTCGGCTTGGGTCATGATCCCAGGGTCCTGGGATCGAGCCCCACATCAGGCTCCTGGCTCAGCGGGGAGTCTGCTTCTCCCTCTCCCTCTGCCTCTCCCACTGCTCATGCTCTCTCTCTCTCTCTCTGAATCTCTGTGTCTCAAATGAATAAATAAAATCTTTAAAAAAACCATTAAAATATTAAAATAAAACATTGTTTTGGGGCACCTGCCTGACCAAATTAGTAGAGCATGTGGCTCTTGATCTTGGGGTCATGAGTTTGAGCCCCACGTTGGGTATGGAGATTACTTAAGAAAAGACATTTTTTAAATGCTCTGTTTTGGGCGCCTGGGTGGTTCAGTTGGTTAAGCGACTGCCTTTGGCTCAGGTCATGATGCTGGAGTCCCGGGATCGAGTCCCGGATTGGGCTCCCTGCTCAGCGGGGAGTCTGCTTCTCCCTCTGACCCTCCCCCCTCTTGTGTACTCTCTCTATCTCATTCTCTCTCTCAAATAAATAAATAAATAAAACATTTAAAAAAATAAATGCTGTTTTATTTTTCTTATGATTATAATTCCACCTTTATATAATATCCTTTTTCCTTCTTTGTCTAAGCAATATCCGTTACCCCCCTGCCCTGTGCAATATGAGCTTATGCCCTCTCCCTCCTGTCTCACCCCCTTCTCTCTCCGTCCAATCTCAATCAGTAAGCTCATTGACTCAGAGCTTACTTTTGTGCCATGGTAAGCATTCATATGCTTATCATTTTCCTACTTGATTTGTCCCCCTTAAATGATACCCTTGGATTCAGAGCTATTACACAGGAGGCTTTCAAAACTTATTCTGCTTCCAGATTCTCTCCCTTCTCCTATTTTTTGGTAGTTCTAGTCTTCCTACGTTGTCAGAGCATGCAACATTCTGTCACTCTCATTCCCACCTTTATTTTTCTTATCCTTACTTTTATTTTTGTTTGCTTATTTGTTTTCAATCTGATTTTGATTCTCAGTGCCAGCTCTTTTAGCTAAAGTCTGCCCATGTTCTATTGGCTGGTTGCAGTTAGGTCTCCGGCAGTTTTCTCAAGGAAGGGTTCACATAATCAGTATTTTCTGGATTCCTGCTGGCTTAAAACTATTTGTCTGTAACCTTTATATGTGGAAGACAGTTTGGCTGAATAAAAAAATAATCTTTGTCTCAGTTTCTTTCCTTGAGTATATTCTAGGTATTGCTCGTCTGTCCTCTGACATTGAATTTTGCTGTTGGAAAGTCTACATCAACTTGATTTTCTTTCCTTTTTAAATGGCCTTATCTTCCTACTGAATCCCCAAGTAATTCTTCCTTAAAATTTAGATAAATCGGGATGCTTGGGTGGCTCAGTCAGTTAAGCGTCTGCCTTGGGCTCAGATCATGATCCCAGGGTCCTGGGATCGAGCCCTGCATCAGGCTCCTTGCTCAGTGGGGAGCCTGCTTCTTCCTCTGCTTTCCACTCCCCTGCTTGTGCTCTCTCTCTGACAAATAAATGAACCAATGTTTTTTAAAAGATTTTGGATAAATCAACTTCCTGCTTGAATTCATTGACTATTGGTTCTTGCAGGTTTTTTTTAAGATTTTATTTATTTGAGAGAGAGAGAGAAACAGCAGAGAGAGAGAGAGAGAGAGAGAACTAGCACAAGCAGGGGGAGTGGCAGAGGAGAGGGAGAAGCAGGCTTCCTGCCAAGGAAGGAGCCCGATGTGGGGCTCAATCCCAGGACGCTTAACAGACGCTTAAGCAGACGCTTAACAACTGAGCCACCCAAGCGCCCTTTTAGTAGTTCTTCTGATGGCCACTGAAATGACTGGACAAAGGCCTTGCAGAGAGCAAGACAGAGGCCAAGGACTTTCATACTGGCCCCCTCTTTAAGAGATATTATCATCCTGGTGCTAAATTTGGCTCCAAAGTGTGTGAATACACATGATCCTCTTGACAGCCTCATTTAACCACTACCTCTCTGAAGAGAAAAAGGAATTTTAACCTTCCTCCAAAGGAAAACTAAAGAATACACACAACAGAATGCCTAATTTATCAGCTAAAATCTTCCAAATATAAGTCTGAGGTTTTGCCTACATTTTCCTTAAAATCTTTTTTTTTTTTGCGCTAGTGCCTTTATTTGTATTTTATCCCAAATACCTTTCTTTCTTTTTTTTTTAAAGATTTTATTTATTTATTTGACAGAGAGAGACACAGCAAGAGAGCAAACACAAGCAGGGGCAGTGGAAGAGAGAGAAGCAGGCTCCCTGCCGAGCAGGGAGCCTGATGTGGGGTTCGATCCCAGCACCCTGGGATCATGACCTGAGCTGAAGGTAGACGCTTAACGACTAAGCCACCCAGGCACCCCCCCCAAATACCTTTCTTTTGAAATATAATTTCTTTATTAAAAGTGTTTGGATAAATAATATATAATTATTATTAATACATATATTGTTCATTGTGTGATGATTATATCGTCCAAATTTTGAAAGGCTTTTTAAGAATTTAGAAAAATACAACTTGGCACAATGATAAAAGAATCATCACAGGCCTTTAAAACTGTACACAAATCCAAAATTTTATAATGTTAGTGAATGGTGCTAAAAGAAACAGCTTGTAAAAAGCCATAGCATGTGTGGATTACAGTACATTTAAGTTATAGTTTGGTTGGCTTTTTTTTTAAGATTTTATTTATTTATCTGACAAAGAGAGACACAGCGAGAGAGGGAACACAAGCAGGGGGAGTGGGAGAGGGAGAAGCAGACTCCCCGCTGACCAGGGAGCCTGATGTGGAGCTCGAACCCAGGACCCTGGGATCATGACCTGAGCCGAAGACAGACACTATGACTGAGCCAACCAGGCACCCCTTAAGTTACAGTTTTGTATTCACATTACATATAGGTATTCTCCTATGTATTTATAACTAATTCCCAAACATTTTTGGCCCATCCCTAGAGATTTGTATCCTCTTACAAAACAAATACTTTATAGTGGAAAATGCTAGTAGACACCAAGTGACCAAGGTTAACATCACCAGCAAGATGAAAAATACAGAAAAATCATGTTGTACCCCATACAGAAAAGTACAGAAAAATCATGTTGTACCCCCGACGTGACGCACTGAGAGAGGCACATTACCTTGCGGTATTCTTCCCAATAATGCAGAACCTCAGCAATCATATAAAACATCAGACAACTGTGGGATGATTGTCCCAGTTGCAGGACAGTTTATAAAATGACTTATCTGTGTTGTTCAAAAGTGTCAAGGACTATGTTGTAGTTACTAGATATTTTATGTGTTCATTACTTTTTAACATTTGTGAAGTATTTCACAGTATGGATGTTCTCTAGTTTATTTAACCAGTTCTCCATTAACACAGGATGTTGCCAGCTTTTCACTATTACAAACAATACTTCTGTGAACATCATTGTAAATGTATCATTGGGCTTTTGTGCAAATAAATCTACAGAGTTCATTCTTGGATCAAAGAGTATATGCATTCAAAGAAATTTTGTAGATATTATCAAACTGCCTTCTCAGGGGCATCTGGCTGGCCCAGTTGATAGATCATCCAACACCTGATCTCAGGGTTGTGAGTTTGAGCCCCATGTTGGGTGTAGAGATTATTAAAAAAAATTCTTTTTTAACTGCCTTCTCAGAGCACCTGGGTGGCTCAGTTGGTTAAGCAACTGCTTTCGGCTCAGGTCATGATCCTGGAGTCCCAGGATCGAGTCCCGCATCGGGCTCCCTACTCAGCGGGGAGTCTGCTTCTCCCTCTGACCCTCTTCCCTCTCGTGCTCGCTATCTCTCATTCTCTCTCTCTCAAATAAATAAATAAAATCTTAAAAAAAAGGTACCATCTAAAAAAATTGCCTTCTCAAAAGACTGTAGCAATTTATAGCACTTTTTTTTTTGCTTCATCCTTACTCTCAACATTCTGAAAGTTCCTTTCCCCCATATTTTCTGCAACACTGAGCATTATCAATTATTTTTATATTGACCAATCTGTTTGAATATGAAAAGTGATGCATCAGAAGGAGGATTCTGCGATGATGGCAGGGTACAAAACACGAGGAATCTCTCTCCCTACCTTGACTACAATTTTACTGGCAAAATCTGTCTGGTGTAGCTATTTTGGAACTCTGGAGTCTATTGCAAGGCTTGCAACTTCCAGGGGAAATCTTGGACAATAGATGGTGGTTAACTTTGGTCAATTTAAGCTCTTACCTAAGCAGCAGCTACCTATCCCCTATTTCCCAGCCCCATTGCAGGCCAAGTGTACATATACATTCCAGGGGCATTTTGCGTGCAGCTTGTGGGAGCCAGGGTAGGCAATAGAGACTGTGTCCTCTAATAATGGGGGGATCTGTGCTCTGATCAATGACTGGTGGTTCTAATCCTGGAGGTGCAGACATGGAGGTAGGCAGCCATTGCTGCATCCTCTCCACCATGGATACATGCCTCTCCAGCTCTGGTTGAAGGGACTTCCAGAGGATTTAAAAGGCTGATGCCTTTTTTTCTTTTTAATATCTATGTTTGTATTTTTTTCCTCTTTTAGGAGCCACACTAGGACATTTGAGGATATGTAAGGACAAGGACATTCCAAAACACATATGCAAAGGAATTTATAAAGTCATTATGCATGCCCAGAAAAAGGTACAGGACCAGAAAAGACTGGAAAGACTCCAGGCGCTTGGCTGGCTCAGTCATAGGGCACATGACTCTTGATCTCAAGGTGATGAGCTTGAGCCCCACATTGGGTGTACAGTTTATTTAAAAAATAAATAAATAAATAATCTTAAAGACTGGAGAGGATTCTAAGTTTATACCTCAGGTTTATCCCTAGCACAGATACACTTTACAACAATGAAAAAGAAAAATGAAGGGACACCTGGCTGGCTCAGTCATTAAGTGCCTGCCTTCCACTCAGGTCATGATCTCAGGGTCCTGGGATCGAGCCCTGCATCGGGCTCCCTGCTCAGCGGGAAGCCTGCTTCTCCCTCTGCCACTCCCCCTGCTTGTGTTCCCTCTCTCACTGTGTCTCTCTCTGTCAAATAAATAAAATCTTAAAAAAAAAAATGAAAACAAAAGCAAAAAATAGTAAACCCTAGAGAAGAAGGAAAATCTTATTTCCAGAGTTACCACATTATTAAATTCAAAAGTCCAGTTTTCTTTTTTTTTTAAAGATGTTATTTATTTGATACACAGAGAGAGAAAGGGTAGCAGAAGGAGAGGGAGAAGCAGACTCCCGCTGAGCAGGGAGATCGATGCGGGACTCAATCCCAGGACCCTGGGGGATCATGACCTGAGCCGAAGGCAGACGCTTAACCAACTGAGCCACCCAGGCACCCAAAAAGTTCAGTTTTCAACAACAACCAAGAAAAATCACAAGGCAAATAAAAAAAAAAAAAACAGGAAAATATGGCCCATTGAAAGGAAATAAATCAACAGAACTGTATCCCTGCAAAAGACCAGATGGAGAACCTACCAAAGACTTTATTTTATTTTTTATTTTTTTCAAAGACTTTAAAATAACTGTCTTAAAGATGCTCAAAGAAGTAAAGGAAGACATGAAGATAGGCAAGAAAATAATGTATAAATAAAATGAAAAATATCAATAAAGATACAGAAAACATAAAATGAAAAATGAAAAAGAAATTCTAAAGGTGAAACTTACAATAAATGAAATGAAAAAATTCACTAGAAGAATTCAATAGCAGATTTGATCAGGCAGAGAAAAGAATCAGTGAACTTGAAGATAGGGCAATGGAAATTATCACTTCTGAGGAACAGAAAAAAAAAAAGAAGGAAAAGAAGAAAACAATAGAATCTAAAAGACCTGTTGGAAACCATCAAATGGACCAATATAAACACTGTGGGAATCCCAGAATATGAAGAGAGAGAAAAGGGGGAAGAGATATTATTTGAAGAAATAATGGTCCCAAACCTAATAATGGTCCCAAATTTGGAAGAGAGAAATATAAACATCCAAAAAGCTCAATGAACTCCAAAGAAAATTAATTCAAAGAGACCTATACCGGGACACCCGGGTGGCTCAGTCAGTTAAGTGTCTGCCTTCAGCTCAGTTCATAATCTCGGGATCCTGGGATGGAGCCCCACATCGGGCTCCCTGCTTGGCAGAGAGTCTACTTCTCCCTCTCCCTTTGCCCCTCTCCCTGCTTGTGCACACGGCTGCTTTCTCTCTCTCTCTCTCTTGCTCTGTCAAATAAATAATAAATATATCCTTAAAAACAAACAAAAAAACAAAGAGACCCATACCAAGACATTATAATTAAACTGTCAAAAGACAAAGACAAAGAAAGAATGTTGAAAGCAGCAAGAGAGAATTGACTTTTCACATACAAGAATGTATGTATCCTCTATAAGAATGTTAACAGAAGGGGCACCTGGCTGGCTCAGTTGGCAGAGTGTGCAACACTTGATCTTGGGGTTGTGAGTTCAAGCCCCATATTGGGTATAAAGATTACTTACAAGAAAAATAAAGAAAATGTATGCTTATACAAGGAATAAAGAAATGATGGAGGTATATATATTTTTGCCAAATGGCTCTACAGTTTTCCCAACATTTTTTTGTTCTTATTTACTTTTTTTTTTTTAAGTAGGCTTCACACCCAATGTGGGGCTTGAGCCAGGCAGGTGCCCCACCAACATCATTGTTTTGAGTAATCTATCTCTTTTTTTTGAGAGAGAGAGAGAGAAAGACAGAGTGAGCACAAGATGGGGTACGGTCAGAGGGAGAAGCAGACTCCCTGCCAAGCAGGGAGACTGATGCAGGACTCAGTCCCAGGACTCTAGGATCATGACCTGAACTGAAGGCAGTCGCTTAACCAACTGAGCCACCCAGGTGCCCGAGTAATCTATCTTGCCCCACTGATATGAAAAAGATTTTTTTAAAGATTATTTATTGGGGTACCTAATATTAATACATATTAAATATTATGTATATTTAGGTCTGTTTTTCTACTTTCAGTTTTTTCCTTTGATCTAATTTCTGCTCTCGTGCTAGTATGTGTGAATTCCTATAGCTTTATAAAAGGATTTATTATATGGCTATTTGGAATGCAAGCCACCTATTACTCATCTTTGTCAGATGTTACCTCGCTCTTCTCAAATATTTACCCTTCTAGATAAACTATAAAATCATTTCATGAAAATCCAACAAAATAAGCAAACAAATACAAGCTATGTTGAAATTATAGATTCATTTTGGGAAAAATGAGTTATATTTAAAATCTAGTTTAGTCTTCCTAGCCAAAAAACTTTTAAAATTTCATTCTCTTTTCTTTTTTTAGGATTTTTCCCCCCAAAATTAATGATGTAATGTATGGTGATTAACATAGCATAATAATAAAAAAAAATAAATAATTAAAAAATAAAAAGTTTTTTTTTTTAAGTAATCCCTCCACCTAACATGGGACTCAAACTCACAACCCCGAGATCAAGAGATCAAGTATTGTGTGCTCCACCGACTGAACCAGCCAGATGCCCCTAATTCCTTTTAAAAAAACATAGTTCACTTTAATAAACAATTTTTGAACGCCAGATATGTATCAAGAGCCATACTAGGCATCAGAGACACAAAAAATTAAGACATGGCTTCTAGGAACTCCTATCCTGGCTGGGAGGACTCACAAGTAAACACGTAGCACTAATATAATGTGCAATAAGTAAATATAACAGTATGTTTACAAGTTAGAGAACACTGATAAAGAAGGCTGTAAGTGCCCCATGGAGAAGGGTAGCAAGGAAGGCTGTAAGGCGGCTATGACCTTTACCTGTTCCTTGAAGGACGAGCACTAAATTCACCAGCAGCAAAGTAGGGAAGGTATTCTGAGGAAAATGTATATGAAAGGGTATGTCATGGTGGGTTTGGAGGATTATGAAAATTTACTATGGCTTGAGAATTGGGTTCAGATAATGAACTGGCAGATGAGATTGAAAAGATGACCTGTCTTAGATTTATTTATTCATTTTAATTATTATTAACATATAATGTATTGTTTGTTTCAGGGGTACAGGTCTGTGATTCATCAGTCTTACACAATTCACAGCGCTCACCACAACACATACCGTCCACAGTGTCCATCACCCAGCCATTCCATCCCTCCCACCCCACACTTGTCTTAGATTTAGAAATAACAGCAGAATTTAATATGTAGCAGGCATTGTTCTATGCACTTTATGTATTCCTTACAACAATCTTATCAGATAGTATAATTACTATGCATATTTTTCACATGGAAGACAGACAGAAAGAATAAATAAACTTGCTTGAGGTCCCATAGCTATAAGTTACCATCAAAATTTACTCCTGGAAGTTTGTCTTAACCATAAGGCTCACTAGCTGCTTCTCTCTGTAGTTTTGTATGCTATGGTAAGAAGTTTAGCTTTTAATTATATAGGTAACAAAGAGCCAATGAAGACTCTTTTAATGGGGGAGGGGCAGAGGGAGAGGGAGAGAGAGAATCCCAAGCCCCGACTTGGGGCTTGATCTCACCACCCTCATATCATGACCTGAGCCGAAATCAAGAGACAGACGCTAAACTGACTGAGCCACCCAGGTGCCCCACCAGTGAAGACTTTTGAAAGAAAAATTTAAAGAAGATTTAGAAAGGAGTGACATATTAGGTCAATTTTGGAGGGAGGATTACTTTGGTAGCAGCTTTGAGGGTGAAGTAGTAGGAAAAGAATGGTTACAAGGAAAACAGGGGAGAGGCTGTTCCTAGTATTCATGACATGTGGCCGTGAACACAGAGGGGGCATCAGGATTCGTGTGCCACTTCCAAAGCAAATGAATAGAATTTGGTGGTTAGTCGGATACAAGGATCAGGGAGGCATGGAGGACAAGCTGAGTATGAGAACTTTGCGGAACATCCAGTGGAGTTTTCTAGGGACTACCGGGGGGGAGTCACATCCAGTGGAGTTTTCTAGGGACTACCGGGGGGGAGTCACATCCAGTGGAGTTTTCTAGGGACTACTGGGGGGAGTCACATCCAGTGGAGTTTTCTAAGGACTACTGGGGGAGAGTCACACAGCTAAAGATACGGATTTAGTGAGTCATTCAGTTTATCAGTGGTAATTGAAGCCGATGGGAATGGATGGCTCAGGTAAAACCATCCAACGGAGCCTTAGGGAACACCAGCATGTAAGTAATAGGCAGGAGAGAAGGAGCTCATAAAAACATAGATAAAGACTGGTAAAACAGGTAGGAAGATAATTAACCTAAAAATAGAAAGTAATAAATACCATAAAAAAAACACAAACAAAGTAGTGTGTGAGTTCAGAGGAGGATTACAGCTTAATCTTTCTGAGCCTCTGTTAAATCATCTGTAAAATTAGGTTGGACTAAGTGGTCCCTGAAGTCTCTTTTGTCTTTAAACCTCTGAATCTTTTCAACGTCTAATCATATGCCCACTAACGCGGTAGATGATATGGGAAGATACAAGGCATAACCCTTGCTGTGGCGGAGCTTTCAATCTACTGGGGACCCTAACCCCCCCACAGAGACACCTCAAAAACCACTGGAGAGAGAGATCATTTATAATTAAGGGGGGAAATTGTGACATTGCCTGTGGGCTGCAAATCCAGAGAAGGAAGAGAGGACCATGATCTGTGTATGGAAGCTTACTAGAATTAGGTAGAGAAGAGAAGAAAGAGCATGGGCAGATCTAAAGAAGTGAGTCCGCTGACTTCATTGAACTTGAAGATCTCAGCTGGGAACACATGGGAAGTAGAATTTTAGATGGCTAGGGTAAGGCAGATTGTGGCGGTTCTT
Organism: Zalophus californianus; assembly: GCF_009762305.2. NCBI lineage: Eukaryota > Metazoa > Chordata > Mammalia > Carnivora > Otariidae > Zalophus > Zalophus californianus. Next base: position 96,509,627 of record NC_045598.1, read on the forward strand.
CTAAACCAGAGAATGGGGCTAGAATTGAATGGAGGCAGTAGGGAGCTATTGTAGGTTCTTGGGCAGGGCTGTGACATATTTAAGGTACAGGATGTAGGTAATTTGATCTCAACTGTTTTTACTACACAAAATGTCTACCGCTATTACACTTCTTCCCATCGCCAATCTCATACTGTAGTGGATGCTGTGGTGTGCTGCCCAGATCACGCCCCTATAGGTCTGAAGCACTCCAGCTTCTGGGACAATAGAGAGCTGGCAAGTCTCAGCTAAGGCCCTCTCTGGAACTGGCCCTTGGCTGAAGAGAGCCACCTGTCCAACGGCATCCACCTCACCAGGAGCAGCCCACACACAGTAACTGGTTGACGGGGTTTACCAAGGCCCATCTAACTCCCCCCAGTGCAGAAAGACTCAAAAGTGTCATCTGAGCTCCAGAGCTCCCAGTAGGGATTAACTGAGGCTTTGGCGGCAATATCACAGTTCAACTCTTGCCTAATCTTTCTTCCTTCATTCTCCCACAGGTGCTGATGCCAAGAGCACTTCCTGATAAACTTCCTGCATGCTAATTTCCATCTCAGATTTTTTTCCTGGGGAACCAAACTACAACACACGGGATAATTACATTTTCACACAACTTTTCATCTAGGCTGCTTAACGATTTAAGTGTAAAAAAATTTTGTAAACCCAGATTTTGTTTGAGCAGTTTTCCTTGACAACTTTGACATTTGTCGTTTAGAACACCAAGATCTACCTTTTATAAAACCTGCAATATCTACGATCACATACCCCTTTGGCAATATACATCGGTGCAGTTTGTGAGGAGAGTACAGCAACAAAAGCTAAGCATAAATAATGAATACCAATCAAAATGAAGTGAGTTAGTGGTAACCGTGTCTTGGCAGGATATACTCTTGGCTAACGGAGCACATTACTGGGTGCCTTGTATAGTAATACACCTGGAGGTCACAGGTGTTGTGCAGAGGTGGTCAGTCCATAGCCAGAAATTTTACAAAGTGCTGTTTCGGGTCACAAAGAAATCGTGACATCATTTGATTTTTTTAAGTTGTTGCAGTGGTCCAAAATATCTTGTACTTAGCACCACTTTTTAAAAAAATCACCAACTGGGCACCTAGGTGGCTCAGATGGTTAAGCCTCTGCCTTTGGCTCAGGTCATGGTCCCAGGGTCCTGGGATCGAGCCCCGCATAGCATCGGGCTCCCTGCTCAGCAGGGAGCCTGCTTCTCCCTCTCCTTCTGCCTGCCACTCCCCCTGCTTGTGCTCTCTCTCTCTGTAAAATAAATAAAATCTTAAAAAAAAAAATCACCAACCATTATACTACCAAATGTCTCTCAGCTAAGCACATTACTCTCCCTCAGTTTATAAGCACCATGAAGAAAGTTCAGCAATGCAAAAGTTGGAATAAAAATGGGCAACAAAACATTGTCATTCTAAAATTGGTGGTAAAGTGGTTAGCATCGTTAGAACAGTTGCCTGGAAGTGCCCATGGCATAAAGGCCTGGGAAAATATCTTGCTAAGGCAATGATTGGTCTGGCAGCTTTTGAGGGGAGGTATTTCTGAGGAAAAGGGATTGGAGAGATTGGCCATCTATATTACTGATGGCCTATGTCACTTTTTTGTCCTTATGATGCCTTGTCTTTTTTTTTTTTTTTAAGATTTTATTTATTTTTGTGTGTGTGCATGTGTGAGAGAGAGAGTGCACACAAGCAGAGGGAGAAGCAGGCTTCCCGCTGAGCAGGGAACCTGATGTGGGACTCGATCCCAGGACTCTGGGATCATGACCTGAGCCGAAGGCAGACGCCCAACCGACTGAGCCACCTAGGCACCCTGATGCTTTGTCTTTCAAATGTCCTTTCCTTCACAAGGTTAATAGAAGGAGGTTAGAAACAAGTAACATTCAGTGCCCACTAAAATTATCAAGGTTTTAGCCTTGAAATAGATGGACTTACATCACACTCTTTATAACACATACAAATTCTGTAAAGCGAAACATGTATTGAAAATGCAGGGTCTGCAGGGTGCCTGGGTGACTCAGGTGATTAAGCGTCTGCCTTCGGCTCAGGTCATGGTCCCAGGGTCCTGGGATAGAGCCCCGCTTCGGGCTCCTGGCTCAGTGGGGAGCTTGCTTCTCCCTTTCCCACTGCCTCTCCCCCTGCTCATGCTCTCTCTCTCTCTCTCTCTGTATCTCTGTGTCCCAAATAAATAAATAAATAAAAAGAAAAAAGAAAATGCAGGGTCTGCAATTGACATATTGCCAAAGAATAAATTATATCCTGTGTTATCATTGTGTTTTCAGAAATAATGACTACTAGGAGAAAATAGCAAAGTAGTAATTATACCAATTACAATTGATTAGTTGGTATTAACATAAAAAGATACACTCATTTTATTATTCTCTCTTATGCCACAAGAAGGCTCTGATATTTTAAGATATCTGGTTCCAAGGGTGCCTGGATGGCTCAGTCAATTGGGCATCCAACTCTTGATTTTGGCTCAGGTTGTGATTTCAGGGTCATGAGATCAAGCCCCGTATTGGGCTCCACTCTCAGCATGGAGTCTGCTTGAGATTCTCTCTCTCCTTCTCCCTCTGCACTCCCTCTCACCCCTCAAGGGCATACTTGCGCGCTCTCTCTCTCTCTCAAATAAATAAATAAATCTTTTTAAAAAAAGATATCTGGTCACTCTTTAAAACTTCTTCTTCTTTTTTTTTTTTTAAAGATTTTAAGTAATCTCTATACCCAATAGGGGGCTCGAACTCATAGCCCTGAGATCAAGAGTCACATGCTCCACAGACTAAGCCAGCCAAGCACCCCTAAAATTTATTTTTATAAATGATTAAATTCAGCAAATTTAGAAGAGTACTGAGAATTTGTATTGTTGCTCATGATGAAAATTTCTTTTAGTTATGCTACAATTTTCATCGTTTTATGCTACTATGGTTTGTAATTTTCTCATTTGTTTTTCCTGTGCCTTTGTAATATTATCACTGCATTTTTTGCATCTGTCTATAGAACAAAATAATGCAAAAGCACTGTAATGAATGGAGTATATCAATATCTGCTATTGTTTATTTTTTGTTAGAAATTGAGATTAACGGTGGCTAGCTATTTTAGATATAGTAGAACTCTGTTTCCTTGCAGATCTCCAGTGTGAATCTGACAGTCTAGGAGGACAAGCTGATCATCTTTTGTTTTTCTGCTGAGTTGGGCACCCTTTATATTTTGAACAAAGAAAGCAAAGACTATTTGATATTAAATTTAACTTCTGGGAATAACAGAAGAATTCTTTAGCATGTAAAACAGCGTAAATTATCTACATTTTCTCAAGTCGTGGAGTAGAGAATAAGTACTATACATTGCTGTGTGAACAATTTATTTAACTTTTTGATGACCTTGAGCCCTCTATGGTCAAACAAGAACACTACAAGAAATAGGCAGTTTCTTTTCAAAAGTAGGAGAGGGGGCACCTGGGTGGCTCAGTCATTAAGTGTCTGCCTTGGGCTGAGGTCATGATCACAGGGTCCTGGGATGGAGCCCCGAGTTGGGCTCCCTGCTCAGCAGAAAGTCTGCTTCTCCCTCTGCCCCTCCCTCCAGCTCGTGCTCTCTCTCTCTCTCTCATTCTCAAATAAATAAATAAATAAATAATCTTTGAAAAAAAAAGGAGAGAATAACAGAATGTGGATTGAAGGGAAGACCTTCAGACTTAGTGAAAAACACAAGACATAAAATAAGGCAAAGGACATTTAAGTGCGGCAAAGTAGATGCTCTTTGGGACATTTTTGGTGAGTGGTTAAAATTTCATTATAATTATCAGCAAAAGCCTAACACATAGAGTCATTAACAGGATTCAGTTTAAGAAAGTTGCTTCCTAAGCTATACACACATCTTTCGTTTTTGCAAGAGTTTGATTGTATAGTAGGAGAAGGGAACAGGGAGGTAAGGTGAAGCTGAGCTTTTATATTTATTTATTTATTAAAATATTTTATTTATTTATTTGACAGAGAGAGAGACACAGCAAGAGAGGGAACACAAGCAGGGGGAGTGGGAGAGGGAGAAGCAGGCTTCCCACCGAGCAGGGAGCCCGATGTGGGGCTCCATCCCAGGACCCTGGGATCATGACCTGAGCCGAAGGCAGATGCTTAACAGAGGCTTAACGACTGAACCACCCAGGCGTGTCCCCCCCTTTTTTTTAAAAGAAGGTAAGCTTTTAAATGTCCTAATTATGTAACCTTAAATTCCATATCCAAATTACTTGAGACCAAAAATTTTCAAGATCTCAAGAAAGAAAATTATAGAAGGGTATTAACATCTCTCCTCCTACTATATTTAAAGCATTTCTTTTCACTTACTGAAATATAATGGGACATTTGGGGTACCTTCCATTTCATTTCTAAGTCCTGCGTAATGAGATTGTGTATTCACGTGAAGAGAATTTCATTATTACAAGATGTTAATATCTATTTTACTTTTTTTTTTTTTTTTAGGTGGCCTCCAAGCCAGGACAGAGCCCAACATGGGGCTTGAACTTAAAACCCTGAGATCAAGACCTGAACTGAGATCAAAAGTTGGATGCTTAACCAACTGAGCCACCCAGGTGCCCCTGTTAATATCCATTTTAAAGGCATTTCTATCTGTAGCAAATTGCATATAAACTAATATTACTAGTGTACTTCTTTCTATTCTCTTCAGTTGATTTGACATTCTCTTGTAATTAATATTTTTATGATGGTGCAAAATCAGCTTTGGGAAACCAAAGTTTAACCGAAGGTAAGTCAAAATGTTGCAGTCGATATTAATAGTTTTTAATGTACAGTAAAATCTCATTTTATTTTATTATTATTTTTTAAAGATTTTTATTTATTTATTTGTGTGTGTGGGTTTTTTTTAAAGGTTTTATTTATATATTTGACAGAGAGATAGTTAGCGAGAGCAGGAACACAAGCAGGGGGAGTAGGAGAGGGAGAAGCAGGCTCCCACCGAGCAGGGAGCCCGATGTGGGACTCAAACCCAGGACCCCAGGATCATGAGCTGAACCGAAGGCAGATGCTTAATGAATGAGCCACCCAGGCACCCCTGATTTATTTATTTGACAGAGAGAGACACAGCAAGAGAGGGAACACAAGCAGGGGGAGTGGGAGAGGGAGAAGTAGGTCTCCCGAGGAGCAGAGATCGAGCCCTGCATCCAGCTACCCACATTCCTTGGCTAATGGCCTCCTTCCTTCATCTTTGGAGCCAGCCATTTAGCATCTTCTCCCCCCTCTGACCTCCAACTTCCCTCCTGTGAGGACCCTTGGCATGACATTGGGCCACCCAGATTAATCCAGGATATTTCCCCATCTCATGAACCTTAACTTTTTTTTTTTTTAAGATTTTATTTATTTATTTGAGAGAGAGTGAAAGCAAGAGAGATCACAGAAGGAGAGGGAGCAGCAGACTCACCGATGAGCTGGGAGCCTGACACAGGACTCGATCCCAGGACCCCATGACCTAAGCCGAAGGCAGATACTTAACCGACTGAGCCACCCAGGCACCCCCTCATGAACCTTAACTTAATCACAACTGCATAATTCCTTTTGCCAAGGAAATTAACGCATTTACAGGTTCTGGGGATTATGATCCGAACATCTGTGGGGGCCATTATTCAGCTAACTATAACTATCTATAAAGGAATATGAAAGGCAATTAATATAAAAACTGAGCAGCAAGCACATCCTAGCTATGTTCAGAGGAGGTGTCTTAGTCTGCTCAGGTTGCTCTAACAAGAACACCAGAGACTGGGCAGATTAAACAACAAACATGGAAGCCTCCCAGTTCTGGAGGCTGGGAAATCCGAGACAATGGCACCAGCAGATTTGGTGTCCAGTGAGAGCCCACTTCCTGTTCATAGGTAGCAGCCCTCTCTTTGTGTCTTCATATGGCAGAAGAGGGGAGAGAGCTCTCTGGGGTCTCTTTCCTATTCCTGGGGGCTCCACCCTCATGATGTAATCGCCCCCCAGAGGCCCCACATCTAAATACCATCATATTGGGGATTAGATTTCAACATATGAATTTGCAGGGGGAGAGGGGATACCAATGTTCAGTCTATAGCAGAAGGCAATATTGCAATAATTGGATGAAGGCCCATAGGAGAAAATAAACTAAACAACCTCTGGGTCATGTTCTGGTTACAGCTTCCTGGACAGCTACAAAAGTCTATTCTGGGAAAATTAGGGAACAAGGTTGTAAATTAATCTGGGGAAACAAAGGGTTTAGCATTGTTGGGGTTTCTGGCAAGGCTGGGATGAAGGCTAGGTATGACTGCACATTTGGCAGGAATATGTTCAGATGAACTCCTACGAGGTTTCTACTTCTAAGCTCTCTGGGGGTAAACAGAGCAGAACACTTCAGCAGGTCAAGGAGGGAGACCAGGAACTTCATGAGGATGTAGGGCAAGCCAACTGTGGGACAGAAATGTGGACCAGGCTTACCTGGGCATTCTGCTCCTCAGGGTAAAAAGATAGTACCATGATAATGATCATCTTTGTGATGAGAGCTCTCAAAATGTTTGTTTCTGGAGTCACACTGTTCCAATCTATAACTGGGTGCCCTCAATAGAGTGTACAAATATAATCCTGGGATTCCCTTTCACCAATCTCTGTGGAAGTTTCCCATTACCTTTTCCCTTTGTTGGATCAGAAGAGCACATCCTGCAGCAGCTCCTTAGGAAAAGATACTCAGGTAGTAAGTGTTTTTGAGATCTCACTTGACTGAAAATATCTTTATTCTATCCTCAACTTAACTAATAATTTGACTATGTATAGAGTCCTAGGTTGGAAATTTTTCATAAGAAATCCAAAGGCACTGCTCCTTTGTCTTTCTAGCTTCGAGTTAATTTTGAGAAGCCTGAAGATATATTGATTCTGGATTTTTTTTTCAAAGTTGTTGCTGTATTCTCTTCTTCTATTAGGAAGTGTCTTCACATTCTTTGTTTATATAATCATTATTGAGAATGGACCACTGGCATCATCTTGAGGATGCCTGAGATCACCTCAAGATGCCGGCCAGGGCCCTCCTGGGTTCATAACAAGGAGCTCAAGAACAAATGCACTTTTTTCCCCATCACCAGTCTGGAAGGTACCATGAACATTGTTCTAGTGAGCATTACTGATTCTTCATTCTTGATACGTCTCCCTTAGATCTGCAGAATCTTCTTTTTGTCCTTGGGGTTCTGACATTTCACAATAATATGCTTTGAAGTTCATTTATTTTCATCTGTTGTGCTGGGACCTTGGAATCTAGAAACTCATTATCATTCAATTCTGGAAAATTCTGGATTATTTTGTTGATGATTTTCTCCATTTTCATTTCTTTTCTTCTTTCTCTTCTTTCTCTATCTCTCTCTTTCTTTTTTAATCTCAAGATATTTGGATACTGACCTGAACTAGTCCTTATTTTTTTTTCTCTATTTTCTATTTTTGCCTTTTTGGTCCCACTTTCTGGGACAGTTTGTCAAAAAAAATTTTTTTTTAAGATTTTATTTATTTGTCAGAGAGAGAGAGGGAGAGCACAAGCAGGGGGAGCAGCAGGCAGAGGGAGAAGCAGGCTCCCCGCTGAGCAGGACGCAATCCCAGGACCCTGAGATCATGACCCGAGCCAAAGGCAGATGCTTAACCACTGAACCACCCAGGCATCCCCAGATTTTTAATTCCTAATGTTTATATTGCATTTTAACTTTTGCTACCATTAAAATTCCTAAGAGCTGTTTTGTTCTCTGGGTGTTCCTTAATAAAATAGCATTTGGGTTTTTTTAAATCTTCTTACTTCTTTGAGGATATATTTTTCTTTTTTTTCTTAAGTAAACTCTACCCCCAATGTGAGGCTTGAACTCACAACCCTGAGATCAAGAGTCACATGTTCTACCAACTGAGCCAGCCAGGCGCCCCAACTGAGGATACATATATATTTTTAAAGATTTTATTTATTTGAGAGAGAGACACAGCGAGAGAGGGAACACAAGCAGGGGGAGTGGGAGAGGGAGAAGCAGACTTCCCGAGGAGCAGGGAGCCAGATGCGGGGCTCGATCCCAGAACCCTGGGATCACGACCTGAGCCGAAGGCAGACGCTTAACGACGGAGCCACCCAGGCGCCCCTGAGGATACATTTCTTAACAAAAAAGGTTTCCTTGCACCATCTGTTGTTTTCCTCATGGGGTTTCCTGTTTTTTTCCTTGTCTTTCATGATAAAGACATCTCTCAGCTATCTATCTGGTAATCCTCGATGGTTCGTTCATATTTAAGAGTGGGGAAGTCCCTGTGCAGCCCACCCTGGATGTCCGCCCCTCACTGACCCGAGTCCGAGGTCATGGTGAACGAGGTTATCAAGTGCAAGGCTGCAGTTGCCTGGGAGGCAGGAAAATCCCTCTCTGTAGAGGAGGTAGAGGTGGCACCCTCAAAGGCTCATGAAGTTCGAATTAAGATGATTGCCACTGCAGTTTACCACGCCGATGCCTATACCCTGAGTGGGGCTGAGCCTGAAGGGAGTTTTCCAGTGATCTTGGGACATGAAAGTGCTAGAACCATGCAAAGTGGTGGTGAAGGATTTACTAAGCTGAAGGCAGGTGATACTGTCATCCCACTTTACATCCCACAGTGTGGAGAATGCAAATTTTGTCTAAACCCTAAAACAAACCTTTGCCAGAAGATAAGAATTACTCAAGGCAGAGGATTAATGCCAGGCGAACCAGTAAATTTACTTGCAAAGGAAAGACAATTCTGCATTCCATGGGGACCATCACGTTTTCTGAATATACAGTCGTGGCTGATATCTCTGTTGCCAAAATTGATCCGTTAGCACCTTTGGATAAAGTCTGTCTTCTGGGTTGTGGCATTTCAACTGGTCATGGTGCTGCTGTGAACACTGCCAAGGTGGAGCCTGGCTCTACTTGTGCCATCGTTGGCCTAGGCGGAGTTGGACTGGCGGCTGGCATGGGCTGTAGGTGGCTGGTCCATCCGGATCATTGGTGTAGACATCAATGAAGATGAATTCACAAGGGCTAAGGAGTTTGGAGCCTCTGAAGGTATTAACCCCAGGAGTTCAGTAAACCCATCCAGGAAGCGCTCATTGAAATGACTGTCGGGGGAGTGGACTATTCCTTCGAGTGTGCTGGTAATGTGAAGGTCATGAGAGCAGCGCTGGAGGCGTGCCACCAAGGCTGGGGCGTCAGCATGGTAGTTGGAGTAGCTGCTTCAGAGGAAGAAATCACTCTCCCGTTTCAGCTGGTAACAGGCCGCATGTGGAAAGGCAATGCCTTTGGAGAATGGAAGAGTGTGGACAGTGTCCCAAAGTTGGTGTCTGAATAGATGTCCAAAAAGATTCAAGTTGATGAACTGGTGACTTACACTCTGTCTTTTGACCAAATTAATGAAGCCTTTGAACTGATGCATGCAGGAAAGAGCATTTGAACTGTTGTAAAGCTATAAATTCAGCAGAGAAAACATATCCATCCTTGTACCTAAGTCCTGTGGTCTGACTGGCACAGCTCAACAAGCAGGGAGAAGCTCTTCCAAGTTCACAGCCTCTTAGACCTTCTCTACTACCACTTCCAGAGTGACCTACTCTAGGCAATATTTTGTGTATAATTCATAAATCTCTAATCAAGGACAGGGCTAAGAGTCATAAATCTGTTTTCTAAACTCTCCTTCACATGAATAACTGCTCGCTCATTAAGGAATATTTTAATACAATAAAAGTAATTTCTGCAAAAAAAAAAAAGAGTGGGGAAGTAAAACACAGATTAGAAGCTGTGTGTGCTGGAGTGGGAGGGGTTGTTGAACCTCACTGCAAAGGGACTTGACTGGGTCATTTGTTGAAAAACTCAATTTCAACAACTTTAGGTTTTTTTCTCTTGGGCTCCAAAGACTTTCCAATTTCCAAAGATTCTCCAAAGACTTTCCAATTTCCTGTTGAGAGAGGGCAGAGAGCAGGGGATGGAGGGATGGAGAACAGTCTCAGTGTATATCCATTCACATAGTGTTTGTTTTTAACACAACTGTGGCTCTCAACTTTGTCACAGTGTATCTGTTTCATTTTCTTAGGGCTGTGGTAACAACATACCACACACGGGGCGGGGGGGGGGGGGAAGGGGGAGGGGACGGGCTTAAAACAACAGACATTTACCATCTCACAGTTCTGGAGCCTAGAAGTCTGAAGTCACAGTGTCAGCATGGCCGGGCTCTTTCTGAAGGCTCTAGGAAGAATGCATTCCATGCCTCCCTCCCAGCTTCCAGTGCTTACTAGCAACCTTTGGCATTCCTCGGCTTGTAGACTTGTCACTGCAATCTCTGTCTTTATGTGGTGTTCTTCTCTTGGTGCGTCTTCACAATGTCGTGTGTGTGTGTGTGTGTGTGTGTGTGTGTGTGTGTATGCGTGCGCGCGCGCCCGTCTTCCTCTCTTCTAAGGACAGTGGCCAGGATGGATTTAGGGCCCATCTTCTATGTGGATGTTTACTTTGTTCTGCCCCATCTAACGATTTTACGCCTGAATCATTGGAAGGAGAATGGGAGGGATATTAAAACATGTCTAAGTTTAGAAAAACCAAGTATGTCCACAAATTCTTCAACACTATCCCCAACTGAGGTGGAATCTAATTCCTCTCCCTTGAACAATGGCTGGACTCACTGACTTGCTTCTAACAAATACAACGCATCAGAAGTGTGACTTCTGGGGCTAAGTCATAAAAGGTAATACAGCTTTTGCTGGACTCTGACATACGCCTTTGGAGTCCTGAGCTGTCATGCAAGAAATCTGGCTACCCTGAAGCCTCCATACCAGAGAAGCCACATAGAGAGAGCTGCCCCAAAGATTCCTGAATGTCCCAGCTCTCAGCTGTTTGAATCTTTCCAGCCCATGTGTCGGATACAAGTGAACAACCTATTGAGAAGACACGAGTCCCAGCCACTATCTGATCACAACTGTACAAGAAACTCTAAGTACTCTCTACCTGAGCCCAGTAAATCCCCAGAACTGTGAAAGGTAACATAAATGCTTGTTATTGTTTTATACCACTAAGTTTGGGGTGGCAATAATACTGGATTGGAACAGAATAGCAGAAAGGGAAAAGGGGGTGGAGAGGTAAAGGAAGAAAAAGAACATGTCTTTTATAAAAATTTAAAAAAATTTGGGCGCCTGAGTGGCTCAGTCGTTAAGTGTCTGCCTTCAGCTCAGGTCGTGATCCTAGGGTCCTGGGATCGAGTCCCACATCGGGCTCCCTGCTCCGCGGGAAGCCTGCTTCTCCCTCTCCCACTCCCCCTGCTTGTGTTCCTGCTCTCGCGGTGTCTCTGTCAAATAAGTAAAAAAATCTTTTTTTTTTAAGATTTTATTTATTTGAGAGAGACACCGCGAGAGCAGGAACACAAGCAGGGGGAGCGGGAGCGGGAGTGGGAGAAGCACGCTTCCTACCGAGCAGGGAACCCAATGCGGGGCTCGATCCCAGGACCCTGGAATCACGACCTGAGCTGAAGGCCAACACTTAATGACTGGGCCACTCAGGCGCCCCTAAAATGTATCTTTTAAAGATTTTAAGTTATCTCTACACCTAACATGGGGCTCAAACTCACAATCCTGAGATCAAGAGTCACATGCTCTACTGACTGAGCCAGCCAGATGCCCCAGAGATTATTTAAGAGAACTTATAAACATGCCAGCTAACTTGATGGTAACTGAAAGATTTCTTTCATATGGGGCTAGGAAGCTCAATTTCTCTTGAACTTGATAGAGAAGGCTAACTATTTCACGCTTATCTCTGCTCAGTATTTTCCCTTGTAAGATGACAAAAGAGACTGCAATTCATACTCTATACTGGGATAAACATCGTAAAAATCAAGTGTTTTGCTGCATATGTTACATATCTTCAGGAAAAAATACCTGGTTATTTTATCTTGAGGGTCTTAAGTTAGGATGGTTTATGTTGTGACAGAATATCCAACTCAAATTGACTTGCAAAATAGGCAGTTTATTGGCTCACAGATCAACCTAGCTGTGGGGCTAGTTAGCCTGCAGACTTGTTTTCTCTTAGCTTTGTTGGGGCCATCCTCAAGCTCTACATAGTTATTTATGAACAGGAGAGGAATCTCAACTAATGGGACAAATTTTAGGAGTACGATGTGTCTAAAGAAAAAGAACTCTCAATCTCAATTTAGTGATTTGCCATTGATGAGAGCCACTGATTTCTATGGCGTAATGCCCTCTGACCCGGGCCCGCCAAGCTCCCCTTGGTCAAGGAAACGTGCAAACCCTGCAAGCTGGGCACTACACCAGACTGGGATTTACTAGCAAAATACCAAGAGTGAGGAGGATTTGAGGGAGTATCACTGGAGAGAGGAGTGTGGCAAGGGACAGGGACTACCTGTAGTCTCTCAGGCAGGAAATAGCAGAAGATTAAAATTTCTCGGGGCTGAGTAGAAGGTGCAGCAAATTGGATGAGGCAATAGTGGAATTAATTCTCCCATGGGGCAATAATATCATTAAAAAAAAATTAAAAGATTGCAGGGATGCCTCGCTGGCCAGTCAGAAGAGCATGCAACTCTTGATCTTGGGGTTGTGAGTTTGAGCCCCACGTTGGGTGTAGAGATTACTTAAGAAAAATAAAGTAAGTAAAATAAAAACTTAAAAAAAATAAAAGATTGCAATATTTGGTGCTCAGGGCAAGTTATGACCTTAAACCAGGAACCCTCTGCTCCCAAGAATGTTATTCTCTCTCCTCCATTAAGAAAAACTTGCAGTAACATTGTTTTAATACTCCATCTTACTCCCTCCTGCAATAATGGGCTTTGTTGTTGTTTAGTTTTTATTTCATAATCATAAACTTAACTCTGCATCACAGCCAGACTTGAGATAAGGAAAACCTGGAACCCAAAGAGCAGTGAGAGCACAAAGATTACAGGAGCCTGCAAATATTTTCTCTGAATCGGGCAGTAATCTTTTATACTTGTTAATTCCTTACAAATAGAGAGAATACAACTCCGGTGCTGTGCTAGGCTACTGGATTGAACACCTGGATAACTTTCTAGCTATACAACTTTAACAAGTTACTTAATGAGCACCCATTACAGCTCTCTGCATGGGAACACAGTACCTACCTTCCTAAGGTTTTTGTGAGGATCAAACGATTTTTTTATTCCTATTAGTTCATTTTCCTAACGTGCTTAGAACAGGGCTCAGTACATATGAAGCTTTATGAAACTGTTACCTATGATGATGATGATGGATGATAGAAATGGAGACATTGTATTTTGGAAGTCTTGTTTGGTAATCAAAAATTCTGTTTAGAAATACCCCTTTATTTGGAAACATACAAACCAAAAGTTTCCAACTTCTTGTACATGTTAAAAACTTTCAATAAAGATCTCTCGGATATAAAATATGTTCCAGTGGTTCAAAATTAATTCTATGATATATTATTCTAATATTATACTTATTTTGAAAGCATATTTTTTTAAATGGCAAAAAAAAAAATCCCACCAAGCTGAAAGTTTTTATTTTGCCAAAATGCACAAATTTAACAGTCCACACTCTACAATAAACATTTCACCACTGATGATTTCCTTAAGATGCTGTTCTCCCTCACAGTTGAGATGCCTGATCTTCTGTGAAAGCCCAACTTGCCTTCCTTTCTCCCCAGCAAGTTCATCTGTCTTTTTAGAAGTCTTGCCGGATGTTTTCTTTGTTTGCCTCTCCATGCTGCTGCTTCATTTGAAAGATTTCATTTTCTAATTGCACAATAGTCCTTTCAATTTCATAATTCTTACTGACCAGGGATACCCAACTAGAAAAGTAAAAAAAGGAAGAAAAAAAAAGGAAAAATTACTCAATATAAAATTTCTCTTAGAAGCTATTTACCATATACGCGTTTTCAGCCAGGGTCATAATGTGAACCTTCACTTCTAACTTTCCATTTAAAAAACTGAGGCACAATCAGGGGAAAGTGGGTAAAGGTACATAAGATTCTAGATGTACTGGGTGCCTGGGTGGCTCTGTCGGTTAAGCGTCTGTTTTTGGCTCCGGTCATGACCTCAGGGTCATGAGATCGAGCCCCACACCAGGCTCCATGCTGAGTCTGCTTGAGATTCTCTCTCTTTCCCTCTCCTTTCCCCCCTTGTCCTTCTCCCCATTTGAGCTCTAAAATAAATACATAGAATCTTAAAAAAAAAAAAAAGATTCTAGTTGTATTAGCTCTTGTAAATTTATGTGAATCTGCAATGATTTCAAATTAAAAAAAAATTTTAACAACCAAATTAGAAATAATTGGAGAAAGGACGAGGTGATGGAAGATTATATTTAACGGGATTAACATAAAAGGAGAGAAAACGGGGCAGAGACAAGAGTTTAAAATGGTGGAGAAATTTCGAAAACAAGAGATAATTCCACAGATCCAAGCAGCCTTCCCCCTTCCCCAGAAAAATCAGGACAAATGAAAAGAAACACACATGTATACTTGGGAGATTATATTAGCTTGAAGAAAAACGTGAAAAGATGAAGAGATTGATAACATGAAATACACAGAGGTGGAGAAGGTGGAACAAGGAGAAAGATGGGGGGAGGAAGAAGGGAAATAGCAAAGCAAAAAAAGAGAAATGACACAAAATTCATGATTACAGGGATTCATATAAACTTAGCTATGCATATGAAGAACATTTTAAAACTAAAATAAACAAAGGAAAAAACCTGAGACACAAATGATCAAAGTATGAAATCTCCCACCCCCATGAGTTTAAAATATAGATATATTTTTTCCTTTTAAACAGAGTGTAAGTAGAATCCTATTCAGAGCAGAAATACTGAACTGAAAACAGGGTGCTCTGAGACCAGAGTCAAATGACAGTGGTTCTGTCCCTCTCACTGCCTTCCAGGTCCACACATCAGAGACAGGCAGAGGCAGGGAAGAGTGGGATTCAGAAAACAGTATTTCTGGGGTGCCTGGGTGGTTCAGTCGGTTGAGCGACTGCCTTCAGCTCAGGTCATGATCCCAGGGTCCTGGGATCGAGCCCTGCATTGGGCTCCCTGCTCGGCGGAGAGCCTGCTTCTCCCTCTACTTCTGTCTGCCGCTCTGCCTACTTGTGCTATCTCTGTTAAATAAATAAATAAAAATCTTAAAAAAAAAAAAAAAAGAAAACAGTATTTCTGTGACACCTGTGGCATCCCATTTGAATACTGTTGAATCATACTGTTAAATCCTGATCTTAAAATGTGCGAAGCGATTTAAAAGATGATAGAAATACTCACGTTGACTCCATTTCCCTTAATTTAGATCCAGCTGTGAGTTGCATGTTTTTTCGCTGCCAGTTTAAATCTTGAATATGTTTCCTGTAAAAAATTATTTATACAACCCACCTACATTTTAACATAAGACTAAAATCAACAGAAAAATCTACAATCAACGTAATACATCTGTAATTCCTTAAGAACAGATGTATACAGTAACAGACTAATTCCAGGAATTAACTTTCTTCTGTTTTTCAATCACAAATTTCATAAAACAAGCTCACCGTAAAAAATTAAACACATACACATACATGCACACACAGAGATTAAAAAGCAGAAGTCCCTCCTCCCATGTGCTTTTCCTTCTAATTACTGTTCAGTTTTTGGTGGGTGTTTCCCCAAACTCTTTCCTATGTGTATGTGCAAATAGAGATTAATTTTTTTTAAGTAATCTCTACGCCCAATGTGGGGCTCAAGCTCACAACCCCAAGATCTACTGACTGAGACAGCCAGGCACCCCAAGATGAATTTTTTTTACATAAATCAGATTATACATGTTCTGCAACATTTTCTCCTAAAAGTGCCTTTTCAATGTCTGCAGATTTGCAAACTACAAATGACCTGGTAGAAATGTTTTCAGACGTTAAGTCTATTTCTCCTCCACTCCAGTAGAGCAAACCCAGCACTGGATGCTGGACAGACTGGATCATCAAGTATTACTCTCATATGACTACAGTCCATTGGTTCCTTTTTCTTCTCATTCTGTTTATTAAGGGTTCACCTAAACTTTATTCTAAAGTAAGAGGAAAATAGGGGCACCTGGCTGGCTCAGTCAGAAGAACATGCGACTCTTGATCTTGGGGTTGTGAGTTCAAGCCCCACATTGCATGGAGAGATTACTTAAAAATAAAATAAAAAAATAAGAGGAAAAAACAACTTACCTTAACTTCTGGAGCTCTTTCTGTGCATGTTCAATCATATGAACTAGATTTCTAAAGAGGGAAAAGAGGAAAATCAGATTAATATACATTAAAATTGAATAATACCAACTAAAAGTGAGCTATCTAGTTGATGCAAGTTCCAGTCATTCTGCTATTGAGCTCTGGTGCCAAATACCACACCACTCTATACATATTAACTACTTTAATTCTCCTAAGAATTCTTTGAGGTAGGTATGATTACCCCTATTTCACACGTGAGGACGTTAAAAGCTTAGAAAAATTAAGTAACTTGGCTAAGGTAACATAGGTGAATGTCAGACTGAATTCCATTTCAGGTGTTTTAACCTCTTGAGCCCAACCAGTTTACTGACACTCTGATTTCCTGCACCAAGTCACTTCTTAAACTGTCATTACTTTTCATGGAGAACATGGAAAATAACTCATATGAGTGTATTCATTCAAATCCCTTATTATCTCCGTATTTCTGTACCTACATTTATCCTGCCATTCTCTCCTCCTGTCGACTGCTAACTAGAGAGGGAAGAGAAAACTGGAAGGCTGGAGATTGTGATTCCAGTACAAGTCGGCTCTCACTGGCACAGGGGAGAAGCTGAGCAATACAGAGTGCCATGTTATTACTGTCATTAGAGAAGTGATTCAAGGGTAGAGACCACCCCCACCCCCTCAAGTAACAGCTTTATTGAGATATAATTCTCACAACCATACCAATTTCCTCTAAAGGCAGTAGAGAATCGCCTTTAGGGTCCATTTCAACCACAGCGGCCCTATAATTCTCTTGCTCTAAATCCAGTATTGTTTCCTGGCTTTTGTGACTCAAATATCCTGCTTTTCTCCTATTTTTCTATCTCTACTGACTTTTTTTCTAACTGCAATTCTCTGAAGATTCAGTCTTCAAACACCTGTGTCTCTCCAGGCTTATCTACAGCTCATCCCCCTTTCCTTGACTTCTACGATCACTGCATGCTCCTGATGACAATTAAGCTTGGTACTCTAGTATTGACCTCCGACCTTGAATAGGAAGCTTCCCCTTGAACGACCTCTTCCTGAAAGCCCAGTTTATTTGTTGTCTTCTCCTTTCTTTCATCCTCTGTAAGTACAAGCATACCTGAGATACTGCGTGTTTGGTTTCAGACCACACAATAAAGCAAGTGTAACAATAAAGCAAATCAAATGAACTTGTTCTCCAGTGCATATAAAAATTATGTTTATACTATATCGTAGTCTATTAAGTGTGTGATAGCATTATGTGTAAAAAAAAAAAGTACCTGCCTTAATTAAAAAATACTTTATTACTAAAAACAGCTAACCACTGTTCTGAGTTTTCAATGAGTTGTGATCACAGATCACTGTAACAATTATAATGGAGAAGTCTGAAATACTGAAAAGAATCACTAAGATGTGACAGAGACAGGAAGTGACCAAATGCCACTGGAAAATGGTGCCAACAGACTTGCTGAGGCAAGACTGTCACAAACCTTCAATTTGTAAAAACTGTAGTACAGCAAAGTGTAATAAAATGAGGTATACCCATACACAGGTCCCTTCTCAAGCACTTTGAACATATTTCTATTAAAACTTACGCTGCATGGAGCACTGGGTGTTATACACAAACAATGAATCATGGAACACTCATCAAAAACTAATGACGTAATGTATGGTGATTAACCTAACAATTAAAAAAAAAAACTTATGGCACTGCATCATGGGTGTCAGAAGACTTGGGTTCTAGTCCCAGCCCTGCCCTAAATAGCTGTGTGTCCTTGAATGAGTCACTTGACATCAATGAGGCTAAGCCTGTTTATCCGTAAAAACAAGGGCTGACCTCGAAGTTTTCCCTTTAATTGCAAGTACATAATTCTCTCATTAATGAAATTTTTTTTCCAAGCGGTCATGAACCAAGACCTACTTAGAGCTAAAAGCTTTTTGCCCAGCATGTTTGATGTCCTCAAATCCTTTCACAAGGAAAGAAAAGTTACTTTACTAATATGGAAAGACAAAGAAGTGGATTAGAGTAGAGCCTTAAATAAACTGAATTTGGGTAGTCTAAGTAAAGGCATTCCAGGAGGAGGTGAGGCATGAGTAAAGGCCCAGAGACAGAGTTATGATAATCACAAGAGAGAGGATTCCTTTGGCTGGAGTGAAAGTCTACCACTGAGATATGCAGCCGTTTGCCTTGAATACCATGTCAAATAGTCTGGATCTTACCTTGCAACAAATGGGAAATTATTAAAGGTTTCTAGGCAAGTTGAAAGCAATGTTTTCTTCAATGTATTATTTTTTCCCCCTGGATCTATGCTCTCTTCCCTTCTTGGGAGTGTTCTCACTCTCTTCTAAATGTCCAAAGCTCACCATTTTTATTTTTTTAAAGATTTATTTATTTATTAAAGATTTTACTCATTCGACAGAGAGAGACACAGCAAGAGAGGGACACAAGCAGGGGGAGTGGGAGAGGGAGAAGCAGGCCTCCCGCTGAGCAGGGAGCCCGATTCCAGCGGCTCGATCCCAGGACCCCGGGATCATGACCTGAGCTGAAGGCAGACGCTTAACGACTGAGCCACCCAGGTGCCCCTAAAGATTTATTTATTTTAGAGAAAGAGAGCATGGGGGGAGAGGGGCAGAGGGAGAGGGAGAGGGTGAGAAAGAATCTCAAGGAGCCCAACATGGGACTCAATCTCAGTACCCTGAGATCACGACCTGAGCCGAAATCAAGAGTCAGGCACCTAACCAACTAAGCCACCCAGGTGCCCCCAAATCTCACCATTTTTAAATGACCTTGATTCTTAGCACCCCTTCTGTGGGTGTCTGTAGTTTGTGGAGCACAGCGCACAATAGAGCATGTGCCCCCACACTGCTAAAAATGGACTACTGGTTATCTGGCAGAGAAACAGCTTGTCTCCTCAACTAGGTAAAGCTTCTTGAGGACGAGATCACATTTTTCCCCTTTGTGAAATACAGACCTTTTTTTTTTAAACAGACATTTTTTTGATCGATCTATTTCTTAATCCTCCCAACCCCATTTTTCCTTTATCTCCCTTGCAACATATTCACAAGGGAAATGGAACTGTTTATGCTGCAGTTTCCCAAATTCCAGATTTTGCCCACTGGATCCTTACATGGCCAAAGAAATTTAAAACATAATTCTGAAAAATTGAGAGAAGGTATTTATCACTTTGTGATTTTGCTTTATTACTCCAGGAAACATACTCTAGCAAATAGTTTGATATAGTGTTATGAGGTTCAATGGCTTTTTCTCCTTAAATTGTTAAATTCCTTAAACTATTAAACTGTTAATACACTCAGGGGATTTTAGGGCTCAAAGGCATCACAGACATCATCTAACCACCAACTTTTACAAATTATAAAATCGAGCCCTAGATAGATAACAAAAGCTAGTTACATGGAACAGAAACTGGAGCTCGGTGGCTTGCGTAGACACCTTGCTTCCCACGTTAATTCTCTACTTACAGTTGATTCTCATTATTTACAAATTCTGTGCTTGTGAACTTACCTACTCACTCAAATTTATCTGTAACCCCAAAATCAATACTTGCAGCGTTTTGAGATCATTAACGGCACGCACAGAGCAGTGCAAAATTTGAGTTGCTGGATGTGTAGATTCTCAGCTGAAGTGGAACAAGGAGGCACTCTGACTTGTTTCAGGTCTCATACAGAGATGACCAAAGGATGGAGTTTAATTTCCAACTCTGCCAAATTACTTAACACTTCTGAACTTTGTTTTCTCTTTTATAAAGAAAATAGAATCTGCCAGGAGGAGTTGTCTTTAGGATTTAAAGTTATAGTCTATATGAGATGTGTATATATACACATACATTGTTTCCGCCAGGAAAAATGGTACAGTATTTGCTAATTCAGCATTCAAGGCCACTTTATAGAACATAACATGCAACTAATAAGAATCGACTGTATGAGCAATCCCCCACATTAAGGACTACATTCCACCATGCTGTGATTTGTCAATGAAACCTCAGAAATCATTTAATTACAATATTACACAATTAATGTAGTTAGGGGGCGCCGGGGTGGCTCCTTAAGAAGGCAGGCTTAAGCATCTGCCTTCAATTCAGGTCATGATCTCAGGGTCCTGGGACCGATCCTGCATCGGGCTCCCTGCTTGGCAGAAAGCCTGCTTCTCCCTCTCCTACTCCCCCTGCTTGTATTCCCTCTCTAGCTGTCTCTCTCTGTCAAATAAATAAATAAAAACAAGAACGAAAGAAAGAAAAGAAAAGAAAAAAATATATGTATGTATGTATGTAGTTAGGTTTAGGTCCTCTCTGTACTTTTTGAGGCAGGTCTCAAAGCAATGGCTTATCATATGGGTTGTAGTAGTTCTAGGACATGATCCCAAATGAAAGTCCACTATACTATTTTTATCCCATGTCCCACATTTTAAAATTTTTTATTTTTATTAAAGATTTCATTTATTCATTTGTCAGAGAGAGAGGGAACACAGCAGGGGGAGCGGGAGAGGGAGAAGCAGGCTCCCCAACAAGAAAGGAGCCCCATGCGGGACTTGATCCCAGGACCCTGGGATCATGACCCAAGCTGAAGGCAGATGTTCAACTGACTGAGCCACCCAGGCATCCCTTAAAGATTCATTTATTTGAGAGAGAGAAAGAGCGAGTGAGTGAGCAAGGGGAAGGGCAGAGGAAGAGAATCTTCAAGTAGATACCCTGCTGAGCATGGAGCCTGACATGGGGATCGATTCCAAGACTCAGATGCTTAAGTGACTGAGCCACCCAGGCACCCATCCCCACATTTTAAAAAAATACCAAAGCTGTGGGTGGTATGGGTTTAATAAAATCAAAAAGCTTCTTACTCATTATATACTTTCCAGGCATTGCATCCATGCTGTGACATTAGTTCCAAATTCTCAATTCGAACTGCCTGATGCTCTAACTGGGCCATAGAATTGTTTACACATTCTTGCCACGCAGTAATGTCATTTTTCTGACCCGAGGAAGGGGCTGGAAGTTCATATCTGAAATTATACAAAAATAAAATGAAACTACGTATTCCCCTAAATCTTTCTTTCCTTCCAACAGAAGGCTTCACAGGTCTATGCACAATGTGAATCCACGGAAGACTGACTACAAGATCAGACTGTGCAATAATATGAACCTATTTATCCTAAGAAACAATTCATTTACAAATAAGATTTTTTAAAAAATATTTTATTTATTTATTTGACAGAGAGAGTCACAGTGAGAGAGGGAACACAAGCAGGGGGAGCGGGAGAGGGAGAAGCAGGCTTCCCACTGAGCAGGGAGCCTGATGCGGGGCTTGACCCCAGGACCCTGAGATCATGACCTGAGCTGAAGGCAGACCCCCAATGACTGAGCCACCCAGGCGCCCCTACAAATAAGATTTAACACCATTATATACAGTAACAAAAAACTGTTTATTTCAGCATGAACTGATTCAAACTACAGTATATTCATATAAAACAGTGTTAAATTAGCTACTGAATGATGCTACTGAAGAATACTTAAAACATTAACATGTTTGTAATATATTAGAAAAAAAAGTAGGATACAAAAAAACCCATGCTATCATTTTTGTAAAAAACACTTACATTCATCCAGCTTCCCACCCACACCACTCTAGAGAAAAAAATGTAAGGGATATAATGATTCTTTGCACTTGGACCTCACTCTATTCTCTCTCTTCACGCTACACAGTCCTTCAACACTGCTGATATAGCCAGTAAGTACACTTTTCATAAATCTCAGCTCATTATTGATGAATTACTACAGACTAAGTTTTAATTTCCATTTTAATATTTTGACTAGATACTGTAAAAACTCCACATTATTTCTAAGAACAACTAAGGGGTATGTAACCGGGATCAAGAAGTGATAAACCAGGGGTGCCTGGGTGGCTCAGTCATTTAAGCATTCAACTCTTGATTTCAGCTCAGGTCATGATCTCAGGGTTGTGAGATCAATTCCCTGAATCTCTGTGTTGGGCTCCTACTTAAGTTTATCTCACTCTCTCTCTTTAAAAAAAAAAAAAAGAAAAAGTGACAAACCATTTTGCTAAAAAAAAAAGCTTTACACATACACCATAAATGTTCCAGTTTTCAAACTTCTGATTATAAACCCACAGTAAGAAGTATCTGTGATCCGTGGGGCGTCTGGGTGGCTCAGTCGTTGAGCGTCTGCCTTCGGCTCAGGTCATGATCTTAGGGTCCTGGGATCGAGCCCCGCATCGGGCTCCCTGCTCAGTGGGAAGCCTGCTTCTCCCTCTCCCTCTCCCCCTGCTTGTGTTCCCTCTCTTGCTATCTCTCTCTCTGTCAAATAAATAAATAAAATCTTAAAAAAAAAAAAACAAAAAAAAAATCTCGATCCAGTATACAAATATACATAGCTCAACAAATGTTTCACAAAACAGGGGTGCCTGGGTGGCTCAGTTAAGTGTCTGCCTTCGACTCCAGCCATGATCTCAGGGTCCTGGGATCAAGCCCCACATCGGGCTCCTTGCTCAGTGGGGAGCCTGCTTTTCCCTCTGCCGCTCCCCCTGCTTGTGCTCTCTTGCTAACAAATAAATAAATAAAATCTTAAAAAAAAAATGTTTCACAAAAACAATACTCACTTTTACATGCAGTATATTCTGGTATTTTCTATTCTATGTCCTTAAAAAAGTGCTGTGAGAACGAAGTTTCCTTCATGATCCACTGCTTAGTGGGTCACTGCCATAAAGGAGTCACTGTCATGAATACCTATAGAGAAGCACCTGAAAATGAAGA
Organism: Zalophus californianus; assembly: GCF_009762305.2. Lineage (NCBI taxonomy): Eukaryota > Metazoa > Chordata > Mammalia > Carnivora > Otariidae > Zalophus > Zalophus californianus. Next base: position 96,532,606 of record NC_045598.1, read on the forward strand.
ACTGAGGAATCCTGGAATTTCTGCCTTTATCACTCAGGCTAGACAGGAAATGGAGCACAAGAAATATGGTCCTCTGGTTCTACAGACTCAAAATCCCTCTTCTAATCTATACATCTGCTGAGAGGATAGACCTACTGTGCATGTGGCCCTCTCTCAAAGGACTCTGCTCTGACAGACTACTTAGTGGCTCCCATAATTCCATAGTTATCTTAAAGTTGAAAGGGATCTTAGATGTTAAGCAATCCAATTCTCCATTTTAGAGGAAGTAACAAAGGATGTCTGGACTTTGTTTCCTTGAGAGAGAAGTAGTTTGTAGTAAAGTGGCACAAGAGGGAAGATAGTGGAACCCAAATCAAACTATCCCAGCACTCTGTGTTTACTAATGTTGGTTTGTGTCAGAGTGAATCAGGGATCATTATAAACCATAACATGGTTTCATCTAGACATGTGATCAGTGAAAAACTAGATGTCTATTCAGGAACATTTCCTTGAAAAAACATTTTTTTTTTTTTTTTAAAGATTTATTTATTTTAGAGAGAGGGAGCAAGTGAGCACAAGCATGGGGACAGGGGAGAGGAAGAGAGAATCCCAAGCAGACCCCATGCTGAGCGCGGAGCCCAATGTGGGGCCTGATCTCATGGCCCCAAGATCTCGACCTGAGCCAAAACTAAGAGTTGGACACTCAACTATTGTGCCACCCAGGTGCCCCTCCTTGAAAATTCTTAAAAACATGTACTTCATTACAATTACCATTGCTGTTGTTGGATTTTACAATATTTTGTGTTTTTTTTTTTTTTTTTTTTAAAGACAGAAAGGGAGCACATGCTTGTGGCAGCGACTGGGGAGGGGGAGCAGGGAGGGGTAGAGGGAGGGGAAAAGGGAAAATCTGAAGCAGGCTCCACACCCAACGTGGAGTCCTACGCAGGGAACTGATCTCACAACCCTCAGATCATGACTTGAGCTAAAATCAAGAGTGGGATGCTTAGCCAACTGAGCCACCCAAGTGCCCCTATTTTGCCTTTTTAAAGAATGGTGCACAGAATATATTTGAATATTAACAAAGGATTATAGGAACCACTATTATTATATGTTCATATTATATATTAAGAAACATAAACATAAAATCAGACAAGAATTTTTTCTTTTCCACACTTTAAGAGCTGTAGCAGTTTTACAAGCAACTTGAAATTAAACAATGATTTGAGTCCAGCTGAAATCAGAAATATGACTTACCGTTTCATACTGAGTAATTCTATTGGTTGTCGAGCAGCCAGTCTTTCAAATTCGTTTCTCATTATGTCGGTCTAATTGGGGGAAAGAATTATTTCCAAAATCATACAGACAACTGCAATTAATAACCACCAATAATGAATCTAACCTACTTAAATATTTCTTTATGCTGTCCATTAAAATGGATCATTTCCAAAAAATTAAAAAGATAAAATAAAATGGATCATTTCCCTTCCCACCAAGTCTTCTCTGGGTTAAGTGCTCTCAAGGATCAGAACACACACACTTCATATGTAAAGGGACCCACAGAGAAAAGGATTATTCCTAGATCAGTGGCTTTCAGTCCCAGCAGCACATAAAAATCAACTGGAAGCTTTGAAAAAAATTTCCATCCCAGCCCCATCTTACCCCTCTTTGCCATTCCCATTTACTTGTTCTGAGGTGGAGACCGGACATGATTACAACTTGTTTTTAACTCATCAGTTGACTGTATAGTGAAGCCAGTGTTGAGGACCATGGAGCTGAGTATTCACTGAGAGTGGGGGAAGGGAGGAGAGGACTTGGACATAAAATAATTTGCTTTAGGGCTTTGAGCCTAAACCCATACTTTCTTTTGGCCCTGGCTCCTATTTTCAGACTTCACTCTTTGCAAAGAATGAGAAATGGGGAAGGGGTGAAAGAAACTGGTTCTGTTATCTGCTCTAACAATTGTATGATTTATTTATTATTTTTTTAAAAGATTTTACTTATTTATTTGAGAGAGAGATAGAGAGAAAGAGCACATAAGCAGGGGGAGCAGCAGGCAGAGGGAGGGAGAAGCAGACTCCCCCACTGAGCAGGGAGCCCGGTGTGGGGCTCGATCCCAGGACCCCGGGATCATGACCTGAGCCGAAGGCAGACGCTCAACGGACTGAGCCACCCAGGTGCTCCACAACTGTACGATTTAAAAAAATACATGGTAAAAAATAAAAAGTAAAAAAATACGTGGTAGAGGTCTACTTCTTTAGGTCCAAGTTTTGGTCAGTATCCTATACCATTTCTGTTCTGCACATTTCCTGGCCTAAGTATAAAGAACTGCTTACGTATTCATTTATAGTAGTATTTCAGTTATCCTGTGTAATTTCAATTTTTTGACAGCTTCAACTATATTAACAATTAGACTAAAAAGTAAGACAGTCCCCCAATTCCTGGCTAGAACAGACTTTCATAAATGGTTAAATGAATTAATGGAAGAGAAGTTTCAAAAGCAATTTGAGGAGTGGTTAAGGTCTTGGGCAAATCAGCTTCTCTAAGCTGCAGTTTTCCCATTTAAAAAATTAGGATAATAAACATATAAGGTACATAGTTCACAGGGCTCTTTTCAGGACTAAGATCGTGAGCCCAGTACACTATCAATTCCTATTTTGAAAAAGGGTTAAATGATCAGTATACTAATTATAAAGATAGGAGGCGTATGTTGTATTTAAGAGAGCTAAAAGGAAAACTCGTTCAAATATTTAAAAGTTTGCGATTGAATGCAGTTATCTGAAATTTTCGGGAGCCAATCTGGTAAGGAAGCATTACTGTACTTACTTCTTAATGTGGTACCATCTATACCTGGGTAACATTTAGCAAACGTATGGGAAAATGACATACCATAGGAACAACTTCCTCCTATTTAAAACTTAACCGACATTTCTTTTCATGTTACTTCAATATAAATACTGCGTTTTAATAACAGAATTCTTTCATTAAATACATGGTTACCTGTAAAGGGGAAAAAAACCAAATACTAAAGTGCCTAACAGAATCTATTAATTTAGAGATGATATTTTACATTTCATTTTAGCTGATTACACCCTAAGTAGTATCTTGGGTGTACTTCCAGGCTAAATATTTAAATAGCATTTTACTTACAAATGGTTTGTCACTTGAGTCATTCACATACATTGGGTAAATACCTAGGCTGTGATACAAAGGCCGCCCTCCAGTGGTTCTCAGGAGCCTAGGCTTACATATATTAAAAATTCCTCATCACTTGTTTTAGAGTAGACCTTAGAGAATAGAGGATGCCTTTGAGAATTTACGCAAGGAGCCGATCTCTGAAAAACTGTACACACTAATTTTTGCATTGCTGGGTACTTCGCGAAGCCCCAGAAAGTCCGTCAGTGGGTCTCGGAATAAGAACGCCGGAGAAGGCTTATCTAGCTGTTTTCAATGGACCGGTAACACCTATACAATAGAGTAAGAAGTAGCTAAACAAGCAATAGTTAAAGCCAGAATTTAAAATGCATTTTTACGTGCTAGATTCTCAATCCAAAATAAAGCTTCACAGGATCCTGGCTCATACGGTGGCCTCAAGACGTCACACTTACTTCAAAAGCAGAATAATCCGGGGCTGTCAGGTAGCTCAGGTAGTTCTTGGTAGGTCGGTATCTGCGGGTTTCCTCCTCCACTAGCGCCGCAGCCTAGAAACGAGAACAGGGGCCAGGGTAGGGGTAGCAAATTCTAAGGTGCTTCTTCCAGCACTAAAGGCCCGAGAGCGCTGAGTCAGCTACCCGGCCTGAACTCACCGCTTCCCGCACACCGGGCGCTTCGTAACCTTGGTCAAAATACGGCAGCGCATCTACCACAACCTCTCCGGCAACTAAGCCCGTGCCCGCCATTCTTAGGCTCGCCTAAACTTTCTGAGTCTGCGCAGACTCAGGCCCATTTCATTACGCCTGCGCTCGCTCTGATGTAATGCACATCTCTTGCGCTCTGGCTCTAGCGCATGCTCAGTTGTCAATTCTGAAGGCGCCCTCGCCCAGCTACTAGGAAGTGCCCGGCCATTTTGTTTTGGTCGGACGTGACGTCACGTCGCGATTTCCCAGAATCAGCGGGACGTCTCCATTTCCTGTACTCCAATGTGCTCCGGTTTTTTGCCTCCGACCGGGAGTAATTTGGAGGGGCATTGGGACTTTTCGTTCCCCGCAGGAAGCTGGTATCTGGAAGGGGAATGCTTTAAAAACTTTTGGAGGAAGCTGGTATCTGGAAGGGGAATGCTTTAAAAACTTTTGGAGGAAACCGGCGGCGGGATTTGGTAGGGAGAGGGATACTGGTTTCATACTCCCCTAACCTTACACCTGCCACCCTTAACTTTTCTCTCTGGCGGTTTTTCTTTCCCGTTGCGCTACTTGCTGTACCCCCCACTATTCTTAGTTTTGAGAACACTTGCATTGGGTAGATGCAGTTACTTCACAGATTCTGGAAGTCGGAGCCAATCGCCAGTTAAAATTGGGAAGCTTTAGGGTCTCCGTAACAAAAGGAACCTGATCTTTTCCTCCAAGGTGAGATTAAAAACTGCCCACCAATTCCAGCTTCAACGAAATCCTGCCATTTTGCCTTCGGGGCGTATATAAAGTCCACTCCTTTCCCTTTTGGACTTCCGGAAATAGACTAGTGTTCCTCACTGCCACCCAACCACTCCTGCTGCTGCCGGGGCGCCGTCTCTGGTCTGTGTCCCCAGCTCCCTTTCACTAAGCGGGCCAAGGCCAAATAAGGTAGTCGGACTATATACCCTGCCCGGTGTATGCGATCTAGACCCAGGCTTTGTCTGCCAACAGCCTGGAAATGTTGGCCACCGTCATTAAGTCGGGTTAGTCTACCACTGATTCGGATTGTCTTAACCTTATCATTAGATAAATGTGCTAGTTATAGATTTAAGCGAAGTAGATCTTTCCATCTTAAGCAACTTTATTTAACATTCTCCAAGAGATCCATGGAATTTTTGTGTTTATTCATTAAAAGATCTGTAAACAACACTTTATACAAATCTTGAGCAATATTTTTTTACAAATATATCCAGGACTCATAATACTTTACAAAAAACCAAAATAAAACAGACCTAAGAAAAAGGAAGCAGCTTCAGGTCACGGGGATAAAATAAGACCCCCATCCCTTAAGCAAAGGTCTCCTCACAGAGGGACGGTCAGGATTCACCACCGTAAGACCTCCTACCCTCGTTTTATAAACAATTCCCAATTACTAATTCTTCCCTCAGGATTGGAGTGGCAAATGGAGAGATGTCTGGTAAGAGCCCCACTGGGGTAAGATGCTTAATACACATTTTTTTTTTTTTAACAAGACATAGGCTCAGTTCTATTTTCTAGACCCGTAAGAACTATATAGCACCGGTCTTAAATGCGGTCCGCTTCAGATTCATTGATGCGCACCTGAATGGGCTGTAATGACAATACAACTCAATAAACTGTATCATAATACAACTTACAAGGTTTTGTTAAGTTCGAATAAATATTTTTATGCCAGTTAAAACCATCAGCAGGAATTGAAGAAAACAAACTGACATCTGCTATAACATTTATCAATGAAAATTACACCATCACTGATAAGTTCCTTCTAATCAATACTACTATTTTAGATATTAAGGGTCAGGGTGATTATGTGGTGAGTGCCCAGGAATGTTCATAGTCTGAATCCAATTTAATTAGGGCAAAAAGTCCAACAATTCTAGGGGAACCAAAAAAGAGACGTCTAGGCACCTATAGTTTGAAGTCCCTTATCCTCAGAGCTGAAAATTGGCTCTGGTACACTTCAGCTTAAAAGAAAACTTTTCAATAGCTCTAATCCCACAGAGCTCAAATTTCCATCTGCAGGACTAACCAACTTTTTCTGTGCTCATGAATGGATAGTCCTGGTTTCAGTTCTGGCTCTGTTGTATAACTTTGGGCAAGTTACTTAACCTTTTAGGATTCCAGTTTCTTCATTAATAAAAGGGAGATGCAAGTATCTCATGAAGTTGACTTAAAGACTGAATAAGATGACATACGTGTACCATCACACATGGCACATGGGGGACACTAAGAAAAGGGGGTTTTCATGCCCTTGAAAGGATATTTTCCTGTTAGCTATAATCCCACGAAGTTTAATGTTGACAAGCTACTCAAGTGCCACACGATGTGGAGGAGGAGCTGCAAGGTGCCTACTTGTATAAGATACTCAATAACAGTGTTAAATAAATAGGGCTTCCACATCAGTGAGATTCCCCCAGACAGAACATTAGACTAAAAAACAGAAACTGGAGATATATGAGGAGTATATTCCTTAGCTCTGCTGAAACAGCCCATAGGTGTCAAGCTGCTATGGTATTTCAGTGATGAGAATGAGATGTGTGTAGGGTGCATTCTGCACTTCTATCATGCTTTCTCAGTACCTTCAACTCAGCATTTCTCTCATTGTGCTCATCTTTGAGCTGTTTTAAAAAAAATGCAACACCAAATCTTTCCCTATTAAAAGATAAGTGCCTTCACAGACTAAGTACATAACACAAAGAAAGAGCCCAAGAATTAAATAGAAAAGGCCACTGAAAAAAAAAAAACTGGAGGCAGAGTAATGAGAACATTGGTTCCAGACTACTCCCAACAGTCCTCCAGTGATTAATACAGCAGCAACAGGAGAATCCTCCTCCAAGGGCCTGGACTGCTTTGTGACCTTTTCAACTTTCCAGGATTTTGGAGGTATCCTGACTCTTGGAGAAGTATTTTCTTTGGCACTTTCTGTTCTATTTAAGATGGAGACAGTCAATCAAAGATTTCATTTCTTCTGCAGAAATTTCATTTTACTTCCTAAAGGGAGAAAGAAGTAGAGTGAACTCTCATTAGTTCATTTTTATTTATTGTACATTATTTGAGGCAAGAGATTAACAACTTAAGTCAGCCCAGGAGTAAGCTGCCATCTCAAGCTAGCAGGTGATGTGTTTAACTACCAAACAAATAAACAAACCCTTTGTGTCTAATTGTAGAGGTAAAAGAGAACTCAGACATCACCTAATCCAGTGGCTTTCAGCCTTGACTATAGGTTAAAATTGCTTGGCCTGATCCCCAGAGATTTCTTGGAGCCTGCAGTGGGGAAAATTTTCATTTACATTCCCCAGAGATTAAAATATTGTAATAGGAGTTCAGGACCACTGATCTGATCTAACCTCACGGTATAAAGATGAAATAACAACCCAAGGCATAATTTGTCCATGGTCTCTCAGATATTTAAGGACAAGGCCTTATTTTAATTAGGGGCATATATTTCTTTTTCTTTTTGTACTGAAGTATAATTGACACACAATGTCCTATTAGGTTCAGGTGTACATCATAGTGGTTTGATATTTTTATACATTACAAAATGATCCCTATGATAAGTCTAGTTACCAGGGGGTACATATTTCAAGGACCCATATAAACACCATGGAATATAGTTCTTCATTATTTTGGGCTACCACATCACCGTTCTCTAATATCACAAAAGATAATAAAAAGTTAATTATTATAACTGAAAAATCATAAACATCTGTGTTTCTTTCTGAAGTGTAAAATTAGACTTGTGGGAAATCCTCTTTTGCCTCAGATGCCCTCTAAACCAGGTGTTTTTAATCTGGAGTCCACGGATGGGCTTCAGGAGGGTCCATGAATACCCTATAATTATATACAAATTTTTATGTTCTAAGCATACTTTTCTGGGAAAAAGATCCACAGTTTTTATGAGATCCTCCCAGTGATGTGACCTAGAAAAGATTAATAATTATGATATGCAAGTTATCACGTTATCTGAGGAAAACAGACCCAAGGACAACTCTGATGGAGAATCCCGACCTCTGAGAAAGACTTCTTTTTCTCCAAAACACTTTGGAAGTACAGTCATGGTTTCTGGTCAGCCTATTTGAGGTTATACCGTTGATTTGATTATGAAGTTTTGTGATGGGGCACACTTTTCTGCAAAAGGTTTTTTAGTCACATTATCTAACAAGAAAACACAACAACTCACCAAGACTCCGCAAAATTTTATTCATCCCACTAGGCTCAGACTCTGGGATTGTTTCCAAATACTGGAGGGCCCGGACCTCAAACAAACCTACAAGGAAAACTCATGTTGGTGAAATTGTCCAATACTTACTAAAAATCACTTAAACTCTGTGCTGGGCGCCTGGGTGGCTCAGTTGGTTAAGCTCCTGTCTTCGGCTCAGGTCATGATCCTGGAGTCCCGGGATCGAGTCTTGCATCGGGCTCCCTGCTCAGCAGGGAGTCGGCTTCTCCCTCTGGCCCTCCCCCCCTCATTCTCTCTTTCTCAAATAAATAAATAAAATCTTAAAAAAACAAAACCTCTGTGCTTACTACCAATGTGCTTCAATAGCTAAAACAAAATTATAAAAATAACTATTTTCCATAATAAACTCAGATTTTGAACCCTTGTAGCTTTATACCATTTTTTGTTTATATTATTTTCAAACCCTCCCAGGGCTCACTAAATACAGGGGGAGAACTTCATGATGAAACTGACCTTTCACCCCACTTTTCCGAAGCTCTCGGTCCTGGATGAAGCCTGCAAACATCTGTGTTTCCATGAAGAGATCCAGGAAGTGGCGTACACTTCGGGAGGTGTGGGATTTACGGAATGGTTCCCTTTGGAATACACGCTCCCCATGCTCAGTGACAGTCATGCTCAAAGAATAATGTCCCACTACCTCCACAAAAAACCTCACAAATGCCTCAGACACCAGAGAGTTGAGTGTCACATCTGCTGCAAAATAAGAAAAATAAGAATTCTTAGCTTCCTTGCACACTCCACAACCAACAAAACGCCATTAGCTCGTATTTTTACTTTTATTTTCTTCCCACATTACCAATATTACATCTTTCAGCCTGGCTTGCACATCCATGATCTCACTGTAACTGCTCTTTCAAAGGCCACCAGTGAGAGCCAGCCAAATTTAATCTGCTTTTCTGTTTGTCTCTCCTTTAAACTCTGTGCTGCATTTGTGTTAACCTTCTCCTCATTCCTCATCTCCCACAACTTTATACTCTTCTGATTTCTGGATTCCTCTCCTGCTTTTATGACCAAACATTTGTTTTTCTCTTGCCTCTTCTTCCTCTTCCTAAGCATGGTCCTCAGACCACCTCTCTTCAGCATTCCCATCCTTACAGAGCTAACCGGCATAGAGATGGAGTTGGCTTTCCATGTTGATAATCTGCAACCTTACGTCTCTAGCCCTTGTATGTCACCAGAACTCATCTTCTACATTTTCAGGCTACCTACGGGTAATCATCATTTGGCTGTCCCACCAGGACTTAAATTCCATTTGTCTAAAATTCAAATCAGGTCCTTTGGAAATTAGTAAAATATGAATCAAATAAATAATACATGTGTGAAACCAAATTCATTCTATTTCTCCACCAAATCAGTTCTCGCTCAACTTTCTCATTTCATACAGCAACCACTATTCCATAATTTATTGAGGGCTTAAGATATGTCAGACACTGTATTTAGAGCTTTTATAAATATAATAATCCAGTGAAGTAGGTATTATTTCCTTTTTACAGCCGAGGAAACTGAGGCTCAAAACAAAGACATTCTCCAGGGTCAGCTCATCTGGTACAGGGTACAGAAGTTGCCAGACTCCCAAGTTAGGTGATTCTTAACCACTGTAACATGAAATACATTGCCTTTCAGGTTCCAGGCTCAGACCTCAGATTCAACTTAGACTCCTCTTTTTTCTTCCATACCTAATAGTATTTTTTTTTCCCCTTCACAATGTTGCTTCCTCTTTTCATGGGCTCCATACTGGACTGAGAATCAGGGACCTAGGTTTAGTCAGAGTTCTACTATGAAGCAATGGTATAGTGGTGCGCAACTCACTTTACCCCTTGTTGGCTCTCTTCCTGTATCTGCATAATGAGGGAGCTGATGAGGTGGTCTCTAGGGTCTCTTCTGGCATTCCATTTGATTATAAACTAGATTTCTGTTATATTTTGTTCAACAGATATCCTTCTCGTCTCTCCTGCAGCTGAGAATCCATGGTCCATCACCACTTTTATTGTCAACACTTTTGCCCGTCTCCCATCCCCTTTCAGTCACTGTCCCATTTCTCTCCCACTTTACAGCAAAATCTCTTGGAAGAGTTGTTTATACCTGTTCTACCCTTTCTTAATCTAATTCCCTTTGTTTTTAAAATTATGCTTTTCTATAACTTATCCTCAATTATTTGTTTCTGTTTCAATAAAAATGCCTTATATATTCTTTTACAAGTATAAATATTTCATAAGGTCACCAGTGAAATGAACACACCAGTACCCCACCACAAAGCTTGAAACAGAACCTATCAAGGGTATCTCGGATGCTCCTTGTGTGATGCCCTCTCCGAGGTGTTCTTCCCCTACTCTCCAGTAGAGGACGACCGTTATCAGTGACACTGGGTTTATCATTCCCTTGCTTTAGGTTACAGTTCCACTACATGTATACATAGCCAACCCCAATAACATACTATTAGGTTTTGTATATCTTTGAACATTACATAAAACATATTCTTCCGTAACTTACTGTTTTATTCAATATATGTTTTTAAGATGCTTTTTATTTATTTATTTATTTATTTTTTTTTAAGATTTTATTTATTTATTTGACAGAGAGAGACAGTGAGAGCAGGAACACAAGCAGGGGAAGTGGGAGAGGGAGAAGCAGGCTTCCCACGGAGCAGGGAGCCCGATGTGGGGCTCGATCCCAGGACCCTGGGATCATGACCTGAGCCGAAGGCAGACGCTTAACGACTGAGCCACCCAGGTGCCCCAAGATGCTTTTTAATGCTATATTCTCCTGTCAATGAAGTTAGGTTGTTCTTAGGTTTTGCTATCACGTAAAATGCTGCTACTTTGAAAACTATGTACTTGTTTCCTAATCATCATGTGCAAGAGTTTCTCTAGAGTATATATCTAAAAACTGAATTGTCAGGTTGTAGGATATATACACACCTTTAAGTTTACTAGTTGATGCCCAACTGTTTTTCCAAAGCAGTTGAAGTAATTTACACATTCTCACCAACTCCTGACATTGTCAGACTTTTTAACTTTTGCCAATATGGTGGGTACAAAATGGTATATCATTGTGGTTTTAATTTACATATCCCAGATTTTGATGAAGTTGTACATCTCTTCATGTATTTATTGGCCTTTCATGTTTCCTCCTCTGTGAAATGATTGTTCATATCTTTTCCCCATTTTTCTATTGGGTTGTTCATCTCTTTATTACTGAAATCACATTGTAGGAATTTTTAAAAATAAAGTCTGGATACTATTCCTTTGTTGGTTACATTTGTTGAAAGTATCTTCACCTAGTTTGTAGCTTGTTTTTTATTTCTTTTCCATGGTGTCCCTCAATGATCAGAAATTTTAAAAATTGGGGCGCCTGGGTGGCTCAGTTGTTAAGCGTCTGCCTTCGGCTCAGGTCATGATCCCAGGGTCCTGCTCCCTGATCAGCAGGAAACCTGCTTCTCCCTCTCCCACTACCCCTGCTTGTGTTCTCTCTCTCGCTGTCTCTCTCTCTCTCTGTCAAATAAATAAATAAAATTAAAAAAAAAAAGAAATTTTAAAAATTTAAGTGTCATATTAACTCAATCTTTTTTTTTTTTTTTACCAGCCGGGAGCCCTTACTCTTTTTTTTGGGGGGTGGGGAGCCCTTACTCTTAACATTTAAATCTTTAATTCATTAGAATTAGTTTTGGGTATAGGGTGAGGTATAGAACCTCTTCATTTCTTTTCATATGGAAAACCAATTGCCCTACTATTGTTTACTGAATGGTTCATTCTTTTCCTGCTGATGTGCAATGCTGGTGCTGACCCAAATTAAGTTTCCTTATGCTGGTACTCTCTCTCTATTCCTTCCCTTGCTCTGTTTATTTCTGAACCAAAACCAAACAGTCTTAATTACTATGACTTCATGATTAATTGATGTTTTGTAGGGCAGCCCCTTCAATGTTGTTCTTTTACAGGAGCATCTTAAAACTATTCTTGGCCCTTTGTAATTCCGTTAATATTTTACAAAAAGCTGAATGCCATTCCGATTCTCTTGAGCCTTCCCCAATCTCGCTTTCTTCCCTCCATCTCACTGAATCTGCTGCTACCAAGGTCTCTAGGCTCTTCCCATTGTCAAATCCACAAATCCTCAGTCTTCATCTCACTTGACCTCTTTGTAGCATTAGACATAACTGTTTACTTTCCTTTGTGAAATGCGCTCTTCACTCAACTTCTCTAATATTACTCCCCTGGTTTTTTTCTCCTCCTTCACTAGCTGCTCTTGCCTTTTGCTGGATCCCCCTCCTCTTCCCTACTGCCAAACATTGGAAATCTGACCACACCATTACCAGCCAACCCAGGGCTCAACCCTTAAATCTGTTATTTTCTATCTATACTCACTCTATAAGGTTACCTCATCTGGTCCCACAGCTTTAAAACAGCAACTTCTAAATGTCTTTAGTTCAAATCTTTTCCCTGAATCCAAGATTCATGTATATGAATGCCTACTTGATATCTCTAGTTGAATGTCTGCTATGTATTGGACATCCAATAGGTATCTCAATATTCAAAACGGAACTTTTAATTATTTCTCTAAACCTACTCCTCCCTTAATGTTCCCCACCAGCAAATAGACTTAGTTTTCTCATCTGTAAAAGGGGGATTAAATAATGAGACCTGCTTCATAAGAATATTACAAGGATGAAATAAGATGTATGCTAAGTGCTGAGCACAGGGCCTGGTACAGAGTAAGCTGCTCAGTAAATATTTTTCACCCTTATTCAACAAATATTTATCCAGTACCTACTTATTGACTATTGTTTAAAGTATTGGAGATAAAGCAAAACACATTGTTGTTGCTCTCATGCACCTGACATTTCTAGCACATCAGATGATGGTAAAAGCCCTGGAGAAAACTAAGGTAGGGGAAATGGAGCGGGAGCACTGAGGGAACGGGTACAATTTTACTTTATTTTATTTTTTTTAATTTTTTTATTGTTATGTTAATCACCATATATTACATCATTAGTTTTTGGTGCAGTGTTCCAGGGAACGGGTACAATTTTAAAAGGATAGTCAGGAAAGGCCTCACTGAGAGAGTGACATGTGAGCATGGACCTGCAGGAAAGAAGAGCAAGAGCCATGTGGACATCCCGGGGAACAGCATTCCAGAACTGGAACACAGCAAGTGTCAAAGTCCTGAAATAGAAGGGGTCTAGCACATCTGAGGGGCGGCAAGGAAGCCGATTCTAAGCTTTCCACATCCTAGACTGGTATACTCCTGTACATCCTTTAGCAGGGTGCTGGGCATCCCGTCAGTATTTACTGCCTTGACTTTGTGTCCTCAGACCATCTGTCTCATACCTTGTGAAAAATTCTGCTCCTGAGCCAAGATTTCATTTCGTTCTTCCAAAATCTGCATCAGGGCAGCTTGGAGTTTAGGAGGTAGAATTTCGTCCTCATCAGATACCTTAAGAGAAGAAATTGAGATTTTTTTCATGAGCTGTGAGAAAGTCTCCAATGTACACTAAGTCCCCCAAATTCCACAGATGACTTTGTATAGATTTTGGCTTAAGACTCAGTCTGAACCTTCCTTCCCTACATTGAGCAGAATTCAGTATGGTGACGGTACACATCTTAACTACATTAAGAAAATAAATAATATGTCTTATGACATTTTCTGGCACCTTTCCACCAAGTATCTCTCACCTGCAAGTCTTACACTGCATTACAAGGGTCATCCACAAATAAGCAGTGTTTCAAACGTTATGAGCTAATTGGTTTTGAAAGGAGACAAAGTCTTGGGAAATGTTCCTTTCACCATGTGTTCAGTGCTCACAAACTTATATACAGGTCCATACAGGGCGCTTGCTCTAAGAAGGCTTTGCTAACTCTCCCTTCCACTTTCAATACCCACAATAAATGACCACTTTTTTTTGCCCCTACTGTACCCTGTAGAAATTTCTATGACACTGTTTCTAAAGCTTTATAGATATGTCTGCTCTCCCTTCCCATCGTTAGATTATAAGGTCTGAGGGCTCAAACTGTGTCTTACTCACTTTTAGATTTTAACAGAGTATCTAGAAATAATCAGTGCTGAATGCTTGTTAAATTCAATTAAATTAGAGCCTTATACACCAACCCAACTGGATGTCAAAGGAGGGTTACCTCTTTTGACAATGACATATAATATCTTTCCTCCTTCCTTCTTTGGGAGAGACAGCTACAAACCTAACCCAATTTTCAGGTCAATCCTGTATGATTGGCCACGGTGTTAAGTATGTGTAGGAACTAAAAGTCTTGCCTGAGTCATCTTCTCCAAGTACTTTCACATATTTTCTGTCCAATTATCCCCAAACATTATGCAATCAGCTCATTTGTCACTTACCTCCTGTAAGAACTTGTCTGCACAGAGATCAACTATCAGCACCTATGGGATCAAGGAGCCAGGTTGGTTAAACCAGAGACATTCACAGAGACATATATTAGGCACTACTAGATCAGGAAGAGTACGTTGATTCTCTCAAGCAATGGAAATAGTGTTAAACAAAATTAAGTTCAGGGGCGCCTGGGTAACAGGCACCTGGTAACACAAAAATCAGCTGTGTTTCTTTCTTTCTTTCTTTTTTTTTCTAAAGGTTTTATTTATTCATTTGACAGAAACAGAGATAGCGAGAGCAGGAACACAAGCAGGAGTGGGAGAGGGAGAAGCAGGCTTCCCGCAGAGCAGGGAGCCCGATGTGGGGCTCGATCCCAGCACCCTGGGATCATGACCTGAGCCGAAGGCAGACGCTCAACGACTGAGCCACCCAGGCGCCCCTCAGCTGTGTTTCTATACTCTAACAATGAACTATCTGAAAAAGAAATTAAGAAAACAATCCCATTTTCAACTGCATTGAAAAGAATAAAATACCTAGGAATAAATTTAACCAGGGAAGCAAAAGATCTGTACACTGAAAACAGTAAGCACTGATGAAAGAAACTGAAGAACACAAGTGGAAAGATATTCTGTGTTCACAGATGAGAAGAAAATTGTTAAAATTTTCATACTACTCAAAGTAATTTACAGATTGTGTAATCCCTATCAAAACCATCAATAAAATGATAAGGAAACCTAGAAAATGGGAGAAAATATTTGCAAATTATACATCTGAGAAAGGGTTAATATTTAATATATATATAGAACTCAAAAGCAAAGAAAAACAAACAAAATGCCAAATAATCCTATTAAAAATGAGCACAGCAGGGGCTTCTGGCTGGCTCAGTCAGTGCAGCATGTGACTCTTGATCTCGGGATCTTGAGTTTGAGCCCCCCGTTGGGAGTAGAGTTTACTTAAAAAAAAAAAAATTGAGCAGAGGAACCGAATAGACGTTTTTCCAAAAAAATGTAAATCGGGCAAGAGGCACATGAAAAGATGCTCAACATCACTGGTCATCAGGGAAATACAAATCAAAACAACAATGAGATATCACCTCAATCTGTCAGAATGGCTATTATCAAAAAGACAAGAAATAACGAGTGTTGGTGAGGATGTGGGAAAAAAGGAACCCTCGTGCACTGTTGGTGGGAATGCAAACTGGTGCAGCTGCTATGGAAAACAGTATGGAGGTTCCTCAAAAAATTAAAAATAGAACTACCATATGGATGTGATCCAGCAATCCCTCTTCTGGGCATATATGCAAAAAAAAAAAAAAAAAAAGAAGAAAGAAATTACTATCTTGAAAAGATATCCCCACCCCCATGTTCACTGCAGCATTATTTACAAAAGCTAACATATGGACACAACCTCAGTGTCCACTGGTGGATGAACAGATAAAGAAGATATGAGATATATATATATATATATATAAAATATATATGTGAATATTATTCAGCCATAAAAATGAAAAAAATCCTGCCATTTATGACAACATGGATAGACCTGGAGGGCATTATGCTAAGTGAAATAAGTCAGGCAGAGAAAAAGAAATAATGTATGATCTCACTGATATGTGGAATCTAAAAAAACTGATACAAAGAACAGACTGGTGATTGCCAGAGGTGGGGGGGTTGGCGATGGGCGAAATGAGTGAAGGTGGTGAAAAGGCACAAACTTCCACTTGTAAAATAAATAAGCCCTGGGGGTGTACCGTGCAGCACGGTGACTACAGTTAACAATATTGCTGTATATCTGCAAGTTGCTAAGAGAACAGACCTTAAAAGTTCTCATCACAAGAACAAAAAATTGTAATTATGTGAGGCGTAGTTTATTGTGGTTAATTATTTCACAATGTGTATGTGTATAAAATCATTATTGTACACCTTAACCTTAATACAACGTTGTATGTCAATTATAGCTCAATAGAAAAAAGGTAGGGATTAACACAGCAGAGTAATGGGGAAGAACAATCTTTTCAATAAATGGTACTAGGATAGTTGGCTATCCATATCAAAAAAAATAAAATGACCCCTACCTCCTATCATATACAAAAAAAAAAAAAAAAAATCAAGTCCCGGGATTCAGAATAAAAAATTAAAGTCACAATAATAAAGCTACCAAAGTTTCCAGGAGATGATATAGGAGGATATCTCCATGAAGTTATATAAAAGAAACATAAACAGTTCACAAAAATAAAATAAAGTAAAATTAAATAAAATAAACCCACACACTAACTATAAAGGAAAAGACTGATAATTACGACTATCTTAAAATGAAGAACTTCTGTGCATTAAAAAACGCCATTTTGGAGAATAAAAAGACGTGCCACAAAGAGGGTAATATCCAGAATATAAAAATACCTCTTACAGATCAATGAGGGTAAATAATCCAGTAGAAAGATAATTTTTTTATATTTTAAAGATTTTTATTTATTTATTTGACAGAGAATGAGAGAGAGAGAGCATGAGAGGGGGAGGGTCAGAGGGAGAAGCAGGCTCCCCACTGAGCAGGGAGCCTGATGTGGGACTCGATCCTGGGACTCCAGGATCATGACCTGAGCCGAAGGCAGACACTTAACTGACAGAGACACCCAGGTGCCCCAGATAATGAATTTTTAAGAGATGATATTCAAATGGCCAATAAACATAGAAAGATGCTCACCCCCAAGAGTAATCGGGAATGCAAATTAAATCACAATGAGAATACCAAGAATCAGACGTTTAACCAACTGAGCCACCCTAGGCACCCCTGAAACAATTTTTTAGTTAACCCAGAGGAGTTCTTGTGTTTGACTTAAAATGAACAAAAAGACCTACTCTTCGGAGTAACACAAGAATGAGCCCATGGCACACTACTGTAACTAAGATACAACTTTGGATTCATGTGTACTACAGAATTTTTTTTAATAAATCAATACAAAACTATGATAGCCTAATATATTGATATTAATTACATATTAATATTAATGACATCTCCATCATTCTTCTTTTTTTAAAGATTTTATTTATTTGAGAGAGAGTGAGAGTGAGAGAGATCACAGAGGGAGAGGGAGAATTAGACTCCTCGCTGAGCGGGGAGCCCCATACAGGACTCGATCCTAGGACCCTGAGATCATGACCTGAGCTAAAGGCAGATGCTTAACTGACTGAGCCACCCAGGGGCCTCCAGCTCCATCATTCTTTAAGGTGATTTGTTTTCGTCAGTGCGCTATCTTTTCCATAGGTACTATTTCTCCCATCTTACCTCTTCAATGGGTAGGTCCTGGAGCTGTGGTAAGGAGCAAGACAGGATTCCAATAAGGAATGGGGTGGGTGAGCACACGATGTCGATCATAGATGCTGGGAGGACTGGAATGTAGGTGTGCTGCCAGGTGAATGGATACAGTGTGGCGACCACAGCATGGCCACATTTGGACAGGGTGCTAGTAGAGAAGAAAGCCAATGGTGTCACATACTGAGCAACACATGGTGAATGGTCCATATATTATGTTACAGAATTACAAACTGACACCGTTTAGTGATCAGTGATCACAGATCAACGATGCTGTGATCACTCATTAATTTTTAACATTTTATTTAAATTTTTAACTTAATTTACTGAAAAATTTTAGTCTTAACCAGTTTTTTCCCACAATTTATGGTTGCTAAAAATTAGTGTGTACCTAGAAAAGCAGTACCAATTTTTTTAAAAAATTTGAGTATAGTTGATGCATGTTATATTATTTTCAGGTGTAAACATCATGATTCAAAGTCTCTGTACATTATGCTATGCTCACAAGGGTAGCTACCATCTGTCACCACACAACCCTATTACACTATCATTGACTATATTCCCCATGCTGTACCTTTTATTCCCATGACTTGTTCATTCCAGCAATATGACTTGTTTTCAGCAACATGAATTTTGAACAACAGTTTAAGTAAAACACATTTAGAAAGATAAATTAATTGCAATCTCAAAGTCACTGCTCTCGCCTAATGCAAACAGCTTTTGGATTATTTACCATTTGGAATTGTCCATGTCACTACGGCCCCGGCATTAGGTAACTGAGATCCACAGTTTTTGAATATGCCCAAATTTTAAAATAGTGAGAACAAGTAAAATACCAGTAGGAAGTGACATATTCTACACATTTCTCACCTTAGGCTGTTGGCAACAAAGATTACCCTCCGTTCCAACAGGAGGGAGGCACAGACCCGGATGAGATGGCACACACTCAGGCATTTAAAGAGACATTCAAAGTCAACATGTTCCAATCGGGAATCCAGTGGTCGGCAGAGTTCAATGGACTGAAAAATGAAAGAATTTGAATCAGGGGAATTCAGATTGGAAAAAAATCCCTAATGACATCATCAATGGATCCCGTCATTCTTTTACAGGTTAAATTCAGGACAGAGGTTTTGCTACAGAGCTTGTGAAGCTGCCTCCACTAATCCCAAGACCTAATATCTTATTATGAATATGAATTTTTTAAAGATTTTATTTTCTTTTTTTTTTAAAGATTTTTAAAATTTATTTATTGGACAGTGAGAGCAGGAACACAGCAGGGGGAGTGGGAGAGGGAGAAGCAGGCCTCCCGCGGAGCAGGGAGCCTGATGCGGGGCTCGATCCCAGGACCCTGGGATCATGACCTGAACCAAAGGCAGACGCTTAACGACTGAGCCACCCAGGTGCCCCAAGATTTTCTTTTCTTTTTTTTTTTTTTTTAAGATTTTATTTATTTATTTGACAGAGAGAGACACAGCGAGAGAGGGAAAACAAGCAGGGGGGAGTGGGTGAGGGAGAAGCAGGCTTCCCACGGAACAGGGAGCCCGATGCGGGGCTCGATCCCAGGACCCTGGGATCATGACCTGAGCCGAAGGCAGATGCTTAATGACTGAGCCACCCAGACGCCCCAAGATTTTATTTTCTTAAGTAATCTCTACACCCACCATGGGGCTTGAACTCCTCACCTCAAGATCAAGAGTGGCATGCTCTACTGACCGAGTCAGCCAGGTGCCCCCTAATACCTTGTTTCCATGCTGTAAATTTCTGATAAAATCTTTTATCCCAGGGCGCCCGGGTGGCTCACTTGGTTAAGCGTCTGCCTTCAGCTCAGATCACGATCTCAGGGTCTGGGGATCGAACCCCATGTCAGGCTCCCTGCTCAGCGGGGAGTCTGCTTCTCCCTCTCCCTCTGTCTGTTGCTCCCCGTTTGTGCTCTCTCAAATAAATAAATAAAATATTTTAAAAAAAATCTTTTATCCCACCTGACAATAGCATGTATAATCTTCATTTATCACACTGAAATTATTAGGAAGGGGCTCAGTCAATGAGAGACCGAAAACCTCTGGCTCCTGTGTCTAGGGTCAACTATCTCATAGATCAACTGGACATTTCTCCAGTGTTTTGTGTTACCAAAACATATTCTGCACAGTTTATGGAAAAGGGAAAATTATGCCGTGAGGCTTCTGGAAACTTTGCCTATTAGTGTAAGGCCTGCTTTTTGGTGTCTATCAAACCTTTTCAAAATGAGCTAACTTACCCCATCGCCAGCCCCAGGGAGGTAGCTCTTAACTGTGATGGTGCGTCCAGGAGCTGGGAAAGGAGCTTCCATGACACTTCGCATGAATGGGTAAACCAGGGCTGGAGACATCTCTCTTCTCTTCTCTACTTCATCCAGAATCTGCACATGCAACGTATGTTATTTTTTTAGGGACTCAAAAACATAAGGAACTGCCAAACATGATGCGTAAACTTAAAAATCACACCAAAAGATTTTAAGACAGATAAGGTTTCTGCAACGACTAAACGTTCATTAAAGGCATCATATCTCTTGGGGGTATCTTGACATCCCCAAGAAAAGTTACTCAAATAAATCAACTCATTTTTAGAAGAGGAGCCCCTTTCATCTGACTCAGGTAAGGGCAGAGAAGGTGACACTGAAATTATATCTTGTTGTGTGGTGTCTGGGGAAAGGCAGGAGACAAGACGAGCTTCAGGCCACGTTCTCCTTGAAGCTGGGAGGTTTGGCAAACCAAAATGAGGATGGCATGACAACAGCATCTGGATTAGAGACCTGAATGTAAACCCTCAAACCTACAGCTCTAATCTCCTACTGAGAACCCATCCTAAAGTACTATGTTAGAGTCTACGTCACTAAACATTGCCTAGTGATATCATCAGAGACGAAAACTTACTCAGAGCCCAGAAAGCACAGCACCTTCCCCAGGCCTCATGCTGCACTCACCTTGGAAAAGAGGTTGAAGCAGCCGAGGCGACTGACCATGCAGTAGACCTCAGGGAGTCGCTTCCCTCTGCCTTCCGGCTAAAAGAGAAAACATCAAAGCAACCATGAGGCAGCACAAGTCTGTTCATTGGAACTATTAATACTCTCTCAGTGGCCTTCAGTACAGACTAGGAACCAAGGTTCTCATTCTCACTGAATACCAAAAGACGGGAAAACGCTAAAATATGATAGCATGATTTATTCCAGCTTTAGTGGAGGCATCTAAGCAAGAAGAAAGTAACTCAGAGCTCCCACGATTGGCTCACGGTAGTCCATCCCTCAAACAGACCCAGACTGATATTTAGCCATTCTGTCACTGGTTTCTTTATCTATCACAAACAAATAAAAAAGAGGCAAACAAATAAATAAAGTCTGTACCCCTCTTATTCTGGAACACTGTGGCTAACTCCAACCCTGCTGTTACTATTTAAAGCTAACATAGCTTTTTTTAAAAGATTTTATTTATTTGAGATAGAGAAAGAGAGAGTAGGAGCACGAGTAGGGGTGGGTGGTCAGAGGGAGAGGGAGAAGCAGGCTCCCCGCTGAGCAGGGAGCCCAACAAGGGGCTCGATCCCAGGACCCTGGGATCATGACCTGAGCCGAAGGTAGACGCTCAACGACTGAGCCACCCAGGCGCCCCAACATAGCTTCTTTAATACACGGATCATTAAGCAGCCCTCAAACTCATCTAGAAATAGGGTTTCTGAAGCTCCTAGTCTGACTTGACCAACCCCATCTGTAGCACAAGTCTGGTACTTACCAAGAGCTTCTTACAGTAACCAAACCACCGGCTCCCATCTTCACCAGTTAAGACAAAGGAGAATGTTTCACTGAAAAAAGAGTCAATAGTTTGAGATCTAAACAGACGCTTATGACATTCTTCATGGAACAGACAACTGAAAATTACTGTCCAACAGTCATTTTGTGATGTGAGAGGGGGCATTAATACTACATTGATTGCAAGTCACCTTCCTCCTGAGGGAGAATGTCCAGGCCTGAGAACGTCTTGCCTGGCACGGGGTGAGAGTGTATGTACAGGAGACATGCTGATGCTACTATGTGCTTTTACATTCTTAGTCATCCAGTCTAGCTATTAGTCAAGCCTACTCTCCTTTTAGTGAATATCCAATGTAGTCTAACATTTAGGTAAGCTTGGATAAGCTCCTTTTCCCTTCCAAATTCTTCCATTTAGTTCTGAAGGGTCCTATGGAACAGTGAGAGGCCAAGGATATATCCTTGACATAAACAAGCTAATACGAAAATCACCCACTCCTCGCTGGAAACACGGGCAAAAGCTCTGCATAGGTAATTTTCAGAAAGAAGACTGAGGAAGAAATTCATTAATAATCAAAGAAATCTAAATCTGAACAGTGAATACACATGTCTATATATGGCCAAAAATAAACATGGAAAGTACGCCAAAATACTGAGTTACTATCTCTGAGTACCAGAATGCCAGTGACTTACAATTTCTGCTTTCTATTTACTCCTCTGTATTTTCCGAATGTTCCAGAAAACAATCCCATCTAACCGGCTGGGGAGGAAAGCCAGCTGTGGAGCAGCCAGGCCGGTGTGAAACAAGGCGCCTGTGCCGCGAGCAGCACGTGCGACAGCAGGAGAGCGTCAGGACTGACGGCTCAGAGAAGAAAGAGGCCATCAGGCCCAACTGGTTAGGGGGCACAGCGGCTGAGATGGGAGGCGACGTGACATGGAAGGCAGAGCAGCCGCTCAGGCCACAGGGGAGGCCGTCTGCCAGCAGGGCACCTGCCTGTGACGTGCTTCCCAGAGTCACACTGTTCAGCCTAAATAGCCTGGTCAACAATCACAGTTCTGAACAAAGCAGGTATCTATTGCCGAGCAGGATTCAGAGATGAGGACTGTTTATTGACTGAACATGGTTCCCTGGAGATCCCAGGAAGAAATTCTTGATCTTCCCTTCTCAATACACTCACACCTCCCAATCTGGAGCCTCCCTTCGTACAAGATCTGCAGGGGAATGTACCACCTGGGCTTCTGTCCACTTGAAGGACCAACAAGGTGCAGACACTGCTCTGTTCTACCTCCAAGGAGAGTCCCAAAGCTCAAGTCTTCTTTCCTTTTTCTGTTCACTTGGTGGCATTTCTGATTGTATGTGAAATGGAACGTTTCCCCCGCCCACAGAACTGGTAAACTACAGAGATTCTCCAACTTGTTTTCCCTTTGACACTGAAACTATTCTGCGTTTTTCTTCTTTGTACTCACATAGGAAATGTTCTAATTCCGTTTCTTCCTTTCCTCCCACAGCATCCTTGACCTGCCACAGTGTCCACGTAACTTTAACTGCTGGCTCTACCCTTTTCACAAACATTCTGATTCTACTTCTGCAGTTCCAACAAATAGAAATCTGATAAAGGAGCCTATTTACCTCTTGAGTTCTGAGGTTGGCACCCAGTCCTTTGAGTCGGGAAAACAAAATTTGGGGATAACTTTGAGCCTCTCTTCGGTGTCTTTGGACTGCTTAAAGCCATGATCACCCTGAAAAAGATAATGTTTTAGGTGACAAATATTCTATGTAAGTGGAGACCAGAAATACGAACAGCCTAGTCTCGGGAAAGGAGGTCTCTGATAAGCCTAAGTAGTCATCTCACCATGGTTTTTTGTTGTTTAACACAACAGGAAGGCCAAGACCAATAATCACTGAAGATGCATGGAGAACAGAGTTACTAAGAATAAAGAATCTTATTTTTACACAGAAATGGTTACTTGTGGGGATCCTATAATCTGATGCAAGAGAGGTGACTGAAAATAGTTTCTAGTCTAGAGATAGAATCTTAATTCAGGATTCACATACTAGGGGAAACATGATATTTATGTGAATCACAGGACATCAAATAAAAATCGATTCTATAATATGCTGATAGCAAAAACCCAGATAGCTCCAGATACCCTCTGATCAATAATCAAAGATGTTTTGAAAAGGCAGGTGAATGTTATTTAGAAAAGATACTACTTTTAAAATCTACCCCATATATAATCATTTCCCTTAGCATATAATCTTTTCTAACTAATTACTGGTTTGCAACTTCCTGTGAAATTTTAGCATGGAAGACCCTTCTGCGCAAGTCCGATATTGTACGTCAAAGAACAATCTAAAATTAGTTATACCAAGAGACATTTAAAAATTAGTACTAAAACAAGCAAATAAGTCTAATAACCATATTACTTTCATCTAACTAATATAATGTATCCTTTAATTTAATGTCTAAACAGAACATGCAGCCATTCTGAGTCACTTGAATATTAAGCTCTTCAGAAATGGAAAAGCATTCATTTCTTTAAAAAATTTATTTATTTATTTGACAGAGAGAGAGAGAGAGCACAAGCAGGGGGAGTGGGAGGCAGAGGGAGAAGCAGATTCCATGTGGAGCAGGGAGCCTGATGCGGGGCTCGATGCCAAGACCCCGGGATCATGACCTGAGCCGAAGGCATATGCCTAACCAACAGAGCCACCCCTGGCACCCCTGGAAAAGTATTCTAACAAAATTTTAGTTGTCTCATATTCTGTTATTTATATATATATATATTAAGATTTTATTTATTTATTTGACAGAGAGAGAGACAGCGAGAGAGGGAACACAAGCAGGGGGAGTGGGAGAGGGAGAAGCAGGCCTCCTGCTGAGCAGGGAGCCCGATGCAGGGCTCGATCCCAGGACCCTGGGATCATGACCTGAGCCAAAGGCAGGCGCTTAACGACTGAGCCACCCAGGTGCCCCTATTTTTATATTGTTAAATGACAGACAATCATCTTCATCTAAGATTTTCCACAACACAATCAAGAGAGACTTGATCAGCTCTTTCCCACCTTAACTTATAGGAGCCTAATGCACAAAGATGCTGAGTAACTTGGCTTAGAAACATCCCTGAATCCCTGCCAGAGTCAACTGGGTCCTTAGCTGGTTCTGAGTCCCTTAATTCAGGCTTTGTTGAAAACAGGTTCAACCTCAAGCTTTCTCTCTGCAAATGTAAGACTAATTGAAAATAGGGAAAAAATTGAGCTCCTCTTTACGGGAAATCTGATTCTTCAAGACTATCTGGATTACATTATCATGACTTCTATGGCTCAGTGTTGTGACACTGTGCTCTCAGACTACATTGAAGAATTTTATAAGAAGTTAAACACTGACTTATTTACAGTAGGAATGTTGTTGAGCCCTTTTTTTTTTAAATGAAAGGTCACACAGGAAATATCTCTTAGATTCCATTCCAATACAGTTGTGCTTCACTAGTTCTTTTTGGTGACACATGTATCTCAGGGTTTAAACCCCAAGTCCTAAAGCAGCTGAGCAGATAACATAAATGAGAGAAGTGGTCCAAGTAGTACGATGGAGCGTGAGTGAATGTCCCTATGTAAAAGGGCCACTCCTTACCAAGGCCAGCTACGTCATCTGCAGAGCAGAGTGCAAGATCAAACTGTGGAGCCCTTATTCAAAAAGCAGGAAAAATTAAGTACAAAATAAAATATAAAACTTTTTCTTTTCTTCTAGGGTCTCTCAACTTCTAGTGGGATTTCTATTTGCTATTTAATATTATGCTCCCTCAGGCATAAGGTAGGAAAAAAACCAAAGAATATTGTTACTAATAGATACCATTTATCAAATGCTTACTGTGTGCCAGGAACTGCATTAAGCACTTTACACACGTTATCTCATTAAACCCTCACTAATAATGGATAACATTCTATAGTGCTGACTATATGCTAGACACTATTCTAAGTGCCTTATACGGCTCATTTAATCCTCACTACAACTCAGTGGGATAGACACTATGATGATTATCTCCATTTTACAAATGAAGAAACCATGGCACAGAGCAGTTAGGAATGGCTCAGGGTCACAGAGCTAACAAGTGGCAGGTGCATTGTTGGCCTAGAGTCCATGCTCTAAACGGCTACCCTATTCTGCCATATTTATCGTGCTCCTCATTAAGAATGAGAAAACTGAGGCTTTGCAACTTGATAAAGGGCACTTAGTAAATAGCAGAGCAAATAATAAAAAACCAACTTGGAAAATGAGCTTTTTTTTTTTTTTTTTTTTGCCCTTGTTTGTAGCTCAGGCCTGACAGGAGATGTCATCAGACTCACCTACCAGATCCCACAAGAGGTACAGTAGTGGTAAAAGCTGCTTCAGATCACAATAAAAAGAGAGGACATCAAATACACACAGAGACGCAAGAACATTCCCGAATGCCTCTTGGTCTCCTCGCACGTACCTTGCTAGGGAACTGCTGTATGACTTGGGGAATGTAGCTTATTTCTGATGGTTTCTTCTGTAGAGACACCACCACAAAAAGTTCAAAGAGCTGCTGCTCCTGTAATTCAATGAGATCCCTCTCCAAGGTCTGGTAGTGAGGATTCCTCTTGGAAGACTGTTGCAGTTGCGCTAATCGCTTGTGGCGATCTGCAACGAAACCAGGGAGTGCTGTTTCTCCGTGGTGGCCCCGTCTTCCCTCTGGTGACCTCTGTCAGTCACTGCTGACTGCATGCTGACTAACTGGTGCCGGCCACACGGACAGGCCTGGGAGGGCTCTGACATCCTCGGGGGACAAGGGCAGATTCTCACAAGTGCCCAGGGGCCCTGTGGTGGTACTGACAGTCCATGTCCCAACCCATACTCTATGTATGTCCCAACACATATTCCTATGCTGTCCCATCTTTCATGACGTAACACCGGGATACGTGGAAAATGTCAGGTGAAAGCACTGGCCTGACAGCAGACGCCATTGTTGGGACCATGAAAACACGTGTGTGTGTGTGTGTGTGTGTGTGTGTGTGTGTGTGTGTGTGTGTGTGTGTGTGTGTGTGTGTGTGTGTGTGTGTGTGTGTGTGTGTTTGTGGGGGGGGAGATTTGATAAAAGAACTGAGTCCAATAGAGTCTAAGTACATAAGGGATAAGTCTGATATAATTAAAACAAAAACTCTCCTCACATTAAAGAAACTGTCCTTTTTTCCCTTCTCGCCTTGGCATATATTGCTAATAATGGACATAAACTAATATCAAGATATGGTGCTAAATGAAGAGGGAAAAATGAAGCAACAGAAGATATCTATTAATGGACTATTTCTCAAAAGAATGAAATTACGGATGCATACTAAATACTTAAACAGTATGAGCAATTCCACTCAAAACTGGATAGCATTTAGCCTTTATTCCTTTTTTTTTTTTAAGATTTTTTTTATTTGACAGAGAGAGACACAGCGAGAGAGGGAACACCAGCAGGGGGAGTGAGAGGGAGAAGCAGGCTCCCTGCTGAACAGGGAGCCTGATGCAGGGCTCGATGCCAGGACCCTGGGATCATGACCTGAGCTGAAGGCAGACGCTTAACGACTGAGCCACCCGGGTGTCCCCTAGCCTTTATTCTCATATATCTCTAAATTGTGAAAAATTTGGGGTAGTCTCCTCTAGGGAAAATGCTGTAGTTGCTGAAAAAATAGTCTAAGTGTCCCAGAGATTTGATTATGTGTCATTCTGAGCCGTGATTAAAAGACGCATCCTCTAATGGTTTGCTTTTCTTTTGAGATAGGATGCATTCTGCCCCCAAAGAAGTTACACTATGGATCAAATATTAAGAACACTTAAAAACTCATCTCAGAATGGCTCCCTGGAATTATCCAGTCCATTTAGTGCTCTAGGCAAAGCTTTACTTACTCCAAAGGTCTCAGTTCAAGTCAAGAAAATTTTAGGTCCTGTTTCTCAGTAGCAACAGCTTTAAATTCGTCATCTTTACACATCCAGGCTGAACCTGATGATGACTTAAGTTTCACCTTCAGTCAGGCTACTGAATCAAACACCTGAAGCAATTCAGGCCAATGGAGAGAGCACATGACTATTAATCATAAGATCATAGTATCAGACTTGGAACTGCCTGGTACTCAGCTTTAATCATTCATGTCTCTGACTTTTCCCATGCCTCAAAATGTCGGTCAGTTAAACAGGAACTTATAATTTGCTGTGAAAATCCATTAGATGAAGGATACAGAGCACCACGAAGTGCTTGAAGAAATACAACCAAAAATGCATGGCAGATTCTATATTCTAACAGAAAGTAAATGGCACAATAATTTGAAATATAAATAAATGCCTCTGAATAAGAAACAGATCAATGTTTCCTGTCTTGATGTCAGAGATAGCGAAGTTAAATAAGTACATGTGAGTGACTATGAAAAATCAGATATTTAATGGTATGTATTTGTCTCAGAGGGTGATTCACATACTCTGTTTTGGCTGCTGGGAAGCTACTGCACATATGTCTGAACATGCAGCCCCACCGCTCCCCTAGAACATTCCATCTTAAGAACCAGACTGTCTCATTCCAACATGGGAGCTTTTTAACTCTGTCAAACATCTGATGGCGTACTGTGTAGTTCCCCAAATCTCAACAGGTCCTTACCATGAAGAAATCGCCTACAAAATAAAGTTTAATGTGGGAAAAACATGCTCAATCACAAAGGAAGGTGCCACTCCACCCATAACCATAAGCATCACGAAAAAGGGAGCAGCCCCATTGACTCACTCACTCTTTGGCAGATACTCAGCATCACTTTCATTCCCACTGGTTTCACCTGAAAAGAGAGAGAGAGTTCCTAGTTGTATTGTCCAACAGGAGCAAGTCCATGGGGGTGAGGACAGTATAAAGCCTGCATGGACCTGGAGACTTGGAATCAGGAGTATTAAGGATGCTGAGCCTTTCTCCAGACCACTCAGTTGTACAACAGGGTCGGTCAGTCACAAAAGAGAACAGACGGCTCAGAGAAGCAACTAATCCAACCTGGCTTCTTCCCACACCCCGTCTCCCTCCCTCCTCAGTTCCCAGCTCATCCTTAATTCTATGAAGTCTGGTTCAGAGTAGATTCTATTTCTACATTCCTTGCCTTGTCTTTATATTCCCAAATAAGATACTAAAGGTAGACATCCACCGGCCTGAGTAAATATCTCAACACAGAACCAACTATGAATTTAGAGTCATAGGAAAATGTGGGGCTCAGAGGGATAACCATATACATTTATGAAGAAACATACCTCTTTTATGATGCTTCTAAGCTACTTCTAGGCCAAACTCAGTGTTCCTTTACTCTGAATTCTTACAGTACTCAGATTGCTTTGAACTGCTCTTATTTTCCCCAGATCTTAAGTACCTTGGTGCCTTGGTGATAAGGAGCTATGCATTTATAAGGGAGTGCTTTGTACCACAATGCTAGGCACATGGCTAATTTACTTACACACACACACACACACACACACACACACACACACACAGAGCTTTCTGAACAAGTGAATGAAAAATTTCTAGATTAAGTCTGAAAAGTTAAAGCAAAATTTAAAAATGTACAGAAAGGGAAAATCTTTCTGTAATTTTCCTCCCTTTCCCCTTTCTTTTCTTTCTTTCCAGATACTTCCATGGTTTCCTGAGAGGTGCCTGGTGCTAAGGACACAAACAGGACTTTCTGTATCAGGAAAAACAAGGCTAGAAGTCATAAATGAAAAATGCATATGAGTTTAACTACATAAAAATGTGAAATTTCTCCCTAATAAAAAATTACTAAATTTGAAAAATGAACAATGAACTGGGAAGATATTTGTAATACACATTGCTGACACAAGGATAAATTTCTTCATATTCAAACAGCTGTTACAAATGAACAAGAAAAATTACAGCACAACAGAAAAATGAATAAAGGGTAGGAATAAGCAATCCATAGGAAAAGATTTATAACTGTTGATAAATATGATAATTGTCCAAATTTATAATTAAAGAAATGTAAATTAAAATAATAAATAAGTTCCAATATTCAACCATGCTATTGGCAAAAACAAAAAGCTTTATATAACATAGTATTAGTGAAAACTATGAGAAGAAAGTCATTTTCAAATGCTGTTCATGAGAAATGTAAGCGGTTACAATGTGTGGGACAATTTGGCAGCAGTTATAAAAATTTTAAATGAACATGTTCTTTGGTTAAGTCTACTGCTAGAAGTTATTCTACAGATGTATTCTTACCAATATACAAATATATATACAAAAAGATGTATGATGCAGTATTGTTTGAAGAGCAAAAAAATATAGATATGTGTATATATATATATATATATGACTTCAAATCCAGAGGTCAAATAAAATGTGAAACAATCAAAGTGTCTCCCAGCTTAAATAAAATCCTTCTACATCCACACAATGAACTACAGTACAGCTATGTGGATCTCTATGTGTTCATACTGAAAGAGCTCTGAAATGTATCACTTTTTGTTTTTTAAAGATTTTATTTATTTGACAGAGAGACACAGCGAGAGAGGGAACACAAGCAGGGGGAGTGGGAGAGGGAGAAGCAGGCTCCCCACGGAGCAGGGAGTCCGATGCGGGGCTCGATCCCAGGACCCTGGGATCATGACCTGAGTCGAAGGCAGATGTTTAACGACTGAGGTACCAGGCGCCCTTCACTTTTTTTTTTTTTTTTTAAGCAAGACATACAAAGTCTGAATGGTATAAAAAATTATTTGGGTAGAAAAATACTTACATGTGCATAAAATTTTCTGGGAGCAGAAGGAGGTTTGGGAAGCTTTGGGTTTTCATTTTTTCTTATTCTTTGTTATAATTTCTTGCTGTATTAATTTAAATTTAATAATAAGGAAGAAGAGAACATTAAAAAATGCTGCTTCTTCATAAGAGATGTAATAGAAAAAGTAGCTATTTAAATATTGTATACTGTATAGGTTTTGGGTGGGGGTTGGATTTTTTTTTTTTTTTTAAGTAGGCTCTACGCCCAAACACGGCGCTTGAACTCATGACCCTGAGATAAAGAGTTGCATGCTCTACCTGACTGCGCCAGCCAGGCGCCTCTTTTTTTAATTAAAAAAAAAAAACTTTAAATTAATTAATTTATTTAAAGTAGGCTCCACACCCAATGTGGGGCTTGAACTCATGACTCTGAGATCAAGGGTCACACCCTCTACCGCCAGCCAGGTGTCCCCAATTTTTTTAATTTGGGTATAGTTGACACACAATGTTACATTGGTTTCAGGTGTACAATATAGCAATTTGACAAGTGCATACATTATGCTCTGCTCACTGCAAGTGTAGGTACTATCTCATAGGCTTTATAACTTCAAATTAACCACCGTGATAGAAAGCATACTGGAGCTAGGAAGCATTACTCAGTATGAAGGAACGAACACTGTGAGCTCCTGAGTCCTGTCTGTGTCTTTAGCATCAGGCACTTCTCAGGGGCCTATTAAGTATCTAGAAAGAAAAGAAAGGGGAAAGGAAGCAAAGGTAATACAACTGAAAAAAGACCCTACCAAAGCTCATTTAGGTAGCTTTAATATATTCACATCTGTAGGTTTTGATGATCTGCATTCCAAGACACTGCATGAAGGTGAAGGGGTTTATAAGCCAATAGGAAAATCTACTGAGAATCTGTAGGGATCAAAAAAGAAATAGGTTGTCCCTTCTTTATATGTGACTTCAACACCAAAATTATAATAATAGAATTGAAGACGGTCAATAAATCATTTTATAACAGCTGATAACTAAAAGTTAAGAAATGTTTAGGTTGGAACAGATTCAATAAAACCTAGCATGTACTGACAAAGTAGGCAAATATGATTATCTGGTTCTACTAGTCATTGTTGATCTACAGACAAAAGCTTAAGGAGGAAAAGAAAAATCTGAGAACGTGACTATGGAGCCAGGAGATCCTCAGGCATGAGAGAAATTCCTCAGACCCACTAGAGAAGCTGGTCCCAGAGACTGGGTAAATGCATAGTTTCTTTGAGCCATGCAAAAGAAAAACACAGTTGTGGGGAAGGGTTACAATTTAGGAACCGCGCCTTTCTTTTTCGTTTTTGTTGTTAGAAGTTCGCCATTCATGCTGTTGAATTTTTTTTTTCAATAATGATACAGTGAAAAAAAAGGGTTTGGCTCTTCAAAAACTTATCTTAGAGCCAAATCTACTAAAATGTTCCTAATCCTTAAGGCATAAATAAGGCATACAAATAGAATAAGAGATCAGTGAGAGCCTATTTAGCAACATACCTCGACAGTGTAGTTGTTAGTAGACTGCTATTAATCTGGGAAAATGGTAAAGTTTTGTAAGAATTTGTCCAGGCACCAATGTCTTGAAATTTTACATAATTTACAATTTACAATGCATTTCCTTATCTAGAAACAGTGACAGTAATGTCTGCCACGTAAGGCTATTGAGAAAATTAATGATAATGAGTCTGAAAGGGTCCAGCATAATATCTGGCACCAGTTTTCATCTTCTGTATCTAATTCTGAATTATACAAATAGAAAGTCTTTGACAACATCCTTGTTGAGGATAAAAAATACACACGGAGAAGAAGTAAACTGCTAAAAATTAAGGGTTATGAGAAAAATTGAGAGTAACTGTTGGTGAGAGAAAAGGATAAGATTTCATGGTACCATGCTCCTTCCTTCAAATGGACACTTCCTCCCCTGGTCCAGCTTCTTCCTCTGTAAAATTAGGATAGTCCCTGCCTCCTAGTGTTGTCGGGTGTCGTCCATGAGATAAAGCACGTAGGAAAACTAATACTTCATTCTGTAAATGGTACCTATTAGTCACAATAACCAAAATTATTTTTTCTGCAGAAGAGATTATAACATGTTTTGATAACTGCTTTTGAAAATACAAAAATTTGAAAAAAAATATGAAAACTTGTATCTAAAATGGTGACTAGTTGATTTTAGAGTAAGGAAAAAGAGTCTTAGATTGTAGCATGGAGGATTTTATTTTCAGATAGTAATTGTTGGAATGCAGAATAGATTTTCAAGGGAAATTAAGAAATTGCTGTCTTTGGACGTCTGCAAAAATAGGAAACATTCTTCTGTGGTATGACTTGGCTGTTGTTTCTCATTTGACAAAAACTGCTAAATTCTACATATTCTTTGCCAGACAGCCAAGTTAAGAATCTTGCGTCAGTCTATATGAAATTGTAATAACTCACTATGGATGTTGAAAGTTTCTTTTTTGAAGATTTTATTTATTTATTTGACAGAGAGAGACACAACGAGAGAGGGAACACAAGCAGGGGGAGTGGGAGAGGGATAAGCAGGCTTCCTGCAGAGCAGGGAGCCCGATGTAGGACTCGATCCCAGGACCCTGGGATCATGACCTGAGCCAAAGGCAGACGCTTAACGACTGAGCCACCCAGGTGCCCCATTAACTTATTTATTTTTTAATGTTATTATTACTTGGCACAGAACTAAATAAAAGGGATTTGAGGAAGAATAAGAAATAATCCTTATCCTAAAGAACTTATATTGAAGTGGGATAGGAAAGTAAACCAAAAATTATAATTCACATAAACATTAAGTTATACGATTCTCCCCTCAAATGCTGATAGCTCTGGACAGCTGGCACAATTCTTACCTTTTGAGGGAGGTATGTCTTTTCCAGTGTATGGGTGTAACTTTACCCTCTTTTTCCCTCTCTTAGATTCAAATATGTCAGCAATTTTCAATACAAGCTGAAAGAAGAACAACAAAATACCAGTTAAAACTAACATCAACTTTTTTTTTTTTTAAGATTTCATTTTTAAGTAATCTCTACACCCACCTTGGGGTTCGAACTCACAACCCCCAGATCAAGAGTTGTACATTCCACTGACTGAACCAGTCTGTGCCCCCACTTTTTCTTTTTAAAGATTCAATACCAAGTCTTGATGATATTAATTAGTGATTCTCATTCAAAGAAAGATCCATTTTACAAATAAAAACCTTTACATTTTCAAACTTTGGAACCTAAAATGATCTTTATTAAGATAATATGTTGTTCTTATACAAAGTCCATACGACATGGGTAAGAGAAGTAGGAAAGGGTATCTCCTTTCCAGCAGAACCCAGCACAGGCTCTTAGAGAGATTCCTTGTCACTCTATGTCACAACATGCAAGAAATCTGCTTACTGCACTCTATTTGTTGACCAAGCCTTCCCTATCACCCAGAGTAGTAAGAGGAATATTCATTCCACTTGGAAGCCAGGCTAAGGCTTAGTTATTTCTGTTCCCAGGAATTCTTCGCAAAAAGAAGATAATCATGCTGACAAAGATTTTGTCCAAGCAAATACTCTCTTTGCTACTGCAATATTATAATTTATTTTAGAAACGTCATAAAAATAGAAGGCTCTCAAATATGCTTTAGTATAAAAACCAGGCTCCATTTAGTAAGCATTACTCAGAATTTTTTTTTTTTCCTGCTGGGAGGTGTGTGTGAAAGAGACAGATAGACACACACGCACACAGAGTAGGTTTATGTGTCAACAAAACTCAAATAAAAAATCTTTTAAAAAGAGAGGAAAAAAATCAAGCTGATGAACAGTCACTTTTTTTTTTTTTTTTTTTTAAAGATTTTATTTATTTATTCATGAGAGACAGAGACAGAGAGAGAGAGAGAGAGGCAGAGGGAGAAGCAGGCTCCCAAGGAGCAGGGAGCCCGATGCGGGACTTGATCCCAGGACCCTGGGATCATGACCCGAGCCGAAGGCAGACGCTTAACCATCTGAGCCACCCAGGCGCCCCGAACAGTCACTTTTAAAAGGATGGGTGCCTGGGTGGCTCAGATGGTTAAGCGTCTGCCTTCGGCTCAGGTCATGATCCCACGGTCCTGGGATCGAGTCCCACGTCGGGCTTCCTGCTCAGCAGGGAGCCTGCTTCTCCCTCTGCCTCTCTCTGTCTCTCATGAATAAATAAATAAAAAAAAAAATCTTTAAAAAAAAATAAAATAAGGGCGCCTGGGTGGCTCAGTTGGTTAAGCAACTGCCTTCGGCTCAGGTCATGATCCTGGAGTCCCGGGATCGAGTCCCACCCACATCAGGCTCCCTGCTCGGCAGGGAGTCTGCTTCTCCCTCTGACCCTCTTCCCTCTCGTGCTCTCTATCTCTCATTCTCTCCCTCTCAAATAAATAAATAAAATCTTAAAAATAAAATAAAATAAAATAAAAGGAGGAATTTGGGGCGTCCGGCTGGCTCAGTCAGTGGAGCATGCGTTTGAGCCCCACCGTGGGTGTAGAGATTGCTTAAGCAAATAAACTTAAAAAAAATAATAATAAAAGGAGGAATTCATTAGTTTTCCATGTATATTTCTCTTTTTTCTTAAAATTCCAAGCTTTTCCTTAATCATTAATCCTGAATTAACATATTTAATGCCCAGAATTACAACTGTTAGGAATATTAAGAACCAACGAAGTTGCTTGAGAAAAATGTTCCTGTTTTCTCTTTTGTCCTTGTTTCTCTAGCAATCCTGGCAATCCATAGGCAGTGAATCAGTCCAGAGAAAGAAAAATAACATGTGAGAAACATGTGCTTCCAATATGCAGATTATTCCCACATTTCTGGATGAGTTTATTCTTTTGAAAATTTTGTAGCTGCCATTCAAGTGAAAAATTACCAATGTTCTTAAATATTACCATAATTAAAAAAAAACAAGAGAATCTGACATAAAAAGATATTGTTAGGGGCTATAGGAAAGACGTACAAGAGTAAACATGTATTTTGGAGATATACAGACCACAAATAGTGTAATTATTTTTTTTAAGATTTATTTATTTTAGAGAGAGAGAGCACGCACTCGAGCGGGGGTAGAGGGAGAGGGAGAGGGAATCTTAAGCAGATGCCACGCTGAGCGTGGAGCCTGACATGGCGCTTGATCTCATGACCCTGAGATCATGACCTGAGCTGAAACCAAGAGTCGGATGCTTAACTGACCGTGCCACCCAGGCACCCCTAAAAATAGTGTAATTATTAATAAGCATTTGAAAATTATACTCAATAGGAGACTCAAATATTATAAAGGAAAGGGAACTATCTGCTCTAGAAACATGAGATAAAGTAATAAAATTGAAATTTTGCTTATGAGTTAGGAAGAGGAGCTCACATTTACCTTCCAGTAAATACTGGAGGGTACAGTAGGAAATATTATAGAATATTCTTCCTACAAAATGATAGAAACCATATTGCTATGCACAGCTGACACGAACAATGTGAGACATTAGGAAATCTACTCTAGCAAACAATCCCACACAGGCTTTCACAGTAGGGAAAGAAAGGAAGGGTGGGGAAGAGGCATATGGACTAGATCAGTGATTTTTAAACTATGAAACCAGTTTTCCTTCCTGGGATAGCTCTAGCCATCAAAGGGGAAGTAAATGAAAACTGCTTTCCTCATGGAATGTTGTTGCTGAAGACACTCAAAAGTCAAAATTTTGTATTGCAAATAGAGCATCCTAATAGGATTTAATCCGAGGGTCGCTAACAGCTTATTCCTGCCTGATCATCAAGAGTTCATCGCCATATTTTCCCACGTCACTTCTCAGAAGACCTCTGAGGAAATAACTAGAAAAGGAAAGGTTGGATCCTATCACCTAGAGTTAGAAAGAGAACAAGCTTCGAGTACTTGGGAGATCCACAGTACCTAAAACATGGAGGCCTGAAATTAAAAGCACTGCAAATTTTCGTGGGTCTCACTAAAATCTACAATCCATTATTCCCAAGTATTTGTTAATGTCATTCCAAGAATCACGTCTTAAATGCAATCCCTTATGTGTTTGTACTCTCACCCCTGTGAACACATGATCTGTTGTCTCTGGGCCATGTGGGAGGCTGCTTCGTTGTGCCAGCATGATATATCAGAGGACAGAACTACTGTAGAAAGCCTAGCAATTCTTTAAACATTGGATTCCTACATATTCCTCATCATACGCAGTACAGTAAACAGCTAAAGAGGTTTGCTTTTTTTTTTTTCCTACTGAGAGAGATGTGTTTAGTGCTTTTTTAAAGCCGTGTGTCTTTAGCTCTTCACGTATTAAAGAGGGAGGGGCAGGAAATAGATCAGAAGAATTAAAGTATTGTGGAACAGAGTATTTCCCAAGGAACCGATCAGCAGTTACTAAACCAAAAAACAGCTGGGACTTTTGTTTAATGTTAAAATCAGGTACAAACACTGTGTGCCAAATGAATAACATGCAGCTAATTCAGATGGGATTAAGGAAAGGAATACTATTTAAATGATCTGATTTTTTTTTCCATTTCTGCAGAGTTACCCTGAAAACATTCTACATTATAGAAGAACAAAGTAACATAAAGAATTTAAAAATATTTTCATCCAATTTCTTAAGTATCTCTCCTTAAAAACATATATCTGTTTACAAATAATCCCCATTTCTTCATTTTGGTTCTAATAGCTCTGTTTGAGATGATTTAGATTTACTGCCTTTTCTCCCTTGAGAGAAAAATCATTTATTTAATGTAATTGCTGGTAATTTCTATTCCCAATAGTCAAATTTCTCTTTTCTTCCCCCAAATGGGAATTTTTGCCCCAAATTAAAGGCATATATTTTGTTATTACTGAAAATCTGTAAATTCAGGCACAAAACTGTTCACTTTGGCAATTAAATAAGTGAGTGAAAATAACAGCACTGGGGTGCCTGGGTGGCTCAGTTGGTTAAGTGGCTGCCTTCGGCTCAGGTCATGATCCCAGGGTCCTGGGATCGAGCCCCACATTGGGCTTCCTGCTCGGTGGGGAGTCTGCTTCTCCCTCTCTCTCTGCCCCTCTCCCCCGGCTCGTGCTCTTTCTCTCTCTCTCTCAAATAAAATCTTAAAAAAAAAAAAAAAAAAGAAAAGAAAATAACAACACTGAAGCCAGCTTAATAGAATGTCCTCTTACATGAGATTCTAGTGCTTCCTTGAAACAGGCAGCTGATTTTAATGAGAACTAAGGTAACCGAAGTGAAACCTTCCATCTAAAATCAATTCGCCAAATCCATAAAGAAGCCCTGGCAAAAGCCACTCATGCATTTTTCTTGCATGAGCAAAAACCTAAATCTTAAGGCTGCTTCCCAAATCTTCTCATTCCAGTAGATCAGTTCTAACCTATTATTCATTTCAGTCTAAAGTGTATTTATTCTCATTTATGGAAATGAAGTAAGAGTCAAAGAATGAAAGTACTAGAGTCCTTACCCTGGGAAGATTTTTTCTTTTCCTGTTTGCAACTTCTCCAGCTCGGAAAAGCTTCCACTCAGTTAAAGTGACAGGCAAAGTGGTATCCTTTGTGAGCTTTGACCGTAAATAAGCTTGGGAGCTCTTCAGTTCCATAGTCTTCCGGTGGAGGAACTGAGGCTTGGGAGGAAGCTAAAACAGAAGATGTACTGGTAAAGATAAGATCGTCTAGGGAATGCTGATGGTCTCAAGGTCAAGTTATCTTAGAAAAAGATGTATCTTGTCTTTCAAGTCACCTCAATTGAGGATACCAGAATTTCTTTTTCCCCATTTGTGCAGTCATTTCTCAGGTTTCTAATCCAGTGTTCTACTACGATGTCATCACGTTTCCAGAAAACAACAGCTCAGAGTCCTCATTAACTCAAGGCAGCCTTCACTTGCGGGGGTGACGAATGCTTTCGGGGATGAGACAGGTAATTTAGGCCACAGACTGTCGTGGGACTAATAGGGAGCTGTGGTAACTAGAGAGAAATGAAAAGCTCATGGCTTGTCTAAAGGTGTTCACATTCTCATTTTTTTGAAGTGCTAGTAAGTGAACAAACAGAAACCCCAAAACCAAAGAAAAAGCTGTGTGCTGCCCCCCCAAAACCCCACAAAGAACACAAAAACCACCACTACCAACAAAACCCATATTTCGGTGCCTCTTAATCTTGGCCCTAGTTAAACCATTTTAACCTTTTTGAGGGGATCATAAACAAGATTCTTACGTTTTCTTATGTTAATTATATATAATGTTTTCTTATACTGATTCTTTGGTTATACCTTTGGTGCTTTGAAAGCACTTTTCGGGGGTGGTAGCTTCCATGCCGAAGGGGATCTCCACATGGGCAAAGGCTGCACCGGAATATCTTCATATGGATTCTCTTTGGCGGGATCTTGAAAAATAATGGGAAAACAAAGTTTAGCGAAACACAGTTAAATGGAAACAAAGGGACTACAGCCAGGAAAAGAAACAAATCACTATGTTCAGCTTCTTAACCTTTATTGCTTGGCCCTTTAAGCTTGAAAACCACTCTGGTGTCCAACCAAGTTAAAAGAATTCTCAAAATACTATACTATAAACATTGACTTCTGAACTGAGCAGTCCACTAAACTGGCTATAAAAACCATTCAAGAATAAAAGAATTTATATGACAAAAGTTTCCATATTTAAAAGAAATAGCTACAGCAAGATACACTTGAGCATAAAAGAAAATACCATCCTACAGTTAAGGGCCCCACCAAATACATACTCATTAAATTTAATTGCAAAGTTTGTGGACACATACATATGATATCCTCGTAGATATTGTCCTCCGACTGTGTGTAATAAAGTGCTGAGCCAGAATTTCTTCCAAGTTCTTCATGAATCTTCTGTGAGCTCTGATTTCGAAAGTGCTGAATATCCTCAAATTCAAAGGATTTCCTTAAGAAAGGAGATAGGTTTTAAAGTTATATGTTTTAAAACTCTAGTCTTCTTTAAGTTGGTATGATAGAGAGAAATCAATTAGCAAAGGACTTGTATGCAAAATTACAAAGGTGTTTTATCAGATACCTAAGAATAATAAACTAGGCTGGTACCTTATATACACCATGAGAAAATTGGAGGCTTTTGGCCAATTACATTCATGTTCCTTACTGCATAACTTCATTAAATTCACTCTCTCAAGGAAAGTGAAGCCAAGACCAGCATGTCCTAAACGAAGCAGAAGAATGTACTTCTCTACGTATTCTTACAGATATAAAATGCAAGTTTTTCTGATGTTCTTATGTCCGCAAATTGTCTTAGATATTATATCCTTTTGTAGGTACTTTTCCCTTGGGTTAATCAACATCTGTAAAATCAAACTAGGCCTGTACCCCATGCAGGGAAATGAAAATGGTTTTGAAAAGAAAAAAGAAGCTCAGTAGTTCTGGAAGGACAATACTTAGAAATTATTACGGAGCAGATAAAAACACACCTTTTAGATCTCCCTCTGATTTTTCTGCCATATTTCTTTGGTTCAGGTTCCTGAGAAGAGGCCAAACAAGACTCTGCGCAAGAATTATTTTCACAGTATTTTCTGTCACAGTTTCTTTCTTTACATGGCATAACACCGGATTCAGATAAATATCTGAATGTCCTGCGAGGTTTGGGCAAAGGATTTATAGAAGGTCCACATTCTTGTCCCTCAGGTTCAGAGTAAATATTTTCTAAGCTCTTGGTTATTCCATATGAACTATCGAGAACTCTGAAATTCAGTTCTTTTTCTGAAGAGTCACAATGTTCTAAAGCCAAATTTAAGACTTTATCTGGGGGGAGTGCTTCTATTTTCTTCCACAGGATCTGTGAGGTATAGAAATTTCCTGGAGGTAAGGAAGTCTCTGGGTCCAAAACAACTTCTTTCCAGCTTTCGATCTGTTTGACCCGAGAACATACCCAATTGGATTCTGATTCATTTCTAAAGAGGTGTGTATCATCACATCCACGTTTCCCACTTTCATCCTTGGTTTGATCATGGCTTTTCGCATCTTCATTAATATTTAGACCAACATTGCGAGAGCTGGTTATATCCAACTTTTTGCTCTTTCCCTCATCGACGGGATTTTTCTTAAGAAGACTCTCTTGATGACAGTTATTATATCTCACTCCAAAGTCCCTTGGATGCCACTTCTCTGGATTAGGTATACCATTA
Source organism: Zalophus californianus (assembly GCF_009762305.2). Classification (NCBI taxonomy): domain Eukaryota; kingdom Metazoa; phylum Chordata; class Mammalia; order Carnivora; family Otariidae; genus Zalophus; species Zalophus californianus. Next base: position 96,573,027 of record NC_045598.1, read on the forward strand.
GTTCTTCCTTCCCACTGAGAAATTTTTTGTTTGATGTTTCTGCAGTGGCTTCTTGACAGTGTCTGAACAGCAGAACGAGAAAAACCGGCATCCATGTTCCCAGTTGGGTGCATGTCAAAGTCTGAATGTTACTGAGGCTTCATTTTAAGTAACTGTGAAATACTGTATTCTTTATCCTGTCAGTTAGAATCCCAACAATTCCAGCATTTTCCTTTCATCTTTAACTTGGAAATCTCTTTTTAAAAAGAAAAATTTTGATCATTGATCCTCGTGGAAAATGGCTGCAACTTTATCTTGAATATTCCTATTAAAAAGAGACAACCATATGTTAACACAGTTTTATAATTTCCTAATTTAAAGTCCACCAAAACACTGCCTATGTATCCCTAAATAACTCATTTACATTACATATGTAAAAATGTACCTGTCACCCACTAAGTAATTCAACTCCATTAACGCGCTCCTAAGATGGTGATAGAACACAGAGGAAATATTACTTGTGATATTTCTCAAATTGTCAGCTTTAATGTTCTGCTGTATTTAATTTCCTAAAGTTAGGTAGACTGAGGTTTTATAAGAGATTACACATAGTAGTACACAATGTTATTTTGTAAAATCAATTCCTTATGAAACCTTCTCTTAATGAAACAAGGACCAACAGAGTATTATAAAAAGCATACACTTACAGAAATACATCTCAACTAACTAAAAAGTTTATGTATACATCCAGAGAAAGCGCCAGTTAGTCTGGAAACATATCAACACCTAATTTCCTCCTTCTCGCCTATGTTGGGAGATAATACTAGCCCTTATTTCAACATACCCTGATTTCAACTTTACTATTAGCAGCACAGGATTCCATATGCACGGTGCTAATGACAAGCCAATGTGCCATTAACTATCAGGTGCTTTAAAATATCATAACCTATTTCGTCACCGACTGAACTTTGCACATCACTGCCACCACCCCCTTGACCCAAATCGGCAAAAATACTTACAGGCTTTGTCACAGTCCTTCCTTTCACATACAGGCTTCACTCATTGAGGCCCATAAATGTTTCCTCAAATGTAAAAACTGGCATAGAACTTTTCTTATCAACTGAGTAAAGACCCGATCTCAAGTTCTCCTGTATACTGGTTATAAATAACAACTGATTCAAAACTTCCTGAGGCAGGGGTCATCCTTCCTTGAGCTTTGTCTGTGGGGCCTTGATTAACAGGCAGGAAAATATCTTGGCCCGGCTCTGTCAGGGCAGCTGACCAAAACTGATACACAATTCACACACAAAATGTATTCTAGGCAGGACAATTGTTAATCAGGGATTCCATCAACTTTCCTTTCAACCATTCCCACAAGTTTGTAGGAAAATCAGCTTTGCCTGCAAATAAACTTGGATGAGGATCTAATGAAAAAAAAATCATTCTAAATAACCTTAAGAAATTTAATGTGGGTGGAAAAAAAAAAAAACAACAAAAAACCCAAAGCCCCAAAATACTAAAGCTGTTGTTGCAGATTTTTTTTTTTTTTTTTTTTTTTGGTTGCCGCCACCACCACCACAGCTTCCTTGCTTTGAGGGACCCGCCCGCACTGCCTGGCACCCAGGCCTAGAACTCTCCATGAAAGACTAATGCATACAATGTGAAGGGCCAGTCAGCGGCCGCTCATTATTAAACTGAAAATCCTTTTGCCGCTTCTAATAGAGGATTCCTAAGGATTTTAGGGTGTCCTTGAGACTCACGTTTTCCTCACTATAGACAAGATGGGAGTATAGCTGGCCCTTGAACAAGGTTGGGGTGAAGGGTGCTGACCTCCCGCACAGTTGAAAACCTGCCTATAACTTTTGATTCCTCCAAAATTTAGTTACCAACAGCCTACAGATGGCAGGAAGAAGCCTTACTGATAACATTAATGGCTGATTAACACCTATGTGTTATATGCCGTATTCTTTTTTTTTAATATACTGTATTCTTACAATAAACCAGAGAAAATATTAAGAAAAATCCTAAGGAAGAGAAAATATATTTACAGTGCTGTATTGTACTTATCGCAAAATATCCACCTAGACGTGGACCCGCACAATTCAAACCTGTGTCGTTCAAGGGTCAACTGTATTTTTCTCTCTCCTAGGAGCCTCGTAGAGGTTTTCAGCAGTCTTTGTTAATGCTTTCTTTACTTTTCCTTTGTTACTATGCGAATGTATGTAATGTATGAATGAATGTAAGCTATGAATGGGTCCAAGTGGGAAGAAAGATGGAATTTGCTGAGGCTAAAGGCTTTTTTTTCAGGGCTAAAGAAATTTAACTTGAAAATTACTAGCAACAGATGCTAAATTTATGGACTTGACACACAAATATGAATGATGTGTATTAATGGTGTTTCCGTGGCACGTAAGACACTCCTAACAGAAGCGGGCATTATAAACAGAAATGCTACTTGCTCCTAAATGTACGTATTAATACGCCACAGCTTTCAAAAAAATGGACAAACGATTTCAGAAACAAAAAAGTTTTAACGCCTTCTGACTAGACAGATGTCTACCTAGACAGTACAGAGAATTTATCTTTATATCCGATTTCACAGTTCCAATTTTTGACAGATTAAACTCTTCATAATGTGGCTTGCCTATTCTTATATACGAGTTCTGATTTTGTCCCCTCCAAAAAATAAGAATCACTCACCAAAGCAGGAGGCATCTCATGTCTGACTTGAACCTAATTAAATTCTGAGCCACCTTCCTCCTCAGGACCTGCTCCCCATGGCCCTCATTGTCTGTGAGATCCTGTATGTCCCACTCGCCACCTCCCGAGTTTCTTGCGTTGACCACCACTACCAGGAACATTCTAAGCCCTAAGTGCTGGCCCAGCTTTTCAAGTCCTAGATCTCTCCACAGCTTCATCTTTTGGAAAACTCCCTAAAGCCAACTCACACATTTGTCCCTAGAGATTGCTTCCTTAAGTTTGCTACAACAGTCCTAACAAAAACACAGACTGAGAAAACATGACAACTTCAACAGTTTTTAGAATTCTTTTTTCTCTTAATACCACAAAATGAGTCAGACTTCCCTCCCTTTAAAGATGACTAAGGCAGGCAGGACTCACAACTTAAAGAGGAGGGCGAGCACTCACTAACCACAATGGACATCTCAACAGAACAAACAGCAACAGAACAAAAGACATACAAATATGAAAAATCAAGCATGATTTTATAAGTATAATAAAACAGCATGCTTGGAATAAAGGGTACTAATCAAGCTTTTTTTTTTTTTTTTTCCTGTTCTTTGTTCCCAAAGAGGTGATCCTTCATCAGGTTCCCTTGTTTTTATTTTCTGTTTTTTTCTGAGTATTTACTTTCATCCAAGAAACACATCAACTGTAGTTTATCAGCTTAAAATGTAATGTATACTATAACTTAACACATACAGGATTCTGTGTTTTTAGCATATTAAAAGAAAACAATTTGAGTCCATTTGAGTAAGTGAAATTCTCTGGAAAAGAGAATAATGATGCTCTGTTTTAGTAACTCAAGCCTTACATGGGAAAGCTTCTCACTCCAAAGCCTTTAAAATACTTTATTTGATCAAACATAAATACCTGACAAAATAGGAGGGATTTGGAACATTCTAAAAGTTGATTTAAAAACTGATGAAAGGGTATGCTTTTAATGATTGACTGATTTTAGAGAGAGGGAGAGGACGTATGTGTGAGAATGAGGGGTAGGGGCAGAAGGAGAGACTCTTCAGGCAGATTCCCCGCTGAGCGCGAAGCCCAACAGGTGGTGAGGTGAGGAGGGTTAGGGAGTGTGGGGTTGGTGGTTGGGGGGAGGGGGCTCAATCTCACAACCCTTGAGATCAAGACCTGAGCTGAAACCAAGTCTGACACTCAACCAACTGAGCCACCCAGGCGCCCCAAAGGTATGCTTTTAAACGATTAATATTTTTTATGTGAATTTTACCTCAATTAGAAAGAAAATTGATGAAAGGGACAAGGAAGACTCTCACCACTGGCCACGATAGAGTCACTGAGCTAGACTTGCCTTCCTAACATAACTATAAAACCGAACTTATATATTAAATAAAATAAATGCTTTTGATATTGGATAACAAACATAGGACTGTAATCTCTGAATGAAGAAAAACAAATGAGGTAGGCATTATGTTAGCCCAGTTTTCACGCTGGAGGCTCTTTCCAGAAAACAGCACAGAACATGATAACCTTGCTGAGGTACAGATAAAGGGGTCAGAGTTTGAAGGGACGAGGAAAGATGGAATTTTCAGGGCCCCGTATCAGATAGGAGGGAGCAACACAGAAAAAGCTCCAGAAATCTACATAGGATCCTCTTGAGTCTTGGTTTGAATACTAAGCTGCTAACGCACAGGGTAGCACTGCACAAGGCTGGAAACAAATTACCGGGGAAAGAACAACTACAGGGGACCTGTAAGCTGACTAGTACCCAGAGTTCACAAAGGGCTGGGAAATGTTCAATTTCCAGTGATCCATATAGAAGCAGACTTGTCGAACACCCAGGCAATTCAGTAGAAACGTTAGGAGGTCATGGCTTGTCAGTAGGACTAAACTAGCCCTAGAAGAAAGACTACTTTCGAGCTACCCTAAAGCTTTAAAAAAGCCTTAAAAGCAGGTGGCTCAGTCAGTTAGGCATCTGCCCTTGGCTCAGGTCATGACCTTAGGGTCCTGAGATTGAGCCCCATCTCAGGCTCTCTGCTCAGCGGGGAGTCTGTTTCTCCCTCTCCCTCTGCCACGCCCTCCCCCTCCCCCGCTCGTGCTCGCTAGCTCTCTCTCTCTCAAATAAAAATTTTTATTTTTTAAAAAAAGCCTGAAAAGGATCATGTTGATTTGTAAGGAACTGAAGTACTCACCAAAATAAAACTCAGTAATTTTTACATGAAGACAACAAAACCTAGACACTCAGCAATGTAACGTTCACAATGTGCAACATCCACTCAAAATTACAAAATATGTAAAGAAGCCTAAAAGTGAGAAAAATCAGTCAGTAGGAACAGAAACAGAACCAAAAATGATAGATATGATAGAGTTGGCAGACAAAGACCTCAGGTTGGATATTTTAAATACATTCATAAGCTTAAAGGAAAACACAAACATAATCAGTAGAGAAATGAAGATATAAACATGAAAGCAAACAGAATCTCTGGAACCTACAAATGCCCTGTCTGAAATAAAGTCACTGATGGGATGAACAGCAAATTCAACTTCTTACTGCCGAAGAAATGGTCAATGAAGTAAAATAAGGAGCAACAGGAACTGTCAAAAACAAAACTGAAGCACAGGGAGAAAAAAGCTAAAGCTAAAACAAAAACAAAAACCAGATTCTCCCTAAAACAGTATCAAGCAGTTTACCTTACATACAATCCTGGAAGTGAAGGGGGTAGGAAGACAGAGAACAAATATTTCAAAAAATAATGGCTGAAATTTTTCTAAATCTGATGAAAACTCTAAACCTGTAGATCTAGGAAGCTCAATAAATCTCAAACAGGATAAACACAATGAAAGCCTTATCAAGGCAAACCATAATCAAGCTGCTGAGAATCAGTGATAAAGAGAAAATTCATAAATGGCCAGAACAACAAGAACAACAACAAAACTCATATCATGTACAGAGAAAAGAAGGTAAGCAGGAAACAATGGAAAATATTTGAAGTGCTGGCGGGGGAGGTGGACAAGACTGTGAATCGAGAATTCTAGACACAGCCTTCAAAATAAGGGTTGAAATAAACACATTTTCAGTTGAAAAAAGCTGTGAGAATTTGTCAGCAGCAGACCTGCATGCAAGGCCAGTGACATAATTTATGGCTCCCAGTGCAAAGTGAAAATGTGCAGGAAAAGTGCTTTAAAGGAAGATAGCAAGCTTTTTTTCATTTTTTCTGTAATCTCTTTGAATTTGTCGTAGTGTTCTTTATTTTACTATCTAATGTTTTAAGTAAAAAAAATTAAAAATTTAAATTATTAGCATGAATGTACCATTCATCTATATGTATGCAATGCCATTTTAAACGCACCTATCAAAGCATTTACCTTATATGCAGAATCAGTGGAAATAAACAATTCCTATTTTTGGCTTGTCTTGAAGGGTGCTTCAAGCTGGCTGAAAGAGATACACAGCCAGATTCAGAAGGTTAGAAGGAGAAAGAGAGGGTTCCCTCAGGCCTGGAACCAGCCAAGAGAATGCTGTCAGGTCTAGGGATACTTGTGGAATGAGCACAGATTCTAGCAGGGACCTGGGAGCCCAGCACTGTGATGAGGGGCATGCACATGCTTGCTTGGGCCTAATGGCTGCTAGAATCCCCTCCTGCCAGCCACCAAACCAACATGTCATGCTCTGGCTGAGGCAGGGTCTAGGGAAGTACAGCCAGGTATCTCCACATCCCATAGGCATGCCTCCCCAACTCATGCCAGACAGGTAACCCCCAAGGATCTATTAACCTCTGCCCAGAATACACTTGATAATCTGAATCACGGTGGGTGATAGGCTTGCCTCCGTAAAACCAAGGCCTCCACTTGGCTGCTCGCCAGATATAGCATGGTGCTGCCAGTGTGGAGTGGGACAGCCATTGTCATGCCCTGTTTCAAGACACCATGAACATACATGTCCAATCTCAACCCTCTCACACCAGGCTTTTGCTGAGAGCAGAGAGACAGTGGTCTATAGGTAGAGAAGGGCCATGCAGGGCTAGCTGGAGATTGGGCAGCTGAGAACCCATCCTCAGGAGGTGGCAGGAGGCAGGGTCTCAAGTGAATTGAGGCTCCAACCCCTGGTACACACTGTATTGTCCCATCAGACTTCACATACAAAACACAAATTCAAGGGCGGCTGGCTGGTTCAGTTGGTATAGCATGCAACTCTTGATCTTGGGGTTGTGGGTTCAAGTCCCACAGTGAGTGTAGAGATTACTTAAAAATAAAAAATAAAATCTTTAGCTCAGATTTTATGGCTGTTAGTTAGGCATCTGCCTTCAGCTCGGGTCATGATCTCAGAATCCTGTGATCAAGCCCTGCATCATTGGGCTCCCTGCTGAAAGGGGAGTCTGTTTCTCTCTCTCCCTCTGCCCCTCCCCTGTTCATGCTCCCATACTCTCTTTCCCTCTCCTCAAATAAATAAATAAAATCTTTTATAAAAATAAAATCTTAAAAACCCCACAAATTCAAAGATTAAGCTATCAGAATTTCAAGATGGCTACCACAGAGCATAAAACCCCACAGGGCCCTTTTGAATGCAGGACCCCGTACAGCTACACTGATCGTCTGACCATAAAGCTGGCCCTGTATACCCTACATTGTGGAATTTATAGCAATGGGGGAGTAAAATGTAAGAAGAGCACAAAGGAGGGAAAGAAAAATGGAAATACAGTACCCTAAATTTCTTACTTTATATATAAATTGTACATTATTTGTTTTCTTTTAAGATTTTATTTTTAAGTTATCTCTGCACCCAACATGGGGCTCAAACTCACAACCCCAAGATCAAGATCGCATGCTCCTCTAACTGAGGCAGCCAGGAGCCCCACGTAGTACATTATTTGAAGGGGAAAGATTAAAGTTGTACATTGTGAACGCTAAAGAAATCACTAAAAGAATGGAATTCTAAAAAACACTCAGTGCAGAAAAAGCTGGGGTTGGGAGAGAGAAGGAAGAATCACAAGAACAACTACCACCACCAAAAAACCAAACAGAAACAGAAAATGAATAGCAAGACTGTACATTTAAATCTGACCATACGAATAATTACGTTAAATGTAAATGAGCTAAACTCTAAATAAAAGGCAAAGATGATCATACTTGATTTAAAAAAAAGCAAGACCTAACTCTGCACTTCTTTAAACTGCACTTTGAATTTATTTATTTATTTTTTAAAGATTTTATTTATTCATTTGACAGAGACACAGCGAGAGGGGGAACACAGTCAGGGGGAGTGCGAGAGGGAGAAGCAGGCTCCCCGCTGAGCAGGGAGCCTGATGCGGGGCTATGACCTGAGCTGAAGGCAGCCGCTTAACGACTGAGCCACCCAGGTGCCCCTGCACTTTGAATTTAAAGAGACCTATCTGTTAAAATAAAGAGGTTCAAACACTAAAGTAAACATTATCATAAGAACCCTGGATTGACTGTATTGATATCAGACAAAGCAGACTTCTAGCCAAGAAATATTAGCAGAGATAAAGAGAAAAGACATTTCAAGCAAAAATGTAGTCAATTCATCAAGAAGATTGAACAATCCTAAATGTTCATGTACCTAATAACAGAGTTTCAAAATGTAAGAAGCAAAAAACGTCAGAACCAAAAGGACTAATGGACAAATCTGTAATTTTACTGAGGATTTCATGGCTCTTCATGAGTAATAGCCATATTGACAGAAAATCAGGAAATATATAAAAGACTTGAAAACCGCCATTAATTAACTTGACCTAAGTGACATTTTAGAACACTACACCCAACAACAATAGAATATATATTCAAGTATACATACGATATTTACCAGTAAACCATATGTTGGGCCATAAAATAAAACTTACTGAATTTTAAATGATTGAAGTCAGCCTGAGAATGATTCTCTCACAATGGAACTTAATTAAAAATAAATAATCAAAAGATATCTGGAAAATGCCAAAATATTTGGAAATAAATGCTTACGTTATAAAAGAAAAAAGTTTAGAAACACTCTATCTTGGTGTTTTAAATCAAAACACGTTTTATTGGGGCACCTGGGTGGCTCAGATGGTTAAGTGTATGCCTTCGGCTCAGGTCATGATCCCAGGGTCCTGGGATCGAGCCCCACATCGGGCTCCTGGCTCAGCAGGGAGCCTGCTTCTCCCTCTCCCTCTGCCTCTCTCCCTACTCATGTGCTCTCTCTCTCTCTGTATCTCTGTGTCTCAAATGAAGAAATAAAATCCTAAAAAAACCCCCACATTTTATCCCATTAAGTTTCAAGTTATTATTTTAAATTATTCCCCAGTATAATGCTCTAGATTGACATCTGTTTAAATTACCTTACTGCCAGTCCTGCACAAAACGTACCATCCTTTTTTTTTTTTTTTAAAGATTTCATTCATTTATTTGACAGAGAGAGAGAGCACAAGTAGGCAGAGCGGCAGAGGGAGAGAGAGAAGCAGGCTCCCCGCCCAGGAGGGAGCCCGACGTGGGGCTCGATCCCAGGACCCCGGGACCATGACCCGAGCCGAAGGCAGATGCTTAACCGACTGAGCCACCCAGGCACCCCATCCTTTTCAATATTACATCCTTTTAAATCCTATAGTGAAATCGAATGTCATTATTCCACTTAATAGCTGAAAAAAACCCCAATGATTTAAGGTTGTTTCTTTTTTTTTTTTTAAAGATTTTATTTATTTGAGAGACAGAGTGAGAGAGAGAGAGCACATGAGAGGGGGGAGGGTCAGAGGGAGAAGCAGACTCCATGCTGAGCAGGGAGCCCAATGCGGGACTCTATCTTGGGACTCCAGGATCATGACCTGAGCCGAAGGCAGTTGCTCAACCAACTGAGCCACCCAGGCGCCCTAAGGTTTTTTCTTAAGAAGGATAAAAAATAAACTCAAAGCAAGTAGAAGAAAATAATAAGATGTAAATATTCATGAAATAGCAACCACTGAACAACGGAGAAATCAATGAAACATAAAAAGTTATTTGAAACACCAATGAATTAATAGACATCTAGGTGGACGGAACAAATAAAAAAAGAAAAAGCATAAATTAGCAGTATGAGGAATGAAAAAGGGGTGATCACCACAGATCTTACATTAAAGGATATAAAGGATGATATGAATAAATTTATTGTAGTAAATTTGACAACTTAAATGACATGGACAAATTCCTTGAAAGATACAAATTGCCAAAACAGACACAAGAAGATACAAGAACTCTGAGTATCTACATATTTATTTTTAAAATTAAAGTTAAAATTTTATTTTATTTTATTTATTTTTTAAAGATTTTATTTATTCATTTGACAGAGAGAGAGCACAAGCAGGGGGAGCATCAGGCAGAGGGAGAAGCAGGCTCCCCCGCTGAGCAGGGAGCCTGATGCAAGACTCGATCCCAGGACCCTGGGATCATGACCTGAGCGGAAGGCAGACGCTTAATGACATGACTGAGCCACCCAGGCACCCCTAAAATTAAAATTTTAATTAAAAGCCTTTGCATTAAAAAAAACTCCAGGTCCACGTAGCTTCACTCGTTAATTTTATTAAACATCCAAAAAAATAATATTAATCTTACACAAACTCTTACAGAAAATAGAAGAGGAAACATTTTCTAACTCATTTTATAAGACCAACATTACCCTGTTGGAAAACCAAAGACACTACAAGAAAAGAAAAATATAGAATAGAACTCATGAACATAAATGTGAAAGTCCTTTAAAAACATTAGCAAATAAAATTCACATATACATATAAAAGATACTAAGTTATGACTAAGTAGAGTTTATTTATTTTTTTAAGATTTTATTTATTTGAGAAAGAGAGTGAAAGAGCACAAGCAGGGGGAGCAGCAGAGGGAGAGGGAGAAGCAGACTCCCCGCACAGCAGGGAGACCGATGTGGGACTCGATCCCAGGACCCTGGGATCATGACCTGAGCCGAAGGCAGACGCCCAAACATCTGAGTCACCCAGGTGCCCCTAAGTAGAGTTTATAAGAGAATGCAAAGTTGCTTTAAATTTAAAAATCATTTTATTTATGAGATAAAGAAAAAAAGCCTTCTTGTAATTATCTTAGTAGATGCAAAGAAGCATTTGAAAAAAATTTCACACTTATTCATAATTGGGAAAAAAACCCCTCTAGCAAATAAGAAATGGAATTTCCACAATCTGATACATGGCAACTATGAAAAAACTACTGCAATATCATACTAAGTGGTAAAAGATTTAACACCTTTCCCTTAAGATTGGGAAAAAGGCAAGGATGTCTTCTTTCACTGCTTTTATTCAACATTTTATTTTATTTAGATTGGAAAAGTGCCCTTTCGGCTCTGACACGCTGGGGAACAAGGTCGTGAAGAGGAGGACTTGGTGTGCTGCTGCCACTTCTAACATCTTGGGTCCCTGCGCCTTTTGCAGAACTTCCAACAGCGCTACGTTGGGACAGAGCATCCAGAGGTTCACAACCTATGTGGTCTGTAGGAGCCACTGGGAGGAGGGCCTAGGGAAGAATTTGTCATTTTCAGTGGAAAATAAGTGCCAGTTACTAATTATGACAACTGTGTACTTTGGATCTGGATTTGCTGCACATTTTTTTTTTTATAGTAAGACACCAGCTGCTTAAGAAATAAGGATGCTTTAATTCATTAAACAGATGTGAAAAGGAACATTTAAGAGGTGCAATCTCTTTGAAAAAATGAATCAAACTCTTGAGTTCAACATACTCAATATGTTTGTAAATAAACTTATGGCATGAAAAAGAAAGGAAAGTAAAACAACATGATTGTATATGTAGAAAGTCCTAAGAAATCTACAATAACAAGGTACTAAAATTCATCAGGGAATTTAGCAAGGTCTCAGGATACATGGTCAATATATAAGAGATAATTTGTACTTATACATATGGGGAATAAACAATTGGAAAATGAAATGTAAAATAACATAAAAAGTTGCATAAAAATCATGAAATACTTAGGTATACAAAACTTGTACACTGAAAATACAAGATATTGCTAAGAAAAAAAATTAAAGAACTACTAAATAAAGAGATCCATCACATTAATAAATTAGAAGATTCAATTTTGTTAAGACATCAAATTCTCTCAAAATTGATCTCTAGATTCAACACAGACCTAATCAAAATCACAGCAGGCTTTGTTCCAGAAATTGACAAGCTGATTCTCAAATTTATATGGAAATGCAAAGGGCCTCAAATAGCCTAAAACGTTTTCAAAAATAAGAAAGCTGAAGAACATATACTATTGATTTCAAGACACTGTAAAGCTACAGTAATCAAGACAATATGGATTAATGAAAGCAGAAACAAATGGATCAATAGAACAGTACAGAGTCTAGAAATAGACCCACACTTATATAGGCAATTGATTTCCACAAAGCTGGGGGAAAAAAATAATCTTTTCAATAGATGGCTTTGGAACAAATGGATATCTACAGGGAAAAAAAGTAACCTTGACTTTTTACCCACACCATTTACAAAAGTTAACTTGAAATATATCATAAGCCTAAACCTAACAGATAAAACTATAAACCTCCTAGAAGAAAAAAATAGACAAAAAAATCTTTAGGGAAGGAAAAGATTTCTTAGGACACAAAAAACACTAACCCCTAGAGGCAAGAAATCGATAAACTGGACTTCATCAAAATTGAGATCTTGTGCTCTTCTAAAGATGTTTTAAAAATGAAACAGCAAGCCACAGATGGAGAGAATATTCAAAATACATATATCTAACAAGCACTTAAATCCATAACATATAAGGAACTATTACAAATGAATGATAAGGCTAACAACAGTATGAAAATATGCATCAGATGTGAACAGACATTTTACAAAAGATTTTATGAGTAGCCAGTAAGTACAATAAAGCACCTGAAAAGAGGTATACTATCATTAGTCATTAAAGACATGCAAATTAAAACCCAAGATACCACTACAGACCCACTAGAATGGTTAAAATGTAAAAGAATAATACTAAGTATAGGAGTACCTGGAACTTTCAAACACTACTGCTGTAACATGGTACAACCACTTTGGAAAACAGTTTGGCAGTTTCCTATAAAATTAAACATATGATTGCCATATGAAGTAGCAATTTCACTTGTAAGTATTTCATGTGAAGGAAAAATGTTATGTTTACACACATACTTCTACATGAATATATTCACAGCCTCTTTATTCAGAAGAGCCCAAACTAGAAACAACCAAAAGGCAATCGACAAGTGAATACATAAACAAAATGTAATATATTCATACAATAGGATATTCCTCAGCAATAAAAAGGAACAAAACCAACAACATGCACAACAACATGGACATCTCCCCAAAACATGGAGAAACAAAGAAGTACATACAGTATGATTCCATTTATATGAAATTCAAGAACAGCCAAAATTAATCTATAATGAAAGAAAGCATTATAGAAAGCCCTGTCTAGGGCCAGGAGGGTGAGAACTAAAAACAAAAGAGTAGGGGTGCCTGGGTGGCTCAGTTGTTAAGAGTCTGCCTTCGGTTCAGCTCATGGTCCCAGGGTCCTGGGATGGAGCCCCGCATCAGGCTCCCTGCTCCGTGGGAAGCCTCCTTCTCCCTCTCCCACTCCCCCTGCTTGTGTTCCCTCTCTCGCTGTGTCTCTATCAAATTAACTAATTAATTAATTAAAAATTTGAAAAAAAAAGAGTATAAGGGAACTTTTTGGGGTGATGAAAATATTCTAATCTTGATTGGGATGGTAGTTACAAAGGTGTATACATTTATCAAAACTAACTGACCATACACTTAAAATGGGTGCATTTTATTGTATGAAGTTATATCCCGGGGCACCTGGCCAGCTCAGTCGGTAGAGCATCCAACTCTTGATCTCAGGGTTATGAGTTCAAGCCCCATTCTTTCTCTTCTCCTTTTGAGACTCTAATTACACATATGTTAGATGATTTAATATTATTCCATAGGTTACTTGTGCTCTTTTCATTTATTTTTTTGACCTGTTTTCAAGTTCACTAAACATTCTACAGAGCAAAGTCCAATCTGATTTTAAGTCCATCTAATAATTCTTATTTCAGATATTGTACTTTTCAGTACAAATTTTCCATCTGGTTCTTCTAACATTTCCATTCCTCTTCTGAAATATTCCATCTCTTCACCCGTTATATATTGTTTCCTGTATATTATTTAATATATTCATAATCATCTTAAAGTCCTTGTTGGCTAATGCCAACAATTGTGTTATCTTTAGGTTTCCTTTTATTGACTCTTTTTTTCTCTTCATTATGGTTCACATTTTCTATTTCTTCTAGTGCCTTGTAATTTTAATTTATGTATGTATTTAAGTAATCTCTACCCCCACTGTGGAGTCAAACTCATAACCCTGAGATCAAGAGTCTCATGCTCTTCCCACTGAGCCAGCCAGGCACCCCCTAGTGCCTTGTAATTTTTAATCATATTCTTGGCACTGCCTATAAAAGAACAATAGAGGAAAAGATATACTTTGTGTTTGTTTTGCTTTATATATTTCCGAGATTATAAACATTCCTCTCTCTGGTAATTAGATTGAGGAGCTGATCATTCAGATTCCTCCTAGAGTCAAGTTGAGCTGAGGCTGGGTAGCAGGTTTTATTGCAGGGAACTCACCTGGGATTAGCCCAACCTCTAACCTCCTGAGCTGCTGCTACCTTTTAAATATTGTCAATATTTGAGCTGGAAAAAGATGGCTATGGTTTCAATTATTTTTGGTTCAACCCTGGATTCAACCCTGGCAGGATATCATTGCACAAATATGTGGGACTATAAAACTTCTTTGTGCCTCCCATACCCCCTGCAATGCTGCTGTCTTAGTAAAAACTGGAACAGCAGATAATTATTGGGCCAAGGAGTTTGTTTTTGCATTTGGGATTCTTCCAGATTCCAATCCGCACTCCAATTCCAATTTTAGTATGTATGCTGCCGAAGCAAGCACCACACTCCAATTCCAACAGTCCGTACTGTGAACTAAGACTTGGCAGATTTTCCCTTTTCTCTGGGAAGCCTCACCATCTATGCAGGGCCACCTGTATCCAGACTATATGCTTGTCTTCAGGGATGAAAGTTGTTATGGCTCTTTGTTCACTTAGAAAGGAATTCACTCTGGAATTCAGTTCATCAAAATTTCCTTGCATCCACAACTATTCACTAGCCTCAGAGAAATATGTGATTTTTATTTTGTCCAGTATTTTCTTGTCACTATGGGAACAAATGTTTTTCAAGTTCTTCTACATCCTAACTGGAAGAGGAAGTCTTAAAATGTTTTTAATGAAATAGAATAGTGAACAATAGTATAAATCAGAATACACTGCATGAAGGTAAGAGTAAGTATTACTTCAGAATGTTTGTTTCAGAGGGGTGTGTGTGTGTGTGTGTGTGTGTGTGTGTGTGTGCATGTGTGATGGGTTGTACATGTATTATCATGGTGAGGTGTGGTCAAAAAATTTGGAAAGTCTGTCTATAGCCATTGGAGTCCACTTCAATGCAAGGCAAAGAGTTTAGAGAAAGGATATTAGGACATGAGTCTCTGAAGAGAATTGTCTACTGCTAGCTGAATTTCAGGCACTGAAACAGTTCAGAAACATAAGGCTTTTACATATCAACACAGAACAAAGTATGTCCCTGGAAAAATACACAAAGCACAAAATATCACAATAGGCAACTGCTGTTAGAGAAGAATAAAATACATCCAGATATTTTAATAACAAACAGCCTTTGGTTTTTATTAAAGCCAGTTTCTGGGCCTATGTGCTATAATTCAATGTGCTGCTTACTGATTACTAAGAATGCAAAGAAAGATTCTGGAGAGAAAATGTGCTCCTTTTATATATGGCTTCTTTAATAAAAATATTTTTTAAATTTCTTTTTTTGGAGTGAGGGAAGAGATAAGAAGATTCTCTGAATGTAAGAAAGCTATTCCTAGGTGAAGAGAATAGATCACCTTTAACTCAGCGGTCAATGAAACAAACCAAAGAAAAGGCATGTTTAGGGGTGCCTCAGTTGGTTAAGTGTCTGCCTTTGGCTCAGGTCATGATCCCAGGTCCTGGGATGGAGCCTCATGTCAGGTTCCCTGATCAGCAGGGAGCTTGTTTCTCCCTCTCCCTCTGCCCCTCCCCCTACCCGTGCTCTCTCTCTTGCTCTCTCTCACTCCCTCTATCTCAAATAAATAAAATCTTTTTTTAAAAAAGGCATGTTATAAAACATAGGTAGAGATCATAGCATTTATATGGGAGGCATCATGGTACAGGATACAAACAAAGAGTGCAGGCTTTGGGGCCGGACACCTGGATTCAAATCTTCTGCAACTTACTTGGTGGTGGGCCTTATACTCTTAACCAATCCAAGCCTTACTCCACAACAAGGGAATAACACACACCAGTAGAGTTATTAGAAGGATCAAATGAAATAATATATAAAGTCTCCTGTACAAGGTAAGTGCCCATGAATAGTTATGACGTTACTGTCACAACTTCTTTAAATATTATATGTATGTAAGTGTCAGTATACATCCTCACCAATCTAACTTCCTGAATGTCTCTCTCTTTATGTCTATCCCTATTACAACAACCTCAACTTATGTACTTATCATTCTTCTCCTAGAACTACCATAATATAGCCTCCTCTAAGGCCTACCTGTCTCTAATATCAACTCCCTTCCAGTACTGTTGCCAAAGTGATATTTCTAAAACTTAGATATGATCAAATCACAAACCAGTTAAAACCTTTGGTGGTTTTCGGTGCTCCATAATCTACCAAAGTGGTTATCAAAACATACTCCCAAGGAACAACAGATTTCCAAGAACTGAACCAAGATCTTCTATAAAAATTGAATAATACCCCCACACACTAGTTTGCAGAAATAAGTTACATTAGTAGATATAATTTACTCAGTATTAAGTTTTTTCCTCCACAAACATATCTTAAACATTTGACCCTCACTACTGTTTGTGGTGTTAGTCAATGCTAACAAAATGGCAAAACAAACACATGGCCTACAAAAATTAATGGAAAAAAGCTGGGATAAGCCAGTCATGAAGTTTTAAAGCTTTTTAAAAATGTCATATGTACACATACGTGTGCTTTTATAGTGCATACACAAAATATGGTCATAAATTTGCTACCTGAATAGTTTTTGGTTTAAATGATAAAAGTAAACAAGTAAATATTTCATGGTGTCCAGAGACAAGATAAAGTCCATACTCCTTAACGTGATATATAAGATCTTTCACCCTCTGATTCTAGCTTGCTTCCTGCCATCTGCCTTGCTTATATGCTACATTCCAAGAACATCAAATAATTTGCATCTATCAGTGGTTAAGAGCTAGAATACTGGAGTTACAGAGTTCAGATACCACCAGACTTGGTTCTTGGCTGTGTCACCTCAGTCAAATTACTTAACCCTTCTAAGCCTGCTTCCTTATCTATAGAATGATCATAATATTATAGATAACATTTACCGAGCACTTACTATGAACCAGGCATAATTCTACTCACTTCACCAATATTAACTCATCTCATTCTTGTAACAACCCATAACGTATAAAATACTGTCATTAGCCTCATTTTGCAGATGAAGAAACAGGCACAAAGAGGTTAAGTATAACTGATACGGGTCTTGGTACTCTCTGCCACAAAAGACACAGGTATTCATTCTATAAGATTGTTGTAAGGATTAAATATGAAATGATGTAAAAAAAAACATTTAAGACAATTCCTGGCATACAGTAACTGCTCAACAAATGATAGCTATTGTGGCGCCTGGGTGGCTCAGTCAGTTTAGTGCCTGACTCTTGATCTCAGCTCAGGTCTTGATCTCAGGGTAGCGAGTTCAAGCCCTGCTGCACTGGTCTCCACGCTGGGTGTGGAGCTTACTTAACAGAGACATGATAGCTGTTAACTATTTCCTGAATATACATTGTATTTTCAAGACCCATTCAAAGTTTTTCTCTGAAACCTTCCTTAGACCTTGACCCGGAGTTAATCACTTCTGAGTGCTCCCATTACACCAGTTAGTATTCTGTAATCCTTTCCCAATGTTAAATTCCTCTTACAACAAATACTTCTGTATACATTTTCCATGACCTCAGGAATCTTAATGTTCTGGAGACGTTCTTGCTGGGGGTACTTAGAAAAAGAGGAAACTTAAGGGTGAAAATGAAGAGCGGTAACACTGATAACCAGAGACGAATAAATGTCTCGGCAATGTTGTCTTGAAAGCCCTAAAGTGAACCTAAATCTCAAAATGTAACTCCCCTACTTGGCTATAGCAGAGGATGCTCAGACATGTATTACAGAAATATCGGATGCAGGGGCGCCTGGGTGGCTCAGTCGGTTAAGCATCTGCCTTCGGCTCGGGTTGTGATCTCAGGGTCCTGGGATCCAGCCCCACGTCAGGCTCCCTGCTCAGTGGGGAGTCTGCTTCTCCCTCTCCCTCTGTCCCTCCCCACCATACTCCCCCACTCGTGGGCTCTCTCTTTCAAATAAGTAAATAAAATCTTAAAAAAAAAAAAGACATATTGGATGTAATGAAATCTGCTCAGGAAGATGAGTATGAATTTGAACTGCTCACATTATATGCGTCTTGGAATTTTCTAGTAGGTATATTTAATAAAATACTAATATAGTATTATATTTTATTATCTGGATATATAATCCGGATACATTTTTTAAAGATTTATCTATTTGTTTTAGAGAGAGAGAGAATCTCAAGCAGACTCCCTGCTGAGTGTGGAAAAGCCTGACACAGGGCCCAATCTCATGACCCTGAGATCATGACCTGAGCCAAAACCAAGAATTGGACGCTCAACCGACTTAGCCACCCAGGTGCCCTGCCTCTAGATAAATTTTTAATAATGCCGACAGAAATAAATCTTGCATAAAGTTTTATTGAATTTGCTCAAAATATTTTAAAGCAAAGGAGAAAAAAAATAAATGTCAAACTGGCTTCTACCTTTCAAACTGCTACCATCTTGTTAACTGTTTCTTGAATAACAAATCTTCAAAGCAAGCACATACAGGATACCGGCCTTTTATCTCACTTCTATCAGAGGAAACAGCCTTATAGGTAACTAAAAATGATTCCCAAAATAGCAAAGAAACTTAAACAAAAAAACTAATACTACTAATAATAGACAATATAAATTTCTCAGCAGTTATTTTGCCTAACTGCAAAGCAAGCAATAGGATTCTTCAAAATATAAATTTAATTCTTTACCAGTTCTATCAACTTTCTTAAGACGTCTGTCATGGGAACTTTCTGAGTTGTTTTGTTTAGTTTTTTAATAATTTTTTATTGTTGTGTTAATCACCATACATTACATCATTAGTTTTTGATGTAGTGTTCCATGATTCATTGTTTGTGCATAACACTCAGTGCTCCACGCAGAATGTGCCCTCTTTAATACCCATCACCAGGCTAACCCATCCGCCCACCCCCCTCCCCTCCAGAACCCTCAGTTTGTTTTTCAGAGTCCATCATCTCTAATGGTCCGTCTCCCCCTCTGACTTACTCCCCTTCATTCTTCCCCTCCTGCTATCTTCTTCTTCTTCTTTTTTTTAACATATTACATTATTTGTTTCAGAAGTACAGATCTGTGATTCATCAGTCTTGTAAAATTCACAGCACTCACCATAGCACATACCCTCCCCAATGTCTATCACCCAGCCACCCAATCCCTCCCACCCCCCACCACTCCAGCAACCCTCAGTTTGTTTCCTGAGATTAAGAATTCCTCATATGAGTGAGGTCATATGATACATGTCTTTCTCTGACTGACTTATTTCTGAGTTGTTTTTTTTTTAATGACAGAATGAAAAATGATAGTTGGCTATCATGACTTCTCTCAGATTATATTCAGAATTTTGAGGCACAAGCCAAAGAACTAGAATAATGCTAATATCGTGATTGTGTTACATGGTTGGTTATCCATATTATTTAAAAAACTTCCAAAGGACTATGATTCTTCTTTGCTGTTCACTGATTCTGATGGGTGCTGGAGATTTTATTTAACAAAGCTGTGTGACCCTAAGAGCTATCCTCATAACTAACCCAATGTTATGGGCTGAATGCTTGTGTCCCCCCCAAATTCCTATGTTGAAGCCACAATCCTTAATGTGATGGTATTGGAGGTGAGGCCTTTGGGATGTCATGAGCATGGAGCACTCATGAATGCGACTAGTGCCTTTATAAGAAGAGACATAAGAGCTCTTGCTCCATCATGTGAGGATACAATAAGAAGATGGCCATCTGCAAACCAGGAAGAGGGCCCTCACCAGGAACCAAATTGGATGGTACCTTGATCTTGGACTTCCCAGCCTCTAGAACTGTGAGAGATAAATTTTGGTTAAGCCACCCAGTCTATGATAGTTTTGTTGTAGCAGCCCGAGCTGACTAGATAAATAGTAATTCCACCTTCAAAACATATCTCTAACTCTGACCACTTACCATCTTCACTGCTACCACACTAATCAATGCCACCATCATTTCTCCCACTCTTGTTTTTTTGATTTCTACTCAATATTCACCTTTCCTGTCCAGCTTATCTAAAATAAGGTTTCTTGGGGTGCCTGGGTGGCACAGTCGGTTAAGCATCTGCCTTCGGCTCAGGTCATGATCTCAGGGCTGTGAGATCGAGTCCCTCATCAGGCTAGACGCTCAGCACGGAGTCTGCTTCAGATTCTCTCTCTCCCACTCCCTCTGCCCCTCCTCCTGTTCGTGTGTGCTCTCTTTCTCTCTCTAAATAAGTAAAATCTTTAAAAAAAATAAAAATAAAATAAAATAAAATAAAATAAAATAAAATAAGGCTTCTTTCCCCACATATTTCTCTATGCCTTCATTCTGCTATATTTTCTCCACAGAGCTTATCATTTACCTGAAATTCCATTATTTGTTTGTTTACTTATTTGTCTCCTGTTGGAACAAAGATTTTTCACTACTATACTCCGTGCACTTAGAAGACTATGCACCACACAGTAATTCCCCAATAAATATTTGCTGAATGAATAAATCCTGAATATAAAAATGTATAAAGAGGAAAGAAAGGTTTATGACAATTAGCAATGCCTATTACTTTAAGTGTTTCTAATGATTTAAAGGTGCCCCATTTGTAGGAGGGGAAAACATCTTAGAATACTTTAAGGAGAAATAACACCAAAACAACTTGTTTAAATGATAATAAGCACCACAATAAGAAACTTTTTTATATTTACTATTTGCCAGGCGCTACATGCATAATCTCATTTAATCCTCACAACAATCTCTGGAGGAAGATATTTTCATTTTCTCGGTGAGGCAACTGAGGCTTAGCAGGGTTAGATAATTTTTAAGGTCATATACGTTACACTATTAAGTGGAAAAAACAGAATTTGAACTCAAAATCTTGTTCTTATTAGCACATAACATACTACCTTCAAGATAAGAAGACATTTTGATAAGGGACATATCTAAGTCAGAGGTCTCCAGACTCTGATTTGAAACTCCTATGAAAGAAAATTAATTTATGTGTACTTAAAATTACAGATGTAACAATTATAATAACATCATGCATATTATAAAATGAAAAATTTTAAAGCATGAGACATCTTTTAAAATTTTATTTTATTGGCTTTGTTAAGAATTAAATATATAAGTGGAGGAAAAAACAACCATCTCACTCTCACTCAAGTCTTATAAATAAGAAATATTCTAAGTAAGAGCAATGTGATTACACATGATTTTTTTTTTTTTAAAGATTTATTTATTTGAGAGAGAAAGAGAGTACGAACAGGGGGAGAGGCAGAGGGAGAGGGAATGAATCTCAAGCAGACTCTATGCTGAGTGGGGACCCCGATGCTCAATCCCAAGACCACAAGATCACAACCTGAGCCAAAATCAAGAGTCAGAGGCCCAACGGATTGCGCCACTCAGATGTCCCCATGACATTCTTTTCTTGAAACGGTGATTCAAAGATATAGTTCTAAATTCATTTTATTTCATGCTTGGTTCTAAGGGTGTTACGGGCTGAATTGTGTCACCAGCCCCCATTCATGTGTTGAAGTCCCAATCCCCAGTACCTCAGAATATGACTGTATTTGGAGACAGAATCTTTAAAAAAGTAAGTAATCAAGTTAAAATAAGTCACTAGAGTGGGCCCTAATCCATTATGACCAGTATCTCTATAAGAAAAGGAAATTTGTGGGGCACCTGGGTGACTCAGTGGGTTAAGCATCTGCCTTTGGCTCAGGTTATGATCCTTGGGAGCCCCAAGTAGGGCTCCCTGCTCAGCAGAGAGTCTGCTTCTCCCTCTGCCCCTCCCTCTGCTCATGCTCTCTCTCTCTCTCAAATAAATAAAATCTTAAAGAAAAAAAAAAGGAAATTTGTACACAAACACGGAGAGAAGCCACGTAAAGACACAGGAAAAAGTCGGCCAACTATGAAGTCAAGAAGAGGCCCCAGAAGAAACCAACCCTTCCAACACCTTAATTTCAGACTTCTAGCCTCCAAAAGTAAGAGAAAATAAATTCTGTTGTTCAAGCCACTCAGTCTGTGCTACTTTTTTTATGGCAGCTGAGCTGACTAATACAAAGGGCCAGAGTAATTGAAAAAGATAACTCACCACAATAACACAGAGCCAATGAAAGAAGAGCTTCATGGACTGAATAAAAAAAAAGTCATCTGTGAATTCCATTCACCAATTAAGCAAAAGTTTGTTGAAATGTGACTAGTATATTTCCATCTTCTCCAATGTCTATGGACTATATCTGCATACTATTTGGTCAGGGTTACATTATTTAATTTTTTCAGACTGACTAAAAATCCACTGAAACTACCTTGAAAGATTTTAAAACAGACTAGAAAATGGTTTCCAAGGGTCCTAAGTGTGAAGGTAAGAGAGTTTTATAGATGACACATATCCTTTGTTTTGGACAACAACAAATAGCAATGAAAACATTCCCAAATACCAAATTCTCTCTCCAAATCATGAGATTCTTCAGAAAAACAACAGATTTCTCATTCATTATTAAAACATCACTTTTGCTTTGAAGGGATATACTGAAGGTGTTTATATTTTTAAAATTGCCAATAACCAATTATCATTACAGAAAACCAACAATTCTGGAACTTTTCTACGGGTAAAGGAAAACTGTTTGGCTTATTTTAACTCTGGTGACTCTTAAAAATGCTTCTCTGTAACAGACTAAGAAACTACTATAAGACACCAATTATTTTCAAGGCCAATGCTCATCTTATTTTTCAAGGATTGTAATGATTCTACAATTTAAAATATAATTTGTAGGGGCGCCTGGGTGGCTCAGTCAGTTAAGCGTCTGCGTTTGGCTCAGGTCATGATCCCAGGGTCCTGGGATTGAGCCCCCACATTGGGCTCCCTGTTCAGCAGGGAGCCTGCTTCTCCCTGCCACTCCCCCCAGCTTGTGCACGCTCTCAAATCTCTGTCAAATAAAGAAATAAAATCTTAAAAAATAAAATAAAATATAATTTGTAAATATCCTGGGACTCAGCACCAAAAAAAAAAAAAAATCTATAAATCTACCTACTCAGACACATATAAGCTGCACACATAAAAACTGTTATGTGTTGCAACAGCTAAAAGGGAACACAAAGTGAGGATGTCACCATCCACTCTTTTTTGTTGGGGAATGACCACTTTTCCCGTTGGGAATAATCCCGTAAACTCTGACAGGAGTGAAGGCACCAGTTATCAATCCGTATAGTGAATATTCAGTAAAGCCTAATTTCTTGCTTTTTTTAGATGAAAACTGATGTAAATAATAAATCTAATGCTCTTTTTCCTTCCCAATGTCTCATCTTGTGCATCCCCAGGAGACCATGAGTACAGAGTAAAGTGTTCCAACTTACATGTGCATTAACTCTAATGTTTACCACTTTTCAAAGGTAAATTGAGAAAATTCAGGGGTCGGCTAAAGTAACCAGGTGGCCAAAAGTTTTAGGAGTATAAAATGTGGGGTGCATGGGTGGCTCAGATGGTTAAGAATCTGCCTTTGGCTCAGGTCATGATCCCAGGGTCCTGGGATCGAGTCCCGCATCAGGCTCCCTGCTCCTTGGGAGCCTGCTTCTCCCTCTGCTTCTTTCTCTCTCTCCCTCTCTCTCTCTCCCTCTGTCTCTCATGAATAAATAAAAATCTTATAAAAAAAAAGGAGTATAAAATGTAAGCAACCCTTTCCTTTGAAACTCTGGAGGAGTACTCAGAAGATGCAAGAAGCATTTTCCTTCTGAAGATTTATTGAGATGTAAGTAACATAAAACACTGTGTAAGTTTAAGAAGTACAACATGACTTGATAAGTGTATATATTATGAAACGATTACCATAATAAGGTTAGTTAACACATTCATCACCCCACTATTATTTTATTTTGTAGCGAGAACATTTAAGATCTACTCTCTTGGGGGGCCTGGGTGGCTCAGTCGTTAAGCGTCTGCCTTCAGCTCAGGTCATGATCCCGGGGTCCTGGGATCGAAGCCCCACATCGGGCTCCCTGCTCGGCGGGAAGCCTGCTTCTCCCTCTCCCACTCCCCCTGCTTGTGTTCCCTCTCTCGCTGTGTCTCTCTCTGTCAAATAAATAAAATCTTAAAAAAAAAAAAATAAAAAGGGGCGCCTGGGTGGCTCAGTTGGTTGGGCGACTGCCACGGGCTTGGGTCATGGTCCTGGAGTCCCGGGATTGAGTCCTGCATTGGGCTCCCTGCTCGGCGGGGAGTCTGCTTCTCCCTCTGACCCTCCCCCCTCTCAAGTTCTCTCTCTCCATCTCATTCTCTCTCTCAAATAAATAAATAAATAAATAAATCTTTAAAAAAAAAAAAAAAGATCTATTCTCTTAGCAACAGCATTGTTAACCAGTCACCAAGAACTATTTTTTAAAGGCGGGAAATACATGCCTACAGAGGTCATTTACATCTGCACAGTCCTTAGCCTTTCTCGAATGACAGGGAAACACAAAAGCCTCAGGGAGCAGGGGAGATATGCACTAGAGGCAGAAGGAAAGAAGAATGGGATTTGGGAAAAGTGTTCCTTGGTGTAAATATCAAGGAGGCTGGCAATCACATTCATAGCTGTGCTTCTGTTGCAGCTAGATTTTACTCTAGTGTTCCAGCTAATCATCTAGTTTAATGCAAGCTAGGTATGGTTAACTGTACATTGTACTATATCCAGAAATGTACCGGTCCTAAGAGGCTATATGGGCCCCTGGTAAAACAGGGCTTACATGAAGTAGAAGAACTAACTTCCCGAACCAGCATCTTATTGAAAATTCCAAATCCCTGGGAGTATGGAAGCAGGCTCTTCAGCTAACCTTACCATTAGAACTTAGGAGATGATTCTGATGTCCAAAGAGTTACTCTGGAGCGCAGATCCCAAAACGAAGCTGGAAATTAGATTCACAGGAGCCAGGAGTGTCGTGTGCACTAAATATCCAGGGGCCAAGCTCTCAGCAACGCTTGCCTTGTCCTAAATGCGCCCTTTATAGGGGCACCTGGGTGTCTCAGTCGTTAAGCGTCTGCCTTCGGCTCAGGTCATGGTCCCAGGGTCCTGGGATCGAGTCCTGCATCGGGCTCCCTATTTGGCGGGAAGTCTGCTTCTCCCTCTCCCACTCCCCCTGCTTGTGTTCTCTCTCTTGCTGTGTCTCTCTCTGTCAAACAAATAAATAAAATCTTAAAAAAAAAAAGTGCCCTTTATAAACCTTGAAATTTCTTTGGGATGCACCTTCAATTTTTGATGTGAAAGGTGTAAAAACGCTTCACTCATGGATGAACCACAGACATAGCGAAACAGAGATGTAGGTGATAGAGGTAGCAAAACAGGGACATACAATATTATTGTTCTGGCCAAGGAGGATGAGAATAGTTTGATTTGTACAGGGGGCACTCTGACAGTCAAAACTAGATGATGACTGTCTAGTTGATCCACAGTATGACAATGCCGTGTTCAGATCTCTAATATTTGCCCTACTTTGTCAAGCCATTTTATTGGTTTCTAGATCACTTCTTCCTGCTACTAGGTAGTCTTTGTGAAAAGAATGCAAACTAATTTTCTTATACTAGAACCCCTGTTATAACATATTTGTTAATTAGTACACTGTTGAAACTACATCCTTGCACTGAAACATAATACTAAATGAAAGGGTACTATAATGCAGTTAGCCTATAATGTTTTACCAAATACATTTTGAAGACATTCAACTAAATTTACCTAGAAAAATAAATTTCGAAAGATACTTTGGAAAAAACCCCACATAATATAATCCCTAAGTTTTATAAGATATCTTCCAAATCCGCTAATGATATGGTTTGTTAGCCACACCACTGTTCCTGTCCCATAAAGAAGACTGTAAGTTAACAGG
This sequence comes from Zalophus californianus, assembly GCF_009762305.2. NCBI lineage: Eukaryota > Metazoa > Chordata > Mammalia > Carnivora > Otariidae > Zalophus > Zalophus californianus. Next base: position 96,599,086 of record NC_045598.1, read on the forward strand.
AGAGTATTTAATGTCATGTAATAGCATAACTGAGGTCAAAACAGTCCTCTCTAAGTCAGTTCTTATATTTCTCATCAGCAGAACCTATTTCCCACTACCCAAATGTGTTCAGCAAATAAAAGGTAAAGAGAAAAAAATCCAGGTGGCACAGAAGAGGTCTGTTTGCATAGTAATGTGATATTTTAAATGATAATCAGCATCATTTATTAAGTGCTCCAGGTGCCAAGCATTGTGCTTAGTAACTACAGACATTATTACATTTAATTCTCACAGCTCTGACAGTTATTATTACCTCCCTTTTGTAGAGACGGAAGCTGAGACCGGACTGGTTAGTTACCCAGGTAACACAAACTTAGTTCTGCTTTACTCCAAAGCTTCTGTATTTAACCAGTATGCGTTACTTGTTTGTGGGTAGACGTAACAATAATATCAGCTAATATAACAGGATGTCAAATGCAACTTTTCCTGTCCTCTCAGGGTTTCAGCAGGGGCCTCAAAGGCCAAGATCAAAACAATAGGAATCAAATACTTCCATATTCTAAAGAGAAGTGCAAGGCTCATAAAGTGGGGCAGCCAAAACCAGCCCTGCTAACATCTGTTCATTACCCTTGTCACAACTATGTAAAAAGAATTATAATTAATTGCAAGGATTACAAGGGACAATATAAAGAACTTCTTTAAAGAAATTAGGTGTGTATGTTTCCTTTCCTCCTAAGGGAAAAAGAGGAGGTACTTCCTGCCTATCTCAAGCCAAGGGACTGGAAGCTCAAGATAATCACTCAAAGCCCTGAACTTGTACCAAGAATAGGAGAGACACAGGGACTAACCACTCCCGCCTGGGGGGATAAAAAGTGCTGGTTCATAGCTAAATTTTAAAAGGACTGCTTAGGTACAACAGTCAAATTAAATGTTTGAGCAGAAGAGGAAGTTTTAGGAAATGCCACAATGTGGAAACATATATAAAAGTAACTTGAATTACATGAAACTTGACAATCTCATTAAATTAATGCAATGTTAGTAACTGCCCATATACTTAAATGAAGTTTATTTTAATTTTTTTCATCTAATTATCCTTTTTAAAACCTCCTCTGTAGTAAGAAATAACTGTCCCAAATTAGAACTTTTAAACTTTACAAATAGCTTCAAAATAACTTTAAAGTAACGTAGTTTTTATTTTTATTTATTTTTTAAGATTTTATTTGAGATAGAGAGCGTGAGCATGCACACAAGGGAGAGAGAGAACGTGAGCATGGTGCGGGGGGAGAGGCTCAGGTACAGAGAGAGAGGGAGAAGTCAGGCTCAGGACCCAGGGATCATGACCTGAGCCGAAGGCAGACGCTTAACCAACTGAGCCACCCAGGTGCCCCAGTAACATAGTTTTTAAATCACAAACTCAAACTTGGCTAAGCTCTTCTTAGCAGCAAAATTCTTACTTCCTATAGTGTTCAAAGGTTGAAAAAAATTCTAGAAAGTAAAGAGAAAAAAAATTTTTTTAAGTTTTTAAATATCATAAACTACTACGACTACTTTTTAGAAATTCTGAAAAATAGAGAAAATGAGGGGAAAACACCTCTAAGCCTACCAACTCCAGCATAATCACTGGTATATTTTGGTATATTTCCTCCCTGCCTCTTTCCATAAGTATATTTTTATATAGTAGCAATTATAGTATATATGTATTCACATCCTGCTTTTTTTAGTGTTATGCAAAAAAAATGCACTTTTGAAGGATTTAAAACTATAGACATAACAAGTGCTCCTAAAAACATACATTCATATCCACTGAATGTAACTTTCAATCTTATTCTAAAGCCAAAAAGCCAGAAGACCGATTTCTCAAGTTTTCAAATCCCCAAATTATACGTTCAGTGGATATTTTCTTTTGCTTGACAATATAAAAACAACAGAAAGTAAAACTGCACTCACATAGTTATTAGACATGTCTCCTATTCCTCAAATTACCATTTAAACACATTAAGTATTAGATCTGTAATACATTAACCTTCAGGCCCAACAATTATCACTTAGAAGCATCAAAGTTAGCACCTCTCCCCTCCTCTTTCCTGGACAATCCAGCCCTAAAGCCATTAGGTAAAACAGAGGAAGGCAGGCATCCGTGCCTGATGCTCAGGAGCCACAAGAGACCAGAGCACCAGCGCTTGAGGACACAGGACAGCATCTGTGTAGGAGGGCAGCTAGTGTGGCCTGGATGGCTGAACAAGGTCAAGAGGGCAGGCCCTACAGAGGCAGCCCAGCACAGGATGTCAGTGCCTGACCAAAATGAGGGGGTAGCCAAGTTGACGGGTGGCCTGGGTGGATTGTCAGAACCAGGGCGGGGTGAGGAGCCGGGGCAAACTGGCACAGAGTCAGCTGGATGCCAATATGTAACAGACAAGCGACTCAAACAGAACACCTTGAATGACTACAGGCTTCCTCCCATCTGAAAGGAGAGCATTTCTAGGAAAACTTTCATAACCCAAACTGGTGTAAAGCGAAGAAGCAATTACCATTAATTATATGGAAAATTGTCTGAGCTTTCCCAGATCCCCAAAAATAACCTCTTAGGCTTTTCTGATACCTTAGTACACATCTTGCTAATGGATGCACAAAATAAACTGGGCTAAAGCACAGATGCTCACAGATGCAAATCAAAGCTATGGTGGCTGGATGCTGAGACACTGAGTGTAGTTCCAGGGGAAGGGAGCTCTGCAGAGACACTCTAGCTGTGTGTGGTGGGGGGGGGGGGGTGGCAAGGGGGTGTGCAGGGGGTGGGAGGAGCTGCATATGTAACAGCTTAATTTGATGCAAAACAAATGCTGAACGCTATTTTCATATTTTGCCTTTCTTTGTAAAAGTGAACGTCCCCTTCAGATTTCTTTCAGTTAGCAAAAACAGGTACTAACGTAGATGGCCCACAAAAGCGAAGCAGCCTAATGTGAACTTTCGAAAAATGGGGGATACCTGGACCATGTAGATATTAAAAAGAATGAGGTAGAGAGCTATGTGCAGATATGGGAAAATGTCCAAAATAAAAGTGGGGAAAACAATTTCTCTAGTATGATTCCATCTCTATATAGATTTTTAATAGAATTTTAGACTCTTATGCATATACGTATAAAACATACCCATACACACCCACACACCCACACCCCTTGCCATGGGGTGAATTGGATGTTACCACAACTGACTTCTCCTCTGTTCAGCCTCCTTCTCTGAAATGGACTGAATGAACAAGGCTTCTTCTCTTCCCCAAAGTGGACGAAGGGGGTGGTTAGAAAGTGATCATCTTATGATCATTTGGACTTTCTGAGTTCAGTATATGGTTGGTTCTGTCAGTAAAAGTTTCACTATCTTCACACTGATACTTTTTATACAATCAGACCATACTTTAAGAAATTTTTTTATTGTCTTTGTAATAACATGACTCAATGTTTTATAAGATTAAATTTCATGGACACTGCTTATTGGATTGTGGTGGATAAGCAAGAAATCATCAATGATGGGACCAGTGAGAAGGCCCTGGAGCAAGTTTTTTACTCTTTATAACTTTTTACAATGCTAGAACCTTTTTTTTTTTTAACCAGGATTATATATTTTTCTTGTTTTTTAATGTTAAAACAGGATCTATCTGGGTGGTAGAAAAATGGATCTTTTAAGTTGTATTCTTTATATTTTTCTATATTAAATAAAATACTAATGTTTTCTTAAAAAAACGAACACACATGATATTGCAGAAATATCACTTCCAATAATTTATCCTAGGGAAGTAGCTGGATAAATTCACAAATATGTATACAAGAGTAGGCTTTTTAATTTTTTTAAGGTTTTCCGGTTTTTCTGGTAATCTCTACACCCAAGGTGGGGCTTGAACTCATGGCCCCAAGATCAAGAGTCAGATGCTCTTCCGACTGAGCCAGCTAGGCGCCCCAAGAGTAGATTTAGATTACTGTAAAATGGAAAATAAATTTCCAATAGGGAACTATCATTAAATGTATAGTATTATGGTAAATCCATACACTGAAATACTATTAAGTTACACCATGTTCAAAATCTACTAAGAAAAAGAAAAATGTTATAAAAGACTGTGCAGTTTAAATCTAGATGAATAAATAAAGTTTAAAAGTAAATATAATATATACTGAAACATTAACAGTGTTTATCTCTAAGTAACAGAACTATGGTTGAGTTTTCTTTTAGTTAATCTGTATTTTCTAAATTTTTTTATTATTTTATTTTAAAGATTTTATTTATTTATTTGACAGAGAGAGAAAGAGAGAGAGCACAAGCAGGGGGAGTGGAAGGCAGAGGGAGAAGCAGACTCCCCGCTGAGCAAGGAGCCTGACACAGGACTTCATCCCAGGACCCTGGGATCATGACCCAAGCCGAAGGCAAAAGCCTAACCAACTGAGCCACCCAAGCACCCCTGTATTTTCTAATTTTTAAAAATAAATATAAATCACTTGTATAGCATTTGTTATCAAAAAATGTGACTCACTTTTTAGAAGATTCATCAAATATGTCTTGAGCATCCTCTTCATATAAGGCATTTGGTAATTAAAATAGCAGTAACAGTAGCTGAGCTTTATTAAGTGACTATTATGTGCCAATCACCTCAGTCACTTTATCTCAATTAATTTTCAGAGCACCTCTCTGGGGTAGTAGATCAGTTAAGATTAAGTTTGGCTACAGATTACTTAAAAACTGAAAATAGCAGTGGTTTAACCAATGTTTGTTAAACAAAAAGATGTCTGTTTCTCTGCCACTTAAATTAAGAGAGAATAGGCAGCCCAAGGTGCCCCCAGGTCCTCAGGCTCCAGTGTTTCTGCTATGCCATCCTCAACACATAAATTCTATCTTCACGATCACTTCATGGTTCAAACTAGCTGCTGGAGCTCCAGTTATTACATCCGCATTCCAGGAAATAGAAAGGAAAAACGGCAGCTCTATTAAAGGAGCATTCCTCGAAGTCCCATATAACACTTTTGCTTATTGCTCACTGACCAGGATTTAAGTTACAAGTACTAGATGAATGAAGGCTGGGAAATATAACCATTCATCTTTTTATCCTGCAATGTGCCCAGCTAAAAAATTGAGTTCTGTTTCTTTGGAGCATGGATATTAGAGTAGGCAGAAAAATCTCTGCTGCAGGCAGGTTATTTTTGTCCTCATCTGCAGACAGAAAACAGAGGTGCAGAGTCACATGGTTGAGTGTCAGAGACTGCCACCAGTCTATGTATCTTTCACTCCATATTATGTCCCATTAGAAAATCAACACTTGAAAATAAAATACAAACACACTCACAGGAAATTTATATATAATTGTAGGCAGTTTATTATTAAATGAGATTTGATAGATGAGAAAGCATCTACCAAAAGAACAGAACTAAGAGGCATTCCTGACAAATAGAAAAACAGTAACAAGTGTTTCTCTTGTGTTTTTAGGTAATCTCTTTGCCCACTGTGGGGCTTGAACTGACAAACCTGAGGTCAAGATACCCATGCTCCACTGACTGAACCAGCTAGGCACCCCAATAAATATTTCTGAAGCACTTATTATGTGCCAAGAGTTTTCTAAGACCTGTAATTTTTTTAGCGTAACATATACAAAGTACACAAGCCCAGTAATCCTAGGTGTACAGCTCAAAGAACTTTTACAGATGAACCCACTTGTGTAACCACCACCCAGCATATCTCAGGTTTCCTCATGTCCCCTTCCAGTCAGTAACCATCCTCCAGAGGGAACCACCAATCTGACTCTTCGATCCATGGATTAGTTTTGCCTTTTCTTTATTTTATTTATTTGAGAGAGAGAGAGAGAGAGTGAGCAAATGAGAGAAGGAGAGCATTGGGGGGGCAGGCGGGGAGAGGGAGAGGCAGCTCTACAACTGAGCCGGGAGCCCGATGCGGGACTCAATCCTAGGACCCTGGGATCACGACCCGAGCTGAAGGCAGATGCTTAACTGACTGAGCCACCCAGGAGCCCCAGTTTTGCCTTTTCTTGAATTTCATTTAAACATAAATCATACAGTAGTATTATTCTGTATATGGTTTCTTTTGTGCAAAATAATGTCTGTACGATTCATTCATGTTGTTGCATACAGCAGTAGCTTTTCCCCCCTTTTCATTGCTGAGTATTATTCCAACTAATGGAAACCCTAGCATGTATTAATCCATTCTCCTTTTGATAGACATGCACATTTGTTCCAGGTTTTGACTATTATGAGGAAAGCTCTTATAAACATTCTTCTATGTGTCTTTAAGACACATAATCACTTATTTCTCTTGGGTATTGTCTTGGAGTAGAATTGCTGGGTTATAGGATAGGCATATGCTCCACTTTAAGACACTGCCAAAGACTTTTCAAAAAGAGTGTACCACTTTACCCTCTCCCCAGCAGTCTATGAGTTCTAGTCGCTCCTCAGTCTCACAGCCCTTACACTGTTAGTCTTCTCCATTTTAGCCATCCTGTTATGCAGTGGCATCTCGCTGTGGTTTCCACGTAAACTTCACAAACTCATTTATTTCTTACCATACCAAGCCACACATCCTTTATCACCACAGAACCATACTTTATTTATTTTTTTTAAGATTTTATATATTTGACAGAGACACAGCGAGAGAGGGAACACAAGTGGCAGGGGGAGTGGGAGAGGGAGAAGCAGGCTTCCTGCCGAGCAGGGAGCCTGATGCCAGGGCTCGATCCCAGGACCCTGGGACCATGACCTGAGCCGAAGGCAGACGCTTAACGACTGAGCCACCCAGGTGCCCCATACTTTATTTTTTAAAATGACTTTTATAGATCATCATGCTCTGTTGGAATTAAGCATTATAAATTCCAAAAACATTACTAATCCAAAACAGGTCAGTTTGAAGACATTCTAGGTCAGTCCTTTTCTATCATAGATGGTAATTTCAGTCATAAATGTAGATAAAAGATGGGAGAAAATGCCAGGAGTGTGTGGAATTATGGAAGCCAAAGGAAGAGAATCCTTCAAGCAGAAAAGAATGGTCAACAGATACACGATCAAAAGGTCAAATAAGGTAGGGATGCCTGCATGGCTCACCCAGTTGAGCATCTGACTCTCAGTTTCAGCTCAGGTCATGATCTTGGAGTCCTAGGATTGAGCCCCTGTGTCAGGCTCCGTGCTCGGCAGGGAGTCTGCTTAAGGATTTTTCTCTCTCTCTCCTTTTCCCTCTGCACCCCCCCACCCCCTCACACTCGTGCACGCTCTCTCTTTCTCTCTCTCTGAGATAAATAAATAAAACAAGTTTTTTTTTAAAAAGTTTAAAAAGAAAAGGTGAAATCAGGTAAAGACTTGAGTGTCTATTAGTCATAGGACCTGGGCAAGAGCAGGTTCAGTGGCATGGAGGAAGCTAAAGGGAGGTCACAGTGAACTGAGAATTGAATTGGGAAAAAAGAACGTAAACAGCAACTGGAGACAATCCTGTCAAGGAGTTTACCCAGGTAGGCAAGTGGACAACAGAGTAGTAGCTACCCAGGAACACAGGGTTCAGGAAAGCCTTTTTTTTTTTTTTTCCTGATAGAAAAGAATTAAGCTTGTTTAAACACTGGTGGAAAGGAGTCAGTAGAGAAGAGAAGAAACAAAGGTCTGAGAGTAAACCCCAAAAGGGAGAGAGGGTGCGGCACCCAACTGGAGCTGCGGGGGTTAGCATTTGACAGGAAGAGGGACAGCTCTCCCACTGGAGAGAAGGGAATAAGGAAGGAAAGGTAAGGATGCAGGTATATGTGTAGAAGGTGGAAGGGCCGTGCACTGATGAACTTTCCCTTCCGATGACTGCTATTTTCCCTTTGAAATAACAGGTGAGATTATCTGCTGACAGGAAAGGGAGAGAGGGAAAAACCCAGGGTAGAGAAGGTTTAAGATAGGTGGTGTAGAAAAAAGAAGCAAGAATCTACAGGTTCCCTAAGCAGGGAGTTTGCAAAAAGCAGGGTTAGGAACTAAACTTTTGAGAACTTGAAACGTGATTAGAAATTGTAAATGAGCAGAAATGACAAACCCAGGGCAAAAGACTAGTGAGAGCTGACAGGGTCAGGATAATGTGGACCACAGGTATCATGGGAGGAAAATGTCCTAAAAAGAAAAGGAAGAGGCACATCAGTGTCTTATAAGTAAGGAGACTAAAGACTGAGAAAGGTCCTTATTTTTTATGAGAGGGCATTAATGAATGGTGTCAAAAGGACAGTAAGGGCAGCTAATAGCTAGCTAAAGCTAAGGAAGGCAATCAGTGAGCAAACGGAGCAACGAGGAATCCAACGTCTATTGTAAAGTCAGTGAGAAGAACAAAAACAGAAGGGGCAAGCAATTAAAACAAAACAAAACACAATGTTTTAAAGCTGGGGAAAAACCTATACATTTTTAAAAATTGCAGCCAGAAATAAATGAAGGATAAATACTTGGAAGAGGGTTTGGGGAAAGTTAAGTCTCATGGAAGAAAGAGGCTTAGAAGTGGGAGAAAGACGAGAAGGTGTGTATAGTATAATGAAGTCTCAGACCAAGTCAGGTAAACTTTCTCATACCAAGTCAATGAAGCCTGCTCATGGTGTACCAGGCCTTAATCGATGAAAAGAAAATGCCTGGCTATTTTAGAGAAAAGGCCTGGCTGCTTGAGGTTAAAATCTTTAAGAGCTACTCAACAAGGTGGATAGTTTATAGATTAAAGGTTGGATATCTGATTGAAGTTTGATACCATGATTCACACAGGGTCTGGCCTATGTCATTCTTCATCTCCCTCCTAAAGCTGGGCACAAGAGTGAACAAAATAAGCTGGGCCAAAGACAGGAAAACTAGTGATTCTCTCCACTCAGGGGAATGCCTTGCTTCTTGGTGTGCATAATGGAAGATCAGTGGAGCCAAGCAACCTGGCAATATGATGAGGACAAAACCGAAGTCTCAGGCACTGGGTGAAGGAGAGGCCTGTTTGTGGGGAGAAACTAGGCTTCAGGGAATCAATAAACACAAGGAAAGTAGGAACACGTAATATCCACAGGGAGAGCGGGAGATCATAATTTTTCTGGGGAGGAATGGAAAACCAAAGAGGATCATCTAAGGGTAGTAACAGCAGAAGTATATGTTGGTCTGGTTTTATAGAATATGAACACACCATCCCTAAGATTCTTGAGCCTGCTTAGTGAGAGAGGACTGCCTATTGAGTCAAGTCCTTCCTCTTGCACTACAGGCCAGCGTTTCATGAACTGTCCTAACCAAACCCCTGGCAAGAAATACATTTGTTGTCACAATACACACACACACACACACACACACACACACACACACACACACACACATCCCTGAAACAGAAGTTGCACAAAATAATTACCCTTACTACATATGATAAAGTAAAACATAAAGTTAATATCAAATATTATGTTCCCATGGCGCAAATACATTTAAAATTCCAAAATAAATAATATTAAAATTAGAAAAGATTCAGTGTAATGCAATGGGTGACCTTCCCTGTTCATAAATTAATTCCAGTCTGGAAAACACAAAGACAATGTTATATACTTGTCAGGTTTACTATAGAGTCTTTTATTCTTTTGCTTTAAATTGGGTCAGGGTTGAAAATCCTAGTTGAAACAATAAGTTGGTGTGAATGGCAAAAATAGTACTACATTCTTTCTACTTTGCAATGGAAATTCTTTGATCTTAATACAAAATGATGATAAGCAATGTCATATAATCATTTTCACAGTAAATGGAGAACTCAGCCACAAAAATTCACTTTCTTGACAAATTAAAAGCACAGTGCAACTTATAATATCAGTGATCCCATCACTTTGGACTGTGATATCTGTACCAGACAATAGCCACATCATCAGCATTGATGAAACATCCCATAATGGTACAAAATGGAGGTATGCCATCACTAAGAGGTGAAATTTTAATTTTCAGCTGATTTATCATTAAAAAATCATAAACATAACATAACATCCCTGCATTCTGTTTTTTTTAAAGATTTTATTTATTTGAGATCGAGAGAGAGAGAGCATAAGCATGAGTGGGGGAGAGGGGCAGAAAGAGAGGGAGAAGCAGGCTCTCCGCTGAGCAGGGAACTCAATCCCAGGACCCTGAGTTCAGGACCTGAGCCGAAGGGAGACGCGTAAGTGACTGAGCCAGCCGGGTGCCCCTCATCCACGCATTCTAGATGAATACTTTTTTCCAAGAGGTATGTAGCCATTTTTCTCTTATGGCACTGATAGGCAACTAAATAAAACAATAATGAATCTCTCCCAGGAATGGTCCCTGAATAAAAAAGAAGCTGAGATAATTTTACATTTTTTTCTTTGAAAATATTTGAAAAGGCTTACTGAAAAGTCCAGTATGCTATGTTTCCAAGAATCTTTTTAATTTTAAAGACTTTTAGCTTTCATCTGCAACATTAATACAAATACAAAAACATTAATACAAAACATTAATACAAAAACCTGTCATTTTAGTCAGGTTTTGCACATTGGATAAACCTATATTTTAAATAATCTTCATTAAAAGTCTTAGACTCTTTCTCAATTCACTATTTTCTCAACATTTTTTACTTCCAAATGCAGCTGTTGAACATGTTTCTGGATTCTTTACTTCATGCTTTCTTCTTCTAACAATTAAATAATAAATTCTACAGGCAAATTGATCTAATTTGCTTTTCAATTACAATTAACAGCAGCGCCTGGGTGGCTCAGTCAGTTAAGCATCTGCCTTGGGCTCAGGTCATGACCCCGGGGTCCTGGAATCAAACCCTGGAGCAGGGAGCCTGCTTCTCTCTTTCCCTCTGCTCCTCCCCCAATTCACGCTCCCTCGTTCTCTCCCTCTCTCAAATAGATAAATTCTTCAAAGAGTTTCAAAAATAAGACTTGGTTAGAGAGCATGTCACCATTTTCACCAGCAGCCAAGATTATTTTGCTACATTTTGCTTGACCTTGAATTATGCTACTCTGATTGAACTGCGCAATGATAACCACTGCATTATGACTAGGTGGCAAATGGACCATCACTTTAACTCACATAATGTTCCTCTTTTGTTCCGTGTTACCCTTTGCAGTGGAAGTAGGGACCAGGGAAAAGGGAGTTTGCAGTAAACACTGTTGCAGAGCAGGCTGGTATTTCCTCCCAGCACGTCCTATTATCACAGGCTTTAATAGACTCTTATATAGTCAGAGTATCAAGGAATACAGATAATTACTTAAATATAAAATTATGCTTCATATTGCTAAGTAACCAATTCAAACATAACCTAGATAGCTAGAGATTCTTGTTTTTTTCACTCCAGTGGAAAAAAGAAAGAGAAAAAAAAGTACATCTAAGTTGCTGCAAGAATAACGCACACAAACCAGTCCGTCCTAAATTTTAATACCCACACAGAAAAAAATCCACACATACGCCATTTCTATGAATTTAAACTTTGAAGGAAAAAATAATTTTCCTCCATGTCCTCTGTTGTAAACATTTATCATGTTATAAAAACCCTGAAAATCAGAAATCTTACTTAAAAAAAATAGGGCATAAATAATAACCTTTAACTAATATAAGTGGCTTAATATTGCCCAAACTGAATGCTAAAAAGTCTGTTTTCAGGCTGCTACCCGGGAATCTAAAACTTATAAGGAAAAAAATATTGAATTTCCTTCTCAAAAATAGGGGGTGCAGAAAAACATCTGGAATAGTCCTTTAAATTTCCTTCTCTTATATCACCATCATTCACTTAATCCTTCAATCTTACAACCTCCTATAATGCCCATGAAGTGAAGAAAAACTTCATGTTTTCCTTTCCTTAGGATAAAAATTACTCATTTAAGTTAGAGAGGAAAAAGACAAAAAAGATTCCATCCTGTCTAACCCTCTGCGAACCAGTGCAAGACACTCCTTCAGGTTTTGGTCTTTTATTTCATCCAGTTTTCAATATCCCCAATTTCACTGAGGCAAACAGATCACTGTTTTTCTGGTTTAGTAAGGAGCACTGAATACTGAAAAATATTTTCAAACGTATTTTTTGATCCTGACATTGTACAAGTTAGACTATTTCTCTGTGTCTCAGGTTCCAAAACAATAAAGGGAATATTTTCCACCTACTCTATATGAGAAACAGAGGATGAATTTAAAATTTTCATATGTTTTCAGCAGGAGGTGCGACTTTGAACTTTTATTTTTACTTTTATTTAAATTCAATTAGCCAACATACAGTACATCATTAGTCTCAGATGTAGTGAAGAATTTTTTTTTAAACTAAACTTACAAATCTTTTTTTTTTTTTTAAGATTTTATTTATTTATTTGACAGAGAGACACAGCGAGAGAGGGAACACAAGCAGGGGGAGTGGGAGAGGGAGATGCAGGCTTCTCACTGAGCAAGGAGCCTGATGTGGGGCTCGATCCCAGGACCCTGGGATCATGACCTGAGCCGAAGGCAGACACTTAATGACTGAGCCACCCAGGCGCCCCTAAACTAAACTTATAAATCTAAGTACTTAAAAAAAAACGCCCCTTGTGACAGGATCAACCAAATGTGGCCCATCACCTGTTTTTATATAGCCTCTGAGCACAGACTGGTTTTTATTTTTAAATGGTTGAAAAAACAATCAAAAAAGTATAATATTCTGTGACATGTGAAAATTATATGAAATTCAAATTTCAGTGTCCATAAATAAACTCTAATTGGAACACAGCCCATGCTCTTTCATTGAAGTATCATCCCTGGCTCTTTTTGGCAGGATTGAGTACTGACAGAGATGTACGGCCCACAAAGTCTAAAATATTTACTATCTAGCCTTTACAGAAAAAGTTTGTCACTCCCTGCCTTAAGAGACCATACATTTATTTGAATGATACTACAAATTGGGAAAATATTCTTGAAAGTCCATTTTTGAAAATGCTTTCAAAGCCATAACACATTCTTTTGAGTCTCCTCAGTGGTGGCAAACCTTCATTCTTTGATTATGAGTATGAATTCTGGAGGTGGCTAAGCCACCTGGAGCCAAAGTTGAGTAAGACTGGTTATCAAGATGAATCAACCAACAAACATGTATTAATAATCTATATTTACCAAAAGCGAAGGTCTCTTCTGGAAAAAAGCACTATCTCAGACTTCCAATCACATGAGGGTATAGTCATATGTTTTCATTGATTTCCTTGATTCAAGATAAACAGGCTATCTATGCATGGAAATAGAAAGGGGGGGCACCTGGTGGCTCAGTCAGTTAAGCATCGGACTCTTGATCTCAGCTCAGGTCTTGATCTCAGAGTTGTTGAGTCCCAAAAAAAAGGAAAAAAAGAAAGTACAGAGGAGGAAAAATAATTCCGTAATAAAACTAGAAGATCTTCTTTCTTGTGTGGCTGTGAATATGCTGTAAAGTCTTTTTTTTCTTTTTTCTTTACAAAGAGGAACTCCAATAATACTTTGGGCGACGTGCTTTTGGAATAAATGAGTGACTCCCAAATAAAATTTTATTTTTAATTTAGTTTTATATTTTATTTTGAAGTAATCTCTACACCCAACATGGGGCCCGAACTCATAACCCCGAGATTAAGAAGAGTTGCATGCTCCACAAACTGAACCAGCGAGGCGGCCCCCCAATAAAATTTTAAAAGAACAGGAGTCACTGGGTTGTAAAAGTTGCTTAACCTTCAATTAAAACCCATCTTATTGATTTATAATTACAAGTTATAAGACAAAATTAGCATCAATCAATCAGTAATCCCTTCCACTCATACAAAGCAAACCATTTATCCCTGGCCCTGTTCTCTTCTAGTTCCATATGCTCTCCCTGAGCAATTTCATCTGCTCTTATGGCTTCAATTACCACTTATTCGCTAACTCTAAAATTTGAATCACCAATCTCAGCCTCCCTCCTGGGCTCTGGATGCTCCCCTGACATCTCTACCTGAAGTGTCCAGAGACACTTCAAACTCGAGATGTTCAAAACTGAAACAATGCTCTTCCTCCCACATTAAAAAAGTAAAACAAGTTCCTCTATCCACAGTTGCCTAAGCTAAGAAACGAAGTCACTTACTTTTCTGTTCACCTTCAAAGCCAATCACGTTTTAAGCCCTACAAATTCTACATCTTCATCAACCTGTCCTCTCCTCTTCAGGTCTATTCCGGTTTTCCCACTCCAGGCCCTTACCCTCTCTTATCTGGACTATTTCAATACCATTAGCTTTCTAACTTATCTCTCTCCCTTTTGCCTCTCTCCATCCAATACAGCCTCCTTCCCATACCACCGCTTTATCTGTCTTCATTACCTAAAATCCTTCACTGGCTCTCCATTATCTTTAGAATCGAGTCCAAAGTTCCTAGCATGATACACAAGCTCTTCAATGTGTGGCCCCAGCCGACTTCTTTTTCTTTTTCTGAGTCATAACTTTGTACTTACCTATATCCATATGTTGTTTTATAACACATCCTGTATTTCAAAGTATTAAAACTACCTTTAACACCACATTCTACAGTGAACAATTTTGCCAAATGAGAGGCACAGAAACTCCATGCTTACCTCATTTCTAGCAATTTCAGTGATCCTAACCTGTAGAGCAATCAAGCTCAGCAATTTTCTTTTTCTAGTTTATTTCCAAGCACCATCCCCTTTAGCCCAACCTCTCATCTCCATATACTCTGACCTTTATTTTTTCTAAATAGACTTCAAGATTTTTATAAATTTGTTTATTTATTTATTTATCTGAGAGAGAGAGAGTGCCCTCACGAGCGAGGAGGAGGGGCAGAGGGAGAGGGAGAAGCAGACTCCCCTCTGAGCAGGGAGCCCAACACGGGACTGGATCCCAGGACCCTGGGATCATGACCTGAGCCAAAGGCAGACGCTTTACCAACTGAGCCACCTAGGTGCCCAAACTCTGATCTTTCGTCAATAAACTACAACATATTCCTCACAAATACCGTATACTTTCACATAATATTCCTGTTTTCATCCACATCTTCTGTTCCCTTCCCCAACTCAGTTAACTCCTGTTCATCCTTCAAAGACAAATTCAAATATGGTACCTTCTCTCTAATCTTCCTCCTTATCATATGTAGAATTATTTTCCCTCATCATTGTTCCCACTAAATTCTATCTCTATCTCTGTTATAACTCTTATCACACTGAAATTGTAGGGATTTATTTACATATCTGGTTATAAGTTTCTTGAAGGCAGGGAAGCATTTGCTTTTCTTGAATCTAACATTTAACTTATGGTCTGAGAACAGACATTTTAAACTTCTTATTGAAAAATAATCACCTCTTCTATTATTAAGATAATGCCATAATTGTAACTGAGTGACTGTGAGTTTAGAAACAAAAAGAATCCTGTCATTCACCAGGGGGAGAAAATGCTCTTATATACAAAGTATAATTAAATTGTAGCTTGGGCAAACCTCCATCCACATCTTGCAAGACCAGTGTCTTTCTCTCCATGTCTCTTTCTTTCCTTTTTTTTTTTTTTGAAGAAGTTCTTTACAGAACTCTCTTTTAAACATACATTGGATTTTACTGGGGTATTCCCCTCACAGAATTTGAAACTCACTACAATGCACAAGTTAGGATTAGGATTTTTGGAGTCTGTCTGGTCTGAATGTTAGCTTTGCTGCCTAGGCTGTTTGATAGGGGGTTATTCAACCTCTATGTCTCTCAATGAGGACACTGAAACAACGATACCCCCTCATGATGCTGTTGTAAAGATTAAATAAGCTAATGCATGTAAAGAATTTAGAACACTGTCTGGCTCAGAATAGGTCTCAATAAATGCTGACACTGATGTTATCATCGGTTTTAAAAACAGCTTTCTTGCTACTTATTTTAGCCCACTTGGTAGAGTTAACCTCCCAGAAGGAAGGAATTGTGTTCTGCTCATACATGAATACAATACAAGTACTAAAACTGTGCCTTGTAATATAATAGGTGCTCAATAAATACTGTGACTATAAGGCTTCAGACCTCCAAGATGAACAAATTATAAATTACAGCAAAATTTATATAGGGAGTACATATTTAAAACGATGTTTTAAGTAGTTTCAAAACACCCATCTTCCACTGAACTGCTGAAACGCTGAAGCTTTTAAAGCAACACAGAAAGTATATTCACTAGGAACTTTCCCTCTACTCCATTTGATTTGCTCTTAGTATCCAGTGGTCTAAAATTCTTGTCTATAATACAAGACAGATCATTTAAAATACAATTTCCATGTTCATAAAACTCTTGTCACATCAAAAAAACTAACATTCTTCCTTTATGTCTGCATTTTAGAAAATCTCTTGCCACAGTCAACATTAAAAAAAAAAACCCTAATGAAAGGCCAAGAGACACAATTACTACATTTCCTGGTTTCTGCCTGGGAAATTACTTCAGAACACGCCTACAAGTATCCCCAGTGAAAGTCTGCTGGTTACAAACTGCTATTCCCTTTTTTATTTCGATTCTCCCCCTAAGACCCCTCATACATTCACATACTCATAGAAAAGAATGCAGATGTCTATAATAAAGGCTGTACAAAAAAATACAGCTACATATTAATTTTGTTTTGAAGGACTAAAATCTTACAAAAGCAGATGAAAGTCTTGATCTGAAGCAATACACCCAGGTAACTTAAAACTGTAACTATTTACTTAAAGCAAAGAAGTAGATTATTTGATTGGTACCGAACTTCATGATAAAGAATGTGTAGATAATGTGTGCTATTCTAGAAAAATTCATTGACCAGTTAAAAATGGACCATATTTCAAACAATGGTGATATTGTGGGGGCGGAAAAAAAGAGAGCTTAAACAATTTATTTACTCAGTAAACAGAGATTTAGGACTTGATCTAAAACACTGGAGGTCAATCACTAGCTTCAGGGTAAAGGTTTACAGAGTGCCTACTATGTGCCTGGCATTTAGCAGATGCTTTACAGAATAAGCTTGCAGCCGGTGCACAAATTACAATACCTAACATTTACAGAATACTCTCACTCATCTCCTTTGACCCTCAGAATACCCCTAGGCGCGAACATCCCAGATTTACAGCTAAGGAAACAGAGGCCCAGAAAAGTCGATTTGAGGTATCACATCTGTTCTGTGGGTCCTGGCCGAAACTCCAGCCCTTGACTCATCATTTAATCATCATCTGCTCTACTAGTTACTCAAAAGTTCTTGGATGTTCCACTGTCCGATTTTAACATCAGAATCCTACTGGACGACTTTCAGTGCTGCGCTTGTCAGATTCTGTTAAGAATCAAAACACACAAAAAGCAAGAATAAAAGTCCATCGTCTGGGGAAAAAAAAAAAAAAGTCCATCGTCTGCGCCTGTCGGCGTTCAAGCTCTCCGGCCGACCCCGGCGGCGACAGCCCCGCGTTTCCATCGGGACGGGGCGCTCCCTCTCCCTGCCCTGGGACTGCCGAGCGCCGAACGCCCCCGGTCCCCGAGGTGAGCGGCGGGGACATGGCCCGCCGGGCTCCGCCACAGCCGCCGCGGCCCACGAGCGGGGCTCCCAAGGCCCGTCGTCGCGGGGCTCGGGGTCCGACACTCGCGCGTCCCTCGGGGCCGGGATCGACACCTCCGCCGGCCCGCTCTCGCACTGCCAGCCCGGCTCCCGACGCCCAGCGTGCGACATCCACCGCCGCGAGCGACCGAGGCCCCCGCCTCAGAGCCCGCCCCAGATCGCCCCGCGCCTACCTGCCCTCGGTTTCCACGCCGCCTCCGCGGCCGGGCTGCGAAGCTCTCCGCCTCTCCGCGGAGGCGCCAGGACTCCGCGCTCCTACTCGGCGTTGGCTCCGTCCCGCCCCCGCAGGCCCCGCAAAGGCCCCGCCCCGCCCGGCCGCGGCCCCACCCCCGCCCGGCAATACCCGGTTCTTATTGGCTCCTCTTCCCACTCCTCACGCTATGGCCCGCCCCTGGTACCGCCCGAAAACCGTCGAGAGGGGAACCGCCCCGGTTCGAGTCAGCCTCTGGGCGAGAACCTTGTCCGGGACCTTGGTCGCCCGGACGCCGGCCAAGGCCTCTAGCCAAAGCTCCATTGCAGCCGCCGTGCCTGCGGTCCTACTGGCCCTACGGCGATGGACCTGAACTTTACATGAAGTTTGACTCTTCACAGCCACCTAGTTTAGTCAAGGAATCCAAATGGCACCTCACTCAAGGAAACCATAAAATTATCTCTTGCCACTGCAATTGCAGTCCAGTGCCAGCTTGAAACGTAGACAGATGCAAATAACGCTCCGAAAGCCTGAGGTTTGAAGTCCCAGAGCAGGGTGTCTTTGATACTCCCAGTGCCTGAGGTTGGCCCCCACGCCCTGTTGTGACACACATGCCTGAGCACTACGCCTGCAACACGCTCGTACTCGGGTATGGGCATGGCGCTGTGCCTCCTGCGAGCGGCAGCCCAGTTTCACTAAGGCTGCGAGTCGGGATGAGTTGAGCCTGTTTCCCAGGCACTGGCTAACCACCCCACCCCACCTCGTCCCGCCCCATTCCACCCCACCCCACCCTACCCCACCCCACCAGAGCCTCTTGGGTCTGATGACCAAAATCTTCCCACATCTGTTCACAGAGAGGTACCAAAATAGAAGACTGCCAGAGAGAGAGGTGTTTGGTTACACATCACAGATGACTGTCACAAGCCAATTTAGCCAAAGCAGTAAAAGCTGCATATCCCACACCGTTGTGAAACCATGAGCTATGGACAATCAAACAGGAATTACCTTCTATGGTGGAAAAAAAAAGTAATGACAAGACATTTTAAAAATCGTGTCTTAATGAGGAAATAAATGTCAATATTGTTTGCCTAAATTTTGAACAATGATCTTCATGGGTTACCCCCTTCACCCTCCCCCAAATCTTTCTATATTTAGAAAATTTCCCAAATAGTTGTCTAAGATGAAATTTTAAGCTAGAATAGTATGATTTTAAAACTTATTTCAAAATGCAAATTGATGTCGAAGTCCAAACTTTGCATTCAGGAAGATTATTTGGCAAAATGAGGCCGATTGAATTCCAAGTACCAAATATGAAACCAAATCTGGCGTGGGTTCTACGGCTGTAATAAAGGAATTAACATGTATGTATTCTACTGCCCTCTCATGGGTAAGATGGAGATATAACTAATGGTAGTTAATGCTTTTTAAGTCTGAGGATAGAAAGTTTAATTTAGCAGTCTGTATTATTTTGATGACATGGAGGACAAGGTAAAATAAAATCAGGTTCTCCAAGGGACTTAGGAATACTCAGCAAACAGAAGTTCAACTTCAGAAACCAGGGAGAGGATTCTTACACTGGGGCTAGTATAAACATGCTGTCAGGATCACACCCATGCTTACGGCTGCCTGTATAGAATGTGGAAACATGCAGGAATTTGCCTTTAATTTATTTTTTCCATTTGAAAAGTCATTACTTTCTGAGATGTTTCACAAAATGTTCTTTTTCACATTTGTATGCACCCATCTTAGTATTTCACACTGTGAACAACTTGAGAGTAGGAATGAAATCTTATTCTTTATACCTTTGCTGTCTAAATAGAACATGGTACTTGGGCTGTTTTATCAGTAATTGTTTAATAAATTAAATGAACTATCAGCCCTGCCACTAGATGGCAACACAGTTGTATGTGTAGAAGTATGGTCTAGCTAATTGGAATTCTACCTGGCAGGCCTTGAGTAACAGGCAGGTTTCTAAAAAGTTACATGTGTATCTTATTTTGGTAAGTAAGTTATTTAAAATGTACAAGGACACCTGACTGTAACTTTATTGCCAAGTATGTCCTTACAACTAAGAATCCTTTCGCAAGATAAATTCTCCCTAAGTGTAATAGCTCATAACTATGGATTTTTCTATATTGGGCAACATCTGTTTTTGTCTAAGAACGCCAGTCTTCTGTTGTATCCTGTCAAAAGGATGTTCCAGTGGTCCAAGTGCCTCAAGCAAATTTCATTCTATAAACCAAAAGCCTACATTCTCCCAATCACAAGTCATTTGCTCAAATTTTTGCCCCGCCTCAAGTTATTATTAGTTATTAATAGTTTTTAAGGTGGGGCAAAAATATGAGCAAATGTGAGCAAATGTTTTGCCTGAAAGTCACGGAGACTCTGGAGTCAGACAAGCCTTTGTCCCCATTGCTACCACTCAACAGATGTGTCCTTGTGCAGGTTATTAACTTCACTAACTTCAGTTTACTCATCTTCCCCCAAATGAAGGTAATATTATCTACTTCATAAAGTGAAAATGATTAAGTGAAATAATGTCAGTGGAATAATATCTAGTATAATCTTTGGCTTATAGTAGAGATTCAATAACTGGTAACTATTATTATTCATATTCTCCAGTGAAAATCTCACCCATATTATTATTTGGTTTATTTAATTTAGTCTCCTGATTTAAGGCCTTCAGCAATTAAATTAAGTTCATAACACCAGGTTTCATAGCGATAGGCCATGCGGATTTGGGCAACATTTGTCTTCCGGATATCATTTCCAATAGGGCCATCTTCAAGGTAATTGTTGCCCAGAAAGCTTGCTTTCTCCTGTAAGAGAAAAGGAAGCAGAATGATTGTTGTCTTTTTATCCTGATATAAACTATAATTACATCTTCCACAAATATTCCTTCCTTATCTTACTGACAAAAGGAAAAAATAAACCATTAAAAGCACTCATCCAGTGCCTCAATGTTCATGGTCTGCTGAGAAGTCAAGTGTGTATTATTTGCCTTGCCAACGGCATAGCCAGAGAGGAAGAAGGCTTCTTTCTAGTCCCTGTCCACAGGAACGGCATATGATTTGTGGGAAAATTTTTCTACATGTGTTTCCCCAACGATCTTTTCAGTACTGTTACCAGATCCTATATGCAGAAGCGCAAGCTGTCAAGTACAGGTCTACCTCATGAGAAATTCCACACTGCAGAACACTGTTTCTTGCCACTTCACACATATCACAGGTACTCAGCTTGAACACTTGTGCAGCAATTGCATATTCTTCCATTAGGGGCTCCTTGAATTATTTATTTAAATGAGGCAAAAAAGAAAGAAGAAAAAAAAAGAGTGTATTAAAAAAAATAATAACATGCACCCAGCAGAAAAAGTACAGTGAAATCCCTCGATTTGACTTTAAAATTCTAGTTGGGCAACAGGGGCACCTGGGTGGCTCAGTTGGTTAAGTGTCTGCCTTTGGCTCAGCTCAGGATCCCAGAGTCCCAGGATGGAGCCCGATGGGGGGCTCCCTGCTCAGCGGGAAGTCTGCTTCTCCCTCTTCCTCAGCTACTCCCTCTCCCTCAGCTACTCCCTCTCCCTCTGCTCTTCTCCCTGCTCATGTTCTCTCTCTCTCGCTGGCTCAGTCTCTCTCAAATAAATAAATAAATAAATAAATAAATAAATAAATAAATAAAATTCTGGATGGGCAACAACAGTCCCGCCAAATATGCTTGTATCACTCAAGATTCCATATACATACCTTGGTGAAGTGGAATTGCATTGGGTCATCTGTCGACAGTGAGATCATTAGTCCCTTTTGGAGGAAATCTAAAAAAGGATTTTTGGCATATTCTAGAAATAAGCTGTTGTTACTTAATGGCGACATAGCGATGGGAATCTGGGCTAAGAAAAACAAGTACTGTAACACAGGACTCTGAAAAGAAAAAGTGAAAAACAATATTTAAGGGTGTTGAAAAAGGGCTACAAACTAGAAATGTTAAAATCCCATGATCTACTTCAAGTTTTAGCTTTCAACAAGATGATCATGTGTTCTTTAAATCCCTTAGTAAAGAAGAATAATAGTGTTTAAATGTAAATACTATTTAGAATAAATTTATTTGGAATCATCAATTTTCAGAAGCATTGACTCAAACCAAATGTTTGAGTTTTAATTGCCTAAGTCAGATGGTCTGTCTCAGAGAAGAGACTTCACCCTGAAACAGTTGGTTTTTTTTTTTTCTCTCTACGAGAAAGTTCTGACTCTCACAAGAGGCGTTTGAAAACATGCTATAACAAGAAATCTGGTGAAAACCAGTTTAAGGTAAGCCAAGTGCCTCTGAATTATCCCTTGTCAGAATTCTAAGATGGAAGCCTGAAGACCTGCATTCATTCATCCCTGCCACTAACTGGCTAGGTAATCTTGAGCGGCTCCTTTGACTTCTCTGGTCTCTGTAAAATGAACTGCACATCATAACCTCAAAAATCTTTTTTGCTCGCTTTCATTTGATGCCAGTGTTGATAATGACTTGTGACAAAATGGTAAGGAAAAAAAATTACTCCTCTAGCTCCAATATAAAAAGTATTCAAAAGAGAACCTCCAACTTACCTTTTTTAAATTCAGGCCGTGAGAGATATTATCTGCTGTCATGAACGCGGTCATGAGGTGGGTGAGAGCCCCAGCTTCCCCACAGTGAGGTCGGAACAGGAACGTATTCATGCCTTGTTCCCTAGGGAAAGGGAATTGCTGTATAATCACAGGTGGCTGACTAGGACCTGGCAGCAATTCTGGGCATGGAGTGATTTGCAAGAAAATCAGGTAGAAAAAAAAATTAACAGTCTGTAAGGGAGTGGAGGCATCTAAAGGATTCAGTAAGACTGGCAATTCCAAATCATAATCTTAATTCTCCCTGAACCCAGACTTCTGAAAAAAAGAGGCAGCAAAGGATATGAGGGTATGGAGGAAAAGTCAAGATCTGATTACCTTCAGTTTCAACAGGAAATTTACCAATATCACCATATTCTCATTTCTTCTGCTCACGCTTTTGAGGGGGAAATGTTTCCAGAAAACCCTGTCATAATATTCCTCTATTCCTTACCCATGTATATCAAGAAGGGTAACGTGGAGTTTTATAATACATTGCACAGTGATTAGTATCAATTCCTAAACTGTGGAATTTCAGGAACTGTGAAAGTTACGGAAGGCTCCAAAATGTCCATTCCTGCTACTAAATAAAGAAAGAAACCAAACAAAAAGACAAGGGAAAGAAGGGTCTGATTGGGGCCAGTCAGAAGCATCCCAGCAGTGCAGTGGGATGACCACCCAGGGCGCCCATGTCTGAGCAGAGGTGTGTCAAATAGAATCTTCTCCTTCTCCTGTGGCGCCTGGGTGGCTCAGTTAAGCATCTGCCTTTGGCTCAGGTCATGATCCCAGGGTCCTGGGATGGAGCCCCACAATCGGGTTCCCCGCTTGTTGGGGAGTTTGCTTCTCCCTCTGCCCCTTACTCTGCTCTCGTACTCTCTCTCTCAGATAAATAAGTAAAATCTTAAAAAAAAAAAAAAAAGAATCCTCTCCTTCTAGCTCCAATACTCGTCTACTTACTTTCTCAGGCTGTTGAGCACCGCAATGTTTGCATACATGTAGTAGGCATAGTAGGTGTAAGATGGATTCTTTTCCATTGTCCACTCCTCGGGCTTGGGGCTCTTGGAGGAGAACATGTGTCCACTGTGTTTGGACTCATCATCCACACTGTCGAAGCCAGTAATCTGTCCGGAACAGGGAGCCATGCAACGGGGTCAGTCTAACTGCAGGATCCCGGTCCTCAGACAAACTTTCAGCTCCCAAAGGCAAGGACCAAACGTCAGAGAGAAGCAACAAAAATGAATTACAGCTATGTGGGAGTCCTGGTTCATGCATAGCGACAGGAAGGCCTAATGGGTCATGCTTACATGCTTGAGGAAGACACTGAGGTCTGGGTGAGCCTGGGGGTTGATGGTGGCCTCAAACACTGGCATGAAAACATTCTCCAGCATCTTTCCGAAGTGTGGAAGGAAATTCTTGGATCGAAACACATCACTAGAGGCAAGAATAAAGAGAATTCAGGAGGAAAATATTTTTAGGATTGATAGCCCCTGTATGAGAGAATCAGAGGGCCAAATGCCTTGTTCAGGAAAAGATTGTGTCCATTCTAAGTACATTCTTTTTGGTTACCATAAAGAGGGATTCAGTTTAGAATGGGCCTAGAATACAAATTTCTTGCTGAACCAGTTGTCCCCATCTCTTCTACAAACGCTCTGTGGCAAAAATATTAACCTTCACAGCTAAGTGCAAATAGAAGATGAAGAGTATAGGAACTATGTCACAAAAGATTCAGTGATTTATTTGTGGGTATAAGATGGTGAGCATGGAATAGTTATTAAGAACACTTCTGGGGATGCCTAGGTGGTCAGTCGGTTAAGCGTCTGTCTTCAGCTTAGGTCATGATCCCAGGGTCCTGGGATCGAGCCCCTCATCGGGCTCCCTGCTTATCGGGGAACCCGCTTCTCCCTCTGCCTGCCACTCTCTCTCTCCCTCTGACAAATAAGTAAATAAAATCTTAAAAAAAAAAAAAAAGAACTCTTCTGATATGCTGTAGCCAGAGACAATCTAACGAACTCTAATATAGCACTCGGTATATGCCATTCACTCTTTTAAGTGGCCAGAAATATTAGTGAATTTAATCCTCATAACAACTCAATATGTTAGGTACCATTATGACCCTATCTAAAAAAAAATCTTTTTAAGCAAGCTCTATGCCCAAAGTGGGACTTGAACTTACCATCCAGAGATCAAGAGGCACATGCTTTACTGATTGAGCCAGTCAGGTGCTCCCGTTTTAAAGATGAGGAAACAAAAGCACAGAGAGCTCATGAAACTTGCCCAACGTCACACAGCTAATAAGTAATAGAACCAGGATTCAAGTATTGCCAGTCTAGGTCCAGAGTCCATGCTCCTAACTACCACAGCTACTGTCTCTCTGCTCTAAGGATATAATACAGGAAGTTCTACCCCAGTCAGAAAAGCTACTTTTTTGGCTAAAGAGACAGGAAAAAAAAACTCCTGCATTGCCGGAGCACACAGAACACAGGGGCAGGTGGCCAGAAAATATATAAACACTTAAGTTCAACAAAAGATCAATGATACTGAGCATCCCTGAGGGCAATGAGTAATTAGCAGGTAGTAATACCTTTGATAAATACTCAATGATTATGGAGAACTTGAGCACCTGTGAATGAGACAATTGGCAGATGGTATTAGAGGTTCTGATACAAGAAAGCTACATCCCAGTACATATAAGAATGGGAAAGAATGAACTGGGCACAGAGAGGAAGACCAAGAGAAAGAAAAAATAGAATAAAGTATACATAGTTCTTAACCTAGCTAAGTTTTAAATATTCTCAGTGAGTTATTTTGTGATCTGCATAAAGTCCTGTGTTTTAAAAAAAACAAAACCAGGGGTGCCTGGGTGGCTCAGATGGTTAAGCGTCTGCCTTCGGCTCAGGTCACGATCCCAGGATCCTGGGATCGAGCCCCACACCGGGCTCCTGGCTCAGCAAGGAGCCTGCTTCTCCCTCCCCCTCTGCCTCTCTCCCTGCTCATGCTCTCTCTCTCTCTCTCTGTATCTGTGTCTCAAATGAATAAATAAAATCTTTAAAAATAAATAAATGGAGCACTGGGTGTTATGCACAAACAATGAATCATGGAACACTACATCAAAAGCTAATGATGTAATGTATGGTGATTAACATAATAATAAAAATTTAAAAATAAATAAATAAAAAATAAAGAAAACAAAAAACAAAAAACCTGGTTGGAGAACTGAACTGAAATGATCTTCTTAACTCCTGTCTCTGGTCAAGAGTGCTGAACCTGGAGTGGACAAAACCAGCCCCCAGGACCCGGTTCTGAGTGCCGCTATAACAAAGGTTATTGTGACTGCATATTCCTCGTTTGTGTGGAGGAGGTCTGACAGGTGGGATGAAGCCAGGCTTTAGGGTCTCTGATGGGGAGGTACGTACTAGATCCTGGGGACCTGGATCATCCAGGTCATGTTGGGGCAGTAGATGCGGTTACGGACAAACCAGCTGGCCAGTTTGCTCCACTCATCAGGGCTGCGGCCGTAGATTGACAGGCGGGGCTCGGCGTGCTGGTACTTGGCCTCCACCAGGTCTGCACCTACCTCCTGCAAAGCCAAGAGAGGAATCCAAAGCCAGGAATTCCCACAAGTCCCTCAGGGGTCTAAACCTGTGGGGTCTAAGGAGTGGAGGTAGGTACTAAGAACAGAGCATGTGTGAAAGGAAGCCAGAGGGAAACTATTTCAGGTTAAGATCTAAGGAAATTGAGGGGCACCTGGGTGGCTCAGTCTGTTAAGCGTCTGCCTTTGGCTCAGGTCATGATCTCAGGGTCCTGGGATTGAGTCCTGCCCACGTCAGGATCCCTGCTCAGTGGGGAGCCTGCTTCTCCCTCTCCCTCTGCCCCTGTTCCTGCTCTCTCTCCCTCTCTCTCTCTCTCTCGTGTGGGTGCTCTCTCTCTCTAATAGATAAATAAAATCTTAAAAAAAGATCTAAGAAAATTGAAAGATGAGGGGAATCTAATCAGTAAGAGACGGATAAGACATAAAGGAGTCTAGAGAGTGAAAAAGTCAGACAAGGGATGATGAGCTATCCTATCTAAGCACCTGAAAAAGACATTCAGTTTTTCTTATACCTCCTACTTTCGAAAACACACATCTCCCAAGTCCACCATGTCATTCCTGTGTCCTAGCGCTCATGCCATGAGGATGAGAGTGGATTCTGATCCCACCTCTTTCCAGGCTTACAATTCCCAGAGCCCGAAAAGAGTCCTTAGTCAGTCCCAAAGCCACACCCGCAGCTTCTCTAGCCTGGGAATAGAAGTCTTTTAAAATCATTTGAGTGGACATTTCCAAAGAAATTCTTACATTCATTTCTGTGGTGCTTGGCCCCAGGGATGGCACACTTCCTGCTTCCTTCTTCTCCCTCCTTTCCCTCCCTTCCTCCTTGCTTCCTCCTCTCTTCTCTCCTTCCTCCCCTTCCTCCCCCTCATCCTCTCCCTCCTCAAGAACCAGGCCAGGTACCATAGATCTGCTTGGTTCCTCCTCACCTTGATGATAGTGGCAAAATATTCTCCATCAATATAATTGTCCGTCTTTAGGTAGAGGTCTCGTAGTTCACTTGCTCCTACAGGATTGTATTTGTCATTGAACTTATCAAAACGCTGGAAGGTCTGGCGTCCCTGAATTAGGAAAACAGGAGCACAAGTGTATCATTATACACAGGACATATGTATAATGGGACATATGGGACACAGAGAGCTAGGGAATGGCCACCAGGACCAGGGGCCTGGGAACAGGGGGAGGGGTTGGGCTCCAAGAATGGAATCTGGGACAGGTGACAATGAGTGAACCTCAAAATTATCTGTGGGTGCTTTCAGCCAGCATGGTCAGCCAGCATGGTTAAGAGGGCTCTGAGAAGGGGGGAGTTTGTAGGAGAAAGGCCTGTGGGGTTCTCAGTATGAGCATGAAACTGACATAATCTTTTTCAACCTACAGCATGAACATCCAGAGAATCAACAGTCAGGTCGTAGGGATGCATTTTTAATTTGGCAAAAAGTTCCTTTAGGGTCAGATTTTTCTCCTTAGTGCTATGGACCACTCTGTCAGCATCAATATGGTAAGATTTCTTAATAAAGCGCAGCAGATGTTTCTGGTTCATGCAAGCAGCTGCATGGATGTGGGTGTCCACCTGTGTGTACATTCAGAGAAAGAAAACCAACAATCAGCCTTGGTCATGCTGCTGTTAGAGGGTGTCTGCACACCCCACTGAGGCAGGAGAAAGGAATAAATAGAGGGGTATGACTTGACAGCTGGTAAACGTGGCCCAGCAGAAAAGAACCCATAGCACCTCTTTGTACACTTGCAAGAATGTGACAGGTTAGGTGGATGTAATAATAATGCCCATTTCTCTTGGATAACTGTACATCCAATTTGCTACCTACATTTGATCAACACAAAATTCTTGGGGACCATTCTCCACCCCCAAAATGAAGTAGTTACCACAGCTTTCACCCCCGAAGGGAGGAAGGATGGAAATCATGAAGCCATGGCCCAGTGATGGCATTTATGAGTTGGTTTTTTTATGATTACTATTTTATAAGCTAGAAATTTGATAGATTAATTTAGCCATGTTATACAGGTGGCTGAGCCAGGATTTGGTCCCAAATACCTGCTTGTATATTATCTATCCCCACTTCTTGCAATCACTTAAATGGTCAGAACACATCTTGGAAGTGTTTCTAAGTTGATTAGCTTTCCATAGCCCTTAGTGCATTTGATACTCATAGTCCTCTTGTGAGCTGGACTGAGCAGATGTATTTCCCAATTTTACAAATGAGGAAACTGAAACTCAGAACTATTTAATCACTTCCCCCAAAATCTTAGAGTCAGGAAGTAGAAGGGAAAGGACTAGAATAAAGATCTTCCAAATCCTCAAATAGCAGTTTTTGTTGTTTTTATTGTTCACGATCATCATAACTTTTTGTGCGGCAAGGATGTGGTAAACCTTTCTGTGGAAAACAATAGAAATGGCATTTTAACCTTTTAGAATAATTCATCTATGTTCACGAAGTCCACTGAACCTGCAGGAATCTCACAGTAAATCTGAGAAACAGTATCTTTCTTGTCCCACTCAAGAACCAATTGGGTTAATGTTTTTGCCCAGCAGTGACCTCTGAGCAGTGAAAATGCTTACCTTCCTGCAGTTATAAAAATCTCGGTGGGGGTTGTTCTTCAGCTCCTTTAACTCATCCATCTCATTGAGCATCTCATGCACCTGGAACTTGGAGGAGAGGAACTTCAGGCGCCGGTGGGTATAGGTCTTACTGTGAAAAATTAAATCACATAATTCTGAAACATTCAGACACTTAAGGAAAATAGACACGATTTCAAAACCATCAGGACCCTTATTACCTATAGGAAGCAATTACTGGAACAAACATTTCAGTTTGCAGTTAATCTCACTTGAAAAGTATTGGGCTCCTGGAGCTCGATCTTTTTATCAAAGTTGAACAGAATAATGAAGGAGGATTTGGGAAGGCATTTAAAAGCCAGGGGAGAGGGGCACCTGGCTGGCTCAGTTGGAAGAGCATGTGACTCTTAATCTCCGGGCTGAGTTAGAGCCCCACATTGGGTGTAGGGATTACTTAAATAATAATAATGATAATAATAATAATAAAACCCAGGTAAGACGATGTTGCTCAAGGCTAAGGGCCCTGGCTTTGGAGATGGCAGATTCGAGCTTGAATCCTGGCTCAGCCAGCTGTGTAACTTTGGGCACATTCCTTAACTCATCAAAGTCTCAGCTTATAAAACTGCAATTATAAAAATACCCACCTCAGAGAATGATGGTGAGGAGGGAGGAAATAATGTACATGAAGGGTTTCACATAGTATTTGAACATACTAAGTACTTAGTAAATACTCATTCTTACTCTGAGTAGTAGTAGTCCTAGTAGTGGTGGTGGTAGTAGTGGTGGTGATGGTGGTAGTAGTGGGGGTGGCAGTAGTAGTGGTGGCAGTAGTGGTGGTGGTGGTGGTAGTAGTAGTGGGGGTGGCGGTAGTAGTGGGGGTGGCAGTAGTAGTGGGGGTGGCGGTAGTAGTGGGGGTGGTGGTAATATTGGGGGTGGTGGTGGTAGGAGTGGGTGTGGTGGTAGTATTGGGGGTGGTGGCGGTAGTAGTGGTGGTGGTGGTAGTAGTGGGGGTGGGGGTAGCAGTGGGGGTGATGGTGGTAGTATTGGGGTGGTGGCAGTAGTAGTGGTGGTGGCGGTAGTAGTGGTGGTGGTGGTAGTAGTGGGGGTGGTGGTAATATTGGGGGTGGTGGTGGTAGTAGTGGGTGTGGTGGTAGTATTGGGGGTGGTGGCGGTAGTAGTGGGGGTGGCAGTAGTAGTGGGGGTGGCGGTAGTAGTGGGGGTGGTGGTAATATTGGGGGTGGTGGTGGTAGGAGTGGGTGTGGTGGTAGTATTGGGGGTGGTGGCGGTAGTAGTGGTGGTGGTGGTAGTAGTGGGGGTGGGGGTAGCAGTGGGGGTGATGGTGGTAGTATTGGGGTGGTGGCAGTAGTAGTGGTGGTGGCGGTAGTAGTGGTGGTGGTGGTAGTAGTGGTGATGGTGGTAGTAGTGGGGGTGGGGGTAGTAGTAGGGGTGGTAGTAGTGGGGGTGGTAGTAGTGGCGGTGATGGTTGTAGTATTGGGGGTGGTGATAGTAGCGGGGGTGGGGGTAGTATTGGGGGTGGTGTTGGTAGTAGTAGTGGGGGTGGCGGTAGTAGTGGGGGTGGCGGTAGTATTGGGGGGTTGTAGTATTGGGGGTGGGGGTGGCAGTAGTAGTAGGGGTGGTGGCAGTAATATTGGGGGTGGTGGTGGTAGTATTGGGGTGGTGGCAGTATTGGGGTGGTGGCGGTAGTAGTAGTGGGGGTGGCAGTAGTAGTGGGGGTGGCAGTAGTAGTGGGGGTGGCAGTAGTAGTGGCGGTGGTGGCGGTAGTATTGGGGGTGGTGGTAGTAGTAGTGGGGGTGGCGGTAGTAGTGGTGGTGGTGGCAGTAGTATTGGGGGTGGTGGTGGTAGTATTGGGGTGGTGGCAGTATTGGGGGTGGTGGTAGTAGTGGGGGTGGCAGTAGTAGTGGCGGTAGTATTGGGGGTGGTGGTGGTAGTAGTGGGGTGGTGGCAGTATTGGGGGTGGTGGCGGTAGTAGTAGTGGGGGTGGCGGTAGTAGTGGTGGTGGCAGTAGTAGTGGTGGTGGTGGCGGTAGTATTGGGGTTGGTGGTGGTAGTAGTGGTGGTGGTGGTGGTGGTAGTAGTGAGGGTGTTGGTAGCAGAGGGGGTGGCAGTAGTAGTGGGGGTGTTGGTAGTAGTGGTGATGGTGGTAGTATTGGGGGTGGTGGCGGTAGTTTTGGGGGTGGTGGCAGTATTGGGGTGGTGGCAGTGGCAGTAGTAGTGGGGGTGGCAGTAGTAGTGGTGGTGGCAGTAGTATTCGCGGGTGGTGGCGGTAGTAGTGGGGGTGGGGATAGTAGTGGGGGTGGTGGTGGTAGTAGTGGGTGTGGTGGTAGTAGTTGGGGTGGTGGTGGCAGTAGTAGTGGAGGTGGCGGTAGTAGTGGGGGTGGTGGCAGAAGTAGTGGTGGGAGTAGTAATAGG
Organism: Zalophus californianus; assembly: GCF_009762305.2. Taxonomy (NCBI): domain Eukaryota; kingdom Metazoa; phylum Chordata; class Mammalia; order Carnivora; family Otariidae; genus Zalophus; species Zalophus californianus. The sequence continues at coordinate 96,629,965 of NC_045598.1, forward strand.
TCAGCCATCATTAAACACTTACACAGGTCCTTGGGCAATTAAAGCAAGTAAAAAATTCATATCATCTAAGAAGGTGTCCATATTTAGATAAGGGAGTGGCTTGGGCTCATCTTTACTGGCTGCTGCCTCATTAGGATAGACGTAAACTATACCGTCCTTCATTTTGAGATGATAACCGAGGTTTTCCGGGAGGTCATCAGTTCGGAAGGGGTCTTCTCCTTTCTTCATAGGAGGGGTAAAGACTTTTTCAATAAAACACAGAGTAATAGGTCAAGAAGTAAGGTAAATGGCCGCATAAAAATAACCAAAATATGAAATGCTGTAAGATCTCATTCGTCTGGAATCCTGTACGTCATAGGTTATAATTATCCAGGGCTAAGCTAAAGTTTATTTTTATATTATTTTCCAAAGGTGACTAAATTAGTAGTGTAAAATAACTGTAAAATTGTTTCTAGCGTAAGAATGATTTTCCAGCTCTTTAGAAGTACTGTTCACATAATTGATGTAGTACTTACAAATAATTTTATCTACTACAGTAGGTTATCAAAGGTTTTCTGTTTAGAACATTTTATTAGCTTATGAGATAATTGCATAGAGATAAAAGTCAAACTACAGTCAAAAAGTAGAATTTGGATCTTTTCCTTAATAAAACCAACCTTTTCTATAAGTCTTAATTTAGAGCAGTTATTTTTTAATAGACTTTATATCTTAGAGCAGTTTTAGGTTCATAGCAAAATTGAACACCAAGTCCACAATTCCCATATACTCCTACCCCCACACAGGCACTGCCTTCTCCACTATCCACACCCTCCACCAGAGTGGTACGTTTGTTAAAATGGATGAACATACACTGGCAGGTCATAACCACCCAAAGTCCATAGTTCACCTTAGAGTTCACTTTCAGGGTTGTACATTCTATGGGTTTTGACAAATGTATAATGACACATATCCACCATTATAGTATCATGCAGAATAGTCTCACTGCTCTAAAGAGCCTTTGTGCTCCACCTAGATTGGATTTAATATAAATGGAAATATAAAATAAACTCTTACTATAAGAATTATAGTTCCTGTTATACTATATGACCCACCTTTTAAAGCACCTACGATTTTACTTTTTTTTTTAAAAGATTTTATTTATTTATTTGAGAGAGAGAATGAGAGATAGAAACCACAAGAGGGAAGAGGGTCAGAGGGAGAAGCTGACTCCCTGCTGAGCAGGGAGCCCAATGTGGGACCCGATTCCGGGACTCCAGGATCATGACCTGAGCCGAAGGCAGTCGCTTAACCAACTGAGCCACCCAGGCGCCCTAAAGCACCTACGATTTTACAATGTCTGCCAAAGGAATTGAGAAGGGATTTTGTGGGTAAATGTCCCCTTCTTTCCAGTGCTAACAATTTCAACCTAAGAAAGCCAAGAACAAATTCCGTGCTGTCACGGCCTGTAACGCGCTTAGCCTTTTACTTCAAACAAGTATGTGCCCAAGGCAGCAGGAAGTCTTCAGTTTGTAAGTGATGACTAATGGCCAGTGTGGGGAAAATAATATAGAAAGAAAAATTCACACATTTTCTATTCAAAACTGGGAGCTAAGGAACATGAGAAACGTGAAACAATATGTTACTGTGTCAAATCTTAATTTTCGAATCTTTATACTTAAACATCCTAGAGAGGCAAAGCATAATTTAGAAGAAACAAAGGCAAAACAGATATCCTAAATGTCGATATTATAGAAAGCAGGTAAACTGATTTGATGCATTACCAAACTGGATACATGTTTAATATGATTTTAATATTAAAAGGAATTATAAAGAAGAAGTGGCAGAACTGGAAATCTTTAATGATATAACAATCTGAAGTTCAGAAACACTTTAATATTTGCCTCCTTTGAAATTTCAATCCTAGAAGTATATTCTGAAAGATGTACAGCAACAACACAAAGATTTTTATATAAAGCCATTTATTGTAGCCTTATTGGAAATAAATTTTTAAAAGTCAGAAATCTAAATGACTAAAAGTAAGAATTGGTGAAATATATTGTTATACAATAGAAATCTGTGAAATTATTAAAATCTGATTATTGAAAATAGGTACTCAACTTCATATAAGGCAGAAAGTAAAAAAGTGAGATATGTAAATAAAGTACTATGGAAAGTCAAAACATATAGCTTAGATTTATCCAGAGGTTAGAGGAAGACAGGAAATGAGAGTATCTGGGCTGCACATTGAAGGATGAGGTTGGATCTGGACATTGGGACATACAGAGAAAAAGTGAACTGTTCCCCTGTTCAGGCACAGGGCACAGAATGACAACAGTACAGGGGCAGGAAAGGGCTGAACCAAATGGAGGACAGGAGATACTTCCCACCAGAACAGAGGTGGAGTAGATAAGGTAAATGTATAAATAGGATGAAGGTGCAAGACCAAAAATCAATAAATAAAATGTAGTTAGGAGGCCAGCTGATGGTAGGCCTTGAATGCCAGGCTAAAGACTGGACTTAACTTTGTAGGTAATAAGCAGCAATGAAAGGTTTTTGTTAGGAGAAGGACATGTTCAGATCTGTTTTAGTAATTGGCACTAAAGTGAATATGAACCGAAAGGGAGTGAGATTAGAATTTAACAGAGTAGGTCAGAAACTATGGCAGTAATCCAGACAAGGAGAAACATAGGCCTAAATTAGGGTCTGGGGAATAGCAAAGAGGGGAGATTTTGAGAGATAGTGTACAGACTTAATCATATGATTGTGCACGTGGGCAGGAGAGACAGTGGAGTCAAAGAGGAGTATGATATTTTTATTTTTTATTTTTTTTATTTTTTTAAAGATTTTATTTATTTATATGACAGAGAGAGACAGAACGAGAGAAGGAACACAAGCAAGGGGAGTGGGAAAGGGAGAAGCAGGCTTCTTGCAGAGCAGGGAGCCCGATGCGGGACTCAATCCCAGGACCCTGGGATCATGACCTGAGCCGAAGGCAGACACTTAACGACTGTGCCACCCAGGTGCCCAGGAGTATGATATTTTTAGACTGGATTACTTCTACACTAGTCCCTCCTTATCCACAGGGGATATGTTCCCAGACCCCCAGTGGAAGCCTGAGACTGTGGATAGTACCGAACCCTGTACATACTATGTCTTTTCCTACATACCTATTAATGGGTTACTGCTCTATCAACTTACTTGTTTTTGTATGAATTAGGCACAGTAAGAGATTAACAACAACTAATTAATAAAATAGAACTATTATAACAATTTACTGTAATAAAAGTTAGGTGAATATGGTCTCTTTTTTTTAAAGATTTTATTTGTTTATTTTGAGAGAGAGAGAATGAGCATGAACGGGGGAGGGGCAGAGGGAGAAGGAGAGAGAGAATCTCAAGCAGACTCCCCGCTGAGCACAAAGCCTAACACGGGGTTCAATCTCATGACCCTGAGATCATGACCTGAGCTGAAATCAAGAGTTGGATGCTTAACCAACTGAGCCCTCAGGTGCCCCTCTCAAAATATCTTATTGCCCTATACTCACCCTTCTTGTTATAATCATGTGAGATGATAAAATGCCTACGTGAGATGGAGGTGAGGTGCTTGATGTAGGCATTGTGACGTAGCATAAGGCCACTACAGACGTGACAATAAATCAGGAGGATCATGTGCTTATGGACCTCAGCTGACCTCAGGTAACTGAAACCGCAGAAAGCCAAGCCATGGAAACCATGGATGGCGGGGGGGGACTACTGTAATCTAGGGGCATATTTGATATTTAGTAGTTAAACCTAAAGATCTATTTCATACACTGCATAAGATAATTACTTACCTGGGTAGAAGCTCTCATTTGCTACCCAAGCCTCACCCTCCATGTGCCGCAAGTACTTGGAAGGGGTTTTAGGGAACCTCTGAAATGACTTCTGCATATACCTCTCCCGTATACACAATGCTCTGTATAGACCTTTGCAAACCATTTCGAAGTCTTCAACTGTAACCTGCCAAGAAAATGTCAGAGTATCAGGAGTCGCTCCTGTGAAAATCCAAGAAGCAGGTTAAGTTTGTTTTTGGTACGAGCCCACTCTCCTGGTTGTTGCTGCCCATGCTGAACCTTGCCTGCCCACACGGCTGCTTCCTACTTGACTTGGGCCCTGGGTCTTCCTCCGGGAGCAGGTCCTGAAGTTTTTCCAACTCTTCCGTTTCTACTAAAACTCACCTGTTCTTCAAGACTTTGCTTATATAGTCTCGTGCTTGTTTGGGGGTTTTGCCAGAAAGCAGTGATTATCTAGCAAATGTGATTAAAAGATCCCATTCTAACATGGAGAATACTTTCTTCCTTCCAGGTAACATACGGAGTTTTTATGTATGGGCTTCTAAAGACAGTAGTATCTCAACTGAAAGATGACATCACTCTAATTTGAGAATTCAAACTACTTTTTGGTCAGTGAAGGAAATATTTGGGGATGAATAAAGTGTCACACATCCCTCCAACCCTGTCATGCACACACCGCCTTTTATAGCTATAGATGGATCAGAACATCATCCATTCTTTTGGATGGTTTTAAACTTTTTTTGAAGATTTATCTATTTATTTTAGAGAGAAAGAGAGTGTGCAGGGAGGGGCAGAGGGAGAAGAGAGAATCTTTAAGTAGACTCCACACTGAGCACAAAGCTGACGTGCGACTTGATCCCAGGACCCTGATATCAGGACCTGAACCAAAACCAAGAGTCGAATGCTTAACCAACTTCGACACCCAGGCACTCCACTCTTTTGGATGGTTTCAAAGAGAATTTTACCCATGGCTAAAAATAGCAAGATTCTGGAGTAACAGAATTCTAATCTTTTCTTAGAACTGCCGGAAATTTCCTAAACTGGCCTCTCCCATGTGCCATCCCCGACTCCTGGCTGAGCCTGGCACACCCAAGGAGTCATAACTTGAAATTGCTGAGTGCTCATCATCAGAGCCCACAGACTTTCTGGGACCAATGTAAGTGTTCCCAGTGTTTGAGGTCCAGATATTGATCCCAATCAGTTGAACTCTTTTTAAAGGCCTGCTGACCTTGGCTAAGAAAGTCTGGCTCAGGTGCTAGAGCTAGGGGTCTGCTTCTAATGTGGCATGCTTGTTCCTTTGCCACATAATGGGCCACCAGTCTATCTTCTCTAGGATAAGAGCTGGAAAAGATATTCACCTTGGTGTCTTCAGCACTTAGCACACAATGCCTCGCACAGAGTAGGTGCTCAGTAAGACCTGATTAAATGAAATCAATTGATTATCAGGGATTAATGGCCTTGGAAATTTAGTCCTGATCCCCCTACCTCTCTGTTCAATTACAAGGATGAAGACCGATGGGGCATAGACTACAACCCGGTAGGGTGTTGCTCATCAGCTCAGCCACATCCAGCCAACAGGTACTGCAATGCACCTGGTTCTTCAAAGACTCCAGGCCATGGTTTCAGGTGCCCTCCGGCTTTCAGAGGAGAAGCAGCTACTCCCTGACTTCTGTGGACAAGGTTCACATCCTCCCTCCCATCTTCCTTCTTTTTATTTTTATTCCTACCAAGTACAGAGGTATCAAGTTTGTCTCCTAATTTTTATGGCTTTCTTTTTTTAACTCCAGAGGTCTCCAATCTTTGTTTTCCCTCTCTCTATTAAACATCTGCTTTCAGTTATTTACTATCTAAAACGCCTGCCATTTGCAGAGGACCCATGTTATCGTACAGAAAGTGAACAAACCAGAATCATGTTTGTTTCCTTGCTCTGTCACTTTTAAGTATCTTGGAACTGACCCTAAGGGGGTCAGTTACATGAGAAGGGGGCTTAGGATGGGTCATTAAAACTATATTTGGAGCATAGACTGATAGCTAACCATCAGTTTCACCCATATGATGCTGATTCTGCAAGTCCACGTGGCAGAGATTTATTAGGTCCCCAACTGTTCTGGATAGGACAGGCAGGTCAAGTTGTTTGTGACATGAGTTTACTATCCCTGTGGCATAACTAGAGTCTATTCCAGGCAATAACCTACTGTGTAAGCATCTGTAATGAAATCGGAGATGACTGTTGGTGAAACAAAAACAATAGTCCCATTAGAATTTTCTAGCCTCTCATCTTCCTTTTTTCTCTGGGCTCTCCACTCTTCTCATCTCCCTCTCTTTCTTCCCATCTGTTTTCTTTGATTGGTTTATGCTATCTGCAGCCCTTCTCTCTAGTCTAGGGCTGCCCTGGGCCCATCTTTTCCCAAAAGCTCCCTGTGCCTCCCAAGGCTCCCTGTCCAACTTTGTGATAGCCTCAGTGAGACTAGCCCACTAGCTGTTCTCGTCGTCTCCTGTGCCCAAATTTGTCTAGTGTATTCCGTAACACACATTGCATTCTACCACGTATTCTCCATGTGCAAGCAAATGAGATAAAAGGAGGATAAAGTATGTGGGATGATAAAGCAAAACAGAAATAGAAGGTCTAGCATATTGGTACTGAGAGGCAATAAGGAAGTATAACAAAGCATGGCTTAACTAACACCTTCCTCAGCGGGAAGGGGACGAAGGCAAGGAAGCTGAAACAATCAAGCTGTGTCTTCCCAGCAGCTGCATCTGAGGGGCAAGGAGGGACTCACCCCAGAGGCATAATCTCCAGTGATCTGCACTCTTTGGAAGTCAGGCACGGTCTGGTAGGTTGGAGTTGAAGAAATGTATTCGTTGATGTGGGACAGTTTGGTGGAAGATGTTTCACTTTGGGGAATGGACAAGTTAATGGTCTTCCGTCCATGGTAACGTTTTTTTCTGGGTTTGAAATGAAAAAATAAAAGGAGTTAACCTTGGCTTCACTGGGAGTCTCATTGTGATAGATTGAGGTTTCACTGTCCAATTTCATTTTGAGGACAAAAGGTGAACATTAAAATGACAGCGGGGTGTCAGAAACAGGATCCAACCATATGGGAAGAGGTATCACATGACTGTATTCCCTTCTTCCTGGTAGCCCTTGGAACAGTGGGCCTTCGGGAACATGCTAGAAGGCTTTCAGCATGACCTTGTCCTTCACAGGCAGATGGGCAGTCTGGGTACCATAATAAGCACAGGCTACGTCAGTTACTACCTGTGTCTTTTTGTGCTTGTTCTTAGGCCCTTGAGCTTAAACTCTTGAAAAAGTAGTGTAATAATGCCCACCTTATAAGAATTTGGTGAGATTTAGTGTATGGAACTTATAAGTTGCTTAATCAACATTACTTCCTCAGATCAAGGAGTATTTATTGAGTTTCTGCTTTAACCCAAGACTTACATTAGGTCCTATGGGGCATGCCCAAGAAGGTGGATTGTTGTTCTTTCCTTAAAGACATAAAATGAAAAGGAGGACCAGGGCAGGAGGGCAGAAATGGAGGGCTGTATCCCTGAGGCCTGGAGAAGGTCACCCTGACCAGAGGGCAATATTCTTATCAGATAGCACAATGCTAAAGTTGGCTAGAACCGAACTCGGAAGATGAGGCTCTCGTGTTCTGGTTTCTAGAACCATGGTGTGTAAGCTGAGTATGTACCCAGCAGCCATCAGCCCACAGTGGTTTGGAACAATTTGCATAGAGCTCACGTCCTCTTGCTTGGGTAGATAGGGAGGTTTCAACTGAAGGAAGATGCGATGAGCACAGGAGGTCTACTGTTCTCTTCTTTTGAGTCATTGGTAATCTTGTCCTAGCTTATACAGTGCTGGGGTGGGGGGTCTTGGGGAGAGGGAAGAATTTTTAGCTCTGGCACAGTGAACTATCTGCCCCAACATTCCCCTTACACCGCTTACCGCCTGTCTTTTATAGAGGTAGACGTGGCCTCCAGGTGGAATATATGTGCTTGCATCTCATGATGAGAAATTGGGCAGATTTCATCCACATCAAAGGGGGAAATCTCATGACGGCCTCCCTCATCTTTGACTTCAGAGGCAAACACTTTTTCAGCAAAGCTACGTAATGCATCATCAATTTCTAAAAGAGGTTTTCATGAGTTAGTATTTAAGCCCTTTGTCAGAGGTCATCAGAGAGTTCCTGCTATGTGTAAGGACTGCCCTGAGAGCATGGCTCCCCTATACCTAACCAGTGTCCCAGAAACGTGTTGAAGCTCAATGCCTGCTCTCTCTTCAGAGGTTTCTGGGTGGGTAGCTTGGAAATCCATTCTCAGAGACACAGGTCAGATTCTCACAGCACATCTCAGGAGGTCCTAAAGATGGGATTGGCTTCTTGCAGGACTAGCACTTAATCTAAGATCACCTGTTTCTGGCAGGGCTAAATCTGACTTCATAGTAATCATGCAACATAGTCCTTCTCATTAGATTGGTGAAGTTTTTCTGATGATTGTGAAGATGTGAATAGGATTGCCAGTCCTTGGAGTTTTTCTTCCTAAAGAGAACCAGGGATCTAGGTAGTTCTGAGAAATAAATGTGTCCTTTGGGTCTTTCTTCCTCATAGAGCAGCTACTGTGTTTCTCTCACACATTATTTCAAATCCTGAAAACTTGAGGATATGCTGGTATGTGGGGGAAGGGAGCCATTGAAATTTACTACCCAGTGTTGGGAGTCCCAATTCTTGTGGACACGTGGTCCTCCATAATGAATGACCCTTAGAAAGCCAATTTTACTTTTACATGCTTTAATATGCCCATCCTTTCTTTTTTTTCAGTTTATTTATTTATTTTAAGTGATCACTACACTCGATGTGGGGCTCAAACTCAAAACCCCGAGATTGAGTCGCATGCTCTTCCAACTGAGGCACCCTTTAATATTCCCATTCTTAGAATGGGTAGAGGGGTGACTTTTTGCTTGGCAATGACTAACCCCAAGACTCTCTGGGTGTAAGAGAACGAATTTCATCATAGAGGGTGGTGATGGCCATTAAGTATCTGTTCTTCTGTTAAGTTCCATTGCATTTTCCACATACCCAGTTGTTTCATCATTACCTCTTACACTTCTAAAATCTCTTGGTATTTCCGGAAAAGAGCAGGTAGCAAATAATGAGACTGGCAAACAGCTAGCTATTTGAAGCAACAGGAGAAGATGGAACATTCTTCATATGATGACAGAGCAAACTGCATGCATACTGCCCCATCAGTATCTATACAAGTCTCCAAAATGCCACATTTTTAGATTTAACCTAAGGAAGTGTAACGTGCTCAAGTGTCTGTTCTGCACTTACCGACACCTTCACCTTCCTCTGTCTTAGTTTCCTTATCTGTAAAGTGGTAAGACTAATACCTACAAGACTTCACTCATAAGCTGTCATGGTAATGTATGTGGAAATGCTTTACAGAAGATAAAGCACCAGTTCAGACTGAATAATGCAACTTGGTAGCATTGGTCAGACAGCTATGTGGCATTTGGGGTTGACTCTGGGCTATTAAGGAAATGATAAATGATATGACTTAGTTTAGGCTGAAGCATACATTGGAAATGATAGCAATCTATTCATAACTTCGCCAACACTGTCAGGTCATCCTGCTCTCAACATCTGGCTTATCACAGGAGAACAACAGAAATCTACTCTACCGGCCAAACTTCAGGTGTCTATTTGCTTCGTTAAACTCAGGCACTGCCTGAAATTGAAAACCGTGTTTGGATGCTCTGGAGTAGTTCTTTGACAAGTACCACAATCTACAAAGGACCAAATGGAACTCTAAGTAGATACATTTGATGGTCTGAGAATACTTCCCCACCCCGCTACCAACTGATCCCCAGAAATTAGTATCATTCCTCCATGAGAATCACAAGCAAGCACACACGCCTCAAGGATGAAGGGCAAGCAGAAGTTAGAAGAGGCTTCATGCACCATGAAAGGCAAATAAAAATAGGCTAGCTGGTTATGATGATGATGATGAGGAGGAGGCTGTAACTGGCTTGTCATGGTGGGTCTGTGGCAATGCTGCTGGAGGCCTCAGGAAGGACAGCAGGGAAATGGATGCCCAGAAACCAACTCCTACTTGCTCGAGATCCAGCTCTTCCGGAATAAGCAGTCATTATCTAGGACCGCACATATCCATTTGTTTCATATTTTTGAACGTTATTGTTTTTATTAAGGTTGCATCTCCCTAAGCCACTATAGACAGTTGAAAAGTAGAAACTCTACTGTCAAGAAGTGGTTTACATGATGCCCCCAAATTATATGGTTGATGTTTCCTTCCACTGAATCAACCAGTTGTTTTGACTTCACGCAACCACAGCTGAAACTTGACTCCTAATTCAAGAACTCTGCCTTTCAAAAATATTTCAGGGAGTGGTGATGATTGTGGGAAGGAAAGAGTGAAACTGGTATTTCGAAAGACGATGAGATAAGATTTGGTGACAGTCTGAATTTATGGAATAAAGGACAGATGACTCCCTTGGATCTGTATAGATAATTGTTGAGTTCTTTTTTGAGCATATTACGTTTGCAATAATGGAGCATCTGCATGGAAATATCTTGAGGATAGGACATCTACATTTACATATAGAATCAACAAGAGAATAGAAACAAGTAGTAGAATGATGAAGCCAGAACACTGAACTAGGAGTGGAGTGAGAAAAAGTGTCTGTGGAGGCTGGATGGCCTTGGGCAAACCACATAATCACAGGGAGTCTCAGTGTTCATCATCATAACAGGGGAATGCTAATAATAATATCAACTTCAGAGAACTGTTATAAAGATTAAACAAGAAATACTTTAAAAACTACACAGTACTATAAATAAGTTGGGAATTATTATTAACATGGGAAGTGCAAGATTCTTGAGAAAAGGAATAACATGCTTGCCTCTTCGCTCAACAGTCCAGAAAAGCATGCTTATTTCTCAGCAGTGCTGTAGGAGTGTGTAGGAAAGACAGGTCATAGGTGTTTTGTCCGCCATATCTCATCTCGTAGAGGAACTCCGAGGCAGACCTACTACCCGTCAACTAAAGGACAAGTCTCATTTGAGATGGAGGGGAACATAGAGTTACAGTTCTATTTAAAGTGAGATTTTTATTTTATCTGGTCACAAAAATTTACCATGAAATGTTTCACTTTGGAGCTAAGGATTTCCTAAGGCAAGACTCAATAGACCCCCTTGGCTAATCTATATCTAAAGAAGAACATCAATTTATTTTATTTTATTTTATTTTATTTTATTTTATTTTATTGTATTGTATTTTATTATTTTTTTAAAGATTTTATTTATTTGGCAGAGAGAGACAGTGAGAGCAGGAACAAAAGGAGGGGGAGTGGGAGAGGGAGAGGCAGGTTTCCCGCGGAGCGGGGAGCCCGATGCGGGGCCCGATGCGGGGCCCGATGCGGGGCTCGATGCGGGGCTCGATCCCTGGACCCTGGGACCATGACCTGAGCTGAAGGCAGACGCTTAACGACTGAGCCACCCAGGCGCCCCGAACATCAGTTTATTTTAAAACATCAAATAAACGCCCCATGAAATTCTCTTTAAAAAATGGGGGTTTTTTGGAGTCCAGAAAATCCATGAGTTCATTTGCAATGCTATGGAATATCTATGGTCACTATTAATCTTTTTAAAAAAAGATTTTATTTATTTATTTGAGAGAGAGAGAGCACAAGCAGGGGGAGGGGCAGAGGGAGAAGCCGACTCCCCACTGAGGAGGGAGCTCTACACGGAGCGCAATCCCAGGATCCCGGGATCATGACCTGAGCTGAATGAAGGCAGACGCTTAACCGACTGAGCCACCCAGGCACCCCTGGTCATTATTAATCTTTGTTGGCTTTCAATGGTATCATTTAATAAACACTGCTGAAAAATACTCATGTTTCTGAATTAATGAATAGTATTTTTTAATTGATCCTTTGGCAAATAGCAGGAAAAATAGTTCAAAATACTCACGTTTTTCTTTAGCTGTACGAAGTAAAATAAAACAAGATAAAATATATAAACAACTTTCAGAAATCATAGTGGCTGTTAATCGGTGCTTTGGAATAGAAAGGTGTAGACTGTACAAGAAAGGAGTGTGGTGGAATGTGATATTATAGTTCATTCTTCCATTTACCTACAATTTGCTGCCATTGAAACCCCTAGGAATATGGCCAGTACACATCCCTTTCTTTTTTTTTCCTTTCTAATATGGCTCTTTAAATTTATGTTTATAATCTTAAAGAGGTACCCTTTGTAAAATGTGATTTTAAAGAAATCTGATCTAGAGAAATGGAAACTCTCTTACAATGCTTACAAAAAAGCACATCTGGTAAACAATTTAGTAACACCTACCAAACAGCCATTACTGAGAATCTATCCTACTGATTTTCATTCTTAAAAACGGAAAAAGCTTTAGGGGCAAATATTGTTCCCAGAGTATAATTATACTTACCCAAACTGTAAAGAACCTAAGGGATTAGTTAAGAAAATTAGAATATTACACAGCCATTCAAAATGATGTTTAGGAAGAGTTTAAAAAACTATGGTAAATGATTAAGTCATAGTGTTAAGCCAAAAAATGGCAGGATATAAAGTGACATGTATGAAATAATCATAACAATGCTTTTAAAAATTCTTTAAATTTGCATAGAAAATAAATTGACATGTGAAAAGTGGTATCTTTGGATGATGGGATGGTGACTGTTTTTTTCTTACTACTACTTTCCTAAATGTTCTGCGTTCTCTACATGAGTGTTATTACTTTTATTTTCAGTGTAATTTCTCTTTCTTATTTCATAGGAGACATGTATTTCTTTTGTAATGAAAACATTATTATTCTAAAAATTACTATGTGTACAAACCTGGATTGTGATTGGGTTAATATTTCCACTATGCTCGTGGTTGTCAACTAATCCTCTAGCTAGAGACATTGTAGGGGACCCCTCTCAGAAAGGTGACGGCACCAGCTTTGTTTAAATGATCAGAGTCGATTTTAAATATCTTCCACAGTTTCCAAACTGGGATCATCCAAGATGCTACCACATGATACAGTTTTAGGAAATTACCTCCCTTCCAAAACTAAAAAGAAAAAAATCCTTGAAAATCATGCCTTGCTTCTTCCTGAAAAGTATTATCAAAGCTACTCTGACCCTAAAGAAAGGATCATCAAAGCTGACAAGATACTTAAAGGAATGGTTGCATTTAAAAGAATCGAGCTCTCCAAACACTTTTGCACACCTACCTGCAAGTTTCAACAGAGGCATTGTTGCCGGGGTCCAGGATTCTAGGATAGCACAGTAGAAAGGAGGAGAGTGGAGGCTGTGGGGATGACTGCCTGACAGTATAAAATACCCTGACACTCATTTTGTGATTTTGCTTTGCACCTGTAATCCGACTCTTCTCTGCTAAAAGGAGAGAGATGAGGCTTAGACCTATTTATAGCTTGAGGCAATTGACAGTGAAAAACAGGTGAAGCCTCCGGTCTTTACTCAGGGATTTCAGAGACAATATGTGCTTAGGTCAGGAACTGCACTTCATTACTTTCTAAATCTTCCTACGGATTGGATTCTCCTCAAGTGTAGCTCTCTTGCGTGCCCCGACCACTGGTGATTATTTTTTCCCCCGGTGAAATACAGGGGACTCTTCCAGGCTGTGGATGCCCACATTCTCAGGATTTCAGTCATGAGAAAAGCTTTCTGTAGTTAATGAATATGCTGGTGTATTCGTCGAGTTCGCAACACACACACACACACACACACACACACACACACACGTGTATGCATGCACACACTTTCATTAGAAATACCCTCGATTTAACAGAAATTCACCCGACAGAATTTATTTAATCAGTTAGGTAGTGAACTTAACTTCAACTCTTAGAGAAAAGTCAACTGCCATCTGGAGTGCTCAGTTACCCTACTCTGCAAATTGTTACAAAAGGAAAAATATCTTTCTTTTACATAACATTTTATAGTACATAGAGCATTTTTCAGGCGTTATCTATTTGATCCTAGTTACAATCTTAGAAGTATTTTATCCCTGCTTCCCAAATGAGAAAACCATTCTGCTGAGCCACCCTGCTCACAAATGGCAAACCTGAGGCTCTCTGAACCAAAATATCATGATCTTTCCATAATAACACAGAGTCTTTGCTATGGCTAATTATGTGCTAATCACTTCTAGGCAAAGAAACTTTTTCCTGGATTCAGCATGTATCGATTGTAACAGTTTTTATCTTCTAATTTTAAAAAAAAGATTATTTATTTGAGGAGGGGGGGAGCAGAGGGAGAGAGAAAACCCAGCCAACTTCCCGCTGAGCGTGGAGATGAGGGGCTCCATCTCACGACCCAGGCCGAAACCAAGAGTCTGATGCTCAACCGACTGTACCACCTAGGCGCCCCTGTAACAGTTTTTATTAAAGACAGCAGAGGGATGTCTGGGTGGCTCAGTCATTAAGCGTCTGCCTTCGGCCCAGGTCATGATCCCAGGGTCCTGGAATCGAGTCCCGCATGGGGCTCCCTACTCGGCAGGGAGCCTGCTTCTCCCTCACCCACTCCCCCAGCTTGTGCTCTCTCGCCTTCCCCGACAAATAAATCAATAAAATCTTTAAAAAAAAGAAAAAAGACAGTAGCAGAGGTTGGAACTTCAGATTTGGAATAGACTGAATGGATGCCGACTGATCTTTTTACCACTATTTCCTGTTAAAAATTGGGACAAGCCTCTTTGTTGGCAAAACTGAATATTTTCCTGCTCAGCTTTATGGTCATCACCTCCTTTTAACCAATGACATCAGAACACATTACAACGCTGTTACTGAACCAAAACAATTTTTCATTCTTTTCCAATTTTTTTGGTGACATTTCCACCTGGATTCCCCAGTGGTATCTACAAACTGATATATCCAAACCAAACATTTCCTTCCCCAATCCTGCTTCTCCTTCAGTGATTCTTACCTTGATAGGCTTCCCTCCAATTTTCCTATTCCCTTTGTGGTTGTCTACTCAAAAGCCATTTCCCCTTTTTCTCTTATTAATAAAGCCCTTTTTTGGGTTTGGGCACTAGTGTGCTCAGCCAGAAAACTGTATTTGCTAAACTTCCACGCAGCACAGTCTGGCCAATGGGATATAAACAAGATTGCTGGGTGGCATGTCTATAAAAGCTCTTTTAAAAGAGGTCAGCTTACCTGGCATGTGTTCTGCCTTTTGTCCATCTTCTTCCTGTCTGGAATAAAAAAAAAAGCTGGTGGGTGCAAATCCATCATTGCTGTAACATTAGGGACAAGCAGAACAAAACCCCATGTGAAGAATGCCTGAGCAGAAAGAAAGAGCCGGGGACCAAATTCAAAGGCTTACATACCAATCCGTTTCAGGGCCCAAGCCCTTTTTCATAAATGCACGATTTTCAAGAATTCATGACCCACTTGTGGGATTGCAATTGCTTCAGTATGGTTGGGACTGAAGGATAGAGTTTGAAAAGGTGCCTGCCAAGAGATAGGGAGGAAACTGAGGCAAAAATCATACCATGCTAAGGGTTTTGAATGTAATCATTATAGCACTGGGGAACCACTGAAGAGTTTTCAGGAACAATGTGAAATAATAAAAGGGGCATCTGG
Source organism: Zalophus californianus (assembly GCF_009762305.2). Taxonomy (NCBI): domain Eukaryota; kingdom Metazoa; phylum Chordata; class Mammalia; order Carnivora; family Otariidae; genus Zalophus; species Zalophus californianus. Next base: position 96,645,407 of record NC_045598.1, read on the forward strand.
GTGGTTCAGTCAGTTAAGTGTCTGACTCTTGATCTCAGCTCGGGTCTTGATCTCAGGGTTGTGAGTTCAAGCCCCACATTGGGCTCTACGCTGGGTGTAAGCCTACTTAAAAAATAACAACAATTAATAAAAAAAAAATGAGTTAAACAACATATTTTGACCATATATCTTCCACCAATTAACTTATGTTTATTATCTTATTTAATCTTCACAACGTTTCTTTGTGGTAGATACTATTATTAATCTTCATTTTTCAAATGAAGTAACTGGGGCTTAGAACTATTAAGTGATTGTCCGTAGTTACGCAGTCAATAAGAGGCAGAGTCAGGATTTGAACTTAGATTCATCCTAAGCTGAAGCCTTTATGCTTTACTTCTGCATCGTACTGTCTCTTATATGATCCATTTGCATTTCAGGAAATCCCTTTGGCCACAGTGTGGTTAGGAATGGAGAAAGGCTGGCGGAAGGAAAACCATTAAAAGGTCGTTTTTTAAAATCTTGGTTAAAGATGACGAAGGCTTAAACTGAGACAGTCACCGCAGAACTGCAGTGGGCAGTGACAGATGTGACCTGTTTCAAGGACAAGACCATCAAATCAAATTGGATATGGGGGCTGATGGAAGAGGAGTTGTCGAGAATAAGTCTCAAGTTTCCTTGTGAGTGATTGGTATGAAGTTAATACAAGGGAGTAGATAGGATTAAGGCCAAAATCAGTGTATCTGGCTTAACTCATCAGAGTGGACATGTCCAGTCGGCAGTTGGATATTTGGCTTTGGAGCTCAGGAGAGAATCCTGAATGGGAGATAGATTGTGAGTCATTGGCAATGATCGTGGCTAAAACTCTGATAATCAGTTTCATCACTGAGACAGAACCTGTGCAGAGAAAGAGTGGAGGGCCACAGATAGATTCTTAAGGAAAACCAGTATTTAAGGATTGGATGTAGAAAGAAAAGACCACAGAAAGAGTTAAAATGATGGGGGGAAGGAGGAGGAGAAGTAGAAAATACTGTATCGTGGGGGCGCCTCCGTGGCTAAGATGGTTAAGCATCTGCCTTTGGCTCGGGTCATGATCCCAGGGTCCTGGGATCTAGCCCCACGTCTGGCTCCTGGCTCAGTGGGGAGCCTGTTCTCCCTCTGCCTCTCCCCCTGCTCGTGCTCTCTCTCTATGTATCTATCTCTGTGTTTCGAATGAATAAATAAAATCTTTAAACAAAAAAAAGAAAATACTGTATCGTGGAAGCTATGGGAGGAAAGCAATCTGAAACTGAGTCACAGGGTTTAATGCAGTGAGACTTCACGAGAGGACAGAAAACAGCTCAGGGGCAATCAGGAAAGTTGGTGATCACCGCGCATCTGTTCAGGTCCTTCAAGAAGATGCCCAGACGGAATGGGACATACAAGAGGGGTAATGCCTGTGAAGGATAAAAGAGGAGGGAGCCGTAATCTAGCAGCGAAGGTCTTTGGACCATGGTGCGATGCAGATCTGACAGGTGTAAGAGGAGAGAGGGAAGGAAGGAGGGTGAGTAGAGAGCGACGCAGACCGTAGTCTGGGAAAGTCTTGGCCTGGCCAACGGGGAGTTTCCCACGATGATTGCCCATTCCAGGAGTCCTGTAGGGAGCAGAATTTGTCCAACTCTAGTACCCCCACCACGTTCGGTCACTGACTGTGAGATAGGGAGGGTGGCTACTGAGCGTGGCTTCAGGATTGCAGACGAAAAGGTGTGGAAGCTAGAAGCTGTCAGCAGGCTCCTCAAAGCAAGTTCAGAGCTTCTTGTCCCAGCTCCGTAGTCATCACACTTAGGGAGGTTTTAGAGGAGGCTCGATGGTTGTGAATTGAAGAGTGGCTGGGGGATAAAGAGGTGGAGACCTTTCTTTCCTAATGATGTCGGAGGGTGGAAGGAGAAAACGCAGAATGATAGGGAGAGGGAACTAGGGTCAAGGGCCAATATTTCTAGATGGAGGAACAGAACCATAAACAGAGAGTAGACACTATAGGACAGAACAAGTTTCCAGTCTCAAAGGACATGGGGAGAGCGGGGAGTAAGACCCAGGTGGAGGAAAAACCTTGAAAGAGGAGAGGACTTTTTCTTCTGAGTCTGGAGTAGGGAAAGGGAGAAGAATGCAGAGAGAGACATTGTGAGACGTGGGGGTAGTATTTGGGGCATTTAAACCCTGTATTATTTTTATATTCCCAATTCACTGAATAAATGAATTAATGAATCCAAAGTTGTTAGCACATAGAGATGTCCAGACAAAAGTTGGTAGGTGTAAGTAATGGGGAAAAGAGAACAAATTTTAAGTCTTTACCATCAAGTTAAAAATGAAAAGATCTTGAGGTGCCCGGGTGGCTCAGTCAGTTGAGCGGCCGACTCTTGATTTTGTCTCTGGTCAAGATCTCGGGGTTTTGGGGTCGAGCCCCATGGGATCCGAGCTCAGCATGGAGTCTGTTTCTCCCTCTCCCTCCCTCTCGGCCCTTTTCCCTGCTTGTGTGCACAGGCACTCTCTCTCTCTTTCTTCCTGTCAAATAAATAAAATCTTTTTTAAAAATAAAGCCTTTATTTTTATTTATTTGTTAGAAGACAAATAAGCTGGGGGGAGAGGCAGAGGGAGAAGGAGGCGCCGCGCTGAGCAAGGAGCCTGATTTGGGACTCGATCCCAGGACCCTGGGATCATGACCTGAGCCGAAGGCAGATGCTTAACCCACTGAGCCAGCCAGGCATCCCAAATAAATAAAATCTTTCAAAAAATGAAAAGATCTTAAGAGACTTGTCTTTGGGGGAATTCCACCTGATGCAAGTTTGAAAAATATGATCCATTATACTATGAGGAATTTCTAAAACTGCATATATTCTAACATTTAGTGGTTTTTTGTTTTTTGTTTTGTTGTTATTGTTAGAGAGAGCATGAGCAGCGGCGGGGAGGGGCAGAGGGAGAGAGAGAGAATCCTAAGCAGGCTCCACACCCAGCATGGAGCCCAATGAAAGGGGGGTTTGAGCGGGTGGTGCTCAATCTCACGACCCTGAGATCATGACACCAGCTGAAATCTAGAGTCTGTTGCTTAACCAACTGGGTCACCCAGGGGCTCCCTAACATTTATTGTTTTTTTTTTTAAATAATTTACAACTTGTTTGTTATTCCATACAATTTGAAGTGAATTTGATATAAAAAAAAGAGAACCAGTTCCTTGATAACACTCAATGTTTAATACATGGGAAAACAGACCCTCACATGGGGTTGGTGTGGATGTGTAAGATTTTAGTCTTTATGGAAGGGAATTTGGCAATACATTTATCAAAAACTCTTAAAAAGTATGCTTATCTATTGATAAAACAATTTCATTTTTATGACTTTATTTTAAGGAAATTGTTATACAAGCACTCAAAAATGTATTTCAAAAATGTTAATGGCAGCTAAACCGTTATAAGAGCCAAAAAAGTAGGAACAACTGATATGTCTGCAATATAAGATTGATTAATGTATGGTACAACCATCACATAAAATACCACTTAGTAATTAACATGATGATGTGAATGAATACATATTAACATAGGAATCATTCAAGAATGTTATGTGAGAAAACATAGTACAAAGATGTATACATAGTATAATCTTGTTTTTGTAAAAAAAAAAAAGAAAGAAAAAGAAAGGCATATTTTAATTTAAATATCACTATAGACATTGAAAAGCAGCCCAGGGAACTTATATGAGTGTTCTGTCTGGATAGTGGGAGGATGGCGATTTTTTACTTTTTCCTATCGGCTCATTTCCATTTTCTACCACGGAAAAGTATTGTTTCTTTTTTTTTTTTTTTGAAAAACTATTGTTTCTATCATAAGAAAAATAAAACCCGAATTTAAAGGAAAATCAAGTAAAACAAATTCCGATCCTATCATCACCTGCAGCCTTTAAGGGAAGGCCCCAGAAGTTTCCTTCAATGGGACAAGTCTGTATCTACTCATTCTTTTTCTGTAATTAAACTTGCTTTTCTTTTTTAAAAATCTTTTTTTATTTTATTTTTTTGCGAGAAGGAGAGTGAGCTGAGGTGGAGGGGGAAGGGGCGGTGGGAGAGAGAGAAACTTAAGTAGGCTCCACACCCAGTATGGAGCCCCGACTTGGGGAGGGTGGTGGGGTGGTGGCGCTCAGTCTTACCACCCTGAGATCAGGACCTGAGCCAAAATCAAGAGTTGGATGCTTAACCAACTGAACCACCCAAGTGCCCCAAGCTTGCTTTTCTTCAAGCATCAGTATATAAGATAAACTAGTCTTGTTCAACTCTATTTTTCTTGCTTTAGTTTTTAGGAAAAAAAAAAAGGTATTATTTTGTTTTCTTTTAAAAACTGTTAACATGAATATTTCAGCTATACTATGGACTACATTGGTTGGAGCTAACCTGGAAACTAACCATCATTTAGAACATTATTCCAATGAAAAACGTCCAGAGTTCCAAATAACAAATTTATAAGTATTTTTTTTTAGATTTTTAAAAATTTTTATTTATTTGAGAGAGAGAATGAGACTGAGCATGAGCTGGGGGTAGGGGCAGAGGGAGAGGGAGAAACTGACTCCCCACTGAGCAGGGAGCCCTATGCGGGGCTCGATCCCAGGACCCTGAGATCATGACCTAAGCCGAAGGCAGACGCTTAACCGACTGAGCCACCCAGGTGTCCCTACAAGTATTTTTTAAAGGGCGAAATCTCTTGTATTTCATTGAGTTAGAGAGATCTGTAACCTGAGGTTGTACAGGAAGGAGATGACAGGTACTTAAGGTGAATCAGCTCTACACAGATCCCTGCTGCCTGCCTTTTTTTTGTCTACAAAGCCCTTCTGTTCTGCTAATAGCAGGTCTCCCTCCCTGCTGTGAAACCTGCTGGGAGCTCCCACCCCTTTCCAACCTGCCTTTCATCCCACCCCCTCGATGCGCTCCATCCCTCTTGGTTCAGAGATACGAAAGCCGCCTATGGGGCTCAGGGTGGCCCTAAGTACACTTTCAGGATCAGCTTCATCTTCTGTTAGGTTGCCTCAGTGAAAGCCGACTTGGGTTCATTACAACTTTTGGTTTGGGAATACAGCCCTTTTGTGAACAGCATCTATGTACTGTTTTTGTCACCCTGTTAGAGGTATGTAAAAGTTACTTTATACCTAAGTAATCAGTTTTTGTTTGGAGTATAATGAAACCTGTGGAATTTTACTGGATTCAGCCTCATTTTCCTGTCGGTAATAATTTCCCATACATGCCTAAAAATAAAAAAGTCAGATTTATAAGACTCATCCTTTTCCATGAGACAAACTGACTTTATTTCCTGTCTATTGAATGGAACTGAAATTCAGCAATTTGCTTTTAACAAAACAATCTAAACTTAACAGTGTACTGCTTTCTGTTTGAAGTGAGAGGGAGGCACGCTATGGGGTCCGTGCAGTGGTAATTGTGCTGAGGACTGTTCCAAGTTTTTGGTTTTTTTTCTTCAACATATGCTAATTCATTTAATTTTCACCATAGTCTTTTTTTTTTTTTTAAGAGAGAGAGAGGGTGTTCATGTGCTGGAGGAGGAGTGAGAGAATCTTAAGCAGGCTCCACGCCCAGTACGGGGCCCACTGTGGGGCTCGATCTCACAACCCTAAGACCGTGCCCTGAGTTGAAATCAAGAGTCCATCCAGCATTGAACTGACTGAGCCACCCAGGCGCCCGTTCACAATAGTCTTTTGAAGAACTATTATTACCTCTGTTTTACAGTTGAAGAAATTTGGATACAGAGAGGTTGACTTGCCCAAAGGCTCATAGTTCGTGGTGAGTAGTAGCCCAGGCATTCTAGCTCCAGAGTGGGGATTCGGAACCACTGTGTTATATCTTGCCTTACTGTTGCTTAGTTGTGCAATGACCATGACTGTGCCTAGAGGTACTAGGTACTGGCTAGACTCAAGGATGTGACCTAGTGATCCCCCATTGGTAGATGGTTGTAGAAGTGGATTGGTGAAGTCGAGTGCTGGTTGAACTTTTTCTTAAGGAATCTTCAGACTAAATCTTGAATGAAAGCCTAAAACGAAAAACGGATGAAAGTGGACTGCTTCAGCTGAAGTAGGGGGACAAGGAAGGGCTCCATCCACTCAGGCTTTCTCACAAAACTTCTTCAGAAGACTCGAAGGGCTTTGAGAAGCATGGTTTCAAAACTACCAAGTGAGCCAAAAAGAGCACAGGATCTGAAATCAGGAGACCTGGGCTCAAATCTAAATAAATCCATCCATTTTTAGGAGATTCAGTAGTTTTTCTCACCAGTAAAATGGAGGCCATTCTGTATTACTTTGTTGTTGAGGATTACATGAGATGGGGTTGGTAACAGCACTTTGAACTTGCAAAGCAATATAAAGTTTCTGTTCCTATGGAGCCTTGACTTGAAAAGGAGACCCAAATGGCAATGAGGCATGAGACAGTTTCTGGTGCATCTTGCGTAGCCTTGAGCATTCTCAGAAAGACAGGGAAGGAGTCAGAGGGGTCAGAAAAACTGGGTAGAGGCTTTGAGACAATCACCAAATTCCAACTAAGAAATTTTGTTTCAGTGATCTCCCCTCAATAGAATATAAAAGATGAATAAGGGACCAATGTCTATCTGGTTCACTACTCAATGTCCAGAGCAGCATGGCGCCCAAGCCCATAGTAGGTATTCAATAAAAACTTGCTAAATAACTTAGGAAGGAAAGTCATAAGGAAAATTTGGTGAGCCAATGAACCAAATATATATATATTTTTAAAGATTTTATTTATTTGAGAGAGAGAGAGAATGATAGAAAGCATGAGAGGGAAGAGGGTCAGAGGGAGAAGCAGACTCCCCGCTGAGCAGGAAGCCCGATGCGGGACTCGATCCCGGGACTCCAGGATCATGACCTGAGCCGAAGGCAGTCGCTCAACCAACTGAGCCACCCAGGCGCCCGAACCAAATATATTTTGTTAGGGCATGTGGCTCTGCCTCACAGTGGGATCCAAATGTGGTTCTCTAAGAGGAAATGTCAACACCACATACAAAATGATGGGGTGACACAGGCACAGCCCTTGGTAATTTTAGTTCATATGCTATTCTAGAGTTTCATTTTGGACTTTAATTATTAAATGTCAAACTCCTCAAATTCACAGGCAAAACAAGCATACATTTATGAGAGGTCTTGATCTAACTTTGAAGAGGTCTTTAAACTTCATTCCATTGATTTAAAAAAAATCAGGGATGTTGGGTCTCAGTTGTAATTGTGGGGAATCAATTTGTACTAAGATGTTTCAAAATAACATGCAAGTTGTCTTTCAGACTTAAATCTTACATGTACCACACACATCTGTAGCTCCTAGAGAAAGGGTCAATAGGGCCAACTGTTACCATTTCACAGCACCCATTCCAGACTTCTTGTCCTGAGCTGGGTATTTCAGGCTCCTATGCTTAAGGGCTCCAGGAGGCAACGGCTCCCTTCCAACGACATCCTCCTCCGTCCTCCCCCATCCTCCCCCAGTAGCAGCGCGGCTGGAAGTTGCCTCTATCTTTAGAAACATTTCATATCACTTTAACTCCCAACATTGGGTGAGTATTACTTCTTTATACACTCCCACAAATCAGTTGTACACTATATTTATACTGGAGTTATAATTTATACTATTTTAAGAAGAGACTAAGTTCATTCCTTTAAGTTGAAAAATAACATGCAGTAGGTTAATACAACTATTTTGGTGCAAGTGTGAAGTAAATCATGAATACAAAAAAATCTCCAGGGCGCCTGGGTGGCTCAGTTGGTTAAGCGACTGCCTTCGGCTCAGGTCATGATCCTGGAGTCCCTGGATCAAGTCCCGCATTGGGCTCCCTGCTCAGTGGGGAGTCTGCTTCTCCCTCTGACCCTCCCCTGTCTCATGTGCTTTCTCTCTCATTCTCTCTCAAATAAAGGAATAAAATCTTAAAAAAAAAAAAAAATCTCCAGATAAGAATGATCAATTCATGAAGTTTACTTCCAGTTCATGAATCTGAACTTTTATTGCCCCTCTTGGCACTGCAAAAGATATTTGTTTCCTGTATTTCGTATGTTCCTAGAGTTCCGGTTTGCTTTTATTGACCACATTTCATCACCAAGAGTTATTTTTAAAGCAATACAAAGCATATTTTCCCACTTGGATACTGGACATCGATCCTGTGCTCTCAAGTCCTGGAGTTGGGCACTCTCTGAAATGTCTCTTAAGCAGTTTTGCAAAATGATCACTAGCATAGCCTCTTGGCCTTTACCCGTATTTATGGGTATCAAATAACTCATCTAACTATGTTGGCCTTTTAATGACCTTGAGTATTGCTTGTTCTAAGAACAGAAATCTTAACAGCACAGAGATGCATGGGAGGTCTCCACATATTCCAAATAAACAAGCTTCCCAGGCTACTTTTTCATCATTTGTCTCTTTGTAGCTTCACTTTGCCAAACAGAATAGCAGCCATCAGCAGAAGCCAGAAAACATCCTTTTCTCCTTCCCTGTTTCTGTTACTAGGGGATCAAATACTAGCAGAAAATAAATGACAGTAGGCACAGGTGATTGACTTAAGGGGGCAATGTTTTAGATATACAAAGCCCATAATTCTGTTTTTCGTTTACATTTTATGATCTAAAATGTTTGTACTTCCTAATAGTCCTATCTAGAAACAGTAATTTGCCATTTACATTGGTTTTCCTCAAGCTTAATTCAGCCAAATACTAATGATCTCTCTCCTTGTCCTCTTTTGAAGGAAAAGTGAAAGTAAAAATGATGTCTTTGGTAAAATAAACCAAGGTCCTCATAATCACAGTATGCCAGTGTTAGGTGGAAAATCCTAGGTGTAAAGTTTGTTTTGTTTTGAATAACTACATCTCCTTAATTAGGGTTGGGAATCTGAGATACACCAGTACACCCTAAAATTATAGTTGGAACCCATGTTCTTTGGCTCCTACACCGATGTTCTTCTAATGATACCGCTATTGGTAGACTGTGCAGTAATGCAAAAATAGGACAAAAGATTTCCAAAGATAGTTTCAAGCACTTCGTATTAATATGTTAGAATTTGGCATGTAGCTATGGATCATGGCTATGAATCACCCCCAAGGTAATAGATTAAAAGCAGGCTTTGACATATTTTATATTGGGATAAAATAAGGAACTTGGATGTTCCAAACATTGTCCAAATGTCACATCCAAAAGTCTAAAATTGGTACTTTCAATAAAGGCACTTCGGTGGAAAAAAGAATTATGACTAAGCAAAGAACTTCCAGTTTTTATTTTTTAAACATTTAACAAGAAAAACATTCAACCAAATTTTAAAAAATTAGGATGGATTAATTTACAATAAAATAGTCAACTTAAAATATCAGCCCTTTTTATTTAGGGCCAAGGAGGCCAATAGTTTCTGTTTAAACAGCAGAATTGCACAATTGGTATTTTCACCTATATTTGATGGCACAGAAATATAAAAGTCACACAATTTCCATTGAGATCCTCCCTTCCCTCCAGAGTAGAATTCATACAATTGCTTCTTAGGTCAGTTCTCGGGCCTTTAAGAATCACCAGTTATATTTTGAAACATATCTACAACTATTCTGACAACGAGAACACTTTTAAAACAATTCTTACAGGAAAAACCTTAAAAATAATTTTGTGGCACATTAGACTGCTTAAAGAAACAGCAAAGATGAAAAATAATGTACAAGAATTATAGTCCCTTGCTTATAGAAATCACCTAAATAAAATATTTTCCCTAATTAATTATCTTCACTTCTTATAATTTATTAGCAGAGATGAATTACAAGAAGCAGAATGCACCATTTTTTGGTTCTTGGTTGTAGCTGCCAGCTTGAGAGTTCATGACTGTAAATGTAAAGCAAAATATGATTATGCTCACAAATTCTGGAATGGGAAAAAAACCAAAATATCTCTTTTAAAGTGTTTCTCTATCCTTGCTTTCAAGTCAAGACAAAAAATTCACAGCAGTTTAAAGGATGATGAAAAACTAAACATGGGCCGACTAAAATACATACTGAGAATAATTTTACCTATTACACTAAAATGAAAACTGTAATAAGTACGATATTATATTACCAAGTAACATTCTAGAGTATGCTGCTGGAGCAAATACAGCACTTAACAGTTTCATTTACAGGTTAGGCATGGTAGCCTTTAGACAGAACATTTTCACACTCTTGAAGGTGTAACCTTTAAAACACAAACACACATAAAGTAGTATGTAATTCATAATAGCTGGCCAGGCACTTGACTGGGGGAAAGAGACTTTTCAGATTTTGAGGTAAACTAGAATTGTTTTCAGCAATTACAAACATATTCTAAAAACCACACTTTATTTCACACCAACTGAAGTTATTCAGCATTTAACTAAGTCTGTCACTCTATTGTGCCAAAATTCACACCTACATGTAACTTCTTAAGAAGCTATTAAAAGAACATTGTGAAGTCTAAATTCTGGCCCCATTTAGATATACAACTGTGCTTAGAACATACTTGAAAAAACTAAAGGTACAGCCATATAAGGGCTAAAATGAGTATCTTTTCCCCTAAATTTGATATTAACAACAACAAAAAAAAGAGTCCTACTGTCACTCACACAGAGCAGAGGAGGAGGAGGTGGAAGACAATGACAAGGATGGAGGTGACAAGCCTCA